>NC_083423.1:43402326-44741701 GCF_020745735.1 Hemiscyllium ocellatum | reverse complement strand
CCAATGTCCTGCGCAGCTGCAATATTACCTCCCAACTCCTGTACTCAATACTCTGACCAATAAAGGAAAGCATATCAAACGCCTTCTTCACTATCCTATCCATGTGCGATTCCACTTTCAAGGAGCTATAAACCTGCACTCCAAGGTCTCTTTGTTCAGCAACACTCCCTAGGACCTTACCATTAAGTGTATAAATCCTGCTAAGATTTGCTTTCCCAAAATGCAGCACCTTGCATTTATCTGAATTAAACTCCATCTGCCACTTCTCAGCCCATTGGCCCATCTGGTCCAGATCCTGTTGTAATCTGAGATAACCCTCTTCGCTGTCCACTACACCTCCAATTTTGGTGTCATCTGCAAACTTACTAACTGTACCTCTTAAGCTCGCATCCAAATCATTTATGTAAATGACAAAAAGTAGAGGGCCCAGCACAGATCCTTATGGCACTCCATTGGTCACAGGCCTCCAGTCTGAAAAACAACCTTCCACCACCACCCTCTATCTTCTACCTTCGAGCCAGTTCTGTATAACAGACCTTTCGGTCCAACCACTAATCCAGAATCTGGTTTCCAGCATCTGCAGTCATTGTTTTTACCTTTTGGTCCAACCTGTCTATGCAGACCAGATATCCCAACCCAATCTAGTCCCATCTACCAGCACTTGGCCCATATCCTTTTAAACCCTTCCTATTCATATACCCAGCTAGATGCCTTTTAAATGTTGTAATTGTACTAGCCTCTTCCATTTCCTCTGGCAGCTCATTCCATACATGCACCACCCTCTGAGTGAATAAGTTGCCCCTTAGATCCCTTTTAAATCTTTCCCTCTCATCCTTAATCTATGTCCTCTAGTTGTGGACTCGCCCAACCCAGGGTAAAGATCTTGACTTTTTTCCCCCAACTATGCCTCTGATGATTTTATAAACCTCTATAAGGTCATTGCTCAGCCTCCAATGCTCCAGTGAAAACAGCCCCAGCCTATTCAACCTCTCCCGATAGCTCAAGCCCTCCAACCCTGGCAATATCCTTGTAAATCTTTCTTGAACCCTTTCAAGTTTCACAACATTCTTCAGCAGTCATCAGACAAGAGGGTTGAATATGGTGCTATTCGACACATTGGTAGGTCAATCTCACACCGACAGCATGTACCACCACCACCAGCAACCAAATCTCTATATTTCAGAATCACAGTCCTCAATCATCTCAAGGGGTTCCAATGCAATCAGTCAAAGGTAGCATTTGTTCACAATGCCGGGTGAAGAACAGGTTTCGGGGCTCCATCTCACTGAGTGAGCCACAGTAGGGAGTCTTCGAGGAGAAAGTGAGGTCTGCAGATGCTGGAGATCAGAGCTAAAAATGTGTTGCTGGAAAAGCACAGCAGGTCAGGCAGCATCCAAGGAACAGGAAATTCGACGTTTTGGGCATAAGCCCTTCACCAGGAATCCTGATTCCTGATGAAGGGCTTATGCCCGAAACGTCAAGTTTCCTGTTCCTTGGATGCTGCCTGACCTGCTGCACTTTTCCAGCAACACATTTTCAGCACAGTAGGGAGTCTGACATGTACAATGTAAGTAGTCAATGGATTCATATGAATCTATGAACAAGAAACATTCAGTCCTTTGAGTATGCTCCTCCATTCAATAAAATTATGACTATCACCTCAAATCTACATTCCTGCATCTCTCCAACAATCTTTCATCGCATTAATCATCAAGAATCACTCAAAAATATTTAAAGATTCTGCTTCTACTATTGCCGGAAGGGAGTTCCACAGACGTACAATCCTCTGAGACCAAAAATGTTTCTTCATCTCTGTTTTAAACATATTCCTCCATATATTTTTAAACAATGACCCCTCGTTTCAGATTCTCCCACAACAGGAAACATCCTTTCAACATCCTCTGGGTCGAGTCCCCTCAGATATTATATGTTTCAATTAAGTCACCTCTGATTCTTCTAAACTCCAGAGGGTCCAGGCCTCACTGTCTAGCCTTTCCTCACAAGGCAAACCGTTCCTTCCAAGTACTACTCTAGTAAACATTTTCTAAACTGCTTTCAAGGCAGGAACATTCTTTCATAAGCATGGGTGACCAGTACTGTGTGCTGTACTCCAGATGTGATCTCTGTACAACTCCCTACTCTTGAATTTAATTCACCTTACAATAAAAGATATATGAAGCAACAATCTATTAGCATTCCTGATTACTTGCTGTACCTGCAGACTAACCCCCTGTGATTCGTGCACTAGGAGACCCAGATCTCTGCAAGCTCTCACCATTTAGATAATATGCTTCTTTGTCATTCTTTTTACCAAAATAGACAATTTCAAACTTTTTCTCACTTCCTCTGGTGACATTACCCATGACATCACCAATGATCACATGACTATCAGCACTTCAGAGACAGTCTCCACCCCCACTTCTAACTCCAGCTCTTCACCAGGACCAAGCCCCCGGCCCTGCCAGGTTTTCACCATCCCCCCCCCCCCCCCCAAGAACTCCCCCTCATTGAGGATGAATGATCAGTCTTCAATAAAGTTCTCACTTTCATCGCACTATGCTCCCACATCAATGAATTCCATACACGTTGCGACATTGAACTTTTCTTCCATCACCTCTGACATTGTGCTTACTTTTACCATTGCGTCTCCTACCTCCAGTTCGAGGACCCCTTCTCCCATCCCCAACATACTCCATTTCACTTGGACACTTCGTCCTGATTGGTTACTTGTCCTCGACCTCTTTATCTCCAATTGCCACCGTGACATTGATCACTTCAATCTGTCCACTCCTCTCACCCACTCCATCCTCTCGCCCTCATAAAGCACAGCCCTCTCTTCCCTTTGCTCCAACTCCAACCTTACTACCAAACCAACAAACAAGGGGGTGGCACAGTGGTAGTTTGGTGCACCAACCTCTACGAGGAGAAAGTGAGGTCTGCAGATGCTGGAGATCAGAGCTGAAAATGTGTTGCTGGAAAAGCACAGCAGGTCAGGCAGCATCCAAGGAACAGGAGATTCGACGTTTCGGGCATAAGCCCTTCTTCAGGAATCCTGAAGAAGGGCTTATGCCCGAAACGTCGAATCTCCTGTTCCTTGGATGCTGCCTGACCTGCTGCCCTTTTCCAGCAACACATTTTCAGCACCAACCTCTACACTACTGAAGCCAGGTGCCAACTCATGGACACCTCCTCTTACTGCCCCCGTGATCATGACCTCACCTCCCATCACCAAACCACCATCGTCCAACCATTCACATGTCATCATCACAGGTCTCAATACTCATAGTCCGGGAACCTCGCACTGCTCGGTTCTACCTTTCACCCAAAATCCATAAACCTAACTGCCTGAGTCGACCCAGCTCCTGTCCCACCGAATCTATCTCCTCATACCTTCACTCCGTCTTGTTCCCCCCGGACCAGGAACTTCCCACATACATTCGGAACACCACCCATGCCCTCCACCTCCTCCATGATTTTTGTTTCCCCAGCCCCCAGTGCCTCATCTTCACCATGGACATCCAGTCCCTATACACATTGATCCACCATGGAGAAGGCCTGCAAGCCCTCTGTTTCTTCCTCTCCCACCAGCCCAACTAGCCCCCCTCCACCAACACATTCATTCAATTGGATGAATTAGTCCTCACTCTTTTCCTTCGAATCATCCCACATCCTTCAGACCAAGGAAGGAAACCCACATGGCCCCCAGCTATGCCTGTCTCTTCTAGATACATGGAATAGTCCACCTTCCACAGTTATACCTGCACCATTTCCCATCTTTTCATCTGTCACATCGATGATTGTATCGGCACCACCTTGTGCTCCCACGAGGAGGTTGAACAGTTCATCAACTTCACAAACACCTTAAGCTCACCTGGACCATCTCGAATACCTCTTTCCCATTCCTGGACCTCTCCATCTCCATCTCCAGTGACCTATTTAACACTGACATCTACTTCAAACCCAGTGACTCCCACAGCTACCTGGACTACACCTCCTCCAACCCCCTCTCCTGTAAAAACACTATCCCTTACTCCCAATTCCTCTGCCTTCACTGTATCTGCTCCCAGGAGGAGCAATTCCACTCCAGGATATTCCTATCTCCCCTCCCTCCACTTCATCCCAGATCCAACCCTCCAACCTTGCACCGCCCTCTCAAACTATCCTACCTGTCCATCTTCCTTCCCACCTATCTGTTCCACCCTCCCCTCCGATTGATCACTATCAACCCCCCTCCCGACCTGCATCTACCTATCGCCTTCCCAGCTAACTTCCCATCAGCCCCAACCCCCATTCCTATTTATTTCTTAGCCCACTTCACTTCCCCCATCCCCCTACATTCTTGATGAAGGGCTTATACTCAAAATATCAACTCTCTTGCACCTTGGATATTGCCTGACTTGCTGTGCTTTTACAGCACCACACTTTTCGACTCTGATCTCCAGCATCAGCAGTCCTTACTTTCTCTCAATTTCAAACCTTTCCAAATTGTACTCCATTTGCCAACTTTTTGCCCACTCACTTAACCTATCTATATGTCCATTTGTAGCCTTCTTATGTCCTCTTCTAGCCATGCCAATATGTTACCCTCAACACCATGTACTTCTATGAGATAACCTCCGATGTGGCAATTTATCAAATGCCTTCTAGTAATTTAAGTACCCTGATTCCTCTTTATCTACATTTTAAGTTTCTTCTTCAAAGAACACCAACAACAACATTGTCAAGCACGATTTCCCTTTAACAAAATCATATTGACTCTGCTTCGAACTTATTCAAGTTCCCTGTTGCTACATCTTTAATAATACCTTCTAATATTTCCCTCTGACAAATGCTAAGCTGACTGGCCAGCAATTTCCTGCTTTCTGTCCCCCTTCTTTTCTGAATGAAATAATTATATTAGCTATTTTCTAATCCTAAGGAACCCTCCCTGAATCTTAAGGGTTTTGGAAAATTAAAACAAATGCATCAACTATCTCACCAGTAACTTCTTTTAAGACCCTAGGATGAAATCTGTCAGGTCCCAAGCACTTGTCAATTTGCAGTTCCAACAATTTACTCAGTGCTACTTCCTTTGTAATTGTAATTTTCTGAAGTTTCTCCTTGTACTGTCTCCAGTGAAACTGACACAAGGTATTGTTCAATTAGTCTGCCATCTGTTTATGTTCTATTACCAATTCCCTAGACATATTTCCTACAGGATCAGCAATTACTTTGTTAACTCTTTTCTCGACTAAATATCTGAAGAAACCTTTCCTATCTGTTTTTATATTTTGGCCAACTTTTTCTTGTACTTGAATTTTCCCTCCTTACTAATCATTTTGTAAGTCTTTGCTGTTTTTTATGTTCTGTCTAATCTTGTGACCTGCCACCCATCTTTGCAGAATTATGTATTTCCTTTGTTTTTTTTATTTAACCACAGATGCTGGATCATTCCTTTGGAAATGTTCTGCTTTGTTGGAAGGTATCTATTCTTCATTTTCTGGAATAAGCCATTAACTGTTTGCATCTCAATTGACCTATTCCTTCACCTAACTTTCCAGTTCATCCTCGCTAGCCCTGCTTTCATGTCCTCTGAGTTGCCTGTGTTCAAATTCTCAGATTGTCAGCTGCGGGTATATGTACAGAGAGTGTCCAGGGATCCGGTCAGTCATTAATTAAGTTATCTGCCCAAGTCAGATAGGCAGGTGTGGAATGTACATGGTCTAGCTGGGTGGGGGGCAGTGGTGGTGGTCTGTTCATTGAACAATTATAGGGAGGGTCTATCAGGGACACTGATTGAGAATTTGGGAGGTATCGATGCTGAAGGCATTGGAGGCAGAAAACTGGCAACATGGACAGTGATGGGGGTAAATTCAGTATATAGAGAGGGAGGTGGCAGTACATGTGAGGACATGAGATGCCATGGGAGGGTGTAGTTGTAGTTGGTGGCCTCAACAAGAGACAGCATGTTTCACAATGGTGGATGGAACAAAATGGCAGTGACAGGGCCCATGGGTAAGGTTAAAAGCAGCAGCAGAACTCCAGGTGGTGTGTGGGAATTTCTGGGAGATCAGACCCAGTTAGATAGAGATATGGGGTATGGAATATTCCACGAGGGGGAAATCTGATGCCCAGGCTGAGTTTTCAACTCACGGTGTCTGACATGACCTACATCACTCCCTTGTTGTTTCCAATCCAAAATCCAACCAATGGAAAAGTCTCCATTCTAGTATCCAACCTAGGAATAGAAAATAGCTGTCATAAGAATATAAGAACATAAGAACTCGGAGCAGGAGTAGGCCGTCTGGCCCTTTGAGCCTGCTCCACCACTCAATCAGATCATAGCCAATCTTTTCTCCAGCTCAACTTACTGCATTTTCACCATATCCCTTAAATCCTTTATTTTTCAAAAAAGTATCTACCTTAGCTTTAAAAGAGATTATTGAAGTAGCATCAACTACTGCCCTGAGCAAGGAATTCCATTGATCAACAACTCTCTGGGTGAAGAAGTTCAGTTCAGTTCTAAACCTGCTTCCTCTAATCTTGAGGCCAAGCCCTCTTGTCCCAGTCTCACATACCAGTGAAAACATCCTATCTCTTTCTATGTTATCTATTCCCTTAGTAATTATATATGTTTCTATAAGATCTCCCCCACTTTTACTTTTGAATTCCAATGAATATAATCCCAGGCTTCTCAATCTCTCCTCATTATCCAACCCCATCAACTCCAGAATCAACCTAGTGAACCTCCTCTGCAGCCCCTCCAGTGCCAGTACATCCTTTCTTAAGTAAGGAGACCAAAACTGCATACAATACTCTAAGGTGTGGCCTTAGCAGCACCTTGTACAGCTGTAACATAACCTCTCTGCTTTTAACCTCAGTCCCTTGAGCAACGAAGGACAAAATTATGGGCGGCACGGTGGCACAGTGGTTAGCACTGCTGTCTCACAGCGCCTGAGACCCGGGTTCAGTTCCCGACTCAGGCGACTGACTGTGTGGAGTTTGCACGTTCTCCCCGTGTCTGCGTGGGTTTCCTCCGGGTGCTCCGGTTTCCTCCCACAGTCCAAAGATGTGCGGGCCAGGTGAATTGGCCATGCTAAATTGCCCGTAGTGTTAGGTTAGGGGTAAATGTAGGGGTACGGGTGGGTTGCGCTTCGGCGGGTCGGTGTGGACTTGTTGGGCCGAAGGGCCTGTTTCCACACTGTAAGTAATCTAATCTAATCTAAAATTCCATTTGCCTTCCTAATTACTTGTTGTACCTGCAGACCAACCTTCTGCGATTCATGAGCAAGGACAACCAGGTCCTTCTGCATATCAATATGCTGCAACTTTTTACCATTCAAATAATGATCTGTTTTGTTATTACTCCTACTAAATTGTAAGCCTTCACCTTTACTAACATTGTATTCCATCTTCCAGACATTTGCCCACTCACTCAATGTATCTATATTCCTCTGCAAAGTTTCACAGTCCTCTGCACACTTTGATCTGCCACTCACCTTAGTGTCATCAGCAAATTTTGACAGCATACGGGTGGTCCCCCACTCAAAATCATCTATATAAATTGTAAATAATTGTGGTCCCAACACCGATCCCTGAGGTACACCACTAGTCACTGATTACCAGCCAGAATAACACTCATTTATCCCCACTTTTTGCTTCCTGTCAGTCAATCAATCCTCTACCCACAGAACACCATGCAACCTTATATTATGCAGCAGCCTCATGTGTGGCATCTTGTCAAAGGCCTTTTGGAAATCTAGGTACACCACATCCACTGGGTCCCCATTATCCACCTTGCTTGAAATGTCTTCATAGAATTCCAAAGACTTGTGATGCATGACCTGCCCTTTATGAACCCGTGCTGTATCTGTACAATGGGACGATTTCTTTCGAGATGCCCTGCTATTATTTCCTTGATAATGGACTCAAGCATCTTCCCCACTACAGGGGTTAAGCTCATTGGTCTATAATTCCCTATCCTTTGAATACTTCTCTTTTTAAACAGTGGCATCGCATTTGCTATTTTCCAATCTGCTGGGACTACCACACAGTCCAATGAATTTTGCTATTTCTCCCTCCATTTCTTTTAGTACCCTGGGATGCATTCCATCAGGGCCATCTCCATGAGCTTACCCAACACTAGCTCTTCCTTAATAATAATTGTTTCCAGGTCCTCACCTACCTTCATCTCTTCATCACTTACTGGCATGTTATAGCTCTTTTTGTGGCTTTCTGTTGACCTTTAAAGTTTTTCCAATCTTCTAGATACCTGCTGGTTTGGCTGCTTTGTATGCCTTCCCTTTCACTTTGATAGCCTGCCTTATTTCCTTAGACATCCATGACAGATTATTCCTCCTCTTATAGTCCTTCCTTCTCACCAGAATATACTTTTGTTGAGCACTTTGCAAAATTTCTTTGAAGCTCCTCCACTGCTCATCAACTGTTGCACCATAAAGTCTCTGTTTCCAGTCTACTTTAGTCAGGTCCTCCCTCATTCTATTGTAGTCCCGCTTATGCAAGCACAGGGCCCTGGTATGGGATTTTATTTTCACACTATCCAGCTGTATTTGAAATTCAACCATCCTGTGGTCACTCCTTCCAAGAGGATCCCTGACTATGACATCAATAATTATTCCTGTCTCATTGCACAGGACCAGATCTCGGATAGCTTGCTCCCTCGTCAGTTCCATTACATGCTGTTCAAAAAAACTATTGCGGATACGTTCAACAAACTCTTCAAGCTGACCCTGGCTGAGCTGGTCCACCAATCTACAGGCTGATTAGAATCCCCCACAATAATAGCTGGACCATTTTTACTGGCATTATTTGTTTCCTTGTTTATCGCCAAACTCAGACTAAGCAAAGTCAGTTTCCCTTACTCTGTCAATGCATGGTATCCACTTGGGAATAACAGAAGGCCCATCAAGGTACAATTACATAGAAACGTAGAGGATTGGAGCAAGACGAGGCCATTCAGCCCTTCGAGCCAGCTCTGCCGTTCATCACAATCATAGCTAATTATCCAACTCAATAGCCTATCCTGTTTTCTGCCCATAACCTTTGATCCTATTCTCCCCTAGTGCTATATCTAGCCGTCTCTTGAATACATTCAACATTTTGGCATCAACTGCTCCCTGTGGTAATGAATTCCACAGGCTCACCATTCTTTGGGTGAAGAAATGTCTCCTTAGCTCCATCCTAAATGGTCTACCCCGAATCCTCAGTCTGTGACCCTTGATTTGGAACATATCTATCATCGGGAATATTCTCCCTGCCTCTACCCTGTCAAATCCTGTTAAATTTTATAAGTCTCCATGAGATCCCCTCTCATTCATTTGAGCTCTAGCAAAAATAATTCTAACTTAGTTAAAATTCACACAGCAATAGTCAGCAGGTTTAGTTGGAACTACAAGCTTTCAGAGCACTGCTCCTTCGTTTGGTAGGTAATGTGGCAGGATCATAGGACACTTTGATCTTTTACTATAAATTCTGTGTCCTATGATCCTGCCCCACTATCTACCAGATGAAGGAGCAGTGTTCCGAAAGCTTGTACTTTCAAATAAACCTGTTGGACTATAACCTGGTGTCACGTGATTTTTAACTTTGTCCACCCCAGTCCAACATGGCACTATCATATCAATCCTAACCTATCCAATCCTAACCTATCCAATCCCAACCTATCCAATCCTAACCAAGTTAATCTCTCCTCACACGTTAGTCCTGCCATTCCCAGAATCAACCTGGTAAACCTTTGCTGCACTCTCCAGAGAGCAAGAGCATCCTTCCTCACACAAGGAGACCAAACCTGGACTCACTATTCCAAGTGTGGCCTCGTCAAGGCCATATAACTATCAAGACATCCCTACTCCTGTACTCAAAACCTCTCTCAATGAAGGCCAACGTACCATTTGACTTCTTTCATGTACTTGCAGGGTACAGCTTTAAGTCATTTGCAATCATCTCAGCATATATGTGAAACATATGCAATTTACAACTGTGTGTGGTGCAAATGTTGGGTCCAAATAATGTTGGCCATGAGATTGATCCTTGCAAATTGAAGATAGACATCCCTGGCATTCTTAAAGCAGGCATCCGAGGGCCACAAAGCAGAAAGAAAATTCAGATCTTATAGTCATAGTTCCCTCTCAACTTGATATGTAAGTATTATGTAAGGTGATCTTGTATGCAGTAATGCCTTTCCTGGGTGAAAGTGAGGACTGCAGATGCTGGAGACCAGAGTTGAAAAGTGTGGTGCTGGAAAAGCGCAGCAGGCCAGGCAGCATCCGAGGAGCAGGAGATTCGATGTTTCGGGCATAAGCCCTTCTTCAGGAATGAAGCTGGTGTGCCAAGCGGGCTGAGATAAAAGGTGGGGGTGGGGGATTTGGGGGAGGGGTGTTGGGAATACAAGAGATGGAAGGAGGTGAGGGTGAGGGTGAGGGTGATAGGCCGGAGAGGGGGTGGGGGCGGAGAGGTCGGGAAAAAGATTGCAGGTGAAGAGGGCAGTGCTGAATCCGGGGGTTGGAACTGAGATAAGGTGGGGGGAGGGGAAATGAGGAAGCCGGAGAAATTTACATGCCTTTCCTGGGTGGCATGCACTTGTGAGGAGAAACATTTAATACTTCTGCAGCACTCACAGTCTCCTACCATCTCTGTGTGATACGACTGACACCACTTTCATTAGAATAAGGTCCAATGTCAAAGTTTCATGTAGAGTCATTCCAAGGCTGTTCTTGAATTAGGGTGACATGCCCATGCTGTATGGGATTGTATGCAAAGCTATCAGTTGTGAGTGATATGGATACTGAATAATCACATTACTATGTTCAGTACCTTATGGTCTCCCACCCAGGTTCATATGGCTGATGGATCCAGCAAGAGCAGGTATTATCACCTTAAAGATGGCAGTAGAATAGATGAGTCCATAAGTCCTGGACCAGAGCAACTTGCAGTGGCCTCCACATGAAGAGGTTGCAACTGGATGTACATGAGATATAGTCTATCCCTCTCAATGCTATTTCACCTGGCACAGTGTTGACATGGGGAGGCAATGCCCTAGCAGTATTATTGCTGGACTGTTAATCCAGAGACCCAGGGGACCTGGGTTCAAACCCCACCATGACAGATGGTGGAATTTGAATTCAATACAAATCTGGAATTAAGAGTTCTAATGACCAGAAAATGATTGTTGATTGTCAGGGAAAACCCATCTGGTTCACTAATGTCCTTTAGGGAAGGAAACTGCCATCTTGACCTGGTCTGTGACTCCATGTGACTCCAGACCCACAGCAATGTGGCTGACTCTTCACTACCCTCTGGGCCAGTAGGGATGGGCAATAAATGTTAGCTTAACCAGCAATGCCCTCATCCCACAAATGAATAAAAATGTTTGATGATGTCCTGGGACACTGGCATAGAATGATGTAACTATTAGAATGGCTCCTGCAACCTGAAGGTGCACTGTGGCCATCCTATTCTGGTGCCACTCAAGGCATCAGTTGCATTGAACATTTATGTCAGTGGATCCTTCCAAGAAACCACTGGGAACCTGTGAAGGAACTTTCAATCATCCACTCACAAGTATGTCAAGGACTGCTGTCATTTATGCCAGATCTGTCTCACTACCCCATGAGGGGGTCAGTGCTGAAGCCTGGATAATAATATGCAACAACATAACTGGCTTCCCCCAGGTGCAGTGTGTGATAGACAGTACACACATCCCGCTGAGGGCCTCATACCAAAAGGCAACTGAGTTCACCATCGAAAAGGCTTCTGTTCCATCAAAGTGCAAGTCACCTGCAATTATCACTTCTTCTTTGGGGAAAGACCAGCAGTAATTTGAGTGGCCTGGAGCTTAAATGGTGACCTGAGTAGGAGTGTGCAAGAAAGCATCATCTGTGCCACTTCTATGCTGCAAGATATAATGGGATGTGGCTGCTGTGTCATTGTAGTGATGGTGAAGCATTGCTTCAGACTGCTATTGTTTGACTGGGTTTCAAAGATGGCACCGGCGGTAGGGACGCTAGGAACTCCTGCCAACGGAAAGTACTTTGTTCATCATGAGTGGGAGAATTGGGCAAGCATCAGACAGGAAGTGCACCGTGGAGTAATGGTACGCAATTAATGTGGCATCCTTAAGATGTTAGTGTAAGCAGATTTGGCAGGCCTCACGGTGAAAACCCCTCCATAAAACTCAACAAAACTGATACTTAGCTGATTTTTGGTGAGATTCAGTCTTTCCTAACTCCTGTGGTGCTGCAAGTTAACTGCTTAAAAAAAAATCTAATGTTGTCGGATTACTAGTTAACTTTCATGTCAAGAGTTCAAATTATATCAAAGAGATTAAAATCAATTTTAGTGTTTCAGCAAAAATGAACAGAAACTTGTTTGGCAAAACCTCATTCCCTCCTCCCTATATACCCGCCCATTCTGTGCCTCTGCTGTTAAGCTCTTCCTCTTAAAAATGAATTATGAACAATTCAATCTGAACATGTCAAATTCCATACTGTCTGTACCATTCTGTGCACATGAAGTAATACAAGATGAAACATGTACAGTATTAAGGTGTAAAGTACCTTCTTTAAAAGAATAATCCTTTAAAATCCTGGGATCATGTACTGGCAAGGTAATGGCTAAGATTGAGGCAATTAAAGACTGGAGATCCAATGCAGTGGATTCTTGTCCCTAGGCAATCTCATTGGCTTGTTACTTTACATCCATTAACTTCCGGGCCTCATCCCTGCCCCTTGGTAATATTATTTCTGACTGTCACATGATAGGAAAAGTAAATTGATAGTCCAGCCGTCAAAACAGGTTCAATATTTCTTCTCATTACAAAATAGAAGAAATCATTCTTTTATAAACTGTATCTGACAAACTTTTAACAGAACCAAAGGAATTCAAAAATTCAAGTACTTTAGAGATTAAGTAAAAAATAGAAATTAAGTAAAATTCAGTAAAAGTATAAATTATTAATCTCCATGGCACAAATCACCCAGACTGAACTCCTCACTGTTCTTTACAAGGAAGGTATTTAATCCATGATAGTCAACAATTAGCTTTAGTGAAGAAACTAATATTGATTTCTCCAGTGGAGCTTAGGGGAGGGTGAGAAAAATGAAGCAAAGCCTGAACTATTGCTCAGTACCAACAATGCACCTAAGATTGCACATGATATTGATAAAGTGGTTAAGTCCTTGTGCTGTTTTTTAAGCTGTGTTTTGTTCAGCCTGGAGATGACAGTGCTTCATGAGAAGCATCCCATACCTGAGCACAAATCATCACAACCCAACTTTAAGAAGGTGACAAAATAGATATGCATGTGTGAGAAGCAACAATTCACCACCACTCTCTGCTTTCTGTCCATTCAATATGTTCATTTTGCTCCAGTTCCATTAATACTTTGGGCTACAGCTGCAGAAAAATAGTTTTTTAGATGGTAGCTAGTTCTGCTATAACGCTTAGTTCCATTCTCGTGCAATCCATGTTATAAGAAAATCGCGCAGTAGCAGCACCATTTAAACTAATGGGGTCAGAATTGCGTTATAACCAATACATGCTTTAAATCTTAATGCGTTAGGAACCGTGACCCCAATTTATCAATCATGTTATAGAAATGTGCGTTATAGCAGAACAACCAATACTAGGTCAAATGTCTTTTCAAAGTCTTCATACAGAAACACAGCAATCTCATCAGCTCTCTTCATCAACAAACTTAATCAAATTCATCAAACACAATTTGTTTTGAGCAAATCTGTGCTGAAACTCATCTATTAGACAATAATTTTCCTATGCCGATTTATTTTGGGCTGAATTATTATCTCAAACAATTTTGCAACAACATTATTGGATTAGCAGAGATGTTGGGTTGAATCTTCCTCTATTTGGCTAAGTGCCACTTTCAATAAGTTTCATGGAAAGTTTCTGACTGACATCTCTGGTGACAGCCACATTCTTAAAAGACCATTGTGCACATTATGCATGCTGTAAACCTCCATGACTCTATATGGGACTCGTTTCATTGTGAAAACTGGATGGCATGCGCAAGTTAGGCTGAAAGGCCTGTTTCCATGCTGTAGACCTTTAAGACTCTGTGACTCTATGGCCTGGGAAAATCATTGCTAGTTTGGATCTGTGCTACATGGTTCCCAGCATTTACCTCAGGACATGCCATAAAAAGGGAAATTGATATGTCACTGTGTGTGAAGGGACCTACAGGCTGTGGGGTCTCTGTGAGTGTGTCTTATACCCACAGAGCCTGCTCTGAGATGTTGGTGCCTGGTGTTCAACATGGAAGACATTTGCAGCAAGGAGAGAGCTGAATCCAGGTGCTAAATGAGGTGGTGCAGAAATGAGATGCACTCTTCCCTGGACTAATAGTGGAGGGCATGACACCAGATAATGTCAGCTGGGTCTGAGGTTGCCATCTGGGTCAACACAGTCTCACCCATCTGGAGGAATGCACAACATTGCTGGACAAAGATTAATGTCCTTCTCCACTGCACCAGTGTAAGTGTTGACATCTTTTTCTCTGATACTTCACACTCGCTCTATCTCTGCTACTGGACTCATCACTCACCATGGTTCATTCTCGACCACATTCACATCTTGCCTCACCCGCAGTAACCCGCCTGAACCCCCAACACTATTTACCTGCATGCCCTCCATGTTGCCCACTTACACATTCTGGAACCTCCTCTTCTGCACCAAAAGTAATATCTGTGCCACCTACATTCATCTCCCTTAATACCTACCCAGTCTTTCATTCATTCTACGAGGGAAACAACCCACAACAGAACATAGAGTCAAAACAGTTGGTGGGTTGTCTGGCATTGAACACCTCACTTTTTATGAGGAGATGCTCCTGAGTCTGACCACCCCTTGTGGCTAACTGACTGTGCCCAAGTCCGGGAATCAAAATCAGAGGCCACCCTTAACTTACTGTACCGAGACTCCGTGAGTGAAAGCTATCTCCCTTGACTGAGAACTGCTGACAACTGTGACAAGCTTCCTAGCTTTGTACATGTGCTAAACAGTAAGGCAATACTGCAACACTGCAAGCCTGGTATTTCTGACTGAAGGGTGGGGAGCAAATAGGCAAGGTGAGGCAGGGGAGCTGTAAATATCCAAAGTGAGTGAGTGCTAAGATGGCAAGCGACCAAGCTGATGATGCAGCTTGGGCCAGTCCATTAGCTGGGTGTGTATTCCTGATCACAAAGTGTCCTTGCTGCAGCATTACAATAATCACTGCTGGTACAGGAAGTGGACTGGAGATGTGCCATTAAGGCTTTTAGAGTCTGAAATATATCAGATAGATGTCAATGTCCATGACTGTGGGATGTGTATCTGTGGCTGGTGTCCCTAGCTGTGGGGGCTCTGTGTGTGTGTCTAATGCCCACAGAGCCTGGTCTGGGATGTTGGTGCCTGGTGTTTAACATGGAAGACATTTGCAGCAAGGAGAGAGCTGAATCCAGCAGGCATTCCTTCTGACTTCCATATCAAGAATTGTCAAGCTAATGGAGGATGGTAGGATGGAAAGCTACAAATTAATGAGACAAGGTTAGCAGTTAATAAGGTCTTTAACAAACAATAATTCCCTTTAATAGGCAACTTGCTGATGCCTAGTAAGAACTTTGTCCTGACATCTGGAACTTTGTTGAAAAATGCAACAAGTCACTTGCAATGTTGAGAAAGGCCCTGCTGGATTTTTCATGCTATTTGACCAGATTCCTCACCAGGTTCCAAGTTGCTTAGACCACTGTAAGACTCCATCAATAACCTTTGCAATTCTCTGGTCCCCCGGCTCCACTCCCTACCAAGCGGATAACAACTGCAGTCTCTATTTACTGGGTGGCATGGTCACACAGTGGTTAGCATTGCTGCCTCACAGCACCAGAGTCCTGAATTTGATTCCAGCCTTGGGTGACCGTCTGTGTGGAGTTGGCACATTCTGCCCGTGTTTGCGTGGGGTTCCTCCAGGTGCTCTGGTTTCCTCCCACAATCCAAAGATGTGTAGGTTAGTTGAATCGACCATGCTGAATTACCCATGGTGTTCAGAGATGTGTAAGTTAGATGCATTAGTCAGGGACAAATGTAGGGGATGGGGAGTGGGTTGCCCTTCAGAGGGTCGGTTGCACTTGGGCTGAAGGGCCTGTTTCCACACTGTAGGGATACTATGACTCCCACTGTAACGCAGTGAGAAGCATGCCCTCTTCATAGGATAATATTTCTACATTTTTGGGCAATCAACCTTTTAGATAATGCTACTTTACCAAAATTTAATTCTATCCAATATCCCCACTGCCTCCTCTTTTACTGTGACATTGACAGCACCTCTTTCCAGTAAGGGTAGATGCAAAAAGCTGGATTTCCATGACTGATTCTAGAATCAAGAGTTGGAATATTCTTCAGTGCTGAGTCTCTCATTTCTGATTGAATCCACATGGGTAATTTTTCCATTGGGAGTTAAAGTTGAGTTGAATTCAGAACTGCCACCTCCCATAGCAGGCCTAAGATGGGAATAGAGACAGCATATGTTGAGGCAAACTGGTTAGAACACTCAGTTCTACTCACTGGGATAATAGATGTTTGGATTTAAATATAAAAATAAAGCATGGCATCTAAGTGATATATTATTGTCTGATTCTTAATACTATTAAATACAGAGGAGTACTTCATCCATTAGATAAATACCAATAGATCTGCAACTTACATAATGGTCACTTCCCTGTTAAGGATAGAGCTCTATGATCATGCAATGATCAAGCACTATATCAAAAACATATTTAATTTATTGTCCAACATCTGCTATGACAGTCTGAAGGTGGCAAGACATTTTGAACACCTGTCACAATGGTCCCACCTCCCCAACACACTGACCACAAGCTTTAGGAATGCACCGACTTTGCTGAAGACTGAACTCAGTATCACTTTGACATGAAATCAAAAAGACAAAATGAAGATAAGGTATTTTACTCAATAAACAAAACGTACATGGAAATGAAAACACAATTTAATTGCAAATATTAAAAGAAATAGCCAAAATGTTCAGCAAATGTGGGAGAAAACTTGGGTTCAATAAGTCCAGTCAAGTAGGTAAAATCTATTAATACTAATTACCCTTTTATATGGTCATATTCCATACTAGGGCACTGAAGTTATGAAATCACCCGAGATTGCTGCTGCATGAATCAAATCATTTAAAATCAGGTGTTTAATATCGTTCTCAGTAAAATCAGAGAGTCAAATACAGGCTTCTAAATGGAACTGATGGAAGAACAAGTATTGATGGAGTTAAAGGGAGGCTTGGTGCAGACATAGGGGAGGTAGGAATAGAGAGAAATGGGAGAATGACATGCATATTTTATTTTTTAAAAAAGGCCATGGAGAGTCTTCTCTTCTGTAAGAGTGTGTTCTCCTGAGTGGGGATGGAAGTTCAGGAGGCTGGCAGGATCCAGGAAAGTGGAAGACTTTTATTTGAGCAGAAACAGCTTAATGCAGGGAGAGGGCCAAAGTACCTTCCCTGAATCTGGATTCGACATGAGAAAGTAGTTATTCCCTTAAGCTTTGGCTCAGATCAGAAGATAGATCTATGACACACTGCGATTTTAGAATAAAAAGTAGTATTTGTTTATATAGCTTCTGTTAATAATCATATACAGTGTGACCACTATGTTCCTCCATCTTATTTTGTATACCCAATCCTATGAGACACCTCATGAATGATGGGCATTCCGATGGATAGCCCCAGGTTCCCGTGATCTCATGGTATTTAGCAGACACTGCAATTGCTAGGCCTTGGGATCTTTCTATGCATCTTATTCATTTGCATTCCAAAGTTACTCGCTACACTCCTTTGGGTCTGTCTCAGGCTAGTTTGTCCCAAAGGACAGTTGAGTTCTGATATGTGATGTATCCCATTGCCGCCTTTATCAAATTCATTTATTGCTTTTACATTTCCCACTGTTCTAATTATATATGTAAAAATATAAAAAGCAGTTAGTTTTGACTTACTTGCAGTAAAACTTATAATATTGATTTCTGTTATAAAGTTAGTTATAAAGTGTAAAATTGTACAGCTACTCCTACTATCACAACTCTCTAATTGATGGGCTGTGAACAATCTATTTCGCTCAGGGCAAAATGTCATTTCCTAAAGCTAGTTAGCTTCACATCTAGGTCAAAATGCTTCTTCTTTAATACTTTTGTTAAGCGTTGGTTATATGTATCTGTTTTTATTTTAAAAACTACCCCAATGATTTTGAAGAGTCTTTAGCTAGAAACTTTTTAAAATATTCTGAGTAACTAACTATTTCCTACAAAATAACTTTGATTGTTATTCTGGTAAGCTGCTTAGGGATATAATAGGCTATATCTTGCACCTGAAGGTTTTTTTTGTTTACTGAGACAATTATTCTTTCATTAATGAAGGCTGGGATTAGTCACTTACCTGTTTTGCAGGCATGCTCTTATCAAAACTGTCCAGAATGGCAGACACGTGGCCTCAGAGTAGCTCTGTTCAAAGGTGCTGTTGTTTTCTTTAATTAAAGGCTGGAACAGACTGTTCATCTTGTTTATCTCCTTTCAGCCATCTTGTGTTTTAATGCTAGGGTAGGCTGCCTTTCTTTGTTTTTCAGCCATTTTGTGTGAGCAGACGTGGGCCATTTTGTTATAAGCAGGTACAGTACACCCCTGCACCTTCACAAACAGCAGGTGGTGAATGATCAAACCAATTTGTGTCCTTTGTGTTTTGCAATTGCATGAATGAATCTATTCCTGGAGGAAACAAGGTCTATTACTCACACATCATGATGGAGCAGTAAGTTTCTCCCAATTATGTCTTTATCCAATTTTGCAAATTTATGTTCCCATAGGAAATATTCATCTATCAGCAATGTTTAATAAAACATTACAGGTGACCAGAGGGAAAAAAAATCCTTCTTTTCAACAAGTTACCTCCATCTGCAAAGAAGGTTTGCTGTGCACGACGTGAAATACTGATAACAAATAAAGGGTTAGTGGCTGCTTGTGATGTTTAAAGTACATTTCCCAGCAAGTGCCATGGTTTCTAACTTCAGTTTGGGCCATGCTTCATGTATCCACAGAAATGTGTGTAAACATATTTGATGTAAACATGTATGGCTCCACTTTATGGCCTATACAGCCACATTTCTCTCAGTATGTGGCCACACTATTGTTTAATATCTGGGCCGACTTTCTCCTGTATTAGGCACCACGTTTTCTTTATATGTGGCTCTATACCACTTAAGGGCATAGTTACATTTCTCTGACTTAAACAATGGCAACAATAACTTTAACTTTGATTTTCTTTTCCTTTCTGATTCATAAAACATTAAAAGATTGCAGTGTTTTCAGGAATTTACAAGGCACATCTGTGAAAAGCATTTTCGTTTTAATGGAAGCCACTGTTGGTGTCTCAGTGTAACTCCTGTTAGCTATGCACCGTTCAAATACTTGACCATTCTGTGATGACATTTATGGAGAATGATAAGCTGAAGTTTTTGAAAGATTTTTTTATTAGTGCTGAGAATAGAGTTAGAATTCTTTGAAGTTGAATTTCAAAGATTTCTAGAAACAGAAGTCCAATTTTAAAGAATAGAAATGCTTAATTTATCATAATAGTAGTGTCATTCTTTGCAATCATAAAAACTTGCAGTTATTCTTCAAAATTAATGTACCCCACACACTTCTGTTTATCCAGCTGACAACAATTGTTATGACTTCAGTCATATGAATTAATCTCAATAAAATTAAATCAAAATTAAATGCAGCTGAATGAACACTGATGACTGAAAGAATGTTGAATTGAAAAGACCTCATAATATCTACTATAATAATATATTCCTCACTAAATTAACTCTGACAAGATTCTGTTTTGCTTTCAACAGATTCTTAAGTCGCATCACTTGACTGGAAGACATTAGAGGGAAAGGAAAGATGTTTTTCCAGTGTGCTGTGTGTGTTTCCTAGATTACTCCCTGTAGTCAAGCACAAAAACTGCTCACCTGCTGCTACATCTATCCTGATATTCACAGCTGTCAACGGACAATAGCAGCATTATTTGCATTGGAAGGTTGTAAAAGTTAATTGTCTGATGTTTTACTCTGTCACCAGCTACAAAAATTCAGTGTCATAAATCGTGCTACCCCTTGTGAGTTTGAATGCCATGTAATTTGTGTAACGGTACTGTAACTCTTCACAAACCCAAATAAGTCAGAAATGCACACTATTTGTGACACCCATTTGAAATGAGAAGCAGGGAAAAAAAAGTTGCAAAGAACCTAATTTTATCTTTTTGGAAATGCGTCTATGTCAAGTGAGTGCACTTAGTCATGATCTGTCAGAAAGTACAAATCTGTTAAAACCAGGTGCTTTTTTAATGAACTAAATATATCTTCCTACCAATATTTACCTTACATGCACATATTCAATTGTCGGTAATCCTTCAGCTCAATGTAAAATGTATTTAATTAAACAAATTGCAAAAGTCAAACACAGTCCAATTTAGTAATTATATAAAAGGAATAGATAATGTAAGACTAATTTTGGATTTAATGACAGTATCGGGAATATTATCAATGATATTAATTACCGAAAAATCCATACTCATCATTTAATGGCCCAGAGTTTATCGGATTGGTTCATGTCACATTGTTCTTTATCAGATTGGTTTACTTTTGCAGCTTTAAGTCAAACAAAGTTAAAAATCACACTACACCAGGTTATAGTCCAGCAGATTTATTTGGAAGCACAAGCTTTTGGAGGGCTGTGCTGATGAAGGAGCAGTGGTTCAAAAGCTTGTACTTCCAAATAAACCTGTTGGACTCTAACCTGGTGCTGTGTGATGTTTAATTTTGTCAACCCCGGTCCAACACTGATACCTCTGCATTAAGTCAAACAGTCTTTGCCCTTTAGGTTGTTAGAAATGTAAGTGTCAATTTAGTCCACCTTTACCACATGACAGCATTTCCATAAAGGAGTTGAAGTATATTGGAAATAGCTATACTAAAGATGGTTGTAGGGTGGTTTGGCAATTAAATTGCCTGCTGCTGTTCTTGAAGATTGCATGCCATTTTGGTGAGCTATCCCGTATTTAATTAATTTTCCTATAACAGTGTCCAGTTGCATGGGAGAAGGTTAGCTGCTGGGAATTTTGAATGATTCAAATTTCAATTTGTACTTTCCAACCTTGTTTGAAGGGAAATGTGGGATACTTACCTTTCTGTGACACTTTCTCAAGGCTTCATCTACAATCAATCTACAAATTTCTTGAATATTCCCTCAGGACTTCACCTAAACTGCTGCGCTAATCTAGCTGATTAAATGTATTATCGAAGTTGCGGAAGAAAGAAAATCTTTGCTTGTGGGCATCTAGTTAGAGCCTCACCGTGCTCTACATTAGTGGGGGTTGGGTGTGCTGTGAAAGGGGTTGCAGAAACAGAGATGAGGCAAGTCATATCCAACACGAGTTGTTGCTGGAAATTGGGGGAGGCCGATGGGGGGGGGGGGGGGGGGGGGGGCAGCATTGACAAAAGGGTGAGCAAAGCTCTTATTAGGAGACTATATGCCCTATCCACCCAATGTCCTCAGAAAGCACTGGTCCTACATTCCAAGGTCAGTAAATTGGAGACTATGCTTTGCAAGGAGGTAATCCATGGACTACATGGACAAAAGACTCAGAGAATGAAGTGCAATCATTTGCATTGCCTGCAGCCGCCAAAATCGCAGTAGCACTTAGTCTTTAAGTTACTGCCACCTTCCAAGCTATTGCGAGTAATATAGCAATCCAATTTGCTCTTTTGTTTAAGACAGACCTCTGCAACTCTTTACACTCTGACAATTGACAACATATCTTTCCCCATTACCAAAAACAACTAGAGTCAGAGAGTATTAGGTTTTGATAGTATTACAGGATTTCCCTTGGTACAGAGGAAACTTTGATGACACATTTGTGGTCACTTGAGATCTTCACTTAAATCCAGAAGTGATTAGAAATTTATACACCTCAATTAAACCTCCCCTTAATTTCCGCTGTTCCAAAAGAAACAATGCCAACCTATTTAATCATTCCTCACAGCTAAAATTCTTAATTCCTGGCAAAATCCTTATAAATCTCTTCTGTACAATCCCCAGTATGACAATATTCTTCTTGTAATGTGATAACTAGAACTGCATAAAACAGTGGGTTTTTTTTTCAATTCTAGTAAAACCTCCTTTTCCTACAATATATGCCTAAACTAACAGAAACCATGATCCTGTATGCATTCTTAACCACTTTATGTACTCACCTTCACTCTGCTCCTCCATGTTTTGCAGTACCTAACAATTTATTCCACATTTTCTTTTCTTGTTTGTCCTCCCCAATGCATTACTGCACAGCTCTCAAGAGCATTACATTCAATTTGCCACCTTTCAGTCCACCTTAGAATTTCATTGATATCTCTTTTCACAGTCTAAAATTTTGTTCCTCCTAACCAAACACATGAGCAAGTATTATTATGAACCTCAAGCTTCTTATCTATGGTACCTACTTTGAAGGACTTTTCATGAATGTATGCCATGACAACAAAGGACCCTTCAGTCCTGCAAAACTCCATTGGAAACAAGTGCCAGTCACACAAAAAAAAAGCTCATCAACCCATAATGCTTTGCTTCCTGCCACTAAGACATTATGGAGCAAATTTGTTATTTTTCCTTAGATCCCATGAACTTCAAATTTTCTGAGCAGTTTGCACTGTAAAGCCACATCAAAAGTCTTGCTAAAATCCACTAAGTTGGAAAATCAACCAGGGAATATCGGATTTATTATATTCAGTGAAACCATAGAAACAAAAACAGAAATTGCTGGGAAATCTCAGCAGGTCTGACAGCATCTGTTAGCGTTTCAGATTCAGACCCTTCTTCAGATCATGTTCTGAAGTCTGAAGAAGAGTCACTGGAACCAGAATGTTAATTCTGCTTTCTCTCCACAGATCTGCCAGATCCACTCAGCTTTCCGAGCAATTTTTGTTTATATTATATTCTGGAACAGTCAACTTTGTTGATTCCAACTTGGTAAAAAGAATGAACCAAACGCATTAGATATAAACATTATTGAATTTTAACAGTGATGAATATGAAGTCTTAATATGTCAATGATGGATGAGAAGAGAAAAGGTTTGTTCTAAACTCAAAACATCGAAATGGAAAAGGATAGATTGAACTCTATTGAGATGTACACCATGACTCATTCACAGCGTCCAGATCAAAAGGGGAGACAAGGAGAAGAAATCACAAAAAGCAGGCAGAATAACAACTCCTTTATCCAGATCAATGTGAATTGGGCCAACATTTGTGACTTCATAGTATGGTGCTTTACAAATGGCACCAAATAACAAAATTATTTTTAAAGTACATGACAATGTATGGATGAACTATGAAGCTGCAAATTGATTTTACATTTTACAAAATTGATCAACTGAGAGGCTTGAATATACTGAAGGCATCTGAGAGAGAGAGACCTTAGGAAGCACTGAATGGGAAGTAAAGACTTGACACGCCATTTAAGGCAGAAGGAAAAGACATTATTATAAGATTTTTCATTTGCACCAAGTAGCTAATACCTGCACCTCTCGAGACATAAGTATCATCCTCTGGGCAGTTCTTAGCATTTGCTTTCACACTTATTGTAACCTCATTACTGAACTGCTGTGACTGGATGATCAGAAAGCACACAGTTTCAAAATTGCAGTAAATTGTAAACTATTCTGAATATTTCTCAAGAAAGTTCTTGATGCTTGTCAAAAAAGACGCAGTACGCGAAGCAAATGATTAATCCTGGAGACTTATTAAAACACTTGACTTTACAAGATTTACAGCCATTACAATGACAGGTGGATAGTTATCACTGTGTCAATTGACAACAGATGGATGTGGATGACTAACTGAAATATTTATTGTCAACAGTAAAGGGAGTTAACTAAATAATATGAATATAAAAGCTAATAATTACATAGTGATGACATTAAAGGGTTGGGAGAAATGAGTGAATGAAAAAAATGTATGACAAGATGCGAATAAAAAATTACAAGACAGAAGAAAATCTTGCTTTATTAGATCCCTTTCATAGCCTCAGGATGACCAAAAACATTTTCCAGCTAAAGTCACTGTTATATTATAGGAAACACAGTAACTAACATGTAGAAATCAAGCATCCAAACACAGCAATATTTTAATAAATATTTAATCTGTGAGTGATCACAGAATCCCTACAGTGTGGAAGCAAGTTGGCTGGCCCATCAACTGACCATCCAAACAGCACCCCAGCCAGACCCAACCCCGACCCTACAATCCTGCATTTCCCATGACTAATCCACATAGCCTGCACATCACTGGACACCATGGGCAATTTAGCATGGCTCATGTACCTAACTGGTACATCCTTGAACTGCTAAACAAAACTTAGACAACTAGGGGAGAACATGCAAAATCTAAGCAAAAATCACCCAACAGTGGAATTAAACCCAGCTCCCTAGAGCTGTGAAGCAGCAGTACTAACCACTGAGCCACCATGCCACCCACATGCTTGAAGGATAAATATTGATCAAGTCATTGTGGCGCCATTTCGAAAGCTTCCTCATAAGTGCAGTTTAGGATCATTTGCATCCATTGAGCAGGGCCTCAGTTCTGAAAGTCAGCAGGTACTAACAACCTGGTATTTCCTCTCTGGCTTCCATTTTGTATTTGGGTCTCTGGCATGAGACTGGAGCTTGCAACCTTCTGACTCAGGGGACACAGTGCATCATTTGAGCCATAACTTTGGCCACTGCTTCATAATAGGAAATGTGGCAGTCAACTTTCATGCAGCAGCTAGTGGTCTGATGATTTTACCTGTTTAGGTGATCCTCGTTTACAGATAGATAATGGACAGAACACTATTGAGGGAATAACATTGAGTTTCTCTGAGTGCTTTCATGGAACTTATTTTACAATAATGTGGGAGGACAAGTGGGAATTATTTTTAATACCACTGAGACATTATGGATCTCTAGTTATACATTACAAAGTGAAACTCAAATGGTATCTTAACAAGGGATTAAAATAGTTAAGGATTTGCTGGCTCCCAGGCATACTGAAACGCAGCTTTCTGACAGTGTTTGTTCAAAGTTCCGAAGTTTGATTACTAGGATCATTGTAACATGTTAGACATTGTTTGGACTTTGAAGTAAACAATTTAGTGTTCTCTACAGGTTACAGCTTGGTTTGTTGATGGTGCGTATCACAATATTGGGTATGATGCTGAGCTATTAGGTATTATCTAGATCTAATATAGAATCCGACTAAACATGAACTATACCAATGAGATGCACAAACTGAAAGAGTGAACATATGAATAAAAAGACACAAAGTGTGGGCCAAAAGTATTTGATAATTGAACTGGAACTTCCCTGTAACTTTTGCCCCTATCATGGTCATCTGGGTAGAGTTATTCAAGTGCAACAAAGGACCATGTGATTTAAAATGCAGCTTTGTAAAGCCCATATCCATTAATACTCGAGTTTTGAACATCTAACTTTATTTGGAAAGTTAAATTATTCCTGATGTTCCATCTCCCTGATTCGCATATTTCAGCAAGGCACGTGCCTACCAATTTCACCCATTCAGGTTGTTCACCATCGTATATCCAGTATTTCAGACTAACAAGCACCCATGGTCACATTAATCCAAGGTTCAAGATCTACAACCAGCCAAAGTAACCTCACTTAGCTCTATTCCGACTGTTGGTGAGACAATGATTTTATATTACTTTAAATTCAACTTAAATGAGTTGAACTATCACGAATCAATCTTCTGCTGATGTACAAGACCTGTGACCAATCAGGAAACAATGGTTGAAAATGATTATTCAGTTGCCGTAATTATTTTGAGAAGTTTTATCGTTTAAATTTGTTTCTATCAGTAAGCTTGAGGACCTTTAGGCCCTATGTTTAAATCAATAATACATTCTGCTTGACTTGGATGCTTCATTGTACTTATTCAAAAGGATTTTACATTTATGTAAATTATTTTACATGGGAACTAAGGAGTAATATCCTTGGGCGGCACGGTGGCACAGTGGTTAGCACTGCTGCCTCACAGCGCCTGAGACCTGGGTTCAATTCCCGACTCAGGTGACAGACTGTGTGGAGTTTGCGCATTCTCCCTGTATCTGCGTGGGTTTCCTCCGGGTGCTCTGGTTTCCTCCCACAGTCCAAAGATGTGCGGGTCAGGTGAATTGGCCATGCTAAATTGCCCGTAGTGTTAGGTAAGGGGTAAATGTAGGGGTATGGGTGGGTTGCGGGTCGGTGTGGACTTGTTGGGCCGAAGGGCCTGTTTCCACACTGTAAGTAATCTAATCACTTTGGCAAATCCAAGACAACATCCAGATGTATTTTCCCTAATTTTATCCTTTAGCATATATTATAGGGTGTTATTCATGTTGCAAACCTGGAAGTTTTATTTCAGCAATACGTTTACATAATATAATGATGGCTCATATATATAGGAGGCAGATAGATTGGAGTTGAAGCTTAACAATCAGGAAATCTAGCGTGAAGCAATACCTCAATCCTCCTGAGTTTAATAGCAGAGGACACTTTGAATCCACTTGTTGGTGTTTTCAGGAAAGTGGCCTTTTCGCTTGTGATAATGGTAACACATGAATTGATGATGAGCAATGAGGGCAGTGAAAATGGAATCTTGACTGTTTGCAGTTTGGCTTTGTGTTGAAGGAAGATGATGGAAGGGTTTTCTTTAATATGGTTGTCACATGGGGGGAGCCTAAGTGAGCCTTGCGAGAATCAGGGTATCCCAGGCAGTCACAGATATCACTGCTGCCTTAGGAAGTTCACATTTAGCCTCCTCCAACTCTTTAGACTCATGTGCAGAGGCTCGGTCCTCTGTGTGCTGAGGCACCCTGCTGTGATGACATGGTGAAGTTGCTTGAAGCTGACCAGAAACACAGAATTGAGCACTTGCACTTTCTAATTGGGATCATCTGTCTCAAAACCTATATAATGGCCAGCCGTAGCAAACAAACCTTTGGTCTTAGACTGTGTCACTAACTGAGCGATCTTGCACATGTGTCTGGCAGATCCCTGGAAGAATCCATAAGCAGACAAGTTGTGGGTAGTGGGGGCTGATTTTGACAGTCATTGCCAAACTAAAGCTCTACATCCTAGTGTCGTCATTACGTTTACTTGATACCAAGTCTAGTTTAGGCAGAATGAAAATTCTGATGCAAGATCCTGTACTTCCCTCAGCCACTGTTGTTCAGGTATACAGAATAAGGAAGCTTATCCTCAGCTTACAATTCCTGTGTAGCAAGCATTATATTAAGTTCAGGTCCATACTCTTGTAAGTGAACATTAACAAGCTTTGTTAAACACAACTGCATGCAAAAGATTGTAAGATAGGACATCTCCTGGAACTCCACAGACTAGCTTCAACTCCATGTGATCTGAAATGACTATGACACAGCTCCTTATGCACATATTCAGGAATTATTCTTTGAGTAAAGTTATAATTAACCCTATCTACCATATTTGTCCAATGCTCCGTTATGGTTCCACTTTTAACCACTAGCCTTTAACACTTTACTCCCATTTAAAACTCCATCCCTCACCTGGTCAGAGGTTTATTTGATTTGATACATTAATCTCCAACAATATTCTGAGTTTTTTGTCTGGAAGATCCACAGGATGTATGTGCTCACTTATTGTCTGAGACGGTGAGCATGGGGTTGAAGTATAATGGGAGCATTTCTGCAGACAAGAACATTGCTGAGATCCCATCCAAAAGTATAAGTGTATCATTACCAATAAGGAAACAATTTCCACAGATCTATAGATTTCAAAGATCTATAATAAAAGATTTTGCACAGATCCACGGTTTGCTTCCTTATATAGATAACAAAGCCTGTTGACTGAAAAGACTCTTACCTTCTGCAGGTGATCTCCAGCATTAACAGGGGCTTGTTTCTATCTTCTAGAAACTTAAGTGGAGATTTTTGTCCTCTTGCTCAAGAGCTGTGTTTTCAAACTGAAAGTTATCGCTCATTAATTGTGACAGAACATTTTCTTCAGCTAATCAATCACAGTGATTGTGGAGTTCTGAATGTTCCATTTATTTTCACTATTAGTTTATCTTTGTTGTTGTCCTTTCCCCTTTTTAAAATTCCTTTTTATCCCAATTCTCTAAGAAAACTAGCTGTTTGCACTGGTTGTTTAGAATTCATCTTTAACATTTTCTTCCTCAGTCTCCAAGGCATGAATGCTAAGAGCTGGGCTTTTGGGTTAGCAGCCTCTTTGAACTGTTGAGATTACTTCAGTTCTTGTTTAATTTTGATTTGTTCCTTCTCCTTTTGATGCTTAACTTTAAGCTACTCCAGGGCATTCTGCACCATTAAATATTCAATAGTTTTGACCCTTTCCTCTCTGCTGATAAAAGCCTGGAGTCTGTCAATAGGAGTGAACAGACAAAGTATCTTCTCTGGGGTAGGTCAGTCCAGAATGAGAAGGCATAGGTTTAAGTGAGATGGAAAAGATTTGAAAGGGCAGCTTTTTCAGGCAGAGGGTGGTGTGTGTGTATAGAATGAGCTGCCAGAGGAAGTGGTGGAGGCTGGTACAATTACAACATTTAAAATGGACGGTTATCTGAATAGGAAGTGTTTAGACAAATATGGGCCAAGTCCTGGCAAATGGGATGAGATTAATTTAGGGTACCTGGTCAGCATGGACACATTGGACCGAAGGGTCTGTTTCTGTGCTGTACATCTCTATGATGGTATGCTCCCACATCTTGCATATAGGGATCAATTGCAGACATTAATTGTCTATTGTAGAGATTAACAATTTCTGAAAGGTGAGCATTGACATGATTCAGTTTTAAAGTAAGCAAACCCTTTCTTCTGGATAGCTTTTTGTTAGCCAAATGTTGTTGTTGATCTACCACCACCCTCAAAAAGAGTATCTCCTGATCATCAATGGCATGTACTCCCTGAATAGTTGCAGGCTGGGTTGGTCCGTTTTGAAACTTCCCTTCTATTGGTTAAAATCCACTGTTGTTTCTTCAGCCAACCACCAAAAAATGGCCTTTCCTATGTCATTTATTGCTAACTGAGATAGAGATGATCTGAAGCTTTCACCACAATAGAAACAGGAAAGAATGACTGAAGTGGCATCCTCTTCCCCTTGAGGCTGATAGTCTTCCCACTGCATCAGTCATCTTCAGATTAACAAAGTCAGAGTCATTGACATGAAACCAGGAAACTGTTCTGTCCCCTTATAAGAAGTCTGTTTGGCCTGCAAAGCTCAGTCTGTCTGGTTATTTATTAATTGCATTATTTCTGGTAGTATAAGGTCTTCTTTAGACTGTCAAAATTCTGATAGGGTTTCATCCCGCACCCAACTAAAATGCGGTTCTGTCTGAGCTCTTCTTTCAAGGTCCCACCTATGGCTCATGAGGTGACTTAAATTGTTTATAAAATAATCAAAGAACCAATGGTTTCTCCGAATCCTGCTTTTGCCAAAGTACCTGGACCATAATGAGGTAAGATTGATGTAGGAAATGAAGGCCTTAATTACATCTTCTATCTCGTAGTTTCTTCTGCTGTACTTTGTCTGGTGAAAACAGCGTCAAGTGCATACAATAATACACAGTCCTGATTATTGTCTGGCTTTATAATGAGGCTTGAAGTAGTATTGTATTGGCTAAACTTTCAGTGCAAATTTACCCGGTATAAGGCCAACAGCACAGTCTATCTCTTCTAAACGGTCAAGTGAGTGGAAGTCTTTTTGATTGCCAGTGGATTAATTATGAAGATTATAATTATCAAAATGTTTCTTCCTTTCTTCCCTATCTTGTTTGGTCATCTCTCTGCATTGAGACCTGTGATCAAAATTTCTGGATCCAGATGGACTTCATCCCGGGGTCTTAAAAGAGTGTGCTAATGAGGTAGCAGATGCATTGTTAAATTTCCTAAATGTAGAAAATTTTGGAAAGCTTCCATCAGATTGAAAAATAGCAAATGGAATATGTCTATTCAGACAGGAGTAGGGGGAGAAAACAGGAAACAAAAGCCAGTTAACTCGGTGTCTATGGTAACAAAAGTGTTAGAATTGATCATTAAAGAGATGATGACTGCACACTTCAAAAATGTCAAGGTAATCAGGAGGCATCAGCAAGGTTTTGTGAGAGGGACCTCATGTTTAACCACTAATTGGAATTCTTTGAAAGAATATCATGCACTGAATAAAGGGGAGCCTATGGATGTACTCTTGACATTTGATTTCCAGAAGACATTTGAAAAGGTGCCACAGCAAAGATTATTGTGTAAAATAAAAGCTAACGATGTAGTGAAGAAGATTGGCAATACGTCGAATGTGCACAAATGGGTCTTTGATAGGATGTGATGAGGTTCCACAGGAGTCTATGCTTAAGCTTCAGCTTTTTAAAATTCACATCAATACCTTGGGCAAGAGAGTGAAGACATAGTTGCTGAATTCACAGATGGGACTAACATAGTCACATCGTGAAGAACTAAGGCTGTTGCAGACAGACGTAGATAGGTTGAGAGAATAAGCAAATGTCAAAATCCAATCAAAAACCAAAGAGGGTAACATAGCAAAACATGAAATTATTTGCTTTGATAGGAAACATTAAAAAAACAAAGTATTATGGCATGGTGGCTCAGTGGTTAGCACTGCTGCCTCACAGCACTAGGGACCCAGGTTCCATTCCTGCCTCGGCCGACTGTCTGTGTGGAGTTTGCATATTCTCCCTGTGTCAGTGTGGGTTTCCTTCCACAATCCCAAGATGTGCAAGCTGGGTGAATTGGTCATGCTAAGTTGCCAATAGTCTTAGGTGCATTAGTCAGAGGTAAATAGAGGGTAGGGGAATGGATCTGGGTGGGTTACTCTTTGGAAGGTCAGTGTGGACTTATTGGGCCAAAGGGCCTGTTTCCACACTGTAGGGAATCTAATCAACAGGAATTTATTTCTCATTGGGGCCAATTGATATTCTTCTTGTTTTTGCTATGTTCTTGCTGTGGGCTTTTAGCATGCTCTCTCAGCTTTGTGTCGTCTTCCTATCTCCATGGTTTGGTCCCAGAGTGAACAATTTTTGCTTCTTCTTGTTTGCCATGGAGCTTCTAGACTCATAGAATCCATACAGTGTGGAAGCAGGCCACTTAACCCACTGAGTTCACACTGACCCTCCAAACTGCATCCCACCCAGACCCACTTCAGTGGTCCAGGACATTCAGCCTCGGACCTTCGGGTGACCATCCTCCAAGGTGGACTTCGGGACAGGCAGCAGAGGAAAGTGGCCGAGTAGAGGCTGATAGCTAAGTTCGGTACCCATAGGGAGGGCCTCAACCGGGACCTTGGGTTCATGTCACATTACAGGTGATCACCATTGCACCACACACACACAGATATTCCTACACACACACACACTCACATACACACGGACACAGGTACACACAGACGCGCACACAGACACCCACACACACCCTTATAGACTCACACATGCACCCCCTCACAGACTTAAGACACTCTGCACTCACTACACACACACACACACTTTCTCACACTCACAACCCCCACCCCAGACAGACAGACACACACACACAAAGACCCACATGCACACATATACTTTGTGGGGTGAATTTGTACTTGCAGAGTAACATTGCACTTTGCTCAAAAACTGCATACATTCATGTAGAACTCTGAGCTCAAAAACTGCAAGAATTTATGTAAAACTCTGTTATCTCACTTTTTAGATTAGAATCAATCTAAACATCAGGTCATAGACAGAGAACACAGGGGGCTAACACCTTCAACATATTGTCTAGCTATCACCATTGTTAACAGCTAACCCGAGAATGCAACTTTTAAAAAAAGGGTTTTGTGATTTACACATGAAAGAAGTGAAACTATCACTGTTTTCTAACAGATGAAAGGCTTAACAGACAATCAATTTTTCAATGTATAATTTCAGTTACATCACACAGTAAAGTTTTGCTATAAATTCTGTGTTACAATCGAGCCCTCCACTATCACCTGATGAAGGAGCGTCGCTCCGAAAGCTAGTGTGCTTCCAATTAAACTTGTTGGACTATAACCTGGTGTTGTGTGATTTTTAACTTTGTACACCCCAGTCCAACACCAGCATCTCCAAATCATGTCACCAAGTAGTAAGGGTTCAGGACCACACTTGCATGCATGAGTATAAACTGGCTCTGTTAAACATAATAATATGTAAGGAGATGGTGACAGAAGTCAGCTTTTGGACCCAGGTTCCTGTTCCTGACATTACTACAACATTACTCCTTATTCACACACTCAGTATTTAGAGTGAATTTACAGTTTATCCTTTCTTGTACAGGTAAAGTCTATGATCTCCAAATCGCTTCAGATTAGAGAGGAGGTTCTTGCTGCTTCTGCTGATAGTCTGGTGATACTTTTGATGTTGCCAATTCCTCCTTATCCTTATCTGAGGTTAATCCAGATTTAATAACAGCTATTTGATCCCAGTTAAGCAATATAAATGAAGTTGGGTGAGATTGACAACTCTTGGTATCAAGGTTGCATTCCACCTACTGTGGCACCAAGGAGCCCGAGCATAAACTGGAATCAATGGGTATTAGGGACAACTTGCCCCTGGTTGGAGTCATCTCTGGCATATAGGAAGATTGTCAAGGTTGTTGGAGGTCAGTCATTTCCGCTCCAGGACATCTCTGCAGGAGTTCCTCAGGGTATTGTCCTAAGCCTGACCATCTACACTTATTTAATTAATGACCTTCCCTCCATTATGAGGTCAGAAGTCAGGATTTCATCAATGATTGCTCAATGTTCAGCACCATTTGCAACTCCACAGATACTCAAGCAGTCAATGTTCAAATGAAACAAGATGTGGACAACATCCCGGCTTGGGTAGATGGCTAATAATATTCACGCCACCCAAACAGCAGGCGATTGTTTGAACAGCACCAATAAGAAGCAATCTAATCACTGCCCTTGACATTCAATGGTGTTCCCATCACTAATTCCCCAATATCAAATCCTGGGGCTCACCATTGACAAGAAACTCAACTGGACTCACCATATAAATAAAATGGCTACAATAGCAGGTTAGAGGTCTCAATACTGTGGTGAATAACTCACCTTCTAACTCACAAAAGTCTGTCTACACGGCACAAGTCAGGGGTGTGATGGAATACTCACACTTGCTTTAACTGGTGCAACTCCAACTATACTCAAGAAGCTATACATCATCCAGGACACTTGATTGGCACCATATCCGCAAACACCCACTCCCTCCACCAAATATGCTCAGTAGCAGCATTGTGTACTACCTATAAGATGCAGCACAGAAATTCACTAAAGATTCTTAGATAGCACTTTCCAAATCCACATCCACTTCCATCTAGAATGACACTAGCACCTAAAAGATCCTCTCCAAACCCCTCATCATCCTGACTTGGAAATGTATCATCGTTCCTTCACTGTCACTGGGTCACAATTCTGGAATTCCCTTCCTAATGGCATTGTGGGTCTACCTTCAGCACATGGACTGCAGCAGTTCAAGAAGGCAGTTCACCATTAACCTCTGAAGGGCAACTAGAGACGGTCCATAAATACTGGCCAGCCATTGACGCCCACATACTACAAATGAATAACAAAAAAGCTACTCATGCTGATCTGATTGAACAGAGCTCCAAGTTTTCACAGTTGTAAAAGTAACATCTCACCATAGGAGCTGTGAGTAAAATCTTTGAGACAATCATGGAAGAAACGAACCACAATGCTTCAATACTTCTTGCAATATCTTCCTGTGTGTCTTCAGCCCTTCACTTACCATTGTGTTCATACGATGAGTTTCCGGAAGTTGGGAAAATCAGTGTGTAACTCATTGCATTTGAGTGTGGACAATGATGAGTAGACATGATGACTTAGTGGGTTGTCACTTGTCTCAGGAATTATCCACCCACCACCCATACTATCAGATTCAGACATAAGTGGTGCTGCAGATTAAAATACTTCCCTGTGTATAGAATCATCACCCAGTGTAAAATCAATTATGGATTTAAATATTTAAAGGTATCGGTTTTTAACAATTGAAGGCAGGGATAAGATAAGACATGCCCACTTCAAGGGTTGGAATCTCTTAGCGTTTTTATTGTAAGGTAAAACATAATGCACAGTCACACTCAATACGACATCAGTCAAGATTTTCAGTAAAGCTCCTGCTCTCTTCTCAATCACATTCACAAAATTCAAATTCACAAGAGCACCTAATCTTACTCCAGTGCTGACTTCTTGTCTAACCAACTGCATGGCTTCTCTGAGTGGATTTGGTAAGTTGGAAACAAAATGAACACCTGAATCTATATAACTATGGTAATGAGGTGGAAGTGCTCAGACCTCTGGTCTAGAAGGCCCAGGTTAAAGTTCACCTGTACTAGGGGTATGTCATACATGTCTGAAAACATTGATCAACAATATCTAAACGTAAGGTAATCAGTCCGCAGACTAGTTTATCTGTTTTTCTTGATATTGCTTGATTTAAAAATGTTAGCCAAGGCATTTGGATAGTCTTGCCTCAATAACAACGGTTGTGCAGACTTCAAGATTAATTTGTGCTTAAATATGTTGGGAAAAATTGCATTCAATTCTGGTTCACCCCATTACAAGAAGGATGTGGAGGCTTTGGAGAGAGTACAGAAGAGGTTTACCAGGGTATTGGAGGGTATGAGTAATAAGGAGAGTAGAGAAAAACTCAGATTGTTTTCTCCAGAGCTGCGGAGGCTGAAGGGAGACGTGATAGAAGTCTAAAACATTTATGAGATTTGTAGATAGGGTTGATGGTCGGAATCTTTTTCCCAGAATTGAAATGTCCAATACTAACGAGCATGCATTTAAAGTGAGAGGGGGAAAATTCAATGGAGATGTGATGGGCCAGTTTTCTTTTTACACAGAGAGTGGTAGAAGTGTGGAATGTGCTGCCAGGGGCAGTGGTGGAGGCAGATATGATAGGGACATTTAAGGGACGTTTAGATAAGCACAGAAATGTGCAAGGAGTGCAGAGATATGGACCAAGGGCACGCAGAAGGGATTAGTTTAATTTGGCGTCATGTTCAATACAACATCGTGGGGTGAAGGGTCCATTCCTGTGATGTACTGTTCTATGCCCTTTGTTCTATAACATCCTGAAGATGTGACGGTATATTAGGACAAATTCCTCTTCTGCTCTTTCCCAAATAGTGACAGAGGATATCTTTGAGTTCCATTTGTTTTATGTAGCATTTGCAGATCCAGTAAAAATGGCGAAGCAGCATTTCCTCAGGATTGCACTTAAATGTCAGGCTGAACTGCAAGCTGAGTCATTTAAATTACCGGAACATTTATTTATTAAACATAGACCACAAATAAACAAACAAAAATTAAGGTAATCGTTTCTTCAATGGACTATTCTCCCTAATCATATCTGCAATAAAATCTAGGTAAGATGATATGTGCTGTTTGCATTTTTTCAGCAAATCATAAAACAGATAATGCAATTATGTTGTAAAAATGCAATTAAGTCAAACATAAACAGTGTTTAAAGCAGTACACTATCAATATAACTCGCAAATGCATGTAATACCAAACCAAACAGTGTTTATTTCTTGACAACCACACAATATAGGTTTTAAACTCTTTTGGTTAACCAACATTTTTTCAAAGCACTTGAAGTAGCATAATTCATAATCACTGGGAAAACAGGGAAATCTATTTCAATACAATACAAAAACAGGTTTACGAGACCACAAACCATGAGTCAACATCTACTTCACGGTGTGAGGTGGTAATGTTACTGGGTTCATAATTCAGCAGGCAAACATAAAACCTCACAGGGAAAGAGTTGAGATCCCATTACAGAAGTGGGTTAAATTTGTTTGGGAGGTAGTCTCAGTATTGGTAAACATAAAGCCATCATCAGTTGTTGCAACGCCCTTTTTAGGGAAGGAATCTGCCTCCTGACCTGGTCTGGCTGACATGCGATTCTGACCCACAGCAATGTGGCTGACTCAACTGCCCATTGAAATGCAGTAGTAAATCACTTCGTGTAACATAATTAGGGAGGGCTGTCTCACGAGCAATACCTACATCCTATGAAAGAACACATTTTTAAAAGTAGAAAGAATATACTTCATATAGCTTTATAAAGTACGTCTCCTGACTGCAAGTCTACAATAAATAAAATACTTAACTGTCAGGAAGTTATTGCAGAAACTAAGAGCTGGAGTTGGCCATTCGGCCCTTTGAGTCTATTCCGTCATTCAGTCTGATCAGCCAATCAGTCCCTTGTTCCTGCTTTCTCCCCACACATTTTGATCCCTTTATCCCTAAGAACTGTATCCAACTCCTTCTTAAAATCTTTGGCCTCAACTGCTTTCAGGGCAGAGAGTTCCACAGGCTCACCACACTCTGGTTGAAAAAATGTCTTCTCATCTCAGCCTACCCCAGACGTTTCGAGTGCAACCCTTGGTTTTGGACTTCCTGGTCAATGGAAACATCATTCCTGCAATTATGATGTCTAAGCCTGTTAGAACTTTATAGGTTTCCCTCAGTTACCCATGGTGCTGGGAAAGGATAAATGTTAGTCAGGACACCATGAGCATCTTACAATATCAGCAGCGAGAAGGTGACTGCAAACGATCCCAAGCCAGGACCAGAAGGTAGCAGACTTGCAGGTTTGTATTGTAATATTGCATTTTGGTGAATATGGTTTATTTTCTTATCTGAAAGTCTTCCCATCAGTAGTTCAGCTCATTTGCTTGTAATCAATAAATCACACATCCTCCCAATGCCTACCTGACTCAAATTAAGCCTTCCTTTGTGAATCGCCTCTCTCTCTTAACACAAATACTAAACTTCACAGTAACTATTAATCTCAGATTGTTCATTAATTTGCGATCTGTTTGAGTGTCCTGAATGTATTGAATGTTTGAAGATTTACTGCATTTTGCTCTGGTTTGGGACCACGTTCTGTCACCTGCCTGCTCCTGGTATTGTAAGACGTCTTGAGAAGTAGGACAGAAATATTAGCAAGTCATGTCATGGAAATCTACAATACTTCGTTTCTCACATGATTGTTGCAAATTTTACAGCTGAAGTGTACAGGACAGATGGTGTTACCAAATGTTGCACTTGAGCTTTCACACCGTTTATCTATTGCTTAATCCAATGAACGAATCCAAGAAAATGACACGTAACAGGCCAGAGAGGAAATTAAAACTTTCATTGAAGGTACTACAGCAGTGTTACTCAGTCTGAGGAAGTGTAGTCATATCCTAAAGCATATCGTGAACCTTCACTGTCACTCTCACTGATACATTAGCATGCCAGAGATGGTTCCTATGGATAAACCTTCAGCCTTAAACAGCAGGGTATGGCACTAAAGTCTAATGCACAGATTCTAAAGGTTGTAACTATGAAGAGCAAACGGGGTGAAATTAAGAAAGCTTTCAAAGTGGAAGCAGTATTTGCACTTATGTTGACAAACCAATGTTGTATCCTCGAAAAATCAATCCTGCTGATTGCATGCTTTGTTGAAAATAATAGGAATGCCAGTAAATTCCAAACACATTTTCCAGGCATTCTTTAATGTGGGCATGACATGATAGTTTTGTGGAGCCAATGGGAGACGAAACAATTTGAAGTGAAACCAGAGAAATTCTTGTAAGTGCAGGATCTTACTGCAAAGAGAAGTTAGCCAAATAATCTTGGCAAAACAATTCAAATAATGAATCAACATAACTTGAAACTCTCATGAACAAAGTTAAAATTTTTCTATGAAAATCCTAGAGGCTGAGATTTTTTTTTTGGGTAGGGTTGCCCCAACAGATAATATTTGGCAGCAAGTTTACCAAATATTCTATAGCTATTTGAGACTAGTATTTCACAATTAGGCACAAACAGGATGTTATTACATTTTACAGTATTCAATTCATAGAGCAATTTAATGAAAATAAATTAAGATCAGAAAAAGAACAATCCTTTTGGGTATAAGGGCTGACTTGAGGCCAACATGTGAGGTGAGAAATGGGTAGGGTAGGGTTCACTGACTCCATTGACACTAATCTTTCTTAATTTTGGGCGGCACGGTGGCACAGTGGTTAGCACTGCTGTTTCACAGCGCCTGAGACCCGGGTTCAATTCCCAACTCAGGCGACTGACTGTGTGGAGTTTGCACGTTCTCCCCGTGTCTGCGTGGGTTTCCTCCGGGTGCTCCGGTTTCCTCCCACAGTCCAAAGATGTGCGGGTCAGGTGAATTGGCCATGCTAAATTGCCCGTAGTGTTAGGTAAGGGGTAAAATGTAGGGGTATGGGTGGGTTGCGCTTCGGCGGGTCGGTGTGGACTTGTTGGGCCGAAGGGCCTGTTTCCACGCTGTAAGTAATCTAATCTAATCTAATCGAATTTTAGCCTAATTACACAGAATAGAATCATAGAATCGATACTGTGTGAAAACAGGCCATTCAGCTTATCTAGTCAACACCAACCCTCTGAACAGCATCCCATCCAGACTACCCTACACCCTCCCAACCCTATACCTGTAACCCAGCAAATCCCATGGCTAATTCACCCAACCTGCACATGCCTGGACACTATGGGCTATTTAGCATGGCCAATCCATCTAATCTGCCCATCTGTGGACTGTGGGACAAAATTGGAGCACCCAGCGGAAACCATGCAGGCACAGAAAGAATATGCAAGTTCCACACGGACAGTCACTAAAGGGTGGAACTGAATCTGAATCCCTTGCACTGTAAGGCAGCAGTGATAACCAAATGTAACACTTGAGCGACAGTGTCATCCCTTTGATATCTTTGACATATTGTCACCTTTCACATATCTTGATTCCTAGGTAGAAAGTTTAAGCCATTTGATATTCTGAAATTGTTGTTCTCTTTGATAAAAACTGAAATCAGACACTGATGTCACCGACCATCTTTACTTTTTATTACTTGGTTGCTAATTGCTGTACCATGTCAGTTCTCCCAAATACCAATGCAATGCATTCCTTTGTATTCTCCGCGCTCTCTTCCACCAATACTGACTTGTGGTTCAGCATATTTTCTCCTGTTGGTCCCTCATCGAAGTGGTAATTAAATCAGAGAATATCACTGCAGGATGATATCAGAGAGAGTATATGTTCTATAGCCACATGAGGGAGATTTAAACAATCCTTGGATAAACACATGGATGATGATGAGATAGTGTAGGGGAATGGGCTTAGATTAGTTCACAGGGTAAAAGTGAGGTCTGCAGATGCTGGAGATCAGAGTCAAGAGTGTGTTGCTGGAAAAGCACAGCAGGTCAGGCAGCATCCGAGGAGCAGGAGAATCGACGTTTTGGGCCAGAGACATTCATCAGGAATCCTGATGAAGGAGTCTGCCCAAAATGTTGATTCTCATGCTCCTCGGATGCTGCCTGACCTGTTGTGCTTTTCCAGCAACACACTCTCAACTTAGATTAGTTCACAGGTTGGTGCAACATCGAGGGACAAAGGGCCTTTTCTGTGCTATATTGTTCTATGTTCCATGTTCCATGAATCTGATGCAAGCTAACCTTATTCAATTGTTTCAAAACATTTATAGCAAAGCGCATTGAACAGTAAATGGGCTGTATTTTGGTATCTTCTTATTAATTCTGTGCAGAGGAAGGTAACAATGAAGGAATTAACTTGTTTTTATTTTCTAGAGTAAAATTAATCGGTGGAGAGCAATACGTTTTGCAAAGTGCATGATGCAAACCTGGGGCTGAGATCTTAGCGGACAGCAGGATTTAAATTTACCAGTCTCAGCATGATTATAAAATTATCCCCAGAAATTGGGGGTTTTGATTTTGGAACGACTTGCAACAAATTCCTTTAAGAAATACCAATTTAGCCTTTCAATAATCAGCTAGCTGGGAAGATCACTCCAACCAGATGAAATTAATACACTGAGTATGACACAGGACCTCAATTTAAGAATTTGAAAGAGGTTGTTTAATGCTTGAGTGCTGGGCATGTCAAGACCTCTAGGTCTTATATAGCAAATAAGTGACTGATGCTCTTTTTACACTTCTATCCCATTCCCCCCCATTCAATGAATCCACATTAACGTATATAAAAAGCCATAAGAGACATTGTTTGCTTTCAATCTAATTGAACACAAGAGGACTCTTAAGATTGTTTGATCATTAAGCAGTTCTCAAAGGCTGACTAAAATAGGATATCAGCTCTTCAGTAACCTTTAAGTTCAAATTTCATTCTTCAATATTATTTGCTGCATTCTCATCTACAGCATTACACAGGCAGTCACCCACCTAGAAACAAAGGTTCTCTCTCAATATCATCACTAACAAATCCACGTTTGATAAACACTGCCTGTTCTGCAGTCTATCAGATGAATGGCAGGGGTTGACAAGTTATCCTGATGAATAAACTCTTTATCAGAATATTTCCTTTTCTGTTGAGCAAATTCTTTTGTTATATTCTGATGGGTATTACTTTTCGTTGTTCCATCATCAGTGCTTCCAGCTGTCCTCATAAAATGCTACGCAATGGGGCCTTTGTGCATCATGTCCTTGCCTTTAGCAATGTCTATCTTAGTGCCAATGTGTATGGAATACTTTCCCCCTCACTCTCTACCCAGTCTATTAGCCTTTCAATGCTTGGCTGGCCTGCTCTGATCTTTATCTCCAGGCTCTACATATAAGAAGAATCCTTTTTGCTTGTGGTATTGAAAGAGAAGCATTTATATCCTTTGACATTGAAGAACCTGTCATTCCTTTTCTCAAGTTGAACTGGAAACCTGCAATCTGACATGCACAATTCAAACTGTCGGTTATGATTGTATCAGTGACATTGACATGGGCATTTCCAATCTCATTTTAAATTTTGACTGCCAGTTTTCGCCTCTGTCACCCTCTCCTGGAGATATGGATTTCTTATTCAGGTGGGGATTAGTTGGCTCTTCTACTATATAAGTCTAGGTAAAAACAAGGACTGCAGATGCTAGAAACGAGAGTCTAGATCAGAGTGGTGCTGGAACCTGGTCAGGTTCACGCTCCCAACAACCCACCCTCCCTTCCTGGCACCCTCCCCTGCCACCACAGGAACTGCAAAATCTGCACCCACACCTCCTCCCTCACCTCCATCCAAGGCCCCAAAAGAGCCTTCCACATCCATCAAAGTTTTACCTGCACATCCACCAATGTCATTTATTGTATCCATTGCTCCCGATGCGGTCTCCTCTACATTGGAGAGACTGGACGCCTCCTAGCAGAGTGCTTTAGGGAACATCTACGGGACATCCGCACCAATCAACCACACTGCCCTGTGGCCCAACATTTCAACTCCCCCTCCCACTCTGCCATGGACATGCAGGTTCTGGGCCTCCTCCACTGCTGCTCCCTCACCATCCAATGCCTGGAGGAAGAAAGTCTCATCTTCCACCTCGGAACACTTCAACCCCAGGGCATCAATGTGGATTTCACCAGTTTCCTCATTTCCCCTGCCTTCATGACCTGTCCTACCTGCCTATCTTCCTTTCCACCTATCCACTCCACCCTCCTCTCTGATTTCTCACCTTCATCCCCATCCCCATTCACCCATTGTACTCTTTGCTATCTTCCCCTACCCTCCATCTGACCTATCACCTCCATCCCCACCCCCATTCTCCTATTGTACTCAATGCTACTTTGTCCCCACCCCCACCTCCCCTCTCATTTCTCTCTCTACTCTGCAGGCACCCTCCCTCTATTCCTGATGAAGGGCTTTTGCCCGAAGCATCAATGTTCCTGCTCCTCGGATGCTGCCTGACCTACTGAGTAAGTCTGCAGAGTTAGGTCGAAATCCACACTCGTTTGGGTTCCATTATAACTGTGCCACACCCTGGATTGCAACAATACAAGTGAACAAAAACACAGTTGATTAAATACTTTGCATCAATCTCCACAGTGGAAGAAGTTGATTCTCAAAATACAAAATATTCAAAGGGTTCGGGACAGAAATGAACACAATAACTATTGGGTTACACACAGGTTAAGTGAATGGGCAAAGGCTTGATAGATGTTGAGAGTGTGTTGCTGGAAAAGCTCAGCAGGTCAGGCAGTATCCGAGGAGCAGGAAATTCGACGTATCAGGCCAGAGTCCTTCATCAGGAAAGGCTTGATAGATGGCATATAATGCCGGAAAGTGTGAGGTTATGTACTTTGGTCGTGAAAGTAGAGCAGCTGAAGATTATTGAGATGGAGAAGGATTATGGAAAGTCACAGGCACGGAGAGATTGGAGGTTCCTCAAACATGAATGATAAAACATAAGCATCCAAGGTCAACTGGAAATAGAGAAGGCAAATGGAATGTTAGTCTTTATTTCAAAGAGAATAGAGAATAAAAAGAGGGAAATCTTGCTAAATCCATACAATGCATTAGTCAGACCACACCTAGAACATGGTACACGGATATTTCCAATCTCACTATTAGATCTTATTGCTAGTTTCCTGCTCTACCGCCCTCTTCTGGAGATGAGGATTTCTCACTTTGGTGGGGAAAGGTCAGCTGGCTATTCCACTGTGTTAGAGGTAGGTCTGACTTCACACTCATTTTTGTTACCTTATCTAAGAATAATCACTGACATTGGAGCCAGTTCAGGGAAGGTTCACTCAGCCAATTCCAGGTATGGAGATGATTTCTTTTAAGGAGAGATTGAGTAGATTAATCTTGTAGTCATGTGTGTTTAGAAGATTGAGAGGACACCAAATACTAAGAGATGGACTTCCAGTGAGGGAGTCCAGGACTACAGGGCATAATCTCAAATATGCCATTTAAACAGATATGAGGAGGATTTCCTTTCTTAGATAATGGTAGATCTGTGCAATTCTTTACTGCAGGAGACTCTTGAGTTTGGGTCATCAGGTACATTGAAGGCTGTATTGGGCACATTTTTAATCAGTTGGAGAGTAAAGCATTGTGGGAATAAGCCAGAAAGGTGGAACTGAGGGTTACCAGTTCAGCCATGACTTCATTGAAGAGCAGAGCAGATTCAATGGGATGATAGGTCTATTTCTGTCTTATGGTCTAAAGTCTAATATTGCTGACTTACAAATCCTGCATCACCACATAGACAAAATAGAAGTCTCATCAAGAAAGAAAGAGCGAAAGGAAAATTAATGCAAGATGGAAAAATCAAAACTGAAGAGATCCAGGTTTGAAGGCCAACTAGGTAAGTCAACATTTTTAGGTGAAGTCAATGAAGACCTCCTGAGGATCTGGACTATCAAAATGTAAGGGTTTAACGCAGAGTTTAAAGTGGTTGCAAGAGAGGCGGTTTAATACTGGCTGACAGTTTCTACCCAATGATTAAAATCAGTCAACATCCAACCAGGAAGCATCAAGCTGCAAGGTCACAAGTGCACTGACTTTCAGGTGCAAGGTTAATTCACCACCACATTCAGCCATAAGTGATGAGAAATCAACAAGACCTTCTTGCTCTTGGGGAAGTAATGCACAAGTTTGGTGAAGCTAGCTACCAGTACTTTCTTAACCAAAATGAATTTGAACAGTGTATTTTCTCAAATAATCAGAGACTACAAGTCAGGGTTGTTAACGACCTTCTTTCATGTCACTTGGATGATTCTGTTTCTTTCATTTCTCTTTTGGAATTTTATCAGCACCAGGAAATCTTTCAAAGGGTGATTCCCACTGATCCCTGAAAGCAAGCACGGTCTAATCTGTCGAGTGGAAGAGATAAATGGTCAGACCAAAATGGTGCATGATCACAGAGTCAGACAAGCCTCAAAAGCATTGCAAGAGTCAAGCCTTTCACTTAATTCTCAAAGATGGAAGTCATATTTCTGGGTCAAATTATGGAGGAACAAGAAATTATAGTTCATCCCAAAAAGATGTGGACCACAAGTGAGTTCCTCAACTGAAATGCATCATCGAGGTTAGGAATGATGAACCAGGTGGAGTCTATCATTAGAAACCAAACACTACCTCTTAAGGAAAGGGCAACAACGTACTGAAGTCTGCAGCTTGCAAGACAATAAAAGTTTAACTCCTCTCATTGGATGTTTTAGCTCCCCGTGATGGATTTTCACAAGTTTAGGTGCAGTTCTCATTCAACTTCAGAACAATGGGAGCAGAAACTGTAGACCTCACCCGGAGAGTATTGACAGAAACTGAGCAGGGATATACCACAACTGAGAAAGTAGCATTCCGCATTGTATGGGCCTGTGAAAGTTTCTCAGACTATTTCATTAGGTCGAGATTCCAGGTTGAAACACATCATGTACTACTAGTTGCATCCTTAGGAGCAAAATAGATACTGAATGTGCCATTCAGAAATGGAAATTCAGGCTAAGATTAATGAGATATGATTACTCAACAGTATATGTCCCAGGTAATATCCAGGCAGACTACAGATGATGCACTATCCAGGATAACAGTGAATCAGGATGAAAAGGAAGATTTAATCCTCACAGATAGGTGAAATCATTTTCCACTGGATCAATGATTAAAATTTGTGCTATTCATGAATCAGATAATGAGTATACAAGAATCAAACAATTTTATCTGAAAAAATCTGATTGAAGATTTGTAGCTCGGGTATCCGTTGTTGTGGTTCTGGTCGCCGAGCTGGAAGTTTTTGCTGCAAACATTTCGTTCCCTGGCTAGGGAACATCATCAGTGCTGTTGGAGCCTCGTGTGAAGCGCTGCTTTGATGTTTCTTCCGGTATTTATATTGGTTTGTTCTTGCCGCTTCCGGGTGTCAGTTTCAGCTGCAGTGATTTGTATGTGGGGTCCAGGTCGATGTGTCTGTTGATGGATGTTCTTGCCGTTTCCGGGTGTCAGTTTCAGCTGTAGTGGTTTGTATATGGTGTCCAGGTCAATGTGTCTGTTGATGGAGTTTGGGGATGAATGCCATCAACAGACACATTGACCTGGACACCATATACAAACCACTACAGCTGAAACTGACACCCGGAAACGGCAAGAACATCCATCAACAGACACATCGACCTGGACCCCACATACAAATCACTGCAGCTGAAACTGACACCCGGAAGCGGCAAGAACAAACCAATATAAATACCGGAAGAAACATCAAAGCAGCGCTTCACACGAGGCTCCAACAGCACTGATGATGTTCCCTAGCCAGGGAACGAAACGTTTGCAGCAAAAACTTCCAGCTCGGCGAGCAGAACCACAACAATTTTATCTGAAAGTTAATCCAGATATTGTCCAACAGACCAAGCTCTGATGAACGACCATGAACAGAAGAGACATTTAATATTAGTAGATAGCCTTGTGGTGTATGACCACAGACTGGTTATGTTAAACTTTAAAAACATACTGTATTTAATATGCGTTCAAGCCAATGCGTTAATGTGGCATTTCAGTTAATCACCCTCAATTAAATTTACACACACTAATTACTAGCTCACTATATTTATATAACCAACTCAAATTCAACTAATTCTTCATTAATATGTACATTGCCTGATTCCCTATTCCTTTAGGTCCCAAACATTCCATTAGACCACATTATAGTGAAGGCCACCAGAGAAAAAAACCCTGAAACAACTTCATGCTAACCACTTAGGAATCAGCAAATGTAGAGCATGCCAGCAGACAGTGCAAAGGAAATAAACAATTTTGTATTATCTCGTCACACATTTGAGATTAACAACTAAAATCCATTAATATCTTAACACTTCCTGATAGACATTGGCAAATGCTAGACTTAGATTTATTCAATTTCTGAGGGAAGACACATTTAATGCTTGGGGATTACTAGTCTAGATAGATAGATATTTCAAGACTTCAAACAACTACAGTGGAATCAGTCATTAAGGCTCTGAAGTGAGTTTTTGCAAAACACAGATTGCCAGATAATATTGTTTCAAATAATAAAACACATTTGTCAGTGAAGATTCAAAAAGATCACAATAGAGGCAGAACTCAACCAGCTCACACGTTTCTTACTTGATCCATAGACAAATGGAGAAACATAAAGAGCAGTCAAAAATCTAAATGAACTAATGATGAAGAAAAGTGACTAATGGCAAAGAACACAGGTTAGGAATTAGCATCATTACTTGCAGGTCCAAACCATTAAATAAAGGATTCTAAATGATGGAACTATTTGTGGAATAGTTAGCAAATGTTCGAAATTTTGAAAAAGCAATGGTAAGCTCAAGTTTGGAAAGAAATGCATCTCATTTGAGTCTAAAGCCTCTGGCTCAGATTACAATGGTGCACAACAACTTGGATACTGTTCACTTAATGTGGTTCACCTTAATGACACAACGAAGTAACTGTACAGCCTCACGTGACTCAGCAAATGAAGAAGTCCCATGAACCAGGCTCAGTCTCAGGTGGCCAATCCATCAATGGAAGTCCTGAGCTGGTTTATGAGCAGCTGATCCTACTGCTCTACCTCAGGTGCAGCAACAACTTATTTATCATGTCCTTTTGTTTATGCCTCTTCTTTGGCTTATGCCATATAGGGAAAAACCTGGTTTTGGTCCATGTAATTGATTTTCGAATACATGACTGTCTTGTTCAAAGCCATTGTAGAGGCATTCTTTCTGGCCTCTCTTTCAGATTATGCTTGAAGAAACATGGGCAGCTGCCTGGGGGAGTTATCTCTAACTCTCTTCACTTTTTTGTCATCAAAATAAAGGGCATATTTCTTTGACACAGTGTTCTTTTCTGCTTTGTAGACTTTCTGTGTGTTTCCCTCCTGTTATCATACGCAGAATACAATTCTTCTGTCGAGGTACCAATTTCTTCTTCAATATCTGACTATTTGATCCACTATGAGGCATAGAACTTCTGCGCAACATGTTTACGTTCATTATTAGGAAAGAAATGAAAGTACAATGATATGATTCAAGGTGATTAATCCAGTATTATCATGAATAAGCATTGGTTCACAGAGCTTTTGTGTGTGTGTTTGTGTGTGTGTGTGTGTGTGTGTGTATGTGTGTATGTATGTATGTATGTTCGCATGTGTACGCGTGCATGTGTGTGCGCATACATGTGTGTGCGCGAGTGTGTACATATGTGCATACATTTGCATGTGTGTGTGTATGTGTGCACGCGAATGTGTGCATGTGTGTGCGTCTGCATACATGCATGTGTGCACACGTGTGTATGTCTGTGTGTGCTTGTGCAAGTGTATGTGTACGTGCGTGCATATGTGTGTGTGTGCATGTCTTTGCATATGTGCGTGAGCATATGTATGTTTGTGTGCTTGTTGTGCATGTGTGTGTCATGTCTGTGCATGTGTGTGCTTGTGCTTATGTCTGCATGCGTGTGTGTGCATGAGTATATATGCGTGCTTGCGTGTGCATATATGTGTGTGTATGTGTGCATGCATGTGTGTGCATATGTGTGTAATAGCTGATAATTCACTTATTGAGATGCAATCTCAGACTGAACATAACTTCTCAGGATTACAAATGGTCAAGGAGAATGTAAAAGACCAGGAAAGAAATCAATAAAGTGTTACAACTCAAGACACAGTGCAAAAAAAAATCAGTGTTGACAGGATATCAGAATTTCTGAGTAAGGGACAGCAATCAGAGTGTACAGTCCTGAGAACAGCAGAGCAACGTAAATTATATGTAGATCACAGACTCAAAGGAACATTCAGGAGAAGGAGGAAGGCATCCATTTTCATTAGTATAATAGTTCAAGAAATGGTGGAAAACTGCCAACTATATTCAGAAATTAGGCAAACAAGATAATGGTGAGCAGTGAGCATTCCAAAGTATCTTGAACACTAATGTTCAGCCTTTCAGGGAGTGGAGTGAGATAGTGAGTTTGTAAGTGTTTGAAACAAATTGTTGCAATTATATAAACTAAAGCAGTGGAGCAAACCGTGGGCAGGGATGTAATGGGAAATTAATATGATAATACGATGATGTGTTTGATGGGTGCTACTCTGACATCAGCAAAGAGACAGGCAATTGAGACTCAAAAACATGCAGGAGAGAAACACTATATCAGAGAGCTGCATTCATCAGTGTATATTTTATTGTAAATAAAGTGTTTACAGGATGTACTGAGTATGATTGCGAATTACTCTTCGTAAAAGATCAGCTAGAGATATAATGGACTAAGAGCATTTGCTGTCTAGCCATACAGTGCAACCTCTATGAGTGCAGCACCATGTCAGAAAGAATTAATTAAAGCATAACTCTGCAGGTTGGAGTTTATGGAGAAGTATGCATAGATACAACTGCAGCAATCCAATGCAGGTTTCTGAAGTATTCTGTTAGAGCAATTCATTCTCTTGTTATCACAAAGAAAATGTCATCTTGGCATTACATTATTTGTGGGAGCTGGCTCTGTGCTGTTTTGCTGCGGAATTTCTAACATTACAACACTTCAAAAGTGCTTCATTGGCCGTAAAGCACTTTGCGAAACCCTGAGGTTATGAAAGATATTATATAAAAGTAAACCAATTTTTTAAGCACTTCTCTGAATACACAATGGGCCAGTAAGCTGGGGCAGGCATCAGTATCGTGCATTTTTCAACTTCTTCACCAATATTAAAGTATGTGGGGATAGGATCAGGAAGGACAATTTTGATCAAAACTTGGCATCAGTCATCCATGCCATCTTACCATTTCTGAGGATGCCATGCTTTACAACAAACTATTGGCATCTTTATTAAGTACAACTTTGATCTAAATACAGACATTCAATTATAGATTAGATTACTTACAGTGTGGAAACAGGCCCTTCGGCCCAACAAGTCCACACCGACCCGCCGAAGCGCAACCTACCCATTCCCCTACATTTACCCCTTACCTAACACTACGGGCAATTTAGCATGGCCAATTCACCTGACCCGCACATCTTTGGACTGTGGGAGGAAACCGGAGCACCCGGAGGAAACCCACGCAGACACAGGGAGAACGTGCAAACTCCACACAGTCAGTCGCCTGAGTCGGGAATTGAACTCGGGTCTCAGGCGCTGTGAGGCAGCAGTGCTAACCACTGTGCCACCGTGCCGCCCACGGTGCATAACTTACAGCTGCATAAATTTGTCACGAGTTATTCCATTTTGGGTTTGAATCCCAAAGGGAAAAAAAAGAACTGATGGGGTCTCTGTTTTGTTTAAGAAGCTGAAGAGATTTGCATTTTCATTTCAGACTAATATGTGAGAAATGTTGGTCTTGAGCTGATATGCAGCATACCATTAAGCCAGAAGTTGTAATACTCTATACACTCTTAATATAAAGCTAGGAATCGAAAAGACATACAAGTGCCAGCAAGTATTGGCATCGACTTTACTGGGGATAAACAATGTTTGTAAATCATAAGTCAGTTTGACATCTTTATAGATGGAATCAGTCAAGTCAAATTTTTGTTTTACAAAAATAGGTGAAGAAGCAAGCGGTGAAGATGAGACAACCAGCCTGCGGAAGGATAGAGACAATTTAAGGACATGCGTGAAAACTTGGTAGATGGATTGTACTATGAGAACATTTGAGGTTATGGCAGGAAGAATGCAGAAGCTGAATATTGTTATGGTTCTGTTCACTGAGCTGTGAATTTGTGCTGCAGACGATTCGTCCCCTGTCTAGGTGACATCCTCAGTGCTTAGGAGCCTCCTGTGAAGCGCTTCTGTGATCTTTCCTCTGGCATTTGTAGTGGTTTGTCTCTGCCACTTCCGGTTGTCAGTTCCAGCTGTCCGTTATAGTGGTCGGTATATTGGGTCCAGGTTGATGTGTTTATTGATTGAATCTGTGGATGAGTGCCATGCCTCTAGGAATTCCCTGGCTGTTCTCTGTTTGGCTTGTCCTATAATAGTAGTGTTGTCCCAGTCGAATTCATGTTGCTTGTCATCTGCATGTGTGGCTACTAAGGATAGCTGGTCGTGTCGTTTCATGGCTAGTTGGTGTTCGTGGATGCGGATCGTTAGCTGTCTTCTTATTTGTCCTATGTAGTGTTTTGTGCAGTCCTTGCATGGGATTTTGTACACTACATTGGTTTTGCTCATGCTGGGTATCAGGTCCTTCATTCTGGTGAGTTGTTGTCTGAGAGTGGCTGTTGGTTTGTGTGCTGTTATGAGTCCTAGTGGTCGCAGTAGTCTGGCTGTCAGTTCGGAAATGCTCTTGATGTATGGTAGTGTGACTAGTCCTTTGGGTTGCAGTATGTCCTCATTCTGTTGTCTTTCCCTTAGGCATCTGTTGATGAAATTGCACGGGTATCCGTTTCTGGCGAATACATTGTATAGGTGTTCTTCCTCTTTTTGCAGTTCTGGTGTACTGCAGTGTGTTGTGGCTCTTCTGAACAGTGTCTTGATGCAACTTCTTTTGTATGTGTTGGGACAAGCCAAACAGAGAACAGCCAGGGAATTCCTAGAGGCATGGCACTTATCCACTGATTCAATCAATAAGCACATCGACCTGGACCCAATATACCGACCACTGCAATGGACAGCTGGAACTGACAACCGGAAGCGGCAGATTCAAACCACTACAAATGCCAGAGGAAAGATCACAGAAGTGCTTCACAGGAGGCTCCTAAGCACTGAGGATGTCACCTAGACGGGACGAAACGTCTGCAACACAAATTCCCAGCTCGGCGAACAGAACCACAACAACGAGCACCCGAGCTACAAATCTTCGCACAAACTTTGAGCCGAATATTATTTAAATGGAGAAATACTGCAGAAAGCTGCAGCACAAAGGGATTGGGAAGTCCTCATGGATTAATCTTAAAAACTATCAATCAAGTACACAGGTAATAGGAAGGTAAGGTCTTTAGCACAGAGACCTGTAATGGCTGGGTTGTGAAGTAAATTCAAGGGTGAGAGAGACAGATTTTGTAGACTTTAAGGAAGTCAAGGGTTATGAGAATAAGGTTGGAAAGTGGAGTTGAGGATTATCAGATCAGCCATGATTTCACTGAATGGCAGAGAGATTTGATGTTGTCAAATGGCCTACTTACAATCAGTTGCATAGCAGTTCTGGTATCTGCCCAGTTGCTGGATGGTGCAGGTGCTCTGGAGAAAGTGCTAAATTCAAATGGAACTCAGTAAAGTGGAACACCGTAATCTAGAGACCACTAAAATGTATTGGATAACTTTCTTTGCAAGGTGAGCAATGAATATTGTTCCTTTATGACTGAAGGCAAAATCAAGGGCATTTATTAGAAAAGCAGAGCGTAATTCCTGCTAGCTTTGGCATAGAATTCCATGGTCCATATTTTTAGCTGTAAGGCATGCTATACAGGAAATCCCATTTGGTATTCATCTTGTCATCCAAGTGAATTCATTGATGTGAAGAAAGGAAGAAAAAGTGTGCATTTATCTAGCCTATTCCATAAACTCTGGACATCCCATTTTGTTTGTCAGTGACTACTTAAGGAGTGGAGTTCTAATGTTGCGAATATTGCAGTGGCTGAAGTGTAAATGCCAGCAAGATATAACTGGTTATTCTACAGCTTCTAACAGTACGCCGAAAAAGGATGCAGCAGCAGAATTGGCAAGGATTTCTTAACAGATGATTGCATTAATGACTTGCTTGGGAATTTATTATTCTACTGAAAGTCTCATTAATTTCCTTTTCCTTAAAGACCACAAAGCTACTGGCAATGACTCGAAGCTGAAAGTTAATGCTAATGTTACTCCTTAATTTATGCTGAAACAGCAATTTATGAGAAACCTTTGCAACATGTCAGTGTCTGTGCAACTCACAACTAAGCACTGAAATACTGACACTGTTAACTAATCATAGCTGGCAGCTAATCATAAGAAGGTTAAAACACTGCAGGAATTAGGGCTTTGTGGCACAGTGGTAGAGTGTGTCTCTATCTCAGAGCCAGAAGTTTCCACATCTCTGGAGGTATGTCATTAGAGGTTGTTTGAAACAGCTAAAGTATGACTGGAATTTAATGCTGTGGATTTAATATTTTACTTTATTTTCATCGTAGCATTTCTCATACATGTTCTTACAGATTATGGAATTGCTCAAGCAGATTATTCAATTGTAATTATCTGTAAATAATTAGGGCCTGTAATGTTTTCTCTTGCCTCGGGAACATAGCCGGGATATTTCTCAGGAAAACGTGGCTGGGAAGTTGGGATTTAACTTACACAGTGATGGAATTATGAGACGTTCATGGTGATAGACCCTGAAGCTTGTGGAGGAAGCAAGATGTTCAATACAGAACACTGAGTATCAATTAGAACTGACTACATTCATAATGAAAAATCAAGTTTGCGAAACAAACCTCCTGCATGAGCAGTAAAATGTTTGGATGACCCAGCTGTACTTCATTTATTATAATCAAAATAAAATAAAATATGCTTCCTGAAAGGAAACTAGTAGCGTAAATGTATTTCATTGTAATTCCACGTCAGCTGGCAGAGTATAGTAACATCTCCAAACGTTTATGGATTCGGGATCCCATTCTGGATTGGACTACATTGTTTGCATTTTCTGCTTAGTTGAGTTGTTCAGATCATTTACAATCAGCTAGGCATGAAATTTTTAGTATTATTGACACTAACTTAAAGAACATCATTCTAAATTTCCACTAAACATGTATCACTCTAGATTACTTATAGTGTGAAAACAGGCCCTTCGGCCCAACAAGTCCACACCGACCTGCCAAAGCGCAACCCACCCATATCCCTACATTTACCCCTTACCTAACACTATGGGCAATTTAGCATGGCCAATTCACCTGACCCGCACATCTTTGGACTGTGGAAGGAAACCGGAGCACCCGGAGGAAACCCACGCAGACACGGGGAGAATGTGCAAACTCCACACAGTCAGTTGCCTGACTATTTGGTTTCTACTGCTGTTTCAAGTAATTTTCAGTGATGTAAAATATTGGCGGGTAGTTCATGCAACTAAAACTTTTATTTAATAACTCAACTTTTATCTATGTTCATAAAATATTTTAAAAATAACTTCACAGAGGCTGGTAGCCCATCACCAAGTTGCGCTTTCTTTCCATGATTAAGTGCTTGACACTGGTCTGGCTTCCTCAGAGCCAGCGCTCAGAGTGAACAGAATCTCTGAGACTTCTGACCTTATCTGTCAGCCAGGGCTCCCTGATTGTCCAGACAAAAGCCCCAATCAGGGAACTCATATTCTATGAGATCAATGTGGCTGACCTCAGTATAATCACTACAATTTTAAGTACAGTATTTTTTAAAGCAAATTTATTTAAAAATATACACTTTTAAATGCTGACCAATGTACCTGCAGATTTTACAATCAATGATATGCAGTGAGTTTAAGTACAACTTAAGAAAAGAACTAGCTTTTCTGAAAACAAAAGCAACCTGGGCTGTATTTTGTTCACAATCACTAGAAACTCTCCCCTCGAAGTTAGGCTGCCGCCTCAATGGAAGTCATGATTTGGAGATGCCGGTGTTGAACTGGTGTGTACAAAGTTAAAAATCACACAACACCAGGTTATAGTCCAACAGGTTTAATAGGAAGCACTAGCTTTCGAAGCACTGCTCCTTCATCAGGTGATTGTGGAGGACACAATTGGAAGACACTGAATTTATAGCAAAAGTTTACAGTGTGGTGTAACTGAAATTATACATTGAAAGATACTTGATTGTTTGTTAAGTCTTTCATCTGTTAGAATGACCATGATAGTTTCACTTCTTTCATATGTAAATCACAAACTTTTTTAAAGTTACACTCTCAGCTTAACTGTAACAATTAGTGTCAGCCAGATTCGATGTTAAGATGTTGTGGTTCTGTTCGCCGAGCTGGGAATTTGTGTTGTGGACGTTTCGTCCCCTGTCTAGGTGACATCCTCACCTAGACAGGGGACGAAACGTCTGTGACACAAATTCCCAGCTCGGCGAACAGAACCACAACAACAAGCGCCCAAGCTACAAATCTTCTCACAAACTTTGAAGATGTTAAGATGTTGAAGGTGTTAGCCCCCTGTGTGCTGCTGTCTGTGCCATAATGTTTAGACTAATTCTAATTTAAAAATGCAGAGTTACATTGTACTTCGCTCAAAAACTGCATGAATCCATGTAAGACTCTGGATGGATTACTGCTGCCACTGTGCATTGGTGGTGGAGGGGGTGAATGTTGAAAGTGGTAGACAGAATGCCACTCAAACAGTGACTTTGCTCTGAACGATGCTAAACTTTTCGTGGATTATTAGAACTGCACCCAAGTGCAAATGTAAAATAATCCATCACACTCCTGCCTTGGTGCCTTATAGATGGTGGACAGGCTTTGGGGAGGCTGGAGATGAATTATTCAGCATAAAGTTCCTAGCCTCTGACATACTCTTGCAGCCACTATATATGGCTGGTCTGTTCAGTTTCTGGGCAATTGCAACCTCCAGAATGCTGATAATTGGAACACACTTGAAGTTAAAGGTGAGACGGATTGATTCAGGAAATAGTCATTGCATAACACTTGCGTGGCACAAATTCTACTGAGGCCAAAGCTCACAATTCTTCCTCATCCAACAAAAAAAAGTCAACAGATCATTCAACACAATGGCGTTTGAGCAGTATTGTTGTATACAAATTATTGTGTCGGTTATAAACAAAAAAAAAAGATGCACATTGGAAACACAAAGCCACAGTACACATTCTGAACTCTTGCCTGGCACTGCACCACTTTCCCCATTTAGAAAATAGGCTATGCCTCTATTTTTCCAAGCTAAAGTGCATAACTGCACACTTTAGCACATTGTATTCCATCTGCCACTTCAATGCCCACTCTCATAGCCTGACCACCTATATTTGTGTCAACTGCAAACTGAGCAACAATGCCCTCAGTTCCTTTTTCTAGGTTAATAATGTATAATGTGAATAGTGGTTCTGTTCGCCGAGCTGGAAGTTTTTGTTGCAAACGTTTCGTCCCCTGACTAGGAGACATCATCAGTGCTGTGGAGCCTCCTGCGAAGCACTTCTTTGATGTTTCTTCCGGTATAACAAGCACCCGAGCTACAAATCTTCGCACAAACTTTGTATAATGTGAATAGTCGTGGTCTTAAATCTGACCCTTGCACCACTCCACAGGTCAGAAATGGGTACTGCAGGTGCTGGAACTCAGAGTCTAGATAAGAGTGGTGCTGGAAAAGCCCAGCAGGTCAGGCAGCATCCGAGGAACAGGAAAATCGGCATTTCGCGGAGAAGCCCTTCGTCAGGAATGAATCATTCCTGGTAAAGGGCTTTTGCCCAAAACATTGATTTTCCTACAACTCCACTGGTAACTGGCTGCCATCCTGAAAAAGACTTCTTTACTCCCACTCTCTGCCTTCTGCCAGTCAGCAAATCCTCTATCCATTGCTCCTGACACCATAGGCTCTTACCTTCTTTAGCAACCTCCTGTGCAACACATTGTCAAAGACCTTCCAGAAATCCAAATAGATCACATCCATTGGCTCTCCTTTGTCAAACTTGCTCATTACCTGCACAAAGAATTCTAGCAGATTTGTCAGGCATGACCTGATACAGCCTTATTTTACCATGCACTTCCAAATATTCCTCAATCTCATCCTTAATAATGGACTCTAAACTCTTACCAGCAACTGAGGTTAGGCTAACTGACCTATAATTTTCTGTCTTCTACTTCCTCTCTTCTTAAATAGGGGTGTTGTATTGCCCGTTTTCCAGTCCCCTTGGGCCATCATTGATTCTATGATTCCTAAAAGATCACCACCAATGCCTTTACAATTTCCTTAGCTGTTTCCTTCAGAACTCTGGGATGCAGTTCATCTAGTCCACGTAATGTATCCACCTCCAGACCTTCCAGCTTCCACAACACCTCTGCTCCCGACTCTCTTGCAGTTCTGGTATGCTACTGGTGTCCTACATCATTAAGACTGATGCAAAGTAACCATTCAGTTCCTCCTGCATTTCTTTGTTCCCCCTTACCACTTCTCCAGCTTCATTTTCCAGTGGTCCAATGTTTACTCTTGTATCTGCCTTACCTTTCTTACTTTTTTAAAAATCTTGCAATCTTTTCACATAATACGAGCTAGCTTGCCCTCATATTTCCTCTTCTCCCACCTTATTGCTGTTTTTGGTTGTCCTTGGTTGGGTTTTAAAGACTTTCCAATCCTTTCCCATTAATCTTCACCACATTGTATACCAGGACATAGGGATGGAAAAAGAAAACTCAGAGGGTCATGAGAGTAAATTCAGATGCTGGAACTAAAAAGCAGTAAAATAACTGAACGAGTCACTTTATGCACTTCCGTCTAATGCTGAAGTTATTTCCAGAAACAGTGGGAATAATAGAGAGGCTTAAAAGATGGGAAAGCCCCCATTTCAGCAGAATGAAAAGATTAGATTACTTACAGTGTGGAAACAGGCCCTTCGGCCCAACAAGTCCACACCGACCCGCCGAAGCGCAATCCACCCATACCCCTTACCTAACACTACGGGCAATTTAGCATGGCCAATTCACCTGACCCGCACATCTTTGGACTGTGGGAGGAAACCGGAGCACCCGGAGGAAACCCACGCAGACACAGGGAGAATGTGCAAACTCCACACAGTCAGTCGCCTGAGGCAGGAATTGAACCCAGGTCCCTGGCGCTGTGAGGCAGCAGTGCTAACCACTGTGCCACCGTGCCGCCCCTAAAGCTTTAATGATAAAATACTTTATCCTATTAGGAAGCAAGTTAATCAAAAATAGTATTGTCATGAAGATTTCAATTCATACATTAACTAAATATAGCACAAAATTGGTCATTTTGCAGAAAACCATAATTTGAACAATTTAATCCACTTGGAGAGTAACAGATGGCGCTATTACTCCCCAAAGGATAAATGACATATGAGGCAAATTGAAATAGCTATTTAAAGTGTTTGATACTTATTTCAACCAAATAACTAATGTGGCTATGGTGACTTAATGTCAGAATTTATAAGAGACAGCATTGTTGTAGGCATTAATGATGAGGTTTTGTCAGATATTTTACTGTCTAATGAAGATCTAATTCTAGAGAAAACTATTCAGCTGGTAAGCAAAGTAAAGGTCTGGAAACAAAACTGATCAAGCCTAAGAGAAGAAGATAAAACCCTTGTGCAAGAGATCCACTGAATCTCTTCATTTTTTGAAGGACAAAAACACAAATGACACACTAGGTCAGCTAATGGGTAGACAGACACCATGTACTAAAGTCCTTGCCAATGCAATGGGGCAAATATACATCACAAGCAGGAACAGTAGCAAGCTTTTAAAACCAAATGCTTTTATTGTAAGAAAGTAGGTAACTTTCAGCAAAAGTGCTGAAACAGAACATAGCTACAGAAAATGAACCTTCTGATGAATGACCCACTTGAAAAGTTTTAACAGTCTCTAGGATAAGACAGGGAGGAGAAAGTGAGGACTGCAGATCAGAGTCGAGAGTGTGGTGCTGGAAATGCACATCAGATCAGGCAGCATCCGAGGAGCAGAAGAACCAACGTTTCAGGCATAAGCCCTTCATCAGGAATGAGGCAGGGCTTATACCCGAAATGTTGATTCTTCTGCGCCTCAAATGCTGCCTGACCTGTTAAACTTTTCACTACCACACTCTCAGCTCCAGTATAAGACAGTTCCAAAGCAGACATTTATGTCAATGAGCATTCCACAAATTTCAAGTTCAACATTCAGGAAACTATCACAAGATTATTACACAGAGGGCCTTAGTTGATGCTTATAGCAGACAGATATTCAGCTACATGGTCCAGGGGTGTCACATTTAATTTTAAAGTTATGTTCCATCATTGGGGACACCAATACTAGAAAACCACATTGTGTTTCACAATCAAGCATCACCCGGTATAGAAAGGTGTGGACTGACTTCAATTTCATTCAAAAGATAGAAGAGCTTAATTAAAAAGTTTAGGAAAAGCCAGCAAGTTTCATTTGGCTCCCAAAGCTGATAGCAAAACCTAAAGGAAAAGAATAATCTCTTGAGATTAGTTACTTTGGGATAAACATTTGTTTCAAATCATACATCTGTGATTATAGTAAGGTTGCTGAATGTCCAGATTTCAAATAGCAACAGAATTTAACAAAGAATAATCAAAAAGGCAGTACTGAACTGTCTCGGGGATGTCTGATCATAGACAGATAATGGAGTCACCCACAACTGAATTGAATCCAAATGTGACATAGCACAGTGAACAATTATCTATTCCAAATTCAAGTCTGTCATTAGGGATTGGAGTAATGATAAAGGGACAAGGTCAAGCAAACTTTCTGACTTTGCTCCTTCCACAGAAAAATCCTTAGCAACAAAAGACATCAAGTACGAATGAATCTCCAAGTAAAGCAATAGGAGAAGTGGGCAAGCTGGGTTCACCAATTATTCAGTGACAGAAGAAGAAAGCCCAAAATATGCAAGAGGTTGTCGTCGTAATTCTACCAGTTTCCAGCACAGAACAACAGGCTGAATGTGTGAACCACTTTGCACTGACACAAATTGATGATGTGATAAATACAAATCTATGGAAGGCACTACTAGGAAGAGGCCCACAGCATGCAAAGATCCAAGATACAGCAATGAAAACAACTATGTGCTCTAGCCGAAAACATGGCAACAGCTATCAAGAACAGACATATATCATCAAAGTCCACCACAAAAGTAATGCAAAAGTTTGACGATCTTCCAGTTCAAGAGAAAATGACAGATCTGACACCATAGTCCAAGTTAATGACTTTCCATCCAACAAACTACCAAACTGTCAAGTCTGAAGAGAACACTTTTAAGGAGAATAATGAAACCTCCCCATTGTCTGAATTAATATAGTCAAAGAATGGCTCTGGGAAGAGTAGGGTATGTGTGTCACGTAGACATTTGACAGTGGCAAATGTAAATATGCAAACAAATATGCAAGAATAATTCGATGATGAGAGGAAAAGACTTGTGAGTCAATTTTGTATATAGGTTTGAAAGGGTTAATACTTGATCGAGTACAACAAGCACAACCCACTTTGATGAAATTACTTGGTGAGAGTAAAGAAGGATCGTGTAGGAGATAAACCTGGGGCTAGTACACTCCTAACAGCCTCTGTAGTAATATAGGTTATTTTTGTGAAGTCTGTAAGTAGTTATATTCATGCAGAATGTTATAGTTAGACGAGCAAGATGGATGCCCTAGCCCTTACTATAATGTAGAGATGCTGGTGTTGGACTGGTGTGGACAAGCACAAAGGTCACACAATAGTAGGTTATAGTTCAACAAGTTTATTTGAAATCACAACCTTTCAGAGCATAGCCCTTTCGCCGTGTGACCTTTGACCTTGCTAACCCCTAATAGATACTTTAATTTTGAAGGATTTGACACACACAACAAGCTATCAAATCTGAAATTTCCTTCCTAAACATTATCACCCCTTTATCTTTCTCCTGCCATTAAACCAATCTTTATTTTGATCACTTGGCCTCTTGTTTCACTTGGTTCTATGTCAAATTTAAATACAATCCTTGTGAAGCTTGTTCGGACGTTTTATCAACACCATTGTTGCTGAATACTTGCCACATTAAATGTAGTGCAAAATGTACAGCAGAAGCATGACAAACAAATATCTAAACAAGTACACACTTTCGCTGGGTTAAATGTTTCAAGTTTTTGAAATGGATTATAAAACTAAAAACCTCTTTGTATTTCTGCCACATGCAGGAATTTGATTAACAAACCTAAATGTTTTGCATATGTAACAAAGTATCTTCCATCTGTACAAACTGACTTGGTGTTAATCAATTGAAACTACAAAATGGTTCATACACATAGTTTTTGAGAAGTCTTGTCTTCATCTTTGCATAGATTTTAGTAGCTTTGTGTTCATGCATTTTGTTTTGGTGAACTTTAAACACTTCTAAAACAGATAATTGAGAAACAAGTGAAGACAGGCAACACAAGGAAAGCCACATTCCTCTCTGTTTGTTTACTGAGGTCATTTCCCAAACCATGAAGAATCCCAATTTCACAATACACGGAATGCCTCCCAAGCATTAAGTTCTGATTTTGTATCAAAGCGACTGAAGTCATGCAGTCCTTGCTTCTGAAACAAATAATTTTAATCCTTAGTGTGACATTTTATCATGACCATCATTAAGTGTTTTAAGACTATAAATGGCAAACCAGGCCACATTCATGATTTTGAGGTGCCAGTGTTGGACTGGGGTGTACAAAGTTAAAAATCATACAACACCAGGTTATAGTCCAATGGGTTTATTTGGAAGCACTAGCTTTCAGAGCGCTGCTCCTTCATCAGGTGGTGACAACATGATGTCAGGTTTATTTGGAAGCTAGTGCTATAACCTGGTGTTGGACTATAACCTGGTGTTGTGTGATTTTTAACTCAGGTCACATTCTGTCGCCTGCCACTAGGAGGCATGCAGCAATGCTGTTAGCAGATTAACGATAAGCATCTTTAAAAACTTGGGGGCTGAGAAGTTTATAGCAGTTCAACACCTTCGTGCAGCTTTGACAGCCATGTGTGGTGACTTTATGTTATATCATTTTGGATTCTATAGATTCTCTGCGCTGTCGCCTTCTCTGAAAACTGCAAAACTATTTTACCTCAAACCTTTGCTTTTTATTCCCCTTAATTAATTGTCCTAGTACAAACAGTTTAATTACAGCTTCTGGTCAATAGCACATCCTTATTGTTAACAGAGCAATTTTATGATCCATGGAAAGTGACAGGTAATTCATCTAGTTTTCATGTTAGAACTTGTGTGGAAGCAGTTGGTAGGAATCCACATCCAAGAATCAGTGAGATCGGGATGTCAATAATCTGTCTTCTCAGTTGTGAGCATGTAGGTAACAATTTTGCACTTCTACAATACAAGTGTTTTGCAAGTGTATTAATTTCAGAAAGAGCTGAGGAAACATAACCAGGCATTGGTCCAGAACTGTGGCTGGCACAGTACAGATTCTAACCAGAGAGGTGCGAAGCTATCAGGACGAGGCTAGCTACTCTAAGTACTCCTTAATGCAATTGAATTATGTAACTCCATGTCATTTTATATTGCATATTATGTTCATTGATAGGGCATTCGATGACAAAGTAATCATATTACTCAGCCATTTACTGTAAGAATTTGTGTTTTATATTTTGTCAGTCTTTGTTGTTGGAGAAAGCATGTGTTGCCAAATTGTTTCCTGGTCAAAATTTCCATCAAGAGACAAATAGCTCAGATGTTTGTAAAATGTAATCCAAAAGGGAAGGATTAATTTTAAGTTAGACTGAAAATGACATTCAGCTGGCAGGGAAATCCAATCCATTTTGTTTTGAGTTTGTTTGGGGGGAGATTGTCCTTTATAAGTGACTTAAACTAATCACATACAAACCTAATAACAGATCACATTATAATATGGATGTGTTGTGATTTTCAATGTATGATGTAGGCTACTTTAAAATTAATAAGCAGAAAGTTTGTCCACCTTTAGTAGCAGAACAATATCAATCCAACAGGATCAGTTCTGAAAATGAGTTATGCCAGATTCGAAACATTAACTCTGTTTTCCTTTCCACAGATGCAGCCAGAACCATTGAGTTTCTCCAATACTTTAAGTGTTTCATTCAGATTTTTAGCATCCTTGGTAGTTTGCTTTATTTGAGTTGTCAATTACTTTTCTATTGCCGTTTATTTTTGCAGATTTGCTTACTTTGGAATGCTAAACAAATTAAACTCCCTTATTGAATTCGATTAACAGTCATTCAGCAATTACAAAGAGAAACAACATGCTCAATTTTGGCCATGAGATCTGTTGCTTCAGGACTGCTGATGGATTTGCTTTTCCCTTTACTGCGTTTTGCGTGTACAGAAATGTCCTGGAGAAGTGGTGAGCGTAATCACTGTGTATTCAGTCAAGTATGGTCATAAAGGACCCCTGCAAACCCCTTCAGTGTCACAGTCATAGGTGTCAAAAAGGAAGATAATTATGATTATCAAAAGCCAGTTACCAACAGCTTTGGGATATCATAGCTGGAGAACCTTAGGGAGATATTTTTATATCAACCATCTCAAGTATATTATTGCACATCTCTGGAGCAGATGGTACTTGAACCCAGGCTACTTGCTCAGAGATAAGGACACAATCACTATACTGCAAGAGATCACTGAGAACATGAGGGAGATGTTTTCTAATCAGCCTGCTCAGGGATATTATTGCATCCCTCTGGAGCAGGTGGGACTTGAACTCTTGTCACCTGGCTTATAGGTAGGGATGCTACCACTGTACCACAACAGCCCACAGCGAACCTGATGGAGCTGCCCCTGTTCCAACCATCTTCAGCTGCTACATGAGTAGCAAGCCCTTAATCACAAGATCAGGTGGAATACAATTCTTTTAATGATACTCTTAATGTGGAGGTGCCTGTGTTGAGCTGGGTTGGACAAGTTAAAAACCATAAAACACCAGGTTATCGTCCAACAGGTTTATTTGGAAGTACTAGCTTCAGGAGCAGCACTATGAAGTGTAATTTTTAATGATGCTGTTATTCTTTTCCAACAATGAGGCAATGCATGCCAACCTGAAGCTTTATCTGGATAATACCTAGGCTGACAGGGGGGTACTTAACAAATGGCACCGTGTCATAATCTTAAATAAGAGAAAGCCTAACTATTATTATGACATTTACAATTTAAATCCCGAACCACTAACATCTTGGCAGTGTTCTGAGCATCTGAATGTCTGTTATGATTTAAACTATTTCTTTTATATGATTGACAATGCCTGTTTACACTTTGCTAATCTATTCACAGCCCGATTAGGTAAGTGTAACACATGCCCATTTATGTTAAGCAACTGAAACTTTGAGTTGTTTTGCATATCTGGATTGAAGCCTAGAATTCCGCAATACCTTGACAACCAATAAATAACAAAAAGAATGAGGTGATATAAAAGCTGAAAATGGTTTTGTCAGTTTGATCATGCAAAATAATACATCCCTCCAAACCTGACTAAATGATTAGACTAAGAAATTGAAATGACATGGAGTTTTCGTAGCACCAAACATTTCACCTCAAATCTTCTGCCCTCTGGATACTACAAGAACCTAGGCTTGCAGCTGGAAATCATTAATATTTGTAATTTTATCTTTTATTTCCTGTTATTTCTGCTTTGCTTTTGCTCTTGAAGTAAAGCTGAACTGAATTTTTACTTTGTAACTGTTGACTTAAACTTAAGAATGTTTGCACTTTGATGAAGGCAAAATGAATCAATTGTGTACTCGGTAGCAAAGTCTTGAAACATAGATCAGGATTTCTGAAAAGGTGGATCGCAACCTCCTGTCGGGTCACGACACAAGATTTTGGGATCACAAGCATCAACGGTTGTCATGGAGCTTTGATTGATTCCTGACGGCTGCAGGGCCTCTTCAAAATGGCCGTAGTTTTTTTTCTCCAAAAGGGTGGGCCTAATCAAATACTTTCTGAGGTCCTATTCCTGCTGCTTGATCGCTCTGTGAAACAGGAGATGTTCATTCGGCCTGCTTTTTTGTCAACGTGTCCCACAAAGAAGCTGGGAGAAGGGTGGAGATGATGTGGAGGGAGGTGGGGAGTGCCGAAGGAAGGGTGAAATGAGGTGATGACTATAATATCTCAAGGCGTAGGAACAGAAGCAGGCCAATCAGCCCATGAAGTCTGCTCCACATTCAATGAGATCATAGCTAAAATGATTATCATTCACTTCACACACAAAGATGTGCAATTTAGATGGGCTGGCCATGCTGAATTGCTCATAATGTCCAGGGATGTGCAGTTTAGATGGATTGGCCATGCTAAATTGCTCATTGTATCCAGGGATGTGCAGTTCAGGTGGATTGGCCATGCTAAATTGCCCTGTAGTGTCCAGGAATGTGCAGGTTAGGCAGACTGGCCATGCTAATTTGCTATGTAGTATCCAGGAATGTGCAGGTTATGTGTATTAGCCATGGGAAATGCAGAGAATTTTTTAAAAAAAACTGGAAGGACTGCAGATATTAGAAATCAAAAACAAAAACTGAAATTGCTGGAAAGCTCAGCAGGTCTGGCAGCATGTGTGGAGAGAAATCAGAGTTAATGTTATGGATCCAGCGACCCTTCTTTAGAACTGTTAGTGCCTAGGAAAAAGTTGGTTTTAAGAGGATAGGGTGGGGGTAGGGGTTAAGGAGTGAACAGTAGATGGAGATAGAGCCCAAAGAGAAAGAAGTGGATAGGTAGACCTGGAGCCAGACGTGGAGAGATATGAAAGGAGTTGGACAGACAAGGAGTAGATAATGACCAGCTGAGGAGAACGAATGGCTACTAAAGTGTACTATTAGTGGCTAACAACTGTTGCTGTGCAATAGCAGACTATGTGATAACAAGGCCTGGTGTGTGGGGGGTTGTGATAAAGACATTGGAGAAGGTACCTCAAGTCGGAAAGTATTGAACTCGATATTGAGTCCAGAATAGGAATGATTTAGAGGGATATGGGCTAACTGCTGGGAAATGGGCCAAGATTAATTTAAGGTATCTGGTCGGCATGGATGAGTTAGACCGAAGGGTATGTTTCCGTGCTGTACACCACTGTGATTTGATATGACTGTAGAATTCCCAAGTGGAAAATGAGGTGCTGTTCTTCCAGCTTGCACTGATCTTCATTGGAGCACTGCAGCAAGCCTGAGTGTGTTGAAGTGGCAGGCAACAGGAAACTCAAGGTCTACTTTGCAGACAGAACTGTGAAATGCTTACCCAGTCTATGCTTTACCTCCCTAATGTAGAGGAGACCACATTGTGAGCAGCGAATATAGTGGACTAGATTGTGTGACGGTGCAGGTAAAGTGCTGCTTCACATAGAAGGTGTGTTTGGGCCTTTGGATACTGATGAGGAAAGAAGTAAATGGGCAGGTTTATTACACCTTCTGGTTTCAGGGAAATGTGCAATGGGACTGTGGGGATTGTTGGGAGTGAAGGAGGAATGGACCAGGGTGTCCTGGAGAGAGAAATCCCTGTGGAAGGCTGACAAGAGAGGGGAATATGTGTCTGGAGGTGGCAAAAATGGCAACTACAGTGCTACAGGGATAGGGAAGTGGGTTTGGTGGGATGCTCTTCAGAAGATTAATGTAGACTTCATGAGCTGTTTGGCCTCTATCTGCACTGTAGGAAGTCAATGATTCTATGACACTTCTTTGTTTTTTCCCATATACTTTGATTCCCTTACTGATTAAAATATATCTCAGCTTGAATATACTGAAACAAAGTTCTCACTAAAAGAGTATATGTGAATTCTTTTTAAATACAGTTATGTTTTGAAATAAAAAATAAGATCTATCCTATCAAACCATGCAAAATCTTAAACTAAAATAGAACTTACTGGGAAAACTCAGCAGGTCTGGCCGTAGCTGTGGGAGAAAGCAGAGGTAATATCTTAAAACCAGTGATTCTTAGCCAGAATAGATAGCAGCTATGAGAATGTATTTATGCTGAAGGTGAGATTGGGTGGTGGCAGGGAGAGCTGAAAATGTGTTGCTGGAAAAGCGCAGCAGGTCAGGAAGCATCCAAAGAGTAGGAGAATTGACGTTTCGGGAAATCCTGAAGAAGGGCTCATGCCCGAAACGTCGATTCTCCTGCTCTTTAGATGCTGCCTGACCTGCTGTGCTTTTCCAGCAACACCTTTTCAGTTCTGATCTCCAGCATCTGCAGTCCTCACTTTTTCCTGGGGGCAGGGAGAGAAGAATGGGTAGGTAGACTTGGAGCCAGACGTGGAGATATATGAAAGGAGTTGGCAGACAAGGAGATTATTCAGAGCAAGCCAGGACAGAAGGGAAGTTGAATATGTGATGCTGAGAGTAGTAGGCTGTGTTAAAAACAATCCATGTGATAACAGGGCCAGGTTGTGGGCAAAAAGCATGGAAGGATAGAATCAGACCCTAAAGTTATTGAGCTCAATGCCCAGTCCTAAGGAGTGCAGGGGAAATGAGATGCTGTTCTTCAAGCTTGTGCTGGGGCTCACTGGAACACTGCACCAGGCCTGCACCAGTGTCATAAATGCTGGCATAGGAACATGATGGTGTGTTGAATCTTACATGTCTCAATAAGATTACCTCTCATTGTTCTAAACTCCAATCAGTACAAACCTAACTTATTCTGTCTGTCCTGATAGGAAAAACATTCCACACCCAGAGTCAATGTAATGAATATTCTCTGGACTGCCTCCAATACCAGTGTATCTTTCCTTAGATAAAGGAACTAAAATTGTTCACGGTATTCTAGCTGTCATCTAACTAGTTAGAGACAAAGAAAACACTACAGATATTGGAATCCAACTTAGACAGGCAGGAGGCTGGAAGAACACAGGAAGCCAGGCAGCATCAAGAGGTGGAGAAGTCGATGCTTTGGGTGTAATCCTTCTTCAGGAATGGAGGATTAGACCCAAAACATTGACATCTCCACTCCTAATACTCCCTGGCTTGCTGTGGTCAAACGAGTGCCTTTTGAATTATTTTGGCAAGACATACTTTTAAACTCCATTTCATTTGAAATAAATACCAACATTCCATTTGCCTTCCCTGTTACCAGCTGAAATTGTATGCTAGATTAGTCCACACGGCACGGTGGCACAGTGGTTAGCACTGCTGCCTCACAGCGTCTGAGACCCGGGTTCAATTCCCGACTCAGGCGACTGACTGTGTGGAGTTTGCATGTTCTCCCCGTGTCTGTGTGGGTTTGCTCCGGTTTCCTCCCACAGTCCAAAGATGTGCGGGTTAGGTGAATTGGCCATGCTAAATTGCCCGTAGTGTTAGGTAAGGGGTAAATGTAGGGGTATGGGTGGGTTGCGGGTCGGTGTGGACTTGTTGGGCCGAAGGGCCTGTTTCCACACTGTAAGTAATCTAATCAAATTGTGTGATGCACAAGGATCACCTCTTCCTTCTGCACTGCAATATTTTGCAATCCCTCTGCATTAAAATAATATTCAGCTCCATGCTTTTTCCAGCCAAAGTGAATAACCTCACATTTTTCTCATTATTCTATCTGCTAAGTTTTGCCTAAGTTTCTGTCCTGCCTATATCCCACTATATAGTTTTTATGTCATAATCATCACTTGTTTTCCCACATATTTTCGTGTCATCTGCAAACATGGCTATAATACATTTACTTACCTCATCAAAGTTAATATATGTTACAGATCATCGTGGCATTCCACTAGTCATAGGTTTCCATCCTAAAAAAAATCCCTTTATCCCAACTCTCTGTCTTCTATTAGTAAGCCAATGCTCTACCCACATTAATATATACTCCCAACATCATGCGCTGCTGTCCTATTAAATATCCTAACATACAGCAATTTGTTAAATTCATTTTGGAGATCAAAATATATGACATCTACTGATTTCCTTTTATCTATCTTGCTTTTAACCTCTCAAAGATTTATCTTAATCTGTCAGGCCTGATTTCCCCTTCATGAGGGCATGAAGACTCTGCTGGTTATGTTATGTATTTCTCAATATACTGTTATTACATCATTTGTGATAAGTTCTATCGATTTTTCAATGACAAATGTTATACAGGCTTATAACCTGTTTTCGGTCTCCTTCCCTTTAAATAATCATGTGACATTGGCAGTTTTCTGGGACTTTTCCAGAATCTAAAATTTCTTTAGCCCGATGAGGTTCACTAGTACTTTGTTCCTCTTATGACAGTTATTGTTGCTTTTACTTCTCCCCTTTTGATCCTTGAGTATTTTGTATCTTTAGAATCTATTAAAGTCTTCTATCATGAAAACTACTGCAATGTATTCACTTAACCTCTGCCATTTCCTGGCTCCACATGATTTTTTTCCAGCATTTTTCTCTAAAGAGCCTATGTTCACTTGGACTCCCTTTTCCTCAGTACATATTAAATGAAGCTCTTCTCTGTTTCAATATTATTTGCTAGTTTGCCCTCAAACTTTATTTTTTCTCTCCTTATTCATAAAATGATCATTTATTATAGGCTACATCCACATCAACAAAGGGTTAGTACATGAGCAGCATTCTCTGGATAACTCTCTGAATAGCACAGTGTTGGGTGATTGGGGAACAGTTTCAGACAAGTTACAGACATAGAAAGTCGACGATAAAATATAAAGTCAGCTTGACACCATTTCTTCTGCAGTCACAATTTTCCTCAATAATTGCACTGCTGTTATTTTACTGAGAATCCTGTTAATTTCATATTTCCATTCTGTACAGCTGCAGAGATGATAAATTTACTCTGATTATCTGAGCAACTACTTAAGTTTGAGGCAGAACAACTGAAATGCCAGAACACATTTTCAGGTCGAACCTCATGTAGTTATTCCAAGTGGTTTTCATAGATTTGGTTTTCAAGTGAATGCAACAAAATAATATGGTTGGTTAACTCGTCAAAGTGGACACAGTTCAGAGCCTCTAGTTTCTACTGGAGGAAAGGTCTGAAGAAGGGTCACTGGACCCAAAGCATGAACTCTACTTTCTCTGTATGGATGCTGCAAGCTCTGCTGAGTTTCTCCTGCAATTTTCATTTTTGTTTTGGTTTCCAGCATTCACTGATCTTTGGGTTTTTTTTAACATCTCTCTACTTTCTCTTGCTGTTTTATAGACAACACATACACATTTGAGGATGATTATATTGCTCTTGTTGTCTCAAATACACAATAAGGCTTAAGTGTCTACAAATAAGGCCGGATCAGTATCTCGAAGAAAAAAATACTTGTTGGACCAAACAGAAACATTCTTACATGTCTTGCTGCACCTTAGTCAACTACTTGCCAAAGCTGCAATTGCATTTTTTTTTGTTTCATTTATATCATAATGTCACAAACATTGGGAATGCTTAAAATCAAAATCATTGGGAATAATGACACAAGGGCCTTTTCACATTGTTATGAGAAGTCCGGAAAATTAGCTCTAAAATTAGGAAGTTAATGGAGGCACCTCATCACCACCAACTCAAATGCAAAATGAATAGAATAGTAATTTATTGTCATTTGTATTTGTGAAAGTGAGATGCATATAAGTTGCCACAATTCAGCACAAAATCAAATGCAGAAATTATAAAAAACAATTGAGATAAAATTAAGACAAAGTTCATCCTTTGTTTCCTCCATGGTTCCTGGGTTTTTTGAAGTGATTATGGGATGCCACTGACAAAGTTGCCCCTGAGGTGGATTGGATCAACATGCCAACACTGCCAAAGCCAACACTGAAGCCTCTGCATTGCTACCAGAGCAAAGAGGGACAGACTGGCCCCACCATTGAGATTCAACTTCCTGATTCCTCAGTTTAACAGTCCATGCATTGATGTTAGCTAATACAATTTACTCCTTAATGACGGTGATCATTAATGCCTCAGCGGTGTTCCTATCTCAAAATGCAAGCCATTGTCTCTGTCTCAGTAAACACTGCTAAAACTTACATGTTCCGAAAACTTCTGTACAACAAAACACACCTCTGGCCTCACCTTTGTTTTTCTAGTGACATTGCCAAGTGTATAGCTCTTTGGCAAAAACATTGAAACATATAATTTCAAGGCCTAAGGCATTCAAAGGGAATGTGGAGAAATTGGGAAACTGAGTAGGATGATCAAATTAAGTGGTGGAATAGGCCAAAAAAGCCAAATGGCCTACTCCTACTCCCAGGATTTCAATGTTTGATATCAATGTGTGAACAAATAAATGCAATTTTGTCCTATCTACCCTCTCAAAATTGTTCATAACCTTGAAATGTTACCCATAATTTGAAGACTTTACTTTCTCTATTGAGGGCATTTTTGTGTTGAATCACGGTCAGGCTCAGATCAGGCTCAAGGCGACAAATGGCCTACTCCTGTTCGCATGTTCGTATGGTTAAAGACGGCTTTGTGGAGAGAACACACTGACAATGATGAAGTAGCATGAGACACAGCTGCCTATAAAGCAATTGCTGAGGTAATTCCCTGAAGCTAAATAAGAACAAAATATGCAAATATTTTGGCGTTGTGCCAGATGGTTTGCATTTACTTTTGTTGATGTTAACAAGTTGTCTATTTTAAGGTGATGAAGCCAATGTTATACTTTATGAGTTGTTACTGTTTGCCTGTGGGTTAGATGATTTAGTGAACAAAGGTGCATTACATTTTCCAATAAGCTTTTTTCCAGAAAAGGTACGGAGACACAGTATTACAACGGAACAAAGTTTACATTTACAATGCAACCTTTGAAGGAAAGAGGTAAATCTAAGATCAGCAGAGATGCTAAAAATTCATGGCTTGAAGCACTCTGTATAATTTGCTCCTAAAAATGTCTAATTAGAGATCATTGGTATAAAACATGTCAGTTAATGTGAAGGACTTCTCTTTCCTCCCTGCTTTGAGACACAAGAGTTTGTTCTGCAAGGAAGAGGTTACTTGGAACTTCACATGAATTGATTTCCTCCCTGAAGTTAATCTGGAAGTTGAATGCAGGTTTCTTATCACACTCAGTGTCTTCTTGCTCATCCATGACCTTTTTTTTATTTCAACACAGAATTCTCATTGTGATTTTCTTAACTGGTTCAACCCACTTACATACTTTATCAATGTAGATTATTATTCTCTTGACCTCTCACATCTTTGCAGGATGTAGCATCTTGGAATGTTTAACATTTCACACAATAAAGTCAACGCATACTTGAGTCTCTGAATTGATAAATTGAATTTTGACGCCTTATTCCAAAGACTTAAAACAAAACAGAATACTGTGGGTGCTAGAAATCTATAATCTAGAAAATGCTTGAAATGATTTAGGATGATGACATTCAGCAAATCACTGACCTGAAATGTTATCTGTTTCTCTCTCCACAGATGCTCTCAGACTTGCTGAGAGTTGTTCTATAACGCAATGGTTGTGTACTTGTACAACCCCGTGTTATAGAAAAATCCCACCTTAGAAACAGTGTTTAAATGATAGTGCTGTAATTGCGTTACAGCCAACACACCATTTAAAAGTTTGTGCTTTAGAAACAGGTCCCCAATTCATCAATCACATTACAGCAAATTCGCATTGACGAAACATGAGTTATAGCAAAATGACCTGTCTATCTAACATTGGTTCTTTCAGGATAATGTTAAACCAGGACTGTTTGTTCTTTTAGGAGCAAAATGGATCCCATTACATACCTTGAAGAGGAGTTGAGAAACTTTCCCCGTCTCTAGTCATTACCATGTCGCTACATGTCAAACATTGCATACAAGTTAGCTGTCATGTTTCCAATATTACAACAGTGGTTCTACGGTCAGGAATAGTTCATTTGCTGAAAATAACAACTTACATTAACATAGTATCTTTAAGATAATAAGATATGAAAGGCACTACATTGATAGATATTAGAAAAGAACAAACTGCAAACATGTGCTATTCCATTTTACCAGCACTGTATCACATTATATAACATAACTGATCAAAATGTTAATGTGTCCACCAAATCAAATTGCACTTTGAGTCACAGCACCTTAATGATGAGGCGTAGCTGTCACACAGGTGGAAAGGAAAAGAAGCAACTCCTGCAATCCAGATCGCACTCCATCACGGTACATCCCACTCCATCTACTTCAAAATCAATGGATTGAGGGTTTCCCATTTCAGTCATATAAACACCCACAGCAGAAACCTGTGACCTTGAGTAGGCATCATTCACAAACTGAACTGATCACGTTAGTGTTATTCTACTGTAGGTCGGCAGCATTCAGGATTACTGTGTTAGTAATGTGCAATGCTGCTCAAGTGTTTCTGGAATTCAGAAGTCACACAGTGTGATATAAACTCCTTCACTTTAAGTGAAACTAAAACTAGCACCAAAGGGCATAGTCAGAGTCAAAGAGATGTACAGCATGGAAACAGACCCTTCGGTCCAACTCATGCATGCCGACCAGACATCCAAACCTAATCCAGTCACACCTGCCAGCACTTGGCCCATTTCCCTCCAAACCCTTCCGATTCATACACCCTTCCTGATGCCTTTTAAATTTTGTAACTGTACCAGCCTCCACCACTTCCTCTGACAGCTCATTCCATACACAGACCACACTCAGCATAAAACAGTTGCCCCTTAGGTCCCTCATAAATTTTTCCCCACTCACCTTAAATCTGTGCCCTCTAATACTGGACTCCCCCACCCCAGGAAAAGATCATGACTATTTACCCTATCCATGTCCCTCATGGTTCTTTAAACCTCTATAACGTCACTCCACCAACCTCCTACGCTCCAGGGAAAATAGCCCCAGCCTATTCAGTCTCTCCCTATAGCTCAAATCCTCCAACCCCCAACACCATCCTTGTAAATCTCTTCTGAACCTTTTCATTTTTCACAACATCCTCCTGATAGGAGGCAGACAAAGATTGCACACAATATTCCAAAAGTAGCAATGTCCTGTACAGCTGCACCATGACCTCCTAACTCCAATACTCAATGTTCTGACCAATAAAGCAAAGCATACCAAACACTTTCTTCACTATCCTATCTACCTGCAACTTCACTTTCAAGGAACTATGAACCTGCACACTTTGTTCAGCAACACTCCCGAGGACCTTACCATTAAGTGTGTAAGTCCTGTTAAGATTTGCTTTCCCAAAATGCAGCATCTCACATTTATCTAAATTAAACTCCATCTGCCACTCCTCAGCCCATTGGCCCATCTGATCAAGATCCCATTGTAATCTGAGGTAAGCTTCTTTGCTGTCCATTACACCTCCAATTTTGATGTCATTGGAAAACTTACTAACTATACCTCCTATGTTCACATCCAAATCGTTTATATGAATGACGAAAAGCAGTGGACCCTGTGTCAGAGAAAAAGAGTGCCAATTAAAGCCTGCGATTAGCTTCCCTACAGTATGGAAACAGGCCCTTCAGCCCAACAAGTCCACACTGACCCTCCAAAGAGTAACCCACCCAAACCCATTCCCCAAACTAATGCACCTAACACTATGGGAAATTTAGCAAGGCCAATTCACCTGACCTGCACATTTTGGATTGTGGGAGCAAACTCACGCAGACACAGGGAGAATGTGCAAACTCCACACAGACAGTCACCCAAGGTGGGAATCAAACCCAGGTCCCTGATGAGGTGGAATTTCGTCTTTCAGATGGCTGTGAAGGTTTGGAACTTGGTTCCACAGAGAGCTGTGGGGGTAGAGTCCTTGTACATATTAAAAGCTGAGATGGCTAGATTCTTGACTGGTAGTGGATTCAAGGTTTATGGGGAAAAGGCAGGGAAAATAGATGTGAGGAATGTCAGGTCTGCCATGATCCCTTTGAATAGCAGTGCAGGCTGAAGTGGCCGAACAGCCTATTCCTCTTCCTATTTCTTAAGGCCTTGTGTTGGTTAATTAAAACCTGAGAAAATAAGTAAAAGGAAATTAAACAATGTTACCATGTAGTACTCGCTACTAATGGAAGGCAATCTCTGACTGGGTATTTGGTTCTGGGTCAGTGAAACTTGGGAAAGCTCAACACTGCAAGGATAAACCATGTGCCTTTCTCTGATGATTTCAAAGAGTGATGTGTCCAGATTTTCTTTGGAAGCCAAGACAGATGAAAGAAACAACCGGCTGAATCAAACTTTTCAGCTACATGTTGGTTTCAGCGAGTTCATTTCAGAGTTTCTCTCCAAGAAGCAAAGCTTAGTTTCTCACCAGACCTTACCAAACCTGCCTCATTCGCCATTTACCTCATCCCTATGGCACCCCTCTTACTTGATTCTAACCAGATTCTACCACTTGCCATACCCAGAACATGTAACTGCAGCGATATCTTGGAATAGACCGGCATCATTTGAAGAGTTGTTGTGCATTCGGATAGAAACTGTTACTCTGTACAGTTCCAAATACTTACCACTGACATGGCAGAAAGGACAATTTGTTCCCTGCTTTGTGGGCAGGGACCTGGACAGCTTACTGCACAGGGCTTTACAGTCCTCTTCTCCCAGGAGTAGCAATGGAAGCCACGATATCAGCCCGTGCCAACTGAACTGACGTTTCCACCTGATTATATACAACTATAGGAATGGTCTCCTCTCCGCTGATGCACGCATGACCACCTTCTCTCTGATACCTCACACTCACTCTGTCTTTGCTACTTACCAAGTCTCTCACCAAGTCATCACTCATCTCTCACCAAGTCTCATGCTCTACCGCTCTCACTATTACCTGTAACATTTTCCCTCATCCACTGGGACTAACATAACTCCAAAACTGCAAACCCTGCATGCACTCTGCGATATCTACTCACTTGCTCCTCACTTGAACTAGAAGTAACAGCTGTGCCACACGTTTTTGTTTCCCTTGAATACCTGCCTGACTCTCATTCCAGGAGGAAAGCTGCCCACAGTACCAAAGCATGTGCTAAAGTGGGTGGTGAGCCATCTGAAATTCAACTCCTCACCTCTTAGAAGATGATCTGACTCAAACCACTCCAACTGGCTAACTATAAGACCATAAGACATAGGAATGGAAGCAAGGCCATTCGGCCCATCGAGTCCACTCCGCCATTCAATCATGGCTGACAGGCACCTCAACTCCACTTACCAGCATTCTCCCCGTAGCTCTTAATTCCTTGTGACATCAAGAATTTATCAATCTCTGCCTTGAAGACATTTAGCGTCCCGGCCTCCACTGCACTCTGCAGCAATGAATTCCACAGGCCCACCACTCTCTGGCTGAAGAAATGTCTCCACATTTCTGTTCTGAATTGACCCCCTTCTAATTCTAAGGCTGTGTCCATGGGTCCTAGTCTCTTCGCCTAACGGAAACAATTTCCTAGCGTCCACCCTTTCCAAGCCACGTACTAACTAGGTCCAAATCCATGGGCTGCCTGTAAGTTATGAATTACTGTTACAGGGCCCACCGATTTCAGGTAATTCCCCTTCACTTGCCAGATGACTGCTGACAACCATGACAAGCATCCTGGCTTTGTGGCTGCACTAACAGCAGTATTGTGAGTCTGGTATCTCTAACTGAAGGCAAGGCAATGCAGGGATGGTGTGACCATCCATATTGGCTCAAAGTAAGTGGGCATTGTAAGAATCAACAACCCCACGTTGCAGGCTGTTCTGGACTATAAGGTGGGTGTGTGTCCATGAGTGCAGTGTCCTTGCTCCACCCTAACAATGATAGTTGCTGTTGAACCCCAATGTGCAGCATTGATGTGCAGACACATCCAGTAAGTGGAACGGAGATGTTCCTTAGATGGATCTTAGCATGCCAACTTCTATTAATACAGCATATGTGTACCACTGCCTATGGCGCAGAGCCTGAGATACTTGTGCCTGATATCCGATATGAAGGTCCTTTACATTAACTGGTAAACTGAAGTCACTAAGTACCCGGTCTGACAACCATGTCAAGAATTCTCCGTGTGCAGTTTATTTGCAGTGGGTGGTGCAATAGCTGCATATTAATGAGATGAGATCTGCAATTTAAGGTCACTAACAAGCAATAATCCCTTTTAATAGGCAACTCGCTGAGACCTAGCGAGAAACTTGCCTCAACACCAGGATTGTAGTTAATTCTGCAGTGAACTGTTCCTGACATTGAGATTGGCCATGCTGGGCTTCTCACCTGATTCTGCCAGGTTTCTTATCATTCAAGCCCCTAGAATACTCCATCAATGTTTCAGCTTGAGCTTGATCCAATACATTTACCTTGCAGAAGAAAAAGAGGATATTAATGTGCAGATTGAGTCTTCTCTGAGATGAAACTATAAACCAGTGTATGCTATATGAACGCTGAGGTTGGTGGTCTAAGCTTTTATTTCTATTGGTCAAATAACCAGTAAGAGTAGCAGTTGAAATTTACATAATTCCTTCAATATATGATAATGAACCAAGAGTCATGAGCGTCAAATGGAAGTTGAAGTACAGGAGGAAACATTGGAAAGGCAAACGCAATCATTTTGGGGGAATTCTCTGAAGGCACAGATTCCAGTGGAAGGAACATATCAGAGGCTCACTAAACTGGTAGTATTCAAGAGTGATACTGTGATATTAGCAATGAAACGACAAACAGGCTGAAATACAAGAAATGAGAGTTTTGTGGGAGTCTGGAGGCCAACGTAACTAGGCAAGGATGGGAAGTGATAGGTGAGCAAGATTTACAGTAAGTCAGGTTATTGGCAACAGAGTTTTGGATGAGCAGACATCTTTTGAAGAGGGAAGGATGGAAAGCTGCCAATACAGTGGGGCCACACCCTTTAATATACTGGAACAGCTTCCAGATGATCTCAACATGAAACACTGAGCTTAATCTGCAATTTTCATAACAATTCTCATTACCTCCTTCATCTTGGCTCCAAATTCAAAGCTCATTTCACTGAATAGAATCCAGAGTATACCAGATCTACTTATAATACAACAGCAAGTACTTTACAGACAAATGTTCCAGTCTTTCAACTCATTTCTTTTTCCCAATAATAATAGTCAGTTCAGAATTCAAAGGGGTTCCTTACAAAGATCGGAAACGAAGTTAGAAGTTCTTCTGCACATGGCTGGATTGAACTTGTCACCTACTAATAAATCTTGTTGTTATTAGCTCCCTCTATCAATTCAAGTGCATGCCAAAGCTGTCTCTTATTTTCAAATTCATTCCATGCTGTACTGAAATCTTCCCAGCCACTGAACGACTCGGGCATTGATGAAAAAGTGCGGAGAATCAGGTGAGGTCGGCACGAAGGTGCTTCTCAACATTGACAGCAAATTGTCCAATTTTCTAACCAAGTGTTGAATGGTGAGGAGCAATTCTCACCAGTCAGTGGCAAGAATATATGGATCTGTGTACATTAACATCCACATTAGTATATCATCTTACCCCACTGCGATGCAGTTTCCCAATCTCCCACTCTCAAGATCCAAAATGCAACAATCCCTGACATTCGGGTAACCTGGCGACTGCAGCTTGTTATACTGGGCCTCCATCTTGGACACCAAACATCAACGTCTCAAGGTATGCTCCATGGGCAGCGACTGCACCCAGTTCCAGGACTCTGCTGGCAAAGTAGGGTGTCACATCTGCTCTGTCTGACGTGTGTGTGGCTTCTGATGAAGGGCTTATGCCCGAAACGTCGATTCTTCTGCTCCTTGGATGCTGTCTGACCTGCACTGCTTTCCCAGCAACACACTCTTGACTCTGATCTCCAGAATCTGCAGTCCTCACTTTTTCCCTGTGTATGGCAAGGTTTGTGTTAAGATTTGTAACTCGGATGCCAGTTGCCATGGCTGTGGGTGTGTTTGTTGAGCTGGGAAGTTGGTTTGCAGACGTGTCGTCCCCTTTCTAGGTGACACCTTCAGTGCTGTGGAGCCTCCTGTGAAGCATTGCTGTCTTGTGTCATTTGGAATTTATTTGGCTCCGTTCCCATTGCTTATGGTTGCTGGTTCCAGTTGTTCATTGCAGTAGTCGGTATATTGAGTATAGGTCAATACGTTTATTGATGGTGTCCGTGGATGGTCGGTATATTGGGTCGAGGTCATTATGTTTATTGATGGAGTCCGAGGATGACAACTCATAGCCAACAACTCACCAAAACAAAAGACCCAATCATGGTGGCACAGTGGTTCAGTGGTTAGCACTGCAGCCTCACAGTGCCAGGGACCCAGATTCGATTCCAGCCTTGGGTGACTGCCTATATAGAATTTGAACATTCTCCCTGTGTCTGCATGGTTTTCCTTCGGGTGCTTCAGCTTCCGACCCCAATCCAAAGATGTGCAGGTCAGGTGGATTGGCCTTGCTAAATTGCCCATAATGTTAGGTACGTTAGTCAGAGGGAGGTGGGTTGCTCTTCGGAGGGTCGATGTGGACTTGTTGGGCCGAATGGCCTGTTTCCACACTGTAGGGAATCTAATCTAATCTACAAATTTCCATGCAGGGACTGCATGGAACACTACATAGGACAAACAGGTAGACAACTAGCAATCCGCATCCATGAACACCAACTAGCAACTAAATACCACAACCAGTTGTCCCTAGTAGCTATAAACACAGATGACAAGGACCACACATTCGACTGGGACAATACAACAATAACAGGACAAGCTAACAGAGGACAGCTGAGAGTTTCTAGAAGTATGGCACTCATCCACTGACTCCATCAATAAACACATAGAAATAGACCCAATATACCAACGACTACAACCAACAAACAGAACTGGCAACCGGAAACAGCTGGAACAAAATCAAATAAATTCCAGACGACACAGTACAGCAGCGCTTCACAGGAGACTCCACAGCATAGAGGATGTCATCCAGAAAAGGGATGAAACATCTGCAAACTAACTTCCCAGCTCAGAGAACATACCCACAACCATTGCATGCATATGGCAATTAACAGGGATGGTGCAGGACAGACATGGGCTTCCGATGCTTGACCAGGTTCATGACTGAACTTCAAAGACAGTGCAGTTACCAGGAATCTCAGCAGTGTCCAGTACCGCTATCTGTGCTGTTTTGAGGAATATGATGAAGAGGACGCAATTGGGGTGTGGTGCAGAAATCATGAGAAGTGTTTGTGAAGATAACACCAGAAAACTCATTCCAGATGCAAAGAAAAATCCTCCATGAAACTCAGCAAAATTGACACTGAATGATTTCTGGTAAAACTCAGTCCATGCCTTTTCAAACCCATGATGTGCTTTCTTGTATTATCACTATATCTACTTGTGTCAGCAATCTGAATCCTCATGCCGTGCTACTGCCTCCTCATGCTGATACATTGGTGCCAGTATTGTGGTTCTGGGGCCTGATTGTATCTCATTATAACATCATTCTGTCTCCTTTTGCCAGCACTATGCCTCCTTGGGCCAATATTCTAATGCATTGGTTTGGCATTGTGCATATCAGAACTCATCAGGCACATGGACTGAGCTGCCATTCTGTTTGCTTGCCCTTCTAAATGAAACTCATTATTTCCTCCTGTAACATTAGTTTAAAACTTGAGATTCATTGTGATGTTGGCAGTACACTGTTCCTAAGTCTGTACCTATCTATTTCTGAATATCTGTATTAGAGCAACTTGGGTATTCTCCAAATGTTTTGCCTTTAGTCACATTGAATTGAAACTGCTCTGATATATGTCATGTTTGTTTAGTTACATAGCTTTTGACTGAGCATGGTGGTCTTTACTGAAGATCACAGGATATCTATCACACTTTTCAATTGCTTCCCAAAGTCAGAGAATACTGTACAAAGACTTGAAGTGAAGCGCGGAAGATAATGAACTTTACTTATTAATGTGCAGTAACAAAGTGATGCAGCAATTTGGGCAACACTTATAAAGCATTAAAATGGGAACCAACTCATTGGTGAGCTTTGATTTCTCAATTTAACGTCATTAGTTTGGAAAAGGTTCAGTCAAAATGACAATACTAATTTTGAGACTTAAGGCACTATCAATTGAGTGAAATCAATAGAAAAGGTGGTGGAGGTTTGAAATTTTCTTTCCCTGAGCAGACTCTAGGTTCTGAAAAGTTCAACACAGAGATTGATAGGTTGAAATGAGGTAAGTGTATTAAGGGATTCAGAGCTAAGGTGAATAATTGCAGTTAATACATAGATCAGGCATGATCTAGAACAATGATGAAAAGGGCAGGAGTGACTGAATGGCTTAGTCATGTTGGCACAGGAGACAAAGAGAATTGGAATTGTATTCATGGGAGCAAAAACAAGTCAAGGAATTCCAGATCTTTGAAATGTTGAGAAGTGTCGATGATGAAAATGGAAGCTCAACAAAATTACCATCTTGAATTAATCGAAAATCTGACATGCATTTACTCTGCCTTGAAGGTGTCTTTCATTCACTGTTATCAGCTTAACAAATTCATATCCTTGATGTCAGACTACACATTCAACACCAAGAACTGGTATCATTTTCTTTGTATTCTCAACTGAAAAACTCTTAATCCCACAGCTGACTTTCACAGTAAGGGACAAATGGGAGATTCCTCCCCCTAACCAAATTTTGGCAATTTGTATGTCTTGTGTAAACATACATGGACTTGTTGCTTTAAATCTGAATATATCTGAAAAGCGAACACGATTTGCATCTATCTTTCTGTTGTCTCAGATTCTTGAAGACTGTCTGTGCCTGTAAAGTTGAATGATATTTTAGAAAAACCTACAACCCACTCATATAATGGCTTCTTATGGAAGCTTCTCTCAAACTTCATCCTCATGGCAATGTAAGTCACTTGGCTCTTGTATCCAATTCAAAATCGTAAAAAGCTATCCTCTAGACCTCCATCATTATCATCATCATTTTTGGAATTAAATTGATAGTTTAATGCATAACTATATACAAACCCCTTGACATTCATAAGGTCTCGATGGAAGGTGGAGAGTAATTGTCTATCCACCACCAACGTAAATATCGTGGTAAAAACTGAAAACATTGCAGATGCTGTAAATCAGAAACAAAAACAGAGGTTGCTGGAAAAGCTCAGCATCTGTGGAGAGTAATCAGAGTTAACGTTTCAGGTCTGGTGACCCTACCTCAGAACACTGATCATTGCTTACAGATGTGAATACCTTGTGTTTTCTTGTCCCTGTGAGATAATTGCCTTTTTTGCTGAATCATTAATAGCCAAACCACATGAGTTTGTTATCACCAGAATTCAGAGTAGTTCAAATTAATCCTTCATTCCTCCATTTTACTTTGTTCACTGCACAATTGCACCAAAAAACAATTCTACTTATTTCTATATTAGTAACAATATAGATACTCATAATGCATGTGATACAGCAATGACAAACATAAGCTTTGGTATATTAAAAAGACATTTGTTTTACCATAATTTATATTTGTCATTGCGCTTTTTTATTTTTTTGCTTTTTGAGAACTGAAGTGAGAAAGAACTGTTTTAAATCCAGTGATTAAGAGAGTGGCTGTATATTGAGACAGTTAGAGGCAATGAGGAATTTAAAAGAACAAGGGGATGTGATGGATGGCAGTTATAGGAAGGGGGAAAAGTTGCAGATATAGACACATAAATGGGTTTACTCCAGGAAAGGTAAGAGAGATAGGCAGGTAGTGGGTATCCCTATTTCAAACAAGTATGCTGTTTTGGAAAATGTAAGGTCTGATGGATTCTCAGGGGGATGTCGCATGAACAGCTAAGTTTCTGGTATCAAGACTGGCTCTCATGCAATGAGGGGTTACAAGAGACCAATTGTGTTAGGGGATTCTGTAGTCTGAGGCACAGACAGATGTTTCTGTGGCCAGCAGCAAAAAAGCAAAATGGTGTGTTGCCTCCCTGGTGCCAGGATCAAGGATGTCTCAGAGAGGGTGCAGAATGTTCTCATAGGGGAGAGGGATCAGCAGGAGGTCATTGTCCACATTGGAACCAATGACATAGGAAGGGGAAATAATGAGTGAGACTATGAAGGGAGAATATAGAGAGTTAGGCAGGGGATCCTCGAGAATAGTAATATCTGGATTACTCCCGGTGCTGTGAGGTAGTGAGGGCAGGAATAGAAGGATAGAGCAGGTGAATGCATGGCTGAGGAGCTGGTGTAAGGGAGAAGGATTCACATTTTTGGATCATTGGAATCTTTTCTGTGGTAGAAGTGACCTGTACAAGAAGGACAGATTGCACCTGAATTGGAAGGGGCCTAATATACTGGCAGGGAGATTTGCTAGAGCTGCTCAGGAGGATTTAAACTAATAAGGTGGGGGATGGGGCCAGGGAGATAATGAGGAAAGAGATCAATCTGAGACTGTCACTGTTGAGAACAGAAGTGAGTCAAAGTGAGAAGGGACCAGAGAACAAGGTAGGACTGATAAATTAAACTGCATTTATTTCAATTCAAGAGGCCTAACAGGGAAGGCAGATGAACTCAGGGCATGGTTAGGAACATGGGACTGGGATATCATAGCAATTACAGAAACATGGCTCAGGGATGGGCAGGACTGGCAACGTAATGTTCCAGGATACAAATGCTACAGGGAGGATAGAAAGGGAGGCAAGAGAGGAGGGGGCCTGGCGTTTTTGATAAGAAGTGTACTGAGGGAGGATATTCCCAGAAATAGATCAATAAAAGTTATTTGGGCTGAACTGAGAAATAAGAAAGGGATGATCACCTTTTTTGGATTGTGTTATTGACCTCTTAAGGTCAGAGGGAAATTGAGAAACAAATTTGTAAGGAGATGCCAGTAATCTGTAAGAATAATAGGGTGGTTATGGTAGGGGATTTCAACTTTCCAAACATAGACTGAGACTGTCATAGTGTTAAGGGTTTAGATGGAGAGGAATTTGTTAAGTAAGTACAAGAAAACTTTCTGATTCAGTATGTGGATGTACCTACCAGGGAAGGTGCAAAACTTGACCTACTCTTGGGAAATAAGGCAGGGCAAGTGACTGAGGTGTCAGTAGGGGAGCATTCGGGGCCAGCGACCATAATTCTGTTAGTTTTAAAATAATGATGGAAAAGGATAGACCAGATCTAAAAATTGAAGTTCTAAATTGGAAGAAGGTTAATTTTGATGGTATTAGGGAAGAACTTTTGAAAGCTGATTGGGGGTAGATGTTCGCAGGTAAAGGGACAACTGGAAAATAGGAAGCCTTCAAAAATAAGATAACGAGAGTCCAGAGACAGTATGTTCCTGTTAGGTTGAAAGGAAAGGCCAGTAGGTGTAGGGAGTGCTGGACTAAAGAAATTGAGGGTTTAGTTATGGAAAAGAAGGAAGCATACGTAAGGTATAGACAAGATAGATCGAATGAATCCTTAGAAGAGTATAAAGGCAGTAGGAGTGTACTTAAGAGAGAAAACAGGAGGGCAGAAAGAGGACATGAGGTAGTTTTGCCCAATAGAGTTAAGGAGAATCCAAAGGGTTTTTACAAACACATTAAGGATAAAAGGATAACTAGGGAGAGAATAGTTCCTGTCAAAGATCAGCAAGATGGCCTTTGTATGGAGCCACAGGAAGTGAGGGAGATATTAAACAAACATTTTTCATTAATATTTTCTGTGGAAAAGGACATGGAAGATATAGAATGTAGGGAAATAGAAGGTGACATCTTGAAAAATGTCCATATTAAAAAGGAAGAAGTGCTGGACATCTTGAAATACATAAAAGTGGATAAGTCCCCAGGACCTGATCAGGTGTACCTAACAACTCTGAGGGAAGGTAGGGAAATGATTGCTGGGCCTCTTGCTGAGATATTTGTGTCATCGCTAGTCACAGATAAGATGCCAGAAGACTGGAGGTTGGCTAACATGATGCCAGTATTCAAGAAGGGCGGTAAGGACAAGCCAGGGAACTATAGACCAGTGAACTTGATGTCGGTGTTGGCAAGTTGTTGGTGGGAATCCTGACGGACAGGAAGCACATGCATTTGGAAAGGCAAGGACTGATTAGGAAGAGTCAACATGACTTTATGTGTGGGAAATCATGTCTCACAAACTTGATTGAGCTTTTTGAAGAAATAACAAAGAGGATTGATGAGGACAGAGCAGTAGATGTGATCTAGATGGACTTCAGTAAGGCGTTCAACAAGGTTCCCATGGAAGACTGGTAAGCAAGGTTAGATCTCATGGAATTCAGGGAGAGCTAGCCATTTGGATACAGAACTGGCTCAAAGGTAGAAGACAGAGGGTGGTGGTGGAGGGTCTTTTTCAGACTGGAGGCCTGTGACTAGTGGAGTGTCACAAGGATCGGTGCTGGTCCACTACTTTCCATCATTTATATAAATGATTTTGCTGCGAGCATAAGAGGTATAGTTAGTAAGTTTGCAGATGACAGCAAAATTGTAGTGGACAGCGAAGAAGGTTACCTCAGATTACAACAGGATCTTGACCAGATGGGTCAATGGGCTGAGAAGTAGCAGATGAGCTTAATTTAGATAAATTTGAGGTATTGTGTTTTTGGAAAGCAAATCTTAGCAGGACTTATACGTTTAATGGTAAGGTCCCTGGGAGTGGTGTTGAACAAAGAGATCTTGGAGTGCAGGTTCATAGTGGAGTCGCAGGTAGATAGGATAGTGAAGAAGGTGTTTGGTATGCTTTCCTTTATTGGTCAGAGTATTGAGTGCAGGAGTTGTGAGGTCATGTTGCAGATGTACAGGATATTGGTTTGGCCACTGTTGGAATATTGCATGCAATTCTGGTCTCCTTCCTATCGGAAAGATGTCGTGAAACTTGAAAGGGTTCAGAAAAGACTGGCAAGGATGTTGCCACGGTTGGAGGATTTGAGCTACAGGGAGAGGTTGAATAGGCTGGGGCTGTTTTCCCTGGAGCATCGGAGGCTGAGGGGTGACTTTATACAGGATTATAAAATCATGAGGGGCATGGATAGGGTAAATAGACAAAGTCCCTTCCCTGGGGCCGGGGATTCCAGAACGAGTGTGCATAGGTTTATGGTGAGAGGGGGAAGATATAAAAGAGACCTAAGGGGGAACTTTTTCACTCAGAGGGTGGTATGTGTATGGAATGAGCTGCCAGAGGAAGTGGTGGAGGCTGGTACAATTGCAACATTTAAAAGGCATCTGGATGGGTATATGAATAGGAAGGGTTTGGAGGGATATGGGCCGGGTGCGGGCAGGCGAGAATAGACTGGGTTGGGATATCTGGTTGCCATGGATGGGTTGGATTGAAGGATCTGTTTCCATGCTGTGCCCCTCTATGACTCTAAGTAGCCTGACACTTGCTGTAGGTATTGTGCAAATAATTGATTGAACAAGCAATAATTCAAGTTTGAGATGCTGTCGATTTGCAGTTGTGGGGTTGTACAGTTGCAGCTTTTGCTGCCAACCAGAAGTTGATTAGTCTATGCGCTCTGGAAATAAGCAGGGCTCAATTTCCAATGTGTAACCCTAGTACGTCATAACAATAGACAATAAGAAGAATGTTATCTCAGGGTTGTTTATGAGCAGAAAGTAGAGGATTGGATAAAAAACAGTTTCTTCGACTCGATTCATGGCCTGTCTTACAGGATTCAGAAACATGCAAAATAAATGAAATGGCATTGAGGAGACAATATCAGAATTTACCACACCTTTGTCCCTCCGAGAAGTTGTAGTTTTGCTATTTTTTCCTCAGAACTGTCTCTTCCCATTATCCTTATGGTTCAGAAGATCATCTTAACTTCTCAGACAAAATAACTTATGAGGATCTTATACTTTACACTGGAAATAAAAAGGAAAGTCAGCTTAAAAGGCTGGAGATAAAAGCTGAGGGTAGGCTTTGTGAGGAAGAGAGTGAGGATGAGCAAGCTCTTAGTAGTCAGAAGCTGAGTGAGAAGCTCTTTAAGTATGTACAAGCGTTGCCTAAATTTGATGAGAAGGATGTGGAAGCATTTTTCATCTCACTTGTAAAGGTGGTTAAATAAATGCAGTGGCTAGTGGCAATGTGGGTTTTGTTGATCCAAACGGAACTTGTAAGTAGGTCTAGTGACATCTTCCAATCACTACCAGAGGAGGTATCTAGGGAGTATCAGGAGGTGAAAAAAGCCATTTTAAGTGCATTTGAGCTTGTACCAGAAGCTTATAGACATTTCAGGAATCTAAGGAAGGACATAGGTCAAACCTACAGTGAGTTTGAAAGAATCAAACAAAGTAATTTTGATAAATGGATAAGAGCTTTAAATATCGAGCAAACCCGTGATGCCCTTAGAGAGATAATTATTTTGGGGGAATTCAAAAATTCACTGCCTGAAGTAATGCAAACTTATATGGAAAAGCAGAAAGTTAAAACAGCAAGTTTAGCAGCTGAAGTGGCTGATGGTTATGAGCTGGTCCATAAAATACGGTTTGGCTTTCAGAATCAATTTCAACCCATGAGGGATAGAAATTGGGGCAAAGAGATATCCTCACGTGGAAAGGGAAAGGTGGATCCCAGTGAAGATCATAAGAAGAACTTACCACAGGGTAAAAAAGAAACCCTTGAGGGGGACAAAGAAGTTAAAAAGGTCTGGTGTTTTCATTGTAATAAAGTGGGCAAGACAAAATCACAGTGTTGGTGGGCTGGGAGAAAGCCTGATGTAGGAAAATAGGACAAGCTTGGGAGTTTTGTTGGACTAGTAACAAAAAGCACAAGGGAAGTTAGACAACTTCCCTAGACAACACACTCTGTGAAATTTCTTCTCACTCAATTTCTTCTTGATGAGCTACCTCAGAGTGTACAAGTCTACACAACATCATGGGCTGAAGGGCCTGTTCTATGCTGTACTGTTCAAAGTTCTATGTTCTATGGTCAGAGGTTGATTAAGGTGGAAGTGCCAGATCTGCTTAAAAATATGCATGCAAGGGTAAAGTTTATTCACATAGTGAGTTCATCTCGCTCAATTTCTTCTTGATTTGACAAGGTCCACTAAACCTTTTAAAGGTTCACTTGTTTTTGGAAGTAACACCAATACCTTATTCCCAGTTGCAAAATTGTGAATTTGTGATTTCTTATCCACTTCCTGTTTCATTATACACTGCGATACTTTTAAATGCTGTCTAGCCAAGTCTCCAACTCTATTTAGTCATTCTCTAAAATTTAAACATAGTCCATATGGGTTGTCTCTGAAGTCTGACTTATTAATATCTCCTTAATCAATTTTAACAGTCTTCTTACTTCATGCCCAAAAATGAATTCAAATGGACTGAATTTGGATGATTCATTCGGTGCATCTCTGATCGCAAAAAGTATAAACGAATTTCCTTATCCCAATCATCTGGATAATCCTGACCATAAGCCCTCAACATAGTCTTTAGCATTTGATGTCATCTCTCTAGTGCTCCCTGCGATTCCTGATGGTATGCAGTAGATTTGAATTGCTTTATTCCCAAGTTATCCATTACCTCCTTGAATAGTTTGGACATGAAGTTTTTTCCTTAATCTGACAGGATCTCTATTGGCAGTCCGTATCTAGTAAAACATTTAAGTAGTTCTTCTACAACCCTTTTTGCTGTGGGATTGCCTCTGGAGATCTAGGTGAACATCCATTATTGTTAATAAATACTTATTCCCACCTTTAGTTTGAGCCAGGGGATCTACGCAATCAATCAAGATTCTTGTGAAAGGTTCATCAAATGCTAGAATAGGTATTAAAGGTGCAGGTTTTATTGCTGCCTGTGGTTTTCCGATTAGCTGACATGTGTGACATGTCTGGCAAAATTCAACCACATCCTTGTGTAGTCCAGGCCAGTAAAAATGTCTTCGTATTTTAGCCTGTGTTTTCCTCACCCCTAAATGACCTCCAAGTGGTAGCTCATGTGCCATCCACAGCATCTCCTTTCTATACCCAACTGGCAAAACTATTTGATGAATCTCTGTGCATTTCTCATCTGCTCAAATGTGTGATGGTCTCCACTTCCTCATTAAGACATCATTAGTTAAGTAATAGCACACAGGGATGCATTCACTCTCCTCTTCTGTATATGCCTTTTGATACAACTGTTTTAAATACTGATCTTTCTGCTGTAACTCAATCAATATAGCTGAACTAAAGATACTTGCATGATTACCTAGTTGCTCCTGCTCTGTCCCACTTATCTGATCAAAAACGTCCCTGATAAAGCTATGTCAGATTCCTTACCTGTACCTCTTGACCTCTCCTCCTTCAGCTTGTGCCTCTTTGATCTTGTGATCACACAATCCGGGAAAATTCCTGGATAAGCATCCTTCAGTTCTTCAGTTGCCTGCGTCTCCACTGGTTTTTCAACTAGAGTAGGCAGCATGCCTACCAGTGAATCAGCTATATCATTTGCAAAGACATATTGTATTCCTGGAGCTGAGCATTTGTCCAGTACTCCTAACACAAATTCTCCACTCTTCTTTGTACTCTTGAACCTCACTTTACATAACTGAGCACTTTTTGTCTCACCATGAATTCCTGTTACCCAGAACCTTTTCTGGCAATAGTCCCTCAGGAGTACATATCTCCTCATCATTCAGCATCACAGATTGAGAGGATCCTGTCACCCTTAATATTGTAACTTATTCACCTATGTGAATAAACTTTACTCTTGCATGTATACTTTTAAGCAGATCTGGCACTTCCTCCTGAATCAACCTCTGATCATCTTGTACACTCTGAGGCAGTTCATCAACAAGTAAATGAGTGAGAAGAAATTTCACAGAGTGTGTCATGTGAATATACTGAAAAGGCATTTTGATGGGGAAGGAAAGCAAGAGGAGAAGGTCTTAATGATTATAGCACAGGAGAAAGAACCAAGTTCAGAGGATTCAGAATTGGACATTCCTCAAATCAAATTGCACAATGAGCAAGTTGTCAAAAATTGGGATAAATTATTGAGTTACCTTCCACAAGAAAATCAAAATGACCTGAAAGAGTTATTGCTATCACATGGGAGATATACGGGGGTAAACTGGGAAGTACTAACCTAGTTGTGCATGATGTAGAGATAGGAGATGCTGTTCCAATTAAGCAACATCCTTACAGGCATAACCCTCTAAAGTTGGCACAGGTTCAGAAGGAGATCGAATGCATGTTCCAAGATGGCATAATTGAAGTGAGTTACAGTGATTGAGCTGTAGGTGCCAAAGCAAAATGGTACCCCAATGGTTACGTATGGATTATTGCAAAGTCATTGCCGTTACAAAGACTGATGCAGATCCAATTCCTTGGTTGGAGGACTGTGTCAAAGAAAGTGGGATAAACAACTTACATTTCTAAGTTGGACTTGCACAGAGGTTACTGGCAAGTACCTCTGTCAGAGAGAGCAAAGGCAATTTTGGCTTTCGTAACGCCAAGTGGACTATATCAGTTCAAAGTCATTCCATTTGCTCTGAAAAACCTTCTAGCCACATTTCAGAGACTGACCAATAAGGTAATTGCCAGATTACTCAACTGTGTGGTGTATATTGATGACCTGGTGATTTTTAGTCACTCATGGAAGGAACATTTACAGCACTTATCAGACTTCAGAAGGCAGGACTGGTGGTAAATCTAGCTAAAAGTGAATTTGCCAAAGCCTTCCTGGGCCATATTATTGGACATGGACAAATGGCCCCATGGAATGTGAAAACAAAAGTAATTGGGGAATTTCCCACACCGTCGAGGAGAAAAGCAATACTACGGTTCCTGGGGTTGAGTGGATTTTACCGAAACTTTGTGCTGAATTTTAGCAGTGTGGCTGCTCCACTCACCGAATTGCTAAAAAAAGGGCCAGAAGTTTCAGTGGACATCGGACTATCAAAAGGCATTTGACAGCCTAAAAGCTGCGTTAACCACTGCACCGGTGTTAGCCACCCCAACTACATGAAGCCTTTCAAGGTGGTTATCCTTGCCAGTGACGTGGGCGTCAGTATGGTGCTTCTGCAGGAGGATGAGGAGTGTATATAAAGACCCATCGGGTATTTTTCCCGGAAGTTGAACATTTATCAAAGAAATCTTTGATAAGAAAGAGACTTTAAGCTTGGTGCTGGCATTACAACAGTTCAGTGTTTATACCACCAGCAATGCATCTGAGATAATCATATACACTGATCACAACCCGTGGAAAAATTTAAGGACAAAAATGCCAGACTGTTTACATGGAGCTTATTGTTGCAGCCATTCAATTTGACGATTGTACACATGGCAGGTTGTGGAAATGTGATTGCTGATACATTATCGAGACTCGAATGGGAAACAGAGGCGCTCGGTGGCGGGTGTGTCACAGCCTGAATTCACATGTGGTTGTGCATGTTTGTATGTGTATATACACATGGTGGGCGGCACGGTGGCACAGTGGCTAGCACTGCTGCCTCACAGCGCCTGAGACCCGGGTTCAATTCCCGACTCAGGCGACAGACTGTGTGGAGTTTGCACGTTCTCCCCGTGTCTGCGTGGGTTTCCTCCGGGTGCTCCGGTTTCCTCCCACAGTCACAAAGATGTGCGGGTCAGGTGAATTGGCCATGCTAAATTGCCCATAGTGTTAGGTAAGGGTTAAATGTAGGGGTATGGGTGGGTTGCGCTTAGGTGGGTCGGTGTGGACTTGTTGGGCCGAAGGGCCGGTTTCCACACCGTAAGTAATCTAATCTAATCTAATTATTATAGTGTATATGCGTGTTTTAAACTACTAACCAGATTGTTTTTGGAGGGTTTTAAAAATGAAGCCATCTTTTGATATTGATGGTTCATTTTCTTTTAAAGGGGTAGGTGTGACAAAGCTGGTCCCTTTTTTCTAAAAGCTGTTCCTTTTCTCCAGGTTACTGTGTCCTTGATATTTTTCAGAAGGATTGTAAATGGGCGGGGCTCCAATTAGACTAGTTTGGTACAGAGATGAAAAGGATTTTGAGAGGCCTTTTGTTTATATGTAAACAGGTGAGACTTCAGGCCAAAATGGTCATGTTTTAGAAGTGACCTGTATAATGAAAGGGGAGCGGTCAGCCCTCTAGCTGAGCATTTCAGTCCAGAACTAGTTTGGAGTTCAGCAATGGACTGTGTGAATGGGCTCTCTCTCTTTCTGCCCCCTAACGTCAATCTGTAAACATCTGTTCCTTTTTCTTTACTGTTTTTTAAGGGGGTTTGCTTAGTGGGACTGTTGTGTACAAACGGAACAGTATAACTAAGTCTAATTTGGATAGACTGAGTTCTGTAGAGGTGTTTTATTCTGTTCTTTGTGTTTCATTGTACAATTTTGTGAATAAATGTCTGTTTGTTTTAAAACCTGGTAGTCAACCAAGCTATCTTACTCCAGGTAATTTTTACTGTACACTTAATAAAACAAGTTGCAAAGTTACAGTCTGGGTTATCTGCTCAAGAATGTTTTGAGTGATCGGGCCTCGTCCATAACACACTACAAAAGAAACAAAAGCACGGATGAGGTTTTCAACAAAAGATGAGATCCTATAGGTTGAATTCAAGTCATGTTAGGAAATGAAAATAGACATCTTGGAGATGGCACAAATATAAGGTCGACAGTTCATCTCAGGAACGAATGTGAAGCTAACATTGCTGACACTGGATTCACCTCACATTCTTACCCAGGAGAGGAATGGAATTGATAGTTAGGGAATGCAGTTCGGGACAGAGATTGAAAACTAGCTACTAATTTATCTATGTTCTACAAACAACAACTTGCAACAAAAGGCTATAAGGGTGAAGGACCAATTATTCTTACATTGGGTGCAAACTAATATTGGTAAAAATAATGACTGCAGATGCTGGAAACCAGATTCTGGATCAGTGGTGCTCTTCCAGCACCACTGATCCAGAATCTGCAAACTAATATTCTTGACTGTTTGAACAAATTATAAACAAACATGTTCTTTGGAAAAATTGAAAATTGACAAGAATTTGAAATTGGTGATGAAATATTTCTCGACCCATCTGAAGACTGAAGCCAGCAGAGTTCCACAGACTGAAGTACATTACTTGAATGATTGTTGACAAAGAATGCACTGAATCACACTTAAGTGTCAGGATTAAGAATCCCATTTAGTCTTCTACAGATCCTGTGCGCCTCCTAAAAAAAATGGGGAACGGCCTGAAGCACAGGTTTTATAAACACAAGAAAAAGAAGTTCAAAGGTGTCCTTGGATTCAATTGCTTAAAGGCATGAAATCCAAAAAAATTTGTCCAGACAGAGAATGTCAGCAGCACACACGGGGCTATGGTTTAAACTCAAAAGTTTGCAAAAGCACACAAGTTCATTGGGTAATCAGAGATCTACTGATCGACAAACACAATGTAAATTTTAAGTTTGGAAACATTTCTTATCTCTAACACATGCAAATCAAAAATAAACCAGAATCAAAGCATTAAATGAAGCAAATTATTAATGTCCCGATCAGTGCTTGAAAGCAATGCCAAATATTACATTACCCAGGTTAGCCCAAGTTGTAATTTAAAACATTTTCTGTTTGTACTGTCCCTCGCTCCAATTCTACCACCTGCAGGAAAATGTCTTTGAAGTGTTATCTGAAATATCATTTTTGAATAAGAAAACAAAAAAAATTCTCTCATGATTAAATCACCAAAATGAGAAAACAAAACAAAGCATATACTTCCCTAACATAGGAGACATTGCCTACAGTACAATAAATGTAAATAAAAAGCCAGAGTGATATTTACACTGCAAGATCCATAAGCTACAATATTAACCAGTCCCTCCCCTCAACAACATCAAACAACCCAGATAAAACTAGTTGTGATTATGGTAGCCTTTGTCGCAGTCTCAGCCAATAAAAAGGTTTTCTTGAGTTAAAAAAAACCCTTTATTATTTCCTGGAGGGTTTCTCTTCAAAAGGTCTTGCGAGATTCCCCTCAGTGTCATCCTCAACAACATCTTGTTAGCTACCTGCCATGGTAGTCCTCCATTCTGAGCTGGATTCTGCATTGTTGCTGTACGTGGAAGAGCTCACCCTGTCAGGATATCTCTGAATATAATGGCATCCCTAACTGTCTTTACAAAGCTATTGTGCAATTGGACAAGTTCTGTCAGTCAGGAGCTGCACTGCACAGTTTGTGTCTTTTTGCCCTGGAAATGGCAAGTAAGAGGGAATTGGTGGGGGTGGTGGTGGTGGGGGGTGGTGGGGGGGGGGGGGGGGCAGGGGAGGGTTGGTGGTAGGAGTGGGAATAGCACATAAAGGCAAGGCAGGAATGCTACAAACATTCAGGCAGGCTCACAGTGAGTGAGCCACTGAGAGAGCAGATGAACAGCCCTGAGACACTGTTTGGTCCAGTTCATATGCAGACTCTGCATGTCAAGTGTCCTTGTATTGGAATTTCAATGCTGGTGCATGCTGACGTGCAACTTCAAAGTACAGAAGCATCCCAAACATGGGCAGAAGAGATACCGTCAGGGTCTTGTGAGGCTGATGGGTATTCAATACCAGCATTCGTAGATGGGGTGTGAGAATGACAAGTGCCCAGGAGCATTCCCTGAGCCATTGGTACTGGGTGTCCAAGATGGTGATCAAGAGGAGCAAGTGGCGAACTAAAGCTGCCAGATACCCACTTGAACCTTCACGTCAACAATTGTGACTCTCTAGTTTCCTGGCTGTGCAGGGTGAGGTAGAAAGCTGCATATTAATGAGGTGAAATTTGCAGTTAATGAAGTCAAACGGAAGCAATAATTCACATTAGTAGGCATCTTACTGTTTGCTAGACAGAATCTGGATTCAACACATGGAATTTGAAAGTATAATTAATGATTGCTCCTGAAGACAAGAAAGTCCTTCCTCAAAGTTTCATTCCTTCTTCCGTTTTTGTCACCATAGCCACCTTATTCAGGCTCCTGTAAGAATCTGCCCAAGATGTGAAGCATGCAAATTTTGGCAGTCACACAGACAGGTAAAAAGCAAAAAGGGATGGTGTCCCATTTAAAACAGAGTGATAAAAGAATATAATTTTGGGTCTTTTGGATGTTGTTGCAGTATTAAGTTGAACCTGAGACCGCAGCTAGTTAATTGATGTTAGATTCTCACCAATAGAATTATTCTGGTTACCTTTAAAGATCTCAATTTCCTGACTTTTTTTTCCAATCATTATTGTCACCAGATATCCTTTTTGATGGGTAGACAGGAAGCAAAAGAAACTGTCTCCCAGTTTAAAGGGATTTTCAGATCTCACACTGTCAGGAATAGAATAAAAATCAACAGTCTTCAATTCAGAAATGACTCATTTTCCAAATCCCAAGGGAAAGCATTCTGAGAGAATAGTGAAACCACAAGCATTTCTGAAATCAGAAGCTTGGGAAAGATGGGGTTATGGTAAAAAGCAATTATATACAGAAATGTTAAAGTATTCACAATGGGAAGAAATTTTATGGGGCGGGGGGTGTTCACAAAAGAGCATGTGGGTCTTTCTCAGTCTGTCTAACAATGTCATTCAAATCAGTGTAAGTTGTATGTAGATTTTATCATACAATAAACTAAATTTATAAATAAATTTGCTGATGATAAGAGCCACTTTTCACTAGACTAACTAATGGTTTTCCTTTAACACAGTGGACTAAGTGGACCTTGTTGACCCCTATTCTGAGAGAAGATAGTGGAGCAAATCTAATGTAGAATGACCAAGAACTCAGAGAACTTCTGCAACATCAGCAGGCACACAGATTGCTCATATTATGTGTTGAATCATACAAAAAGGCAATGGTGAGAGCACCAGCAGATTTCCTGCAAGCAAAGTCTGGGAGGAAGCTCAGAAGTCTTGGTTTGTGGTGCCAGGGAAGAGGTCATGGCTGCTGTCAGCTATTTCTCCACCCCAGGACCACAGATGGCAAAGGTAAGTGATGTGAGGTAGTGTATTTCTCAATTTACAGGTCCTGGGGGAAGATAGGGTCAGTAAGAGTTGGAATTAAGAGCAAGGGGTTGGCTTCCAGTTGACACCCGTCTGCTTTATGTCTCTTACATTCGCTGATTGCCTTTGATTGAGAGACCATTCCACCTCCCACAAAGTGACAAGCTGAACTTAGGGTAGCAAGAATTTTCCTTTGTACAGTAACAGGTCTACTTACACATACATTAACCCCAGGTCAAGTGGGGTGAGGCTCACTTGGAGGCAGGGCTGGAAGGTCAGAGTTCAAAGTACTTTTCCCACCATCAACACATCATTCCCAAGAGCAGGAGATTCTGCCCATTGAATTTGTTGTGGAATGGAAGAGGATTTTTAATGAATGCTTTTCAGAAATCTTTTGTTCAGCATACAACAAGGTCGCACTGAGTGTGGAACAGAAGCCACTTTAAAGTGACCTCTGCAATGATTGTAGGATATCCTTCTCCGGCTGTGGCAATTTTATTATCCAGCAGTTTCTTAGAAACTCAGATGTTTGCATGAATTACAGCAAGAGAGTGAATTTATACAGATAGTCTTTACCTTTCCACATTTAATTTCCCCAGGGACATGAAAAGTAGAAATCCTGAAAACATGCTAAGGATACAAACATGATGGACTGACATTTAAAGACAATTAGTGCTCCTTTCTTTTTACTGGAACCACGCTTGTTATGCATTGTTCAAAAAACATAGTTACTTTATGAGTAAAATATGTTTGGGTATAACATTTAAATTTAGCTTTTACAGTTTTGCTAATCAGGAGAGGCGAGAGTTAATTAAGTCTGATGATCTAGTGTGCACTGTCAGAAGCAGGGAATAATTTCAACTTTGGACAATAATGTCAAGTGATTAAGTGTTAATGAAACGCAGCCCTTTTGCGACTCTCTTGATTTGACTTCAAAGGAAGAAAGAATATCTTTAAACTATTGTAAAAAGTCCAAACTTACACTCTCCAAATAGGCCATAAGATCAGGGGGTGGTAATTTAACTCCAGGCTCCATCATTTAATGGGATAAGAGCATAGAGTGTTTACAACATGGAAAAATGCCTTTTAGGTCATTGTGTCCGTGTCATTAATCTATCTATTCTAATCCCATTTTTCCGTACATGGCCCATAGCCGAGTATGCTATGGAGTTTCACACTCTCAGCTGCATATCTTGAGGATTCCTGCCTCTACGACACTTTTAGGTAGCAAGTTCCATACACCTATAACCCTCAGTGAAAAATATTTCCTCAAACCCTCTCCACACCTTCAGATCCTTACCTCAAAAATGTGTCCCTGGTAATTGATCTCTCAATTAAGGGCAAAGGCCTCTCCCCATCTACTTTGTCTATGCCCCTCAGAACTTTGTACACCTCAAAGATATCACCCTCAGCCTTGTCTGCTCTCAGGAAAACAATCTATCCAGTCTCTTCCACAGCTGGATCGCTCCAGTGCAGGCAACATCCTGTTGAATCTTCTTCTCAGTTCAATCAGATTCTTTCTATAGAGTGAAGACCAGAACTGCACGAATACTCTGCCTTTAACAATCTATGGACATTTCACCAAACTCACTCTGATCCTTTGGACTTCCCAGGGTCCTACCATTTAAAGTGGAGTCTCTTGTCTTAGTAGACCTCCCAAACTGCATCACTTCACTTTCCATGGTTAAATTCCATTGCCACTATTCAGGTCATTTCAATCAGCCTTTCTATGTCAACTTATAGGCTTAAGCTTTCTATTAGTTCACTATTCACCAGAACAGCAATTTTTGCATTATCTGTGAACTTACTGGTCTACTTCCTAAGTAATGTCGAGATCATTAATGTATACAACAAGCAGCAAAGGATCCAACACTGAACTCTGTGATTCACCACTGGACACAAGCTTCCAGTTACAAAGACATCCTGAGACATTATCCTTTGCTTCCTGTCACTCAGTCAATTTTGTATCCAAATTTACAAATTGCTCTGGATCCTGTGGTTTCTGGTTTCTTGACCAGCCTGTCATGAGAGATCTTGTCAAAAACCTTGCGGAAGTCCCTGTAGATATCAACTGCACTACCCTCATCTATACTCCTAGTCACCTCTTCAAAACGTTCAATCACATTTGTTGACCATGGTCCCTGTCTATGAGGTTACGCTGATTATCTTTGACCAATCCTTTTCCCTCCAAGTGGAGATTAATTCTGTCATTCAGAATTTTTTCAAACAGTTTCCTGCCACAGATGTATCGACTCACTGGCCTGTAGTTTTTTGGTTTACTTCTGGCACCTTTCTTGAGCAGTGGTACCACATTAACTGTTGGCTAGTCCTCTAGCACCACAGAGATTTGAAAATTAATGACTGAGTCCCTGAAATCCTCTCCCTTGCTTCCCACATTTGCCTGGTATACATCACATTTGGGCTTGAGTACAAATCCCCTTTCAAGCTTGCTAAAATGGCTCATGACTCCTTTCAGTTGAGCCCATATTTAACTCTATGCATCTGTCTTTGCCCCACACCCCTTAACACTTCAGGTTGGTGAAACTCTATCTAGTGGAGAATTCAATTATTTTCAGAAACAAGGATGACATTCCTAACACCTCTTATCTGTAAAATGTTGCTGATGAAAGGTTGGGTATTAATTTTGACTCTGCCTCTAGTCCCGCAACCAGTGGGAATAGATTCCTTCCATCTACCCTCTCCATTTCCATAAAATCTTACCACACAGCCAACATACATGCACCTCTAACAATGTGCAATCATGACCTACCAATGTGCATTAATTGATCAGTTATACAGTATAACACATGTTTACAGTACAGAATAACATTTATCACAATTATTATATCCAGATCCTTTGCCTCAAGTTTCAAACCCCATGAAATTTGTTGATTACTTAAAGATTTATTCTGTGGATATTGGCATTCATGGCCACATTCCCTTTAATTATTATTTCTGCTTCACATGGACCTTCTGGAAGCAGAATCCAAAGCATCAGCAAAACGTCAGCAGCAACATTGCTGTAGTCCTGGAGTCACATGTAAGCCAGATCAGGTAAGGATGACACATTTTATCTTCCCTGAAAAACATGAGAAAACCAAATGGGTAATAGCAATAATGATTGTGTGGAGCTGAATTTTGCCAGGTGAACTTTGCTAGGTGTTGATATTGGTCAGTTTCATGGAAGGTTTCTCTCAATGACCACAAGTGAGATTCTGATGCTATTCTCAGAAGCTCGCTGGATTATCCACGCACTATCCTACCGACCCTCTCTGCAGAAGCAGAAGTATACACTACTGATAGGTCCTCCTGAGATTCCAGGCACTAAAGCCACTTTTAAAGCCCAGCTGTGCAACAAGTGAAGTGCTGTCTGTAAAGAGCTGTCCTTCACTCTGTATATAATAGGAGAGGGAACTAAAACCAAGAGATTCTCCAGGCACAATGGTAACACAGCAAATATATTCAAATTCTCCATCTTAAATGAAAGAAACAAAACTGCCCAGGTTAACTATCCTTTGTGTTATACCATCTTAGAATCCTGTCTCAGGATGCAATTCTATCCCCAAAGTCTGGAATAACCTAAAACTTCTCAATGCTTGATGTGGGACTGTCACATATTAGAAAGCCTTCAAATTGCTGAAAATATTCACTGTCAATGAACTTATTGGAAATGTTTTGCAGCAACAAAATCAAAATAAAGAACAAGCAAAATGTGTATCTGCTACTCGGGATAGACAAGGATTGCTTGTCTTTTGAGCACCAATGCATTTACAGTCACTGAGCGGTCACTGCATCCGGTTTTCATCTGCTGGAAATGGGATCAGTCTGTTGCATGCAGACAGATGGCTGCACTCTATCTATATTCAGCATCAGGCAGGAAGTTAAAAAAAATTGAGCCATCAGCCATGGTTGCAAAGTGAAGTCTTTCTTCCCAGTAATCATCCTTGTGAGGCACTGGCACTTTGAAATGGAGCAGGAACATGAATTCTCCAAGATGTAGGCATAATGGCAGGTCCCAGGGTTCCTGGTGCAGACTTCTCAGATGTGAGACCAATGATCATAGATGACTTGCACATTGATCATATAGCATTGATAACACCCTCAATACATCTGTGTGTCAAGTGTAATGAGATCTCACACGGTCCCCAACTGGTCCTTGGAATTAGCCAGTTGCATTGAGGTTTAGCACAGCTTTCACCTTGATGGTGACTGGGACAAGGTGACCACCTTTAGATTGCAGGTCCCACTCCAGGAGTTTGCATAATTTTGTAAGAGTGTTCCGAGACATCACCCTGCACCAATACAACAACTTATGTATTGGGAGCAAAGGACATCAGACAATAAGTTCTGGTTTTCATTCTCATTTTGTAAGGATCCCTAACTGTGATGCATTCATATCAAAGCTATTTAACAGCTATTGGAGGTTGCTTCAAGTCCTGGATTTGCAGTTGTTTCTCCTCCATTTCTCTACACTTCTGTTGTATTGCAGCAACAGCGATAATAACACCTCCTGTGGCTGGGTATTAAGGAATCTGTGTGGGGAATAGCAAAAACCGAACAGCATTCACAATAGTTTTTGTAATCCTTCACTTTACATTGAGATGGCTTCTCCACCCATTTGCACAGCATCTGTTATACTTTAGTCATAGCCATTTCCTTTGGCTTTTATACCATGTTACCTTGTGTCATTTAATATCTCTTACTCTCTAAGCTATCTCAGACCTTTCATTTTGTTCTTTCTTCAACTGCTCCCCCCTTACCTTCCACTTGCTTAAAACCTATTTAATTTCTATCGTTCCCTAGTTCTGATGAAAGGTCATGAGCTTGAAATATTGAATCTGTTTCACTTCACACATGCTTCCTGAATTGCTGAGTATTTTTAGCATTTTCTGTTTTCATCTCATTTCCATCATTGCTGTTACATCCACTGGTGATCCCAATGGATTTCACAGACAATAAATTACTTTTGAAATGTAGTCATGGTGTTATGCAGGTAACATGGCAGTCGGTTCACACACATACAGTCCCAGCAACAAAACAAAAATGAAATAACTAATTTGGGATATACAAATAAGATGAAGTTGAAAGCTGATATATCACTAAGGAATACCCTAAGCCAGCTCTGAGTTTGTACTTTTATATAGTCACAGAGATAAGACCAGATAGTTAGACATGCTTTGAACACCTCACATTGAACCACTTCAGACAAACATTTACCTGTTTGGCACTGAAATATTGTTCGAACGCAAGTTCAGTGGCCGATAAAAACAGCCATGTTTTAGTTTAAGATTGCTGTTATATTTCCTTGCATAGGGTTTAGTCATAACCTGCTCAACAGTTGGAAAATATTTTTAATAATCTTACCGTCTTTTTAAAGTGCACTTCCAACAATTGAAGGACTGAAGATTTAGCAATGAGTGACTCTCTGACTTGAAAATGAGCAAATGACTCAAGGGGGAATTAAACAAGAGCTGCCTGAAATACTAACAGACTAAATGTGATTTTGTATACTTAACTGTTGTGGTTAAGATGAAGGGTAGTATGGCAGTCAGTGTGGAATAATAAAGGGTAGGTCACGTCTGACTAATTCCAGGGATGTCACCCATATGAATTTTCAGAAGTAATTTGTAAAGCTCTACTTTAGCAAAGGTGAGTTAGTATTGAAACAAAAACAGAAATTGCTTGACAAATTCAGCAGATCTGGCAGAATCTGTGGACAGAAAGCAGAGTCAATTTTTCAAGTTCATTGACCCCTGTTCCGAAAACTTTGTTTCCTCTCCAGTGATTCTGTCTACAGGTGCTGCCAAGTCTGTTGAGTTTCTCCATCAATTTCCATTTTGTGTCAGATTTCCAGCATTTACAGTTTTTTTTTAAATGCATTAGCATTGACTTGGTTATAGTCTTGTGGCATGAATTGGAATATTAAATCAGAGATTAAGAATAAAGGGATGGATTAGCAGGATTTGACAAGTCATCTTACTTAAAGATCTGTCATTGGACTTCAGTTCTTCATCATGCATGACTTTGATGAAGCAATGGATGGGGGTGTCAATGCAAGGCTGAATTGAATTGAATTGAATTGAATCAGATTTTATTGACATATGTACTCAAGTACAGCGAAAAATGTGTAATGTTGCCACACATGGCGCCATCTTAAGTACAAAGTACGTAGTTACAAATCCTAGGTACTAAACTAGATTAGGTACAAAAATAGAGAAATTAAGAAAAAAGCTAAATTTTTCACATTATACAGTTCCTCATGGTATAAGTTAGAAAAATAAGGAATTGAAATTAAAAGAAAAATGTTACAGTCGTTCTATAGCCTGCAGTCACTCCATGCTGGAGGCCTGGGAGAAGCATTGAGTATATAGTAGAAGGAAAATACAAATAGACAAAGGCAGATTAAAAGATTGGATGAAAAGTAACACGGCAAATGGAGTAAAATATAAGGTGATGGGAGTATGTCCATTTTTGATCTGAAATAAGTGAACCAGCCATGATACAATTAGAATGGCAGAATAGATCTGGTGTTCTGGCTGGATTACTGTTCTTCCTTTGAGTATATCAAATGCATTCAAGCTGTGGGAAATGTCTAACCTTCAAAAGGACATTCTACTTCACTATCACCTATCAGAATGTCCTGCTTAGCAAATGAAATTGTGCTTTTACAGGAAGTTTTGTTGCATTATTCCTGGCGAGAGTGACCGACTACGTTTGATTTCGTCAGTGCAAGGCAGGAGTGATGACACAAATGAGCAAAGACATCCTTCTATTAAGACAAATGTTAGTAAGTATACAAACTAAACAGGTAAATTCTGAGAATGATTGTTTGATTTCTTTTTTCTTCAAGAAACTTTTTTTCTGCACTAACAAAACGTGATACATGAGTAAAGACCAATCTTCTCAAGTCACACACAGTAAACTGCTTTGAAAGTACAGATTACATAGACTGCTAAGATTTTTTGATGTTGTGATTCAACTCTCAAGCAGAAGAAAATAATTCCCTTCACTGTGTTGCAGGCTGAGGAGAATAAATAAAATATTGAAACTGTTAAGTTATAATAAAATTAATGTGTTAAAACTTAGTGGATCTATGATTGAGCTGAGAAACTAATTCCACCCTTCATCTACAAAAAGAGCTGTGTACACACCTGCAGACCAGATGTTCACTGATCCTGCTGTTGGCATCATCTCTGGATTACAGACTACATAGTCGTGAAATCAGGAGAGACATGGATTATTCGCTTTGGTGGGAAGAGTGTTAAATGCACTCTAATTATTTGGAGTCATAACACTGAATGCATGTTGGCATACAGTACCACCTGTACATTTTGAACATGCACAGAGGACTCCTGTAAACAGTTTCCACACTCCCGGCTGCCAGACTGTTTTATAGATCTGTGATTTTGCAGCATTCCACAGAATCACATTAATGTCTGACAAGTTATTAAAACTACGCCCCCAAAGAACCTCGAACTTGCTTGCTGGGAAGGAGAAAATAGAATGGGCGATGACCCCTGCAACATATTCAGAAGCTAAATATGAATCATAATTTGCAATAATCCTTGAATTTTACAACTGTCCTTCTCTTAGTTTTACAATATCTTACAACCAGGCAGATGCAAAGTGATGTCTGCATGGACTGTTGGATGCATTGTGTTCTACTACCCTGAATAAGCCTACAAAACAGTACTTTTTACTGTATCTTGGTACAGGAGACAATAATAAATCAAATCAAATATCTCAGCCAGAAGTGGGGTGAATGGACTATGAAGCTACTGAGACTTTTTGGTATGAACTCAGTTAGCTTTCCCTCTGATCTGTACTGAGTTAGCTGTTTCACATTCATGGCATATTTTAATAGCTTGGAAGTACATTCAGCCATGGTTTCTATATCCAGTTGTGATTCAGCAATGTTTGCGTGAAACAGGCAGACATGTGGTGATCAGGTAAGCTTTGTTTTGTTTGGTCTGGCAATTTATTTGACACAGATCGTATTGTATGATTGCTGAACCAATTACTGCAAGTTAAGGCCAGGTTAGATTGCTGCCCCCAATCCTCTCTTGTACACTTGAAGTTCCAAGGCCTGTTTGGTTAAGGATGAAATATTAATGAATCTTAACAAGAAAAAGCACTTAACATCACTTGTAGTTTATTGCATTGCAACAATAAGTACTAATTACATTGGCTCGTTAGATATAATGACTAACAGTATCGGAGCCACATCAGTATCGCAAACTCTTCATTCTCCACCCAAAACTGTGTGACACCATCAAGTTAGGTGGAGCCTAAAGCTATCTATGACATTACCCCTTTCAGAGCCATTACCTTACACAATGGCTGACACTTCAAGAAAAGGAACCTGGAGAAAAAAAGATATCCATGATTTGCTGGGCCAGCTATGATTCAGCTAAACGAGAAAAGAATGAGAAAAACCTGAAAAACAAAATTTGCCAATTTATGTTCACAGATGAGGGAGTACTTCTATGAAAAAATGTTCTTTCACACATGTTAACTTTGACAAGCTACACTGCTTAACAGAGATGAATAGCAAAACAGCAAATCCTAGCCTTCTGCCAATTCAGGTTTGCCAGCATGTACTGCAAGGCATCTGACAGGACTGACAGGTTCCCAATGATCTGATTATGTTCACTCCCATCTTTTGGACCAGTGCCAAGAATTCACTTGGCTCCTCTCCCAAAGAGCTCAATATTGAAAATTGAATGTTATTTCAAACATTTCCTTCAGAAACAATATATGGTTGTCACAATGTATTACTAAGTGTAGATCCTTGCCTCAACAACTGAAGATTTGCTTTGTTCTTACTACTGTAATCCAATGAACAGGAATGTCAACAGCCTTAACCATTTAAATACAGATAGAGTCATAGGCATACAATCATACAGCATAGAAACAGCCCCTTCAACTCACCATGTCCATGCCAACCAACGAACACTAAAGTACACTAATCCCACTAACCTGAATTTGATTCAAAGCTACAATGGATCACCGGTGACCAGTGGCTGGAGTGGGGATGCCAGCAGTTGGAGTGGGGATGCCAATGACCAGTGGCCGGTGCGGAGACGCCAGTGAACAGCAGCCCACTACAGAGTGTGGCTGCTGTTGCCCAGTATGGAGCATGGTGGTAGCCAATGTTCAGACCACATGGTGTCCTCCTGCACTGGTCTGCTGCAGAGAGCTCGGGGTGAGAGGCTGTCTTGTTTGTCTTTTTAACTTGGCCTCTTGTTGTTCTGGCCTATGGTCATACTGTGTACAGTTGGAATGTGACTTTGTTTTTCTTCATTCTCCATTCGGTAACTAAAAATTCGACCTAGGTACCTTTGAACCCAAAATGACACTGTAAGTGGAGACATATAAACTTTTTACGATATTCATTTAAGTAGATTTGACAATAAACCAATTCAATTCAATTAATTTTGAGTGCTCATCCAGATGTTCCTTGTGTGAGTACCCTCTTAGACATGGTATTCTATATTTCTACATTGAATATTTTTTCCCCCAAGACCCTCCCTAAACCACTTACTCTTCACCTTAAGGTTATGCCCTCTGGTCTTAAATAGATCTGCCATGTGAAAAAAACATTCTCACCATCTATGCCTCGCATCATTTTGTATATCTCAATCAGATCTCCTCTCAGTCACTTCTATTCTTCTTTTCAAATTAATTCATGGGATGAGGACACCACTGGCTCAGCAGCATTATCGCTCCATCCATAATTGCCCAGGGGCAGTTAAGAGTCAACCACATTGCTGTGGGTCTAGAGTCACATGAAGGCCAGACCAGGTAAAGATGGCAGCTTCTTTCACTGAAGGACATTAGTGAGCCAGATGGTTTTTTCGAACAATCAACAATGGATTCACGGTCATCATTAGATTTTTAATTCCTGATTTTTATTGAACTCACATTCCACTGCCTGTCATGGTGGAATTTGAACACGGGTCCCCAGAGCATTACCTGGGTCTCTGAATTAACAGTCTAACAATAATACCACTCGGCCATCGCCGACCAGGGAATACAAGCAAACACTGAAGATTGTCCATTTGACATTACTCTGACTGTAGCATTTCCAATGCTATCATGGAATCAAGATGAGTTTCTAACATGACATAAGAAAAATCAATTTGCCGATTGTTGCCTGCACTGCACTGTGCTTTTCTGAGGCTGAAATGGTCTCTTTCTCTGTAAAATTGGGGGATGCATTGTGTAACCCAATGCAACCCTCACAGTCTGATTTTACATCAAGATGTTAAACTCAGGTGAATGCCTAGACAGATAAATCATCTCTACGTTGCACCAAGGTGACCCACCCTACCCAAGCAGTGAATGTCAGCTGCCCATTAAACAAAATATAGCTAAAGTTTAATTTCACTTCATTAACAATAACAAACGATGAGATCATCAACTTTAGCAGCAAATGTCAACAAATATGAGAAAATCTGACAGATGTTTTGAATACAAGTGTCAAATTCAAATGTAAACACTCTTGATTTTTTTTAAGGATTCTCAGCGGCACGATTTATGATAAAATTCAAAGATAGAGATCAATCAAAGTTCCACATCTTAGCCTTGCTATGTTAGCAACTAAAGGTTACAAGAAAGTTACAAATCTCTATTTATGAGAAACTAATTCAGATAAAGAGGGAATCTGCCTGTACATCATTCCAAATATTGGGCGCAATTTCTTTTGCTCATCTAAAATGAGATGCGCTTTCATAATGGAGGAGAAAGTGAGGACTGCAGATGGTGGAGATCAGAGCTGAAAAACTGTTGCTGGAAAAGCGCAGCAGGTCAGGCAGCATCCAAAGAGCAGGGGAATCGACGTTTCAGGCATAAGCCCTTCTTTCTGATTCCTGAAGAAGGGCTTATGCCCGAAACGTCGATTCCCCTGCTCTTTGGATGCTGCCTGACCTGCTGCGCTTTTCCAGCAACACATTTTCTGCGCTTTCATAATGGCAACCTTGAAATTGGGAGATGAGATGAAGTTATGACAGCAGAAGAGGTTAATGAGAACATTTACCAACATTGGGAAGCATCTTCAGGAAATAAAGAGTGAAAGAATTGGTTCTGTGAATTAGAAACAAGGGCACCATATTTGCTAACAAATTCCCAAAGACTCACAACTTAGTTCCTAGAATAGTTGTGGTCCAGTGGCTTATTGTGTCAAAGAAATAGCATCTGTGGACAAGTAGAGAGTTCATTCAGTTGAAGTACAGCTTGTATGAGATTATCAGAATGACATCCATAGTAAATTGTGCAAGTTGATGCTAAATATTCGTGGAGTTAACACAATGCTTCCTGATGGTTGACAAACTTGAGTAATCAAGAATGTAAACCCTTGGCTTAGAATGGCCTAATGGTATACACACTGGATTATTAAGTCATACTCCCAAGCAGTGTTCTGGGGACTTGAACAGAAGTCAAACAGAAGCTTAGAGCTAGAACAAACAGAGTTGTTATCTCTGGAACATTGCCCGTGCTACATGCTAGTGAAGCAAGGAACAGAGAGAGAGCAGAGCTGAACACGTGGCTGCAGGGATGGTGCAGGAGGGAGGGTTTTGGATTTTTGGATAATTGGAGCTCTTTCTGGGGTAGGTGGGACCTCTACAGACAGGATGGTCTTCACCTGAAGCAGAGCGGTAACTATATCCTGGGGGGGCGGAGAATTTGCTAATGCTCTTCAGGGGTAGGGTGGGGGTGGCAGGGTTTAAACTAATGTAAACTAATGCAACAGGGGGATGGGAATCTGACTTGTAGTTCCAGCGAACAGGAGGTTGAGGGTAGTGAGGTCAGGGATAGTTTTACAAAGTCACGAGAGGGCACTGGCAATCAGAACGTTGGTTTGAAATGTGTGCATTTCAATGCCAGGAGCATCCGGGATAAGGTGGGTGAACTTGCAGCATGAGGTGGTATCTGGGATTTTGATGTTTTGGCCATTTCAGAGACATGGCTAGAGGAGGGACAGGAAAAGTTGTTGCAGATTTTGATGTTTCAGTAAGAACAGAGAAGATGGTAAAAGAGGGAGGGTGCGGCATTGTTAATCAAGGATAGCATTACAGCAGCTGAGATAACATTTGAGGACTCATCCACTGAGGTAGTTTGGGCTGAGGTTAGAAACAGGAAAGGAGAGGTCAGCCTGTTGGGAGTTTTCCATAGGCCTCCGAATTGATTCAGGGATAGCAAAGATGATTCTCGATAGGAGCAAGAGTAACAGGGTAGTTGTTATGGGGCCTTTAACTTACCCAATATTGACTGGGAATATGATAATTCAAGCAGTTTTTGTTCAATGTGTGCAGGAGGGTTTTCTGACACAGTATGTGGACAGGCCAACAAGGAGCAATGCCATATTGGATTTGCTACTGGGGAAAGAACCTGGCCAGGTATCAGATTTGGAGGTGGTGAGCACTTTGGTGAAATTGACCATAATTCGGTTATGTTTAAAATAGCAATGGACATGGATAAGTATATACCGCAGGGAGAGAGGTATAACTGGGGGAAAGGCAAAGATGATGCGATTAAGCAAGATTTAGGATCCATAGGATGGGGAAGGAAACTGCAGGGGATGGACACTCTTGAGATGTGGAGCTTATTCAAGGAACAGCTACTGCGGGTCCTTGATAAGTATATACCTATCAGGCAGGGAGGTAGTTGTCGAGAGAGGGAGCCATGGTTTACTAAAGAAGTTGACGCTCTTGTCAAGAGGAAGAGGAAGGCTTTTGTGATGATGAGGCGTGAAGACTTAGTTAGGGGGGCTTGAGAGTTATAAGTTAGCCAGAAAAGATGTAAAGAGAGGGATAAGAAGAGCCAGGAGGGGACATGAGAAGTTGTTGGTGGATAGGATCAAGGAAAACCCTAAGGCATTCTATGGCTATATCAGGAATAAAAGAATGACTAGAGTAAGATTATGGCCAATCAAAGATAGTAGTGGAAAGTTTTGTAGTGGAAAGAATCTGAGGACATGGGGAAGCGCTTAATGAATACTTGTCGTCAGCATTCACATTGGAAAAGGGCAATGTTAGTGTGAATAAGGAGATAAAGACTACTAGATTAGATGGGATTGAGTGTGACAAAGAGCAGGTTCTAGCAATTTTGGAAGATCTGAAAATAGATAAGACCCTGGGGCCAGATGGAATATATCCTTGGATTCTCTGGGAAACCAGGGAGGAGATTGCCGAGCCTTTGGCTTTGATCTTTATGTCATCATTGTCGCCGGGAGTAGTGCCAGAGCATTGGAGAATAGCAAATGTTGTTCCCTTGTTTCAGATGGGAAATCAGAACAACCCTGGTAATGATAGGCCAGTGAGCCTTACTTTGGCTGTGGGTAAGGTGTTGGAAAAGGTTATAAGAGATAGGATTTATAATTATTTGGATTGGAATAATTTAATTAGTGATAGTCAACATGGGTAAGTCATGCCTCACTAACCTTATTGAGTTCTTTGAGAAGGTGACAAAACAGGTGGATGAAGGTAAGGTGGTAGATGTGGTGTATATGGACTTCAATAAGGCATTTGATAAGGTTCCACTCAGTAGGCTATTGCACAAAATAGGGAGTTTTGGGATTGAAAGTGATTTAGCGATTTGGATCAGAAATTGGCTAGCTGAAAGAAGAGGATGGTGGTTGATGGGAAATGTTCTTTCTGAAGTTCAGTTACTAGTGATGTGCCGCAAGGATCTGTTTGGTGCTACTGATGTTTGTCATTTTTATAAATGATCTGGAGGTGGGCGTAGAAGAAAGGGTTAGTAAATTTGCAGATGACACTAAGGCAGAGTTGTGGATAGTGTTGAAGGATGTTGTGGGTTACAGAGGGACATAGATAAGATGCAGAGCTGGCCTGAGAAGTGGCAAATGGAGTTTAATGTGGAAAAGTGTGAGGTAATTCACTTCGGAAGAAGTAACAGGAATGCAGCTTACTGGGGCTAATGGTAAAATTCTTGGCAGTGTAGAGGAACAGAGCAATCTTAGTGTCCAAATGCATAAATCCCTGAAAGTTGCCACCCAGGTTGATAGGGTTGTTCAGAAGGCATATGATGTGTTGGCGTTTATTGGTAGGGGGATTGAGTTTTGGAGGCATGAGGTCATGCTTCAGCTGTACAAGACATGGTAAGGCTGCACCTGAAGTATAGCATGCAGTTCTGGTCACCCCATTATAGGAAGGATGTGGAAGATTTGGAAAGGGTTCAAAAGAGATTTACTAGGATGTTGCCTTTTGTTGGAGAGAAGAAGGTTGAGAGGTGACTTAATCAAGATGTATAAGATAATCAGAGGGCTAGATAGGATGGACAGTGAGAGCTATTTCCCTGGATGGTGAAGGTTAACACAAGGGGACATAGCTTCAAATTGAGGGGTCATAGATTTAGGACAGATATCAGGGGTGGTTTATTTGCTTGGAGAGTAGTAGGGGCGTGGAACAGCCTGCCTGAAACAGTAGTAGACTCACCGACATTAAGGGCATATAAATGGGCATTGGACATACTTATGGATAATAATGGAACTGTGTAGGTTAGATGGACATCAGATTAATTTCACAGGTTGGCGCAACATTGAGGGCTGAAGGGCCTGGACTGTGCTACAGCGTTCCATGTTCTATGGTCTAAGTTGCTGGAAAAACTCAGCAGGTTTGGCAGCATCTGTGAAGAAAAATCAGAGTTACCGTTTCAGGTCTGGTAACCCTTCCTCATAGCAGATGGTGGCATTTGAAATCAATTTTAAAAGTTTGTAATTAAGCCACTGATATTTGTCAAGGAAAACCCTTATCTGGTTCACTATTGACTTTTAGTGAAAGTAACTGCTGTCCTTACTGGTCTCACCTATATCTGGCTCCAGAACCACCGTAATGTGGCTCACTTGGACAGTTAGGGATAGGCAATAAATGCTGGCCTTGCCAGCAACACCCACAATCCCATGAACAAATAAAACAATTCCCATTCATGTAACCCAAGACAGGATCAAAATGATCGCTCAAATAGCCCCATTGGACTCGATTCTTGGATCAGCCCTATCTCCCACTCTCTGAGTGCTGGCCACCTCATCCTCTGACAGATCACAGCTTCTGCTCAGATATAGAAGAAGGGGGCTCTGGAGAAGAGAGAAACAACCCTTATCCTTCCATCACTCCTTGGTTTTAAACGCTGGAATCAAATGGGAGGAAAATGCAAGTTTTGCGTGTGAGGTAATCCACCAAACAGACCGTGAACATCCTCAACCAGAGGTCAGATTTTACAACTTATCCCTCAAACAGAGGTGGATTATTCTGTGCAAATCGACTTAATAATTAGGATGTTAAATATTTCGCCATCTGGATCCCTCTGATTCATTATGGAACACAGCTGGCCTATTGCAACCCAAATTTCCAGTAGTGTGCAGTATGTTCCTCTATTCTCTCAGCGAAGGCATATGAATGTAACTGGAACAGGAATAGAACAGAGTGAGATAGCAGACCTGGAAACAGAATCAATTGTATTGAATCCAAAACTGACAAGATCATGATTAAGCCATTCAGCCCCTTGAGCCTGCCATAATATACTGGCTGATCCCATACTCTTCACATCCACTTCACCCCGCCCCCCCCCCCCCCCCCCGCCCCGCCCCCGCCCCCGCCACTTCCTCAACTGATGGAGGATCTATCGATCTCAGCCTGAAATATACTCAAGGACTCTGCTCTCACACCTCACAGTGACACGAAGTTCCAAAGATACAAAACACTCTGACAAAAGACATTCCTCCTCATCTCGATCTCTGAGACCATGCCCTATGCTCCTAGACTCTCCATGAGGGGAAGCATCCTCTCAGCATTAACCTTGTCAAGCCTCTTAAGAATCCTGAAACTTTCAACGCGATTACATCTTAATCTTCTAAACTGCAGTGAGTAAAGTCCAAACTATTACACCTTTGCTCATAAACAATCCCTCCCTTCCAAGGATGAATTGTCACCAATGAAACAATTTCATTTTCTTTTTAAATAAGGGGATCAAAACTGCTTACAGTATTCCAGATATGATCTTACCAACACTTTGTACAGTTGCAGTAAGACTTCCCTACTCTTATACTCCAACCCCTTGGAAACAAGGGCCAACATTCCATTAGGTAAAAAGTGAGGTCTGCAGATGCTGGAGATCACAGTTGAAAATGTGTTGCTGGTTAAAGCACAGCAGGTTAGGCAGCATCCAAGGAATAGGAAATTCGACGTTTCGGGCATAAGCCCTTCATCAGGAATCAACATTCCATTACCTGATTACCTGATGCACCTTTGTGTCAGCTTTCTGTGTTTCATGCACAAATATCCCCAAAACGCTTTGTGTTGCAGTTTTCTGCAGATTTTCTCTATTTAAATAAGATTCTGCTCTTTTATTCTTCTTTCCAAAATGAACAACGTGATATTTACCAAGATTATACTCCATTTGCTAATTTTGAGCCCACTTACTTAACCTATCAATATTTTTATTCATACTGTTTGCATCCCTCTCATAACCTGCCTTTCCACCTCTTGCCGTGTCATCTGTAAATTTGGCTATAATCACATTCATTTCCTTCCTTCAAGTCATTAATATACATTGTAAAGTTGCCATTCCAGCACCAGTCTGTGTGGGAGCCCACTGGCCACAGGTCCCCAACATGAAAAAAAAACCTTTATCCCCATTTGCTATTTTCTAGCAATAAGCCAATTCTCTCTCTTCCTGCCACTATCTCCAATACCTTCGGCAGTAGTGACAATCTTTCATGAGTTATCTTGTTGAGCGCCTTCTGGAAGTCCAAACATCTCTGATTCAGATCTCCTCAAAAAATTCAAATAAATATGTGTCCATATTACAGAAGAGGAGGTGCTGGATAATGTAAAATGCATAAAGGTGGTTAAATCTCCAGGATCTGATCAGATGTATCCCAGAACTTTGTGGAAAGCTAGGGAAGTGATTGCCAAGCCCCTTGCTAAGGTACTTGCATCATTGTAGCCATGGGTAAGGTGCCAGAAGACTGGAGGTTGGCTAATGTGATGTCACTGTTTAAGAAAGGTGGGATAGAAAAGTAAGGGAACTGTGGTCAAGTGAGCCTGACGTCAGTGGTGGATAAGTTGTTGGAGGGGATTCTGAGGAACAGAATTTACATGCATCTGGAAAGGTAGGGTCTGATTAGGGATAGTTAACACAGTTTTGTGCATGGGAAATCATGTCTCAATAACTTTATTCAGCTTTTTGAAGAAGTGACAAAGAGGATTGATGAAGGAAGAGTGGTGGACATTGTCAAATGGACTTCAGTAAGGTGTTCAACAAGGTTCTGCATGGTACATTGATTAGCAAGGTTAGATCACATGGAATTCGGGGGGAGCTAGGATTTGGATTCAACATTGACTTGAAGCTAAGAGAAAGAGGACAGTGATACAGTAGTGTTTTTCATAGTGGAGGACTGTGATCATCAGTGTGCTGCAAGGATCGGTGCTGGGTCCACTGCTTTTCATCATTTATATAAATGGTTTGGATGTGAATACAGGAGGAATAGTTAGTAAGTTTATAAATTACACCAAAATTGGTAGTGTAGTGGATAGTGAAGAAGGTTATCTCAAAGTATAATGGAACCATGATAAGATGGGTCAGTGGGCTGAGGAGTGGCAGATGGAGTTTAATTTAGATAAATATTAAATGTTGCATTTCAGTTGGGAAAATCAGGTCGGGTTGCATATACTTAATGGTCAGGTTCTGAGGAATGTTGCTGAACAAAGAGACATTGGAGTGCAGGTTCATAGTTCCTTGGAGTCACATGCAGATAGGATAGTGAAGAAGGCATTTGGTATGCTTGCCTTTATTGGTCGTGCATTGAGGATAGGAGTTGAGATGTCAAGTTGTTGCTGTACAGGACATTTGTGGGCTATTTTTGGAATATCTCATTCACTTCTGATCTCCCTGCTATAAGAAAGATGTTGTTAAACTTGAAAGGGTTTGAAAAGATTTACAAGAATGTTGCCAGAGTTAGAAGATTTGAGCTATAGGAAGAGGCTGAAAAGACTGTGGTTATTTTCCCTGAAGTGTTGGAGGTTGAGGGGTGATCCTATAGAGGTTTATAAAATCATGAAGGAGATCGATTGAGTGAATACTCCAAGTATTTTTCTAGGCTAGGGGAGTCCAAAACACAACGGCATAGATTTAGGATGAGTAAGAAAATATATAAAAGGGAAAAAGGGGCAACTGTTTTCACACAGAGGGTGGCACGTGTAAAGAATGAGCTGCCAGAGGAAGTGGTAGAGGCTGGTACAATTACAGCATTTAAAAGACATCTGGATGAATATATGAATAGGAAGGGTTTGGAGGGGTATTGACTGGGTGCTAGCAGGTGGGACTAGATTGGGTTGGGATATCTGGTCAGCATGGATGAGTTGGATCAATGGGTCTGTTTCTGTGTGGTACATCTCTGTGACTCTATGACTGTAAATTAGTCAAACACCATTCCCCTTCCATGAAGGGAGAGCTGATTCTGCTTGAGTTTGCCAACTCCACTGGACTGGAAAAGTGATAACAATCTAATAACAATCAAATTGCCAATCGAGCAGCATCTGATGAAAAATAAATCAAATCCATGATGCTGGAAGCCTTCTGCAACCCTCTCCTGAACCTTAGCAACAGTCATCCTGCATGTTGTTCCTAATGACCTGTTGTTCCAATCCCAAATATTCTGGCCTACAACACCTCTGCCAAAATTCACCCGCTTTCAGTCAAACAGGGGTTGTTTGCAAAACAAAAATGCTTGCAGCCCAATTTGCAGTGCAAATTTCCTAAGTTTAATTGAATAATAGCAGTATATTTTTGTCTGCTATTAGGGTTCGTTGGTTTCTTTTTCTTGACAATATATGATGAGGCTCTCTTGTCAATTGTTCTGGCATTCTCCTTGGTTGCTTCTTTAATGGGAGAAGGTGGTGAGGTAGAAAGCAGTTGGTGAACCCCAGCAACATTATTGGGAAATAATTGGTTCCTAGTTCTCTCCACAGAGGCAAAAGATGTCCTTATGATTGCAGACACTATAAGTGCTGCTATGGTTAATCTTTTTGCCTGCTCATTTTTTGACATTGTCTGAATCATTGGGATAATTTAACTGGAAGACCTTGCTCATGGGAGTCATCCTTTTTATTATTTGTTCACAAGCTGTGGGTATCACTGGCATTTATTGCCATTCCTAGTTACCTTTGAGAAGGTGATGGTGAGCTGCCTGTTTGAACTGTTGCACTCCATTTGCTGTAGGTAGCCCCAAGGTGCCACTGGGGAAGGAGTTCTAGGATTTTGTCTCAGTGACAGTGAAGTCACTGCAGCTATTAGCATTTTACTGCATACCACTAGACCTCCATGTTAATCTTTACACTTTACAGTATTCTTTATACCCTCCTAAAGGGGGTGCGTATTGATGGTGCTCAGAAAACAGTTGATGGTATCAATTTTCATACGCTTCCTCCAAACTTCAGAACAATGAGATTTTCAAGCTTCTGAAATATTACCTCGTCAGGGTGGAATATATTTTGCAGTATGTCTTCCTCTACAGTTGACTGCGTCCATCTCAGCCAGTACAGTAAATTACTGGCCATTTGATAGAAAGGTGTGTCCTGGGGTAAGGGACGAGGGGAAGGTGTTCAGGACCTAAAGTTGTTGAACTCAATATTGAGTCCTGAAGACTGCAAGTGGAAAATGAAATGATGTTCTTTCAGCTTGTGCTGAGCTTCATTGGAACATTGCAACAAGCCTGAGATAGAGATGTTGTCCAGGGAACAGGGTGATGCTTTGAAGTGAACTGGAAAACTAGGGTCATTTTTGTAAAGAGAATGTAGGTGTTCTGCAAAGTTGTCATCCTGTCTGTGCTTTGTCTCCCCAGGGTAGAGGAGACCACATTGTGAGCAGTGAATACAGTAGACTAGATTGAGTGAAGTGTGGATAAATCACTTCTTCAGCTGGAAGATGTGTCTGGAGCCTTCGGTAGAGAGGAAGGAGGAGGTCGAGAGTGTGGTGCTGGAAAAGCACAGCAGGTCAGGCAGCATCCGAGGAGCAGGAGAATCAACATTCCTGATGAAGGGTTTATGCCCGAAAATGGGTTCTCCTCTTCCCTGGATGCTACCTGACTTTCTGTGCTTTTCCAGCACCGCACTCTCAACTCTTATCTCCAGCATCTGTTATCCTCACTTTCTCCAGGAAGGAGGAAGTAAACAGGTAGATGTTACACCTTCTGAGATTGCATGGGGAGGTGCCACGGGGTTGTTGGGAGGTGCTGGGAGTGAAGGGGGAGTGAACCAAGATGTCCCAAAGGGAAACATCCCTGCAGAAGGCTGGCAAGGGAGGAGAGGGAATGAGATGCCTGGTGGTGGCATCCTGCTGGAGGAGATAGAAATGGCAGCTAGTGATTCTTTGGATGTGGATGCTGGTGGGGTGGTAAATGAGGACCAGTGAACTCTATCAGTGTTGTGGAAGGGAAGAGAAGATGAGGGTCGAAGTGTGGGTGGTGTGACGGATGTGGATGAGGACTCTATCAGTGGGGAGGAATCCTTGGTTGAGGAATCAGTTGGACATTTCAGAGGCCCCATTTTAGAAGCTAGCATAATCAGAATAGATGGAGATGGAGAAACTGAGAGAATGGAACAGAGTCTTTACAGGAAGCAGGGTTTGAGGATGTATAGGCATGGTAATTGTCTCCAGCCTAACCCCAAAAACAGAAACAGAAATGTTGAAGAAGATAAAGGTGAGAACAGGGTGGAAATTGGAAAGCTAAATTAATTAATTTTTCCAATTCTGGACAAGAGAGGGAAGAAACACCGATGATGTTATTGATGTATGAGAGAAAGAGTTGTGGGTTGGGGGCCTGAGTAGAACTGGGACAGGGAATGTTCCACAAACTAAACAAGGAACATTTTGATCAGTATAAGCATCATCTCAGCAAATCCTGTGAACAAGGAATACTGAACTACCTTTCAAATATCTTAAGGACAAAAGGGTAACTAGGGAGAGAATAGTGCCCCTCAAAGATCAGAAAGGCGGCCTTTGTGTGGAGCCACAGAAAATGGGGGATATACTAAATGAATATTTTGTATTAGTATTCACTGTGGATAAGGATATGGAAGATATAGACTGTAGGGAAATAGATGGTGACATCTTATAAAAGGTCCAGATTACAGAGGAGGAAGCGCTGGATGGCTTGAAACGGGTAAAGGTGGATAAATCCCCAGGACCTGATCAGATGCACCTAAGAACTCTTTGGGAAGTTTAGAGAAGTGATTGCTGGGCCTCTTGCTGAGATATTTGTATCTTCGATAGTTACAGGTGAGGTGCCGGAAGACTGGAGGTTGGCAAACATGGTGCCACTGTTTAAGAAGGACGGTAAAGACAAGCCAGGGAACTATAGACCGGTGAGCCTGACCTCAGTGGTGGGCATGTTGTTGGAGGCAATCCTGAGGGACAGGAAGCACATGCATTTGGAAAGGCAAGGACTGATTAGAGTTAGTCAACATGGCTTTGTGTGTGGGAAATCATGTCTCACAAGCTTGATTGAGTTTTTTGAAGAAGGATTGATGAGAGCAGAGCAGTAGATGTGATCTATATGGACTTCAGTAAGGCGTTCGACAAGGTTCCCCATGGGAGACTGATTAGCAAGGTTAGATCTCATGGAATACAGAGAGAAATAGCCATTTAGAGTCAGAACTGGCTCAAAGGTAGAAGACAGAGGGTGGTGATGGAGGGTTGTTTTTCAGACTGGAGGCCTGTAACCAGTGGAGTGCCACAAGGATCGGCCCTCTACTTTTTGTCATTTACATAAATGATTTGGATACGAGCATAAGAGGTACAGTTAGTAAGTTTGCAGATTACACCAAAATTGGAGGTGTAGTGGACAGCGAAGAGAGTTACCTCAGATTACAACAGGATCTGGACCAGATGGGCCAATGGGCTGAGAAGTGGCAGATGGAGTTTAATTCAGATAAATGTGAGGTGTTGCATTTTGGGAAAGCAAATCTTAGCAGGACTTATACACTTAATGGTAAGGTTCTAGGGAGTGTTGCTGAACAAAGAGACCTTGGAGTGCAGGTTCATAGCTCCTTGAAAGTGAAGTCGCAGGTATAGGATAGTGAAGAAGGCATTTGGTAGGCTTTCCTTTATTGGTCAGAGTATTGAGTACAGGAGTTGGGAGATCATGTTGCGGCAGTACAGGACATTGGTTAGGCCAATGTTGGAATATTGCGTGCAAATCTGGTCTCTTTTCTATCGGAAAGATGTTGTGAAACCTGAAATGGTTCAGAAAAGATTTACAAGGATGTTGCCAGGGTTGGAGGATTTGAACTATAGGGAGAGGCTGAACAGGCTGGGGCTGTTTTCCCTGGAGCGTTGGAGGCTGAGGGGTGACCTTTTAGAGATTTACAAAATTATGAGGGGTGTTGGGGATAATCTGCTATCGGGGTACCTACATTGGGGCTAGGGAGGGGAGCACCATTATTAAAGCAGACACTGTCAGGTACCAGCTAAAACACAGCCATGTAAAGTAAACCCAGCCACTGCAGGACTGTCTGCCTGAGGCCACATTCCTTGGGGATTAGAACATGTCCGTCAGTTTCAGATCATCCTGTTACAATCTCATTGTTAATAAAGGAAACCGGTAACTATCAGATAGTGTAAATCGCACCGATACTACACTTAATTGATAAAGTACGTGTTAATGCCTCCGCTGACGTCAAACTCATTCGGGTCCTGTGTTAAATGATAATACCTGTATATTCAACTATGGAGAACTATTGTGAACGCCCAGACAGCCAGACGCATAGCAATGAGGAAACCCTTCCAAACAATAAACTTTTAAATTACAAGATCGGAAACTGCTGAACCCAGGATGTCTACCCATTGTTCAGCACAGCAGGAGCTGGACAGGTATCTCAAGGCAGCCAATAGAGACACTAATCCCTTCACAGACAGGTGAACCGACCAATGAGGGAGCCGAACGAGGGGAACCTGACCGGGAACTCGAGGAAGCGCGAAGTATAACTGCTCCGGGTCCGAAGAGGAAGACAGAACGCCTTCTCCAACGAATTGCATGCTCTTGAATTCATTGTATAGCTTGCCAGTCTTGATTCTGTAATAAACGGTGTTTTTGCTCCAAACTCTAGCCGGTGTGATCTCTCCTTCCAAAGAACACGTGGAGACGAGACCCTACGGGTCCGTCCCAACAGGGGCATGGATAAGCTTGGGGAGTCTAGAACTAGAGGGCATAGGTTTAGGATGAGAGGGGAAAGGTGTAAAAGAGATCTAAAGGGCAACCTTTTCACGCAGAAGGTGGTATGTGTATGGAATAAGCTGCCAGAGGATGTGGTGGAGACTGGTACAAAAATTGCAACATTTAAGAGGCATTTGGATGGGTATATGAATAGGAAGGGTTTGAGGGATATGGGCCGGGTGCTGGCAGGTGGGACTAGATTGGATTGGGATACCTGGTCGGCATGGATAGGTTGGAACGAAGAGTTTGTTTCCATGCTGTACATCTCTATTATTTTTTCCTGTCAGTGTCTGATTGTGTATAGCAGGGGACTTTATAATGGGGTTGAAGTTTTGAAGTTAGAGTTAGATCCCAATTATCTCTGTAGCTAAACACAATTTAATTATAATTAAATGGTTATTTAAAGCTAATACAGTAGAAAAGAGGAGAAAATTAAATAAGCAAAGCAAGAAAAGGCAAGGCAGGGAATGAGGTACAACTGATAAATTAAACTGCATTTATTTCAATGCAAGAGGTCTAAACAGATAAGGCAGATGAACTTAGAGCATAGATGGGAACATGGCTCAGGGATATCATAGCAATTACAGAAATGCGCCTCAGGGAGCAGCAGGACTGGCAGCTTAATGTTGCAGGGTATCGATGCTATACGAAGGATAGAAAGGGGGCAAGAGAGGAGAAGGAGTGGTATTTCAGGTAACATTAGGTAGGATATTCATGGGAGAACGTCCAGTGAAATTATATGTGTGGAACTGATAACTAAGAATGGGATGATCACCTTAATGGGATTGGACTGTAGAACCCACAAATGTGTAAGGAGATCTCAGATGACTGTAAGAATGATAGGGTTGTAATAGTAGAGGGTTTTAACTTTCCAAACATAGATTGGGACTGCCACAGTATTAAGGGCTTGGATGGAGAGGAATTTGTTAAGTATGTATCAGAACATTTTCTGATTTAATATGTGGATGTGCCTACTAGAGAAGTAGCAAAACTTGACCTTCTCTGGGGAAATAAGATAGGGTAGGTGACTGAGATGTAAAAGCAGAAGCCCTTTGGGGCCAGTGATCATAAGTTAATTTGTTTTAAAATAGCTATGGAAAAGGATAGACCTGATCTCAAAGTTAAAGTTCTGATCTGGAGTAAGCCATTTTGACAGAATTAGGCTGGAATATTCAAAAGTTGATTGGGATAGGCTATTCACAGGTAATGGGTTAGTTGGAAAGTAGGAAGCCTTCCAAAATGATATACTGAGAGTTCTGAGACAGTATGTTCCTGGCCGGGCAAAGAGCAAGGTTTATGGGTGTCAGGAATGCTGGATGACTCGAGAAATAGAGGTTTACGTCAAGATAAAGAACGAGGCATATGCCAACTATGAAAGCAGAAACCAGTGAATTACTACAAAAGTATAAGGTCAGTAGTTACATACTTAAGAGGGAAATAGGGACGGCACAAAGGGGACATGAGATAGTTTTGGCAAATAGGATTAAGGAGAATCCAAAGCGATTCATCAAATACATTAAAGGCAAAACAGTAACTAAGGAGAGATTAGGACTTCTTAAAGAGCAACAAAGTTGTCTACGTGTGGAACCACAGGTGATTTGTGCAATACTGACAAAGTATTTCATGTCAGTACTTATGGAGAAGGATATGGAATCTAGAGAACTTGGGGAAATGAATAGTGATATCTTAAGAAGTGCGAAGGAGGAGATACTGGATATCTTCAAGCATGTAAAGGTGGATAAATCCTCGAGATCTGATCAGGTGTATCCCAGAACTTTGTGGGGAGCTAGGGAAATGATTGCTGGACCCCTTGCTAAAATATTTGTACCATCGATAATTATGGGTGAGGTGCCAGAAGACTGGAGATTGGCTTATGTGATGCCATTATTTAAGAAAGGTAGTAAGGAAAAGCTAGGGAACCATAGACAGGTGAGCTGGACATCAGTGGTGGGTATGTTGCTGGAGAGAATACAAAGGGTCAGTATTTGGAAAGGCAAGCACTGATTAGGGAGAGTCAACATGACCTAAGGAGACGCGATTTCTGACTCATGAATGTGACTGAGTTTTTTAAGAAGTGACAAAGAAGATTGATGAAGGCAGAGTGGTGGACGTTGTCTCTATGGACTTCAGTAAGGTGTTCGAAAAGGTCTTGCATTGTAGACTGGTTAGCAAGATTGTAATCACATGGAATCCAGGGGGAGCTAGCCAAAATTGGCTTGAAGGTCAGAGACAAATGGTGTTGGTGGAGGGTTGTTTTTTGGACTGGAGGCCTGTGACTATCGGTGTGCCACAAGGATCGCTGCTACATCCGCTGTTTTCTCATTTATATAAACAATTTGGATGTGAATATAGGAGGAATGTTTAGGAAATTTGCAGATAACACCAAAATTGGAGGTATAGTGGACGACCAAGAAGATTATCTCAGAGTACAATGGGATCTTGATCAGATGGGCCAATGGCCTGAGGAGTGGCAGATGAGGTTAATTTAGATAAATGTGATGTGTTACATTTTGATAAGGCAACTCAGGGCAGGACCTATACACTTAATGTTAGAGCCCTGGGGAGTATTGCTGAACAAAGATATCTTTGGGTGCAAGTGCACAGTTCCTTGAAAGTGGAGTTGTATGTGGATAAAATAGTGAAGGAGGTATTTGGTACGCTTGCCTTCATTGATCACTGCATTGAGTAAAGGAGTTGGGATGTCATGTTACGGTTTTACAGGCTACTTTTGGAATACCATGTTCAATTCTGGTGTCCCTGCTGTAAGAAAAATGTTGTGAACCTTGAAAGGGTTCAGGAAAGATTTACAAAGATGTTCCACGGTTGGTTTTGAGCTCTAGGGAGAGGGTGAATAAGCTGGGGCTGTTTTCCTTGGACCAACAGAAGCTAAGGGGAGACCTTGCAGAAGTTTATATTATCATGAGGGGCATAGGGTAAATAGTCATGATCTTTTCTCCAGAGTATGGGAGTCTAAAATTAGAGGGCATAAGTTTAAGTTTCAAGGGGAAAGATTTAAAAGGGACGGAAGGGGCAATTCTTTCACGCAAAAGGTGGTACGTGTATGGAATGAGCTGCCAGAGGAAGTGGTGGAGGCTGGGACAATTACAGAATTTAAAAAGCATCTGGGTAAATATATGAATAGGAAAGGATTGAGAGGGTTATAGGCCAAATGCTGCAAACGGGACTAGATTAATTTAGGAAATCTTGTTAATATGGACAAGTTGGACCGAAGGGTCTGTCTCCATGCTGTGCAACTCTAAGATTCCATGACTCTAGGACCCTCCAAAGAGCATCCCAGCCAGACCCACTGTCTACCCTATCCCAGTAGCCCTGCATTTTCCATGGTTAATCATAGAGTCATACTATTATACACCACAGAAACAAACCTGTCGGTCAACTTGTCCATGCCGACCAGGTTTCCCACACTAAAACAGTACGATTTGCCTGCATTTGCTCCTTTTCCCTCGAAACCTTTCTGATTCATGTACCTGTCCAGCTGTCTTTTAAATGTTGTAACTGTACCTGCAGTTACCACTTCCTTTGGCAACTCGTTCCAAATATGAACCACCCTCTATGTGAAAATGTTGCCCCTCAGGCCCCTTTAAAACATTCTCCTGTCATCTTAAAATTATACCCTCTAGTTTTGAACTCACCTACCCTAAGGAAAAGACCTCAGCTATTCACTTTATCTATGGCCCTCATGATTTAATAAACCTCTGGAAGATCACCCGTAAAACTCCAATGCTCCATTCCAGCAAGAAAGGGCCCAACCTATCTAGTCTCTCCTTATATCTCAAACTGCACAGTTCCAGTAACATATTTTTGAATTTGTTCATCACTCTTTCCAATTTAGTAATACCCTTCCTATAGCAGGGCACCCAGAATTGCATAAATTCTTCCAAAAGTGGCCTCACCAATGTCCTGTAGCCACAACATGATATCCTAACTCTGACGCTGAATGACATCTGCACATGTATACTCATGACTCTCCGTATGCATACCCATTATGATATACCCATTACATTATCCTGTCTCTCCATAATCTTTGTGCTAAAGTGTATCAACTTGCAGTTTCCTGCATTGAACTTCATCGGCCACCTATCCCCCATTCCACAAATCTGTCAATATCCTTTTGATGTTCTACACTGCCTGCAAACATTGAAATTTTCCTCTGTGCACCAAGATCTGCATCATCTGAATATATCAGGAAAAGCAATACCCCAACATCAATCAAAAGAACTGCAGTGTTGTAAACCAGAAACAAAAGCAGATGTTGCAAGAAAAGCTCAGCAGGTCTGACAGCATCTGTGAAGAGAAATCAAAGTTAACGTTTCGGTTCCAGTGATTCTTCCTCAGCTGAGTTTTTCCAGCAACTTCTCTTTATGATCCCAAAATCAACTCCGAGGAACTCCACAAGAAACTTCCTACACTTGAAATAGACCTATAAATTTACCTAGACTGCACTTCCCAGGACAATATGGGCAAATTAGCATTTCCCACCCATTTAACCAGCATATCTTTAGACTACAGGAAGAAACCTGAGCACCCAGAGGAAACCTGCACAGACACAGGGAGGACACGCAAACTCCACACAGACAGTCACCTAAGAGTGGAGTTGAACCCAGGTTCCTGGCACTGGGAAGTAGCAGTGAGAAACACAGAGCCACCAATTTCCTTCCTTAATGGGCATAAAGAACTAGATGGGATGTTCCTGATGATCAACAATATTGCATAGTCACCATTAGACTTTTAATTGTAGATTTTTATTGAATTCAAATTCCATCATCTGCTGTAATAGTTTGGTGATAACATCACTAGGCCATCACCTCATCTAATGTTTCATGTTTCTCAAAAGGAAGACTTGGAAAGGTGCAGGTCGCTTTGGGATAAGGCATTGTTCAGTGCAACCCTGAAAAAAAACTGCGAATGAAACAATTCCACTTCACCCTGAAAGATGCATCTTTAGAAAAATGGTAAAAAACAAACTTGAAAGATAATCCTAGATCTGATCTCAAATTACAAATTAAGCGCTTCCTTGACACGAGAATGAGTTTCTTTTAAATCATGACATTATGATGCTTGTTTACTGTAGAAAGTGTTTAGAACTGAACTGAACCACAACTTGGCAAATATTCTGAAGCAAAATAACCTGCAGCAAGTAGCTGTGGTCAAACTGTGATAGAAAACAGACATAATGATGCTTTCGACATTGTTTTCCACGGAAAGCAGTACAATTATGTTTGTGTTGGAAAAGAGACATAAAATTTAACAAAGTGATCATTAGAGACATGTAAGGCATAACTGTAAATCCTCATTTGTTGTGATAGTCTTGATTCAATGATAGCCCTGTTAACTCTCAGGCAGAAAGCTCTACATTCAAGGAGCCTAAAGACACTTGAATGCATCATTTAGGCTGACACTCCACTGCAGTGCTGAAGGAGGACTGCATTGATGGAGGTTTTGGACTGGATTTTAATATTTTAATATTCTGATGTATCCAGTCTGGATGAGGCCTGCAGTGACTGAAGAACCTAGAAGGTTCAGCAATACTTCTATCAGTGGCCCTTTTAACTTTGACAACATTCACATTTGACATTCAGTTTCCTAATGAATTAGAGTGGGAAGGTATGACGGAGACACAGTGAAGTCGACCTCAGCTCCACTATCCTGCAAGGAAATGTTACAGAACTCCACCAGCTATTGGACAAATTGAGGGTCAGTGTTGTTCTCCAATACAGCCAGATATTAGGCTGCAAGCTGTAAGGACCTCAGAGACACGTTGTTCGGTGTAGGTAGGAGGAGAAAAGGAGCTAGAGTGAACAGAGAGGCAAGGCTGGAAGAGCCAGGGAGTGCAGCTGCAGCAATGTGGTGCCATGCTTCTGAAGACAGTACAAGAAAATGTAATTATCTAATCCAGCAGTAAAGCTGAAAGCTATGTCATATTGAAGTGAAACCCCAGTGTACCCCTAACTTTACCACCCTCTATTGCACATTAGTCCTCACATCAGCCTCCTTCTCTGTCAAGGCACCTCCTTATTTCTTCATCTGACCAGCCATTATTCATCCTCCTGTTTTGTACTATTTCTCTTCAATGACCCTGCACAAATCTGGTACTTCTGTTCTCGCAATAATTTCACAGTTCGCCTTAGGAGAGGAAAACACGAAGGAGGGATATTGAAATCCTGGTGACTATCCACTCAAAACCAGCCTGATGTCATTGCAGGGAGAACTGCTGGATATGAGCAGGTTTCCATGTGCCTGGTCTTTGATATTGGAAAGATGGGCATCTCAGAGATACTTGGTAACAAAGTTAAATGTGCAATATTTTTATAGCATGTAAGACTCACTCATGGGAGGCTCACATTACTGGGAAGTGAAATGCAATAATATGCAGCTTGAGACTTAGAGACCTTCCATGGAGTGATGTTTTTCAACTCACACATGTGCCCCAGTTGTCCTGACACTGGAAGAGGATGAAGATCCCTCTGAGGAGGTCACTCATTCTGGATAAACAGCCATCACATGATTGGTGCAGGGTTATTACAGGAGAGTCTTCAGTGGAGGACACAAGACATTGTAGATTCCGTTCAGGTAGATGTGGATACCAATTCCTGGGCTCATTAATAATGAGATCTAACCCACAGCAGCAGTGTCAGAGATTTCTGCAGTCAGCATGCTTGGAGTGAGATCGCAAGTGCCTATCTCCAGAATGGACACCATGATATCTCCACCATTCTCTTAGATGTCTAGGGATAGTCAACCCCAATGAAAAGGAATTGATTTAACTCCAAACAAAGGTTACACTGTTGGCTGAAAGCAAATGAAGCAGGACACAGGAATAAAATAAATGTTTCCATCATGATCATGGACTAAATACTTCTTAAATAATGTCCAATCAATGTTACCCGTGAGACCCTTGTACCACAGACAGTTTTGAAATGAATGAGATTAGATTACTTACAGTGTGGAAACAGGCCCTTTGGCCCAACAAGTCCACACCGACCCGCAACCCACCCATACCCCTTACCTAACACTACAGGCAATTTAGCATGGTCAATTCACCTGACCCACACATCTTTGGACTGTGGGAGGAAACCGGAGCAAACCCACGCAGACACGGGGAGAACGTGCAAACTCCACACAGTCAGTCACCTGAGGCAGGAATTGAACCCAGGTCCCTGGCGCTGTGAGGCAGCAGTGCTAACCGCTGTGCCACCGTGCTGCCCACATGATGTTGGACTCATGTTAATGTATGATTAAGAATGAGATTACTCTGAAAGCTGTGGTCAGGGAAAGAAAGTATTTGCCAAGTAAGACGGTGCAGATTACAGTCTTGAAGTAAAGAGTCTTTCCATCACTGTGGGCACGGTGCACACTTCAAAATCAATCTAAGAGACACATGTGTATGAAGTCTAAAGAATAGTAAAATCCAGGCAAAACCTTTGAGCAAAGACAAATCAGTGGATACAGAAGAAGCCCTGCTATGAAGCACAATCATGGAAATGGCTGAAAGGTGATAGTTATAAATTGTAATGGAGTTTTTTTCCAGAATCTCGTACAGCAAGTTTACAGTCTCAGAATCAGACGTTTAAGTGCTACAGGATCCATGACAGCCTCCAACTGCTCCAACTTCCACTCAAAGTGCTATGTGGGAAAATCGGTCGTTTTCTGATGGCATGCAGCAATGCAGGAGACAGTAGTGCTCCAGGTCCTGGCAAAGTTCCAGGTCATACTCATGCATGTCAAGGAGAGATAACTCACTTCTATCATGTTGGAGATTGCCATTTTCTGGCACTTGTACAATGTGGATGCTACCAGCTCTTATCAGCTCAGGCCTGAATGTTGTCCAGGTCTAGCCACATGCAGGCATGGGCTTCCTCAGCACCTGAGGAGTAGCAGCTGGTATTGAATCCTGTGAAATCATCAATGAAAATCTCCACTTCAGATTTTATGATGGAAGAAAGCTCAAGGATGAAGCTGCCAAAGACATCTGCACCCAGAGCACAATCTTAAAGAAATCCTGCAGCAATGTCATTTGTCTAAGCTAATTTGCCTGTAACATTCATAGCCATTTTTTAGTGCTAGCTGTGACCCCAGTCACTGGTGGGTTTTCCCTTACTTCCTATTTTACCGGGACTCCCTTGGTACAATTGCTAAAATGCTATTTTGATTCTAAGATCCATCACTCTCCCCTTTCTGGAACTTAGGAATTCTGGCCACATTTGTACCAAAACTTATGCATGCACAGAGGAGCAGAGTAACCCTGGTAGCATCCAGCATTCATGAACAGGGCTTTGATAGGTACTACTTGATGGAACTAATGACACTGAAAGGTCTCACATCAATCAATATATTTCGCATTGAATTCTATTCATGTACCAAGGGACAACTTTGGGTTGTAAGTTTGTTTGCTGGAAGGCTTGATTTCAGAAGTTTCATCGTCATGCTAGGTAACATAATCAGTGAACATCTAGTGAAGTGCTGGTGTTATGTCCTGCTTTCTATTTCTATTTATGTGTCTTTGTCTGTTCAGATGGGTGATATAATTTCCAGTTCTTTTTCTCAGAGGTTGGCTACCCTGGAACATATAGGAATGCGCTGGCATTCTTTGCCCCCATACCACCTGTTAACAGGCCATTATGCACCCGGACAATCACTGTTAGTTTGACTCTGCCCCCATGAGTCTTGATATTTGCCTCGGATGTTGCAGACAGGGGATTTCAGTGCCCCACTTTGTGGGCAGGTTCTGGCAAATCCTGCTGAATGGGATGTTTCTGACACAGGATTTTTCCTGTCCCCGGGGACCAGCAGTGGAGGCCGTGTCACCAGGCCATGCCCACTCGGTTCTGAGGTTGCCATCTGGGTTAAAGCAGTCTCAGAAATCTGGGGGAATATCCAGCACTGTAGGCAGAGGGTCAGTTATCTTTTCCATTCCAACAGTTAGGTACTAACATCTTCACTCACTCTATCACTACTTCGGTCTGCAGCTGTCATCAACTGAAATCCCTGACGCCACTAACTCTGCCTACTCACTCATTAGGAATACAGCAATGGTACCAGTTGTGCCAACCACTTTCATCACCTGTAAAACCTGCTTTTCTCTCATTCCAGTTGGAAAATAGTCCACAAAATGGTAGAAAGACTCAAGACAGATGGTGGGCTGCCTGTCATTCTACTTCTACGCCCTTGGGAGGAGACCATCCTGACTCTGAGCAGGATCTGGACTGGTATTCGAGGCTGTCTTTGATTGCCCCATGACTTGACTGAGTCCTGCTGACAATTGTCGCTTCCCCACTTTGTGTCTGTGCTAAACAGCATGGCAACACTTCAGTAATACATGAGGGTGACACAAGGCAATGTATGGCAAGAATGCTGTGAGCATCCAGATAGGTTCAGAGTGAATGAGTGCCATGAATACAAGCAAAGAGTCCATGCATGTAGCTGACCCGGTCTAGAAGCATTACAATGATAGTTGATAGTGTAGCCCAAGGTGTAGATGGAATTGAAGAACCATCTTGTACGTGGATCAGACATTTGCCACGGCATCTCTTAGATTTGAATGTCAATGTCCATGGATGTTGGGTGCACATGGAGCATGCTGAGATATTGGTGCCCAGTTTCCAAAATACAGGACGTTTGGAGCAGACAGCAATCGACACCTATGCTGATTTCTATGTTGATGCCTTGTGTGTTGGGTGAGCTTGATAAAATCTCAACCCAAATATTAATGAAGTGAATTGTCCTATCAACAAGGAGCTTTAGAAATGCTAATTGCCATTAATTATCAAACTGCTGCTGTCTGACAAGAATCTCACCATGGTGCCTGTGAAATATGTAAATGATGGAGAATAACCTCACCACACTTGTCACCTAATTCTGCCATATGTTTCACTATTGCCCACATTGCTCAGACCTCTGTAAGCTACTGCTGATAGTCTTTCTTCTTAAACTCAATGTCTTTTTCAAGTTTCAAAGCAAGGATTAATGGACTTTTGCTCGAATATTGAAAGTTGCTGAACCAAAACATTTAGATGGACTATAAATGCAGATCAGAGTGTAAGCTTGAGAGGCCTACCCCAATTCTAAACAGGAACAATGGTTGAACCTTTACTGTTTAAAATTTACCAATATAATCCTCTACAAAATGGTCAAATTCATGAAAGACAGTGGAGCAATCAATCTGTCAGGAAGTCAGCGAGCTGTTCTGAATGAGCTAGGTAAAATCAGTCTGGGGATAGAACAATCTCAGATAGAATTCTAAATGGACATGTCTGATGTAGTACATGTTGGAAGAAACTTGACAACACAAGGATACAGCTAAAGGTAATGTTTAAAAATGGTTTAGGGGCATTAGGTAGTACTTAACATAAACCTCCCTCAGTAACAACAACAAGAAAAGCAAGCAGAATGCTTGAGTATGTTATTAAATCAGTGGAGTTTAAGTTAGTGAATGTCCTCTGAAACCCCTTGCTTGAATTTATTTACCTTTCAACATCTGCCTCTTCTGTTAAAATCTTCTGTGAAGCCTATCTGTTTGGTTACTTTTGAAGACATGCTCAGGCCTCGCTCTTCTTCTTGTGTTTGATCTTAACCCCAACTTTTACATGATGTTTCTGGATTCATCTCTCTTTCTGCCTGTGGGTGTTTGAAAACCATATACTGTGGTGAAGCTACTATGTTTGGTCATCAAGAATAATAACCAAGTCTTGAGGGAGCTGCTCAGAAGAACCACAAAACTCGTCTCCAGCAAAATAAGGACTGCAGAAACTTGGGCTTTACAACTTTCAGCTTAGGCATACCTTATTTAATATTCATTTGATATTATCACAGAGCTAAATATACCCCTTTTTTTTTCTATTTCATCTGCTGTTCATATCATATCTGAGTTCCTAACTTCACATGAAACAACAAAGCTAAAATTGCATCTTTCACACTGAATAGAAACCTGGTCATACTTATGAAATGCCACTGGTATGTGAGAAACGTTAGCTTTCAATCAGGCTAACAGCTAAAGGCACTGGACATAGCAACCTTGATATAACCACAGCACCCAACATTTGCAGGTGCTGTCCTAAACCAACTTGATAGCAAGTTGAAACATTGCTGGAGATTGATGAACAAGAGAAAATAGCTTGACCTAGCTCACAGCACATGTGAGCACACGAAATCCCCACGCGTGCAGGTAAATGAACAATGGTGTCTGTTAATTTAGGATATAAAGGTCTAATGAGTAATTTGCCTCAGGCATTCTGAGCTCTTCACCTGTTGAAATCAATACATTATGGCCAGTTTGATGGCTGCTTTTTCTTTGTTTACATTGCAAAGTTAATTCTGTTTCTGATATTTACCCAAGGGTATCTTTTCCATTTTTTTAATAGCTTATCCTCACATGATTATCTATTTGTCATTTCTAATGCATGTTCATGCATGCAGTGATAGATCAACCCAAACTAAAGCTCAAAAGAGAAACTCACATGCTTGCTAGCATTCTGTCACTCAGCTAAAAATACACTTGCCATTGAAATTACTTTGTTTTTGAAATCTAAATCCAATGTTATTTTTGTGTATCCATTCAGTTTATGAGTAATCTGATTTTGACTAATGCTGATTAAATCACAGTAATGAGACAGTGATAAGCTTTACTCCATATCATGGAAGAATGGCTATGGAGCTCGCACATCCTGGTTACAATCTTTCAAATAACCCGTGGAGGTAAACTATTTCAGTATTACATATGGCTGATCAATAACTGATCCAAATTCAGTCATTCTTAACTCTTTTATAACAGTAAAAATCCAAGTTTTTCGTAATAATCATGTAATTAAAAATAGTGAGCAAACGAATGCTGATTTTACATCAAGGTTACTGAATTCTAACAATTCATATAGAATATAGACCAATGTACACCTTTCTTCTGATCATTGCCTTTTTATTTGAAACATAGATAGAGAAAATGCTGTTTTGGTTCTCTATCAATGATATTTATCGAATGTATAATCGCGCACAGCACCATTACCAGCAGAGTGTGTGTGTGTGTGTGTGTGTGTGTACGCGTGTGTGCTCAGAGTGTGTGCGCGTGCACGCACACGTGTGTATATGTGTGTGTGTCAGCACGCGTGTGCTCAGAGTGTGTGTGCTTGTATGCGCGCGTGTGTATATGTGTGTATGTATGTGTGTGTGTGTGTTCTGTGTCTGAAGACAGATCCTTAGCCTATCACTTTCCCCAGGTCTCTCCATTTCGCGCCAGTCTTTTCATTTTCCAAGAAGTTCCTTTAACTTCCTTGGCACTCAATGCTATTCTCTTTGGTGTTCTTCCTCTATAACAGTATGTTTCACACTCTTTCTCTTTTCCCTTGAAATACTCCCTTTATATTGACTCGTTGATGTCTGCTTACATTCACAAATTTCCTTATTTATTTACTCTCCCAAGCACTTCATGATTTATTACTTCTCCTGTTCAATTGATCCTTTCCACTCTTTGCCAAACCCATATGTTAAAGCTATTCAGCAATGTGTTTTCCTGCCTCTCAGATACAAATCCCCATGCATACAAGACACCACCCCAAACCAAACTATTCATAATTCACGTCTTGAGTTATTTATTCAGTTTTCTGGTGAGCAATTATCCCTTCTTACTAAATGTTTGTTCTAAATCCTTTCCTTCTATAAATGTGTGAACATTTCTTCGTGATCTTAAGACAAAATGCATCGTAATTTGACAGATTTTCATAAAGTAATTGTTACAAGTTTATCTGTTCATTCTTGAATCGTTCTTCTGTGCTGTCTGTAAGTGTTTTGCCATCTACAAGTCTAATGAATGTTATCATTTAATCGCATCATCCTCTTATAGAGTTCATTTAGGGGGACAGTAACAAAGACAGCTCGTATAACAGAAGGTGACTATAATAGGAGGAACAGAAAGTGATTAAGGTTTAAGGGAAGTAAAGAAAATGGTTGATAGGCTATTGAGGGGGAGGAGGATTATGGACAAGATTAGACATCCTCAAAAAGAAAGAATAACTGTTAAGGAACATGACCTATTCAAATCATGTCATGTTTGGAAATGAAAATCATAGTTGGTCAAGTACTTTGTCAAACACAAGGGGGTAGTTTGGGCCAATCATATAGACTCTGAAGCTGAACCACCACCTGGCAATAAAAACATGCCTCATTCAGTGCCCAGATTGAGCACACAGTTTTGCTCATAGTTACTGGCCACCAGCATTTGAGCTGGCTGCTGATGCTAATGCAGAAACATTCAGACGATGGTAGTTGAGATGACATTTCATGGAACAGCGTACACATGATTACTGTCTTCTGGATGTGAACATTCAAATCACATAAATAAAGTTCTCAAGTTAGAAAGGAGAAATGGTCTAGACTTCACAGGCAGAGGCTCATGGGCCCATAACAATGCGGCCTATGCTGTGAAACATGGCAGAATCAGGCAAAATCTCCGCTGAGGTCTAGCTTGACATCAGGAGCAAGTTGTTGCATCTTTTAATCGAGTTCCGGGTGTCAAGACAAGATTCTCACTAGGCAGCGGTGTGTTGCCTATTAAGGAGGATTATTGTTTGGTAAGGACCTTATTAACTGCACATCTCGCAGCTTCCTATCCTACCGTTCACTGCAAACAGACCAGAGCAGGTACTTAGTGACTTCAGCTTGCCTCTAATACAAATAACCTTCATGTCGCTCAGAATCAAACAGCATCTCAGGGCACAATACATAGGCACCATCCACACCAATTTCCTGATATTTGTCAATACCTCAGGAACTTCATGGCATCTCACTGATCTATTTGCAGCATGTGTAAGAAGTTAAGACTTATAATTTAGAGTGCACCAGCAAATAGCATTGAGAGACAGCTGTGCACAGGGGCAGGCTGCATGCCCCACCTGCTTGCTTGGTCTCTTTATACTCACAGAATGAGGACAACCCCAGCTGGCTTGGTAGTTATTGCCCATCCCTAATTGCCCAGAGGGCAGTTAAAAGTCAGCCACATTGCTGTGCACCCACATGTCGGCTAGAATAGGTTAGGATTGCAGTTTCCTTCCCAAAAGGACATTGGTGAAACAGATGGGATTTTTTTCCGACAATTGACAATGGATACATGGTAATCGTTAGACTCTTGAATCCAGATTTTTATTGAATCCAAATTCCACCATCTGTCACGGCAGGATTCAAACTGTTGTCTGGATTAACAGTTGAGGATAATACCACGAGGCCATCGTCTCTCCATCTGTGCTAATAGGTGTGGCACAGCGTAGCATAGCACAGCATAGCAGGATAAGGGTACTAACATGCACATAGGCACTTACTCTCTATTAAAGGTACCTTTTCATATAAAATATCTTCACAGTTAATAGACATAACCATCCTTGACCTCCTCCATTGCCACAATGAACCAAACCACAAATTGGAGGAGCAACACCTCATCTTCTGCCTGGGCAGCCTACAGCCTGCAGGACTCAATATTGAGATCTCCAATTTCAAATAACCTCCCTTTCCCTCCTCCGACTCCCTTCCCAGCACCTCCCCCTCCTTTCCACTTCTCCCAGCCACCAACCGGATTCATTCCTTCCATTAATCAACCAGGTCATACTCTCTACCTGTTTTCATCTATCCCCACTTCACCACCCTGCTGCCCACCACCCCTTTATCAGCAGCTCTCCTACACCTACCCCCAGTCTTGAAGAAGGGTTACACCCAAAACATTGACTTCTCTACCTCTTGATGCTGCCTGGCTTGCTGTGTTCTTCCAACCTTCTGCTTGTCTACTTTGGATTCCAGCATCAGCAGGGTTTTTTTTTGTTTATAGCCATGATTCCTTTATCCTGGAGCACTGTCATGTACCTGATGTATTACCCAATGCTGTACAAGGCTGATAACTGTGGGAAAGGGCTCCCCACTGTAACCATGGTTCAGTCACCATTTGACTGAGGGGAGCACAGATACAGTGCTGCCCAAGCCCTGAGCAGCGCCGTGGTGGAGCAGACAATAGAACTGCTGAAGATGTGGCTCTGCTGTTTGGTGCAGTCTGGGTTGGCCCTCCAGTATATCCCAGACAGAGCCTGCAGCATCATCCTGCCTCTGCACAATTGGAGCAGGCATTGAAGTGATGTGCCGGATGCTGAGGAACTGGGGGAATGGGAACAGTCTTCTGAGGGGGATAAGGGTGAGCATGTTGGAGAGGAGAAAGCTGTTTTTGTCCACGAAAAGCCCAGCTGTATTGGGTGCTACATGCCAGACAGAACCTGATAGACACCCAGTCCCTGGAGATGGGAGATGGGTCCAGATGTTGGTCATAATACCAGCATTTGGTTTGCATTGTGGGGGCAGACTGAAATCTCTATTGGATGTGTTTGTGTTGGGTTTTGCTGGCAGCAAATGCGAGCTCATGTCTGAAATGTCTGATCGCTTGTCTATGATGTTCCCCTCTGGACACTGATAAAATCCAGGAGTGCAGCCAGCATTGGGGACAGAGTAGGGATCACTTAAGATGGATTTTAAATATGGTAGAACTAGTGACATGTAAAATGTGTGGCCTCATCATTAAACAGTGACTAGGGTAAAAGAATGTGGTCCTATGTATGAAGAAATGTCAGCCACAGCAGCTATATACTGTGATCAGTGGAGTTTTTTGCATCTGGAAAAGCATTGGCACTCTGGGCATTGTTCCTCATCTGCAACATAATGGCACAGCAGCCTTCTAAGTATGGCATGGATACCGTCAATGTCAATCTCTTGGTAGATATCCAATGAGTGACAAGTATTTCCAGAAATGTAGGAGGCAGATGGTTCTAGTATCGGGAAAGAGGGGATCTATAGAAGCAAGATTGGTGGTTAATGAGCTATGTTTGATAAGATATGATGAATGATCTCACTTGTCTTTGCAAAGGGAAATGATCTGTGAAATTTGAAACTAAAAAAGTCTATAAGATTCACTCATATTTTTCCTTGTATTAGGATAGTTCAGGATCAATGTAAAGATCAGACCATAATAGTATCTTGTTATTTTCATACTAATCTTTCCAAAGAGCTTCACTGCATGCACTGATCTTCATCTTACTTCTGACTATTCAACCATTATATGGATCTGAAGTCGATAACTATTCTCATTACTCATTATTTAACTCTCTGCTAAGTTTCATATCATTGGAGAACTTTACAATGTCATAATTACATCCGAGACCAGGCAATTTCTAAAAGTTGGAAAAAGGAATGAGCCCGAAAAGAGAAACCACCCCAAATTATTTACAAGTCTTCAAAACATTAACCAACTACAAACATTTGGCTCTCCTATCACAGAGCCAAAGTGATCAAGAAAATCATTGCCTAACCAGGAGAAAAATGTTCACTACCATAAAGATAGACATTTTAGGAGGACGATGCCTGATATAACACAGAGATACACGTGCAGAAATTGTCATGCAGTCAATGCATTGAGTAAAATGTCTCAAGAAAGCTTTTGGAGACTGCAAGGTTTTGATAAATGAAAATTTAAAGAATCTCTATTATGATATGTTTGGGGTGCACTTGAGGAGACATTTTGTTTCCTGCCTGATATAATTTGTTCTTAATAAATATGTTGTCTGCATATAACAATAGCAGCCTGGATCTGTGCTCAGGAGATCATACAGAACATATTACGTTGCCTTTAGAAGGCATATTGTCATTTTAAGAAAGAGATAAAACCTTAGCCTAACTTATTTCTAACTGTTAGATTTACATTTAAGTACATTGGTTTCAAATTACTAGCAGTTAAGGGTATTCATTTGTCACTGTGCACATTGGAAAATAATTTAAGGAACTCTGTTTATTTTGTTGCAATTGAAAATAATTACAGTGACCCAGGGGAAAGCAGAACATTTTAAGTTAAGATGGAGTTGAACTAAGCACATTAACATCGTCTTAAAGAAGTTTCTCAATATCTTACTGAGCAAAGGCACATTACTTGAACATTGAGTCGTGATTTCTCAAGGCCACCATGCCTCTGGTGTTCTTAGACAACACAATTGCCATCAAGATGATTAGTAGCACATGTACACATAACAGGTTTAATTAGTACCTAATTTATTGCTCCTTTTAACTCAGTACAGTTCTTCAATCATATCAAGTTCCCCTGCCTGTGTATATACCAACTAGCACCAACTCAGATGGTCTTCTGAGTTAAAATAAGCCTGCAATAGTAGATGTCTTGCCTACCTTTACTTTCTGATATCTTTTTGATGTCTTCACTTCATCGATTCCCTATTCAAGTCCTCCTTTGCTCAAGAGGAGGCCTGTTTATATTGGAGTTGTGTTGTATCATTATATCTTTTCTGCCCTTCCATCAGTGATTTGTGTTCACACAGGTGAAGAGACATTTGAAGTTCACAGTAACACAATCAACCTGCGAGTACAATTAATTGCTTCTTGATCCAGTAGTACAATTGATGATCCCAAGGCTCAGTACCACAATCAATCCAGTAACACATTTAGTCATTGATTGGCTAAATGTAGCAATTTAGCAAGGCCTACTTGTTTGGATTGCAAGGCCTCATCAGCAACCTGTAAACGCCAAATGGTTTAGGATCCGTTTTGAATAGTCCACAAGTTTGCTCAATTCAATTTCCTCTTACAATGACCTTCAGCATCAGAAGCATCTGGTGGAATGCAAATAGCTTTCTCGTTGCTCTGAAGACCTCATGAAAAATTGACCCACCTTCCCGAAACAGTTAATGTCATGGATCTTGTGTAAGCTGCCCTCATAAAAGGTGGGCCTGGAAGGAAATCCAACAGCTGTCTCAGTGCTTTATGACCTGGTACTGCAAAGTCCGGATAAGTGTATCCTTAGGATACTGGGCTCTGATATTCTTACTGAAAATGTGTTGCTGGAAAGGCGCAGCAGGTCAGGCAGCATCCAAGGAGCAGGAGAATCGACGTTTCAGGCATGAGCCCTTCTTCAGGAATCATGCAGGAGGGCTCATGCCCGAAACGTTGATTCTCCTGCTCCTTGCATGCTGCCTGACCTGCTGCGCCTTTCCAGCAACTCATTTTCACCTCTGATATTCTTACATTCATATATATCTCATATCACTGTCATATTGGAATAATGAGGATCTTCCAATTTATTTCCAGCTTGAGACAGCCACTACAAATTTGGCTAACTTTATTAAAAATGGTCGGATGTCATTTCTATTTATTTTAATGAATTCAATGGCCCATTGATTCACAATACCAGCAATTTCCTAATTTGCTGCAATGCATCTGGAATAATTCCATTACTATAAAAGATCCTTATTTACTGCCTAGACTCATGATGTATTGTCTGAAGCTTTTCTTTAGAAAAAGAAAAAAAGTTAGTTTATGAACCCAGTTAACAACCCCAAATATAAACCCATGCTACCAATATCTTTACATAGGAGACAACTGTCATCAGAAGAATCAAGTAATTTTATTGCACTCCTCAAGCAAAATACATCCTTTCCCAGGTAAAGAGAATAAAACTGTAACAACTTTATCAAAGCACATGATGGCATGCCTTGAATCACCACGAGGTGGCTGGTTTTAAAGGAGGATAGACGATAAAGACCACAGACTAACCAATGACTTTTGACTACTGCCATTACAGAATGTACTTTTCAAGATTAACGTTTCCAGTTCATGCTGTTCCTTCCTTAACCTTTAATCTTTCCCTTTCTACCTCTTTCAACTCATACTAACTTCACCCTTTCTCTTCCCAATTTTCTCTTTCTCCTCACCCCTTTCATTATTGTTCTCTCGCTTTCTTTCTACTCTAGGCTTGGCAAGCATCCTTCTTGCTTTTAGGGATTGTATTCATTTCATTATATGCAGAGTACCTGTTTTTTGTTAGCAAAGTGAATTAGCCCAAATGTAATGCTCTCCTACGACCTCTTCCATCAGGGAGAAGACACAGAAGCTTGAACACAAGCACCAACAAGTTCAAGAACAGCTTCTACCCTGCCGTTATTAGACTGACTTGACTCTCTAACTTCAAATAATGTTGATCTTGTTAATGTTGAGCTTGCTTCATGCACCTCTTATGCATTGTAACCTATATGTCTTACTCTGTCTAAGCACCCTATAAACTATATGCCCTTGCTGACTATTATCTGCCTGTACTGCTTGCTAACAAAGCTTTTCACTATACTTAGGCACTTGTGATTACAATAAATCAAATCAAATCAAAATTGTACCTTTAGTGAATTGTTCCAGAGCTTGGGCAGTGTTTAGTTCTCCATTGCTTTGTCTGTGGCATTGCCACAATTAGTGTCAACTTGCCAACCAATAGCATCCTTTTCTCCTCTAGTACAACGTGTTGTGATTGGTTCAAATTTAATATTTTTGCATTTGTCCTGAAGATGAAAAGATGACAGGCTTTAGTAACATTTCTCTTTTTTCCACAACGTTCAAGCTGTGTCCTGTCAAATTACAAAAATACCTCAGATGCTGGAATCCAGGGTAGACAAGCAGGAGGCTGGAAGAACTCAGCAAGCCAGGCAGCATCAGGAGGTGGAGAACTCAATGTTTTGTGTGTAATTCTTCTCCATCTCCTGAAGAAGGGTTGACACCTGAAACATTGACTTCTCCACCTCCTGGTGCTGTTTGGCTTGTTGTGTTCTTCCAGCCTCCTACTTGTCTACCTGTGCTACCAAATGATTGTCAGATACTTTCACTGAAGCAGGACTCCTAAGTCACATTATTCTTCAGATTTGTTAAGCCTTCCCATTTAGAAAATAGCCTACACCTCTATTCTTCCTACCAAAGTGAATAGCCTCACATTTTTCCACATTATATTCCATCTGCTTCTTCTTCGTCTATTCTCCTAGCCTGCCCAGGTCCTTCTGCAACTTTCTTCTTTTCTCATTACGACCTATTCCTCTACCTATCTTTGTGTAATCTACAAATTGACCAACAATGTCCTCAATTCCTTCATCCAGATCATTAATGAGTATCATAATAACAGCATTTATTGACCCAACACTAAAATGGTCCTTATCCAGAAAAAGATCCCTCTAGTCTCATTCTTTGCCTTCTCACAATCAGTCAGACCTCTATCCATGCCAGTACTTTGCCCTTAATAGCATGGGCTCTTATTTTATTTTGCAGTCTCTTTTGCAGCACATTATCAAAGGCCTATGTAGGTTGACTTTTAACTACTTACAAGGGATTTTAGGGTTGGCATGGTCAGCGATGTCCACATCTCACAAAAAAGTAAAAATAAATCCAATCAGGAAGCAGTCAGCAGTGCCTTGCATCCCAATAAACAAGTGCTGGGCCTCAGTGGCACCAGCTTTAAGGGTGAAGGTGATCATAGAAGAACCATATAATCCCAACACTGTGGAAAGAGGCTGTTTGGCCCAGCGAGTCTGCAGCAAATCTCTGAAGAGCACCTCAAACCCAGTCCTCTACTCTATCCCTGTAATGCCCCATTTTCCATGGCTAATCCACCTAGCCTACACATCCCTCAACACTATAGGGCAATTTAGCATGGCCAACCACTGAAACTGCACATCCTTGGATTGTGTGAGGAAACCGGAGCATCCAGAGAAACCTATGCAGGCACAGGAAGAATTTGCAAACTCCATACAGACAGTCACCTGAGGCTAGAATCGAATCCAGGTCACTGCTGCAGTGCAGCAGCAGGGCTGACTACTGAGCCACTGTGCTACCCATAATAGATTTAGTGCCATGTGTATCTGAAGTTGTTACACTGTAATTATACCCTCACATCACTAAAGAGTGATCCACAACATTGGTGATAGAATAATAAGTTTATCTAGCTTCTTTTTGTATTTTAAATGTGTACATCGACTTTTATGATGAAGATACAACAATAAGCACAAGATGCATAACATTGAAATGAGATTGAATTCTGCCTGTATAACTATATTCATTTAACATGAAGCCACTTTTGAACTGGGCTAGATATTGTCTTAACCACCTTGTGCACTATCAAGGCCAATTACTCTTGGTCAATTTATTACAATATAGCATGAAAAATAACATGAAACCGCAAGTGAAATTGACAATGAGCCTTATAACTCTGACCTCTCCCAAATAAACTGAGCTGTGGTTTCCTTGACATGGACATTCTGAACTACAAGGATTCATTTCCAATCTTACTTGAAGATGTAATGGATGCATGGTCAGTGAAAGCAAAATGGGAATCGATAACCCTTTGGTTTCCTTAAAACTGGTCCTTTCATTTTGTTATTCATTTATTTAAGTAAGGCATCACTCGCAAGCATTCATTGCCCATCTCAGTTGCCTGTGAAAGTAGAGGGGTAAGCTGCCTTCCTGGACAGTTGTAATCCATGTACTTTACTGCTGTATTGCATGTGAGGTGTAAAATCCAGTTATACGGGAAACAGGATTCCTACTTCAATTTATTCAAAGTTTTGTCGGCAATACAGAAACTTCAGGCAAATCCTTAATGTTTACAAATATGACAGCTCAAAAGACTGCTGTGACATATAAGGTTTTATTAAGTCAATTACAATCATCTAAAGTCATCCTGAGCCCAAGTGACCTGCATTGAGCAAGACTGAATGGAAGACAGAAGTGCACTCCACCGAATTGGTTCAAACTTCTGCATCCGATTTATGCCGCATACTTGTCACACAGCACCAGGAATACAGAAAACACATTATCTAAGGAAAGATATATTGCTACTGGAGGGAGTACAGTGGAGATTCCAGGTTTTGAGGAATCTTCCTCTAAGGAGAGATTGGGCCTGTACTTATTGGAATTTACAAGAATGATAGGCAATGTTATTGGAACATACAAGATTCTTAGGTAGTCTGAAGGAGTAATTGTGGAAAGATTATTTATCCTTCTGGGAGAGTTTAGGACCAGAAGGCATAATCGCAGGCTGAGGAGTCATCTATTTAAGACAGAGAAAGGAGGAATTTCTTATCCAAGCGGAGTGAATCTGTGGAATCCTTTACTACAGAGAGGTGTTGGGGCTGAGTTGTTCAGGATATTTGAGACTGGTAGGCAGATGTTTTTAACTTGGCGGGGGAATCAAGATTTATGGGAAAAAGGCAAGAGAGTTGAGGCTTATCAGATCAGCCATGATCTCTTTGAACAAACCTGATGGGCCAAATGGCCTAATTTTGCTACCATGCCATGTGGTGCTATGGGTTTATTGTGCCAGGAGACCCTGATGGGCTACTCTTGTAATTAAATGTGATTAAGCCACCCTGTAATTCAGCCCCACCCCGAGTCTGAACCTGGAATGTTGCATCAGTGTCACTAGAAATCAAATTACCTCATGTTGATGTTACCATCCATAAATTCTTCATCACAAGGTATTTGTCCCCCACAACGTTGATCTCTCACGCTGATCAATGCATTGTGCCATCAATACTCACCCAACAGAACTCCCTGGTGCTCAGGACTCACATCAAACAGTCAAACATTTTCCCACTGCAATAAATACTGTCTTCATATGTCCAACCCTCACTGGCTCCATCAGCCTCTAACTATTCAACTGTTGCACGCATATCAGCAGACATGGTACCATGTGACCACAGCATTCATTCTTGCAGGACAGGATGGCAATGGAGCAGAACCAGCAAGAAATAAAGACAACCTTGGAGTTGATCCTTCTCTGGTTCATGTACTTAACTGCAGATTGCGGAATTTGAATTTATAAAATAAATTGAAATCTGATGGTGACCTTGAGTCTGGTGTCCATTATCCATTATTGGTTCACTAATGATTTTTTGGAAAGAAAAATGCCATTCTGACCTGGTCTGACCTATACGTGACTCCAGACCCAGATCAAATGTGGTTGACTCTTAACTGTCCTCTGGGATGGGCAATAAATGCTGGCCTAGCCAGTAACGCCCTCATCCCATGACCAAATCAAAAAAAGATCCCACAGCCTGGGTTCATCGAGAACATTGAGAATGGCACCTTCTTTCTGTCTTCTGTCCCTCCTCAATTTCCAGCTCACCCTCATCCCTAATCAAAGATGAGCAAGCTGCTGATGATATGAATATGCACTTCTTGCCTCTCACCTCACCCTTCCCTCACTCCAACTTTCCCCTTCTGAGTTCTGACTTTCAGACACTCAGGAGCCACTGCCCACTGATCCACAGGAACCCAAACAGCAAAAGTAAAGCATTGATGAAGGAACCTCATCACATGATATTTCAGAGCCACTAGCTCAGAAGCTGACACTGCACATGCCTTGTGGTTAGCTTTGAATTAGTCAATTCCCTGGAGGGTTAAAGATTACAGGGGAGTCCAGCCAATGAATTCACAGATGAGGATCCCAATGTCTCTTTGGGGCAGCCTGCAGCAGAACACTGATAGACTTGCACACCAATAATGAATGCATTGATTGGCCTGCCAGGCAGCTTCCTGTCACTATTAACAAGCACAGCAGAGTCTGTTCCCAACTTGGCAGGGACTATCATGCAGGTCTTGTTCTCTTCAGAGCTTCTGCTGCAACTCTCTGCCATCTTGCAGACTCATACCATTGCAGTCCACCCCATATACCTGGTGCAATTTCTGAGTGAGCATGCCACCTGCTTTCTGCTCCAACCTTTGACAATACCTGCTCTACAACCACATCCCCTTTCTGGGTACACTGACAAAGCAACGGCAACACTTGAACTCTTCCACAAGCATTCCAGACTACTTCCAGATTCTTTGCAATAGAAAACTTACCTCACTTGCAAGTTGATGACAGCAGGTTCTTTAAATAATGCTCAGCTTGTCACTTGTTTGAACAGTGAACAGCTGCCTGAAGAAACCTTGCCCAGATCAGGATTGAACTGGGTGATGTCAGGATGTCTAAATTAGAGTGGTGCTAGAAAAGCACAGCAGGTCAGGCAGCATCCGAGGAGCAGGAAAATCGACGTGTCGGGCAAAAGCCCTTCATCAGGATTAGGCTGATGTCAGGATGTGTCAATTGCAGGACGTCCAACAATGCAGGGATTGCATCCATGCACATCTTTCATTTCCAATGCACAGATGGCAAAGAATGTGATCAACATTGCATTGTGCTCCTGGGGAGTGATGGTGGTTTCGCACACTGCTGCTCCATTATTTATTTTCTCACTCCTGGTCTTTCTGTGGGTCCCTAGTGTGAATTTAAAGTCCTCAGTAATTGGGGTTAAACTGTTTGAAATCTCTCTTCAGGCCCAGTGTGGCCCCAGGAATTGGCACAAAGCCAAAACTCTACTGCGACTCCCTTAAACTCGCAGTATGATTGAATCCGAGGAAGGATATCTCACTTACCACTTTACAAAAAGCCCTCAAGCTTTCCTCAGAAATGTCTATCTTTTGTTGCCTGTTTTTTAAAAAATAAATATCTAGGTCTAAGAGCATGTCAGTTAAATGGAAAAATTGCTTGGAAATTATTCATCATCAGAGGCCTTAACAGAATTTCTGAGGCACCTGCTGCATCATAAATCTCAGTTGAAATCAAATACTGCAATCATAAGAACAGAGATGAGTTTCCTGGAAATGTTGCAAATAGGTTACAGTAAACACAGTTATAATTCATGCTGGATTTTGGTGATTCATGCTTTACCTAAAAGCTAGGCAGAAAAAACAGCAGCCAAGTAAAATAAAGCTGCTATGAAATATAATTATGTATTATAAATTGTTTTCTTTCAGTGCATGTCTTGCATCTACACGTGAAACACTGTGCTATCTAAACTGGTCAATCTGATACATCTAAAGAATTAAAATGATATTCATTCGTTAGCAAGAAAATTTTTACTGTCTAAAATGTCATTATCTTTATTATCACACCACAAATTAATGGCCTGTATCATGTTACTCTTTGAAGTCTTACAGAGATATTATTCATCAGCTGACCATTAGGACATTCGGAAGCTTGAGTGAAGAGTTGCACTCAGAATGGAGTTCCCATTCCAAAGTGTACAACTTCTAACTCTGAAGACCATACTCATGCAAATCATACACAACAGGTTACATTCTGACAATCTGTAATTTTCTTGAGTTACCAATTAATTGAAAGCTGTGTAAAATCTTCTAAATGAAAGTGAAAAGCACACTTAAGTATTCATTCAGCAATTAGTGTTGGGAAGTATTGGTCAATATGCTACAACAAAATAGCCAAGTGCTACACTAGTCATAGAGTCATAGAGATGTACAGCATGGAAACAGACCCTTTGGTCCAACCTGTCCATGCCAACCAGATATCCCAATCCAATCTAATCCCACCTGCCAGCACCCGGCCCATATCCCTCCAAACATAGAACATAGAACAATACAGCACAGAACAGGCCCTTCGACCCACGATGTTGTGCCGAACATCTATTCTAGATTAAGCACCCATCCATGTACCTATCCAATTGCCGCTTAAAGGTCGCCAATGATTCTGACTCTACCACTCCCACGGGCAGCGCATTCCATGCCCCCACCACTCTCTGGGTAAAGAACCCACCCCTCACATCTCCCCTATACCTTCCACCCTTCACCTTAAATTTATGTCCCCTTGTAACACTGTTGTACCCGGGAAAAAGTTTCTGACTGTCTACTCTATCTATTCCTCTGATCATCTTATAAACCTCTATCAAGTCACCCCTCATCCTTCGCCGTTCCAACGAGAAAAGGCCGAGAACTCTCAACCTATCCTCGTACGACCTATTCTCCATTCCAGGCAACATCCTGGTAAATCTTCTCTGCACCCTCTCCAAAGCTTTCACATCTTTCCTAAAGTGAGGTGACCAGAACTGCACACAGTACTCCAAATGTGGCCTAACCAAAGTCCAGTATAGCTGCAACATCACTTCACGACTCTTGACTTCAATCCCTCTGCTAATGAACGCTAATACACTATAGGCCTTCTTACAAGCTCTATCCACCTGAGTGGCAACTTTCAAAGACCTATGTATATAGACCCCAAGATCCCTCTGTTCCTCCACCTGACTAAGAACCCTACCGTTAACCCTGTATTCCGCATTCTTATTTGTTCTTCCAAAATGGACAACCTCACACTTGGCAGGGTTGAACTCCATCTGCCACTCCTCAGCCCAGCTCTGCATCATATCTAAGTCCCTTTGCAGCCGACAACAGCCCTCCTCACTGTCCACAACTCCACCAATCTTCGTATCATCCTCAAATTTACTGACCCACCCTTCGACTCCCTCATCCAAGTCATTAATAAAAATTACAAACAGCAGAGGACCCAGAACTGATCCCTGCGGAACTCCACTTGTAACTGGGCTCCAGGCTGAATATTTACCATCTACCACCACTCTCTGACTTCGACCGGTTAGCCAGTTTTCTATTCAGTTGGCCAAATTTCCCTCTATCCCATGCCTCCTTACTCTCCGCATAAGCCTACCATGGGGAACCTTATCCAATGCCTTACTAAAATCCATGTACACTACATCCACTGCTCTACCCTCATCCACATGCTTGGTCACCTCCTCAAAGAATTCAATAAGACTTGTAAGGCAAGACCTACCCTTCACAAATCCGTGCTGGCTGTCCCTAATCAAGCTGTGTCTTTCCAGATACTTATAAATCCTATCCCTCAGTACCCTTTCCATTACTTTGCCTACCACAGAAGTAAGACTAACTGGCCTGTAATTCCTGGGGTTATCCCTATTCCCTTTTTTTAACAGGGGCACAACATTCGCTACTCTCCAGTCCCCTGGTACCACCCCCGTTGACAGTGAAGACGAAAAGATCATTGCAAATGGTACTGCAGTTTCCTCTCTTGCTTCCCACATAATCCTAGGATATATCCCGTCAGGCCCGGGGGACTTGTCTATCCCCAAGTTGTTCAAAATGTCCAACACATCTTCATTCCTAACAAGTATCTCTTCTAGTTTATACAGTCCCTCTCGTTCGTAAATACTGAAGAAAACCCTTCCTATTCATATACCCATCCAAATGCCTCTTAAATGTTGCAATTAGACCAGCCTCCATCACTTCCTCTGGCAGTTCATTCCATACCCATACCACCCTCTGTGTTTATAAGTTGCCTCGTAGGTCTCTTTTATATCTTTCCCCTCTCACCCTAAACTTATGCCCTCTAGTTCTGGGCTCCCGGACTCCAGGGAAAAGACTTTGTCTATTTACCCTATCCATGTCCCTCATAATTTTGTAAACCTCTATAAGTTCACCCCTCAGCCTCCGAAGCTCCAGGGAAAACAGCGCCAGCCTGTTCAGCCTCTCCCAATAGCTCAATTCCTCCAATCCTGGCAACATCCTTGTAAATCTTTTCTGAACCTTTCCATGTTTCACAATATCTTTCCGATAGGAAGGAGACCAGAACTGGACAGCTCAATTGGATTTTTGAAATATAAAGGGTGTGTCTGCATGTGTACTCAAAAAGTGCAGAGCCTCTTTGGACCCAGAGTCCATCACATTTGTGGCAGGAATTAGTGTGACCACAGTCATTATGCCTCAAGCAAGTTCAAAAAATAGCAATCTCTTTGCCAGCACTTCTGCCTCCTCTTGTAATTTTGATTCTATATAATGTGCTAATTGCACCAAAATAGGACATTCTGATTTGAGTCAAATAGCAGTGTTTGTATTTGCTGGAGATTAATGATCTCAGAACCAGGACATCACTGCTATAGTTCCTCAGGTATTTGGAATGTGCACAGCTTCTTCATCAATGACCTACCATCCAGGGTAACATCGAAGGTGGGATGGCAGCTAATGACTTCACTTTGTTCAGTCCTATTTGCAGTTATTCTGATAGTTAAATGGTTTCTATCCATATGTAACAAGACCTGTGATAAATGGTAAGTAATATTTGCATTACACAAGTGCCAGACAGTAATCATCGTTAACAATAGAAGCTTACTATCTCCCCTCCACATTCAATGACGCTGTCAATGCTGACCAGAAATTTAACTGGTCCTGTTACATAAAGCCTATAGTTTAGCGAGCAGATCAGAGGTTGGGAATTTCATGTATGACTCACCTTTTATCTCTACAAAGCCTTTCTAATATCTACAAAGCACAAGTCAGGAGAAATAATGAAATACTCTCCACTTTCTTGTCTGTTCTGAAGATAATCAAGAAGGTCAACACTATCCAGAACAAAGCAACCCATTTGATTGACAACCTATCCACCATCTTCAGCAATCAATCCCTCCAGTGCACAGTGAACACAGTGCGGATCATCTGCAAAATGGACTATACCAATTCACCAGCTTCAACAGCACCTTTCAGACCAATGACTTCTAACACCTAGATAAACAAGAGCAACAGTGGCATTGGAATATGTCTTCCAAGTCATTCATCATCCTGATTTGGGATTTTATGGTCATTGTCTCTAATTCAGAAGATGGTAGATTGGACTGGCTTCCAAAATGTAATCAGACTTGTTTTGCTTAACTCTTTACCCTAAATCAAGCCATTAGATATTTCCATGTTAATATTCAGATGGAATTTTTCACTTGTAGGAAAGACAAGACAAAGGGATTTCAATTAAAAGAGAAATATCTAATCAATCCAATAAGAGTGTGGATAGAAGGTGAGATGAAGCTTACATTCCATACACCCCCAATGCTCCCTTTTCCACATCCCACGACATTCTCCTTGGATGTGGGGTATAATTAATTTGATTAGTTGCAGGAAGGTTTGTGTCAATTGAAGAACAATTTATTTGACTGTATTTGAAGAAAACTGCTGATGTGAGAAGTGTTTTATCATGAGAGAAAATAATAAGGAAATATTAGCGTAGTGGTCGTGTCATTGATAATCTATAAACCCAGGCTAACGTTCTGGGGATATGATTTTGAATTCCACTGTGGTGAAATTCTTAAATTAGATGGTAGCCTGATGATGACCATGTAACCAATGTCAATTATCATAAAAACACGTGCTTACTAAATCCTTTAGGGAAGGGAATCCATTGATTCTTATCTGGTCTGACCTATGTGTGACTGCTGATCCACAGCATTACGTGTCTCAGACAACACCATCACCACAACCATGTTCTGTTGCACTGGCAGGGTTGGCCCATCTGGGGTGGTGGCACAAAAATGTATAATTGGGAAGGAGTTGGCCTGGGATTCCTCAACATTCCAGATCCAATGAAGTCTCAAGGCATCAGGTCAAAAATGGGCAAGAAACCCCCTGCTGATAACTACTATTGGAAATAATTACTATTTTCTCCGCTGATGAATTAGTACTCTACTATTCATAAATTTCAATATCCATCACCAAGAGTAAGGACAAATTCAATTGGGCCAATTACTGCCTGTCAGTCTACCTGCTATCATCAAGTGATGGAAGGATTACCACCAATGCTACGAAGTGGCACTTACAAAGGATAACCTGTCATTGATGCTGCCAGGGCCACTAAATTCCTAACCTTGTTACATCCTTGATTCAAACATAGGTAGTACATGATCATCTCCATCAAATTGGAATCAATGGGAATTTGGGGAAACCTCTTTGTTGGTCGGAGATAGTTGCGATTGTTAGAGGTCAATCATCTCAGCTCCAGGACATTTCTACAAGTATTCCTCAGGATAGTGCCCAACCATTTTCAGCTTCTTCATAACTGATATTCTCTCTATCATAAGGTCAGAAGACAGAATCTTCACCAATGATTGCACAATATTCAGTAAGGTTTACAATGCCCCATTTATTGAAGCAGTCTCTGTCCATATGTAGCAAGAGGGCAGCACAATGGCTCAGTGTTCAGCACTGCTGCCTCACAGTGCCAGGGACCTGGGTTTGATTTCAGCCTTGGGTAACTACCTGCGTGAAATTTACAAGTTTTCACCATGTATGCATGCGCTTCCACCCAGAGCTCCAGTTTCCTTCCACAGTCCAAAGCTGTGCAGTCTGGGTTGGCCATGTGTCATTGCCCTCTAGTATCTAGGGGTGTGCAAGTTTGATGTGTTAACTATGGTAAATGCAGGGTTACAGAGATAGGTGAGGCCTGAGTTTGTGTGGGATGCTCTTCAGAGGGTTAATGCAGACTCAATGGGCTGAATGGCCTCTTACCACATCGTTAGGATTCTATGATTCTACCTGGACAATCACCGGGTGTGGGCTGATAAGTGGCAAGTAATATACATGCCACACAAGTACAAGGGCATGACCATCTCCAACAAGAGAAAATCTTGCCTTTGCCACTTGACATTCAATGGGATTACCATCACTGAATTCCCCCACCATTAACATTGTCGAGGACTATCCACACACCAAGACTAGTGCCCATACTATTGCTGCAAGAGCAGGTCACAAACTGAAATTCTGCATGAGTAACTCACCTCCCGGTTTCACAAAGACTGACCACTATCTGCATGTAAAACATCAGGAGTTTGATGGAGTACTCTTCAATTTGTTTGGATGATCACAGCTGCACCAACAGTGAAGAAGCTCAACACCATCCATGACAAAGCAGCCCACTTGACTGGCACATTGTCAGTCACATTGAACATTCACTGCCTTCACCAGCGGCACATAGTGACAGCAGTGTGTACTCTATAAATGATGCACAATGGTCATTCTAAATCACAAGTTCATCACCTTGAAGGACAGGTCGACAAAGTCATGGGAACATCATCCCCCCCCCCACCTCCCCTTATGAATTCACCTCCAAGTCACCCAACATTCTGACCTGAAACTATATTGTCTTCGTTCAGTGTTGCTGGATGAAGATCCTTGCACTCCCTTCCTCACAGCATCATGGGTGTCTCTAAATTCCAAGGACAGCAAACTTTCAAAAAGCAACTTGGAGAGGACAATAAATAATGTTGTAACCAGCGACAGCCACAACCCATAAACCCAAAAAGTCTCCAATATTATTGAATTGAACACCAAGAAGCAGAATGGTCTGAAGAAGGGCCGTTGCACTCAAAACATTCCTCTCCACCAATGCTGCCAGACCTGCTGAATTGCTCCAGCAATTTCAGTTCTTGTGCCAAACAGTAGAAGCAAGATATTCATGAAAGTATCCAACTCTTTATCACAAGTAACCGCGGAGAGTGGGGTGAATTATTCATTTCTTCATTAATGCCAAATCTGAATGAGGAAGGCATAAGCAACAGTTACTGAATGATTGATTTTCAAATGGCCTTTAGCAAATGATTTATAGCTTCTTATTGTTGCATGGAAGAATCATTAGTTGTTTATACAAATTATTAATCTAGTATCGTCTAATATAGACCAAAATAGATAGAAAGGTTTTTGTTAGAAGATGGTAGTGACTCCAGAAGAACCGACAAGAGACTGACAGCATGGAGTGAAATATTGAAAAGTATCATATGACCTTGTGAAAAATGGAAATAATCTATATTTATACTGTATCCATTTGTTCTAAATATGGCTGAGTTCTCAGCATTGTATTTAAATTTATTAGCTTTTATGATCTATCCATGACTGGGAGGATTAAAGGATTATTATTAAAAGTATGGTCCAATTGGTTATGTTTTAGCATATACTGCCTTCAAAATTATATTGTACAAAATAATTCATTTGGTAATTGTGCGTACGGCAACTCGCAGAGCTAAGTGGAAAATATAAGCCCTGATCTTTTTCTTGCTGAAGCATTGTCATTCTGTCTGTTGTTTTCTCAGAGAGATGTTCATGCGCAATTTGTAAATATTTCGTGGTATATTGATAAGAGTACAAATTCTATGCACAATTCAAATGTGGGCTTTTTTTGCAGATATATAATGATAGAAAGACAGTTATGATTCATATCCAGTACTGTCAGAGGAATTCAACTATATATGTTTTAATTACCTGGACACTACATTTCATTCACTAAAATTAAGTTGAGCAAAGATACATCCGAAGATGCTAGAAACAAAGAAATTTTCACGTCACACAAATTACAATGACCATCTCCAGTAAGAGATGATTAACCACTGTCCCTTGAAATTCAATGGTGCTTCTGTCACTGAATCGCCCACTATCAATACGATGGAATCAACCCTGACCAGAAACTCAACCGGACTTGCCTCATAAACACAGTAGATACAAAAGCAGGTTAGGCGCTCGGAGTACTGTGAGTAACGCACCTCCTGACTGCCCAAAGCCTGTTCACCATCTTCAAGGCACAAATCAGGAGTGTGTGTATTTCCATCTCCATCTCCGTCTCCAAGAACACTCATCCAGGACAAAGCAGCCACTTGATTAGTATTATATCCGCTCTCTCCAACACTGATGTTCAGGAGCAGCAATGTGTACTATCCACAAGATGCACTGCAGAAACTTATCAAAGATCCTTAAACAATTCCTTCTAAACTCATGACAACTTCCATTTGGAAGAACAATGGCAGCAAATACATGGGAACACATCCACCTGTGACTTTCCATCCATGCCATTCATCATCCTGACTTGGAAATATATCACCATTCCTTCATAGTCACTGGGTCAAAATCCTGGATTTTTTTTTCCCTAAGGGCATTGTGGATCAACCTATACCATGTGGACTGCAGCGGTTCAAGAAGACAACTCGCTATCACCTTCTCAAGAGGAGCTGAGCGGCACGGTGGCTCAGTGGATAGCGCTGCTGCCTCACAGCACCAGAGACCTGGGTTTGATTCCAGCCTCGGGCAACTGTCTGTGTGGAGTTTGCACATTCTCCCCATGTCTGCGTGGGTTTCCTTTGGGTGCTCCAGTTTCCTCCCACAGTCTAAAGATGTGCAGGTTAGTTAGATTAGCCATGCTAAATTGCCCATAGTGTTAGGTGCATTAGTCAGAGGGAAATGGGTCTGGGTGGGTTATTCTTTGGAGGGTCGGTGCGGACTTGTGCGGCCTGTTTCCACACTGTAGGGAATCTAATCAGCTAGGGAGTGGTAATAAAGGGTGGTCAGCCAGTGATGCCAATATCCCATGAGGGAATAGATTTTTTAAAATCTCAATATTCACTCTCAGTGAAAGAGAATTCACCCTGTGAGATACTGGCAGAAAACATACTCCCATCTCTTTTTGTATGTTTGTAAATTCCTATTGATGAGAATTTTAACTTAAATTTGAGCTGCAAAACAATTTGTGTTATTTAACCTTGTTCATTATTTTGTGGGATGTATTTAGCTTTCCAATTCCAACACTGGCATCTGTGCTTATGATCCTCAAGGCCTGTGCGAAATTCCCTCCCAAAACCCCCACATCTCCCTCTACAACTTTAAGAGACTCTTAAAGTCTAAAATTGGTGTGTTTTGCTACATTAATGGCACTACAGGAATGCCAGTTGTAGTTTTAATATCTATTGCTCACATATGATCACTTACGTATGTTAGTTAAATTAAAGGAAAATATTTTATGGCTTCACACAAATAATGAGATGTGAATCTTCACAAATAAGTTACTTATTATGGAATTCATAAGTTATTTAAACAGATTCCTGGTACCTTCGTTGGGTTTTTCTAAATGTTTCAAAATAAATAATCTTGCCCATAAGCATTTTGTTCATCGCTGAGGGAAATATAAGAACAGAAAGTACATTTACGTGATTAGTGTTGCACTGTGTCAGAATGTTTCATGATAAATCTTTCTCTTACATTTTACATCAAAGGCTTGCTGAACCTATCTCTCTTAGGAATAATCAAATCAGACACAGTGTTCTGAAAGGTTAAAGATTAACTATCTCTCACGCAGAAACATTCCCAGCATGACTTCTCCTGATCTCCAGCATAATCATTCATTTCAGTATATATTCACATTATTTAGTTTAGAATAAATCTCAAACAGCTAACTATAATGATGCAAAGCTGAAACTTAGCAAAAATCTGCAAAACTTTTACAGTCTATTATTGCAGCAGTATTTGTTTAAACACAAGATTTCTCTAAACACAAGATTTCTCATTATTCTTTGCTAAAGACTTTGACAAATTTGAAACTTTGTGCTCTGGATAAAAGGTACACAAAACTGTCCCTGTGTAAAAAAAAGACCAAGGAACGTAAATACAAATTTTGTCAAGAGTCTGATCTTGACATTTATTTATAGCCATATAAAACGAACTTCTAATTGAGAACTGTTTTGTTTCAGAAATGAACCTGTTTTGTTCACGTTTACATTTGACAAACTTAACACTATTTGGGCAACAGATGCTAGTTCCTTGAAATCTGCCTGTTAATTCCAGCTTCAAACATTGAAGAAAATAACCTTTTGATTAATAATCTTGGTTCCACAACAGAGTCCTGGATTAGATTTCAAGTTTCTTAGCAATATTGTAATGTTAAGCTGTGAGGACATTTTGAATGGTACATAATTATCATTTGATTAATTTGATTAATCCCGGAGTCTTCTTTTAATTCACCTGTCAGATTTTCAGTAATATTTCCATTTAAATCCAGTACAACGTGATTTTAAGCACAAAGCTTAGCTTTGAGGGAATAAATTGTATTGAAGACTTGCCCCCACTATCTTGCCATAGTCAAGCAATTTTGTCATCTCCTCCACCATTCCTATGCCAACCCATCCTGCTCCTGACAAAATTTCCAAACAGGGTACTTTGTTGTTGTGTTTTTGCCTTTTTGTTTTTGTTCCCCCAACATCCTCTGTCTGCCACTCTCTGGCAGCCATATATTCATTGGGCTCTCCAGTCTTCCAGAGCTCCTGAGTGCACTAGGCACAGTCCATTAAAAACACTGACAGTCAAAATAGTCTGAACAGATAAAACTAGAAATTATTACTATTCATTACTATTCTTAATAATCATTTTAGTATTAAATTCAAAGTTGGAAAATGAAATTAATGCGCCCCTACTTGGGCTCATGCTTTAGATTTTACTTTCATAAAAAAAGGGTTCCCTCCGGGTGCTCCGGTTTCCTCCCACAGTCCAAAGATGTGCAAGTCAGGTGAATTGGCCAGCCTAAATTGCCCACAGTGCTAGGTGCATTAGTCAGAGGAAAGTGGATCTGGGTGGGTTACTCTTCAGATGGTCGGTGCGGACTGATTGGGCTTAATGGCCTGTTTCCACATTGTAGGGAATCTAACCTAATCTAAAAAGTTAAGGATTCAATGCATGATTGATGCCTTTCTGAACAGGAAGAATGCGGGCGTCTATTTTTGTTACAAGCACTGAACTCAAAAAACCTTTAAGATCTGAGGCAGCACTGATTACAATCTTTGCATAATTTAAGAAAATTGCTCTGATCCAGCGGCAGACTCACAGTTTTATGTTACAACAAGATCTTCAAATCATGTAACAATCTGGTTAGTGATCATTAAGCTTCATTTATGGCTACTTTCTAACCAACCTATTCAGAGGTGTTACTACCCGCTTCTGGAGAATATGGGACTTGAATCTGGGACTGTTGGCCCAAAGATAAGGAAGTTACCACTGCTCCACAAAAGCCCTCTCACAAAAGTTGGGCAAGAGGTGGAATCCATGAGATTTACTTGGAGAATCAAGCCACAAGTTTTCATGATTAAGAACAAACAACAATACTTTGCAAATTTGAACAATAGTACAACCTATGATACACATGTAGCTTATCTACAACACTGAACGTTAATGTGGTAAAAATGGGTAATATCGTGTGATAAAATAGTTTAATTTTCATGTTCTATCAGTTTTCATTTGAATAAGGAGGGCTCCCAGTCCCATGGTCAGCAGTGATTATAGTAAATAAACCTGAATTGTAATGAACTTAAACATCCATTCAAGCCAACTTCTCTTCTATCCTTTCTGTCTATTGACTCCAATACCATTGCTGACTTATTTGAAAGGATAATTTATGGATTACTTAAGACTGTGTAAATTGAGGTTAAACTTTCCGATTTAATTCACCATGTCTAAGAAACGCCGTGAATTATTTGCACACTTTGTTGCTGGAAATTCATCAATGGCTCTTGTCCCCCTTTGACCCACAGTAATGCTAAGTTTTTGGGTGATGTGTCTTAAAAATGTAAACATCATTATGGACAATTGACACTTCTCACATAGTAGGAGAAAGTGAGGATTGCAGATGCTGGAGATCAGAGCTGAAAATGTGTTGCTGGAAAAGCGCAGCAGGTCAGGCAGCATCCAAGGAGCAGTAGAGTCAACATTTCAGGCATGAGCCCTTCTTCAGGAATGAGGAAAGTTTGTCCAGCAGGCTAAGATAAAAAGTGGGGAGAGGGACTTGGGGGAGGGGCATTGGAAATCTGCCGTACCAACCAGTACCCTTCCACTGACGCCCTCCTTTGACTGACTGAACTGGTCCTTGCCCTGAACAACTTCTCTTTCCAATCCTCCCACTTCCTCCAAACCAAAGGAGTAGCCATGGGCACCCGCATGGGGCCCAGCTATGCCTGTCTCTTTGTAGGATATGTGGAACAGTCCATCTTCCGCAGCTACACTGGCACCTTTTCCTCCGCTACATCGATGACTGTATTGGCACTACCTTGTGCTCCCACGAGGAGGTTGAACAGTACATCCACTTTATGAACACCTTCCACCCCGACCTCAAATTTACCTGGACCGTCTCAGACTCCTCCCTCCCCTTCCTAGACCTTTCCATTTCTATCTCGGGCGACCGAATCAACACGGACATTTATTACAAACCGACTGACTCCCACAGCTACCTAGACTACACCTCCTCCCACCCTGCCCCCTGTAAAAATGCCATCCCATACTCCCAATTCCTTCGTCTCTGCCGCATCTGCTCCCAGGAGGACCAGTTCCAATACTGTACCACCCAAATGGCCTCCTTCTTTAAAGACCGCAATTTCCCCCCAGACGTGATCGACGATGCCCTCCACTTCCCGCTCCTCCGCCCTTGAGCCCCGCCCCCTCCAATCGCCACCAGGACAGAACCCCACTGGTCCTCACCTACCACTCCTCCAACCTCCACATACATCGTATCATCCGTCGTCATTTCCGCCACCTCCAAATGGACCCCACCACCAGAGATATATTTCCCTCCCCTCCCCTATTAGTGTTCCGAAAAGGCCACTCCCTCCGTGACTCCCTCGTCAGGTCCACACCCCCCACCAACCCAACCTCCACTCCCGGCACCTTCCCCTGCAACCGCAAGAAATGCAAAACTTGCGCCCACACCTCCACCCTTACTTCTCTCCAAGGCCTCAAGGGATCCTTCCATATCCGCCACAAGTTCACCTGCACCTCCACACACATCATTTACTGCATCCGCTGCACCCGATGTGGCCTCCTCTATGTTGGGGAGACAGGCCGCCTGCTTGCGGAACGTTTCAGAGAACACCTCTGGGACACCCGGACCAACCAACCCAACCACCCCGTGGCTCAACACTTCAACTCCCCCTCCCTCTCCACCAAGGACATGCAGGTCCTTGGACTCCTCCATCGCCAGACCATAGCAACACGACGGTTGGAGGAAGAGCGCCTCATCTTCCGCCTAGGAACCCTCCAACCACAAGGGATGAACCTAGATTTCTCCAGTTTCCTCATTTCCCCTCCCCCCACCTTGTCTCAGTCAAATCCCTCGAACTCAGCACCGCCCTCCTAACTTGCAATCTTCTTCCTGACCTCTCCGCCCCCCCCCCCCCCCACTCCGGCCTATCACCCTCATCTTGACCTCCTTCCACCTATCGCATTTCCAATGCCCCTCCCCCAAGTCCCTCCTCCCTACCCTTTATCTGCATTTCTCACAGAGTGTAAGGGCTGGTTCTGCAATATGTCCCTGATCTTCAGGTCATGTACCTTCTTTGTTTCACCATGCACTAGGATGCCAGAGAAATAGCAACTGGTTCCTTCTTTCCCTTCTGGGATTCTAGACCTTACCTTCTCAAACATTTCTGGTGCAGTCAGGACTCAAAATGATAGACAGCTGTAACAATACTGCTCAAATGGTGTCATAAATGTACGCAGCAATCTTGACTCCAGAAATAAGGGTAACTGTTGGACACGCTGCAATAATTCAGTTTTGTGAAAAAACTTGCCCGTTGGCAATTCTAACAAGCAATTGTCAACAGATGAATTAAGATGGATTTCTCTCCTTACTTTTTTGTTTAACTGAATGGGTTCCATATGTAATTGTTGTTATCTATTTGCCTTGGTAACAGTTACTAGCCATGAACATTGTTTTGTCAGTTCTATCACTACCGATCTGATCTCACTGCCAATCATGTTGTTTCACAGATTTTACTTTTCACATCAAAGGAAGAGGAATTTTCTTGGACAGCTAAGCATATGGGTGTAGTATCTTCTTGCAGAGTAATGTGATACTCCTAATTCAGTTTGCTGAAACCTATGAATACCTTTAGGAGTGTGTGCAGAAACTCTCTCTGATCTTCATTCTGAAGTATTGTATCTACTTGCTCCAAAAGATCTAGATGAGCAATGCATTTCAGCTCAGCAGTGCAATGTGCTGATCGCCCAGTATGTGTAATTCTTGACAAAGTATTTATCCTCTGGGGCTCAGTTTTGTTATTATATCCCCATGCACCTGAAGATCTGTACCTCCTGGACCGTTGAGTTTTATATTTGCTGGACTGACTGTCACAGACTTGATGTTAAACTGTGAAAGTTTTCCTTTTGCAAGATTGTTTCTTTGGTTTTGTTGTGAAGGTGCTGTGAAATTAGAATTTTTTAAAAAGTGTTCCAACTAGTCACATGTATAGCACTCAGTTCTTCATGTCGGACATGCCTTGCAACTGTGATTCTGTTTCCATCCACAGCTTGCACCATCTAATGTGGTTGATCACATTGATTCCCACTGTCTTAGTGTTTCAGGAGGCTTCTGGAAAGGTGATGACAATACCTTGGCCTCACATGTTCAACTGTATTAGAAGAATTCCCAATGCTTCCTCAGCGTATTGATCAATTTTGGGCTCTGATTTCGGTCGGTGGTGCAATTTGGGTTTCCTGTTCAGTAAATCCATTAAAAGGGTTTCCATTAATTCTTCCAAATGCTGATTCTCAGCCATTGATTAGATTAGATTCATAAAGGCTCATTAGTGGAATGATTAGATTCCCTACAGTATGGAAACCGGCCCTTCGGCCCAACAAGTCCACACCGACCCTCCGAAGAGCAACCCACCCCCCAACAATATGGGCGATTTAATTTGGCCTGCCCATCTTTGGACAGTGGGAAGAAACCAGAGCACCCAGAGGAAACCCATGCAGACACGGGGAGAATGTGCAAACCCCAGACAGACAGTCGCCTGAGGCTGGAATTGAACCTGGGACCCTGGTGCTGTGAGGCAATAATGCCAACCGCTGAGCCACCATGCTGCCTGTTGTTTTTAATAACCATGCCTTATCACTGAGAAACTTCTTAATCTCAGTTACATTCTGTTTTGTAATAAAAATTTCGACATCATAATGAAGTTCGTTATTACCATCAGGCAAACCTAATTTTCCAGTCTCCAAAAGCAGTTTATTCAGGTATCTCTTAAAGACAGGACTGCAACTGATTTCTAGATCAGTGGTGCTGGAGGAGCACAGCAGTTCAGGCAGCATCCAACGAGCAGCGAAATCGACGCTGCTCGTTGGATGCTGCCTGAACTGCTGTGCTTTTCCAGCACCACTGATCCAGAATCTGGTTTCCAGCATCTGCGGTCATTGTTTTTACCTTGCAACTGATTTCTGTTGACCAGTTGATGTTTTCTTTCTACACTCTTCAAAGCTTTTTAGTAAATTATCAAGTTGTCTCTCACAATCAGAACAATCTGAACATAATTCTTTTTCCCTGATTAACTTCTATCAGTACATTTATTTTGGGGTTAAAGAACACATGGAATGCTTCATCATGCACCATAGTACTGGTGTTGCTGCTTTGTCTTGCAAGAATATCCTCAGTTCTTGGTCAATGAATATAAAACGATGTTGACTTGATGGGCCTGCTCATTTGTGTGAAAGCTTGAAGCCATTCGATAACACAGAAAATGCCACATCCAGGGGTCCCATGTCTGGCCTCATTGTGGACTTCCTACTTTGTTGAATATTTGTGGTAATAAGCAGCTGTCTATTGGAGCTTTTAACTTTAGATCTCGGATCTGTGCAAGTTAGTGTAATGATGATTTGTTGACCTAGCTGTTACTGTGCTTCTAATCATTTATTCAAAATTTTGGATTGGGGAGCCAGAAATTTGTGCTGACACATGATGTGTAAGGGTAAAGTAATCCTGCATGTCTCCAACCAGACAAGCCAAAGCACTCAAAACAGAATGTGAGATAGTATTCTGGCTTTTTGCTTCAAAGTAAAAGTAAATAAATGAATGAACATAGAACCTAGAACAATACGGCACAGAACTGGCCCTTCGGCCCACGATGTTGTGCCGAACATCTATCCTAGATTAAGCACCCATCCATGTACCTATCCAATTGCCGCTTAAAGGTCGCCAATGATTCTGACTCTACCACTCCCACGGGCAGCGCATTCCATGCCCCCATCACTCTCTGGGTAAAGAACCCACCCCTCACATCTCCCCTATACCTTCCACCCTTCACCTTAAATTTATGTCCCCTTGTAACACTCTGTTGTACCCGGGGAAAAAGTTTCTGACTGTCTACTCTATCTATTCCTCTGATCATCTTATAAACCTCTATCAAGACACCCCTCATCCTTCGCCGTTCCAACGAGAAAAGGCCGAGAACTCTCAACCTATCCTCGTATGACCTATTCTCCATTCCAGGCAACATCCTGGTAAATCTTCTCTGCACCCTCTCCAAAGCTTTCACATCTTTCCTAAAGTGAGGTGACCAGAACTGCACACAGTACTCCAAATGTGGCCTAACCAAAGTCCTGTATAGCTGCAACATCACTTCACGACTCTTGAATTCAATCCCTCTGCTAATGAACGCTAATACACTAAAGGACTTTTTACAAGCTCTATCCACCTGAGTGACAACTTTCAAAGATCTATGTACATAGACCCCAAGATCCCTCTGTTCGTCCACCTGACTAAGAACCCTACCGTTAACCCTGTATTCCGCATTCTTATTTGTTCTTCCAAAATGGACAACCTCACACTTGGCAGGGTTGAACTCCATCTGCCACTCCTCAGCCCAGCTCTGCATCATATCTAAGTCCCTTTGCAGCCGACAACAGCCCTCCTCACTGTCCACAACTCCACCAATCTTCGTGTCATCCTCAAATTTACTGACCCACCCTTCGACTCCCTCATCCAAGTCATTAATAAAAATTACAAACAGCAGAGGACCCAGAACTGATCCCTGCGGAACTCCACTTGTAACTGGGCTCCAGGCTGAATATTTACCATCTACCACCACTCTCTGACTTCGACCGGTTAGCCAGTTTTCTATTCAATTAGCCAAATTTCCCTCTATCCCATGCCTCCTGACTTTCCGCATAAGCCTACCATGGGGAACCTTATCCAATGCCTTACTAAAATCCATGTACACTACATCCACTGCTCTACCCTCATCCACATGCTTGGTCACCTCCTCAAAGAATTCAATAAGACTTGTAAGGCAAGACCTACCCTTCACAAATCCGTGCTGGCTGTCCCTAATCAAGCTGTGTCTTTCCAGATACTTATAAATCCTATCCCTCAGTACCCTTTCCATTACTTTGCCTACCACAGAAGTAAGACTAACTGGCCTGTAATTCCCGGGTTATCCCTATTCCCTTTTTTGAACAGGGGCACAACATTCGCTACTCTCCAGTCCCCTGGTACCACTCCCGTTGACAATGAAGACGAAAAGATCATTGCTAACGGTACTGCAATTTCCACTCTTGCTTCCCACATAATCCTAGGATATATCCCGTCAGGCCCGGGGGACTTGTCTATCCTCAAGTTGTTCAAAATGTCCAACACATCTTCCTTCCTAACAAGTATCTCTTCTAGCTTACCAGTCCGTTTCACACTCTCCTCTTCAACAATACGGTCCCTCTCGTTCGTAAATACTGAAGAAAAGTACTCATTCAAGACCTCTCCTATCTAATTCAAGACCTCTCCTATCTAATCAGTTTTGCTCATCAATCAGCTATCTGCTCAAGACTTGCCCTGTCTCCCCAGTGCATTGATTTTGGAATGCTCACCCTCACATACAAACCCTCTGAAGCCTTATGCGATGTACAGATCGATCCCAATTCTATACTCTTGCAAATCTCTTTTCTCATTTTTATCATATTTGAGAATCAGGAATTTTCCTGTCACCACAATGTACTTCTGTCCCAGCATTGCTTGCTGGTAGCTTTCTCATTCAGAGGAGTTGGAAACAACCTGAAGACAAAGATGGAGATAGAAGCAGACCGATGTCGAGGTGGGAAGGTTATCAGGCTCCATCTATTAAGGCAATGGCCCAGATCATTGTAAAACCCCTTACCCTCACCGCTACTTTCCTCATCTTCTTCAAATCCCTTTACCCCATCTTTATTCTGTACTCCTTACCACTTTCACCCTACATCACCACTTTTTAATCTCTTCATTCCTTAAAGGCCAGCCTACATCATCCCCTCTTTAGTCACTTACCCCCCTTCACCTTCCTCCACTTGCTTATTCAGTCCTCCAATGTTTACTTTATACCTAGAACTCATCATCTTATAATAGCATTTGGAAGTATTTGAAAAAGATCATATACATGTTGCAATAAATAAATTAAACTTGATGAGACATTTGGAAAACAATTATTTGCTTAGAAACTCATAAATCTGTCAATATAAACATATTTCCATATCCTTGAAATGTTGTGTAAGCAAATTGCACACTTAACAATCTATTAGTGTTTTTCAATGCAGAGAATGTGTTAGACCACCATTGCTTTTAGCAGCTGGTAAACTGACCTTGCTACGCAGACTCCATTATTGCCTTTAAAGCTAGCCAAACAAAAGGTTAATTTGCTCTTTGAAGAATGATGAGTGTCGAGACCTCTGCCAAAGCTTTGAAATTGTCGAACAGATGGTGTGCTCTTCTTTAAAGGATGAATGAAATAGATTTAAACAAGAGCTATTGATCTTACACTACACTATGGTTTCATTGTTGTTCAATGCTGAGTAACATTTTATCCTCTGAATGACATACTCTCATGCATCTGAAGATCTTCCCACTTTTGAAGTGCTGTTCTTTCAGTTAAGTTTGACAATTGATTGGGCATTATATCCAGACAATCACATTATTCAATAGCTCATTACATTTTCCAGTCATAGCATTATCATAAATCACTCTACAAAACATAAACACACATCAGATTACAGAATTTTGTAGTGAATTGTCAAAAGCAGCATTATTTTCCTCATGTTTTAAACTCTCATTGCTTCTAAGCCATGGCTGGGGTCTCCATAACCAGTTATGATATAGAAAGGATAACAAAATGTGGTCACCTTGCTGAGGATTGCAGAAGGTCTGAATATCCATCATCAGAATGGTGTCAGCAACTTCCAAACAGCAGCATATGTGGTTCCTGAGCTTATCCCTTTTCCATGCTGCTTAGTATATTTGGAAGTAGGAAAGTGAGGCTAGCAGATTTGTACTCCAGCTGCCATTGCTTTTCTCCTACTAGTCTCTGTAGGTTTCTAATCCAAGACCATAAAATCTGCCAAGTGTGTGCCTTTGCCTCTCAATTCAATGACTAAGTCTTTCCACCTTCGCTGCACAATTGCAATCTCCCTTTCAAACCCTCTGAGTTACGTCCATCAATCACTAATTGCAAATTCTTCTCTGACATTTATCACTTTGTCTGTACCTTCATCTGGACCCCTAAAAGTTCCTCTGTACGTTTGACAGTGTATGAACTGAAATTTGTGAAATGCCTTTGAGAAAACTGTTGCCTTCAATTGTTTCCTGGTGACGTTTTGGACTACTGTATGATTCAACAAAACAATTTACATTCCCAAATAACTGCTCATTTAAAAAAACTTCACAGAATGGTGAAAAGGAAAGCTGAGTTATCAGTAACAATAAACAGTGTTCAAAATCTACAGTGCTGTGCCATTCAGTGTAAAATTATATTCTCTGTTGTTTATCGCAGGATTAAATTGTAAAGGTCACATTTCAACAGTCTATTTTATTTGTTACACTGTTTAACAAAGCAGTATGAAAACATTAGAAATGTAAGAAAACTTGCATACATTTTGATTTTTCATTTGATATCAACTAATATTGCTTCAGTCATGCTCAGGGGTGATGCATTAGAGAGACAAGCATTAATAGGCTTTTCTTCCCAAGCACATCTTTGCTGAATCTTTGATATGACGGAGAGCCTGCGTCCATCTATCATTGAAGGTGAAGTAGAAAAACGTTTAACTGTGAAGTCATAGGCAGCAGGTAAGTGTGTGGCTGGTAAATAGTTTTTCTTCTTTCTAATTTTCTCTTTGCTGGTGTTAATTTAAGGGTTAAATCATGGGAGGAGATCCCAGACCTGTAACATGCTCCTTATGTGCGATGTGGGAATTCTGGGACAGTCCTAATGTCCCTGATTCCTTCACGTGCAGGAAGTGTGTCCAGACGCAGCTCCTGTCTGACTGCTTGATGGCTTTGGAGCTGTGGCTAGATTCAGGCTGGAGCATCGATGAGGCTGAGGGAAACATTGGATAGCATGTTCCGTAAGTTGATCACATCACAGGAAAAAAACTACTGAGGAAGATAGGGAATGGGTAACCAACAGACAGAGGAAGAGTAGGAAGGTAGCACAGGGGTCTCCTGCGGTCATCTCCCCCAAAATCAGATATCACTGTTATGGATAATATTCAGGCAGATGGTTCACCAGTGGAACATGGCACCATAACTGGCTATGCTGCACAGGAGGGCAGGAAAAAGAGTGGCAGGGATATAGTGATAGGGGATTCAATTGTAACGGAACTGGATCAGCATTTCTGCAACCACAAACAAGAGTCCTGGATGGTATGTTGCCACCCTGGTGCAAGGGAGCAGCTGCATGATGTTCTGAAGGGGGATGGGTCTAGAGCTAGCCGTCATGGTGTGTATAGGCACTAACGATACAGGTAAAAGACAGGGCTGAGGTCATACAAGCTGAATTCTTGGAGTTAGGAGTTAAACTAAAAAGTAAAACCTCAAAGTAGTCATCTCAGGATTGCTACCTGTGCGAGCCAGACCAGAAATGGCAGGGGAGCTAAGATGAATCCATGGCTTGAAGGATGGTGCAAGAGGGAGGGACTCAAATTCCTGAGACACTGGAACTGGTTCTGGGGGAGGTGGGACCAGTACAAACTGGGACGTCTGCACCTGGGCAGGAGGGAACTGATGTCTTGAGGGGAGTATTTGCTTATGCTGTTGGTGAGGATTTAAATTAATATGGGCAGGGGGATGGGAACCAATGCAGCAAGTTGCAGGGAAGTAAAGTGGAAAGAAACAAAAGACAGTGAGGGGAAAACTGAAAGTGGAAGGCAGAGAAACGAAAGACAAAACACAAAAAGGGTCACATTTCACAATGACTCTAAAAGGGCAACCAATGTCAAAAAATGGACATAGGGCTCTGTGTCTCAATGCGAGGAGCATTTATGATAAGGTGGATGAATTAACTGTGCAAGCAATGATTAATGGATATGATGTAATTGTGATCACAGAGACCTAGCTCCAGGGTGACCAAAGATGGGAACTCAATGTCCATCATTAATCAGTTTTCAGGAAAGACAACCAGAAAGGAAAGGGATGTGGGGTAATGATGCTTGTTAAGGAAGAGATTAACACAATTGTAAAGGAGGACAGTAGCCTGGACAATGTGGAATCTGTATTGGTGGAGCTGCGGAACACCTAAGGGAAAAAGATGTTAATGGGAGTCGTGTGCAGACCACCAAAAAGTAGTTGTGAGGTTGGGAATTGTATCAAACAGGAAAGTAGGGATGCATGCAGTAAGGGTTCAGCAGTTATTATGGGTAACTTCAATCTACATATCGATTGAACTAACCAAACCTTTAGTAATGCGATGGAGGAGGATTTTCTGGAATGTATAAAGGATGGCTTCCTCGAACAATATGTTGAGGAACCAACTAGAAAGCAAACCATCTTAAACTGGGTATTGAGTAACGAGAGGATTAATTAGCAGCACTGTGATGCAAGATGCTTTTGGGGGAAGAGAGACCATAATATGGTAGAATTCTTCATTAAGATGGAGGGTGATATTATGAAAACTGAAAATAGGGGCCTGAATTTAAAGAAAGCTAACTTTGATGGTGTGAGGCATGCATTGGCTAGTATAAACCTGCGAAGAATACTGAAGGGGTTGATGGTGGATAGGCAACGGTTGACATTTAAATAACATGTGGATGAAGTTTAACAATTGTACATCCCTATCTGGTGCAGGAGTAAACAGGGAAGGTGACATAACCATGGCTAACAAGGGAAATCAGGGATTGTATTAAAGTCAAAGAAGAGGCAAGTAAGTTGGCCAGAAAAAGCAGCAAACCCTGAGGTCAAGGCAAAGTTTAACATTCAGCAAAGGAGGACAAAGGATTTAATTTGAAAAGGGAAAATAGAATATGAAAGTAAGCTTGTGGAAAACATAAAAACTGACTGTAAAAGCTTCTATTGATATGTGAAGAGAAAAAGACTGATGAAGACAAGTGGAGATCCTTTGTAGTTAGAATCAAGTGAATTCATAATGGGCAACAAAGAGAAGGCAGATCAGTTGAACAAATATTTTGGAGCTGTCTTCACTACGGAGGACACAAATAACTTTCAGGAAATGTGAGGGGACGGCGGGTCAAACATGAAGGAAGAACTGAAGGAAATCCTTATTAGTCAGGAAATGATATTGAGGAAATTGATGGGATAAAAACCCAGTAAGTCCCCAGGGCTTGATGCTCTGCATCCTAGAGTATTTAAGGAAGTGGATGCATTCGTGATCATTTTCCAGTGTTCTGTAGACTCTGGGAGAGTTTTAATGGACTGGAGGGTAGCTAATACAACCCTACTCTTTAAAAAAGGAAAACTGGAAAATTATAGGTTGGTTAGCCTGACATCACTGGTGGAGAAAATGCTAGAGTCAATTATTAAGGAAACAATAACTGAGCATTTGGAAAGCAGAGACAGAATTGGTCCTAGTCAGCATAGATTCACTAAAGGGAAATAATTTTATTTTTAGATTAGATTACTTACAGCGTGGAAACAGGCCCTTCGGCCCAACAAGTCTACACCGACCCACCGAAGCACAACCCACCGAGACTCATTCCCTTACATTTACCCTTGCCCCTAACACTACAGGCAATTTAGCATGGCCCATTCACCTAACCTGCACATTTTTGGACTGTGGGAGGAAACCGGAGCACCCAGAGGAAACCCACGCAGACACGGGGAGAATGTGCAAACTCCACAAAGTCAGTTGCCTGAGGCCAGTAATTGAACCCAGGTCTCTGGTGCTGTGAGGCAGCAGTGCTAACCACTGTGCCACCGTATAATGCTTGACAAATCTTCTGGAATTTTTTTAAGGATGTTACCAGTAGAGTGGACAACGGTAAATCAGTATGTATTGTGCATCTAGACTTTTAAAAGGCTTTTGACAAGGTTTCACACAAGAGATTAGTTAGGAAAATTAAAGCTTATGCAATCAGAGGTAATGTATTGACATGGATAAAAAACTGCATGGCAGAGAATTGAAAAAACAGGTACTTTTCAGAGCAGTAGGCAGTGATGAGTGGGGTGCTGCAGGGTTCAGTGCTGGGACCTCAGCTGGTCACAATATACATTAATGATTTGGATGATGACATTGAATGCAATTTCTTCAAATTTTCAGGAGATATTAAGTTGAGTGGCAGTGTGTGTTGTGAGGAGGATGCTAAGGGGCTGAGCATGACTTGGACAGGTGGGCTGAATGGGCAAATATTTGGCAAATGCAATATAATGTGGATAAATGTGAGGTTATCCACTTTTGGCCACAAAAACAGGAAGGCGGCTTATTATCTGAACGGTGGCAGTTTAGGAAAAGGTGAGGTGCAACAAGACATGGGTGTCATGGTGGAATGATTGCTGAAGGTTGGCATGCAGATAAAATCCTGATTGGACTGGACTGGCTATTTGCAGGAAGAATGTTCCCGTTGTTGCGGAAGTCCGGAACTAGGGGTCATAGTTTAAGAATAAGGAGTAAGCCATTCAGGACTGAGATGAGGAAGAATTGTTTTTCACTCAGAGTTGTGAACCTGTGGAATTCTCTCCCATAGGAAGCTGGTGGGGCCAGTTCACTGGATATATTCAAGACAGAACTAAGGGATCAGGGGATACTGAGATTACATGATCAGCCATGATCATATTGAATGGTGGGGCAGGCTCGAAGGGCCAAATGGCCCACCCCTGCAGCTGTTTTCGATGTTTCTATGTGACACATTGCTTTGGTGTATTACAACTTTTTCAATCATCAGTCTGCTTGGGTAGCAGAAACCCAAGCTATTTCTAAGTGCTCTGACATTACTGTGTTCACTTTGCTTCCCTGGAGACAATGAGTGCATTTAAAGGCAATTTATTTCACATTCTTGCATATTCCCACAAAACATGAGAATAATAAGTTGCACTGATCTAATCAGCCAGTGACTAAGACCAACATCTCATTTCTTGAAACCCACATCTCTGGAGCCGTTGCACTTGAGAAATCTGTCAGTCCCCAATGTCATCAATTTTAAGGTGGAAAACATTGCATTCCTGTCGGAGGCAGGATTGTGGAGTTGAGGTAAGATGGATGCTGGGAGGGGTGGAAATACAGTGCCCAATTAAAGCTCTTCCTTGCTCTCTGCTTGATTCTTCAAAATAAAGTGCTGTTTGATATAATCATTAGCACATAACTTATTTACAAATGTCAGTATGTAAGCAGCTGCAGGAAGCTATTGTATGGCTGTATGTTCAGCTTGATCAGTACAGACTGCAAGGACAGTGACCTGAGCATCCAGCATTGAAAAGCCAACTTTTGGAACAAATAGCCGATGGTCTTATACATTCTGAAAGCTGGAAGGGCTCTGTGATCCCAGGATCCTCGATCATCATAAATACTGTGGCAAAGATTTGCAAGGAATGGCCTGGGAATCACCAAGCATTGCATAGAGGCTCCAATCTGCAGAAAGTCGATGCTCACAGATCCTCAGGATTAGTTCCTTTTCATGGCCATGTGATGAGGGTAAAAATTAAATACAACACCAATGAACCTGGCGAAGGAAGGAAAGCAAAACCTTCTATTTATAGACCACCTTTAATTACTTCAGGATGTCCCAAAACCCTTTGCAACCAGAGAAGTAGTATCTTAAAGTGCAGCCACCACTGCAATGTCAGAACCATGCCAAACTGATTGTACATGGCAGATTCACATGCGCTGGTAAATAAAAATGATCAGATAGGTTATTTTGACCAGATAATGTTTGAGGCTAATTATTGGTCAAAACATCGAGGAAGCCTTCCTCCAATAATCCCATGGGGTATTCTATGTTCAAAGATGAATAAAGAAGAATCCTCAGTCTAATCTCATAAAAAGGAATTCAATTATGACATGCATTTGCAGAATTAACTAGGGAACTTCCTTTAGTTTCTCTTGATTATTTGCTTCTATTTAAGCAGAAGATCAGTGAAATCCTCTTACAGATTCCCTATAGTGCAGAAATCAGCCATTCGGTCCATTGAGTCTTCACTGACTCTCCAAGTAACATCTGACCAATGGGTTTTCACCTTGGCCACCCAGATAACCTGCACAGTACAGGGCAATTTATTTTAGCATGGCCTATCTCCCACTTAACTTGTACATCTTTGGACTCTGAGAGGAAACCAGAATACCCAAAGGAAGCCCACACAGACACAGGGAGAATGTCCACCCAAAGCTGGAATCGAACCCAGGTCCCTGGTGTTCTGAAGCAGAAGTGCTAACTACCATGCCACGCATTCTCACATTCTCAGCCATACTGCAGCCATATTTGTGAGATTTCCATTGATCATATTTGAGAAAGACTGAAAATTCATATGGGTACCACACCCTAAGGTGCTGTATTACCAGCCCCATTTTGTCCCCTCAAGACTGCTGTTGTCCACACAAATGTCAAAAGAAATGTTTGCCCAGGCCACATTACTTGCTTGAGGTGAGGTACTAGTTAATCATAAGATGATTGGGTGAAAAGCATTGTACTCAGACTCGTGGGTCACAGGACAACAGGCAGATTTTTGTAAGGGGGTGCCAAATTCATGCAAGTGTTTCTGTTTGGAGTGGAAGAGATTGCATCTGTCAGTAGCAGAACAGGGGTGATCAGATCAGGCAGTGGGGTAGAGTTGTCAGTTCCAGAGCAGGGTGCAGGTTCTGCGCATAGAGGGGGTATATGGGTCCATTGGCACAGAGGTGGGGGCAGGATGAGTGTTGTACCCTGTCAGTAGAGGAAGAAAGTGCGGACTGCAGATGCTGAAGATCAGAGTCGAGAGTGTAGTGCTGGAAAAGCAGGCTTATGCCCGAAACGTCTATTCTCCTGCTCCTCGGATGGTGCCTGACCTGCTCTGCTTCTTCAGCACTACACTCTCGACCTTGGCATTTAACAGCCTAACTTTCCCAGAGTATCACTTTACTTAACTTCAGCAGCACCTTCCTTATTCTTTGATTCAAATGGCGACTTTCAGAGGATTCCAGGTGTAGGGGAATTGGCCAGTCGGAACTTCCCAGTGTGTTTTAGGGATTCTGCAGGATCCTACAATTTAGAAACAATTAGACATAAGTAATGTAGCAATTTTCAAGCAATGTAAATCAACAAATCCAAACTTCCCAGACATTACTGAAATGTACAATAAACAAAGAACTGCAGGGAAGAAGGGTCACTGAACCCGAAACATTATCTCTTCTTTCTCTCCGCAGACCTGCTGAGGTTCTCCAGTAATTTCTGCTTTTGTTTCTTTAACTAAAGGTGTTGCTTATTCGTAAAACGAAGTTTTTCACCCTTGTGCTATTTCCTGAGAGCGCTGCAAATAGAAATCATTTGGATTTCTTTTCAGATACTGTGGGATGATACATTGCAATAACGTATAACTAAGATGCTGGAAATTTGAAACACACACTGAAAATGCTGGAGAAAGTTAGCAGGTCTGACAGCATCTGTGTAGAGAGAAACAAAGTCAACGCTTTGAGTCCAGCTTGACATTTCTTTGAAAGAGTCAAATCTGATTTAAGATGTTACCTCTGATTCTCTACAGATGACCTACTGACTCTTCAGCACTTTCTATGCTTGTTTATTATTTTGTGGTCTCATGCTTTTCAATTCCCAAATGATCTATGCATAACAGGTTAGTGAGATGAATATGCGCACATCTCATTATCATATGCGCTTCTTGAATCATTAAGAAGGCTGAATGAAATAAATCTTGCTGAGATGCAATAAACCATTAAGGCACATTATCCATAGTGAATGATCATACCAAGAAATTATAACAATCAAGTTATGAAATCAATGCTCTTCAATATTTTTCAACATCTTAAAATATGAATGACCATAACAAGGGACAATCAGCACTGCCTCTTTAACCCATCGTTAAGAACACAGACAGTTTACTGATGACACAACAGTGATTTTAATCTTAACACATTGAGAAATGTGGCTGAGTCGAAGTGCTGAAATGGACCACACTTCAGGAAGCTGGCCACAACTTCCACGTTTTAATTTCAATGGCTTTGGCTGTGTGTAATTCAAACCCTCAGAAACTCATCAATTTCAAAGGTACAAACTGGGTTTTCAAATTTAATTCTGACTACATGGGATTTTCCAGACTTACTGGAACTTGTCACTGAGGGTCAATGCAAATTGAGGAAGTTAAACAAAATGGGCAGGCCAAAAACAAAACATGTTAAGTATTCAAACTAAACGCCAGTCCTTGTGGTGCAATTGCCAGTCTCAGTGGTGCAATTTGTTCCAGCACTCAGCTGTTAACTGAAAGGTTGTTGGTTCGAGACCACCCAGGGATGGAGCGATCACAGTTCCTACTCCATCAGTTACTTCTTTGGATGGCATGGTGGCTTAGTGGTTAGCACTAGGGACCTGGGTTTGATTCCACCCTTGAGTGACTGTCTGTGTGGAGCTTGCACATTCTCCCCGTATCTGTGTGGGTTTCCTCTGGGTGCTCTGGTTTCCTCCCACAGTCCAAAGATGTGCAGGTTAGGTGGATTTGCCATGCTAAATTGTTCATAGTGTTCACGGCTAGGTGGGTTAGTGATGGGAAATGCAGGGTTACAGGGAGGAGACATAGGGATGGATCTGGGTGGTATGCTCTTTGGAGGGTTGATGTGGATCAGTTGGGCTGAATGGCTTGTTTACATGCTGTAGGGATTCTATGGTCTGCTTCCTTATCTATTTGAAAGATCTTGGCTTGGAGGACTTATTCAGAGATTTTATGTTCACTAATTTGGGAATAATTTCGCATCCTTTAGAGGTCATTGCTACCTTGGAATGTTGTGCATCTCTTCCACACTTCTTATCTGTTGAACATCAGGTCATAATGGCCACTCCTGAAGCTTTACGTTGGGCATCAGATCTAGACCAAGATGACAATCAATACCAAAAACAGGAGCAGTATAAGAGGGAACAGCAACAAAGGCAGACAGCCTTCTCCATGCCAACTGGCTGCACCTTAGCAAACAGCAGATGAACACAAGAATGGACCTTTTAGAATGCAGCACTGTAGCACAGGTTTATAGACATAGAATCAGCATCTCATGCATGACCAAGCAACAATGCATCAGAAAATTCTGTAGCATTTCTTTAGTTGGTCGCTTGTATTTATAGCCTCCTGTCAGAAAGATTCCTGACAATAGTACCAAGACCCCTAATTTCCAAACAGTTCCTCCTCATTCTGAACTCACTCTCAACAGGAAACATTCGTTCCATGTCCACTTTGTCAAAACACTCAGGATCTTATATACTTTAATCAAGTCACTGCTTGCACAGCGAAATTCCAGAGGAAACAAGCCCAATCTGTCCAACATTTCCCTACAAGGCAACCTGTTCACTTTCAGGACAATTAAACACCCTCTGGACCATTGCCATTTTTCCTTAAAAGAGGAGACCAGAATTGCCACATTATTTGATATCTGGCCCTTATTAACTGAAGCATCTTTACCTCAATGTCCAATTCCTTTCAAAATAAATTTGTGTGCTCTATTTGCTTTCTTAACATTTGCTTTGACTGCATAATAATATTTTACAACTCATATATTCAAACACTTAGAACCCTCTACATCTCAGAACTCTGCAGTCATTCTCCATTTGAGTAACACTTGTTTTTGTTTATTCTTTATGTCAAAATTATCTTCAAAATTTTCCACATTATACTCCTTGTATTAGATTTTTACCCACTCACTCAACCTATCTTAAGCACTTTCTTAAGCACTCCTCATGACATACTTTCCTGCCAATACTTTGTATCATTTGTACATTCCCCTACCATACCTTTGCTCTCTTAACCTCAGTCATTGATATAAAGTGTGAAAAACTGAATTCCTTACACAGGCTCCTTTGGGATCCACTTGTCACATCCTGCCAATCAGAAAAGGACACATTTATTTTTTGTCTCTGTTTTTTTGCCAACCAGCTAAGCTTCTATTCATGTTCTACATTATCCCTTATACCATGACACCTACTATTCACAATAACATTTTATCTGGCATCTTATCAAATGCCTCAAGGCATCCAAGTATTGTAGATCTACCACTCCCTTTATCCACAGCATGCATTACTTCTTCAAAAAACTTCAATAAATTGGTTAAATATTACTTCACAAAACTAAGCTAATTGATCCCAATTACCTTGAATTGCTTTAAGCGACTAGCTAAAACCTCCTTAATGATTGATTTTAACACTTTTCCCACAACAAACATCAAGTTAACTGGCCGATAGATTCTTGTTTACAGCTTCACTTCCGTGTTGAATAAAGGAATTAAAATTGCTGATTTCCAGTCTGATAGAATCATTGCAGATCTTTACAAAATGTGCAAATTTAATGCCAATACATCTACTACCTCAGTACCCACTTCTTTTAAGACCCTACGATGAAGTCCATTAGGAAACAAGTTGTTTTATATATTTGTCCAAGATTCCCAATGAGTTGGCATGATGCTTTCATTCCGTACATAACCAGCACCCCCAACCTCAAACCTGAGTTTTTCCTACCTCGAGGCAGAGTTGAGGCTGGCTTTCTAGGGATAAGACTGATATCTTTTAAAAGCCCAGATGAAACTGATATCCAGGGAAGGTACAATCAAATCTACCTGATCATGAGAGCTGCCATCAGGCAACTAATTGAGATTCTGAAAATGTGCATTAGCTGCCTGTGTAATGTACCATAGTCGGGAGGGCTGGACTTATGAGAGGAGGAAGGCGCTGAGTGCACTTCCAGTGTGATAGAGGAGGAGGAACGCTAGGAAATCCTAAATCTGACCACATCTTTCAGTAAGACTGAAAAGATGTCCCCACCTGATTGCCAATTCTGAACCCAATAGAAATCAATCCAATAATCAAACAGCAGACTCCTCACAAAAACCTACTGTGCGATCATTCATTGTAAGTTAGAAATATATTTTTGTAAGGCAGAGGGTCTAAACATTGGCAATCAGGGAAATAGATATAAACAATTTTAACCTGACATAAAAAACAACAAAAAAGTTTACACACAATTGGCATACCTTGTGCATGTACCTGCTACCCCTACATAGTGCAATTCCTATAGCTTCAGAATATACAGAAGCAGGTTGTTTGAACTCCTAATGTTTACAACTATCTTGGAAGTCACTCTTGGGCTGGGTTTTGGAGCCCATCAGGAGCATACCAAAGACTGCCCCAGCTATATCTATGTGGACAGGGGTAGCTTATAACGAGGACTGAGATAGGCAATAGATAGAAACAAAAGAGCTTTCAAATCCAGTTTAATTTTCTGTTTCCTTATTTTCCATCACATAGTCCATCCACACATCCTGATTAGGAATAGAGTGGAGAACACTTCACTCAGCATCGGTGGGGTGCCAAAGAGCCAAGACTAAGCTTAATAATATGATGTTAACATACAAGCTATAGATCAGCGACCAGCATCCATTGATGTAATTACCATGTTTGATATAGAAGGCCACTAGTGAGTGAATGAATGAATGAAGGCCATGCTTGACTCAAACTCCTCCAACCATGTTTATCATAGAATCTCTACAGTGTGGTAACAGGCCATTCTACCCAACAAGTCTACACTGACCCTCTGAAGACTAACCCACCCAGACCCATGTCCCCAGTTACTCCTAACTAACTCGCCTAATCCTCACATCCCTGAACACTATGGGCAATTTTAACCTAACCTGCACATCTTTGGATTGTGGGAGGAAACCAGAGCACTCAGAGGAAACCCACGTAGACACGAGGAGAATTTGTAAACTCCACACAGTCACCTGAGGCTGGAATCGAACCCAGGTCCCTAGCACTGTGAGGCAGCAATGCTAACCACTGAGGCACCATGCCATCCCACTTCTAAAGTGCAATTTGAAAGATTCCAATTTCCAACAGATTACTTGTTCTGCATGGTGGCTCAGTGATTTGCTCTTTGGAGGGACAGTGTGAAATTGTTGGACTGAATGGCCTGCTTCCACACTGTAGGGATTCTGTGATTCTGAAGAATTAATCTTTGCATTGATTATTACTGCTATAAATAATGGTGTCTTTTAGAATGAACCAGAATATGCTCCAGAGATGAGAGAGAGCAGCTGATGCTATTGGAGTTCATACTTATACTGGATTTTTATTCTTGAAGCATTTAGAGAGAGGCGGGCATTTGCACAGGCCTCTAGTTGGAAGAGCTTATAATTCATTAATTTTCCAAGTAATCAAATGGATGACATAATGGCTTTTTGTCACACAAATAACTGAATTTCCACATTTTGATTTAATCCCCTCCCTCTTTCCCTAATCTTCCTTTTATGTTATTATCACACTATTTCTGGTTGTCATTTGTTTAACTAGCTCATTAGCCGATTTGTTGATGGGCTTTCCAAAACAAAAAGGCTACATGTCTCCATTTATATTTCACCTTTCTTCTTTTACTACCCCTCCTTCATTTATTTGTTTTTGCTGCGATGCTCATGATGGACACTGGTTGTGATTTATTCCTTGTTTTGTAACTTGATAATTGAGTAATTTGGAGTTCAGGGTTTACAAGAAAAGGGCTGGATTTCCCTCCTCACAGATCTGACTAAAGTCAACATGAACGGGTCCAGGTACTTGACCAGGAAGTGGGAAGCAATTTCCAAAAGCTTGGCACTCTCTGCCTGTTTATGCCTGTATGCCATTGGTGATGGAACATGTGATGTCCACCTTGAAACTTCAAGAGAGATGGGCACCTTGGGGGCTGGGTACTATTATCTATCCCCCGCTCCCCCACCCACCAAACACTATTTTGATTTAGTTTCTTCCCTTGTTACCCCATTTTGTTTTTGTTATTGTGGCACTTCCTCTGATGGGGAATATTTTATATTGATTTAATTTGTTAATTGGGTGATTTGGTGGTGGGGTTTTCAAAATTAATAAATGGCTGGAATTTTATATGAAGGGAATTGATTATGAAGGTGAGGGAGCAGACTTGAGTTTGTAGCTAACTAAGAAATGCATGTAGAAAACAAACCAACTCCAACTTGCTGCATTGCTTGACGTATGACTTTAATCTGACAAGGTAAAAACAAGGGCTGCAGATGCTGGAATCCAGAGTTGAGATTACAGTGGTGCTGTAAAAAGTGAGGTCTGCAGATGCTGGAGATCAGAGCTGAAAATGTGTTGCTGGAAAAGCACAGCAGGTCAGGCAGCATCCAAGGAGCAGGAAAACCAACATTTCGGGCAAAAGCCCTTCATCAGGAATAGTGTGGAAAGTGGAAATGGGTGGGGAGGGAAATATATCCCTGGTGGTAGGGTCCGTTTGGAGGTGGCAGAAATGTCGTTGGATGATGTGGTTTATGCGAAGGTTGGTAGGGTGGAAGGTGAGCACCGGGGGTTCTGTCCTTGTTACGGTTGGAGAGATGGGGTTTGAGGGCGGAGGGGCGAGATGTGGACAAGATGCATTGGAGGGCCTATTGTACTCTATGCTGCTTTCTCCCCACCCCCACCCCCCTCTCATTTATCTCTCCACTCTGCAGGCACCCTGCCTCTATTCCTGATGAAGGGCTTTAGCCCAAAACACCAATTTTCCTGCTCATTGGACGCTGCCTGACCTGCTGTGCTTTTCCAGCACCACTTTAATCTAGACCCTTACAATTTAACATGAATAACCTCCAAAACCCAACACCTAATTGGAGCAGAGTGTTCTGCACCTTTAGCAATGCCTCTGTACTAGCGTTCCTGTCTGCACCTCCTGTACTTGTTCACTTGTGAGAACTTGCTTTCCTGTTCCTGCAACATCATATGTATCTGAGTTGGTGGACACTCTGAAAGAGTCCTCATGCTGTGTGATCTCCTGTGAGGACCCATTGTTCTTCTGCCCTTTTCTAATGACAGAAGACTGACCTGAGGCAGTTGAAAGTTATGACTTAGGGTTGTTACTGTTTGCTGTAAATAACATAGCTATGTGGACATGCGATAACCTGAAAGTTCCCACACAAACCACGCATAATTTAGTTTCTGTAAGTTACCTTTTATATGTAGCCAGACAAAGGAATGGTTCAATGCACTTAAAAAGGGATCCTGTTCATTGCAAGTTTAAAGGGAACGTTTTTTTAGGATTGTCAAGGCAAGGACGTGTTATTCCTTTCTTCTATGCAGATGATCATATTTCACTGGCTGCTGGCATTGCCAACATATTTGAGAATTGGATACCAGGAGGAAGCACAGTATTAAATTCTGTGGTCAGGTATTAAGAAGACATCATCTCTCCAGCCTGGACATGCTGATACTTGGTTTATTGCCCAGTCTGCTTCTTCTGCGGCTGGTAATATAAAGGGAACTAGTTCTACAGTTGAATTGTGTTTAATGGATGTGTGGGTGACATTTAGTGATTGAGAGTCATGACATTGTAGTAAGAGTGTCAGGGCTGGATGGACAGCTAATAATGTGAGGATTTGCACAGAAAACAAAGCATGGTGTATCAGCAAGATAAGTTGTTATGCAGAGTCAGGGTTTAGGTTTAGACAGACACCACACCCTACACACTACGCCACTGTACCCAACTTTCCTCACCTGATTTGGTCACCTGTTCTGTTCATGAATTGAATTGATTGAAAGCTATGCATATCTTAAAGAAAATGTATTTTAATACCACAGCAAGTATCCAATGAGGTGACATAGTGAGAAATACTGAAACGTCCCAGCTGGCAGCCAGTGCTTTGGTCAAGGTGGCCTCTCCTAATTTGTAAAATGGTGTATGGTGAGTCCTACGTTTCAATGGTGCCAACACTTCAAAAGTACTTCATTGGCTGTATGATGCTCTGTGCCAGCCTGAGAGCATAAAAGGTGCCACATAAATGCAAATTTTCTGTCGTAAACATATTACCAATGCTTTTGCATGTTATTTGAGAAGTTGAGAAGAAAATACAGAATTCTGTGAAATAATGTTATATAGCTCTACATACAATAATTTGAGCTTGCATGATATGGGATTCTATACCTGAATAGTGCTACACAATACTAATACTTTTTTTTAATGTGATGTTTGGTTTACATTAAGTTCACTTGACTACACTTCTATTCCATTGAAGAGATCAGCTTTTGTATCCATGTGTATTGTTTTGCCCTTACTGCACATGTATATGTAACCACTCAATCATTTCATTCCCTGCATTAGGCATGTCATATTATTGGCATTTTATAGATTTGCATAACCCCATATTGAAATCACCCTTTTTTGTATATGAAGCCCATTATGTCAATTACCTCACATTTCAAAATTTTGGTGAAATTCTGTGTCCATCAGAAGTTTCCAACTGCATCCTGTCATTGGAATATGTGTGTATGATTAATAGCTGAGTATAACAGAGTTGACATCATGATGATAAGCGGTTCATGTTTTAGAACACTTAGGTCTTTCAAAATACTTGGTCATTCAAAATTACTCAATGTCAGAATGCAAATAACTTTGATCAAAATCTACCAGAATATTTTATCAAAAGTCAAAGAAGAAACAAAGGGAGTCAGGAAATGCAGTTTCTAACAATGCATGCAATTTTCACAAACATCCTGTAAACTTATTCTAAGCTGAACAAACTGATGTTAGAAATGAGTCACTAACATTAATATTGCTATTAATATATCACCTGTACTGGTTGGAGGCATTGTCATTTCAAGGGCATATTAGATTTTATGAATTTCAATAATGCCTCAATTGCCATAATGTGCAACAACCAGAGGTCTCTCGGCCTGAAGAACTATTCTGCTGCAAGAGAACCATTTCTGGCCTCTCATACATTGGTGCTCATCCATCTATCCATCTCAACCGTCCAGTTGTGTGAATTCCAGCCATACGGTCTCCCACCAGTCTCTTTGGATGACTTTCCACGAAAGGCTAGAATTATCAACTTCACTTTCATTTCATTATCATGAAATTGTTCACATCTACTGGACTTAGCCACCCTTTTTTTCTGTCACTAATACTTGAGGAAACATGGGGCATGTAAATGTAATATTTTAGAAAGGAAATAGAGAAAAATGATGTAAAGACCAAGAAATGTTTGAAAATTGCCAAAACAGATTGGAAATATTGGGAAATGTAATGTGAAGCAGGAAGAAACTTGGTTGGGATGTATAATAGGAGTGGAGCAACCCGTAATTTCTCAGTGAAGGGTCCTAAGCCCATTCATCAGAACAAAGGGAAATACCAGTAACATACTATCAAGCATTTAAACACGTGTATCTAACCTGCTTGTAAACAGTCAGCAAACAAGATTTCAGCTAGACTATAGTAACACTGTTAAAATTCACATAACACCAGGTTATAATCCAACAGGTCTATTTGGAAGTACTGGCTCTTAGCTGCGATGTCACTTTTTTTATAAAACCTTAAGTTATCTTGGGAATGTAACTTAAAATAAATTCTGGGATTTACAAATTAATGAACCAAAATCTGCAACCCATTCTAAAAGATGGAAGTCTTAACAGCAATCCAGGTTTGTTCAATATATCGTTTTAATTGCTTGACACTGTGATGTTTTGTGTCGTATGATCCTGCACCATTAGTTATGTGATGAAGGACCTGCGCTCAGAAAGCTAGAGCTTCCAAATAAACCTGTTGGACTATAACCTGCTATTGTATGATTTTTAACTTTGTCCACCCCAGTCTAACACCAGCATCTCCATATGCGAGTAATGCTGTCCTTGTCCTACCTGAGACTGAATACGTAATAGTGCAACAGACAGAGCATTCATGCTTACATTAATTAAAACAGAAATGAAGTGACTGGTGAAAGAATAAGAATGACAGAGATACATATGAAGAATAACAAGAACTGTAAGTATCTCAAGAAGTGCCAAATCAATGTAAACTTGTTCAACATGATATCAGGCAAGAACCCTCAATTCATTCACTCCAAATCAAGTTTAAAAAGGGCTGAATTTTCATAAAACTTGGCTAAATCATAATCTAAGGCAGCTTCATGGAAGATTTTGCTCTTGAAATTTTCTTACGCCATCAGATAATGCTCACTTCATAAAGTATGCACCACACCTGCTGCTTGGCACCACCCCACGGCACTGCTGTCTCGTGCTGTCTTGTGTTCAGCAGCAGCAGAGATGGTTGCCAGGGCGGGGGCTTCCCAGTCTTCACATCACCAGGCATTGCATTTAAAGTCCAGCTGTGCACCACGTGAAATGATGCAAACCCAGAATGGTCCTTCACAGTTCCAATGTGTGACAATTTCCAAGGACTGCTGCCAATTGGCGCATGGTTTGTGAGTGGAGGACCTGAAACTCCTTCCAAATGGGGTGTTAGAGGGGGGAGGAAGGCTGTCATCTTTCCACCCAATGCACAGATGCCAGAGCCACCAGGGTGCCACAAGCAGTGGCGGACTCCTCCAAACTTTGACTGACCTTACTAAGGGTCTCCGACAAAACTGCCTGCTGCTTCCAACCACAGGTTGTGCCTTTACATGAATTTATTAATGGCTGACATCATGGAATTCTCTCCTGCCTGGGGTTAAGCAGGTGACTGGTTCCTAAGTATCAGCAACCCGGGTGTTTTTTCCTGCGGCCAACTGTGGAAACAGGCCAGTGATATACTCACCAGAATGGGTTCCTGTCTCTGGTCTGAACTACCCATGAAGTTGCTGCATTATCTCTGTACCTTGGGGGGACCTTTGCTGCAAACTCTTCACTTAAAACTTGCTTGGTATCTGCATGTTTGGTTCCAATGTGGGGAAATACAGAGACAAAACAACTCCTCAGTAATGTGATCAGTCAGCGGTCACAGCATATACACAGCTGTAGTTTATGGCAGTCCTTTATGCATTCGGTCATGGAGTCTCTGATAAGGAGGACTATGGAAAGCCTCTATGTGGTCCTTGAACATAGTAGACCTTATTCAGATGCATACTGCAAAAAGCCTTGTTACACACATAGAGCCAGAAATTGTGTGTATGGCAGAATCAATTAAATCTATCTTCGCCCCACCCCACCCTCACATCCCCCCAACTTTCCACATGACTCAAGCGCAGCAGCATTACAAATAAGAGCATGTTATGCAATTCATTCAGTTCAATGTGTGAAGTAAGTGGCTCTAGACCCAATAGCAGCCTGTGAGACATTAGAATTCATTGGTGAATTGTGGACCAGAGATAACACTTTACAGTCTCCATCTTCGCAGAGATTACTAGATTACATTAATTTGTAATAAGCAATATCATTGTCAAAATTGCTTATGCCCAGTATCTGTAGTTGGTCACTGCATGCAGGATTTTGTGATGACAAATACCTTTTAGCTGCTTGAAGAGTCTCTCATCGCTGACAAGTGGAGCCCATCCTGCAACCAACAAAACCATACTCCCTCTGCTAGGGAGTCTTCATGAGCCAGCTACCACTCTTCACCTTCAATGTGCAACTGCAATTTGGATAAGGCTGGAAGGTCATACAGCTAGCAGGCCAGGGGCTGAATTTCAAGCTCAGCCTGAAATGTCAGCCATTTTTGTCTTCTCAACCTTGTCAGGTTTGCACCTCCTCACATTTCCACCCAACTCTTTTACTTAACACTTTATCTTCCCACTTTATATGCTGAGCTTAATGTTTACACCTTAGTTACACCAAATATAGTGATGCACTGACACCCCAACCTCCTCCTCGATGATGGTGACTACCCAGAAGTACCTGTTATCCCCCCATGCTTACATGTTGAACTGCTTCACTTCACCCCAGTAAACTGTTCCTAACCCCTACATGAGTTCCCCAACTTCACCACCATGACTTTGATAACCCACCCTTGACTTTCAATGTATAGACCCCCAGGGCTGACCATGCTCCCTTCCCCCTTAACCCTGGTCAACTTGGAATGACGGCCCCTGCCAACCACGACCCGAACCCCGAACCCGAACCCAAACCCGAACTGATCTGTGAGTAGATCCCTGATTTTCCTACCGCTGATTCTTGTACAGGCTGGACTTGACCTGCAGGATTGACTGGGACCCTACTTCTCAGACTGTAATAACACAGATCCCCTGACCTTGGTCTCCCCAGTGGCTGATGAAGGGTGTCAAAGACTTGACTATTCCCCTGACTGTCTGTGAAGCAACCGTGACTGACCATAGCTCCCTTGAACTCACTGAAAGTCAGCTTCCCTTAGAATGTCAGACATAGCCCTATTGATTGATGCATGTGTATAAGCTGGTGGCACACGTTGCAGCTGGCATTGACACAGCGTGATTCTGTACAGCAATATGTCCAGCCCCATGAGTGATCATTTCAGACAAACATGACAAGCTGCCTGGCTGTTTGCCTGAGCTAAAAGACAAGGCGCAGCAGTGAGACAGAACTCGTAGGCCTGTAAGTTCTGAATGAAGTGGAATAGGCAAAAAGGCAATGCAAGGTGAGGCAGAGATGCCGTGAGCATCCAAGTAGGTGCAAAGTGAACGAGTGCGAAAAGAACAAGCTAAGACCCATGAGAGAGGTTCCTTTCTGATGCATAAAATGGGTGCCAGTCTCTGCAACCCAAACTAGCCTGCATCGACACTGCATTGTGAGGTGACAGTAAACTCCAATGTCCAGTATAGAAGTGCTGAACTGTATTATAAGTGAGCCCAAGAATGCCATCATGATTGGTGAAGATGGTGATTTGCTGATGCCACCTTCTGTGGACATTGCTCATGCCATGCCTTGAAATGTTGGGAAACTCTGGCCAGGATGGGTGCCCAGAGAAAATCTCAGAGAGTTGCAGCCGCCAGCTGCCCACCAAACTGGTGATTGGTGCCATCTGGATTCTGTCCACTGCCTGGGAAAGTAACAACCTCTATATGCATGAAGTGAGGTTAGCTAATAATTAAATGTTCATGTGTGCCAATTGGCCCACACTAATCATAGAATCATAGAGTCATAGATCCTGTTGTAATCTGAGGTAACCCCCTTCACTGTCCATTGCACCTCCAATTTTGGTCTCATCTGCAAACTTACTAACTGTACCTCTTATGCTCGCATCCAAATCATTTATGTAAATGACAAAAAGTAGAGGACCCAGCACCGATCCTTGTGGCACTCCACTGGTCACATGCCTCCAGTCTGAAAAACAACCCTCCACCACCACCCTCTGTCTTCTACCTTTGAGCCAGTTCTGTATCCAAACGTCTAGTTCTTCCTGTATTCCATGAGATGTAACCTTGCTAATCAGTCTCCCATGGGGAACCTTGTCAAACGCCTTACTGAAGTACATGCAGATCACATCTACTGCTCTGCCCTCATCAATCCTCTTTGTTATTTCCTCAAAAAACTCAATCAAGTTTGTGAGACATGATTTCCCACGCATAAAGCCATGTTGACTATCCCGAATCAGTCCTTGCCTTTCCAAATACATGTACATCCTGTCCCTCAGGATTCCCTCCAACAACTTGCCCACCACCAACATCAGGCTCACCGGTCTATAGTTCCCTGGCTTGTCCTTACCACCCTTCTTAAACAGTGACACCACGTTAGCCAACCTCCAGTCTTCTGGCACCTCACCTGTGACTATCGGTGGTACAAATATCTCAGCAAGAGGCCCAGCAATCACTTCTCTAGCTTCCCACAGAGTTTTAGGGTACACCTGATCAGGTCCTGCGGATTTATCCACCTTTAACCATTTCAAGACATCCAGCACTTCCTCCTGTGTAATATGGACATTCTGCAAGATGTCACCATCTATTTCTCTACAGTCTATCACTAGAGAGATTCTCACCTAGCCACTGAAAACCTTACGTGGAAATTCAGATTTTTCTCAACATTGAGAATCTTGTTTTTTTCATTCTCAATTGCCTCCAGCTGGGATATAACACCCATAAATTATTTTGGTTCCCTGGAACTTCAGTGTATCCAGTCAAAAGGCAGAGTAGGGAGTACAATGATTTGAACTTCAAAGACACTTACAGAATAAGCACAAATTTCAGGGTTATTTAAAAATTCATTTGTGGGTCAAGCTGCCTGGGCCCAGCATTTATTGCTTATCCCTGATTGCTGTTGAGAAGGTAGTGGTGCGATGCTTTCCTGAACCAGTGCTACCCACTTCGTGTAGGTAGACCCACAATACTGTTAGGGAGGGGATTCCAGGGTTTTTGAACTGGCAACAGTGAAGGAACGGTGATATATTTTCAAGTCAGGATGGTGAGTGGCTTGGAGATGGTGGTGTTTCCATTTGTCTGATGCCATTGACCTTACAACATAGTCATGGGTTTGAAAAGTGCTGTCAAAGGATCTTTGATGAATTCCTGCAGTACATCTTGTAGAAAGTACAGACTGCTATGACTGAGCATCAGTGGTGAAGTGAGTGAATGTGGATGTGCTTCTAATTAATAAGGCTGCTTTGTCCTGGGTGGTATAAAGCCTTTTGAGTGTTGTTGGAGCTGCACTCATCCAGGCAAGTGGGAAATATTCCTTCACACTTATGACTTATCCTGATAGATGGTGGACAGATTTTGGATAATCAGAAAGTGAGGTCCTCATTGTAGCATTCCTAGTTTGTAATCTACTATTGTAGCCACTGTGTTTACATGGCTAATCGAGTTCAGCTTCTAGTTGAAACTAGAACCGTGCCAGACTGTTGATAGTGGGGGAGTCAGGGATAGTAATGCCATTGAATGTCAAAGGTTCAATTCTCTCTTATTGGAGATGGTCATTGTCTGGCACAAATTCAAACATAAAACATAGACAAGTACAACGCAGAACAAGCCCTTCATCCCACAATGTTGTGCCAAGAATTATTCCTAATCTAAAATAAAATAACCTAACCTATGCACCCCTCAATTCACTGCTGTCCATGTGCATGCCCAACATCACTTAAATGTCCCTAATGACTCTGCTTCCACCAGCACCACTGGCAACGCATTCCATGCATTCACAACTCTCTGCGTAAAGAACCTACCTCTGACATCTCCTCCTATACCTTCCACCTAATATCTTAAAACTGTGACCCCTCCTGTCAGTTAATCCTGCCATGGGGAAAAGTCTTTGGCGATTCACTCTATCCATTCCTCTCATTACCTTGTATACTTTGATGATGACACCTCTTTTCCTCCTTCTCTCCAGAGAGAAGAGTCTGAGCTGAGTCAACCTCTCTTCGTAAGACAAGCCCTCCAGTCCAGGCAGCATCCTAGCAACATCGATGACTGTATCGGCACTGCCTCATGCTCCCAAGGCAATGATAAATGTGAGGTAGTTGTGGTCACTGTCACCAAAGTGCTCTCCCACCGCGAGATCTGACACCTGTCCTGACTCATTGCCGGGCATCAAATGCAAAATGGCCTCTCCCCTCGTCGGCCTGTCTACATACTGAGTAAGGAAATCCTCCTGAGCCTACATGACGAAAATGGCTCCATCCAAACCATCTGCACTAAGGAGTTTCCAGTCAATATTGGGAAATTAAAAGTCACCCATAACAACAACCCTACTATATCTGCATTTTTCCAAAATCTGCTGGCCGATGAGTTCTTCATTCTCCTGACTACTATTAGGGGGTCTGTAGAAAACCCCCAATGAGGTGTCTCCCTTGCTGTTCCTAACTTCCATCCATACTGACTCAGTGGACAAACCTTCCTCACCAACTTTCATTTCTGTAGCTGTGGTGCAGTCTCTGATTAGCAATGCTGCACTCCCTCCTCTTTTTCCACACTGCCTGTTCTTTTCAGATGTTCTGATGCCTGGAATATCTAGCAACCTTTTCTGCTCCTGTAAAACCCATGTCTCTGTTATGGCCACAATAACATTGTCCCAAGTACTGGTCCATGCTCTAAGTTCATCACTCTTCTTTCTGACACTCCTTGCGTTAAAGCAGACATACTTTAACCGATCCCGTTGTTTCAACACATGAAAAACCTTCCCAATAGATTCAGTACATCCTGTCACTGCACCATTTACAACTACCCACCTCTCAGATATGTAGGTCTGGTTCTCACCCCTTGCCAAACCAATCTAAATCCTCCCAAACCACACAAACAAATCTCCCACCCAGGACATTTGTGCCCCTCCAGTTCAGGTGAAACCCATCCTTCATATACAGGCCCCACCTTCTCCAGAAGTTGGTCAAAGTAGCTGAAGCCTTCCCTCCTGCACCAACCTCACAGCCACGTGTTTAAGCTGCACTCGCTGATTGTTCCTCACCGCACTGTCTCGTGGCACCAGTAGCAAACCTGAGATCGCTACTCTACTCATCTGTCTTTCAGCTTCCAACCTAACTCTCTGTAATCACTTTTCAGATCCTCAATCCCTTTCCTGGCTATATCATTGGTGCCAAAATAAACCACGACTTCTGGCTGCTCACTCTCCCCCTTCAGCACCTGATCAGCGACATCCCGGATCCTGGCACCGGGGAGACAACATATCTTCCGGGAGTCCATTCCTGACCACAAAATCTCCTGTCAATCTGTCTAACTGTTGAGTCTCCTACCACTACCGCGTTTCTATTCTTCCCCCTTCTCTTCTGAACCTCAGTGTCAGACTCAGTGCCAGAGACCTGACAACTATAGCTTTCCCCTGGTAGGCCGTCCCACCAGCCGTATCCAAAACAGTGTAATTATTTGCCACTTGTCAACCCAAGCCTGGACACTCAAATATGCTTTCCTTTTTTTTGATGTGCACAATTACTTCAAACAGATTTTTAGTAAAATACTGAATAATTTGAATGTCTGTTCAAATGGGAAGGATAAACATTTTCAACCAGGGCCCTTTCAGTGTCTCCGGGCTAATATTTAAGAACGTAATTTATCACCTACTGCCCCGTTTTGAAACAAATAAAATCTAATGTCAAACCTGTACTTTTTAAGTAACAGAAATTTGGATTAAGTTTTCATGATTACACGTCTTATGGCTGGGCTTCAGCAGGAAGTAAGTTAACTATAAACATCACCAGATGTCATTATTTAGTTATGTTGCATGGCCATAAATAAAATAAAACCTCAAAACTTTGCATGACTTCATAATTTCATATCAAAAAACACAACAGGATAAAAATGCAGCTGATAGGAATTCGTGTTCTGTCAGACCTTCACTGTGTGCGAGTGTGAGTGTGTGTCTTTTTTGGTCAGTGGTCCCATATTCCAAATTATTCACATGTTACTGTAAGAGAACAAAGAGAATAGCAAATAGAACAGTTTCTATTTGCTATTCTCTTTGTTCTCTTTTCAAGTATTTGACCAGTTTTAATGTAAAGAATGATTGGAAAATGAAAATGTTTTTACCATCTCACAATCCTTCTTTTCTGGTTTCATGTCTCACAGCAGGAACCGTCGCTTTTGGGAAAAAGAGCTACAGGTGGGATACAGAAGACTTAAAATAAAAGTATACAGTGCAGACTCTGACATTGATCTACTACATCTAGTGGTAATACTCACATTCAAGGTTGTTAAGTGTATGTAATGGGCAGTGCTAAAGGAGATATAGTTATTATTCATTAACACTGGACACCCGGAGAATATAAGCATTCAAAAGAACTCTGGGGCCAGGGCTATTGGTCACCATTTCTGTTGAAGGTATAAGTGATTGAAGCAAGCAGTAGTGTTTGATGAACAGACTGGCACAATGCTGACTTAACTAGTATAGGTAATTTTGCTAGATTCCTCCTGAAAATACCCTGATGCAAATAAATGTATCAGCTGATAATGACCTTAATGGCTATTAACATTGTATACCTGCACTGAAATGAGTAACAGCCTTCCTGCGTCAGTGGTACATTATTTAGACTAATTAAAGCTACCATACAAAGTCTATTTTATTCATTTCGGGAATGTAGTCTTCACTGGAGGAGCTAGCATTTATTGCCCATCCCTAATTGCTCTTAAGATGGCGTTGATGAGCTGCAACACATGAAACTTTCTGTAATATTACCAGTGTTACCGTGGCATAGCAGTGCCAACAGGTGGAACACCAGAAAATGTCTCCATTCTAACCTGCAAATAGATTAAAGCTAATTCTCTAAGAACCGATCCATTCACATGTTCGAACTGCAAGTATGTATTTTGATTCATCCTAAAGTCATGACAGATCTTCCAAAATCTGAGACTCCTAAATAAGAAACTGCTGAACATCTTTCTTCAGTCTCCTAAAGCAATAGTTTTCACAACTAACACTATCTGTTCCAACATGACAAATCAACTGAGAATGTGGCACTTTGTTTTCGAGATGTGTAATAGATCAAAAGTCACATTATCAGCCACTGTGCTTCTATTTCCAGAGAGTCATCAAGATATTTGCAATTCAACAGTGAAAGGCGTTTCTGAGTTGGAGCAGGGTGATGAAATCATAGCTGCTCACATAATAAAAAATATGATGTGCTATTGATCATTAACCAGCTGGACAATGTCACAGTGGTTTTCTTTCCTCCTAACTCAGGAAATGTATGGCATTTTGACAGTGATACACAAGCACTCATGAACCTCTTGAACCTGTTGTAATCTCACAAAATGATAGAAACCCAGTGAGTACTAACATGCTTTTACACCATTTAGAGGCATAGAGTCATAGAGATATGCAGCATGGAAACAGACCCTTCGGTCCAACCTGACCATGCCGACCAGATATCCCAAACCAATCTAGTCCCACCTGCCAGCACCCGCCCCATATCCCTCCAAATCCTTCCTATTCATATACCCATCCAAATGCCTCTTAAATGTTGCAATTATACCAGCCTCCATCACTTCCTCTGGCAGCTCATTCCATACATGTACCATCCTCTGCATGAAAAAGTTGCCCCTTAGGTCTGTTTTATACCTTTCCCCTCTCACCCTAGTTCTGGACTCCCCAACCCCAGGGAAAAGACTTTGTCTATTTACCCTATCCATGCCCCTCATAATTTTGCAAACTACTATAAGGTCACCCCTCAGCCTCCGACGCTCCAGGGAAAACAGCCCCAGCCTGTTCAGCCTCTTCCTATAGTTCAAATCCTCCAACCCTGGCAACATCCTTGTAAATCTTTTCTGAACGCTTTCAAGTTTCACAACATCTTTCTGGTAGGAAGTTCTGAGAGGATTCCATTTAGTTCCTCGGAGACTTACACTAGTAACCAATGCAATCCATGTGGAATTTCATAGCCTACTTTTTATAAAAATAACACTAATGTGCAATGGTTCCTCACATTCAGAATTAAATATTGATGAAAAGAGACATATATTACCAAAAGCATTTAATCTTGCTGTCATCAGGACAAATGCAAGAATGCCAAATTTCAAATGATCACGATAGTTCATATTAGAGGAGCGAAGGTATTGATTGGTTACCGAACCAACTCTGATTTCCCAAGGCCTTGCCTTGAAGAGAACAACAGGAAACTATAGGTTCCCCCAACTCCTAAAAACACACACACAGCTTGAACACATCCTTTTTACTTTACAGTGAACAGATTCCTACATATGAGACATCTGGCAACCATAAATGAACCACATTATAAACTCAATACATTATTGCAATTGTTTGTATTGGTTGGTGGTTTACGCAGGATTGCCCATTCACATCTAACATAGATGTTGAGTTTAGTTTTTGAAAGTGCACATTGCCTGGACATTGCCTATTACAAACAACTCAAGAAACATTGGACAGAATATTATAGGCTATAGTGAGATTTGTCGCAGAAACATGTGAAATGCCCAGGCCCATCTCAGTGTTTGGAACTATTTGGTGCACATTTTATACTTCGGTCAAGTGACAGGGGATGTTTCTTGCTAGGCAGTGATGAATTGATGATTATTGCTTGATGACAATGTTTTCACTGCCTTATTAATGGAACAACTGCACCATACTTCTTTAGCCAGAGGAAGATACTCTTATTCAGTAAATTAAGAATACCCTATGTTACCAGCCACATGGCCTTGGATGTGGTCAATCAGCAGCTCAGAGCTGTCAGAATCAGGATCCTCCAAGGAATGAGGAGCCCAATGTTCTCCACCTTGCCACCTCCTTGACTTTTCGTCTGTTATTGTGGGCTCTTTCCCTCCTGGAAAGGGAGTGCAGCATGTATTCAGGGAGATGAAATTGAATAGCACAGCTGATACTCTTGGTGCAGGTGGGGAGGTGTCCCAAGTAAGTGAATAGATAATGCAGAGGGCTATGCAGGGTTAGTAGCAGCAAGAGTAGGAGTGAGTGAGAGTGAAGGAGGGAAGATATTGTAGGTAGCAGTGAGAGTGGTAAAGCATGAATCTTGGTGGGACATGGGTACAGTCGCAAAGATGAAGCAAGCCTGATGTATCAGACATATATCAAACATTTTGGAGTGGTCGAGTGGTTCAGTGGTTAGCACTGCTGCCTCATAGCATTAAAGATGCAGGTTTGATTACAGCCTGGGAGGACTGCACATTCTCCCAGTGTCTACATGAGTTTTCTCTGGGCATTCTGATTTCCTCCCACAGTCCAAAGATGTGCAGGTTAGGTGGACTGGGCACACTACATTGTCCTGCTGTGTCCAGGGATATGTGGTCTAAGTAGATTAGCTTTGGGAAATGTAGGGTTGTGGGGATAGGGTGGGTCTGTGTGGGATGGTCGTTTGAAGGTCAGTGTGCACTTGATGGGCTGAATGGCCTATATCCACACGTATAGAGATTCTATGACTCTATGTGGTGTAGCTACCTGCCATTGCACCAGCACTGAAATTCATACATGACGCTATTGTGTTTTAGGTTTGACATCTTTTTCAAATGTTTAAATAACTCATTCATGGTAGATGGTCATCACTGATTAGGTCAGCATTTATTACCCATTCCAAATTGGTTAAAGGACATTTACAGGGCAACCACATTGCTGTGAGCCTGGAGTCACATGTTGTCCAGACCAGGTAAGGATAACAGATTTCTCTCCCTGAAGGAGGAACATGAACCAGATGCATTTTTACAACAATCGATTATGGTCATCAATTTGGTTATTTCACGATTTTTATTGAAGTTAAATTTTAACCATCTAGCATGATGGGATTCAGACCATCACGCAAGCCAACCTTTCATCCATTGACTCCATCTACATTGATTGTTGCCATGGAAATGCAGTCAACATCATCAAAGACGCCTCCCACCCTGAATATAATCTTTTCCAACCTCTTTCATCATGCAGAAGGTACAGAAGCTTAAACACATATCAACAAGTTCACTTCTTTCCACCTGTTATTCCACTTCTGAATGGACCTCTCATATTTCAAGCATAAGGTTGATCTTGCTTTTTGTGCACCTTCTCTGCAGCTGTAACTTTGTATTGCTCGCTCTGTTGAATCATCTTCTAACCTTTGTATGTTATGATCTGCCTGTACTGCATGCAAGAGAAAACTTTTACTCTACTTTAATACTTGTGCCAATGATAAATCAAATCAAAGATTGTGAATCCTTTGGTATTACCACGAAACCACGGCCTCTCCACTGACTGATAGCAGCATCCTTTTAATGGGAAGGATCATTCACATAACGACTGTGTAGAATCAGCGTAACAGTTTCTGACAAAAACAAATATCGGCAGCATGCCTCTTTTCAGCAGTATTGACTTCTGTACTACCAAGTAACTGCCTGTTAGAGATAGGACCTGGGGATTTTCCACCCAAGATGTAAGTTAGGGATAATAGTCCATCAAATAATCAAAACTATTGTTGCTGCGATTTTGTGTTAAGAGAATAAGTTCAGAGGTGATGATAATGACCAATTTCCATTTGGTGTTAATTGTCACACAGTGCTTCAGGAAATTATCAAATAAGACTGATAATGCATTCACTATTGAGTGAGTAGAGTAAATGTTATTGGAATCTTTTGGCACCATGTCAGGAAGTATTACTTTCTATTATAGGAACTGACATTGGTTTTTATTATATAAATAGCCTTCAACCCAGGTAATCTCTTTGAACACATTTAAAATGTTCTGAATAAACCAAAAGACCACAAGATAAAATGAGTATTGATGATGAAGGCAACATCGAACACATTGGCACATCTACCCAGATGGCATCATGGCACAGTGGTTAGCCTTGCTACCTCCAAGTGCCAGGAACCTTGGTTTGATTCCAGCCTTGGAAACTGTGTGGAATTTGCATGTCCTCCCCGTGTCTGCATGGGTTTTCTCCCACAATCCAAAGATGTGCAGATTAGGTAGATTTGCAACGCTATATTCCATAGAGTCCAGGGATGTGTTGGTAAGGTGGATTAGCCATGGGAAATGTAGGCTTACAGGGATGGAGTGGGTCTGGTGGAGCACCAGTGTGGACTTGATGGACAAAATGGCCTGCTTCTATATTGTAAGGATTCTATGATTCTACCCAGACAGACAGTATATCCCAGATTGTTATATTTAATTGCCCCAGAAATGATTCCACAAACATTAAGCTCATTACCGTCGGCTGCGAAGACCTTTATGCAGCAGTGCTATGCATGCTTTTAACTAATTTTAATCTTGGTTCCCTTTTTTCTGTCTTGTACTTTTAAGTACACAGAGGAACCTTGGTTATCCGGCATTCAATTATCCGAATATCGGATTATCCAGAAAGATCGCAAGGTCCTGCTGCTTGGCTAAACTATGTTATCCAGCATTTGATTATCCAGAATTTGACTAACTAACCAAAATATTTCCTGCCCCTGACCTTCGGATAACTGAGGTTCCTCTGTAGTAGTGTTTTTCTAACTATTACTAGCTTATAAATGTCATCGAGATCATCTTTCAGTTACATAAAACTTTTGATGGAAGGTCCACGTTTTTATCATCTATTCTTACACAACATTTTTTCCATGGTATAAGGATCAGCATCATGGTTCTTTTTTGTGTCACTCAAATATTTAAGTAGATTCGTTCTCTCTCAATGGTCATAATGATTTCTACTTAGGTTTTTTTTAATGTCAACACAAAAATCAGTAAAATGATTATTTGGGTTCTTTATTTGAAAATAAGATTACATAAGATTTTTTTTCACTCATGGAATGTGGGTATTGCTGGCTGGCCAGCATTTATTTCCCCTCCCTCATTGGCCTTGAGAAGGTGGTGGTGAGCTGCCTTCTTGAACTGCTACTGTGCAGTGCTGTAGATAGTCCAACAATGCCCTTAGGGAAAGAATTACAATATTTTGACCCAACAACTGTGAAAGAACAGTGATATATTTGCAAATTAGGATGGTGAGTGATTTGGAGGGGAATTTGCAGATGGTGGTGCTCCCATCTATCTGTCTTGGTAACTGGTAGTGGTTGTGGGTTAGGAAGGTGCTGTCTGAGGATCTTTAGTGAATTTCTGCAGCGCATCTTGTAGATAGTACACACTGCTGCGACTGAACATCGGCGGTGGGGGGTCGGATGCTTGTGGATATCATGCTTTGTCTTCAATGATGTCAGGTTTTTTGAGTGTTGTTGGAAATAATATTCACTGGGAGACCAACAGGCACTTGTTTGACCTCAATGATGCTTGCAGACCACCTTGAGGTCATAAGCCTTCTACATCACCTTGGTATGCAATGATTGACAATGTTGCTGATGTGTTTCTTTTAAGGTTTATGAACTTCATCTCACAACAGTCACAGTGGACAAAATTTGTTTCAAGAAAGGAACTAAAATTGTTTCAAAGTAATATTCTTAGCCTTATGTGGCTTCTCTGAATTTCTTTGAACACTCACCCCCACCCCACAAACCACATGCCAATCAGGCAATTGGTGATGTCACTGGTGGCTCTGCCCTTGGAATCAAGACCGAAGGAGTGGAGGTAAAATCAATGCCTGCAGATGCTGGAAACCAAATTCTGGATCAGTTTGCTGGAAGAGCACAGCAGTTTAGGCAGCATCCAAAGTGCAGTGAAATTGACGTTTCGGGCAAAAGCCCTTCATCCTGATGAAGGGCTTTTGCCCGAAACGTCGATTTCACTGCTCTTTGGATGCTGCCTGAACTGCTGTGTTCTTCCAGCACCACTGATCCCAAAGGAGTGGAAGTCCCACTGGCAAAGATTGCTGACCAATCAGAGGCCAAATAGATTGGGCTCAACAGTTCCACATAGGAGGTTGTTGCTGCTCTCAGAAGGTGACTCAAGATTGTGGAGGGCTCAGAATAAAAAGGATGGTATGGGCAGGTTCGTGTGTAAAGGCTTGCAGTGTGAGTGGGTCAGTGGGGTCAAAAGCAAAGGTAAGGGCTGGCTCTCAGCAGGCAATCCTTTGCCCAATGGCCAGTCCTTCAATCAGGCACCAATTGCTTTTATCACCAATCTCGTTGGTTAACTGCCTACATAGTAGCAACTATCATCAATACCACAAGGTGATAGACATCTTCCCTGTAGTTGGCTTCATCCCAACATTGGCAGGCTGTGTCCCTTATCTGATTCTAAATTAGCCACTTAAACATTGGTGGTGGGGTGAGAGGTGGATCTCCCTAGAACGTCATTTGCCTGCAGCCAAGAAGATGAGGTTTCGGTCTGCTGCCACGCTGGCTAATGAAGTACTCTTTCCTCCAGCCAACTCGCTGCTTCCAGGACAGAAGATTCCACCCAGTCCTATTGCCGCATTAACTGTAAATGAGGATGTGATTTAAACTGTATGTTCAATCATCTGAACAATATGAGTTCTTCCAAAGATAATTGCATTCTAGTGATGACTAACAGGAGTAGATCATTCAACACAAGTATCAGTTAACCATATCATTGCTGATCTGTCTCCTATATGCATCAACCTGCCTTGGACCGATATCCTTCCGAGCCATTACCCAACAAAAGTCTATCCATCGCAGTTCTTGCAATTTTTGATTCCCATCAAGCCTTGGCAGTTTTCAGGGAGACAGAGTGCCAGATCTCTGCTACTCTATGAGTGAATAGAGCTCCCTTCATATCATCACTGAATGGCCCTACACTACGGTGAAGACTTTGCTTCACGCTCCTAAAGTTTCCATCCAAGAAGTATAAACATTTTAATAGTCGTTGCTCGAACAAACATTGATTATTGCATCAATACGATGCCCACTGTTCCTTCGCTCTGTGCAAATTCCATGCTTTTCAAAAATAAATCAGATCTCTCAGTATATCTGATAGAGCATCAGCCATGAAGATCCATAGGCTCTGTCCTTTATCCACACATTCTTTTTAAAGGGAAGGATATTGTATGGGAATTACTTATGCCCAAATTGTCTAAAATTCTGACGCTGCCTCCAACAAGCTGATCTTTGCACTGGGCATATGATCTTGCCAAATCTGTTCCATAATTAAAAGTAATCAGTTTATTCCATAGCAGACCAATTGCTTCTTTATCTTTTGACATTTAAAGTGTGCCTAAAATGACACAAAAAAGAACAGGAAAGAAAGTCAAATCCTTGCGTTGAGGCAATGCATGGTCTATGGTAGTGAGCTAATTAAACCTCCGAACATAAATTATCATGAAAAAGTGGGCCTTCGTTAGCATTCTTGAAATATATTTAAAATGATATCAGAATTATTACTGAGCATGAACAAATAGTTGATCTGTAGCTGGCAGGGCTGTTGCAATAAAATCTGCAGCTTTCTTGGATTATTTATGGTTCCTTTTTGTAGCCCCGACATCATAATAGTGGAAAACCAGAAAAACTTTAAGAATCAGTCACTTTAATTCGTCTTTGCTGGGATTCAGATTTTCAGTCTTGTATGATGCTGCTTCATTCTCTTTTAAACACATCTCAGGAACAGCATTCATGATCATTTCAAGTTAAATGAAGAGTTGGAGATTATCCAGCGTTGTGAGGAAACTTCCCTTAAATGTAGTTGGGTGGAACGTCAAACATCTTGCCTGCAGCCTCTACTATTTATCATTCCAAACTCTATCGCCTGGCATCCTATCTGTCTAGTGAACCTGACGGGGAACACCTTGGTGTGAGTTAAGTACTTTGCACAAACTTGTCGCATCATTTTTCTTATATGCAGTTGTGACAGAAGTTGATTGAATCAAATGCTCAACTGAAAAACCATAAATAGCAGAATAAGTCAACACCTACCAGCACAGGTGCAAATACAGAAACAGGACATAGTGAAAGCTCACTGCTTTTGTGACCAATACCAAATTCCAAATTGTCACTACTGTTTTATGACCATAAGACCATAAGACATAGAGTGGAAGCAAGGCCATTCAGCCCATCAATTCCACTCCGTCATTTAATCATGGCTGATGGGCGTTTCAATTCCCCATAACTGTACTTTCCTCATAGCTCTTAATTCCTTGTGAGACCAAGAATTTAGCCATCCCTGCCTTGAAGACACCCAACATCCCAGCCTCCACTGTGCTCCATGGCAATGAATTCCACAGGTTTTATTGTGCTTTTCTGATGAGCAACAGGAATTGGTTGGTTAGTATAATCAGAGTTGCCAATATCATATTGATCCTTGTTACTTTTGTAAGTGATTAATTTTGTCCAAAGACATAAACACTTCTATGTATTATTAAATTACTACCATTATGAGCAGTTTCTGATGGGTTACTGCACGTTAAATGTATCATTCCTTACTCTGTTTTGTTTGATGAGAAGTTGTTTTTCTGTGAAGCAAAAGAGTATTTTAAAACATTGCTTCTTGGAATCTGAGTTACTAAGTACCTTAAAAGAACTTGATCTCTCTCTTGAGCCCTGGAGTATTTTGGGCTTGAGACATCACACCACCAATAAGCTTCTTCCCCTGTTTCCGAAAACTCTTGCCATTCTTTTCCTTTTCTTCTTTGCCCTAAACATGGTTTCATTCCTCAAAGTTTCACAGGCCTCTCCACCCCTTCTGTTCCAGCCTCTACTTCATTTTCTCCCACCCCTGAACTGCCACTGAACACAGAGTCAGATTATCCAGAGAGAGAGGTTACCTTCAGGAAAAGATATTTCACATCAGGAGCACAGGAGTTTAAAGGAAAGTGCTCCAAATTTTTTAATTCCTGAAGAATGCATCTGTCAGTTATAAAGGCATTTTTTCTTTTCAGTGCTAAGTGGAATGTTTTAGATTAGATTACTTACAGTGAGGAAACAGGCCCTTCGGCCCAACAAGTCCACACCGACCCGCCACCCACCCATACCCCTACATTTACCCCTTCCCTAACACTACAGGCAATTTAGCATGGCCGATTCACCTGACCCACACATCTTTGGACTGTGGGAGGAAACCAGAGCACCCGAAGGAAACCCACGCAGACACGGGGAGAACGTGCAAACTCCACACAGACAGTCGCCTGAGGCGGGAAATGAACCCGGGTCTCTGGCGCTATGAGGCAGCAGTGCTAACCACTGTGCCACCCACACGCTGAATTCTTGTCTTTATTTTTGCCATTCATTGTCAAAAACCAGCACTCTGTTAGACCCAGGACAACACACTTCTTTTTAATATACCGAGCCTCAAATGGACACAATGCTAAATGAATATATATTGCTCATCTGAAAGAGTGTGGCTGCTAATTCATGAAGATTTTCAGTGACATTTTAATATGACACGTATGAGCTTTGTCACACTGGGCATTTGCAGAGTTTCATTTTGGATTTGATATGGAAAAAACTAGTGCAGGCACAATGGACTGAATAGTCCTCTTGTATGTTCTAAATCATATACAGTTCCACTTTATGTTGTAATTTAGAGCATTTGCTCATTAATCAACACAAATGTAGAGCCTGGAGAAAACAAGTCATTGCAATGGTTTTATCAAATATTTACCTTTGGGAAATATTCAAATGTTCTCCAGTTATTTTAAGAATGTACAGATTATGTATTTGCATTTTTCTCTATTATTTATCATAGGTCAGTAATTGGCTGGGTTGAATTTGTCCTGCTGGACATCTTTGGGCAATTTTCCACATTTTCAGGTAGGTGCCAGTATTGTATCTGGGCAGGGAAGCAGCAAGTTGTGGAGCACAAGCCTTCAGTATTATCACCAGAAGCAAGGCCCATAGCCTTTGTGATATTGAGTGCCTCCAAAACCTTCTTGTTAGCATGTGGGCTATTTCAGAAGGCAGTTAAAAGTGAACCACATTCCTGTGGGTCTGTAGTCACATGTAAGCCAGACCGGGTGAGGATGTGAGATTTCCTTCTCCAGAGGACATTAGTGAGCCAGATAGGTTTTTCCTACAGTCGACAATGGTTTCATGCTCATCAGTGGATTCTTAATTCCAGAATTTTTTTATTGAAGTCAAATTTCATGAGTTGCGGTGACAGGATTTGAACCCAGCTCCGCAGAAAATTAGCCGAGTTTCTGAATTAATAGTCCAGCGATGATATTGCTAGGCTAACAACTCCCCAGGCTCACTTGGATCAGGGTATCAGGGTCAACTCTGCTAAAGTTAATGAATGGCAATTACAAAGAATAAAGGCAGATTTGGCTGGAGTGGATTGAGAACGATATTTAGCGACAATGACAGTTGAGGAACAATGGCAGATATTAAAACAAGCAATTCATGACTCGGAGCAGAGACAAATCCCAGTGAGGAAGAAAGATTCTAGGAAGAGAGAAAACCAACCATGATTAACCAAGGAAGTTGTGGATAATATCACAATGAAAGAAAAAAAACACAACCATGGATTAGTGTTAAATCAAAGGATTGGGTGAGTTTTAAAAAAACTTAAAACACCTAAACAAAAAGAAAACTGGGAGAAAATCTATATCCAGGTTAAGCTGGCAAATAATATAAAAACAGGCAATAAAAGTGTCTTTAAATCTATCAGTCAAAAGAGAGAGGAAACAATGAACAAAAGGACCTGAGAGATTGAGGCATGGGAAATAATAGTGAGGAACCCAAGAAATGGCAGAGGAGTTGATTAAATATTTTGCATCATTCTTCACAATAGAAGACACGAACAGCTTTCTAAAATTACCAAGGGATAACAAAGAGGAAATAAATGCAGCAACAATCTCTAGAAAAAAAAAAGGGAAACTTATGGGGCTGAAAGATGATAACTCCCCTCAAAACAATGTTTGAATCCTAGAATGTCAAAGGAAATAACTACAGAGGTAATGGATGCACTGGAGTAATCTTCCAAGAATGCTTAGAGTTGGGAAAAATCCAAAGGATTATAAAACTGCAAATGTAACACCCTATTTGAAAAGGAAAAGGAGACAAAAGCAGTTAATAAGAAGCCAGTTCACTTAACATCTGTAAGGGAAAATGTTAGAACCTATGATTGAGATGTATTAGAGAAGATTTAAATGTACATTATGTAATCAAATACAGTCAGTGTGATATCATATAGAAGAAATCATGATAAACATGTTAGAATTCTTTGAGGATATACCAATTAGAATAGATAAAGGGGCCCAATAAATATTACATATTTTTGTTTCCAAAATATGTTTGATTAACTGCTACATATGAAGGATACACTATAAGACAAAAATCCACGGTGTTGTGGCATTATATTGCATGGATAGAGGACTGGTTAACTGACAGAAAACAGAAATTTGGGAGAAAGTGGCTATTTTCAAAATGGCAAACTCTAACTAATGGAAGTTGACAGCGATCAGCTTTGTAATGGCTTTCTCGAAGCCAGACTCATAAACACTCAGGCAAAACTTTTGCAAAATCAATTTCAATGGACTAAATATCACACCTCATGGCAAAAAATGTCTTCCCCACCATATCTTGTTTCTTCAATTTCTAAAAGGCTAATATCGCAAAGTGTGGACAAGGTAAGTGCCTCAAAGACACTCTGAAGTTCTGTGAGAGCTAAGCCACATTGACAGCAATGATTGGGAAGAGCTTCCTAATGGTGACAATTTAACATCATGTGAATCATGCCCTAAGATGCATCACTTTAATGATGAGACAGATGAATGACTGAGAAGGGAAAAAAGGAACATTGGATCTCACTACTTCATGGAACATCCTGTATTGTGTTTCCCTAGACATGTAGGTCAAGAATTGACCCATTCAGTCACATGAAGGCCCATAGCAGGAATACAAGACCTTAAGCACTGGAACAGACCCTTCAGCCAACCCTGACTGCACTGACACATGATGCCTTTCTAAACTAAACCTCTACGCTTCTACATGGTCAATATCTCTGTATTTATTGCCTATTCATATATCAGTCAAAATGCCTCTTCAACACATCTATTATATCCAGCTCCACCACTTCCTCTGGCAGCATATTCCAGGCGCTTACCAATCTCTGTGTAAAAAATTGTCTCTCACATTTATTTTAAACATACCCCCTTTAACCTTAAACCTACGTCCCCTACTAATTGTCATTCTTACTCTGGGAAAAATACTCTGAGTATCCATTCTCTTAATGCCTCTCACAATTTTATAAACTTCTAACAGGTCACGCCTCATCCTTCAACATTCAAGTGAAAACAAACCAAGTATGTCCAATCTCCCCGCATGGCTCAAACCCTTCAAAACAAGCCAACCAGTACACTCCAAACCAGACAACATCCTGGTAAACTGTTTCTGTACCCTTGCCAAAGCCCCCACACCCTCCTTGTAGTCTTGCAACCAAAACTGTACAAAATATGTCAAATGTGGCTTAACTCTAAAGTTCCACACAGCTGCAACATGACTTGCCAATGTTTGTACTCCAGGCTCTGACTGATGAAGCCAAGCATGTCATATACCTTCTTGGCCATCTTATCCACTTGTGTTGCCACTTTCAGGGATCTGTGGACCTGAATGCCTAGAAGGAAGGGTTTGGAGGGATATGGGCTGGGTGCTGGCAGGTTGGACTGGATTGGGTTGGGATATCTGGTTGGCATGGGTAGGTTGGACCGAAGAGTCTGACTCTGTGCTGTACATCTCTATGACTCTATCTCTATGTATGCTGATGGGTTCTGCCATTTATTGCATACTTCCCTCCAGCATTGGATCTTTGCATTTGTCAGGATTAAACTTTAATAGAAATCCTTCTCAAATTTAGGGCCAGTGGTTAACTAATCTGTACTACATGTATAAATCTCTGATGCGACCATTTATATGCTACCATTGTTTTCTCTGTAATCTTGGGTTTTGAGTGATATTTTACACTGGCATATATCAAAGTGGTAATAATAGGTTGCAAATAGCTTGATTCATTCAGTATTTGAAGGTGCAGAATTCAACTTGTCTGAGCACTTCAAATGCAAAGCCAGTTGAGTGTGGTCAGGGTTGATTGAAGTTCACCTCAGGACATACTTGATTTAATGAATGCACAGCTTTGCACGTCAGGATGCCAATTAATCAGCGCACTAATTCGAGCAGCCATAACCAAGTGCCATGCCCTATAGTCTGAATATGTTAGGCACCTTTATTAGGACTGGAAAGCTACTGTACTCATACAAATATTAGTGGAAGTCGTGATTCTGCCAACATAGCAACAGATGTTGGAGTTAGTAGCTGCTATTTGCTCTGTAAATTCAGTCTTGATCATGGAGGCTTCAAGTCTTAGCCCTTGTTAAGCATATACAAAAGCAGAAAGTCCAGATTAAACTCCTGGGAATCAGATGTGATTATCTCTTCTAGAACACGTAAGGGGTTTTGACATGTTGTCAAATAGTGAGCAATTTCACAGAAAGGGCGAAGGTCAAAAGGAAAATTAGTCATCACAGCAGTTATGTGTAGTAAAACAATACACCCAAAGCAAGTGTTTTTCTCCATACAACCCTGAAAAGAAGGAGCATGGGTTAACCCTTTCCAGTACATCAGATAACTGTCAAAAGATTTTTTTTTCTTAATTTAAGTCCTCATTAACCAGATATGGTCAACTACCAGCACACACTGGGCTTGAATGTGCTGAAAGAGGTTGAGAATCAGAAAATTAAATAGTCAAAACCCCTGTCAGAATTTAAAGGTTTGGTCACTTTAAGATCGCATGTTCTGAACAAATAATTTAAACAAATCTAAAATATGCAATTATTACTGCCCTCGCTGAAGGTGTGGAGGTAACGTTTTCTCTCTTGTTAGTTTGTTTGCATTTATTACTATGGATGGAATTTTCCCAGTTCCTGGATAATATGGGCAGTAGTGAGTCAGTTGGGAAAATATGGGGCAAATGTGGAAAAACAAGATTCTCAATATCGAGAGAAACACTCTGATTCTTCAACCAAGCTTCTAATGATGAAACGTGAATCTTAGAGTAAGCGGTGAGAGGTTGGTTTACATGTATTAGCCCATCCTGGCATGAAATTCAGAGCTTGTATCTAGCCTTTCCAGATCGATGCTTTCTCTTCCAGGCGTCCATCTTGGAACATAGGCCCAACACGTCAGGTTATGTCCCATGTTCAGTGTGTACCAGCACCCTTGAAGGTTAGCATCAGACACGTACCAGCCTTACGACATTATCACGGCACAATTCTAACGCTTAGAATGCAGATATCGCCCTCAATATTGCATTTGGAGCAAACTGGCATCATTTATTGCAATTCTGCTGCCAGGTCATTTTCCATACAGGATGAGTATCCATTTCATGTATTGGAGCAAGATCCATCTCAGATTTGCTGATGATAGGTATCATGGTGAATCCACTTTTGGCATGGGCTGATACCCCACATTATTTTGTTTTCATCTAAAATATGCAATTATTACTGCCCTCGCTGAAGGTGTGGAGGTAACGTTTTCTCTCTTGTTAGTTTGTTTGCATTTATTACTATGGATGGAATTTTCCCAGTTCCTGGATAATATGGGCAGTAGTGAGTCAGTTGGGAAAATATGGGGCAAATGTGGAAAAACAAGATTCTCAATATCGAGAGAAACACTCTGATTCTTCAACCAAGCTTCTAATGATGAAACGTGAATCTTAGAGTAAGCGGTGAGAGGTTGGTTTACATGTATTAGCCCATCCTGGCATGAAATTCAGAGCTTGTATCTAGCCTTTCCAGATCGATGCTTTCTCTTCCAGGCGTCCATCTTGGAACATAGGCCCAACACGTCAGGTTATGTCCCATGTTCAGTGTGTACCAGCACCCTTGAAGGTTAGCATCAGACACGTACCAGCCTTACGACATTATCACGGCACAATTCTAACGCTTAGAATGCAGATATCGCCCTCAATATTGCATTTGGAGCAAACTGGCATCATTTATTGCAATTCTGCTGCCAGGTCATTTTCCATACAGGATGAGTATCCATTTCATGTATTGGAGCAAGATCCATCTCAGATTTGCTGATGATAGGTATCATGGTGAATCCACTTTTGGCATGGGCTGATACCCCACATTATTTTGTTTTCATCTAAAATATGCAAATATTACTGCCCTCGCTGAAGGTGTGGAGGTAACGTTTTCTCTCTTGTTAGTTTGTTTGCATTTATTACTATGGATGGAATTTTCCCAGTTCCTGGATAATATGGGCAGTAGTGAGTCAGTTGGGAAAATATGGGGCAAATGTGGAAAAACAAGATTCTCAATATCGAGAGAAACACTCTGATTCTTCAACCAAGCTTCTAATGATGAAACGTGAATCTTAGAGTAAGCGGTGAGAGGTTGGTTTACATGTATTAGCCCATCCTGGCATGAAATTCAGAGCTTGTATCTAGCCTTTCCAGATCGATGCTTTCTCTTCCAGGCGTCCATCTTGGAACATAGGCCCAACACGTCAGGTTATGTCCCATGTTCAGTGTGTACCAGCACCCTTGAAGGTTAGCATCAGACACGTACCAGCCTTACGACATTATCACGGCACAATTCTAACGCTTAGAATGCAGATATCGCCCTCAATATTGCATTTGGAGCAAACTGGCATCATTTATTGCAATTCTGCTGCCAGGTCATTTTCCATACAGGATGAGTATCCATTTCATGTATTGGAGCAAGATCCATCTCAGATTTGCTGATGATAGGTATCATGGTGAATCCACTTTTGGCATGGGTTGATACCCCACATTATTTTGTTTTCATCTTGTGCCACTTCAGTTATTAATTATTTCATGTGGGATACTTTAAAACCAATCCTCTGACAAGATTTGCCACCCATCCTCTACCTTGTAGTTTGCGGCTTTGTTTCCCCCCTTGTACTTTTGTAAAAAGTTTCATCGGAAAGATTCCATTTCATGTCTTTTTTTTTCAAGCTCTTCCCATTCCGTTGAAGATCAGTTAAATTATCACAGAAGACATACCCACAAAATTAACTTGCAGTATGCAGCGAATTTAACTCCAAATAAACAATTTTTAACTGTCAAGAGAAGTGAAAAGATAAAAGTGCTTTATGAAATCACCTAATACTCTAAATTAACAGGCTACATCATATATGAAGCCTCCAGTTCACATGATACTGTACCAAGAAGTTACACATTTAACAGATATCATATTGAAATTGAGTTGTGATCATGTTTCGGATAAGACCATGTGTAATTTTGCCTGTAGACTCAATGAAAATTCACATTTACTGCACAGTAACATCACACCCGGACTATGTGTTCAAACAGAGGTTAGAGAAATACAAGTATTCTTGTGTTGGCTGTGAGGGAGGGATTTTTGCATATATTGAGGACAGAGTCCCAGCTGTATTGGGGAAAGGCAGGAGGACAAACTCTTTTTGACGCAATCTCCAAAGCCAGAAGCCCACCACAAATACCAGGAAGGGAGCCATGCACAGACTTCCCAATCTCAGCAGAACTATCTTAGAAGCTGGAGCAGTGCTTTGCAGAGACTTGAGTGGGAAGAAGCAAGACCTTTGAAATGGTTTGCCTTCTTCCTTGTGAAATAACTCCACAGATGCTGGTATTCTGTCACCAAGTCACCCTTTATATACACTTAGAGAGTCCTTAATGCTGAATCAGGTCCCTCAGAGCCAGCTCTCAGAGTAAACAGAATCTTTAACACTCCTGTTTATATCTGTCAGTCAGGGCTCCCTGACTGGATCAGGTTAAGATACCCCATCAGGGAGCTCATATTCTATGAGGTTCACCTTATTGCAATTAGTAAATCTTAGTTTGCAGGTTTGGTTGAGAAGGGGAGAGTTAAGGCACCTCAAGAAACATTTAAAGTCCAGACAAGGGATATTATCCCAATGTAGCTGAAATCTGGTTCATATTCTGTCCTCTTCCATATAAATGTGACACACTCCTGGTCCAGGGGTTTTCTTATTCAATCCTAATTTCCAATCAAATGCCAATTACATTCATTTAGGTGTCACAGGATTAACTCACCTTGAAGACATGGGCATAATCCTCATTGAATATTCTTTGTCAGAATGAAAGAAGAGGAAAACATGAAATAATCGAAAAAATATCATAGAGAGGAAGTAAATCTGTAGCCTAGATGAGATGTATCCCATGCTATTCAGGAGGTTAAGGGAGGAAATATTAGAGACCTCGGTATTATTTTCAAATCCTCTCCGGCCACAGGTGAGATGCCAGAAGACTGGAGGAACCCTAATGTTGTCCTAAGTGGGAGGAAAGGATTAACCAGGAAGTTACAGGCCAGTCAGTTTAACCTTGCTGGTGGGTACATTATTGGAAATAATTCTGAGGCCCAGAATATATCTCAGCTCTGACTATCACGGGGATAGTTAGAGACAAAAAAAAACTGCCAATGCTGGAATCCAAGGTAGACAAGGAGGAGGGTGGAAGAACACAGCAAGCCATGTCCTGAAGAAGGGTGAGACCCAAAACCTTGACTTCTTCACCTCCTGATGCTGCCTGGCTTCCTGTGTTCTTCAAGCCTCTTGTCTATCATAGATAGCTAGCCCGGACTTGTTAAGAGAATATTACATTTGACAAACTTGGAGAAATTGTTTGGGGAAGTAACCAGGAGTGTTGAAGAAGGCAATGCATTTTTTTTTAGATTACTTACAGTGTGGAAACAGGCCCTTCGGCCCAACAAGTCCACACCAATCTGTCGAAGCGCAACCCACCCATACCCCTACATTTACCCCTTACCTAACACTACGGGCAATTTAGCATGGCCAATTCACCTGACCCGCACATCTTTGGACTTTGGGAGGAAACCGGAGCACCCGGAGGAAACCCACGCAGACACTGGGAGAACATGCAAACTCCACATAGTCAGTCGCCTGAGTCGGGAAATGAACCCGGGTCTCAGGCGCTGTGAGACAGCAGTGCTAACCACTGTGCCACCGTGCCGCCCACACGGTGATATGGTCTATGTGGACTTTAGCAAGGCTTTTGATAAATTGCTCTTGGGAGACTATTGAAGAAAATAAGGCAAAGTGGTACATTGGATCCCAAATTTGACTGACAACCAGGAAGCACCGAGCGATGGTGGAGAAATGTTTCTGTGAGTGAATGTCTGTTTCTGAGAGGTTCCACAGAGCTTAATGCTGGCGCCTTTGCTGACTGTGATCTACATTAACAACTTGGACTGAAATGTAATGAATAAGCTCAAGTAGTTGAAAACTGAAATGGCGGTAAGTTGTGAGGAAGCTGCCATGAACTGTCAAAGGGTATCAGTCAACAAGTCAGGTGGGCAGAGCAATTACAAATGGAATTCAACCCAGTAAAGTCCAAGCAAATACACTTGAGGAGGACAAGCAAGATAAGGAGTTAATGTCATAAGGTCGCACCCTGGAAAGTACTGAAGATCAGAGGGACCTTGCTGTGCATAATCCCGGATAGGGCTAGTAGATAAGAAGGTTGTGAAGAAATGTTTTATACTTGTCTTTATTAGTCAAGGCATCGAATGCAGGACAAAAGCAGGAAGGGAGGTTATACTGGGTCTATGTAAAACACTGGTTAGGCCACAGTTTGGTTTGTGATCTGGCCACTACATTGCAGAAAGGATGTGAATAGACCCTGGGGTGGCGGAGGGGTTTTATCAGGTCACTCCCCGGGCTGGAGGGTCTGAACAATAAGGAAAGATTAGATAGGCTGGGGCTATTTTCCATGGAGCAGTGAAAATTGAGAGGGCACATTTATAGAGTTATACAAGATTATAAGGGATATAGATAAAGTGGATAGCTTTAAAGTGGATAGTCACAATTCAGGGGCATAGATTTAATGTAAGAGGTAAGGCTAAAAGGAGAGTTGAGGGGAATTTTTTTCATGCAGATGGTAGAGTCAGAAACTCTCATATATTTAAACAGTATTCAAATATTAACTCATGTTGTCATAGTTTCCAGGGCTATGGGCCAAGAGCTGGAAGTGGAATTAGTGCATTCCAATCTTTGTTGAATGATATGGACACAGTGGGCAGAATGGTTGTTAATGTCTATTCATGGAATTTTCTGAATGACATGAGCTTTGGCAAGAAATCTGGGAGAATCACGTGAGAAGTCAGTCAAGACTTTTTTCACTGTCAGGAGCAACTTGTTGCCTTCTCAAACAGAGTTCTGGGCACCGAGCCAACATTCTTTCCGGTGAGAGGTGTGATAACTCTTAATAGGGGGGTTTTAATTGTTAACAACCTCACTAACTGCAATTTTCATCTCATTAATAAGGAGCTTCCTACTATGATACACATGGATAAGAAAGCCGATGTTGGCAATTCCCGACATGTAAGTCAGAGCAGGGACATGGTGACTTCAGTTCATTGATTGCTCCTTGGTACTGTCATCTTGGACATCCAGGAGCAACGTCTCAAGGAATGCTCCATGGGCACCTTCCACACTCACACCCCATCTACAGACACTGGCATCTATCATCTACCAGTCTTTCAGGACCCTCATGGCACCTCTTCGATCCATGTAGAGATGCCTTTCTAATTTGAAGCCTCTACACTGGCATTGAAATTCTGATGCAAGGACATTTTACATGCAGAGTGAGCACGAGGCACTTTGAACTGCATTGTGAGACTCTTTGCTCACAGAGACAGGCACCCAGCTCACAGAACAGCCCAGGCTGCCTCTCAGGAATTTTCATTTGCTCTCTTAGTACTCACTCAGTTGGAGGCCATCTGGATGATCACAGCATCCCTGCCTTGCCTTTTCCCTTTACACCCTCAGACAGAGTGACTTGGCTCCCATGACTTCTCACTTGAGTTAGTGTTTAGCATAGACACGAAGTTAGGAGATTTGTCGTGATTGCCAGCAATCCTCAATCAAATCAATAGAGAAAGTCTTCACCCCAGGAGTCCCGGTACAGTCAGTCTCTGATCCCAGTTAAGAGGCTCAGTCATTGTTTATTTGATCACTCAAAATGATCAAGGTAGCCCACGGTGATCTTGGCTCCCCATGGGAGGGATTTAGTGAGATGACAAAGAGTGAAGCAGCTGTTAGTGCTGGTGGATAAACCAAGGTGAGGTGAGCCAAGTGAGTGAGTAGCAGCATAACAGCCATGTAGGGTTACAAGATAGGATGGTTAGGGTGGTTGAAAGCAACTGAGGAAAGATGTTGAATGCAATAGTGAGATAATGAAACATGAGCCTTGGCAGGAGGTGGGGTCAGTATATGAGAGGGAGTGAGTGTGAAGCCGTAGAAAGAAGATGGTGGCACTTACCTTGGCAGAGTGGAGAAGGCCAATGATTTTCTTCTTTCACTGCTGGACATTGCTGCAGATAGTTGGATGGTATCCTCTGCTGCTCTGGTGGAGAGGGGGAGGAGGTGGGAAGAGAACCTCACTAATCTGTACCATCCATCAGGACCTTGAGGTGCCCACCCAGAAAGCAAGGTGCCAATTTTCCCTTTATCTGGCATCTGTCAGGAGCTGAATGTCAGGTGCAAAATGGCCTTTTAAGAATGGCATGGGCTCAAGGCAAGCTGGTGTTTCCCGGCACATTTGGTGAATGGCATGCTCTCCGGGTATGGTGAGACCATAGATATAGGACAAGAGGGGAATGGAGGGAAATCCCCCTTGAAACTTGATGACATTGACACTTGGCCATATAAGATTCAGCCTCAAAAGTCTATGAATCGATAACTGGTATGAGCTATAAAAGAATCCTACTAATTTAGAAGTGTTGACAATAAGGCACATGGCTAGGGTCAATTTATAGAGGCTGTACTCTGCCTCTGACCTACACGAGAGTACTCAGTGGTGACACTGACTGTTTCATCAGAATTAGTTCCATTCTCCAGGACTAACATCACTTCAGAGACTTTACACCTAAACACCTGAAGGAACGGATATCAATGATGGGGATGCATTAGAGGCTCAAATTTAGGATTGGCGAATTCTTCAAAGGTGATAAGGCTGCAGGGGTTTATAGAGATTGGCAAATGAGAGGGCACAGAGAATTTGAAAACAAGGATAAAAATGTTAAAACTGCATGCACCAGGAGCCAATTTAGATCAACAAGTTTAAAGGACGATGAATGACTTTGCTAGGTAATAGGCAGCAAATATTTGGATGAGCTTTTCTTAATGTGGATGAAAGGTATGAGACTTGGTAAAAGAGCATTCAAACAGCCAATTCTGGAGGTAACAAGGGTATGGGTAAAAAAATGTAACCCATTCTTGCACAACGGTCCAGATTCTGCTTTGGTATTGATAGTTTGTTGCCATCAATCATCTGGAACTGAACTCAGAGTCTGCACATGTTCAGTGAAACATGGAAATCTATTAGTTTCTAACAGCAGTTCTATTAGGTGGATCAGAGCCTTAGGTCTTATAGTTAGGGGAGAGCCTGCTTTCACTTGGTCAGCTCACTTGCTGCTGTTGCATGGCCATCGAGCCTTTTAAGTGATTTGAGGCAAGATCTCTACATCCAATAGACAGGAAACTTTGCCTCCATTAACTGCCAGCCAATCAAATGGGTAGCAGCTACCTTATCCCAGCTATGCCAAAGGGAGCAAAGGGCTGTGCTGGGATGACAACAAGTAGATTGAAGAAGAGTAGGCAGAAGCCCATGACAAGGTAAGTTCAGAGTTTCCTCAAAGCCAGACTGGTAGATGGCAGTGAGGTGGTCCATAGTGAAGACTGGACTAGGGAACAATGGAAGACAAATTCATATGGAGTAATCATAGCATTCATAGAATCCTGCAGTGTGGAAGCAGGCCATTCAACCCATCGAGTCCACACCAACTCACCAAAAAACATCCCACCCAGATCCATTTCTTTACCCTATCCCTGTAACCCTGCATTTCTCATGGCTAAACCATCTAGCTTGTATATCCCTGGACCCTATGGGCAATTTAGCATGGCCAATATCCACCTAACCAGGACATCTTTGGACTGTGGGAAGAGCACCCAGAGGAAATCCACATAGACACGAGGAGAATGTACAAACTCCACACAGACAGTCATCTGAGACTAGATTTGAACCTGGGACTCTGGCACTATGAGGCAGGAGTGCTAACCACCGAGCCATGGGAGGGCTTCTCATGGGTACAGAGTTCCAGAAGAAAATGCAACCAACTGTCCCAGGCACCAGGCCACCAGCGTTGGTTGGGTGCTCTGGATATCTTTTATGAGCCAAGAGAGAGAGGGAGACAGGCAGAGAGACAGAGAGACATCCCAGCAGAGGTGGGGGAGGAGGACCTTAAATAGCCATTAATTAGCACTAAAGACCTCATTTGGCCTATGGCTAAGTGGCTTATCCATGTTTATCCTGCAGCTGGCAAAATACACTAGAGAATAGTCAAGAATGTATTGGCATCAAGAATGTTGACTTTCCACGACATTCAACTTGATATCTCTTCTCACCCCAGGCCAGTGGGTGGCATGGTGGCACAGTGGTTAGCACTGCTGCCTCACAGTGCCAGAGACCCGGGTTCAATTCCCTGCTCTGGTTTCCTCCCACAGTCCAAAAATGTGCAGGCTAGGTGAATTGGCCATGCTAAATTGCCTGTAGTGTTAGTGAAGGGGCAAATGGAGAGGAATGGGTCTGGGTGGGTTGCTCTTCGGAGGGTCGGTGTGGACTAGTTGGGCACTTTGGCCAGAACAAGGGCCAGAACCATTCTAGGTTTATTTGAAAGCACTAGCTTTCAGAGCGCTGCTCTTTCAACAGGTGGCTGTGGAGCAGGAACATGAGACACAGAATTTATAGCAAAAGATTACTTCTTTCAAGTCACATTCTTGAGATAACTTAAGGTTTTATAAAAAGAAAGTGACATCTCAGCTCAGACAATGTATTAAAGGTGTACCTTGAGAATGTGACTTAAAAGAAGTTCTGGGATTTACATTTTAATGAACCAAAACCTATAACCCATTCTAGGTTTGTTCAATATATCATTTCAGCTGTATGACACTGTAATCTTAATTTTTAAATCCTGTGTTTTATGATCCTGCTCTACAACTGGGCGGCATGGTGGCACAGTGGTTAGCACTGCTGCCTCACAGCACCACAGACCTGGGTTCAATTCCTGCCTCAGGCGACTGACTGCATGGAGTTTGCACATTCTCCCTGTGTCTGCGTGGGTTTCCTCCCACAGTCCAAGATGTGTGGGTCAGGTGAATTGGCCATGCTAAATTGCCCGTAGTGTTAGGTTAGGGATATGGGTGGGTTGCGTTTCGGCGGGTCGGTGTGGACTTGTTGGGCCAAAGGGCCTGTTTCCACACTGTAAGTAATCTAATCTAAAACCACCTGATGAAGGAGCAGCACTCCGAAAGCTAGTGCTTCCAAATAAACCTGCTGGACTATAACCTGGTGTGTGATTTTTAACTTTGTTACATAACTTTTTAACTTAGAATACAGTGTCCCTTGGATAATTGTAGTTAGCTTTTGGATATCTGCTCCACGGAGAGTGCTGGGTAGGAGAAGGGGGTGTCACTGTGAACCCCATGAACAGTTTGAAGCTACTTCATTAAATTTGCCTCTTTAGAAATAAATTTGTTTTCAAAATGCTTGGAAAATTTTGCATTACTTGAGGTGGTCCATGGGTGCTAACATGAAATTGCAAGGGTCTTTTGTTTTCATGATTATTGAGAACATAAAATCCTTTGAAGATTTACACACATTGAATTCACTTTTTAGTGAACAAATGAAAGTTCTAAACAATAATTGGAAAATTGTTTTAAAGCAAACATTGCTTGGTTTCACAAACATCCATTATGTTGTTCATTTTTTTTTCTATTATTGGTCTCTGTTTTTATCCCTGCCGCTTAAGGGCATGCACATTGTAATTTATCTCCTTCAAAGGTCTTGTGGTAGCAGGAATTCCATACTCTGTTGTTTAATAGTTGCTTTGAAAATTCTCAGCAGTTAAATGGCCTTCTTCTGTCCTGCTCAAGTCTAAAAGCATACAAATTGAACTAATTGACAGACTGAATTTGTGCTTTGTACACATGATATTTACCAAGTATTAAATGTTCTGAAGGATCTGTGAAAGGATCCACATCTGGACCTGCTTTTGCTTGGATTAATATTGTGATGGGTACTATCTTGATTGCCTCAGGCCAGCAGCCATACATATCTTTCCAATTGAGTGCATATTGTGGAAGTTTTAAAATGGGCCATGCAGGCTGTCTGACTGTCTGCCCATATATTGACAAATAAATAAATGAAATGAAGTAATGAAGTGAAATTAAAATTAAAATTAAAAATTAAGTGTAGAGGTTGGCATTGACAATATTGAGTTTGTTTTTGCGTGAGGATGAGTTTGTACTAGTGAATGTCTGCGCCTTCACCTTTTTTAAAAATGAGGTTACTGTGACCTCTGCTGTTTACTGAAGATAGAGCATCAAATGGCAACTGCCTACTATTCGTGTTCACCTTTGTGGGTGATATGATACACATGATATTGTATATCTTCTCAGGCTTCTTTACGGATTGCTATGTCTATATCTTTTAAAAGTTCTTTCATAGGATATGGGGATCATTGGCTGAATTTTACCTTTGAGAAGATGATAGTGAGCTGCCTTCTGGAACTACTGCAGTCCACTGGGGCTGTTAGCAGTAATGTTAGAAAGGGCATTTCAGGATTTGACCCAGTGATCATGAAGGAACAGTGATGTATTTCCAAGTCACAATGATGTGTGACTTGGGGGGAGCTTGCAGATAAGTGGAGGTTTTCCCATCCATCTGCTGCCTTTGTCTCTCTGCCCTTAGAATGGACAGTCTCAGTAAATGAACATTTTAATTGACCGACCTTGCACTGAACACAAACATCTCAGTTTAATAAACATGGGTCTGAGAATATTTAACATTTACAACACATACTTTGAAAAGTGATCATTAGGAAGAAGCGTTGAAAGGTGATTACTCACCTTTGTCCAAGACTTAAGATTTCAGAAGAGATAAAACATATTGTGTTGTCTTCCTTGTTAACTCCTGCAGAGGTTGTCATTTTAATAGATTGCAATGGTTTCCTTTCCAAATACCCTCTGCTCTCTGAAGTGTTTATCATTTACAACATGTGTAGCTACAAATATCTTGATTGTAACCACCAACATTGTTTGTAGTAGAAAAAAGGTGCTGGAGGAAGTGAAGAAGTGTTATATCAGAATTAAAACACCAAGTCTGTTTCTCTCTCAACAAATATTGCCAGACATACTGAGCTTCTCAAGGCTTTTCTATCTTTTTATTTCAGACTGCAAACACCCACCAGTATTTTGCTTTTACTGAAAATGTTGTTTGTAATTTTGGTGGGGGCAGGTGGGGTGGGGGGAAAGAGGCTGGAGGGCTTGGGATATAAGGGAGGGGGTTGTTTGGAAAACAGAAATAATAGGAAGTTAGAATAGAAAGTGCAGGAACAATCTACTACTTTAAGGTGACCTCAGGTTAAGTACCCTTAATGATACCAGCAGAGAGGTTAAATGCAAGAAAGTTTAAGCATAGACATTGGTTAACACTGTGGACAAATGCATTTATAACATCAAAGAAATTGAGCAACATGAATATTTTTAATAAGTTGCATCCTCAGTATGCCTTTTAACGTTTATTATTTTGTCAGCCATAATTATTTTCTGCAGCAATATTAATGTTAGTCGAAATCCAATTTAGGAGAATTTTATGAAATTCTGTGGGCCCTTTTTGAATTCTCTGCTTTTTGCAAGTGGAGGAATCAACAGTGAGTCAAATCAGCAGTGAGCTACCTTCGTATTTTAAATGACACAACTTCTTTCTTGCTGCTTTTTGAGGTACACACTTAAATTCCCATTGCCTAATTGCAAACTACTGAAAATGCTGAGATAGTGTGTACTTACATGTAAATTTACACAAAGTTGATATTGAGAAAAAGACAAACTTTTGAAGCTGTACCTTCTGAGATTTGCGTTCCTATAATTAATTTGCATCAGTTTGTTTATCAATCATATTTGAGAACCTACTGTTGTGAATCATGTTGTACAGTGAATGAGATTTGTTTTTATTCATTCATGAGAGATGGACCTCACTGAGTGGGTTAGCATTTATTGTATATCCTTAATTGCCCTGGAAAAGATGGTAGTCAGCTGGCTTCTCAACTTCAGGATAAAGGTACACTCTGTATGCTGTTAGGAAGAGAGTTCCAGAAGTTTGACCCAGTGACAGTGAAGGGTAGTTCCAAGTCAAGATAGTGTGACACTTGCAGGAGAATTTGTTGGTAGTGTTGTTCTCATGTATCTGCTGCTCTTATCCTGCCAGGTGGCAGAGGTTGTGCATTTGGAAGGTGCTGCCAAATGAGCCTTGAGGTATTACTGTGGTGCATAGTGCAGGTGGTACACGCTGTTGCCACTGTGCTCTGGCGCTTAAGGAAGTGAAAGCTGAAGAAGGCAAATGGGTGCCAATTAGCCAGCTTGTTTTGTTCTGGATGGTGTCAAGCCTTGCGAGTGTTATTGGAGCTGCATCAATCTTGGCAAGTGAAGAGTAATCCATTATACTCCTGCCTTGTGAATTGATAGACATACATTGGCAGACAAGAGTTATATTACTTAACACAGAATTCCTAGCTTCTGATCTGCTCTTGTAGCCACAGTATTTATATAGTTAGCCCAGTTCAGTTTCCGGTCAGTGGTGACCCAAGAATAATGAAGCATTGCCATCGATCATCAAGCAATAATAATTAGATTTGTGCTTCTTGAAGGTGGTTATTGCACTCATAGTTATGTGGCATAAATGTTACTTGCTGGTAAGGAGCTCAAGCCAATATGTTTTCTGGGTCTTGCTGCATTTGGATAAGGATTGCTTCAGTAGCTGAGGAGTCATGAATGTTGTCAAACATTGTGCAATTATCAATGAATGTTTGTATTTACAACATTATGATAGAAATAAGGTCATTGGTGTAGTAGCTGAAGATAGTTGTGTTTAGGACACTGTAGTGATTGGATGAGGTCAGCCATAGAGACCTCACAGAACATGGGTTCCCTGATTGGGGCTGTTAGCCTGGTCCAACCAGGAAGCCTTGGCTGACAGATATAAACAGCACTGTGTTACGTTAGAGCCCGGGTGTCCTTGGAGAAGGAGCACGCGGTGTCCACCAACACCCTGGAGTTGTTCAGGGAGAGGTGGGCGCCGCAGGGAGTGGAGTGCATCATTTCCCCCTCCAACTGTATTTTGATTTAGTCCCTGCCCAGCCCTTCACTGTTTGATCATACAGCATTGCCCTTTGATGTGAAGGGCATTGCTTATCACTGGCCACTCGGGTATTTTCCTATCTTCCTGGTGGTGGAAATTGAATAAAGATTCATGCACTTTGTGTCTCTCACTGTGTCTCACACCTGCACACACATGCCATGGATGTTGGGGAAAAAAATAAGCACCACTGCAGTTAGGCGGTAGTATGGGAGTTTAAAAAAAAGATAAAAATAAACAGCACTGTCAGAGATCTGTTCACTGTAGGAACTGCTCTGTGTTAGCTGGGTCAGTGGCACATGTAAATAAAGGATCTCCTGGAGACAGAATATTGGCCTCTTTGTGGAATTATTTCAGACACCACCTGAGTAATTCCTAAAGTGATATCCTGGGGCTGACCTGATTGATCTCCAACACCCTTAACCTTATCCACTTAATACAATATCCATCATTTTGAAATATATATTCAGGTGCTGAAGCAGTTACATATATTGCAAATCCATCATCCATGTGAAGTCAGAACCAAACATTGTCTTCGAATGACTCTTGAGTAAAGGATGCGGTTCTATTGGGATCAGGGCACATAAGTTCATGGTTGAAGAGATTAGCATTTTGAGAAGCAGAGGTAGAGATGAGATTGGAATAAGGGAGTTTCTTGACTGTAGGATGTGTAAAATTGTCATGTAAAAACAACAGTTACAATGGAAGGAGAGCCACAATGGGTGCAAACATGCGACTTTTGAAAATTTCCAGAGGTTGGGACAAAAAAAGTGTCCCGCCTCCACAGGTCACCTGCCTGTATGATTTGACCACTGACATCCAAGAGAGAATGGTTTGTGGGACTTGCATATGACTGGCCCAATGCCATAGGCCTCGCATTGTCTGGTCGTTGGGTAGATCTTATGATCAATACGTCAGAATGAGACAGAGCCATGATATCATCACTTTTTCATAGGATTTACTCTGAGAGATATAAAAGTATCAGTCTCCTTACCTGCGATCACTTGAAGTATCCCTCGAACCACGCTGCTCAACTGTACACTAAAAGTTTGTGAATAACAGTTGGAATAATTACTTGTTAGATTCTTCAATACAATGATATCCACAGCCAATTTCATCTGAATGGAAAGTAATGTAAACATTGCTTCATCAGGTAAAGCATCCTGACAGAGGCAAAAGGTGCAGCAAACATCACCTCTCAATGGCCAGCTCCAGTCATCGGGAAATCTAACACCAGATGCATCAGGTTCATTTGTGAAATGAAATCTTACAATGGACAATAAATCAGCAGTTATTGCAGAATAAACTGTATCTGTTGCAACCACTGGGCATCTGGTCCTTGCTAACATAGAGTCATAAATCATGCAGCATAGAAATGGACCCTTCAGTTCAACTAATCCATGCCGGCCATAACATCAAACTAAACTGATCCCACCTGTCTGCACTTGGCCCATTTTCCTTCAAACATTTCTTATTCATGTACTTATCTAAATGTCTTTTAAATGTTGTACCCACATCCTCTGGAAGGATTCTAAACACGAACCACTCCCTGTGTAAAAAACAATGCATCTCATCTCTTTTTTAAGCCTTTCTCCTCTCACCCTACAAATATACCCCCTAGTCTTGAAATCCCTTACCCTAGAGAAAGGACATCAGCCAATCACGTTTTCTATACTCCTCATTATTTTATAAACCTCTATAAAGGGCAACTCACAACCCCCTATGCTCCAGTGAAAAAATGTTGTAGCCTAACCAGACTCTCCTTATAACTCAAATGCTCCATTCCTGGTAACATCCTGATAAATGTCTTTTGAACCCTCTCCAACTTGATAATCCTTCCTATAAAAGGAAGACTGGAATTAAATACCGTACTCTAGAAGAGGCTTCCCCAACATCCTATACAACCTCAATATAACATCTCAACTCCTATACTCAAAAGGTCTGAACAATGAAGGCAAGGATGCTAAGTTCCTTCTTGACCACTCTGTCTACATGTGATACAAATGTCAAAGAATTATGTACATTTCATCAGGGATTCAAAAAATTGTTCAATACCATCAAGAGAAAAGATTGTGACTGAGTTCTGATGAAGGTGCTCAAGTCATGAACTGTTTTCCCTCTTTTAGAGGTAATGGAATCTTCAATGTGTTCCCCATCATTTTATGTTTACCGACCTTAAACACCTGAAGCTGGTACCCACTGCTGATTCTTGTGGCTAAGTCAGTTTGCATGAAATTCATTGATCTGCCACTTTTCAAGATGTTGTTAAACCTACTTCAAATAAACCAGTTCATGTCTGTGAAATTAGAGAGTGAAGGAGTGATGTATGAATGTGTTAAGCGACCGTCAACTTTTTCTACCTGACGTTGCTCTCTTAACCCTGTCAAGAAGATTTATTTTCTTAAGCTGGAAATAAAAATTCTCACACACTGCAACCATTAAACTAAGTCTGGGCAGGCGGGGACATTGAATGTTGTGCTTTGGGTGGGCCTCACAATCTAACTGACTCCTATTATAGTTTTATTGATGACTAATGTCACAGTTGAGCCAATTTGTTGATGTTGTGCAGTAATATGGGTGGTGTGGTCTCTTTTCATGGTGACTCCATTAGTCAGTTAATAAACTGAGAACAAGTTCCAAAGAACATAACTGGATAATGTAACTCACCAGCGTGCAGGTTAAGATCAGAGGGGAAATCAACAGTAAATTCTTATCTGCGCAAATTGCAATGAAATCTTTCCAACTTCAGTAAAACACATCATCACCCCAAAACCACTTCCTTTCTCATTGACAAAACCAGACATTTCTGCAAGTACTGTATCATGAATGCTCAGATAAATTCTGTTAAACCATCCTCACTAAAGACTGTCTTATTTTATGGAAAAAGCTGCATTTAACAGTGAAAGAAATAAAACTTTGCATGAACCAACAGACGGGAAGGCCCATCATGTATTTGGAAGTGACATTTTAAAATTGTGTTTGCTATTGATAATGAGGCCAAACATCTGTGGTCCTTCTAGCTCACACCATCCCTAACTTTGATGGTAATGCACCAGAAGGCCTATAAATTAGGCCAGACCTACACTAATGGAGTCCTGGTCTAAAATCAAAGCATCTGGGGGAAATTCTGTTGGGGATAAAGCCATCACCTATCCCAAACAAGTTTGCACACATAATTGGAGTGAGAATTCAGTGCTGTGGTATTTCCAACTTTCTGGCCCTCAAGAGCAATTGTAGGTATCGGTCAGATAAAACCAAATGTGATATACCAACTGTTAACAAAGCTGGGCCCACCTGAAGATTCAGACTGGAAGCGTTGCAAGGCTACCTGCTGAAAAGGGTTACTTTTCAATTCATTTTTCAGTCTCCTTTTAGAAAGACTGCTGTTTGGTGTCAATTGAGGATTGGCTGACTGGCAGACGACAGAGAGTCAAGGTAAAGGGATATTTTTCAGAATGGCAGCTAATGACTACTGGAGTTCCACAAGGGTCAGTGTTGGGGCCACAACTATCCAATTTGGACAGTAACGTTCTGGATGACAGAACTGAGGGCATTGTTGCTACGTTTGCAGATGACACAAAGAGGGATAGGTATTGTTGAGGAGGTGGGGAGGCTGCAGAAGGATAAGGATAGGCTAAGAGAGTCAGCAAACAAGTGGCAGATGGCATACAATGTGGGAAAGTGTGAGGTTATGCACTTTGGCTGAAAGAATAAAGGCATAGATCATTTTCTAAATGGGGAAAGGTTTCAGAACAAAGGGGCTGAGCAGTCCCAGTTCATGATTCTGTTAAGTTTAACGCGTAGGTTCAGTTGGCAGTTAGGAAGGCAAATGCAATGTTAGGATTCATTTTAAGAGGGCTAGAATACAAAAGCAGGGATATATTGCTGAGGCTGTATAGGTTATGCTCTGACCTCATTTTGAATATTGTGAGCAGTTTTGGCTACATATCTTTGGAAGGAAATGCTGATGTTGGTGGAGGACAAGAGAAGGTTTACAAGAATGATCCTGGGCATGAAGAGCTCATCATATGAGGAGTAGTTGAGGTCACTGGATGTGAATTTGATGGCGTATCTAAGGACTGGGCGGAATGATACAGAATACTGAGAGGCCTGATAGAGTGGACATGGAGAAGATATTCCCACTATTAGGAGAGATTGAGACCCAAGGACACAGCCTCAGACCCTTTAGAACTGAGATGAGGAGGAATTTCATCAGCCAGAGAGTGGTTAATCTGTGGAACTCATTGCTGCAGAGGGCTGTGGTGGACTAGTCATTGGTCACATTTAAGACAAAAACAGATAGGTTCTTGATTAATAAGGGGATCAAAGGCTATGGGATGAAGGCAGGAGAAACGTACCATGATTGAATGGAGGATCAGACTGGATCGGCCAGGTGGCCTTATTCTGCTCCTATATCTTATGACATTATGGTCTTATGGAATGGGATAGGAACTTGAAAGTAACTATTGAGAGACAACGCAACACAAATCATGTTTCCATCTCAAACCCAGGCAATCACTCTTCCACTGGATATTAAGCCAGTTTGAAAGCTGGACACTGAAGTGCTCTGAGCAACACAGACATCCATTACCATTCTCCTGTTGAAGGGATCTTCTGATCCAGTGTAGGAGCTATATGCGCTATGTAATCAACTCTTGGCAAAACATGAGTGCTAGTGGATTTGTGGATGAATAAGCCTTGAAATCTTTATAAGCGCTCTTCCCAATCTATGCTTAACCAGGTACATTTTTTTACCATCTGGAAGGGGATTCAGCCCATTATGTTTGCACTGGCTCTTTAAATGAGTACCATGACTATGTCCTATTAAATGCCTCAATTGAACCAGATTTCCAAGCAGAGTATTTTAGATCTAAACTACTTGCTGCATGAAAAAGTTCTTTCTCACATATCACATTTATTTCTTTTGCAAATCATTTTAAAATGGGTACCTCCTCCTTTCTGATCCTTTCACAAGCAGCAATAGTTTTTTCCTGGCCTACTCTGCCCGAACTCCAATGAAATCTCTCCTTATCCTTCTCTTCTTCAAAGAAAAAATCTCAACTTGCCCATTTCATGTCCATAACTGAGGTTCTCATCCCTGGAACCATGCTTTCTCTCTACAGATGCTGCCAGACCTGCTGAGTTCCTCCAGTAATTTCTGTTTATCATTCTGATTTCCAGCATCTGCAAATCTTGATTTTATGATAACTATTACTCCCTGTTTCCTGGCACTCAGCCAATTTTATATCCATGTTGCTGCTGTCCCCTTTATTCAATGGGCTATAACCTTTCCCACAAGTCTGTTGACTGGCACAGTATTGAAGATCTTTTGGAAATTCATATATACCACATTAACAGCATTACTTTCATTAACTCTCTGCTATCTCTTCAAAGAACTCAGCAAATTAAACATGATTTCCCTTTAAGAAATCCATGCTGGATCTCTCTAGTTAACCCATATTTCACCATGTGACTACTAATTCTATCCCAAGTTAGTGTTTCCAAATAATTCTCCACTGTGAGTAAAAACTGACTGGTCTGTAATTAGTAAGACTGAAAGAAATGCAAAGATGTGCAGGCCAGGTGAATTGGCCAGGCTAACTTGCCCATAGTGTAAGGTGCATTAGTCAGAGGGAAATGGAGAGAAATGGGTCTGGTGGGTTGTTCTTCGGAGGGTCAGTATGGACTTGTTGGGCCGAAGAGACTGTTTCCATACTGTCAGTATCTAACCTAATTACATGCCAGGCCCTCTGCAGTTTCCACTTAAATTTCATTTAATAGCCTTGGATGCAACTCTTCTGGTTCAGGTATCTTGTCAAGTCTCTGTACTACAGCCTATCCGATACCTACTCTTTATCAATTCTGAACCCTCCAAGTAACTGAGTTTTCTCCTCTTTCACCATAATAGCTTCTTGCTTGGTGTAGGAAAGGAAGCAAGTCATTACATTTTTGATGTGCCTCTTTCCTATCCAAATTATTAATTTGGTGGGCCTCCCATCCATCTTTCAATCAATGTGATTGGATTGGAAAGTCTCCAGTCCCAAATCTCAACAGACTTGATTGATTTATTAACAATTCTAAATCAAGCAGAAAGTTGACGTTTTTCAAATGAAAACAAACAAGTTGACATTGGCTTAAAACACTGTCAAACTTAAAAGGCTGATGAATGGGCATGAATGTGCTTATCACCACCTTTCTGCTCTTGAGCCAAGTAAAGTTGGAAAATATTTTTTAGCAAGCAGCTTATTGAATCAAACTCGTAATTTAATTGTGTGCTTAATTCTGCTTATCTGTTTCTGGACATTATATATTCCACTGTCGATACAAATTCTGAGGCTTCAAGCCAAACAACCAACCTGGTGCTACTGCATTCAATTAATATTTAGTTGGGTTTGGATATAAATAGAGTTGACAAAATTGCAAGTGAATATAGACGGTGTTTTGATCCAAGCTGTTTATGCTTCTGGACAATCTGGATCTCAGAAAGAAATTTGGTTTGATAGATTTTTGAAAAAAATTCAACTAACTTTGTGGTAGTTCACCGAAACATTGTCACACGAAGCTGCAGAGTTCATTAATAACAGAACAGATGTTAGTAACACTGGCGCTTGAAAACAAAAAAAAGTAATCTAGATGTAGAATGCTGGTTAAAAAAAAAGTCTTAACAAACCCTGCAAAACAAAATTTCAATCTGTTCCCCAACACTTTACTGTGATTCAAATCCAGAGAAATTACACCTCTGTGTCAATTTTTATGGTTCAACCAAATTGATTCTCTCCAGTTCTTTCCTGTGAACTATGAAGTTTTCTGTGAGCTTAGATTTTCTCAACAATCACTAACTTGAAGATTTCAAACCAATCACTTCTACCCTGGAAGTTGCACAAGTTAATCTTTTGTACTAAAGTATCTGTGTTTTCCCTGAATTGCTTTTTTAGAAGAGAAGCTATTTTTGCTTCTAACCCTACTCAGGCCTACTCTGAACTGCACAAAAGTTTTCCTGATTTTCTAAGATGAATTAAATCTTTCATTATCTTGTGGTGAAACAAGCCAATGGCCCTCAATGTTTACCCCACCTGTCATAAAGCATCACAGTGAATAAAAACTCCCATTAACACGCCAGGGGATCCAGGCTCTCTTATTTCTATGGAATTCGGTCACATTTCCAAGACTGTCTGATCTATATTTTAAATCTCTCAGAAAGAAACCAGTCCCAAGTACCTTGATATTAAAGGGCATCTTTCATCACAGAAGGAGAGAACTCATTCATGAAACTACCAACTCCCAAATAGTGCCCAAAATGAGGCTACATACTTATGGGATATGGATCGGGTTTCTCTGCGCTACACTTTGATGCAATATGATGTATAACTGTAACCATGTCATGTACAAATCTGATACATATCTACAGGAAATAATGGAATGCTGCACACCCTTGCTCCCTCTTGTACAACCTCATTGTAAAATGTACAAAGAACAATACAGCACAGGAACAGACCCTTCAGCCCACCAAACCTCCACCAATTCACCACGCCCATCTAAACCAAAACCCTTTGCCCTCTAATACAGTCCGTATTCCTCAATTCCATGCCGATTCATATATTTGTCAAGATGCCTCTTCAGCTTTGCTATTGCATCAGCTTCTATTACCTTCTCTGGCAACAGATTCCAGGCAATTACCACCCTCTATGTAAATAATTAACCTCTAAAATCTCCTTTAAACTTTCCCCTTTTACTTAAAGTCATAGAGTCATAGAGATGTACAGCATGGAAACAGACCCTTCAGTCCAACTCATCCATGCCGACCAGATATCCCAACCCAATCTTGCCCCACCTGCCAGCACCCGGCCCATATCCCCTCCAAACCCTTCCTATTCATATACCCATCCAAATGCCTCTTAAATGTTGCAACTGTACCAGCCTCCACCACTTCCTCTGGCAGCTTATTGCATACACATACCACCTTTTATGTGAAAAAGTTGCTCCTGAGGTCACTTTTATATCTTTTCCCTCTCACGCTAAACCTATGCCCTCTAGTTTTGGACTCCCCGACCCCAGGGAAAAGACTTTGTCTATTTACCCTATCCATGCCCCTCATAATTTTGTAAACATCTATAAGGTCACCACTCAGCCTCCAATGCTCCAGGGAAAACAGCCCCAGCCTGTTCAGCCTCTCCCCATAGTTCAAATCCTCCAATCCTGGCAACATCCTTGTAAATCTTTTCTGAACCCTTTCAAATTTCACAACATCTTTCCGATAGGAAAGAGACCAGAATTGCATGCAATATTCCAATAGTGGCCTAACCAATGTCCTTTACAGCCACAACATGACCTTCCAACTCCTGTACTCAATACTCTGACCGATAAAGGAAAGCATACCAAATGCTTTCTTCACTATTCTATCTATCCGCAACTTCACTTTCAAGGAACTATGAACATGCACTCCAAGGTCTCTTTGTTCAGCAATACCCCTAGGACCTTACTATTAAGTGTATATGTCCTGGGAAGATTTGCTTTCCCAAAATGCAGCACCTCGCATTTATCTGATTTAAACTCCATCTGCCACTTCTCTGCACATTGGCCCATCTGGTCAAGATCCTGTTGTAATCTGAGGTAACCCTCTTTGCTGTCCACTACACCACCAATTTTGGTATCATCTGCAAACTTACTAACAGTACCTCTTATGCTCGCATCCAAATCATTTATGTAAATGACAAAAAGTAGAGGACCCAGCATCGATCCTTGTGGCACTTCACTGGTCACAGGCCTCTAGTCTGAAAAACTACCCTCCACCACGACCCTCTGTCTTCTACCTTTGAGCCAGTTCTGTATCCAAATGGCTAGTTCTCCCTGTATTCCATGAGATCTATGTACCTTTAAATCTATGTACCTTATTAACTGACATTACTACCCTGGGGGGAAAAAAAAAGACTTGACTGTCCATTCTGTCTCTCAAAATGTTGCAAACACTTAATCAGGTCATGCATCAGCCTCTGACATTCAAGTGAAAACAAACCAAATTTGTTCAATCTCTCCTCATCGTTAACACCTTCAACCACCTACCATCCATCTACCACCCTCTGACAAAAAGAACAGGAATTTACATCACCAACCCAAGGAAACTTAAATACATAAACAAAGCAGGACATAACACTAACACTTCACCAGAAGCTCACTGATGATGTTATGGTGCTAGTATCATGACAAAATATCTGAAAGCAAACCTTCCAGCTCAGCGAGCAAATGTATATCCAACACCTTCAGAATTGTGCAACATCCTAGTAAATCTTTTCTGTGTCCTCTGCAAAAGCCTCCACATCCTTCTGACAGCGTGGTGACCAGATGTGCATGCAACATTCCAAATGCAGCTCAATTAAATGTATATACAGTTGTTAATTTTTATTCGCTATGCCCTGAACAGTGAAGGCAAGCATGCCACATCCCTTCTTAACCTCCTTGTCCATTTGTGTTGCAATTTTCAGGAAACTGTGGACCTGTAGTTCACAATATGATCTGGACCAATAAAGCTTTCCCAACATGGGCAAACCCTGAAAATATTCTATAGCAGACTCATAATACTAAGCATATTATGGTCAGTCAGCAACAAGAAAAAAAAATCACCAGGGAGGACAAGAATCTCCTTATTTTACATTTGTTTGTTTTGTTGATGCTGCTCCTTTAACAATGTTATGTTGTCTTTGGGTTTCTTCAAGAGAGGTTGTAAAAGACAGAAGTTCTGGTTTGTTTGGGTTTTTGGGTCGTTCATAATGGCCAACACATACTGGTCAAGACAACAATCAGGGAAAATGCTTTTAGGCTTTTTTTTAAAACTGTTGTACAATCAAAAGTGAGTGGCCAGTTCTCCTAGTTCAAGGATTTTTCTAGTTTGGTTTAGTTTTAGCAGTTAGAAACTGCAGGGAATAAAGAAGCAGCTACAGTAAAAAGAGATTCCATACTTCAGCAAATGATCTCTGTCTGATCATCTCTCTCGAACATCTCTCCTGTAAGAACCTGGATTTAAATTGACCTTTTATTTGCCAAGGGATGTGCTTATGGGGATGCTGCAGGACTTTGGAACAGCATTATTAAGTTGTGATAGAGTCAGTTAGGTTTCCAAATCATTGTTATTTTAAATTTTGTTTGTGTTTCATTTGGTAGTGCAGAAATACATTTTTTTTAACTTGAGGCCAAGTGGTTTAACCAGCTGCATCACTCCTGGGTTATCCAGTTTACACCTGCCTAAAACAAATAGAAAAGTTAGGGTCGTGGCTACCTTTTTAAAATGTTTTAAGGGGGTCTGGCCTGGTCCAAAGCATTGTTTATAAATGGAAAGAAATCAAGGCAGTTTCATCACAGAGGTATAAATCCTATCAATTCCATGTTTCTTCATCTCCATTTGATCACATATGTCCACGTCCATGAACAGTTAAATCTGCCCCTTCTCACCATGCACCAACCACAGAAAGTAAATTGTGTCCTTTGAATTGCCACAGGTTTGGGTCAGAATGGTTACAGAGGAGTATCTGTTTTATAAAGTTAAAAAGCCTCAAGTCGTGATCGTGACTATGAATTATGATAACTACCATGTAAGTGCAATGAATGAATACGCAGAATGAATTCAAAGAAATGATAGCGCTTGTCTCCCGTGGGTAACCAGTCAGGAATGAACAACTGGTGGTCACCTGCCAGTTTAATATTTCACCCCCCTCCCACACTGAGCCACATCAGCCAGCAACCAATAGCAATGAAGCCTAATGTAAGCTCCAGAAATGGCACCTTGTCTTTTCACTATTCACTTTATAATGCTCTGAAATAGTTTGTGATAATATCCTGTGCCAAGTGTTTTTTTTTCTTGTTTTTTGAATAGAAGCTGTTGATGGTGAATCTGCTTTTCTCAGTCACAACACAAGAAAGCACTCCACACTTACAGAATTGTCCTAATAGCTCAACATGAAAACTGGCCAGCCATAAATGTGTAAGTAGCTGGCTTTCTTTATTAGTAGCATTAATGAGGAGCCCTTCTTGCTGCTGAACAAGCGAGCAGTTGTGTCAGGTTAAGCACTGAGTGATGAACTTCCCGGTGTTCAGGTAGCTTAATAGAAGTGCTGTAGCCCTGGTTCAATTCCCAGTCAAGCTGTGACACTTTGTAGCTGCCTTCACAGTGCAGTGGTAGTGTCCCTACTGCTGAGCCAGGGGACCTGGGTTCAAGTCACACCTACTCCAGAGATGCGTAATGACACCTTTGAACCGGTTGATTAGAAAATAGCTACACTGAGTGACAGTCTGTCCCAACTGCCTATTTCTGGGATTGATTCATTGTCCTCATCAATATCATATCTGTCTAATGGGTGTTCAAAGCTTCTACTCCAAAGCTATGTTGAAAATCTAAGAGCAAAGATTTGGTGCAATAAGAACCTCAAATTTACTTTGCTCGCACAGCTCTCCACTGTTGAGTTGCCATTGGTATGGAGCAAGTTATGTGAACGCCTCACAGTTACTTCCAGTGAAGGTACAGAGTGTTCCAACTGGTACAGAATGATACACTGCACAATCCCAAAACAGACAGTGATGGCACCAAAGTCCTTGGTTATGACACTAAAGGTCCACTTGCTGGAATGGGGAGAAAGTGAGGACTTCCGATGCTGGAGATCAGAGTTGAAGAGTGTGGTGCTGGAAAAGCACAGCCAGTCAGGCAGCATCCAAGGCGCAGGAGAATCGATGTTTCAGGCATAAGTCCTTCATCAGGAATGAGCTCATTCCTGATGAAGGGCTTATGCCCGAAATGTCAATTCTCCTGCTCCTCGGGTACTGCCTGACCGGCTGTGCTTTTCCAGAACCATGCTCTTCACCTCTTGCAGGAACGTCAGGTTCTGGGCATGTTGGGGTCCTGGAGAAGGGACTTTGTCCTGCTGTCCCTGTAGTAGCTGTGGTTGTGTTTTGTTGACCTCATCCAGCGGCAGGGTGGGGTTCTCAAAACAGGATACCAAACATCAGAACTGCCTTCCTCCTGGTGACTCCACATAGTGGCCAATAAGGTGGAGTAGCACAGGATTTATTCTTTTAAAATCAAGTTCTCCGAAACTTTTAAGAATTAACATCTCTTGGGTGTTGATGAATTTGTGCCAAGAAATCTCAGAAAGTCTCTAGAGCCTCGTTATATGTCCAGGAGCAATGACCATGAAATGATATGTTTTGATTTATGTGCTGGGTATCAGTTTAAGTCATGTTTAAAATTGGCATCAATGCACTGTTTATTCCCAATCAGCTGGGGACTGTTAAGGGAGGTTATTAGTTGAAGCACTAGCCTTTGAAAATCAGCGAGCTTTTTAAGGAGTGCTGCCAACCAACTGTTTAACAGGAATCCAAAAGGATTTGTCACTCAGCATCAGTTGCTTTAGCCAAAAGCAGGCACAGCTTCTGTTTCAGGTTCAGACCCTATTTTGTCAACTTCCTTACACCTCGAAGTATTCCACCAAATGTATCCCCATTTCCTCTGTGCTGTACTTGAACTGAATGCAGTTCAGCAATCATATTGTATGCTATATAGTGCAGCAAAATTTTTTTCTAGAATCGATTGGATTCTTCTTCTCATTAAACGATAAGGGCAAACTATCAAAGAACCACTTTATATTTAATAAGCAAGAATAGAATAGAAAACCTGGTTATTAGCATTTACAATGGGAAAAGGTAAATTAATATTTAGGGTTGCTATTTCATTTATGCAGAACTGGGTCAGATTAGAATGTTTTAAGAAATCTATCTCAGCTCAAATCTTGTAAGCATCCAACACAGTTTTATTTTATTTCCATACATGCTGTCCTGAGGAACTCAATTTGAATTATAAAATGCAGTGCCAACAGGTTTTCTTCAACAGATTCCCTGCAGAGCAGGCAAACTAAAGGACTGAACAGTGGCACCAAACAAACCATACTGCAAACACAACTGATTATACACTTGGACAAAATATTGAACTAAGAAAGCATTGTGGATGGTGGGCTATCTGTGAAGAGGGCGAAATGGCCTTTTCTGCTAACCAAGGACAATTTCATCCTCTCAGACTTCACTTTTACAGGGTGTGCATTGTTATATAAGAAACAATTAAAACTTCATCTTTACCTAGGTTAGATATTAACACTTAACAGTTTGTCACTGAAAAGGAAGCACCTTAGAAATATTATACATTTATAAGTGTTAAGCATCCCAGATTCAAATTATGGAATCATTTTCTTAGAAGCTTTTTCTCTTTGCTGTTTCTCTCACCTACATAGTTCTCAATTTGAACATCAGATTATGCTCCTGGTCATCTCTTCTCAATCGTCCACTGTTGCTTGATATCTGTTTCTGTTTGATTGTGAGTTTGAGAATCAGTTTGAGCCATGTACTGTGCTGTAAATGCTGTCTGACTAGAGGTTGTTGTCTGAAGGAACTTTAAGTGGACATTAAAAACAGAGCAATAGAGCAGTGTGACAATAGGACATGTTAAACAAATGAACATGAGGGCAGAGCACTGATTTAAATTCAGACCTCTAAATCAAATCCTTGAATGTCTTCCTGACAATGAGCTTCTCATTCAAATGACAATGGGATCTGGAGCTTATAGCAAATGGGAATAGGAAGACAATACATTTTCATTGTCCCACTTACCCACCATATTAGTTATAGAACAGCAGTGATGGACACCACAGTTATTATTATGACACTTGCTTCCCTCAAAAAGTATGAAATGAATGAAATCATGACACTTCCATTTGTGGTATTTCTAATGTATGAAACAATTGCTTTTACAATAGTTATACACAACATTTTAGTTAGATTTTGTGCAATTTGTTTTCAAAATTAATTTAGTCACATATAACTTGGCTGGTTTATCATTGGCTTTGCATGAGTTATTGTTCGGGTAATGAACACCAGGAAGCCCATCAGGTCATGCCGTAATTTTCTTGTGCACTAAACTAAAAGATGCAGAGATAAGATGAAGGATTACAAAACCAAACCACCAAAAAAGTTCCATTAAATCTGAAGCTTATTCTCTGATTCAATTCAGAAAAGAAAAAAATAAGTCTTTGCTCAGTTTGGATACAATTATTTCTTTTTCCTAAAAGCATTTTCCTTTCAGTTTTTGACCTGGGTTGCTTTATTTCCAGTGGCAAGGCTGTTGAGTTTGTAACACACTGATGGGATGCACTTGAAACGGGATAGTTGATGGTAAATTTGGCTGCATGTCAATGTTCTAATGCCAAACATGAGCTTTCTTTTGTACCTACAAGCTGAAGTAAATAAGTCAACATAAAGACCAATTTTATTGAAGAGCGCTGCTGTATAACCACCAAATGGTTTTTGTACAACACACATTGTAAAATTTACCTTGCAAACAGTCCATTCAGCCCATCACATGTGTACTCGTCCTAACTCTTCAATTGGAGTTATTCACTCTGTTTTCAACATTGTTTTTTCTTTTCATATTTTTGGCATTTTTCCTTAACAACGTAATATTTCTTTAAAGATGGTCTCTGATTCAATAATCACATGTAGCAAAAATTCTATTTCCTTCTGGCCCTCACTGTGGAACAGCAGTCCTCTGATTTCCATTCATTCTCCAAGTGAGATCAGGAATGCAATGTGCAATTACTCCTAGTCTGTACAAAACAATGCAAACTTCATGTTCCTCATTTAAGTCTTTGATGGGGACAAGATTACTAAGTGGTAGCCTTCCACAGCATGAAGCACAAGTTCATGCAAGGCAGGATAACTTACCATTGTAATCCAATCTGCAGTGGGGGTGTATTTGGCTGAAGTACGTATGGAAATGCCTGGAGATGGCAGTCTAAACAGGAAGTCCACTGAATAAAGGTGGAATAGGTGAGAGTCAGAATGCTGGAAGGCCCTAAGACATGGCACTGGAGACTTTGGCATAAGAGGTAGGCAGAGAAATGCATGTTGTATATGAGGAGAACCAGGGGCTCCTCTACAGAAACTCTGAGAAGACAAAGGTCCAGAACTTCTGATGCTAAATATGACAAATGTTGAGGTACCTAACATGTCACACTTTTGGATTGATCAGAAGTTCAATTATTTTCTGGGAGGTGTAAACTGTGAATATATATATATATACATTATACTGTTCGCAGTGTTGGAAGCATGGGCTATGTATATGCTACTGACGCATACACTTATCCCACAAGGGTGGCACTGTTTAATCTTTGATGGAGTGATTAGCAACATAACTCAATAGTCACCACTCACAAATATACCCTCAAATCACCCAACCAACCTGACTGCTTATCCATCAACGTCCCACTCATCCATCCATCCACTAACCTACAATTTCAATCACTCAATTGCTCACCCAATCACCTCCTGAAAACTTTTGAGATCTCCTAAACACTTTCCCTGAACACAGCAGCTCAGATTGTAAATTGGGATATGCTTTCTGTGCTGTTGTTCTTTGCCATTCCTCTTTTCTCAATGCTGAAATATCTCTGCTACAGCCAAGCCAGGATGCCATGAATGAAAGGTTGCAATAAGGTCAGGATGTGGTCCTTTTCACAGTAAGGCCAGATTGCCCTGGCATCTTGAATGTCCAAAGGATTTGAGCCAATGGAAGCAGATAGCTGTCAGGGTCAGTGCAAACAATGTATCCCCAATTACCTGGATACAGTGCCTCATCATGTGGAATGATCTTACATGAATGGCCATAACTTTACAACTGAATGTTTGCTTCAGGAACTAAATGGCCATAGCTTGACAATCAAATATTTGCTTCAGGAACTGCTTGATTCACCAACCTCCCCACCATGTAACAATCAAAAATCTTTGTCAATCATGACTTATACCACACATTTAGCACTGCTGAAAACTTCACACTCTTATCTCACAGCTTGGATACATTGCTAGCTACTCAACTATTACCCAACACTAGATTATACACCTCCCTCTTTTGCTAGGCATAGTGGCATATGAGAGTGATTAGCAAAAATTTAGCGACATGAAGGAGATGGTGCTTTCTATTGAGTGAGTAGCCATGACTACAGTTGTATCCAGCACCACATTCTCAACTCTAATCTCCAGCATCTGCAGTCCTCACTTTTGCCTAACAAAGGTAACTGAATTGACAGCACTGACCAGAGAGAAAGACTCTAGGGGCTTACTAGCCTTTCATTGTCAAATAATTTAGTTTGTTTGATGATTAAGTTCTTTTGTGAAAGGATTCAATGACCTGTGAGAAAAGGCAGCTTATGAGGGTTTAGATAGGGTTAATGGCAGATGTCTTTACCTTAGGATGGGGGATTTAAAGACTAGCAGGCACAATTTTAAGATGGCAGGAGAGAGATTTAAAAAATAAATGAGGGGCAAATTCTTTACACAGACATGGTTCTGATGTGGAAACAACTTTGTGAGGAAATGGTGGATGTGGACACAATTGCAATGTTGAAAAGCCATTTAGATAAATATATGAATAGGAAAGGCTTGGAGGGATATGGGTCAGGAACAGGCAGAAGACACTCGTTGAGTTTGGGCTTATGTTTGGGAGTATGGATTGGTTGGACCAATGGGTCTGTTTCCATGCAGTATGACTCTATGACACTATGTGCTTCAAAATTTACTACTTTGATGGGATCTCCCAGAGCTGAACCAGGAAGGATGAAGCATGGTGACAAGGTATATTGTGGTTGAATGAACCTTCAGGCATTTTTCCTTGTGGTACTGAAAATATATTTCCCATCACTTAATCTTTAAATTTACATATCATTGTGGCCTTCTTTAGTAGACAAGGTGCGTTGAGCAATGTTTACAAATAAGCAAATTATACTATTTATGGAGAGAAGGACTTTAGGGGATCCAATGCCATTTCATAGTCCAATAATTTATTTTCTTTGACAGCCATGACTTTTACTCCATGGTCTGTGAGAAAAGGCAAATTATGTGCTTCTAAAATCTGACTGTATTGCTGCAGTGCAGTATGTGTAGATGCAGACAGCAGTACAGTATGCTTTACATTCATCAAATGTTCACTGATGTCTTATATAACTATGCAGAGGACATCACCTGCATTTGCCTGGAAACACCTTAACAAGTTAGTTCTCATGTACCTTAGGTAATCATAGACATGCAACTTTGAGATTAAGGGTGTGTTTACACTTCCAGTACATCAAAAACTGATTTGCATTTGTATATTCACTCCAACTGGTTGTAACATGTACATCTATAATATTCAAATGCTAATTTCTTGCCAAGTGCACTGTAAGAATTTTGGCAGTTTTCTTATGGTTGGTCATACTGGATTTACAAACCAAGAATACTTAAATATTCAAGTATTGGAACAGAAGTCTGCATAGAGAACAACTGTTACTTGGATTTAACTTTTTGTTGAAATAAAATATTTTTGTGTTTTAAAAAAAAATTCAAATGCTGCAAATTATTTTACTTTCCTACTCCAACCACATTGTTGACAGACCTGAAAGTGTAGCTTGCCAATGGCTGATAGAATAGCTTGAGGGAGTGGGTGAAGTGGCCACAAATCTGCAGATATTCAGAGAAGCAAGTGATAGCCAGGAACTCTCAGAATAAAATTGAATTGGTTCCACAGAGGCCAGAATCCTGTGACCAAGTCACCCTTTATTTATATCTGCATATCATGTGATGCTGCTCCGATTCCCTCAGCCGGCTCTCAGAGTGAACAGAACCTTTTACACCCTGTTTATATCTGTCAGCCAGGGCTCCCAGATTGGACCAGATTAATAGCCACAGTCAGATTACTCATATTCTATGAAGCCCACCTGTTACAATTCGATAAGTGTGGTGCTGGAAAAGCACAGCAGTTCAGGCAGCATCCGAGGAGCAGGAGGGTCACCGTTTCAGGTATAAGCCCTTCATCTTGTTACAACATGACAGCCTTTAAGTTTGGGGATATCAGCCTGTTCTTGTAGCCTTTCCTGGAGCATTTTCATAACCAGTCCAGTCTTTTCGGCTTAGACTTGGATATGGTTGGCGAGTACCAGACTACAGCCTGCCTCTTGCACTCAGAGTGTCTCAGAAGAAATTCATCTTCTTTGGGTAGTGAAGGAATTGAGGCTGTGACATCACCGTGCCCATTCAGACTCTGAGGTTCCTTCGATGCTGGATGGAGAGGGTGAACCCACGGTTTCTGACAGCCTTTCCATCTGTTCTGATGGGCCAGGTATGTTTTGCTCCCACCCTGTTGCCAGTTTGCAGCTTTCATGTGGTCCATATGCTTGTTCAGGACAGCCTCACCTACCCAAACGCCATACGTCACGGGACCTAACCTCGCATTGACCATGTCTCTTACCCGTGCAGGACTGTTCTCGTGGTTTCGGCACTAAACTTCATCTCCTGAAATAAACAGTCTCTCTCACTTAGAAGAGTCTTAGATCCAGCATTGGATTCCTGATGCTGTTTCACCTTCCCCACAGGGTCCAGGAAGATCAGATTTAAGGTGAGGGGAAATCTTCTCCCCATCAGCAACTCTGCTGGAGTTATCCTTGTAGTTGCACGAGGAGTGGTCCTTTAATCAAATAGGAACCAGGACAGTTTGGTATCTAGTGAAGCTGTAGGCTGTTTCTTTAAGCCTCCCTTCAAAGTTTGGACTGCTCTTTCTGCCAGGCCATTGGGCAATTGGATGGTATGGAGCTGTCTTTATTTGCTGAATGCCACTTGACTTTAGGAAATACTCAAATTCCCTGCTGGTAAATGATGACCTGTTGTCTGAGACCAACACTTCCAGGAGCCCATGTATTGCAAAGATGCACACAGCTTTTTTATTGTTATCCTTTTGTTTGACGAATGAATTCTGTGCATGTCCAACCACTTTGAGTGGGCATCTACAGTGACCAGGAACACCGACCCCATGAATGAACTGGCAGAGTCACCAAGGAACTGAGTCCAGGGTTCACCAGGCCATTCGCAAGAATGTGTTGGAGCTGCTGGTGGTAATTTTTGTCCTTATTGGCACTCTGGGCACTGGCCCACAAACACAGCTATGTTGGCAGCCAGTCCTGGCCACCAGACATAACTTCTCAGCAACATTTTCATTTCAGAAATGCTTGGATGACCCTGGTGAAGCTCAGTCAATATCTGGTGGTGACCTTTATTCAGGACCGTCACTCCTGCTCCCCAGAATAATGCCAACCTCGACAGTGTTCTGGTTTTGCCAGGTCCAGAAAGGTTTTAATTCTGGTTGCGATGGCCCTTTAGCTTCCCACATTACCACCACGTCTTTTTGCATCCAAAGTCTGATATTCTCAGCAGCAACCGGAGTGTGTGTCCAGAAAGTTTAAACTCTTCAAATGGCAGCACTAGCAGTGATGGATCTGCCAGCAGGAGGTGGCTCAAGGCATTTGCATTTACTACTTGGCCTCTCAGACAATATTCCAATTTGTAATTGTATGCACTAAGAATGACACCATTCCCCCCTGTTGAATGATGAATTTGACTGGAAGCTTTGGACAGCATGACCTTTTCCTCTTTGAGTAGTCTTAGCAGGGGTTTGTGGGCTGTTACTGTTACAAAGTTACATCTGTAAAGGTATTGGCGGAACTTCCTCACACCAAAGATGATTGCCAAATTTTCCTTCTTTACACGAGTGTATTTGGGCTCTGCACCAGCAAAAGTCTGTGAAGAATAGCTATTGAGTGTTGCTCTCCATTGGGCTGTCTGTGAGCCAACACTACGTTGATTCCATACAGGGTGGCATCACATGTTGGCACCACAACTTGCTTGGGATCGCAATGTGCCAACAACTTAGATGAGCTGCTTCTTCACTTCCCTAAAGACTGTGTCTTGGCTACAAGACCATTTCCAAAGATGAACCCTTTTCAATAGCAGAGTTAAGGGTGCCAGGATGGAGTCCAGGTTGTGTAAGAACTTTCCATCATAATTCACCAATCCAAGAAAAGACCTAAGCTCTGGAACAGGCGGGGGAGTTAGGGAACCTTTGATCGCCCTCACTTTATCTTCCAATGGGTGTAACCTGTTCTTGTCAACTCTACAGCGTAAGTACATCGCTTAGGCTGCTTGGAACACACAGTTTTCCCTTCTAAGGCATACACCTGCCTTGGAGAAACAGCTAAGAACTATGTCCAAGTTGTCCAAGTGTTCTTTATTGGTCTTCCCTGTTATTAGTGTGTCATCCAGATAAATGGTGACCTGTAAAATGTAAAATGTTCTCCATCATCTGCTGAAAAATGGCACAGGCTGATGATACCCAAAATAGAAGTCTCATGTATTGGAACAAACCCTAATAGGTATTAATTGGAGCATACTTCTGGGGATCCTCATCTAACCACAATTGCAATTACGTAGGGCTCCTGTCCAGCTTCATGAAGGACAGCCTCCTCTTGTGTATAAATCCTCTATGCGAGAGGCTGGGTATTTATCCCTCTGTAAAAAGTGTTTTACTGTTTTTAAAAAAAATCCCCACCAAGGCAAACCAAGCTGTCAAGCTTCACAACCAGTATGTCCAGTGCTGCCCATTCTGCAAACTGAACTGGTCTGATGATTCCTTCACTTTCCAGCCTCCTGATTTCTGCCTCTACCTTTACCCTTAAGGCAAATGACACCAGGCAAGCCTTGCAGAATTACTTTCCGGTCAATGCGCAAAGTGGCCTTGACTCCTTTGATAGTCTTTTAGACCTTCCTGAAAATCTTCCATTTATTTAATTAGGCGTTCGCTCAGCCACCCATTTCTAATTAAAAATTGTTGAACCAAGATGAATCTTCCTCAACCAATTACATTCCATCAAGCTTGAGCCTGAACCTTTTACTACAGTCAGTGGTAAATCAATCCACACTGAGGAAGGGTAACTGGCCCCAGAACGTTAACTTTGCTTTCTCTTCACAGATGCTGCTGAGCCTTTCCAGCAACTTTGGTATTTGTTTCTGATTTCCAGAATCCACAGTTGTTTCAGTTTCTATTTAAGACAATGGAGTCAGTGGCAAAGGACCAGAGAATGTGGCAGGAACTAAAAATGATGGCCTTTGGGCATCCTACCATCAGGAGCTGTGACTCATCCATGAGTTCTTGCCAGACAGGGAAGAATGCTTCAATACAGGTACATGAAAAAATTAATGGACAGTGTGAATATCTTCTATTTTTGTCACATTAATGACAATCATCAATATTTTTTTCTTCAAACCTCATGTTACTTTATGAACATTCAACTCCATTGCCCTTAACACATCAATGCCAATAAAGATATCATCACACAGTTTCATTGTAATATAGATCCCAGTTAGGCACAAGTACTATTGGAGCTGTCCAATAACATTGAAATTGAATGTCCAGCCTGCATTCTAACTATATAAGAGTATATTTCTTTAAATCAAGATGAAAACAACTTTTTAAGCTATTAACCACATAATCATGATGAATGTCACTGTTTTCATTCCTGATGCGCAAAACACCAACTTTCCTGCTCTTCGGATGCGGCCTGATCTGCTGCTCTTTCTCCAGCACCATGCTTTTTGATATCACTGTTTTAGAAAAGGTACAGTATTACATAGCACAGTGGAACAGTTTTTTCTTGAGCTATATCAACATCACTTTGTCATTTATTGTATCGCTAAAGGAAATAATCAAAGATTTGTAGGTTTTAGCCAGCTTGGTGGAAGAAATACCTTGAGGATTCTGGGTAATCCAAGATGGCGGATGGGAAACATTTCTGGCTGTAACAGCTGCTCCTTTTTAGAGATATTTTAGGAGCTAGAGGTGATTTCCTCGAATTCCAGGAGCAGCAATTACTGTTTTATATGCTGTTGCATTGTTTTGGAACTTTGGGGAAAATAAATGTCAAAACAACATCAGTTTAAAAGGGAGAAGAGCAGACAAACGCCCTGGGGTAGGGGAACCAAGAACTAGAAGGCATAGGTTTAAGGTGAGAGAGAAGTGGTGGAGGCTGGTACAATTGCAACATTTAAAAGGCATTTGGATAGGTATATGAATAGGAAGGGTTTGGAGCTGGGTGCTGGCAGGTGGGACTAGATTGGGATGGGATATCTGGTCGGCATGGACAGGTTGGACCGAAGGGTCTGTTTCCATGCTGTACATCTCTATGACTCTATAAAATGCATGACGTAATATTGTTCAGATCAATTCAAACAAGAGCTCCTGCCTCAGTGGGAAAAGTTATCACCAGTATAGCACAAAACTACAAAGAACAGAAGAATGCAGGCTTTGTGGCTGAGTCAGTGAAGCAGATAGAACAACAGTTGGGTCTCAGCACGGCTGAGCTTTAGAGCAGAAATTCACTCAAGAATCTGTCTCCAGCTGGTGAGTGAATGCCAGGTGGGGACAGGAGGCAACTTGATTCTATCATCTCGATGAACTCCAGTGAGTGCACAGCCTGACAGCACTTCCTCAGATTTGAAGATCAAGCACTTTGGCAAGATAAAACCTGAGATTAAGAGGCAAACATAATTTTAACATCTACTTGTTTTGTCCCATCTTTAGATTATTATGTACTATTTTGTTTTATTAACAATTTACTAATGCCTCATTTCTACCTACTGCAAAAATGAAAACATTGAGACTATTAATTATTGATTCACTCATTTTCTTATGACACATTGATTCCATGACTGTCAAAATGAGAACTGGTGGAGAGTACAGCAATATGATAGACATTAGATCAGTATAATGAAGAGTTCAGAAGTATATTAGAGGATAGAGTAACATGATGATGAGAACAGATTAAAGGAATCTAGTGAAGATTTTAGCAGTATTATATAGGATAGAGCAGCATAGTAAAGCTTCCTTCAGCATATGATTTGGAGGTCCCAGTGTTGGACTGGGGTGGACAAAATTAAAAATCACACAACACCACTTTATAGTCCAACAGGTTTATTTGGAAGTATTAGCTTTAAGAACATTGGTCCTTCATCAGGTAGCTGTGGAGAAGGAAATAAGACACAGAATTCTGGTGTTGTGTGATTCTTAACTTTGTCCTTCAGCATAGTGGAAGATAGACCAGTACGGTGAAGAATATAGCAGTATAATACAGGATAGAACAGTGTACTAAAATATACAACTGTATAACATAAGATAGAGGAGCCGAGAGAAGCGTCTGGCAGTATAATAGAGTATATAACAGCATAGTGAAAAGAACAGCAGTGTAGCACAGGAGAGAGCAGTCGATTGAAGATTACAGCAGCTAGCAAGTTTTGAGAAGATTTGGAGCTCAGGTTGAGGTTCTGGATGTAAGTTTGCTCGCTGAGCTGAAAGGTTCGTTTTCAGACATTTCTTCACCATGTTAAGCCTGCGGTGATATGCTGGTGTTATGTCCTACTTTCTATCAATGTGTTTAGGTTTCCTTCGGTTGGTGCTGGCATTTCCTGTGTTGGTGATGTCATTTCCTGTTATTTTTCTCAGAGTACATGGTGTCCAAATCAATGTGTTTGTTGATAGAGTTCCGGTCGGAATGCCATGCTTCTAGGAATTCTTGTGCATGTCTCTGTTGGATTGTCCTAAGATGGATGTGTTGTCCCAGTCAAAGTGGTGTCCTTTTTCATCTGTATGTGAAGTTACTAGTGAGAATGGTTATGTCCTTTTGTGGCTAGTTGATGTTCATGTATCCTGGTGACTAGTTTTCTGCCTGTTTGTCCAATGTAGTGTTTATTGCAGTTCTTGCAAAGTATTTGTAAGTGACGTTCATTTTGCTTGTTGTCTGTATAGGGCCTTTCAAGTTCATCAATGGAGAACTTCAAACTAACGTCGACATGGAAGCAACACATACTGACCAAATACTGAACTACAGAAGCAATCATCCCAACACCCACAAATGAAGCTGCATTAGAACATTATTTCAACAAGCCACCACGCACTGCAGCACAGAGGGACTACAAACAGCAGAGGAAAATCATCTATACCGTGTATTCAAAAAGAATGGGTACCCAATGAACACAGTCTGCTGATTTCTCAGCAACAAACCCAAACAAAGCAGACAAAACGCGTCAAGCCACTCTCCCCTACATCAAAGACAACTTGGAAATGACTGCCAGACTACTCAGACCTCTTTGCATCATGGTAGCCCACAAACCCACCAACACTCTAAAACAGCAGCTAATGAATTTAAAAGACCCTATACAGACAACAAGCAAAATGAACATCATTTACAAAATACTTTGCAAGAACGATAACAAACACCACATTGGACAAACAGGCAGAAAACTAGCCACCAGGTTACATGAGCATCAACTAGCTACAAAAGGACACTAGTATCCTTATATACAGATGAGGAAAGACACCACTTTGACGTGGACAACTCATCCATCCTAGGACAAGCCAAACAGAGACACTCATGAGAATTCCTAGACGTATGGTATTCCAACCGGAATTCTATCAACAAACACATTGACTTGGACACTATCTACCATCCTCTGAGGAAGATATGGGAAATGACATCACCAACACAGGAAATGACATCACAATCCAAGAAAACCTAAACACATAAATAGAAAGCCGACATAACACCAACACTTCCTCGGAGGCTCATTGATGATGTTACCTAGTATGGTGATGAAACATCTGAAAATGGACCTTCCAGCTCAACAAGTAAACTTACATCCATTACAGCAATATAACAAAGGATAGATCAATGAAGTGAAAAATGCACCAGTCTAACACAAAATGGAGCAGTATAGTGAAGACTTGCATTGTACAATAGAGGATAGAGCGGGATAATGAAGATAAACATTACAACATAAGAAACAACAGTCTAGTGAATTGTTCAGCAGTATAATAGAGGAGAGAGCATATATGGAAAAGTACACCAATATAACAGAGGAGAAAGCAGTATAGTGAGGAAGACAGTAGTATAATCAAGGATAGGGCAGTATCGGTAAAGTGTACGGCAGTATAATAGAGGATATTGCAGTATAGTGAAACATGAAGCAGTATAACAGTGGATAGGGCGGTACAATGAGGAGTACAATAGCATAACATGGGATAGAACAATATAGCGAAGAGTGGCACAGTATGACAGAGGATAGAGGAGTGTAGTGAAGAGTGCAATAATTTCACATAGGATTGGTCAGTGTAGCAAAGATTACAGGAGCATAATACATGATAAAACATTATAGTGAAGGGTACAATAGTATAATGCAAGTTAGATTGGTGTAGTGAAGCATACGGGAGTTAATAGTGAATAGAGCAGTATGATAAAGAATACGACAGTATAGTATAGAACAGAACAGTGTGGTGAAGGGAACAGCAGTATAATAGAAAATAGAGCTGTAGACAGAAGAGTACAGCAATATGTTAGAGGATAGAACAGGACAGTGGAAACTAAAGCAGTATAACATGAAATAGAGCAGCATAGAGAAGACCACTGCTGTATAATAAGAGGACAGAGCAGTATAGTGAAAACTACAGTAGCACAATTCAGGACAGAGCAGTGTAATGAAGTATACAGAAATGTAATCTGTGATAGAGCAGTGTAATAAAGAGCACAGCAGTATGATAGAGGAAGAGCAGTATGCTAAATAGACCAGCAGTATAATAGAGAATAAGCTATTAAAATAAAATGTATAGCAGCATGACAGAGGAGAGAATAGCATTGTGAAGATTACAGCGGTAATACAAAGGATACAATAGTACAGTAAAGACCACAGGAGTATAAAAGAGGATAGAATGGTACAGCAAAGAGCATAGCAGTATAATAAAAAAAAGCAATATTGTGAAGAGCACAGCAGTATAATGCAGGATAGAGCAGTATGATAAAAAGAACTGTTGAATAACACAAGGTAGAGCAGTCTAGTGAAGTGTGCAGTAGTATAATAGAGAACAGACCAGTCTGGTGAATACTACAGAAGTATAGTACAGGATCCAGTAATATATGAAGTGTACACACTATAACTCAGGACAGACCAGTATATTAAAGAGGACAGCAGTATAAATCGAGGATATAGCAATACAGTGAAGTGTACAACAGTATAATTGAGGATAGAGTAGGATAGAGAAGCATACAACAATACAGAATAGTGTAACAAAGAGGACAGGAACATAATACAGGATAGAGCAGTACAGTGAAGAGTACAGTGATATAATGCAGATTAGAGCAGTGGAGTGAAGCAGACAACAGTGTAATATTGAATAGAACTTCATGGAAAAAGTACCACTATATAACACAGAATAGAGCAGGATAGTGAAGAGTCCAGCAGTATGAAGGTAGATCATTGTAGTGAAGGGGACAGCAGAATAATAGAGAATACAGCTGTACAGGGAAGTGTATAGCAATATAATAGAGGGTAAAGCATTTCGGTGAATGGTACAGCAGTACAACACAGGAAAGAACAATATAGCAAAAGAGGACAGACAGTATAATAAAAGTTAAAGCAGTATAACACAAAATAGAGCAGAATAATAAAGACCTTCACTGTATAATAGAGAATATAGCAATACAGTGAAGACTACAGCAACATAATTCAAGCTAGAGCAGTATGACAAAGCATACAACAATACAATGTTGGAGACAGCAGGAGAGTGAAGAGCACAATAGTATACCAGAGGACAGAGCAATGTCCTGAGGAGTACAGGATAGGTCAGTACGGTGAAGGGAATAACAATATAATAGAGGATCATCCATTATATTGAAGAGTACAGTAATATAAGAAACAATATATAATTTGATGCAGATTAAAGCAGAATATTAGAGGATAGGGCAGTGTAGTTAAGAGTACAGCAGTATGGTAGAGCATAGAAGAGTATGGTAAAAAATGTAGCTGTCTAACACAGGACTGACCATGATAATGAAGAGTACAGCAATATCATGCAAGATAGAACAGTAACGTGAAGAGAGCAACAAAATAATAAATGATGGAACAATAAATGAAGCATACAGCAGTATAACTCTGCATAGAATAGTATGGTGAATAGCAGAGCAGTGGGCAACACGGTGGCTTGGTGGTTAGCACTGCTGCCTCACGGCATCAGGGACCCAAGTTCGATCCCAGCCTTGAGTGACTGCCTCTGTGGAGTTTGCACATTTTCACTGTGTTTGCGTGCGTTTCCCCCGGGTGCTCCGGTTTCTACCCACAATCCAAAAACATGCAGGTCAGGTGAATTGGCTATGCTAAATTGCCCATAATGTCAGGTGCATGAGTCAGGGGCAAATACAGGGTAGGGGAATGGGTCTGGGTGGTTTACTCTTTGGAGGGTCTGTGTGGACTTGTTGGGTCGAAGGGCTTGTTTCTATGCTGTGGGGAATCTAATCATTAAACGGTATACAGCAGTGTAGGATATAGTTGTATTGTATAAAGAAAAGCAGCAAAATAAATTATAGATCATTATAGTGAAGGGTACAACAGTGTAATAGAAAATTGACCAGTACAGGGAAGAATGTAGCAATATAAAAGAGAGTACAATGAAAATTATGGCTGTATAATACAGTATAAGGCAGCCTAGAGAAGAGCACAAAAGTACAACAGAGAATAGAGCAGTATAGCTGAAGTGAAGAACTGTAGAACATGGGATAGACCACTGTTGTGAAGACTACTGCAGTATAACTACATCATAGAATGGTGTAATATAAAGTGCAGCAATATAGTCACTGATAGAGTGGTATAGTGAGAGTACAGCAGTATAATAGAGGTTAGAGCGGTACAGAAACTACTACAGCAGTAGAAGAGAGGATAGAGCAGTACAGTGAAGAGGATAGTTGTATAATAGAGTAGAGAGAGGTACAGCATAAAGTACAGCAGTATAACACAGAATAGCAAAGAATACTGAAGAGTATATAAGTACAATAGAGGATAGAGTGGTATACTGAAAAGTATAGCAGGATAATTCAGATTGAGCAGCGCAGTGTAATAGAGGATAAAGCAATTTGGTGAAGAGCACAGCACTATATTAGAGGATCTAAAATAATAGTGAAGGGTACTGCAGATTAATCTAGAATAGAGCAGATGGAGTAAAGAGTACAGCAATGCAATATAATAAAGGATAGAGTAGTCTAGTGACGAGTACAGAGGTTAGGGCTGTGTGGTGGTGAAAATAGCAATATAATAGAGATGTATTGTAAAATGTACAGCAGCATAACAAATAGTCTAATATAATGAAGAGTACAGCAACAAAAGATAGTAGAGGATAGAATTGTATATTGAAGAGTGTAGCAGTATAATAGAGGACAGAGTAGTATAGTGAAAGGTATAGGAGTATAATCGAAGATAGAACAGTACACTGAAAAGTACAGTGATATAATAGAAGATAGAGCTGAATGGATAAGGGAATAAAAGTATAATAGCTCATTATAGTGAAGGGGTCAGCAGCATAAATGATAACAGAGCACTACAGGTAAGTGTCCAGCAATATAATGCAGGATAGGGCGTATGGCGAAGAATACAGCAACATAATCGAGGATAGAGCTATATAATGAAAAGCACAACTGTATAACACATGACATTGCAGTTTGGTGAAGAGTAGGGAAACCAAACTACTATATCATGTGTTATACAGTTGTACTTTATGGAAGCAACTTTGTCTATTTACCCTATCCATGCCCCTCACGATTTTATAAACCTCTATAAGGTCACTCCTCATCCTCCGACATTCCAGGGAAAACAGCCTCAGCCTCTCCCTATAGCTCAAATCCTTTAATCCTGGCAATATCCTTGTAAATCTTTTCTGAACCCATTCAGGTTTCACAACATCCGATAGGAAGGAGACCAGAATTGCACACAATATTCCAAAAGTGGCCTAACCAATGTCCTGTACAGCCACAACATGATCTCCCAACTCCTCTACTCAATACTCTGACCATTAAAGGAAAGCATACCAAACACCTTCTCCACTTTCAAGAAGCTATGAACCTGCACTCTAAGGTCTCTTTGTTCAGCAACACTCCCTAGGACCTTACCATTAAGTGTATGAGATTTGCTTTCCCAAAATGCAACACTTTGCATTTGTCTAAATTAAACCCACCTGCCATTTCTCAGCCCATTGGTCCATCTGGTCCAGATCCTGTTGTAATCTTGAGGTAACCTTCTTCGTTGTTCACTGCACCTCCAATTTTGGTGTCATTTGCAAACTTACTAACTTTACCTCTTATATTCACATCCAAATCATTTATATAAATGCCAAAAGGTAGAGGACCCAACACCGATCATTGTGACACTCCACTGGTCACAGGCCTCCAGTCTGAATAACAGCCCTCCACGACAATCCTCTGTCTTCTACCTTTGAGCCAGTTCTGTATCTAAATGGCTAGTTCTCCCTGTATTCCATGAGATCTAACCTTGCTAACCAGTCTCCCATGGGGAACCTTGTCGAACGCCTTACTGAAGTCCATACAGACCACATCCACTGCTCTTCCCTAATTAATCCTCTTTGTTACTTCTTCAAAAAACTCAATCAGGTTTGTGAGACATGATTTCCCATGCACAAAACCATGTTGACTATCTCTATTCAATCCTTGCCTTTCCAAATACATGTACGCCCTGTCCCTCAGGATTCCCTCCACCGACGTCAGGCTCACCGGTCTATAGTTCCCTGGATTGTCCTTACCACCCTTTTTAAACAGTGGTATCACATTTGACAGTCTTTTGTCTTCCAGACTGGAGTCAAAGAATGTGGTGCTGCAAAAACACAGCCGTCAGGCAGCATCCTAGGAGTAGGAGAATCAATGTTTCGGGCATAAGCCTTAATCAGGAAAATTGGCAAAGAAGTAACAGATGGAGTATAACATGAGAAAGTGTGAGGTCATGCACTTTGGTAGGAAGAATAGAGGCATTGACTATTTTCTAAATGGGGAGAAAATTAAGAAGTCTGAAGAGCAAAAAGATTTGGGAGTTCTAGTCCAGGATTCTCTCAAGGTAAACTTGCAGGTTGAGTTAGTAGTTAGGAAAACATATTCAATGATGGAATTTATTTTGAGACGATTTGGTATAAAAGTGGGAATGTACTTCTGAACCTCTAGGGCAGGATAGTGAAGATTACAGCAATATAATAGAGGATCAAGCAGTTTATTGGAACATACAGCTGTACAATAGAGTGCAGAGCAGAATAGTAAAGAGTCCATTACTATAATAAGGGATAGAGTAGTATACTGAATAGTACATCAGCATAGAATGGTGGACTGAAGAATATATGAAAAAACTGCAAAGGCCCGTATCCCATCACCCAGTCTTTATTTAACCAAGTATATAGTATACTGGCTGTGACCAGCCATCTCGGAGTCAGACCCTGAAGTCAGAAAACTCATGGACTTCTCTGTTTATATCTCTCAGCCAGGACTCCCAGGTTAACAACCCAATTCATGGATCTCATTGTCAGTGAGAGTTACCTGATTCCAATCGCTATAGGATAGCAGTATTATAGTGGACAGAACAATATGGTTAAGAGTAAAGGATGAAGCAGTATGATGCAAAGTATGGCAATATAGTAGAGAATAGATCACTATAGTGAAGTGCGTTTCAGTTTACTCGAGAATAGGGTAGTGTGAAGAGAATAGCTGTATAATAAAGGATAGGATATTACAGTGATGAATACAACAGTAGAGAATCATTCAGTATAGTGAATTGTACAGCATTATAGTATATAATCGAGCTGTTTAGTGAAAAGTACAGCAACATAGAGCAGTGCAGTGATGACAACACAATATAAAGTAGAACAGTGCTGTGAAGGATTCACCAGTTTCATAGAGGATAGGGTATTATGGTGAACAGGATAGCCATGTAATATTGAAGAGCGTAGTGTAGTGATAAGTACAGCAATAGAATAGAGGAAAGAGCAGTGCATTGAAATGTACAGCAGCATATCACAAAATAGAGCAGGATAGCGAAAAGTACAGAAGTACAATAGAGGATAGAGAAGTATGGTCAAAAGTAGAGCAATATAATTAAGGAGAACCCAGTATGGTTAAAAATACAGGAGCATGTTAGAGGATACAGCAGTAAATTGAAACATATAGCAGTATGACATAGTATAGAACAGAATAGCGAAGAGTATTGCACTATAATAGGGGAGAGAGCTGTATGATGAAGAGAACAGTCGTCTGATGCAAGATAGAACAGTAGAGTGAAGAGTTGAGGAGTTTAATTGAGGATAGAGCAGTCTAGTGAAGACTACAGCAATGTAATAGAAGATACAGCAATATAATGAAAATAACACCAGTACAGCACAGTATATAGCACTATAGTGAAGAGTACAGCAGTATAATAGAGGATAGAGCAAGATAGTAAAGAGTACAGGAGCAATGTAGAGAATAGAGCAATATAGTGAAAAGTAGAGTTGTGTAATACAGAATAGAGCAGTGTAGTGAAGAATACACAACCAAATAGAGGACATGACAGTAGGGTAAAGAGATCAGCATTTAATAGAGGATAGAACATTACAAATAAGTGACCGGCAGCATAATTTAGGACAGAATAACATAGCAAACAGGCCAGTAGTAGAAGAGGGATAGAGCAGTGTAGTGAAAAGTACAGCAGTATAGTTGTGGCTAGAGCACTATGGTGCAGTGTACACCAGTAAAATACAGGATAGATCAGTTTGGTTAAGAGTAAAGCAGAAGGATACAGGTTTGTGTTTTAACTGTTTTGTAAGATCTAAGCTTGTTTTGATTAAACTTATGTGGTAGACCAATCAAACCATATGTGAAACACAGCACCTTATCCTTATATTTTTGAAAAATATATAAATGTTAAAATCTAGGCTATATGCATATGCTTTGGGGTATCTGGTCTGGTCTGGTCTATAATAGTCTATTAGAGGATAGAGCAGTAAAATCTAAATTACAGAGCAGTCTCGTGAAGCGTAAAAATGTATAATAGACTTTAGACCAGTATGATGAAGATTCCAGCAGCACAATACAGGATAGAGCATGCAGTGAAGAATACAGTAATGTAGTTAAGGGTAGAGAAGAATGGTTAAGCGTACAGCAGTATAATGCAGCGTACAGAAGTGTGGTGAACAGTAGAGCAGTATAAGAAAAGATGGATCATTACAGTGAAGAGCATAGCAGTATAATAGAGTATAGAGCAGTGCAGGTAAGTTCAGCAATATAAGACAGAATAGAGCAGTGCAGAACAACTTTAACTATCTGAATGACACGGACGGGGAGTGTTTTGTTCGGATAACTGATTGTTTGGACAACTGATCTGATCGTAAACAAAGGAAGCCATACTGAACATAATTACATTTTAAAAAATGTTTAAAGAGTTTTAATTTCATCCAATCGATAAAATTTGTATAAAGAATGGATATCGATTAAAAATTCATGATATTTTACAAATCAAAACACTTTTGGCTAGAGTTTGTTTTCCTCGGTTTTATCCTGGTCCTTGACAGCTGCTGGCATCTTTCTGTTCGATGTTGTCCCAAAGTCTAGACTAACCAAATGTTGCCCCTCCTTCCTCAGTAAATGTCGAGCCCTTAGAGAGAGAAACAGGCATAATATATAGGAGGAATACAAGAGAGACAATAGGTTTTTTTCAGTGACTTCAGTTTCTGTCCTCTCATTTTTTAGAGGGGTAATGTTCTCTTGTGCTTCCTCCCATCAGGTTTTCCCTCTGTTCATTTTCACGTGGGCTAACTCACTACGATTTGCTCTCCCCCATCAAAAAAAAGTTTCATTTGATTTTCTTGTCAGCTGAAAGGGATTGAACTACCTTTTGTTTGAAAAAAAAGTCATCATGGGAATAATAGGAGGAAAAAGCAACGGACACAAAAAGTGTGAGCACATTTTTTGACTTATATTTGCGGGGAATGAGCTGAGGAAAAGAATTGTTGAGTTTGCAAAACGGAGCAAGTCAATGTTAAGAGGGAATGTTGCTGTTAGAGCGCACATCTCAGGCTTCCACATATGCTGTTCTTGTGTGTTCAGAGTCACAAACCTTTGTCCTTGGGGAGGATAAGTATTGGAGAACCTTTTCATAAAAAGTGTAAGGCTTAACTCTAATGTCATGTTTTCAGAATATATTTGAAGTTAATTATTTATTAAAGCATTCCTGCATCTATGTTCCTGTTCAAATTTACAAACTGATGCATTACAGTAAATGGATGAGGAATAGAATTTCCCTATTTCATTTGCAATGCATGTACAGGTACCTTGAGGATTTTGTTTGGATAATCTGAAATTCAGATAATTGATGTTCAGATAACTGAGGTTATTCTGTATATTGTAGAATATAGCACAAGAATAGAAATTAAAGTAATATAGTGAATTGTACTGCAGTGTAACAGAGGATAGAACAATATAGTGAAGAGTACAGTGATGCAAAACAACTTAGCGCAGTGCAATGAAAAGGATGGAGCAGTATAGTGAAGAATACAGCAGAATAATAGTGGACAGAGCAGTATGGTGAAGAGGAAGGAGTTTTGTAGTGGACAGAACAATATTGTGAATAGTATAGCAGTATAATATGTTTTTGAGCAGTCCAGTGAAATATAGAGCAGTATAATAGAGAATAGAGTAGTACAATAAACTGTAGAGCAGAATTACACAGAATAGAGCAGTATATTAAGAGTGGAGCACTATAACAGAGGATAGAGTGGTATAGTCAGGTATACAGCAGTATAATAGATGCTGAAAAGAACAGTACAATAGAGGATCTAACAACATAGCAAAGATATAGCAGAAGAGAATTGGATAGAACAGTATGGTAAAGAGGAAGCACTTTTACACCCATCAGAACAGTCTCGTGATTAATACAGCAGTAAAATACACTTTTGGGGAGTATAGTGAAGTGTACAGCAATATAATAAAGATAGAACATTATGGTGAAAAGTACAGCAATGGAATAGAGGATGGAGCACTATAGTGAAGAGTTCAGCATTACAAACAAACAGTTTAGAGCAATACAATGTAGCATACAGCAATATAGTGGAAGATGGAGCAGTATGTTGAAGCATACAGCAGCATAATAGAGGATAGGTAATATAGTGATAAGTACAACAGCATAGTGAATAGACCAGTATAGTGAATTGAACTGCAGTATAACAGACGATAGCGCAGAGTAGTGAAGAGTTCAACAAAAGAATTGAAGTTAGAGCAGTGAATTGTACTGTCGTTTGGTAGAGGATAGAGTAACATAGTGGAAAGTACAGCAATGTAACCCAGTCTAGAGCAGTATAGTGAAGAGTACAGCATTGTCAAGCACGTTTAAGCAGAGTAATGAGACGTACAGCAGTGTAACACAGGTGAGAGCAGTATGGTGAAGAGTACAACAATATAGTCCAGTGTGCAACAATATAGTGAAGCAGACAGCAGTAATTTTATTCATTAATTTGTGGGACTTGGGTGTCGCTGGCTGGCCAGCATTGATACCCCATCCCTATTTGCCCTTGAGAAGGGGGTGGTGAGCTGCCTTCTTAAATCACTGCAGTCCACTTGTTGGGGGTTGACCCACAATGACATTGGGGAGGAAATTCCAGGATTTTGTCCAAATGGCTGTGAAGGAAAGCAGTATATTTCCAAGTCAGGATTGTGAATGGCTTGGAGGGGAACTTGCAGATGGTGTCTTCCCAATGACCTGCTCTCCTTGTCCTTCTAGGTAGAAGTCGTCGTGAGTTTGGAAGGTGCTGTCTAAGAAACTTTGGTGAATTTCTGCAGTGCATCTTATAGACAGTACACACTGCTGTTACTGAGCGCCAGTGGTGGAGGGATTGAATGTTTGTAATGTGGTCAATCAAGCAGGTTGCTTTGTCCTGGATGGTGTCAAGCTTCTTGAGTGTTATTGGAGCTGCACCCATCCAGGCAAGTGGGGAATATTCTATCACACTCCTGACTTGTGCCTTGTAGATACTGGATACACTTTGGGGTGTCAGGAGGCAAGTTACTCGCTGCAGTATCCCTAGTCTCTGACCTGCTCTTGTAGCCGCTGTATTTGTGTGATGAGTCCAGTTGAGTTTCTGGTCAATGGTAACCCCAAGGATGTTGACAGTGAGCTATTCAGTCATGGTAATCCTGTTGAATGTTAAGGGGTGATTTTTAGAGAGTCTCCTATTGGTGATGGTCATTGTCTGGCATTTGTGTGGTGCGAATGTTACTTGCCACTTTTCAGCCAAAGCCTGGATATTGTCCAAATCTTGTTGCATTTGAGCACGGATTGCTTCAGTATCTGAGGAGTTGTGAATGGTGTGGAACACTGTGCAATCATCAGTGAACAGCTCCACTTCTGAGAGGGAAGATCATTGATGAAGCAGCTGAAGATTGTTGTAACTAGAACACTACCCTGAGGGATTCCTGCGGAGATGTCCTGGAGCTGAGATGACTGGCCCTCCAGAATCACAACCATCCTCCGTTGTGCCAGGTATGACTCTAATCAGCGGATTGTTTGCCCCCTGATACCAATTGATTCCAGTTTTGCCAGGGCTCCTTGATGCCATAATCAGTCAAATGCAGCCTTGATGTCAAGGGCTGTCACTCTCACCTCACCTCTGGAATTCAGCTCTTCAATATTAAAAAGAATGGAGTAGTATGGTGAAGAGTAGAGCAATATAGAACAGGTTAGAGCAGTATAATGAAGTATATTGCAGTCTGATAGAGGATGGAGTGGTATGGTGAACAATACAGCTGTATAACAGAGGGTAGATAAGTATTGTGAAGAAGACAGCAGCAATTTAATAGAGGATAGACCAGTATATTGAAGAGTACAGCAGTATAATATAGGATATGGTAGTGTATTGAAGCCTACAGCAGTATAATAGAGGCTAGTACTGCATAATGAATAGCCCATCAATATAGTAGAGGATGGGGATGTATAGCAAACAGCTCAGCAATATCAGGAGGATAGGGCAGTATGGTGAAGACTACAGCAATAGTATATAGGATAGAGCAATATAGTACAACAGAATAACACAGGATAGACTCTGGTAGTGAATTGAACAGCAAAATAATAGTGGATTGAGCAGAAAAGTGAAGAATATATTAGTATAATAGAGGATAGAACAGTATGGTGAAAAGCACAGCAAAACAACCCAGGTTAGAAAATTATAGCGAAATGGACTGCTGTATTATAGAGGATAAAGCAGTATAGTGATAAGTTTCCTGATGAAGGGCTTTTGCCCAAAACATTGATTTTCCTGCTCCTTGGATGCTGACTGACCTTCTGTGTTTTTACAGGACCACTCTAATCTTGACTCTAATCTCCAGCATCTGCAGTACCCACTTGAACCCAGTATAGTGAAGAGTACAGCAACATAAACCAAGATACAAGAGTAGAGTGAAGAGGACTGCAGTATAACACAGGATGGAGCAGTATGATGAAGAAGGCAACATTAAAACAAAGGACAGAGCAGTCTGGTGAAGAGGATAGCAGCAAAGTAAAAGATGTAGCAGTATTGTGAATCTTACAATAGTATAATGCAGGTTACAGCATTATAAGTGAAAGTTACAGCAATGTAATAAAGGTTTGAGCAGTATTGTGAAGAGTACAGCAGTTTATTAGAAGTTAGAGCTGTATAATATATCTTACAGCTGTATAATAAAGGAGGAAGCAGTACAGTGATGTGTACAGCGGTATAATAGCAGTTAGGGCAGTATAGTGAAGGGTAGCCCTGTATAACACAGAATAGAGCAGTACTGTGAGAGAGAAAGTGGGGACTGCAGATGCTGGAGATTAGAATCAAAAGTGTGATGCTGAAAAGGCACAGCAGGTCAGGCAGCATCCGAGGAGTAGGAGAATCGCCGTTTTGGGCAAAAGCCCTTCATCAGTACTATGAGGGATACTGTAATCAAATTGAGGATAGAACAGTATAGTGAAAAGTACAGCAGTATAGTAGTGGAAGGATTGGTATAGTGAAATGTACAATAGTATAAGACAGGATTAAGCAGTCCAGCAAAGTATACAGCAGTCTATTAGAGGATGAAGCAGTATAAAAGCGCAGCAGGTCAGGCAGCATCCAAGGACCAGGAGATTCGATGTTTTGGGCATAAGCCCTTCTTCATTCCTGAAGAAGGGCTTATGCCCGAAACGTCGAATCTCCTGTTCCTTGGATGCTGCCTGACCTGCTGCGCTTTTCCAGCAACACATTTTCAGCTCTGATCTCCAGCATCTGCAGTCCTCACTTTCTCCTCGATGAAGCAGTATAGTCAAGAGGATAAAAGTATAACACAGGATAGCACAGTAGAGTGAAGGCTACAGCAGTATGATAGAGGATAATGCAATATAGTGAAGAGTATAATGGTATAACACAGGATAAAGCAGAATGTGAACAGTATAACCATATAATTGAGGATCAAGCAGTAGTGAAGAGTACAGCAGTATAGAAGAGGATAGAGCAGTATAGCGTAGCGTACCACCATATAATAGAGGATAGAGCAGTGAATAGTGAAGAGTACAGCAGTATAACAACAAGCATAGAGCAATATGCTGAAAGACTACTGTAGTACAATAGAAGACGTTGTAGTATAGTGAAAAATACAACAGTATAACACAGGATAGAGCAATATATGAAGAACACTTTACATGTAAGGACAAGCAATCAGCTCATGGATTATACTTGCTTACTGACTTCGTGCTTAAGTACGTGCTCGCAGCATCCATCCCTTGTCTCATCATGCCGTGCTTTGCAAATTAGTGTGTTGGTGCTTCAGCCAGAGCCCTAAGTTATCAGTATTACTGTATCAATGTCTTATTTATACAGACACACAGATGGGTTGTTTGTCAGTCAGGATCTGTCTGGGCAAGGGGACATTTTGATTTTTGGCACACACGATATTAACTGAAATCTACAGGATGTGCCAGCTGCCTGCACAGTCAACACACTGCATATTTCCTTAACCAAATAGCCATGTTGAAAATTACACTGGGGCCAGTCCTAAGTCCAGCTGAGGGAGAGGAGTTACTGCCTCTCAGAAGGCCCTGGTACTGTTACTAAAACTAAACCTTTGCCAATCAAAGTGCTGGAAGAACCCAGCAGGTTTGGCAGCGTCTGTAGATTAAGAAAAAACAGAGTTAATGTTTTGTGTTCATTGACTTTTCTTTAGAACTGAAGGAGTCTAAAATGGTCATTTTTATGCTGTTGACAAAAAGGGAAAAGGAGCAAGTGGAACAAAAAGTGCCCAGAGCAAAAGATAAAGCATGTGTTAGTGGTGATAAAGAAGTGATGTAGATGCAGAATAGGTGTTAATGATGGGTGTGACCAGTAGAAAAATAGTCTATACTCTAGTCTATGCTCTACAGAGGGTTAGAAGGGGGAGTCTAAAAGAAATGGAAAAAAAGTGTGTTTGCTGTGAAGTTATTGAACTGAATGTTAAGTCCTTTATGCTATCAAGTGCTTAAGTGAAATATATGTTTTTTTTTGTTGGGATTTATTGGAAAACTGCCACAGGCCTAGGAACAAAATCAGCATGTGCATTTTTATGAGAAGCAAAAGGAAGATAAAGGTCAATCTTACAGTCACGGCAGAGGTGTTCCTCAAATTTGTCACCATGTCTGTATTTGATCTCACCGCTGTCGAGAAGACTATTCTAACAAAGCTGCCACATTTTTTATTATGGAACAGGAGAATCGATGTTTTGGGCATAAGCCCTTCTTCAGGAATGAGAAGGGCTTATGCCCGAAACGTCGATTCTCCTGTTCCTTTGATGCTGCCTGACCTGCTGCGCTTTTCCAGCAACACATTTTTAAGCTCTGATCTCCAGCATCTGCAGTCCTCACTTTCTCCACATTTTTTTATTATTCACACTTATCATTAACACCCATGTTACATCTATATCTCTCTCTTAATGCCATTAGTCCTCTCCTTGTCCTTTGCTGTGAGCACCTCGACCATCTGTTCCACTTGCTCTTTGTTCTAAGTTGGGAATAGCAAAGAAAACATAATTTTTCAGCTCTTTAATTTCCAAAAAGAAAATTGAATTCAAAAGACTAACTCTCTACTGCTTTCTTCTCCACAGATGCAGCCAGAGCTGTTGAGCTTTTTCAGGAACTGTTTTTATTTCATATCCCCAGCATCCTCACTGTTTTGAATTCATTACGTGATATGTGGATCCAGTTTGGATTAGCTTACTTGAGTAAAATGTTAAATTCATGCAAAGGATGCAGCAGAGATTTATTAATATCATGCCAATCATAAGTGTGTATAATTACAAGGAGACCTGGAGAAAAGTAGGCCACATTTCATAGAGAAGAGAAGAAGCTCTGATACAGGTTTTCAAAAATTATGAGGGATTTTAATGCACAGAAACAGAAATGAACTATTCCACTCGTTTGTAAATTAGTAACCATTAGATTACCACTTTATTCAGATGAGAAAAGGGTAGCAAGTAGTTGAAAATTTAACCTCCCATGCACCATTAGTTAAAATTACAATCCATGCAAAAGCTGCAATTATAGGAGATCTTTTTTAAGATGTACAAAGAAATACAACAACTGACATGATTGAAATTGGCTAAGGTTTTAATGTATTTTCCAAATACATATTTGAACACAGAAACACTACACAGGAAATTGGCTTAATGATCAGCAGTGTTTGAAACATAGTTTTGAAATTCAAAACAGAATTTCCCTTCATTGCATTTAAACAAATTTGGCAAGCAGCTGTTTGTAATTTTCCCATGTCAAAATATACTGTCAAACCTTTCTGACATACTTAAATTCTAGCACCTACATCTGTTTTAGGCTTTTGAAGCATAAATATAAATATTAAGAAACACATTGCTGACGTAACTACATGTCTTTCTTTCTCGTTTACCACGCAGCCTCACAGAAAACATTATTGCTGAATTTTCTTTACTCCTCTATATTTAATAGTTGATTCCCTATGGTGATGGACCACTTTGCATTTAATATAATACTGTGAAATCAAAATTTATTGAATATGTTTGGTTTGTTCCTTTTGCAACTTCTACAGTTTTGAATAACTTATTTTATGAAACAGAAATAATTTTTCAACAAAGTGAATTAGTAGAGAACCCATTGAAGGTACATGTGAGAAATTTAGTTGCATATTTGAGCAGAATTTGTAACTCATTTTAATTCACAATGAGTCAATTAGAGAGTGCACCTTCCAATAATCCTTGTGTACTTTGAGCAGATAAGTACATGGTTAGAGGAGTACCTAATATCGCAAAAATGTCAGCAAAAATGCCACATCCTTTCAGAAACTATTATTATTCATTATGTTTACTACCATTATCTATACAATGGCTAGTTATCTTCCACCCTATTCCTTGCATGTTTGTTGAACTTATTCTATGGAATATTGGTTTAATATATTTCTACAGAAACTTTCTGTCCAATTTGTCTGATCAGAAAATGAATTAGACTAGCTATATAACTAGAGTGGTTGCAAGAGCAGGTCAGAGGTTAGCAATCCAGCAATGAGTAACTCACCTCCTGTCCCCAAAGCCTGTCCACAAGGTGCAAATCAGGAGTGTTATGGAGTGCTCTCCTTGCCCAAGTGACTGCAGCTTCAACACATTCAGGAAGCTTGACACCAGCCAGTGAAAAAAGCAACCTGCTTAATTGGCATGACATCCATTCCCTCCACTACCATGCTCAGCAGCAGTGTGTACCATCTACAGATACACTGCTGAAGTTCACCAAGACTCCTTAGGCAGTATCTTCCAAATTCACGGCCACTTACATCTAGAAGGTCATGGGCAGCAGATGCATTGCAACAACATTATAAGCTCCACGAAACTCACCATTCTGATTTGGAAATATACCCCTGTTCTTTCCATGTGGCTGGGTCAAAATCCTGGAAATCCCTCCCAAATGACATATTGGGTCTATCTATAGCATATGAACTGCAGCAGTTCAAGAAGGCCACCTTTTCAAGGGCAACTAGGGTTGGACAACAAGTGCTGACCCAGACAGCAACATATAGAGCCAGTGAACCAACTAAAACAAAATTAATACACAAATTTTACATTTTGGGGGTATTTTGAGGAGTTAATTCAGTTATCTTTCATCCGTTAGCTTTTCTTGCAATCAGTCAAGGGCCATTCATACAGAGGTTGAGCCAGTCCAAAATGCAGTATTTGTCCTCAATACCATTATTATCCCTTCCTGGTCTAAATGAGAGACAGTCCTATGTAAGTAAAGCTTGTTTCCTTTTCAATTTTCAATACAGGTGGTTGCCAAAGATTTAATCACCTGGATCTTCCATGATGAAACAACATTATCTGGTTGCCAATCTTTTCCTACTTAATTCCACCTCAACAATACGCCACTTTTCTGGCTGGCTTTTCTAAGGGAGGGTTCCAGGAAGGCAGGAAATAACCCATTGGAAATTCAAATTTCCCTGGTAATTCCCAGAAAGTTCAGCGAGTCTGGGCTTCTGCAAGGTTTCATCAATCTAGAGATTGGATGGTCCCGGCCATCATTGTGATGTCCAACAAATACCCTTTGCTATACCAGTAAAATTAACATTAAAACTTTCTTTTACTCTGGTCCATTCAGATTAAACAGTCAGCTCATACATGCAGTCTAAAACAAAGTCACAATTCAGTGACAGCAGCCACTGATCACCGTTGAAGCAAGGTCTTGACATGAGGCACTAACTTTATTTGACAAGATTGGATATTCAGATTAATATCTTTAATATTTTCTCTAGTCTTCTTTCATTTTCCTTGTTAACTTATAGTCATAGAGTCATAGAGATGTACAACATGGAAACCGATCCCTCGGTACAACTCATCATGCTCACCAGATATCCTAACCTAATCCAGTCCCATTTGCCAGCACTTGGCCCACATCGCTCTAAACCCTTGCTATTCATTTACCCATCCAGATACCTTTTAAAAGATGTAATAATACCAGCCTCCACCACTTCCTCTGGCAGCTCATTCCATACACATAGCACCCTCTGCGTGAAAAAGTTGTTCCTTCGATCCCTTTTAAATTTTTCCCCTCTCACCGTAAACCTCTGCCCGCCAGTTCTGGATTCTCCCACTCCAGGGAAAAGACTCTATTTACCCTATCTATGCCCCTCATAATTTTATAAACTTCTGTAAGGTCACCCCTCAGCCTCTGACGCTGCAAGGAAAACAGCCTCAGTCTATTTAGCCTTTCCCTGTCGCTCAAACCCTCCAACCCTTTCAAATGAAAAGCTTTCTGTCAAAGATTAACTTGTCACTTATTTTCATAGCTGCTGTGCCTGGATCACCAAGTATTATTGTTACAAAGCTATATTTGTTCATAAAAATATTATATAAGTACATACAAAAAAGATTCTCATTGTGTTTTGCACAATTTTTCCAACAAGGAAAAAGAAAAACATTTGACGCATTGGAATTTTATATCCACAGAGTTATCATGCAGTTGCAAATAGCAGTGATATATGAACTCCATGTTAATCATAGTTCATAACAATAAAATAGTTCATCCGTCTGTTTTGTTAATTATGAAATCAAAAGGCTAAATCATTGATAGTGCATGTGAGACATTAAGCATAATTAATCCAAGCGCCTTCCAAGAAATGCAGGTAGCAAGTGCTCTCCATGCAGTCTGCTCATTTAAGTGATTGTTAGCATGCAATGTGAACTGTTTTGCTGACAGGCTGCATACCTCAGCAGGGGCCAAATTTGTGCGATGCTTTCCAAGTAACTGCTGCTAGCCTGTACTCTACGTGGTTTCTTGGGTACACACCTACTACCCTGAATGCTTCCCAACATATCAGCCCTTACAACATGTATCATAAAAACTGGGTTCTTTTTAAGTCAGATGTCTTGACGTTTATGAGCATTACTAGCGAGTTACATTGCTATAATATTTTGTACTTGCACATAATCTGGATTCTGTACTTAACTGACAACAAAAAAACCAAAGATGCAGAGACTGCAAATAGGCAGATACTGATTGCACTAATACAATCACAAGTGTTACTGATACTGACTATCAGTGAAGATAAAGTGGGTATTTTTATGCTGGAATGTCACATGTCCTGATGTCACCAAAAGATTTCTTAAAGGTACACAGTCTGTCTGGTCTGAAATCACTGCAATAATCCATCCTTTTTTTTCTGTTAAATATGTACAAGCATGCATGTGAATATATTATCTCGACGCAATAAGATAATGCTTTGGTGCATCTCCAACATAATGTCCAGGTCTAGTCTTTCTGCAATTATCATGACTCAGCTGTGTAGTTTCACATTGTGGTGTGCTCTCTGTTGTTGCAGATGGGTGCCTATCATTTGTCACAGATGTGTGGCTGCAATCTAGCACCACTGCAGTGCTTTTATCATCCTTTTGAAAACAAAGTGGAGGAATCAGCAGATATCAGAACAGAGGAAGGAAACATAAAGGGCAGCTTTCCCCTTGAAGCTCGGCCTCTTCCCTGCAAATACTGATGGAGGGGAACTGTGCTCCCCTGTCTGAATGAGTCCCAGTGGATCAGCAAGGGGTCGGATTGCAAATCAAGGGCATACACTGCCACACTGGGTCACTGGAGAAGCTGGGGATTCCTGTTCTTCACAGAGTAGTGAGCTTACAAATATTAGTAATGAAAATTAGGTGGCTACACTTCTGAACAGATCAGATCTCCTTGACCCTTGATTTTTGGATACTATGGAAAGCTAGATTGTGCAACTTAAAGGGAAATGGATTCTGTCAGAAATCAACAGTATGATGCATTGGAAATGTTGTGTATGGTTTACAGAAAAGTGAGGACAGTATAGAATGGTAGAGAGTGGGCTGTCAGTTTTCCAATACTGCATTCAACAGCCTAATGCAGGAGAAGAACAGGAGGAGGAAGATCATCTTTTTGGGAGCCAGGAGACTGCTGAGACAATAAGTTACAGGAAAATTGGGAAGGATTTGAGGACTCTGGGTTTATACGTGATGAAGATTAGAAGGATGAGGAAGGGATCTAATTGAAATATACAGAATACTGAATGGCCCGGACAGAGTGGAATTTGGGAAGATGCTTCCAATGGCAGGAGAGACAAGGAGCCGAGGGCACAGCCTTAGAGTAAAGGGAAGACCTTTTAGAACGAAGATAAGGAGAAACTTCTTCAGCCAGAGCATGGTGAATCTATGCAATTCATTGCCCCAGAAGGCAATGGAGGCCAAGTCATTGAGTATATTTAAGACTGTGATAGATTGGTTCTTGAGTATCAAGGGAATCAAGGGTTACTGGGAGAAAGTAGGAGAATGGGGTGAGAAACTTATCAGCCATGATTGAATGGCAGATCAGACTCCATGGGCTGATTGGCCTAGTTTCTGCTCCTGTGTCTCATGGTCTTGTGATAATCATGGAAGCCAATCATGCAAATCAGGTTTCCCTGAGTGAGTACAATACTGAAAGAAGGAGAATGACAGCATAAGAGTACATATGGAACCCTCTGGAAAAGTCCCCAATTAGAATTGGAGGGCTCCAAGCTATTTATTTGAATAGTTACCCGTAAGATGAGAGGGGAAAGACTTAAAAGGGACCTAACGGGCAACGTTTTCATGCAGAGGGTGGTGCGTGTATGGAATGAGCTGCCAGAGGAAGTTGTGGCGGCTGGTACAATTACAACATTTAAAAGGCATCTGGATGGATATATGAATAGGAAGGGTTTAAAGGGATATGTACCAAGAGCTGGAAAATGGGATTAGATTAATTTAGGATATCTGGTTGGCATGAACGAGTTGGACTGAAGGGTCTACTTCCATGATGTATATCTTTATGACTCTATAAGAATAATTCTGAAGAAAATTCATGATGGACTTGAAGTATCAACTCTGTTTTTCTCTCCACAGATGCTGGCAGACCTGCTGAGTTTCTCCAACATTCTCTTGTGTTCTTGCTTTCTCACTATCCCAGTCGCGGTAAGCTAAACTCTGTTGTAAACCTCCGTATCTATGCACGAGAGACAGTCCAGAAGCAGGGGAGTGGAGAACATGCACAGAATTCCTGCTTCAGGAATTTCTAAATTATTTTCCCAATTGCTATATGAAATCAGTGCCTGAAAATGTGGGTTACATTTTTCATTTTCAGGCAAACATCCTAGGCAGCTATGTATGCTACATTTCCTGAAGGTCAGTCACATAAGATTAATTGAGTTCTCATGTAGTTTGCTCACCTTCAGCGAATGTGAAAGCATCAGCTACAGTATCATCTCCACCTGCATTTTTGCCAGGCTGCAACTAACCTTTCTTGAATTATGTAAGTATGGTGTCACTCTATGAAACGTATGTACACTGCAGTTACTGCAGGCTAAAATCTTGTACAAATTCCCCTGCAATTTAATTCAAGAACTTGTTAAGCACAAAGTTTTTTTTTGTCTATTATCCTCCGATCAATCATTTGCATTTTTTAAAAATCCTGCACTTCCAAATCTATGGTTCTAAAGTATTTCATTTTTCCTCAATATGTTGTTCAGATTTACTGCCCAGTTCACTTCATTTCCTTGTTTCTTTTATGTTTCAAATGACTAAAGTGTGTTGGTACTCTGTTTTGTCTAGTTAGATGTTGAGTTTGCAGTTCTATAAAGAACAATTACCAAAAGCAGTATTGACTTATGACAGAAAGTGAATTTTGCAAGTTGACTGGAAAAGTCATAACATGTTTGCACCTAAGATTAGATTAGATTACTTACAGATTAGATTAGATTCGATTACTTACAGTGTGGAAACAGGCCCTTCAGCCCAACAAGTCCACACCGACCCGCCAAAGCGCAACTCATCCATTCCCCTACATATACCCCTTTACCTAACACTACGGGCAATTTAACTTGGCCAATTCACCTGACCTGCACATTTTTGGACTGTATGAGAAACAAACAGTTCTGGTGACTCGAGTATTGTTACTAAGCCATCCTTCGAGGAACCGCTTTCTGTGATGTGAAACCCGCTACCGAATACAGGTACACAATTCTTTATCTGAAATCCTTGGGGCCAATTGTCTTTTGGAATTCGGAATTTTTCAGATTTCGGAATAAATGACATTTTCACAGTGAAAAAGCAATTACCTAACAGCAGAAGCTCATGTGAATAATACAAGCGCCGAGACACAACTGATGCCGGCCAGTGCTGGGCCACATCACACCTGAGGGACGTGGGTCGAGTGGGTGTGGAAATAAGTCAACCGTTTGCATGCCACAATGACGCATCACGCTCCACAAAACAAATTTCAGATTTCTGAGCTTTTCGATTTTGAAATTTTGGATAAAGGATTGTGTACCTGTATAATTAAATGACAAGACAGGCACACATTTCTTCTGCTTGGTATTTTCATCAGAATACATTAAGTGGCCACTTTCCTGAAAGCAATGACACAAACACCTCTTAGACTGATATGTTTTGCTACTTGTCACTTCTGCTCATGGTTGCGCACCAATGGCACTTTAAAATCTTGAAAACTCTTCTTTACGAAGATGTGAATATAAAACCAAATTTCTGAAGTGGAATGATGGAGCTATGATGTAAAAAAAACTTCACTTCATGCTTTATTTTGTGTTTGTTTTCATAACTGAGCAAAGTAAAAGTTACTGGAAAACGGCAAGAAACGGACATCACCTGCTCCGAGTAAGGACTCGGTCAGATAAAGATCGAATCAGCTCATCCCCGAGTGGTCCACCACTCACCAATCAATCTCAGCTTCTCAAAGTGTGAGAAATAAAAGGCCAAACTCAAACACTCCTGACACAAAACCTGCTCAAAGGAAAGGCAGTACTCCCTCCTCTCATTCCCTTAATAGATGAAAACCATTGGTTATTAAGAATGGAGTTCCAGGACTTTGACCCCATGACCGTGAGGGAACAGAAAAATATTCCAAGTCGGGATAGTTTATTGTTTGGAGGAGTATTTGTCACTCTTTGCTGCTGTAGGAAGCAGTAACTGTCATGAAGATGGAAAGTGGCAGAACTTTATGGTGGATATCTTTATGGTGGATGGCGTTCAGCTTCTCAAACACGTTGGAATCTCAGCCATCTGGGCAAATGAAGAGCATTTCACCACATTCCTGACTTGTTCCGTACAGATGGCAGATGGGCTTTTTGCAGTCAGGACATGAGATACTTAATGCAGGCTTCCCAGTCTCTGTTCCTCTCTTGCAGCTACAGTAATTGTATAGTTGGTCCAATTTAGTACAGTGGCTAACTCCAGATTGAATTGGTTGAAGACAGGCAGCTGAAATGCTGGGTATCTTAGGAGGAGGCCAACATTTCTCACCCACTCAACACTTCTATTAAAGATGGTTGTAAATGCTTCAACCTTTTCTTTCACACTGTCATGCCCAGCATCACTGAAGCTGAGGATATTTGTGAAACTTCCTTCTTTAGTTATTGGTTTAGCAGTCCACTAACATTCATAGCTCAATGCAACAGGTCTACAGGTCTTTGATCCAATGAATTGGCTGTAAAATTGTTTAGTTCTGTCTGTCATCTGCATGCAGTCTTGTGTTGTAGCTTCACCAGGTTGGCAATGCATTTTTAGATATGCTGAACACTGCTTGAGGCACGTTTTCCTGCATTCAAGGACAAATTCTAATTGGACCACAGATTCTCAGAAGGGTAAACTGGAGGAGATGAGAAATGTTAAAATTGTTATCTTGGCCTGCCTTGAATGCTTCATCCTTCTGCTAAACTTACTCAGGAGATTTTCTAATGTTCTGCCACCAACTCCCAAACCTGTCCTGAGGTCCAGTAATTGCGATACACAGAGAAGCCCACGCTTGCTATCATGTGACAGAAACGCTGAGAAAGATATACTGAAATGGCAAAAAAGAGCAACTCCTGCCCGACTGGTCTTGTGCAGCATTTTGCCATCCATCAAATTGAGAGAGATGAGGAAGCTCTGTTCTTAAGCCAAGTGACCCACTTTGAAACTTTCTCAGAGGCTGTATGTAGAATTTCAGAAGCATTCCCCCAATCTCCCACCATGATCTCATTTCTCCAAGCCTTGTGTTTATCACCGTCTTTTAAGTTCCAGAAAAAATGACCACACACAATCTCCAGCTACATCTTTGCTACTTTCGTTTTCGTTATTGCCTCATTTACTTTTGCTCCTCTTCCCTCACTAAATATTCCAGCCTACATTTAGCTCATTGTTTCAAACAAGACATTTGTCAGCACCTGAACACAGACATTTTTCTGTTTAAGGAGAGCTCTTATCTGAGAATTCAGATGAATGACATCAAGCCAAATGCAAGCATCATTTGTTCTGTTTGAGATATTAACAGCTCAATTGCAAGTTTCCACAATTTGCTATAATGCTGCCTTGGCAGGCATGGTCCTGTGAAACAAAATAGCTGCATTGCTTATAGGTAATATATACATCAACGTCATAATCATGTGTTATTGAAAACCTCCCAGCTGGAACTAATGTTATAACTGTGTATGTTGTGGGGAAAATCACCAGCCTTGGAGCTAGAGTCGGAGTTCAACAACAGAGTTTATTATACAAGTAAATACTGGAGCTCCAGGGAGAGAAGTACACCAATAGCACAGTGGTCAGCTGCGAGTCTTCTCTCAACCCAGAGCACATGTTAAGATACTTTTATATATTTTGTGATATTATAGGTCAGTGATGAGGTTATAGTCTCTATAACATAGTTTGTTTGTTGTAAACGTTGCAGAATCATTGATAGTTTTGATGCAGTCATTGTCAGTTCCAGCGTAGCCGTTGTTAATTTCAGTGCGGTCGTTGTCAGTTTCAGTGCAGACATTGTCAGTTTCAATGCCTATGTGGAAGTCTATTGCTGTAGTATTGGGTGCTAATCGCTCTTCCTGAGAAGGATGATTACTGTAGCCCTGGCTATTAGCATTCCATATTGAATCTGTATCAAACTGTTAGCATTTCTATCAAAGGTTTTGGCTGGACCCAGACACTTTGGCAGGCAGAATATGCCAATCATGTGTATTCTCTCCCCCAACTGCCTTAAACTAATCAACTGGGTTGTGAATGCATTGTGCTGGCATTCTGGTGGCCCCAGTTAGTATCTTTGTTTGCTCTGCTATATTGTGCTCTCCATATTGTGGTCCAGTGGCCATCTTGTGTGTCAAGTGGCCAAGTTATGGTTCAGCGGCCATCTTGTGTGTCCGTGTGCCTCGCGTCACCCTGTCACATTCCATCTCCCACTTCACTCACCCCTTAAGTCATGACACTTAAACACAGGCAACTTCGGAGATCTCCCGCAGATCACCCAATTTACATGCAGGGGTAGGTCATCTCGAGGAGCTCCTTGTGACGAGGGGTATCATGGAGTGCCAGTTTTGTTGGAGGCTCTTCTGTGCCGACACTCGCTACTGATACAGTTCTCATCAGCAACACCTTACAGCAGAGCTTTAAACACCCGAGGCCCACATAGAATACTAGCATGAGTGCAATGAGGAGAACTATCCGGTGTGCCAGATAGGGTCCCCAAGATTTACCTCTCAACCAAGTTAACCAGCTGTCTGTAATTGGCTCCCTGTCGAAAACTGTCTAGCTGGTCTCGGATATTCTTGATGGCTTCTGTAACATTATAAGGGGCATCAATTATATGGATAATATAATTGTCACCAATAATTACACAAAATCCCCCTTGCTGTACTAATTGATAATCCACCATGTAATGTGTCTGCTGTGTGTAGAGTCTGCGTTCAGTCAGCTCTGTGTTAATTGCTTTCATAGCTTTTGAGGTACTATTGCCTAGGATAGTCAGGTCACATACAAGGTAATTTTGGTTTTTAGTGCTGACGACCCCTGCTGTGCCCTCCAACGATAGAGATCCCAAGAATCCATATGCCAGTGATGACTCCAAAGTGGTGGGGTCCTGCAAGTCAGCACGGACCGTCTAACTGATGGAGCAGGTCGCCATCCTTCTCCGAACATGTCCCCCACTGGGGCATGGTACAGTAAGGGGTACAATTGTTCCTACTGCAAACAGGTTTGGGAGGTCTGGCGTGTCTGTCATTTAAGTCCCCTTACATAGAAAAACAAATTCCTTCGCCACTCGGTAACATACATTGTCCTGTCATAGAGTCATACTTCTGTCTGTCTGTCCATCTATGTCATCACTGATCCCCTGGGTTGCCCCCCTAAGCTGGTAAGTATTGAATGGGTATGCCCATGTGGTAGAGCTCACATGGGTGCCATTGCACTGACTACATATGAATTGTCAGGCTGAGGTCACATTCAAGTATGCCTGCTCACTGCAGGTGCAGGTAAACTGTCCCCCAGTGACTGTGCAGTGCTGGTAAGTGTACTGTGTCTAGATGCATGTGTCTTTTTTGGGAACCAGGGTATAAACGCATCCCCATTCCTGCCCTGTGAAACAGAGTGAGCAATTACCGGGTTTTAAATGGCTCTTCCCTTCCCTAGGCTGCGGGACCTGGTCCCATGGGCTAGTGGTCCTTCCCAGCTGCACACATCTACCCTGGAGTCCTCATTTGTATTTCCCTATCTGCCCCTTACACGGTGCTCTCGAGGTGTCCACTGTATACAGGTTGCGAGGTGTAACCCTGGGGTGGCCACAAATAGGGATTCTACTGATCATGCCAGTGGGTAGCAGACAGTTTGGTTCCCAAGCAAACTTAGGCAGGTTTTGTGAAAGAGGTTATCTTCAAATCGTCTCATGCTCCTGACAGTTGCGACACTTAAACACATTAAATACATATAGTATATGCATTTTGCAGTTAACATTAAGTTATCAGTCAAAGTCTTTGTTTTCGTCAGGAGCGGCAGTTGTGCTTCTGTGTGGTTTGTTCTGTTGTGTTTTTGGTATTCCCCCTGGGATGACTGCCTTGTCCGCCGTTCCTGTCTGCACCTGGGGAATGGTCAATGACATTAGTTTGGGCACAGGAGTCTTTAAACGGTTTTAGTTGGGTCCAGTGCTTCCATGTGCCTTTCCCTTTAATGTCCAGGCAGCCACAGAGTGTCTTGACCTATTACATGTTGTATGGCCCATTCCATTTTGGGGTAAAGCCTGGTTTGTAAGGCAATGCTCGCACCAGGACACAGCTTCCTGCTGCTGGGACCTCAGGGAAGGTTTCGAGTTTCCCTGCTATGCCCTTTTTGTCCTGTTTATCAATTACAGATTTCCACATCTCTTTCAGTTGGGAACTCAATTCTGTCACATATTGCTGAATTCTGTCTTTTAGTGGACTCACATCAGTGTCACCTGTGATTATTGTCTCTGGCAATTGCATTGCTTGCCTGGCCATTAATTCATATGGTGTATGCTCAGTTGCCTGATTCGTAGTGGCTCTTAATTTCATTAGTATGGTCGGCAACACCTCAGCCCATGTTCTGCCTGAGGTTTGCATAGCCTTAGCTAAAGTATTTTTGAGCGTTCTTTTCATTCTCTCTACCATCCCTGGGATCATTAGGGGGCGATAAGAAATGTGAAAGTTTTGTCCAATGCCAAGTAATTGGCAGACAGTCTTCATGACCTTGACTGTAAAATGCGTCCCTTGGTTGGAGTCGATCCAGAGGGTACTCCACCACCTAGGGATTACCTCCTCCACTAATATTTTAACTAAAGGGGTCACAATGTAGCTTTTGGTTGGGAATGCTTCTACCCACCGGGTGAATTGGTCTACAATGACCAGGCAGTACATTTTCCCACAGGAGGGTGGTAGTGGTCCTGTAAAATCTATCTGAAGGTGTTCCCAGGGTCCCCCACGTCTGGGCTGGTGCCCCATCCTAACTTTTATGGGTCTCCCTATGTTGTGCAAAAAACGTGCATCTGCAGCAGTAGTTGGCCACGTCCCTTCCCATTCCCTTCCACCACCACTCTCTCCCTAGGCTTGCTATCATGGCCTCTCCACCTGTATGGGAGAGCCCATGGTGCAGCTCAAGCAATGTGTTCTGTATACACGCTGGTGCTACCACCTTGTCTGCTCACCTCCAGATATCATCCTCCCCTTCGAATACCCCCTGCAGTCTCCATTGCTCTCTGTCTTCCTGCGGGGTGTCTTCCTGTAGCTGCTGAATTTGGATAGCTCCTTTTGCTAATTCAATAATGGCTATTGCAGTCTTGTTAATGTCTTCTTGTTCTAGGGTTTTCTGAGCTGCTTGGTCTGCTGCCTGGTTTCCTTTGAATTTAAGCCAACCTGGGCTCTATTTTGCTAGCTCCTTTTGACGGGCTTTTGTTTTTATTACTGCAACCTCTTTTGGCTATTCATTGGCACGCAATAGTGCCTGAATTCTTAAGTGGTATCTGATAGGGGATCCCCCCGCAGTGGTGAACCCTCTTCTACCCCATGCCACCATGTAGTCATGGACCTTTCTGACTCCCCTGACAGTGGCAGGTTGTGGCATCTGTTGGATTGCCTTATTGCGGTCGTTGGGTATTTCTTTGAGTCCCTGGGATATAAGGTGTCCCAGGTAGAAGACTTATGTTTTGCCAATTTGTGCCTTTTAACCCTGTAGTTGCCAATTCAAGCAATACCAGACATAAAGCTTCCTGGTGTCCTGATTCGGACTCTGAGGCAATTAGGATATCATCTACATATTGAAGGGCAGTGCTACCCTCTGGTAAATCTACTCTCTTTAAGATGTCGCTCATCACCCTGTGAAAAATAGTGGGGCTGTTGTGGAACACTTGTGGCAGGCAAGTCCATGTGTACTGTCTGCCCCTTACTGTAAAAGCAAATTTCTTCTGGCACTCAGGGTGTAACGGAATAAACCAGAACCCATTGGCTATGTCTGAAAGAGTAAAAATCTTGTGTTTGGGGGGGCCAAGCTGTTTAAAATGCTAGAGAGGTCTGCTACAATGGGGTGCAATTTAGGGGTGACCTTATTTAGTCCTGTATAATCCCAGCAGGCTTTATTACTGGTCACATTGGGGGATTAGTTGTATTCGTGGTTTCTTTCAAGATTCCCTGTCTCACTAGTCCTTGCACTATCTCCGCAACTGCTTGTTCTGCTTTGGGTTTTATTGGATATTGCCGGTGGGGCTTAGGCTCCGGTCTGGGAACCCTTTTCCGGTCTACGTTAACTAGACCTGTATCTAACTTTACTTCTGCCCATGCTCTGGAGATGGAGGTGCAGATGGCTCAGAAAACCCCCTTTTCGAGGTTCCAGTCCCTACTAGCGACTGTAACCACTTTAATAGCTTCAAAGTGACTTATAATTTTCCCAATCTTGGTACTTTGAGCATCCTGTCTGGGCCAAATCAATTTCCCTTTTGCACAATCGATTAGAACATTATATTCTCTCATGAGATCATTGCCCATTATGGTGCCCTCGTTATTTTGGCACACATAGAATTTCATGGGGATATATATATTGTTTATTTCTACAAGGGTAGTTTCACTTAGGAAGCTGATGTTTCATCCCCTCCTACCTAGCTAAATGAATCATTTTGTTTGTGTGGGGTAAGAATAAGTTTGTGATGGATACGGCCGCTTGTGTGTCTACTAGCATTTCACATTTCCCCCCTCCTATTAATACAGGTACGTAGACTCTCCCCTCTCCTTTACCCTCATGAATGGGGGCAGCTGGTTGTCAGCTCTGTTGACCTTGGGACTCCAGTGGTTCCGGATTGTTCCAGGTGGTGTTTAGGGATGCTTTTCCCAGCACGCTGCTTCTATATGTCCTATTCTGTTGCAGTGGCTGCTGTATTTTACATTTTTCCCTGATCATGGGGCCCTACGTTCTCTCGCAAAGTGGCCCTGTCGGCCATAGTTGTGGCAGAATAGTTTTATTCGACTCCTGTGTCCATTCCAGTCAGCTGCTTTGTCAGGTCTTGCCTTTATCGCAGGAGCTTCTGCCTCCTGTACCCTGGTAGCCCATTCAACTAGATCATCATAATCCTGGGGCATTATTATTCCCATTGCCAGGAATTCTTGGCGGACGCTAGAGAGTTGATTTTTAAAAGCTTGGATGAATGCCCTGTTCCCCCAATCTGGGTTTGCTTGCCCTGAGCATTCCTGATAGACCCTAAATAATCATTCCGCATTTTCGGAGGCTCCTTCTACTTTAAGTTGCTGAGTGGTCGTGATCTTGCTCCAGTTTGTGGGAGCATTTCCGAGAACCCTCTGGTTTTCTTCTTTATAATTGGTGAACAGGGCTTATTGGGCATCTATTTAAGCTGTAAGGGCAACAACATGTGTCCACCATCCTCCCTATAGTCTCGGGCTGCTGTGGCATTGGATCCACCAGCTACCAGTCTCCACACGTCTGGTGGGCAAGCTGCCCACACCAGCTGGTGTATGTCTTTCAGGTGTAGTTGGTGCCCCACCCATACACTATCCAGCTCTTCCCAGCACCTGGTGTTTGCGCTCCGGGGCTGTAATTTGCCCAGGGAGGCCACATTTTGCTGTCACTTCCCTGAGTTGAAGGGTTTATAATTCGCTTTGGGCTGTGAGTCTGTTCCTCCTATGGTAACAGGCGCTAAGTTATACTCTTGCATGGTTCATCCAACAGAGGGAGCAGTTGTCCCTGCTCGATGGTTTCATAGGAGGGGAGAGAGTCAATCTCCCTTTCTTTCTGAACTTTTTCTAATCTTTGTTCTAGCTCCTTTATCCTGCCCTCCAGCTCCTCAATTCGTTCTTGGCCATTTCTCCACCTGCTGGTGAAGGCACCTACTTGTAATTAGTACACTAACATTACCCCTATCTTTTTTAGTTTTATTTCATTTTTGTTTATCTATCCACTTTCTCTGTTGTGCAGTATCCCACCTTAAAACTTTGATCTGCCATTAAGCAGATTGTGTACCCACAGATACCACCAGTAAAGTGTTCCTAACCAGTGGGGACTTCTCTACTCCTGGCCAATAATGCTCTCCTAGCACTGTCTGTACAGACTTAGCAGCCTCCTAGCAAGGTGTGCTCACTACCCGTGGGACTTCTCTTCCCTCCTGGCCACCACTACTAGTCGATTCCTACTGGTCGACTGGGAATGCTGGCTCAATAGGGTGTGCTTTACCTCCCGGCCACCTCTACTCTTCCAACACCTCCGATAGGCCCAAAAACCTACCTCTAGCCCGGTGTGCTTTCTACCGGTGGGATCCTTACCCTCCCGGCCACCTCCACTATTCAAGCTCTGTCGTTCTACTACGGACTGACTGGGTGTCACAGCTACTCACAGTGTCCATGCTCCCCACCTTGGTAATGTGTTTGGCTCTTGGTCAGAGAGATCAGCTCCCCTTCCTCACCACATTGTAAATTACAAGTACAAACAGCAGCCAACTTTTAACTTAAACTCGAACTGGACTCTGCGTTGTTCGCCCCCGACAGAGTGCAATGTTACCCGACTTTGCCACTTGTGCTTCACAACTCCTAGTGCCCTTGGCGCCTCAATTTCCACTTCAAATCCCAACCTTCGTGTGTGTGTGTGTGTGTGTGTGTGTGTGTGTGGTGAGGGGGGTGGGGGGGCGGTGGGCTACCCCTCTTAACAACAGGTTTAGGGGTTTAGGGCAGGATTTTTGAGACAGGCACTACCTTGTCCTCTGGCTGTTTCAACACAAGCAGCAGGCCCTTACAACAGTTAATACAGTTAAACACTTATTCTCTGTAGACATGCACTTAATTTTTTTTAAACTCAGTAGCAAGATAGACATTACAATCGGTATACCTTTTATAAAAGATGTTTCTACCATTTCTATAAAAGCTGTGGGCTGGATCCAGACACTTCGGCGGGCAGTATATGCTCCTCATGTGTATTGTCTTTCCCACCTGCCTTAAACTAATCAACTGGGTAGTGAGTGCATTGTGCTGGTATACTGGTGGCTGCAGGTAGTATCTGTGTTTGCTCTGTTGTCTCTCTCCATATTGTGGTCCGGTGGCCATCTCGTGTGTCAAGTGGCCAAGTTATGGTTCAGTGACCATCTTGAGTGTCCGTGTCACGGTGCCCCATTCCATATCCGACTTCATGTCTATGGATATAAGACAAAAATCATAGTTGGGATGAAATGCCCCAAAATCAGTTAAATGTTTCTCTTGTTCCAGGAAAGTAATATGTATTATGTGTTTTGGAGATGCCAGTGTTGGACTGGGATGAACAAAATTAAAAATCACACAACACCAGGTTATAGTCCAACAGGTTTATTTGGAAGCACTAGCTTTAAGAGCGCTGTTCCTTCATCAGGTGGTTGTCGAGAACAAGATCATATGGCACAGAATTTATAGCAAAAGTTTACAGTGTGATGCCATTGAAATGGTATGATTATCATTGAAATGAAATGATATAGTATATAATTTCAGTGACATCACACTGTAACCTTTTGCTATAAATTCTGTGTCGTATGATCTTGTATTCCACAACCACCTGATGTATTTTGTGAGTTCCTTTTCAGTTTGTTTGACTGTTTGGTCTTGATCTTGCTTCAAAGCAGAATTTTCATTGGAAATTTGTTGAGGCTGAGCTACTGCTGTTATTGTGACCCTACTCTGATCCTTTCCCATTTTCAGTGGTCACTGGGGCACCAAGGGCTTTTAGTCTAAGACTCAGTGTGAGTTAAAATTGAACTGCCTGCAGAGAATATGATCCGTGGGTAACATCAAGGAGCAACAAATTTGAAGAGTTTTAGAATGTGCCACAGCAAGCTTGGATCATCCACATGGTCAAACTGGCTCAGATCAATAAGGACCAAGGCAAGGAGATCAAAATGAAAGGCAGGAGCCAAGCCCAGAGAAAGAAGGTTGAGTTGACTGTTAGTTTCGTTTTCTTCAATTGCTCATCAGTTGCAGTGATGTTCTCAGGCTGAAGATTGCCACTGTATTCCCGGGCACAGGAGAGTGGGCTGTCCTGGTGAGGCTAGGGCAGATAAGCACACCAATTAATTTCTAACTGCATTGTAAAGACTGTATCTCTTGATTTTTCTTCATTGTTGATTGCTGACTATAATGGAAAAATAATTTGTTTTAAAAATATCTTTATTGAAGGATTGATGCACTTTTGAAAGCAAGTAATATGACACTCAGAAGAATTTAAAAAAACAAAATTCCAGCGATTCTGTCTATTAAATGTGTTCATTAACCTCCTCCTTCTCTTTGTTGTCGTTTTATTTCCATCTCTGCATCCTTCCCTGTGATAGCCCTTATATCTCTCCCTTTCTTTCATTTCCATTCCTTCTCTCACTTTCTCTCTTCCTCCCTTTTCTACCTCTTTTCCCCTTCTCCTCACATTGGCTCTAATATTATTCTGACTTCCTAACTTTACTTGTCCCCGTGGCATCTGACTATGTATGTACAAACTATTCAGTAGCTCTGTCACTCATTTTTGTTATTTAGAATTAATCATTTTCTGTGGTTGTCTGTCTAATTATATAATTATTTTCCATTGTTAATACTGTCAAAAGCTCTTTGTAAGAGATTCTGGAGAGTAATCAAGAATAGATTTTGTTGAAAGATTCTTTGGCACCAAAAGAAGATGTCAAATAAAATTCCTTGTACCACACAAAAAAAGGGATTGTCTGAGTTACAGAATGGTATCCTGTTGTAAAAGCATTAGATCCTTCTAAATATCCATGTTAATTGATAACTCAATGTAAAGAGATACAGAAAGGCTAATTTGTTAGAATTTTGGGCTCCTTTTTCCTTTGTTAACACAAGTCACAAAATAATAAGTTGCCCAAGGCAGCAGTCATTGGGTATGAACATGATTGCAAGTCACGCACACACTGACAAAACAATGCCCCATATCATCTGAAACTGTAAAGCTGTTTCCCATGACCATTCATGAGTAGACGAAAGTGAAAGAGAGGAGGATGAGTTTTGCTGATGTCACACAGAAAACAATGGAGAATAGCCTGGGAGAAGTATGTTGGTGCAAATGTCACACAGAAGGTCAAATGAAACAATAGTCCAACATAATGGTTTCACTTAGACATCTGTTTATGTGTGTTTGCATCATTGAACATACAAACGAGAAAGGAAACAAATTGAAAAAATACAGTTCACCCTTCTTGACCTCTCTGACCTTAGGTGTATCCTCATTCACATTTAAAACTGTTCGACAAGAGCTAAAGTGGATCTTTCCCAATCTTCGATCCCCTCTCTAATTGTATAGTTGCTGGTTTTGTTTGGTCTTGATTTCAATTGTTGAAAATGTGCTCAAAATGATATTGAAAGAGTTAGTTTAATCCATTATTTCCTCTTAGAGCAGACTAGAATGAGGTTTCTTTTGTTTAAATGTTCACTCATATATGTAAGGGAGATGTACATATCCAAAAATGGCATTCAACTTAAATCTTCATTGCCACAACAAAGGTTTTACACTATTCTTACATATAACAGGCTTCCAATTGATTGTACGTACAAATAATGGTATGCCTTCACTGGGTTATGTTTCGCTCACCCCTATCTCTACCCAATCATGTTCACATGGTTCACGGTCTAAGTTAATACACATGACTATATTATACAATCATGCTTGAACTAATAAACGTGACTACATTGTTCAATCATATTATTGCATGTTTACATCTCCTAACTTCAGCACATACTTTGTGATGACCAGTAAACTTACACAGTCTATTTTTCCATTTCAGTCCTTCCTATTGTCTATACTGTCCATTTTCTCTTTCAGGTATCACCCCTGATTTGTAAAGGCAATAAATTTTCAACATGGTTTAGAATGAAAGACTTGAACTTGCACAATATCTTTCAATGTCACAGGACATCACAAAGTTATTTACTGACAAATAAAGTACTTTGAAAGTCATTCATTGTTTGGCAGTCCCTCATTGATGAGGAAGATGCTTTTCCACTCTCAGGAGGAGTCTGTGGGTGGATGAACATCTACTGCAGGTTCTGTTACACTTGGCCCTGAAGGTGCTCACAAGAAAGGGGTGGGTTATGGCAGCACACACCTTTTGCTGTTTCTGCCTGGCTTCTGCTTCTTCCCGACAGCAAGTGATGAGGTGCTTGACACCTTCCCGAACGCTCCTTCTCCACTTTGGGCGGCCTTGGGCCACTGTTCCCGGGAAAGCTGCACTTGGCCAATGAGGCTGATAACAACAGCCCATTTGCACACAGTAAAGACACATAATGAGATAAATGCCCAGAAAAAGAAACTGTTTTAGTGCCATCAAATACAGGGATAAATTTTGGCCAGGAGGAACTTGCAGACTCTTGAAGTTGTGCCATGGGATATTTTATCTCTACTTGAGAAGGCATCTTCTCATCTTTTAATTTACTTTTACATAAAGAAACCTATTATAAAGAAAGAAACATTTTCTGAACCTATCCTTACATCTTCAACCTCAATTGTTCCCTTGTTGTAAATATGTGATCCTACTTTATATTTTCCACCCTGAATAATCATTTATTTAAATACAAAGTCCTGCATAGACTCCTAGCAATACAATGTTAAGCAAACGAAACAGTGGCAAATCAGTTCATAGAAGGAATTTTGAGTTTGATTTGAATTGTTGGGTTCATAATTTATCTAAGAGCAATGTAGAAAATGGTTCCAAATTAAAAGTTCATTTTGAAGATTTAAAACATCTTTGAACTTTACAGAATCTTCAATATATACTATATATATAGTCATAGCGAGGAACATCATATAAAATCTCTCTCAATGTCTTTCTCCAAGAGTTAGGATTCAGGAGTTAGTTCACAATTCTACCCACAATCTAAAGCAAACAATCTCTGTACAATGATCTGTGACCAGACAAGCTAATCGAACACCACAGGGAAAAGGAAGAGATACTAGGCTATGGGAGGAGAATTGGAGGAGGTGATCAAATATTTGTTCAATGAGATGGATTTCAACTCAGACTTTTATATATAAAAGGAAATATTAAGGGTTTAGGAGTCAACCTTGTACAGCAGGGCAGTTAATAGTGCATATAAAATGTTTAATTCTCCCTGAACACAACCCAGTCAGCTTAGAATAAAAAAAGACTATTTCCCATCAGTACGTTGTTCCCATTGCTGTTATAAATTGTTCTACTTTTTTCAATGTATTTGATCTCTTCAGCAAAGCAGCTAAAGATCTATGGGAGGTAATTTAGCAAAACCCCAGAATGTTGACTTATGTTTATTTGTGTGATGTTTCTCCCTTTGGTTCTAGTTATTTCTTCCAGTCTAGTTGGAGTCAGGGTTTTCATAGATGCTGCCAGACCTGCTGAGATTTTCCAGGATTCTAAATCTTTTGTTTAAGTTTGCAAAATCGATGGATTGCAGCTGAACACTTTGCACTGGATGTTCTCAATCAATACACTTTCAATTATAAATTTAAGAACAGTTTTTCATGAAAGAGATCATTTTAAAAAATTGTTGAAACAGTGCCACAGTAAAGAACCAAAACACATGTTCATTAACCTTTACTGTGGTGGAAGTTCTAAGTAGGTGAGGATTTCTAAACACTGTGGGATGTTACCTCCACTATGTGCACGTGTGTTATTGTAAACCACAAGGTCCCTAGCCAGGAGCCAAGCTCATTGAAAGCTTTGGCCCTATGTTGAAAAAGAAGTGGAGAGGAAGGGGCATAGCCTCAAAACTGGCAGTTTACCTGCTGTTTCCTTTTTTATCTGTTCAAAGCATGCAGGCATGGCTAGCTGCACCAGCATGTTTGCCATCTGTAACTGCCCAGTGGGCATTTAAGAGTCAACCGCATTGCTGGGGTTCTGGAGTCATACATAGGCTGGACAAGGTAAGGACATTCGTGAACCAAATGGATTTTTCCTGCCAATGGATAATCTTTCAGTGGTTGTTCTTTTCAATCAAATTCAAATTTCACCAAATGCCACAGTGAGTTTTGAACCTGAGGTTTTGGATTACTGGATAAAAACGATGACTGCATACTGGTCCAGTGATAACATTATTATGTCATCACCTCCCCTTAGAACCGGTGAGATATACATTGCAAAGGGTGGAGAGCGGCAAGAGTACAATGTGCTTAGAAAGTCAAGTGTTACCTGTGATGGTTTCAGGAACAGAAAGAGTCTGACTACAGTAGGATAAAGTCATAGAAATATACAGCACCCTTTGTTCCAACATGTCCATGCTGGCCAGATATCCAAACCTAATCTAGTACCATTTGCCAGCATTTGGCTCATATCCCTCTGAACCCTTCTTATTTATTTACCCATCTAGCTGCTTTTTAAATTTGTAATTGTACCAGCCGCCACGTCTTCCTCTGGCAGCTCATTCCATACACGCACCAGAAATCACAAGGGATGTCATTACAAATGGTCTTCTGATCATGTGGAGAGGGGATCAACTTTACTGGGACACTGGGAGGAAGTACTCCTGGTCTCTGGCAAACAGGCTTTTACCTCTCACCTCCGTTCAGCTACCAGATTTGCTGAGGCGATGGATAGATGGTTAGCCAATGTAAAACCCCGATATATGAGGCTAATAATCACATTAAAATATTTGCAATTCGCTAAGCAAGCCATCCTTCTGGGAGTTGGTTAGCTCTTGCAAAACACACCCTTTAAAACTTGAGGTATTCAGATTGAATGTTCATGTTTATTTTGTATTTTAACACCCTACCTGACCCAAACTCACTGATTTATGGAAATTTGAACTCATGGCTTCTGAAGGAGCTTTTCGCTTGGGGGAAGGGGTTTCAAAACTAGGAGGCATATTTTTAAGGTGAGAGGAAAATGTTTTATTCCATTTCTTTCGTGTCTAATAACCAAACTTGAGTGAATTTTGTGAGGAAGTAACCAAAAATATTGATGAGATCAGAAGAGTAGACATTGGTTACATGGACTTTAGTAAAGCCTTTGACAAGGTTTGCATGGTATGTTAATTAATAAAGTTAGATCACATGGGATTCAGGGTGAGCTCAGCCAATTGGATACATAATTGGTTTGATAGTAAGAGACAAAGGCAGTGGTGGAGGGTTGTTTTCGGCCTGGAGGCCTGTGACAAGTGATTGATACTGGACCCACTTTTGTTTTTCATCTATATAAAAGATTTGGATGAGAATATAGGAGGCATGGTTATTAACATTGAGAATGACACCAAAGTCAGTGGAATAGTCGACAATGAAGAAGGTTATCTAAGATTTCAAAGTGATCTTAATCAATTGGGTCAGTGGGCCGAGGAGTGGCAGATGGAGTTTAATTTGGATAAATACGAGGTATTGTATTTTCTTAAAACAAACAAGGGCAGCACATGTACATTGAATGGTAGAACTGTGGGCAGTATTGTAGAGCAAAGAGCCAAAGAGGTTTAGGTACATAATTCTTTGAAATTTGTTTTACAGGTAGGCAGGGAGGTTAAGAAGACATTTAGCACACTTGCTTTTATTTCTCAGACCTCTGAGTATAGTAATGTTGAGGTTGTACATTGGTTGTACATCGGTGAGACCTCTTCAGGAATAATGCATGCAGTTCTGGTGGCTTCGCTATAGGAAAGATATGATCAAAATGAAGAGGGTTCAGAAAAGATTTACCAGGCTGTTGTAGGGAATGGAGTGCTTGGGTTATAATAATAGACTGGATAGGCTGGAACTTTTTTCACTGGAGCATAGGAGGTTGAGAGGTGACCATATAGAGGTTTCTAAAATAATGAGGAGCATAGATAAGATGAATAGCAAATGTCTTTTCCCTGGGGTTGGGGTGGGTGGGGGGACGGCAGGGAGGGGAGGAGGCAGTGGTATTCAACACTGGGAGGCATCTTTTATATTTTTAAGGTGAGAGGAAAAGGTTTTACAAAGAAAATGAGGGGCACTTTTTTTTAATGCAGAGTCATTCTTGTGTAGAATGAACTACCAGAGGAAGGGATGGATGCTGGTAGAGTTACAAAATTTTTTTTAAAAATCTGGCTAAGTATATGAATAGCAAAATTTTGGAGAGATGTAGGCCTGATGCAGGCAAGTGGGACTAGTTTAGTTTGGGAACGTGGTCAGCATGGACTAGTTGCGAGGTGCTACTGAGCATCTGTGGTGGAGGAAATGGATGCTTGCGGATGTGATGCCAAACGAATGCTGCTTTGTGATAGATGGTGTCAAGCTTCTTGCGTGTTGTTGGAGCTGCACTCATTCAGGCAAGTGGGGAGTATTTCATCACACTCCTGACTTGTGCATTGTAAGTGATGGGAGTCAGGAGATGAGTTGAAAATTCCTAACCTCTGACCTGCTCTTCTAATAACTGTGTTTTCCTTTCACGTAAACGTTACATTTCTCACAGCAACAAACATGGTATAATTTCTTAATGGGATTCCACATTAACACCAATTAATACTGAGTTCTGGTGGTTTTCTGTTGCTTAGTAATCCTAGTTGGTAATGCCTTGATTGTACAATACATGCATCAAATTCTTCACTTTCCATTTTTGACAAGAATGTTAGTCTGTTTATTTTAAATGACATCATACAATCATAAAATATTGCTGACAAGAGCTTGCATATTTATTTAGCATAATGCTTAAACTCTCCAATCATATTTCATTGGATAGTCATAGGAGGCAGCAAAAAGGGGGAAACTGTCGCATAAATTACAATGAGTTCAAAGCAAATACAAGATTACAAAAGATAGCTTTCTAATCAATAAAGAAAATAAATTGAAATATATTTCTTTGCTTTGTTCAACATTAATTGAATTTCTTGGCTATCATGTTTAAGAAACTGCAACTAGAGAAGATTTTCAAATTTTCAGTGCAATCTATACTTTCCCAGCAAATATATTGGAGGTAAGCTGGTACAGATCATTCATTTACAAGTTAGAGAAACGGAAGATGTTCAGCCTTTTCATCCTGGATCATTATTGCTGTTGTACCATTCATTTAGATCATCTGTGATTTGCATTTCCACTTTATTTAGCTACAGTTCCTCCATATCCCTTGATATATTTGCCTCAGAAAATATTCTGAGACTCTCTTGCTTCTTTAGACTATTGAATTGCAAATAATAGCAAGTAGCAACTTAACATTTTCCTCCAAAGCCTCATTAGCTGCCATTATCATGTGGTATGATCACCTGCTTGTTTAAAATGAATGACAAGAACAAGACAAATGAATGGTACAGGAATATGCTATTATTTGCAGCCTTAAAGAAGGAACCATTCTCAATTCTGGTTAAGGGTCATGTGATACCTAGATCCCAGGAAAGGTTTCTAGTTTAATACAGTTCCAAACTTTGTTTAAAGTTCTTCCTGACAATCTACCTGTGTGCCATTCCATCGGCTTCACGTAGAACTTTTCCAGAACGTAACTGAGTTTAAGTCGGCATTTTTTCTGTAGCAGTTCTCTGTTTAAAAACAACACTTTGGAATTAAAAGCAAAACTGTCCATAAAAACTTTGGGGTTTTGATCAATCATCACAACATCCTGAAACATTGGTGCTATTTCTCTCTCCAGACATGCTGGTAAAATTCGTTGGTAAAATTCTAGAATCCATCATTAAGGATGAGGTTTCTAAATTCTTGGAAGAGCAGAGTCTGATTAGAACAAAGTCAACATGGATTTAGTAAGGGGAAGTCGTGCCTGACAAACCTGTTGGAATTCTTTGAAGAGGTGACAAGTAGGTTAGACCAGGGAAACCCAGTGGATGTGGTCTATCTGGACTTCCAAAAGGCCTTTGATAAGGTGCCACACGGGAGGCTGCTGAGCAAGGTGAGGGCCCATGGTGTTCGAGGTGAGCTACTGGTATGGATTGAGGATTGGCTGTCTGACAGAAGGCAGAGAGTTGGGATAAAAGGTTCTTTTTCGGAATGGCGGCCGGTGACAGGCAGTGTCCCGCAGGGTTCAGTGTTGGGGACGCAGCTGTTCACGTTATATATTAATGATCTGGATGAAGGGACTGGGGGTGATCTAGCGAAGTTTGCCAATAATACGAAGTTAGGTGGACAGGCAGGTAGTACTGAGGAAGTGGAGAGGCTGCAGAAGGATCTGGACAGTTTGGGAGAGTGGTCTAGGAAGTGGCTGATGGAATTCAATGTGAGCAAGTGCGAGGTCTTGCACTTTTGAAAAAAGAATACAAGAATGGACTACTTTCTAAACAGTGAGAAAATTTGTAAAGCTAAAGTACAAAGGGATCTGGGAGTGCTAGTCGAGGATTCTCTAAAGATAAAAATGCAGGTTGAGTCTGTGATTAAGAAAGCAAAAAGCACCGTTGTGCTACTGAGACTTTATAAAGCTCTGGTTAGGCTCCATTTGGAGTACTGTGTCCAGTTTTGGTCCCCACACCTCAGGAAGGACTTACTGGCACTGGAACATGTCCAGCGGAGATTCACACAGATGATCCCTGGAATGGTAGGCCTAACATACGAGGAACGGCTGAGGATCCTGGGATTGTATTCAATGGAGTTTAGAAGATTAAGGGGAGATCTACTAGAAACTTACAAGATAATACATGGCTTGGAAAGGGTGGATGCTAGGAAATTGTTTCCGTTAGGCGAGGAGACTAGGACCCGTGGACACAGCCTGAGAATTAGAGGGAGTAAATTCAGAACAGAAATGCGGAGACATTTCTTCAGCCAGAGAGTGGTGGGCCTATGGAATTCACTGCCGCAGAGTGCAGTGGAGGCTGGGACGTTAAATGTCTTCAAAGCAGAGATTGATAAATTCTTGATGTCACAAGGAATTAAGGGCTACAGAGAGAATGCGGGTAAGTGGAGTTGAAATGCCCATCAGCCATGATTGAATGGTGGAGTGGACTCGATGGGCCGAATGGCCTTACTTCCACTCCTATGTCTTATGGTCTTATGGAATACTTCCAGCATTTTTATTCTTATCTCAAATTTCCAGCATTCATATTGTATACTCATGTTTTAGAGACTGAAATAATACCAACAGAAAAAAAAAACTTTGTTTTAAATATCTGTACTTTACAATATAAAAAACTTTATTTGTAAGTGTAAAGATAGGTAAAATCAACTTGCCTTGATGTTTTCATTCCTATTTCTTGCACAACATAACAGTTTAGTTAAACCTTATTATGTATACACAGTAGTTGCATGTGTTTTCCATGTGACATTTTGATGTCTCTGCAGATCTCCATCAAAATCCACATATTGTATTGTGTGTATGCCTCCATTAATTGCAGCATTTCTCATCATTTAACCAGACCAATCCTATCATAGACCCCTTGGAGAAAATAATCTGTTTCTGTGCTGTAAAGTCTGTGCATGTCCATGCGTATTGCCTGACACTGACGGAGAGGGGGACACAGAAAGTACAGGTCAAATGTAGAGCACACACAGGTGAGTGAAGAATGGAAGTTGAAAGCATAGTAAATAAAACTCTTCAGACTTTAGCAACAGCAGTAAAGGTTTAGGGCAGAAAACGTTAGGAAGAATCTGATTTTAGTACTGTGTCGTAATTATGATTGGGTTAAATTACACACATTAAACTGTGCCAAAATGGAACTGGTTATGAAGTGATTTTTATCTTTCATCTAAACACTAACCATTTTCAGCCGTGTAAGGCGATGGGTCTTATACACATTGTGTCCAATCCAAAATAACTCAGTTTTAATAATCGGATTTAAGAAGTATGTACAGCTGTAGTAAATTAGTTTATTTGGCACTGAGTGTGACTCTACAACTCTGAACATTGAGACTATACTTGCTTTTCTAGTCCATTGTCTAAGTGGACTGTGGAGAGAGTGGACAAATTGCATTTTTGTAGTGTTCTCTTTGTGGTAGAGGGCTGTTTGGAACTTGTCACACTCTGTCCCCAATGTATGCATGGTGCATAACATAATTAATAGTCTAAACGTTACATGCAAATTGCTGAATACAATCTTTGTTTTCAGTTGTATGGACCTGTTTGGAAGATTTATATTCGGTGATTATACAGATAGCGAAATGAAAATTGGAAAGGAAAGATGTATCACAACCAGTTGCTCCATTTTTCATCAGATTCAAAGGTAAAAGTTACCTCCCATCCATTGAACATATATGGCTTCTTTATTTTAATGTTACACAAAATTGCTTGATGAGCACATTTCATTCATAAATTTGCCTGCTTCCTTGGCACCTCATCTCCAGTTTCAACATTCACTCCCTTCGCAAATTGGTAGCAGTATGTACCACCTGCAGCACCTCACCAAGACTCCTTCAACAGCACCTTCCAAACCTACAACCTCTATCATGTAGAATGCAACGGTAGCAGATGCATGGGAACATCACCATCCTTAAATTTCCCTCCAAGAGTCAGAGCATCCTAACTTGGAAATACATTGCTATTCCTTTATTCTTGCAGAATCAAAACCCTAAGATTCCCTGGTTTCAGAGGAAGGGTCAGTGGACCCGAAACGTTAACTCTTGATTTCTCTCCACAGATGTTGCCAGACCTACTGAGCTTTCACCAGCAATTTCTGTTTTTGTTTCTGATTTCTACCATCTGCAGTTACTTCAGTTTGTATTCCCTAAGATGCCCTTCCTAACTGTGCAGTGTCTACCTACACCCCACACAGACAGCAGCAGTTCAGGAAGGCAGCGCACTGACAGCCTTTCCCAGGGCAGTTAATAAAGATCAGTATAGGTTTGAAAATAAAACAAAAAACTGTGGTTGCTGGAAGTCAGAAACAGGAACTAAAACTGCTGGAGAAACTCAACAGGTCTGGCTGCGTCTGTGGAGAGAAATCAGAGTTAATGTTTCAGGTTGGTGACCTGAAGATAGTTGGAGCTCTCCATGTTAAGACAATCCATGAACTTCATTGTGTTGCACTGCACTGCTCTTTCAATTTGCTCTAATCATGCTCAAGCTTCTATTCACATTGGACAGCTCATGGCCTATCTTCTCTTGTACGGACACTAGTGGAACCAATACAGGTCCCATCCCATGAGATCATTTCCTCAGCCCATTGGCTGCTCTCCCATCTCTGACAAAGAAGCCATAGATCCCACAGAGGAAGCAAGGCTTTCTCCTGCTCTCCCAGGTGAGTTCTCTTTCTAGATAAAAAAAAGGAGCAGGCCCAGGTTAGAGTCCAGCCTTAGGTGACTGTTTGTGTGGAGTTTGCACATTCTCCCCATCTCTGTGTGGGTTTCCTCTGGGTGCTCCAGTTTCCTCCCACAGTCCAATAGGTGTTTAGATTAGGTGGATTGGCCATGGGAAATGCAGGGATAGGGTAAGGGATTGGGTCTGGAGGGCTCTTTAAAGGGGCGATGTGGACTCGAAGAGCCAAATGGCTTGGTTCCAGGCTGTAGGGGTTTAATGGATTAACACAAGAAAAAGGAAAGTTTAAGTTCAGGAGCACAATCTGGTGAGTACATTGCTGGTGCATCTTAAAGGTGGGTCAGGGAAGAAAATCTCCAGGTCACTGGCACTCAGAGGACTGCTGGTGACTTGATACTTGCTCAGCACCAGGTAGGAGATGACCCTATAGTGTTAACCATTGATAATTTCATACAAATGTACTATCAGTCATAGTAACAACAGGCGAGTTTGTCAAAGATGCTCAACAAACTAGTGCAAAGGTTGGAAAAGTTCACCAATGTCATCAGCATCATACTATCTCTGGCATGGATGGGTCTAATGATCTTTATGGATGGGTGTTTGACTGCTGTAGAAAGCCAGGCCTAGGACAATGCTCATGGCTGCTGGAAAGGTAAGTAGAACTTTACCATATCACTAGCCATTGTTGTTTAATATCAGTAGCAATACAATAAAGCACTCCAGGTTCCATCTCTTCTACAGTAGAAAGGGTGGTGCCTGTCGACATCCAGCTGAAGAAAGACCTATGCATAGCATCTCCTCCAAAAAGATTCCCCTCAGGCCTCTCCAGTAGAGCCAGGTCCCTCCACTCCACCCTGTTTGAAATCCCCAAAAGGTGAACCCCCATCTCTGTCAGCATATCTGGGCCCTCTAGCCACAAACACTCTTAGGATCTCCCATCTGAATCTTCCAGGCCTGAATGGTCCACTATAGAGCAGACTTCCTCCACCTCAGCAGCACACCTTGGGACTGCAGTGCGATGCCCAGACAAATTCAAAGTTTGGAGGGCACACAAGTGAGACATCATTGCAAATGCACATTCACATCTGTCAATATATAAGCACTTTCAATTGTCATTATCTGATTGACTGTTATTGTATCTGCAGGATGTGCTTCCATTAGTACTATGTTTCTTTATTGGCAAGATATTGCACAAATCTGAGAGCATTGTGGTTTGTAGATGGTGTTAGGAATCAAACTTTGCACTCATGTGTAGACATAACACAATACTTTAAAGTGAGGAAGTCACTGAGAGCAAAGGTAATGTAAACACCTCGTGACAGAGCCTTTCACTCATGTTCCACATTTACAGCTACCCTGTCTGTCTGACTATGTGATCATTCAGGAGTCCAAACATCTTTGGAGGTGAAGGTTCACACAACCAATATGCTTAACAAGAGAACACACTCTGATTAAAGGATTAATGGATGACCAATGCTCAACTTATATCTGAACTTAAGAGGAGTCGATGGCCTAGTGGTATTGTCACTGAAATGTTAATCCAGAGACCCAGATAACATTCTGGGACCTGGGTTTGAATCCTGCCATGGCAGATGGTGGACTTTGAATTCAATAAGTATCTGGAATTAAGAATCTAGTGATGACCAGGAATCCATTGTCAATTGTTGGAAAAAATCCATCTAATTTACTAATGTCCTTTAGGGAGGGAATCTGCCATCCTTACCTAGTCCAGCCTATATGTGAATCCAAATCCGCAGCAACATGGTTGGCTTTTAACTGCCCTCTGGGCAATTAGGGACAAGCAATAAATGTTGGCCTAGTCAGCAACACCCTCATCCTGTGAGTGAATAAAAAAAAGGCTTCAGAGGCATAAACATGCACATCCCACTCCCTCAAACCAAAACAAAACTGCACTTACTTTGTAAACTGAGAGCATGTGTGGGCTTTTTCTTCCATATTGTATAATTGAGGTTTTGTTGAGGATGGTAGTGATTGAAGTGTTCCTGTGATTGAGTTCCAGGGACTGGAGTATGGGAGTTGGGACGTTATGTTGAGATTCTACAAGATATTGGTGAGGCCTCTTTTCGAGTACTGTGTACAGTTCTGGTCACCCTGCTTTAGGAACAATATTATTAAATGAAGGGGGTTCCGAAAAGATTTACCAAGATGTTGCTGGGAATGGAGGATTTGAGATGTAAGGAGAGACTGCATAGGCTGGGACTTCTTTCACTGGAACATAGGAAGTCAAGGGGCGACCTTATAGAGGTTTCTAAAATCATGAGGAGCACGCATAAGGTGAATAGCAAACAGTCTTTTCCCTGCAGCAGGGGAGTTCAAAACTAGGAGGGAATATTTTTAAAGTGAGAGGAGAAAGTTTTAAAAGTGATATGAGGCGTAACGTTTTTTTATACAGAGAGTGGTTTGTGTGTGGAATGAACTGCCAGAGGAAGTGGTGGATGCAGGTACAGTTACAACGCTTAAAAGACATTTGGATACGTGCATTACTCAGAAGGGTCATGAGGGACGTGGGCCAAATGCAGGCAAGTGGGATGAGTTTAGTTTGGAAACATAGTTGGTATGAACAAGTTGGATCAAAAGGTCTGTATCCATGCTGTATGATTCTATGATTCTGTGGCTGCCTAATAATCAAGAAGTAGACAGGCAAGAAGCTGGAAGAACACAGCAAGCCAGGCAGCATCAGCAAGTGCAGAAGTCAACGTTTTGGGTGTAACCCCTCTTCAGGACTGGGGGGTGGGTGTGGGGGAGCTGCAGATAAAGGGGGAGGTGGGGGCAGGATGGTGAAGTGGGGACAGGTGAAGACAGGTAGAGGTTACAACCTGGTTGATTAATGAGAGGAATGAATCCAGTTGGTGGCAGGGAGCAGTGGAAGGGAGGGGGAGGGATTGGGAAGGGTGTTGAGCGATGGGAAGAGGTTATTTGAAATTGGAGAACTCAATATTGAGTCCTCTGGCTGTAGAGTGCCCCAATCATTATTTGTCTTCTGTTTCGTGTTGCTATCCCAACAGCCCCACCTTTCTACATAGCTGCAATTTTCAAGCCCTGGTAACATTCTTATAAGTCTGCTGTGTACTCACTCTAGATCAATTATGTCCTTTCTGTCATGTGTTGACCAGAAAGTTACATAAAATTCCAGCTGTGACCTAACCAGTGTCTCATCTAGTTCAAGTATCACATCCTGCTTTTGTATTTAAAACTTTGTCCAATGATAAAGAAGTCGAAAGGAATGCTCTTCATCACATTACCTACCCATTTGGCCACTTTCAGGGAAAAGGAGAAATGGACTCCAAGCTCTCTCACTTTCTCTACCTCTCTCAATATCTTCCTGTTTATTGTGCTGTCTCTTGATTTGTTTGCTCTCCCCAAACGAGAAACTTCACATTATCTGGATTGAATTCTGTTTGCCAGTTTTCCTCCAACATATCCAAGCCATTGATATCACCGGACCCACCATATTAACACAGTGGCTACAAGAGCAGGTCAGAAGCTATTAACACTGCAGCAAGTAACTCACTTCCCGACTCCTTAGCGCCTCTCCATCATCTACAAGGCAAAAGTCAGGAGTGTGATGGAACAATCCCCATTTGCCTGGATGGGTGTATCTCCAACAACATTCAAGAAGCTTGACACCATCCAAGAAAAAGCAGCCCTCTTGATTGGCATCACATCCCTAAGCATCCGCTCCCTCCACCACTGATGCTCAGTAGCAGCAGTTTGTAGTACCTACAAGATGCAATGCTGAAACCTGCCAAAGATCCTGAGACAGCAACTTCCAAACGCAAGACCACTTCCAACTAGAAGTCCAAGGGCAGCAGATCCAGTGGAACACCACCAACTGCAAAATTCCTGTCAAACCACACATCATCCTGACTTGGGAATATGTTGTTGTTCCTTCAATGTCACTGGGTCAAAAGCCAAGAATTCCCTCCCTAAGGGTATTGTGGATGAAACTACAGCAAGATTGTAATTGTTCAAGACAGCAGTTCACCACCACCTTCTCGAGGGCAGCTAGGGATTATGTGCAGTAAATACTGGTCTAGTCAGCAATGCCTACATCCCTCAAGTGAATAAAAAAAAATCATCCTGCAACTGGCAGCCTCTTCACTATCAACTATTCAGCCTGTTTTTCTGTTGACTGTAAATGTCTCAAATATACTTCACACACTTAGATTTAAATCATTAATATATATTAATGTATTCCACAAACAGCAAGGGAGCTGCCACTGAGCCCTGTGAAATACCACTGGAAACCACCTTCCCTTCCCAAAACTTTTTATCAACATTACCTTTGTTTCCCCTCATGGAGAACCAGCCACATTCCACTGTGCCCTATCAACCTTAATTGATGGTGAACATTCACAGTTTGGCCAATATTACAAAGGCAAAAATGTAAGATATCATTTTCATATGGCCTTACTTTGCCCCAATTTTAACATTTCATTAATATCAGTCTTTTGTAGTTCACAAAAGCCACCCTCTCAGACGTGTATGTGTTCTATTTCCATTGCATCCTGCACTACCCAACACAGACAAAGAAAGTCAGATGTTCCATTCCAACAATATCATTTGGTTGTAATTAGGAGGTCCAGGCAATCAACAAAATAAATTCCAGTTGGTTTCGCACTAAGAAAAAGTTTATGACCAGTTTTTAACAAAAATGGCAACAATTATTATTCTTTTGAAGTGGGAGCAGTTATTAACAGAACAAATCATGGTTGAAAAGGCACATCTTTTGTTTTTTTGTAGACAAGTACTGTACTATATCTATTTTAAAAATCCCTTTACATTGTATTATATGATGCATGAAAGCATATTTACAAAATTTCCCAATTTTCCATGGGGGGCAGTGTATTTGAACATGTACAGTCAAATTTGAGAGACTTACTGATCTTGTTAGTATCCAGTGGATAATGATCTCTGGCTGATAAGAATAAAAGACTTGCATTTAGACTACACTTTTCATATCCTCGGGATGTCTTAGACCATTTTACAGTCAAAGCAGTACTGCTGAATTGATGTTGTAACACAGCAACCAGCAGGAAAGAGTTACAAGTGGCAATGTAGAGAATGCAGAAACCATTGTTTAAGGTACTGGTTGAGGAGTAAATGTTGACCAGAGTACAAGGAAAAATGCCTCATTCATTTTCAAATTGTCAATTTTTTCTTTAAATTTCCACCTTTATCTTAACGTTTCATCTGATAAAATTACTGAACATTGCATTGTCAGCATTCAGTTCCTCAATGAGAATCTGACCTGAATTGAGTAATCAAACCTCTGGAGTGGAATTTGTCCCAACTGCTTTCTAATTCTGATTAGAATGTATGAAAAATAATTTCAGAGGAAGTTGGAACATAGAATGGGCGCACTTGGCTGTCCATTTCTAACATACAGATTCAAGAGACAAGGCTTATTTAAACAGTATATTCTTCCCCTTTTTGTGATAATGTGCTGTCTGGAATTCTATTTACCACAAATGCATTTCATCTCAAAAGATAATTCATACAGGGTTGGATTTTGTTTTGAATCTGAGGCAGTAGATCATTTCTAATCAATCTGTTCAGAGATATTATTCCAGACTAGACCTCCTGGTTCAGTGTTAGGGACACTGTCACTGTCCCACATGAGCCAGAAGTGCCTGTTTAAATGTTCTCACTGGAAAGTTTACAATCTGAACAATTGACCATTCATTGAGTCGAGATTAGGCAAGTCACTCTTGATTTATGCCATGTAGAAAGTAGGCAGAATGGGGAGGCAGGAGAAAGTGAGGTCTGCAGATGCTGGAGATCAGAGCTTAAAAATGTGTTGCCGGAAAAGCGCAGCAGGTCAGGCAGCATCGAAGGAGCAGGAGAACCGATGTTTCAGGCATAAGCCCTTCTTCAGGAATCCTGAAGGGCTTATGCCCGAAACGTCGATTCTCTTGTTCCTTTGATGCTGCCTGACCTGCTGCGCTTTTCCAGCAACACATTTTTAAGAAAGGGGAGGCAATGGCCTACTGGTATTATTCCCACCTAGGTAATGTTCAGGGGACCCAGCTTCGAATCCTGCCATAACAGGTGGTAGAATTTGAATTCAATAAAAAGAAATCTGCATTTAAGTGTTTAATGATGACCATGAAGTCATTGTTGATTGTCGGAAAAACCCATCCAGTTCATTTGTGTCCATCAGGGAAGAAAACTGCCATCCTCACCTGGTCTGGCCTACCTGAGACTCCAGACACACAGCAACGTGGTTGACCCTTAACCGCCCTCTGTGGTTGGACATTAAATGCTGGCCAGGCTAGCACTGCCTTCATCCTGTGAATGAAGTTAAAAAAGAATATGTCAAGACAGCAGATGAGTTACTTGCTGCAGTCTCTAGCCCCTAACCTGCTCTTGTTTATACAGCTGGTCCAATAAAGTTTCTAGTCAATGGTGACTCCCAAGATGTTGTTAATGGGGGAATTCAACGATGTCAAAGCAAATTATGGTATTTTCTGTTGTTTAAGATGGTTATTGCCTGGCATTTGTATGGCAGCTATGTTTCTCATGACTTGTTAGCCCAAGCCAGAATTGTTGTCCAGGTCTTCAGTATCTGAGGAGTTGTGAGTGCTGATAAACACTGCATAATCATTAATTAATATTCTCACATCTAGCCTCATTTTGAAGAGGGTCATTTGTGAAGCAATGAAAGATTAGGCCCAGGACACTAGCCTGAAGAACTCCTGCTGCAAAATCCTGGAACAAGATAAATGGCCTCAAATAATCTGAACTATCATCCTTGGAAATCGGTATAACTCTAAACACAGATTCAATTTTGCAAGGGCTCTTTATAAAATCTTAAAATAATGCCGAGATGCCAACAACAGTAACTCATGCTTCATCATTGGAATTTAGTTCTTTTGTCCATGTTAGGAGAAAGATGTAATGAGATCTGGAGCTGTATGGTGCACTCAGAGCCCAAACGGAGTTTCAGACAGCAAGTTGTTGCTGTGTAAATGCTGCGCAATAGCAGGATCAACGCAACCTTCAATCTTTTTGCTGATGATTGAAAGATGATAAACAAGCAATTTGTCAACTAGGTAACAGATTTGTGAGATGTCATTCCCCTGAAGTGTGATCCTTGACGTGATAAATTGTGGAGATGGTAGAATATGTGCAAAAAGCCTCAATGTACGATGTTTGCTTAACAAAGGAGTAGTTTACGCTAAAATAGCAACTATCTTGAACTCAAACAGTTTACAGGCAATAAAGTTTTTGAAACCTCTTAACTTGAAATCTGCAGCCTTAAGATGACTCTTCATAGTGTAACTGGCTTAACGTTTTAATGTATTTGTATGACATTCCTTTGCATACTATGTTAGCAAATATATTAGCCAGTTTAAGACAAATGGATAACATCTGTGGCAAAATAGTGGTGATATTAGCAGATGGACATTCTTTCATCCTGCAGTCAATTTTTTTGTAAATGTATCCCAGAAACTTTACTTCAAAGCGTTTGCATTATCATATGGATGTTTATGGAGTTAGTTAATTGTTGACTTCAATATTGTTTGAATAACAATTTCCATTTAGTGATTAATAGAAAATAAATAGATAAAGATCACACATAAGCTAACCGTACAGATTAGCTTAACATAATTTAAATGAAGGATTATGTTGTTTTGCTATTTTGGCACCCCATTTCCTACATCATATGGCATCAATTTCATCAAGATATAGAAGTAATGTTGTTGCAAACAGGCAAAAGGGACAATATTTTCTGCTTTAGTGTTTAGAAGATTTGTTATCAGCTGAATGATCTCAAAGTTTTAGTTGAACTTTTATTGTAAACTCTTTAATGCCACACAGGTTCACTGAGTTCCCTCATACTCTCCAACACCTGCAGCATTGTGAGGACTAACTATCCCTTTCCATCTATGAACAATGGGACAATACGAAATCGGAGTGATGCTAGAATTCTGTCACTAATCTTAGTCCTACTTTACGTTTCATCCTAAACACAATAGGCGGGAATTTTGCAGAGTCTCCCTGCAAACCTTTCCCTACTCCATTCCCGGTGCCCGTGATTTTTATCAACTAAGCATAAAGGTGCATGTGTAAGTCTATACCCTGAAATCCAGATCTGGCTGGATCCATCATGGACTGAGGCATCCATTGCAAGCTCTTTGCAATTTTCGTGGAACTGGGCCAGCTTTTCGAAGGAGTTGGGGTTCCTGGTGTCTCAGATTACAGAGTGTATCCAAACCGTTCTTTTCGAATTCGGTTAAATGTAGTTACGAGAAGATTCAACACCAGCAATTTGCTCAAATAAGAATATTTATAAAGTAATAATGAAAAAAAGGGAAAGGAAAGGAAAAAATAATTGAAATATGATCATCTATGAAGTAATTTTAAAAAATGGGAAAGGAGGGAATAGAAATCAATGAACCTCACACCGTCCTGCAAGTTAGGGACCTCTCGATTGATGACTGGTCTGGGGGCTTAGGTTGGTTCCTGGCACTGTTCACGATTCCATTCTGAGGTGAAGTCCAAAAACTCCGAATGAAACTCTCTCTCTTATACAGTGTAGCAAATAGCCAGCACACAAAAGCAAATACAGACAACAAACTGCTTACAAGTATAGAAACAGGTTTTGATCATGTCATCAGCAGCACATCCAGGAATGTTCACAGGACTTATTCAAGGTCATGCAGCTTTTGAATATCATCACCAATTGTAGCCCTTCAGCCCATCCTAAACAGCCAGTCGCTCAGGCATGTCTTGAAACATAGTTTGGATGAAAGGAAATCTTCATGAAAGGGAAATTCAAATGGTTTTACTCATGGAAAGATATATCCCTCCATCTCCTCCTACAACCCCTCCATGCCAAGCTATGTACCTCTAACCACGTACTCGTCATACCAACTTATGGGATTGCCATGAATATTTTCCCAGTCTACACAATCTGTAAGGAACCAGTGAAAGCAAGGATTATGGGAAAGTGCAGGAAAGTGGACCGTTGGATCAGCCATGATGCTATTGAAAACGGAGCAGGCTCAATGGGCTGAATGTTCTACTCCTGTTCCTATTTCTTAAAGTCTTACAAAAACTTCAAAAGGAAAGCAAGTGGATCAGTGGTTTGTGCAAGTTTGTGTGCTTTGTGGACCTATGAGAAGTGATTGAAGTCATATGATGAAATCATATCCATCCCAAGAGGTTAAATGTAGCTGAGAGCCCTGTGGAATGGAAAGAATGAAGATCTGTGACTCTACATAGGAGTTGTTAAGCAAAATCCACTAATCCCAGCTGAGGCAAGTCTAAACCTTAGCTCGGATGCCCTACATATACCAAAAGAGATTTGCAGCATTTGCAGATCACTAAACCAGACTGCAGAACAAATTCTGGAAAATTATAGATGTATATTTTGTTATGAAGTTGAAGGCGTGTACTGTACCCTTAAGAGAGACTGAATGCTGGCCTGAACTGAGACTGTGTATATGACTAAATGGCAGTCCCAGAGTGTACTGGAAAATTAAGAATATGTAACATTTGGTGGTGAAATGGATACCTGAGTTGATTGCTGTTTTGACAACAATTCAAATTTAACCAGTTTAAATTATACTTCAGGATACTAAAACCCAATCAAGTTTGAAATTATTGTGTTGTCAACATCAAACCAATGAGACGAACTGATGTTGGGGATATAAAAATGCAAATTAAAAATTGTAGAGAGAACAACTGCCAGTGAGAGAGAACCAAGAAATTAGGAACCACTCTCTATCAAAGGTAACTTTTCATACGAAACATATTTGCAATAAAAAGAAAGACGATGAACTAAGGGGATCTTCGGCTGGAAGAAGACAGACACCAAAGATGACAGCCACTCTATTGTTTTGAACTTAAATTGATGCAATTTTAATAAGTGTCTTATTGGAACAGCATATTATTTTAGAGTTGGAGGAAGGTAATAATCAGTGAAGAGAAAGGGGAGCTTAGAGTTGTGAATAGTTTTTGTTTGATGTTCACCTTTAGAGTTAAAAAGAATTGATGTTATTTTCTTAAACAGATTACGAGGCGAGGTGAGCTTTTCTGGTTTAATTAACATTTGGGTTCACCCCACTGTTATCACATCTTACAAGTCAGCATGTCTTCTTGGTAAATATCATCTCAATGCTGGTGATTGTGTGAAACCCAATCAGGCTCTGCCAAGGAAGGTTCTAATTGTCTTCAACTCTATCCTGACCAACAGAGAGAAGAACTGGCAGAAAATAATCAAGAGAGACTGTATTCGCAGCATGATAATGGTGAAAAAGCCTGGAAAACAGGGTATGTATTGATCTAAAGGATCTCAATAAAGTTTTGAAAAGATCTCACAACCCATGCCAATCATTGAGAAATGTTGTTTTTACTTGCCAAAGTAATGCTCTTTATTGCACTTTACTACACTTATTGCAAAGACGTAAAAGGGAAGCTGCATGAAAGTAGCAGTTTTATGGCTACATTCTGCATTTCATTAGGGAACTATTGTTTCCCATGTCATGTGGTATTTCCACTGCTCTGGAAGAGAATCTAAAGTGGACGGGTGGGTGGCTGGAAGTACCAAGCAGCATCAGGAGGTGCAGAAGTCAATGTTTTGGGTGTAACCTTTCTTCAGCGCTGCTGATAAAGTGGGTGGTGGGGACAGGGTGGTGAAGTGGGGTTAGGTGAAGACAGGTGGAGGCCTCCTGCCTCTCCACTTTGGATTCCAGCATCTGCAGGTTTTTTTTGTCTCTGGTTGGTAGTCTCTGAGATAGTTGGTATCTTTCTGGCACGGAAGTTATCATGAAAGACCTGCTCTCCTAAAATCTGGAGTTATAGAGCTGTTCAGCATGGAAACAGACCCTTGCCCATGCCGTCCAGATCTCCTAAATAAATCTAGTCCCACTCGCCAGCATTTATCCCATATCCCTCCAAACCCTTCCTATTCATTTACCCATCCAGATGTCTTTTAAATGTTGCAGTTGTACCAGTCTCCACCACTTCCTCTGGCAACTCATTCCATACATGCATCATCCTTGGTGTCAAAAGATTGCCCCTTAGGTCAATTTTAAATCATTTCCCTCTCACCTTCAAACTATGCCCTCAAGATTTGGACTCACTCACCCCAGGGAAAAGACCTTGATTATTCACCCTATCCATGCCCCTCATGATTTTATAAATCTCCAGAAGGTCACACCTCAGCCTCCGAAGCTCCAGGCAAAACAGCTCCAACCTAGTCAGCTTCTCCCGATAGCTCAAACCCTCCAACCCTGGCAACATCCTTGTAAATCTTTTCTGAGCCCTTCCAAGTTTCACAATACCCTTTCTATAGCAGGGAGAGACAATGGAAGAAACAATCCCTGACATTTTGAGAGCTGCTGCAGAGATGCGGTGACCAAAACATGTGAAGACGAATGCCACAGGTCATTGCATTTATGAATGGTCTTGTAAAATTCTTGCCTAATTGACATCAGAGTTTGAGTGTCCATGCAAGCTCACTGTAAAGGCTGTGTAGTGGTACTGGGGTAAATAACAAGAAGCTATTTTCATGAGGCACAAACAATTAGTGATGACAGTGCAACTGCTACATTATTACGATCTCGATGATGAAGTCACCTTGTCAGCGAGACAGCTACCTCCATCCAGCAAGTAGAACCAATTGCACATGTTACCCAGGTTGTTAACATAAACTTAAAGTCGCTATGCTCAGATAGAGAAAGGATGCCTGGCTATTGTCTTTTCTTCTAAGCATTTTAATCAATATCTGTTTGGAAGAGACAAGAAGTGACAATAGTGTCCAATCATAAGCCACTTCAAAGTATCCTTCTCAAAACACTTCAATTTGCTTCAAAACATCTGTAAAAAATGTTCCTTAGTTTGTGGAGACATCATTTGAAAGTGGCATACAAGCAAGAGAAACAGATGTACATTGCTGACATGCGATCAAGAACAGTACCGCTGATGAAGAAAGATTAGGATGCTAAGACAGCTGGTAAAATCTTCCAGATTCAATAAGAAGCAACAGCTCATTGTAATCTGGAGTTCATCAAGCTCGCAGAGACATTGAATCTGAAAAGATGGACATCTTGCAAGAATTAAGGAAAAGACACAAGATCTAACTGTCCAAAGGCTGCAAGAACTAATGGATGACCCACAATCATCAATGTCACACCTGTTGCTGCAAGAGGTTATTAGAAATACATAGATGAAGTGATAGCCTTTCAAGATAGATTTGTGTACCAAGAAAATAGAGCCATTATCCATAAGGAAATGAGAAAAAGAATTGCTGAAGTGCATTCACACAAGTCATCAAAGAATTGAGTGTAGTCTGGCAAAGGAAAAGGATCTGCTGCATGAACCAAATATGATCGATAAGATTTAGAACCATACAAACCAGTACAATGTTTGTAATTAATGCGTAATTAAACAAGTGGAAGAGTCGCTCTTGTACGTGATTTCCCAGCTATACCATGAATGAAGCTTGGAGTCGAATTTTTCACACTTACAGGAATTAATTATCTTGCCCTATCAACTCATATGCGAATAACTGAGTGTTACACTGAGTGATGACAATGACCACCAGTGAGATTGTAGAATGGCTTATTGCACACTTCATTCCTGTAGGATTCCTGACTTTGTAATGAATGACAATGTCTCTCAATTCATGCTTGAAGAATTCATTTGCTTCAAAAATGGTTGGGGAATTCAGCGCCATACGTCATTCCCACATTCCTATAAATCATTCCCACATTACCTCCAGTCAAATGGCAAAAGTAAAATTGTCAAATAATGCTAAATGAAAATTGAGCAAGTTCAGATGTATACTTTTTAAATTCTTTTTTCCTCTTTCTTTTATATCCAGAATTGCTATCACACATAATTGAATGGCTTTTCTCACCACCAAATCACCTGTGCAAAATTTCACCTATTAACCACCACTGGTAAAATCATTCGTGTTTCCAATAGTCCAATTTGTATGCAGAGCCCTTGGAGAACAATGCATCACACCAAAGATGAGAGAGATGCAGAGAGAGGGAGGGAGAGGGCTAAATTAAAATAGGGTTGGATTGGGAGACAAAGCACTCTACCCACTGCAGTGCCCACCTCTCCCGAAAGGCATGGAGGGTGTTGGTGGACACTTCATGTTCCTTCTCCAAGGAAAACCGAGCAAGAACTTAGCTGTGAAGAAGGGGCAAGGCACACACGTGTACAAGATAGTCCTAGAGTGGAGAAATTTGCTTACTGAAGATAGGGAAAGTAGTCCAATCTAAAGGCTAAATATTAAACAGCACCCAAACTACTCTACCAATAGCTAAACAACAATTAAAGCCAGATGTAGTAACATGTGTGAGTCACAAAATTGACATGAAATGACAGAAAGTTAAATATAACTTTGATAAAACTGGCAAATCGTTGCTACGGCTGAGCATTGGAAACCAGTCAGAGTGCAAATGCTCAATGCTCTCAAAAGACAGTCAGACTTTGTGGTCATTTGGGTCCTGGGTACAGCAGTTTTCACCTCCATCATTTGCAATGAACTTAGACAACCAGAGAGTTCTAAGGGAGATAACTCAAGGGATAGTGCAGGCATTACTGGTGATCTTTCAAGAATCACTAGAATCCAGGAAGGTCCCAAAGGACTGGAAAATTACTAACATGACACTCCTGTTTTAAAAAGGGGAGCAAGGCAAAAGACAGATAATTACATCCTAATTAACCTAAACTCGGTCGTGAGCAAGGTCCAGGAATCCATTGTGAGGGATGAGTTCTCTGAATTCTTGGAGATATATTGTAAAATAGGGCAAAGTCAGTATGATTTCATCAAGGGAAGGTTATGCCTAACAAATCTGCTCAGATTCTTTGAGGAAGTAATAAGTAGGTTAGACCAGGGAGAGCCAATGGATATTATCTACCTGGACTTCAAGAAGGCCTTTGACAAGGTGCTGCACAGGAAGCTACTGAATAAGATAAGGGCCCATGGTGTCAGAGGCAAGATGCTAGCATGGATAGAAACATGGCTGTGTGGCAGAAAGCAGAGACTGTGGATAAAAGGGTCCTTCTCAAGATGGCAGTCAGTGACAAGTGGTGTTCTGCATAGACTATTTTTTTAACATGGAAAAAATTCAGAAATCTGAAGTTCTAGTCCATAATTCTTTCAAGATAAACTAGCAGGTTGAGTCAGTAGTTAGGAAGGCAAGTGCAATGATGGCATTTATTTTGAGAGGACTTGAATATAAAAGCAGTAATGTACTACTGAGGCTCTAGTCAGACCACATTTGGGGTATTGTGCACAGTATTGGGCCCCATATCTCAGGAAAGATGTACTGACCTTGGAGCATGTTCAGGGGAAGTTCATGAGAATGGTCCCAGGAATTAAAAGGTTAACAAATGTGGAACGTTTGAGGACTTTGGGTTTATATTCGTTGGAGTTTAGAAGGCTGAGGGAGGATCTAATTGAAACATACAGAATACTGAATGGCCTGGACAGAGTAGATGTTGGAAGATGTTTCCATTGGTAGGAGAGACTAGGACCCAAGGGCACAGCCTGAGAGTAAAGGGAAGACCTTTTAGAACGGAGATAAGGAGAAACTTCTTCAGCTAGAGAGTGGTGAATCTATAGAATTCATTGGCACAGAAGGCTGTGGAGGCCAGGTCACTGAGTACATTTAAAATGGAGATAGTTAGGTTCTTGATTGTCAAGGGGATCAAGGGTTACAGCGAGAAAGCAGGAGAACGGAGTTGAGAAATTTATCAGCCATGATTGAATGGCAAAGCAGGCCCGATGGGCTGAATGGCTCCTATGTCTTATGGTCTTATATAATGATGCAACAACCATCAGATGCAGAGGTCCATCACCCTCCATTAAGGGCAATGGATGAGCAAAGTTACCACTGCAACACCACTCATCATGGAACAGTTGACAACATGCATGCATACAATTAGCGGACCGTCTATGATTTAAAGATTGCATACACAATGCATTAAGAGAATGATAAAAGTGGGATTGATAAAATCAATAAACAGTTTTTTTGTTCAGGAATAATCATTTTTATCATTTCTATTACCAAAAATGAAAGTGTATGAAATTTTCTTTGTGTTGCTTTATGAAATGGATGCATTTCGGAGAAATATATTTGTACATTGCACAATTGGGCTTGCCATCACATCACCTTTATTTTAACATCCTTTCAGGTTAATTTTGAATAGCTGTTATAACACATATTACATGCTGCCATAAAGTGGATTCTTATTTTGTTTTAAATTTACATCACCAATTTCTGTTCAGTGACAAGAAGTGGGGATGATTTTCAGGCAGACTCCACGTCCCCAGTAAAAAAAAAGGCCACAATTTGAAATTATATCAAGTTATACAGAGTTGAAGCATGGATAAGGAACAGCATTTGTTGAAACAGAAACAAACCATTTGGGAAGAAAAGATAAGTAACTCCATCTTACACAATCTTCACTGTCACATCCCATCATTCTGTCACTTTCTATTCTCAGAATGTCGGCAGTATTAAGTAGAATCATAAATGTCAATCTTAGAGCATCCATTTTCCAAGTGTTTCACTGGCTTTCAGTAACTTGTATTTTGTAGTTAGAATTTACAATATAAACACCTGAGTGACAAGCAACATAAAAGTTAATGATGCATTGACTGACAGGACAACCATTCCCACCAGGTATTGCCCAGTGGCAAAGGATGAGGAGAGGCAGGCTGCTTACTTGTACCCCTCTGAGCTTGAGATGTCCATGATGACAGTTCTTATCATGGTAGTTTCAGAATGGAGACAGCTCCAAATGGTGTTGTAGCCTTGATGTCATCACCACAATCTCTGTCACAGGGTGTGACTCCATGATTGCTACACTGAGGTGTAAAGGTTGCTGCTGGAATGCCTGAGAGTTGGCCCCTCATCACTATCAGTCACTCGATAAGGCTGTTCATAGTGGGCTTGGTCATTAGAGGGAATGCTGAATCAAACATCCATCCTCTACGTCAGTGTACTCTTCCTCAGTGATTTGCATATGGCTCTCTACAAGATGGTCACTCCCTCAATGGAGGATCTTGAGAGCTCAGGGCAATGATTCATTTTTGAACACATGGGATGAATGGATACGAGTCGGGAGTGTGGTGCTGATAAAGCACAGCAGGTAAGGCAGCATCTGAGGAACAGGAGAATCAACATCTCGGACATAAGCCCTTCATCAGGAATGGATACCTCCATTCTCTTCAAATGACTCCACGGAACCTCAGGCAGACCCAGCACTTCTCACTGTGCACTCTCTCAACTATAAGACTACAATACCGGTCCATTAATTTCGCTCTGTCATTTAATGAGATCATGGTTGAACTGATAATGCTCAACTTGTTTCCTGCCTTATCCCCATAACCCTTGATTCTCTTACAAGTTAAAAATCTGTTTATCTCAGCCTTCAATATATCTGATGATGCAGTCTCAAAGGTCATGTATGCTAAAGAATTCCAGGGGTTCTCTACTCTCAGAGAATTTCTCTCTTCATCTCTGTATTAACTAGTTGACCTCCCACACTGACAATATGCCCTTTCATCCTCAATTCTCTCACAAGGGGAAACAAACCCATTGAATTTACCCTGAAAATGTGTTGCTGAAAAGGCACAGCAGGCCAGGCAGCATCCAAGGAGCAGGAGAATTGATGTTTCGGGCATAAGCCCTCCTTCAGAAATCCCTAATTGAATTTACCCTGTCAAGCCGCCTAATCATCTCAAATGTTTCAATAAATTCTCCACTCCTTCTCCTAAATTTCAAGGAGTGCAGGTATTACCTTTTCAACCCCTCCTCATAACAAAATCCATCCAGCACTGGTTCAACCTAACGAATCTCCTCTGGACTACCTTGAATACCAGCAAAACTTCTCCTTAAATAAAGGGAGTCAAAATTGTTCACAGTATTCTAGCTGTGCTTGAGCCCATGCCTTAGACAGTTTTAGCAAAAGCTTCCCACTCTTATTCTCCATTCCCTTTAAAGTAAAGACCAACATTCCATTTGCCTTCCCTATCACCTGCTGAACACAGACCCTAGATTTTTGAGATTTATGTGCAGAATCCATCCATGCTGCAGCTTCCTGCAGTCTTTCTCCATTTAAATAATATTCAGCTCTCAAAGTGAATAATATCACATTTTGTATATTATGTTTCGTTTGGCATTGTTTTTTGCCCACTCACTTAATCTGTCTACATTCCTTGTCAGAGCTGAAAATATGTTGCTGAAAAAACGCAGCAGGTCATGGAACATCCAAGGAGCCGGAGATTCGATGTTTCAGGCATAAGCCCTTCTTCAGGAAGGACTACATTCCTTGTCAGACCCTTTTGTGACGTCCTCATCATTTGCCTTTACCACCTATTGTTGTCATCCACAAACTTGGCAATAGTACATTCACGTCATTAATATATTGGATATATTGGAAATGATTTTGGGCCCAGCACTAATCCCTGTAACATTCCACTTATTGCAGATATACCCCTTCTTCCAACTTGTTTATCCACTGACACACGAGTGATTAGTGCCAAAGGTGTGAGTACCTGTGCTGGTGCAAGGTTCGCTGGCAAGATGTGATGGTGCAAACTCAGAGCTATCTTCCTCCTTTGAGTCCTCGGAGACTTGTTGTCTGCATGTTGTCCGCTGGACATCAGGAACTAACTCTTTAGGAGATATAAGACAAAATGATGGTGAGAGAATAATACAGTGTATAGATACTTCTTCTGCTTCGAAAATGCAATGATACCTATGCACTGAGAGATGGAGGTACAGACAATGCTGGCGTGAATCCCCTAAACCAGGAAATGTTGAAATATCGGTCGCCTTGTCTGTCACAGATTCCCATTACTTTGTTTCTCTATGTGCTGGACAGTCTGGCCACATTGAAGCCCATTCTTTGAATCACAGGCTAGGCCAGGCCATGTCCAGCTGTGCCATCTTTGTTTCTATATTTTTGCCTGCAAAATGACAAACTGCACTACGAACACTCAACTTCCCTCTCCAATTGCAGATGCAGATTCAAAATTAGATCATGCTTCAAAGATCTCCAAGCAATAGGCTCAATCATTTTATGATTAACTCATGTTAATTTGTTCTTGACATGTGGCATAGTCCTTATTCATTCTACACTTTAGTATCTGTATCAATAGGGTGCTGACCTTTGCACATGGGTCAGTGAGGCACTAGAGCACATGCCTCTCCCATGGTGAAAAGACTTTTATGAGCCCTCAGAATGATCCTCTACTTGGCAGCCTGGCATTGCTGACTGGGAGGCATAACATCTTAGTTGCTCTCACCATGTCATCTTACGAGACACAGTGAGGTACTTGAAACATTTCCAGCACTGTATCAGGTCCTTCTCATCATTCTACTGTTGTTGAGTTCCTGTGCCACGTCCAGGCACACAGTCAGTCAGGAGCTGTTCCAATCCAGGACTTATCACCTCAAGTAACACTTGCAGTGAATTCATAGAATCATTGAATCCCTACAGCATGGGAACAGGCCATTCACCCCAGTGAGTCCACACTGACCCACTGAAGAGAGTTGCACCCTATCCCTGCAACCCTGCATTTCCCAAGGCTAACCCACCTAACTTGCACATCCCTAAACATTATTGGCAATTTAGCATGGCCAATTCACATAACTTGCACATCTTTGGACTGTGGGAGAAAACCGGAGCACCCAGAGGAAATCCATACAGACATGGGGAGAAATGTGCAAATTCCACACAGTTACTTGCCCAAGGGTGGAATCGAACCTAGGTCCCTTGTGCATTGAGGCAGCAGTGCTAACTATTGAGCCACTGTGCCACCCAAATTGTCACCAAAGGGTGAGAGTGGGGTTATCCTGGTATAGGGACCCCCCCCCCGCCCAATGAACTCTGTTTCCTGTCCAGGTCAAGCCTTCATTATGTGGATGGACAGCAATCTCAGCAATGACTACTGTTTGCCCTTCAAACCAGGGCCACTTCCAGATTAGTCCTGTCTCTTCCTTACATCTGCTGCTATTAGTTGGATAAACATGCCTTTTGACTTGACATGAGAAAATTGCAGTATGCATCTATTTGTCAATGTGGACTCAGGATGCAGACATTATTATGTCTTTGGGATTTTGAGCTGGGAATTGAATCCCAGCCTCAATAACTATAGATAGCACTCATCACTACTCGTTAAATATCCATTTTGTATGAGGTATTTGAACTTATTGCCTGCTAACATGTTTAGCTGCCAACATCTAACCCAGCAAAGTCCGTGGGTTTCCTGCTGCAAGTTTGTAACTAATTGCCCCTGCAGAAACCTCAGATTATTTTCAGTAACCAGTTCTGACAGTAGACCTTCACAAAACCAATAATTGCAAAATAATTGTACATATTATGCATTCAATTCATTGCCAAGTTATTTAAAATATTAAGTGAGATTGGAATTAAAATAATAGAAGTGCACTGCTTGGCTTTCATGCAAGAAAAATGATTAATCAGACTGATGTAATCCAGCTGGTCCATGATGCATATTGAATATCATCCAGTTATCAGCTAAAGTCTATAAATATATCTCAGCACTTTGTTCAGAGTTTGTAATGCTTCCAATGTTTGGGAGTTGGTTTCTCATGAAACACATGAAATATCCGTGAAACACTGGACTGTGCTTGTCACAAAATGGACAGTCTGTCGATTAATTAATTGATTTGGATTGTAGCCAAGAGAGATTTTTGCATGGCCGACTCATTCTTCTGCCTCTCTCTGTCCATGTTGCTTGGAAAATGGTTTCCAAAAGACTCAAACATTTGATATGCTTATTCCAAAGCCCCAGCGTAGTTTCCTTTAGAGTTCAGGTACACAGGAATTGCTACTTAAGGATTTGTCACAAAACCTAATCCAAGACAGTGAGAGCCTGAGGGCAAGTAAGCTGGCACATTTTATGCTGAAAGATGAAAAGGCAAGTTTGGAAAGACATTATAAAAAATATAGTTTGAAAGATGCGAGGACAGGTCAGGAGAGCAATTACTAACATCTACAGTATCCTATGCATTATTAAAAGGGACATAGAGTACAAGAGAAAGGACATTATGTTAAACTTGTATGAAACATTACTTTGTCCTAAACTAGAATATCATATTGTATCCAGTTCTGGGCTGTACACTTTACATCAGGTGTAAAGAGAGTACAAAAAAAGAAGTGAATGATTGCAGGGATGACAAACCCTCAGTTGTAAGATAGAGAGGAAGGGTTGGCATTACTTTCCTTGAAGAAAAGGGGTTTCAGAGCAGATTTCACAAAGGTATCCCAAACTGTGAGGGACTGGACACCTTGGTTAGGGAGAAAAACTGTTGCCCACCAATGGAATTATGTAAATCAGAGATTTAAGGTAATTGGCAACAGGAGCAGTGGAGACCTCAGGGAGATTCTCCTCCCACAGTGACTGTTTGGCATCTAGAAAGTACAGCTTGATATTATAGTGAAGGCAGGTCCAATGGAGGCAAACAAGAGGGAATTGGATTGTTATCTGAAAATGAAAAAGTGGGTATGGCTATAGAAGACACAGCAGGGGAGTGACTGGAGGTAAATAGCTCATTTGGAGATGCAGCACAGACAAGTGGGGATAATAATCACAAGACTCTGAAAACAGCAGGTATCCAATGTCTGCTGGAGATGGCTAAGATTCCTTGTCCCTAGAATTTAGCATGAGGGAAATTAAACATAAAAATAATAAGAAAGAATATGAAAATGCAAGTTAAATGAAGTCCCAAATAGTCACTGTGCGAATATGAAAATGAATGTTAAATAAAAGTCTGTTCACTTGAGACAGGAACAAAAGAAAGAGATTGATGAATAATTAACCAGTTTGCTTTGATAAAAGTGTATAAGGGAGTTACTCTGAAATGACAGTAAAATGAAGGGTATGTAGTTTAGCTTGATCTTAGATTAGGATAAAAGGTCGGCGTAACAGAGGTCTGTATTGTGCTGTACTGTTCTATGTTAACATATAAACTGGAGGCAAGTGAAGTCCTTTCATTTTTAATTGAGGCTTTGTGCAAAATGTCAATGCTAGGTGTTCACCTTAACAATAAACAACTCCTAAATTTTATTATTGATAGTGATATTGTTATTGTCCAGGCCAGAACTCTAATTAGGTGACACCATCCTGAAAACATCCCCATTAGCCAAGACTTATCCAACCATCACCTTCCACAAACCTAAGTCAATGTTTGATTTGGAAACAGACAACTCCATGGAGGTTGCTTTCCCTAAAAGATGGCTGTCTGCCCTCCCCCAGGAGGACTGACAGCTCAGCAGCCGCTGCAGCACCACCAGAAATGGTGGCCATGTCAGGCACTGTACCTAGAAAGAAAAGGGAGGCAAGGAAGGATCTGGAACTTCCAACCAGGTAAGTGAAGTTTAGGAAGACTGGGGCCAGTCAGAAACAGACCTTGGCCAGTAGGGGATGGGGAGCTGCTGACAGCAGACAGCATTGCTATTGTGAGGATTATTGTACAAAGCATTTGGCCTGAAAGGGTTAACTTGGAGCATTTGGAAAAGCTCCAACCACATGATTGACTGTCTCCAAGAGGAGTCCACCAGTTGTTCTAGCTCCTTGTTAGTTGTTAGTCAATTTTTTAGCTTGCAGCTATGCAGCATCAATCTGGTTACTACTGTACTTCATAGGAGATCATTTTCTTATTTAGTGTTAATGTAATTAAGCATTCTTAAGCTAATGTAACATGTTATCCTGCTTTAATGTAATGCAAGCATATGCCTGTTCTGCTGAATGCATAGTAATGATTAATCCATCACTACCTAATGATAGGAGTTCCAAAGACTAGTATGATACTGTAAGGCTCTCAGACTAGTATGATAAGAAGATTTGGTAACAGCATATTGACCCAAGGAAGATCCTGGCAGAACCAGGGGCCAACAACTGATATCTTATAAGATAGGGATGACCCTTGCCACCGGGGGCTCTTCAAGTGTAAAACAGCACTCAAAGATGAGAGCCACCTTTCAGGTTGACTGGAGTCCACCAGGTAAAATGCCAGTGATGGGGGACCATGTCCTTATTTGACAATGTCAATTGCTTAGTTGACCTCTGGGTCAGAGGGCCATCTTCCACTTCCCTGCTGCTAATAAAATGACATGAGAGCAAGAGGACATTGAACATTCCATCCCCAAACCAGTGCCATCCCTAAACCAGTGCCATCCCTTTCATTCCCTCCCCATTTTACATCCCTCCATTCACCTCCCAGCCTATTCCAGGAGGTCTGATAAATCCAGCCCATAAATACACAAATGTGTGAGCAGATGTGTCTTAAGATGGGCAAGGTCAAAGAGGAGGAGGTAATTGCTGCACTAGATGGCAATGATACATTTCACTTAAATTCCTCCATTGTGTTTAATGTAATGGAGCATTGCACTGTTGACTGGGCTATCATTTAGCTATACCATTAAATCAAAGTTCTCTCAGATCAAGTGGCAGTATTTGAAGGAGATGTGATTTAGGAAATCACGTTGGCAAATTGAGTTTACCAAGGTCCCAGTAATTGAATAAATGAGCTATTTTGAATTGAGAAATAAATGCTGGTCAGGTCACATCTCATAAGATCATAAGACCATCTCATAAAATCAAGTGGTGCCCCGTAGGGTTCAGTGTTGGGGCTGCAGCTATTCACTTTATATATTAATGATCTGGATGAAGGGACTGGGGACATTCTGGTGAAGTTCACCGATGATACAAAGTTAGGCAGACAGGCAGGTAGTACTGAGGAGGAGGGGAGGCCACAGAAATAGTTAGACAGTTTAGGAGAGTGGGCCAGGAAATGGCTGATGAAATTCAAACTTGAGCAAGTGTGAGATCTTGCATTTTGGAAAAAAAAATAGTACAGGCATGGACTATTTTTTGAAACGGTGAGAAAATTCATAAAGCCAAAGTACAAAGGGATCTGGGAGCACTGGTCCAGGATTCTCTAAAGGTTGCCTTGCAGGTTGAGTCCGTGGCGAAGAAAGCAAATGTAATGTTGTCATTTATCTCAAGAAGGTTGGAATATAAAAGCAGCAATTTGCTTTTGAGACTTTATAAAACTCTAGCTAGGCCCCATTTAGAATACTGTGTCCAATTCTGGGCCCCACACCTTAGGAAGGACATACTGGCACTGGAGCGTGTCGAGCAGAGATTCACAGGGATGATCCCTGGAATGGCAGGCCTAACATACACTGAACGGCTGAGGATCCTGGGATTGTATTCATTAGAGTTTAGAAGATTGAGGGAAGATCTAATAGAAACTTACAAGATAATGCATGGCTTAGAAAGGGTGGGGCTTGGAATTTTTTTTCCATTAGGCAGGGTGACTAGGACTCGTGGGCACAGCCTTAGAATTAGAGGGGGTCAATTTAGAATGGAAATGAGGAGACATTTCTTCAGTCAGAAAGTGGCGGGCCTGTGGAATTCATTGCCGCGGAGCAGTGGAGGCCGGGAGGTTAAATGTATTCAAGGCAGAGATCAGTAAATTCTTGATATCGCAAGGAATTAAGGGCTACGAGGAGAGTCCGTGGAAGTGGAGTTGAAATGCCCATCAGCCATGATTAAATGATGGTGTGGACTTGATGGGCGGAATGGCCTTATTTCCACTCCTAGTCTTATGGTCTTATGAGATGTGACCTGACCAATATTTATTTCTCAAATCAAAATAGCTCATTTATTCCATTACTTTCTATGGGACCCTGGTAAACTCAATTTGCCAACTTGATTTCCTAAATTACATCAGCATCTATAGTTCGAAGACATACTTTTTGCTGGATTGTGCTATGGGACTTTTAAAATATGCAAGCCTTTTCCTTACTGTAACACTTCTGGCACATTTTTAGAAAGTTCTTTCCCCTGCTATTTTCACAGGGGCATGAGCACTTTTAAATTGAATAGGTTAATTGGCTACGACAGCATAGAAAGAACATTAAGAGCATACATTCAAAACCTTAATACCAAACACTACAATAGTAAGTACAGGTATAGCTCCTGTTCAGAACAAAAGAGAGCTCTATTGGTGAATTGAACAGGGATCCAGGACAAAACAGGCCTACTCTTTATTTTTAGAAGGGCAGCTAAGTTGCTTTGAAGGGCTTAGTGAAAATAGAAGTGTGAGTACATGATTCAGCCCATTGACTGTAATGTACCACACTGCCTCCTAACTCCCTCTACCCACCTTAACTCTATAACTCTTCACACTCTTGCCTGATGAAAACTGACCAATCTCAATTTTGACGTTCTGTGTTTGTTCTAGTCTCAGCAGCTTTCTGTTTTAAGAAAGGAAGAGTTCTGGATTTCCACTACCTTTGTGTGATTAAGTGCTTCTTGACAGTACTGAACAGATTAGCTTTGATTTTAACCTCATCACTTCATGTTCCGGATTTTCCCACCAGATGAAATGATAGGGAAGAAACTGGCTTGTTACCAACACCATATGCTTCTTAATGGTGGGAAATAGCATCTGAAAAATGGCATGCATGAACTTCAATAAGGAATGTTGTATTCAGACTACCCTGAAACAACATACTGTAGGTTCAAAGACTTAATGGGAAGGTATTATATTGATTCTAATTTAGAACCCCATCAAATAGAAAGTGAAAATTGTTATTGAACAAGTCAAAATAACCACCCAGTTCATACCCCGAATTACTTCTTGACTCCATCACCTGAACCATTTTTAATAATTCAGTTCCATAACTTGAACAGAAAACTCTGTTTGACTTGGTGTAATAATGGGCTTTTCGTGTGGCTCATCAGGAAGTGCATACTGGGCGGAGTGGAAATGGTTAAATTTCTCACTTTGGGGCCCAGGCTATGTTATTTGGAATGATGCACTGCTGCATTAAAAATCATAGCAGCCTGAATGGAAACATGTACCAGTTGGTTACGCAATAGTAATGGGAGAAGAAAGGGTTCCTTCACCTGTGCATCCTATTTATTAAGTAATGGTGGAGATAAAACAAACCGACACCAAACTGTTGATTGCCAGACTACTATAGGCTTTACTGGATTTCTTTGAACTATAACTGACTACTTATCTGTTAACCCCCATTTGTTAAATTGTCTCATCTTTCAGAAAGAGTTTTATAACAGTGAAGGACAATTTGATTATGACAGAAGCAATGCTTAAAACATCCAAGCAGATCGTATAATGCATCCACATTAATTAATTTCCTTGTAATTTTTAGCATGGTGGCTGAGTAGTTAGTACTGCTGTCTCACAGCACCAGGGAACCCAGGTTCAATTCCAGCCTCAGGCGACTGTCCGTGTGGAGTTTGCACTTTCTCCCCGTGTCTGTGTGGGTTTTCTCTGGGTGTCCTGGTTTCCTCCCACAATCCAAAAAAAATGTGCAGGTTATGTGAATTGGCCATGCTAAATTGTCCAATAGTTTTCAGGGATGTGTAGGTCAGGTGCATTAGTCAGGGATAAATGAAGGAGAATTGGTCTGGGGGGGTTACTCTTCGAAGGGTTGGTGTGGACTTGTTGGGCTGAAGGGCCTGTTTATACACTGTAGGGATTCTATGACTATTTTAAGCATTTTCTTTTCCCCTGATGTGCACTTTATAAAATGTACACTACATTCCCTTCTGCTGCTTTGCTGATAGTTTGTCAAAATCCCAGTTAGATATCAAAGTTGAACTTAAATTAAGTCCATTTACAGACCAGTTCTTTGCCAGATGTAAGAGTGGGATATGCACACAAAAGCTTGCTACTGAGCCAAGCTGAGTATTATATAAAGTGAGCCTTTATATCATCAAGAAAATCTGTTAGTCACTCATGAAAAATTGTTCAGTTAATCAGCTGAAATGTAAACCCATATTATGAATTCTTCTATGCTTAAACTTGGAAGCTGCCAAAAAAGCTTTATCTTTGCCAAAAACTTTTCTCATTGTTTCTTGGTCTGTTTTCTACTTTCACCACTTCACAGCTATATTTAAAACATCAGGGCTATAGTGGGATTAAACCCTAACCAATGCAACAGGAAATCTCCTGGAAACACATTTGAAAATATTGTTTTAAAGCTCTAAGGGGAATAAAACTGTTTCAAGTAACTTTGTGAAGAACTTCTCCAAAACATTCTGATGATGACAGACAAGATTAATAATTGAATTTTGTTGTCTGGTGCAGGAAAATGACAAATCACTGTCTGATCCAAAGCAAAATGATTTAAGTGTTGCAGTTGAGAATTTACTACTTAAAAGTGAGTTGCTTTTGGATATGTTGAAAACCTTTACAAAGCAATTCAACCAGTTTAGATTGTTAATTTTGCCGGAACACTATTTGCTGATGGACAGTGGATATGCAAAGACTCTATTTGTGCGATTTTCCACGCAGTGAGATCATCATTAAACTGAATGAAGAGCCATCAATGAGAGAAAGGTCACAGTTGAGGAGAAATTCCAACTTGTTTAACTCTTTTACGCACTTACTGACTTGCTGATGCTGAGAGAGATGCAAAACAAGACAGTTTGCCTTTCAGTTTGTTAAAAGTATTCATGCATGACCTGGATTAAGGGAAAGTATCAAGATCAGTGGAAAAGCTCGAGGAAGAGGAAGTTAAATAAGTAAAAGAAATAAAAGGCTCAATGAAACACTTGCTCTTCTGTTTCTGTTCCACCCTGTCAACAGATGAACTGATAAACATACAGTGCTCCTCACTGTTGCTGCTACTTACTGATTTATAATATCCTGGTCTTTAACCCTTCTCCTTTCTAGACTTCTTTAACATTATTAATAAGGTTCTGGATATTTAGGTTCTTGATTTATTGGCCCTTTTTGTAATTTATGTAAGGATAAGAAAATGTTACATAATACACAATAGAACGAGTGTTAAGAGATAAAGCACAGAAGACATTACCATAACAAATGAAGCACAACAGCTTGCTGAGGATGTTGCAGCGTGTAGTACAGTCATTTTGAGTTAGGTTCGTGCCCAGAAACCCATGGAATGGAAAATTGGACTGGATGTTAAACCCACTGCCTATTTGGTATCACCAATTAGTGCTCCCACCCAATGCCAGTTGCTTTACTATTTCTGTACCGATTCTGAAATAGGGTCATTTGACTTAAACCATTAATTCTGTTTTCTCTACAGATACTACTGAGTTTCTCAGGCAATTTCTGGTTTTCTTTCAGATTTCCAGAACCTGCAGCTCTTTGATTTGTTGTCCTGCACAAATAGCTCCCTGCTTAAAGAATTTTATTCTCCATCACTCACTTCGTTGCAGTTTTAAACTGATGATGATTTGTCACTTACTCCCTTACCAGAGGAAATAGGCTTTCCATATTTATCTTATCAAAATCGACTAGATTGCAAAATCCTTTATTACACCTTGCCTTAGCCATCACTGCTCCAGTGTGAAGATCTTAGAATCTCAAGAGTTGCTTCATAGCTGCACTTTCCTTTTCCAACTGTATCCCCTGAGGAATCTGTGAGTATGGACTTCATGGTTTGTTCTTTCTATGACAGGGTTTGACTTTATTGCCCCATGCAGATTGGGTTGGGGCTATGTTAAATAGGTCAAGTGGGCAGCCCACCATCATCCTACCCACACCCCAAATACCTCCCCACAGTACGGGGTGGATAACATGCCCATTAGATGACAAATCCCTTCCGGATCATCTCAACACCTTATATGCTCACCTTGAGCAGAATTTTGGCGGAGAGGTAACACCTATTCCGACAATTCCTGACAAACCTATCCCAAAAATCACTGACCAGTTTTCCTTCATGTGAAGCCAAGGAAAGTGATGGAACCAGACAGAGTACCAGGCCGTGCACTCAGAACATGTGCAGATCAACTGGCAAAGGTCTTCTCCGACATCTTCAAACTCTCCCTGCAGTAGGCCATTGTCTATGCCTGTTTCAAGAGGGCCAACATCATCCCTGTGCCTAAGAAGGCTCATGCAGCGTGTCTCAATGACTACCACCCAGTGGCCCTAACTTCGGTGGTTATGAAGTGCTTTGAAAGGCTGGTCATGGCATTAATCAACTCCAGCCTCCCCACTACCCACTCTACTTTGCCTATCAGAAGAACAGATCCACATCAGACGCCATATCACTTGCCCTTCACTCCTCCCTAGAACATCTTGACACCAAGAACAGCTATGTAAGAATCCTACTCATTGACTACAGTTCAGCCTTCAACACTATTGTCCCCTCGAGACTGATTACTAAACTTAGTGATCTCGGCCTAAGCCCCACTCTCTGCAACTGGATCATCAGTTTCCTGACCCACAGGCCACAATCAGTGTAGATTAGGGACAATATTTCATCCTCATTAACACTCAACACTGGAGACCTCCAAAAGGTGCGTACTCAGCCCCCTATTGGACTCACTTTATACCTGTGACTGTGTCGCCAAATACCAGACTAATGTCATTTACAAGTTCGCTGATGACAGCACCATAGTCGGTCGAGTCTCAGATCATGACAAAACAGATTACAGACAGAAGGTGGAAAACCTGGAAAAATGGTGCACTGAGAACAGCCTAGCTCTCAATGCCGGCAAAACCAAGGAACCCATTATTGACTTTCGATGGAATGTTACTCATACCCCTTGACACAATAACAGCACAGGGGTGGAATGAATGGAGAGTGTCAAGCTCTTGGTAGTGGTCATCTATAACAAACTTTCTTGGACTCTTTATGTGGACGCACTGGTTACAAAGGCCCAACAACATCTCTTCTTCCTCAGGCAGCTGAGGAAATTTGGCATGACTGTGAATACCCTTGCCACCTTTTATAGGTGCACCTTCGAGAGCATTCTGTCTGGATGTATCACTACCTGGTATGGCAACTGTACCATTCAAGATCAGAGACGGTTACAGAGAGTGGTGAACTCGGCCCAGACAATCACAAAGGCCAACCTCCCGTCTATAGAATCCATCTACCAGGCCCACTGTAAGGAAAGGCCGTCAGCATTCTCAAAGATCCATCCCACCCTGGCAATGTTTTTAGTACAACCTCTACCATCGGGGGGAAGATACAGAAGCCTGAAGACACGCACCAGCTGGTTTCGAAACTGTTTCTACCCTACTGTTGTCAGAATACTGAAGAGACTCACAAACTCTTAACATTTGCCTGTACCTGTGTTTTTGTTTTTGCTGCTGTTTGCCTATTATTTACTCATCTATGCTACTTACCTATGAGATCGCTGAATAGCTGTATAGCTCGCAAGACAAAGTTTTTCACTGTGCCTTGGTACATGTGACAATAAATTCAATTCAATTGAGGTCCTTAACTGCCTAATGAAGTGGCAATTAAAGGTCTCAAGCCACTTTCCATTGCCATAAGTTACAGGGCAGAGTGCACAGATAATACTATAATTTTGAAAAGGTGAGATCAAAGTATTTCATTCAGGACTGCTCTCTGCTCAGCACTGCTTTCCTAAGATGTCAACAACCACCCTCCACCCTTGTTTCCCCCTCCTGGCCTCCCAGGCACAACCCAACCACCACCCTGCCCCCACCCCTCTCTTCCCCCTCCCCCCCCCCCCGCCTCCTTGAGTAGCTCCCTTGTCCCAACTCCCTCCTGAGGGTGTACCTTCTCAGTCTAAAAGCCTGGACCTACCTGTTTCCAGTCACCATTTCTCTTCTGCATGCTAATGCTTGCAGTACTGGCTACAATCACTATGGGGTCCAAGCATTGCTAGGTCTGCAAGCTGGTGGCCAGTGAATTTCGGGAAGGTGCTCCTGAGGGGCTGAAGTCTGGCCATTAGTCTGCTATGGCAAGCCGAATGTGTTATTGCCACAGGATAATCTTCTTTAAAAATTAGTCAGTTTGGGACCAATGTTTCCCCCAGAGGGCTGAGCCATACACAACTTGAAGCCCACAGAATGTAACAAAGGAGCAACGCTCTCTATTTGTGATTGTACCACCATAAGCCTTGGTTTGGAGGGGTCCAATCTCATTTGAGGTGATAGTGTTGAATGGTGGTTTGGAGAAGGATGTCAGATCATGCTTGAAGGTGAAGCCGGAGAGATTGCACAGCTTTATCTGGTGGCTCTGAAGGAAACACCACTTCCTGTAATGGACCACAAGGAGTGCGATAAAAGTAATATACCACATGGATTTAACCAATCACACTTCTTTCACTAGTTACATATTCCCAGACCTGAGAAACCTGTGGTTAAAAAATAACATGACAGTTAAAATAAACATGTACAGCCTGTTACAATATTTTAATTAAAAATTCCACCTTGTGTAAGTGGATAGGTTTGACCTACCTTCATTAAAAGTTGTTTATTCCTGCACGCTAAATTCCTGCTTTGGATGATTTTGGACATTAAACCCTAACCTCACCTCAACCCAGCTTATTTTGTTATAACCTTGGGTTAAGCCTCACAAGTTACTGTCAGAAGGTCACAGCAGGAGGCTATGGCAGAAATAGATTTGTTCAAAGTTAAGGGAGAAGAACATTGAATAATGATGGAGCCTTGACCCCAGGAGTGAGCTGAAAATGTGTTGCTGGAAAAGCGCAGCAGGTCAGGCAGCATCCAAGGCGCAGGAGAATCGACGTTTCGGGCATGAACCCTTCTTCAGGAATTCCACTGCAGAAGCCTGGCAGTGAACTCTGTGCACAACTCCGTTGGCCAGGAAATTCTGCAGTGGAAGAAGAAAATAATTCAAAGCAGAAAGAGAATGAAATGCTTGGCTTTCACACCGTGTCGTGGGAGAACAAGAGGCAGATGTTTAAAAAGCCTCCTGGAATAGTTTTACTTACAATTACAGAGCTGAGTAAAACATGTTATATTCTAATTCAATAATAAATATTCACAATTCCATTCAAATAGAATACACAAGAATTTCAGGGAATTTGTCAACCTGTGGTATAACTGTTCATCTGGGGTTTTCTCAGGGAATACGTCACTTTGGGTAAAGGTTCTCCTGAAGTTATTTGTGTTGACAAGTATTATATATGAACTTTCTAAGCTGATTTAACGATGGCATTTTCTGCAAAGTGAGAAAACAGTGTGCATTTCTGATTGCTGTCCAACAAGGATTGAGACCCTTGATTTGCAAGTCCAAAGTGGAAAAAATGTTAAAGGAAACAGGCAGAACAAGCTGCAATGTTTAATGAGCAGTCGTCTGGAGCAGCAGATCACATAAAAGCTAAGGCTTGAAATAGTCCATATGCTGACCGAATGAAGTGTAAACTGAGGCAAGAAGTAAGAAGCTGGAATGCTTAAGCATAATGTCAATGTTGGTTAGTGTTACATCTGCACTTAATTTTCAAGAAAAGTGCCCTTCTTTTTCAAAGCAGCTGCAGTCTGAGATGAAACATGTTTTAATACGCTCGGACTAAATAGGAATGTAGAGCATGACATATGGTGCAAATAATAGTGTTCATATGCAGACAAAACTGTTGCGTTTTATATACAAATCAAGCTGAACAAAGTTATGTTGGTCTCTTTTTTAACCCCCTGCTTACATTCAATGAGTCGTTTGGTACAAGTTGTGTGACAGTTAACTTTTTAAACCATAACTCAACCACGTGTAGGCCTTTTCATTGGCAAACTGATCGCAATAACTTGATTATTTCTCATTATGTCACGAAAAAGTATCAAAGTATTGTGGGCGGCACGGTGGCACAGTGGTTAGCACTGCTGTCTCACAGCGCCTGTAGACCCGGGTTCAATTCCCGACTCAGGCGACTGACTGTGTGGAGTTTGCACGTTCTCCCCGTGTCTGCGTGGGTTTCCTCCGGGTGCTCCGGTTTCCTCCCACAGTCACAAAGATGTGCGGGTCAGGTGAATTGGCCAAGCTAAATTGCCCGTAGTGTTAGGTAAGGGGTAAATGTAGGGGTATGGGTGGGTTGCGCTTCGGCGGGTCGGTGTGGACTTGTTGGGCCGAAGGGCCTGTTTCCACACTGTAAGTCTAATCTAATCTAATCATCTTCGCTAAAGTTCTCAAGATTGAGATATACTGAAGGCACTGTAATGTAAGAGATGTTTAAATTAGCAGAGACACAGTACGTCCATCTATCTAACCAAACATTTGATGTGTGGCAAGTGTTGCTAAGGCAGGAAAACCCTGAGGGCATCCTGATTGCCTTATATTTCCCAGTCTTTAAATAGCAACCAATGGAACCTATAAATCATCATAAAATCAACTGAATCCATGAAATCAAAACTATATTCTCCAATAGTTCAATATACACTTCCCAATTTATAATGTCAATTAACACATTAAAAAGTGATTTCATGAGATACTAAAAATAAACACACGTTACCAATAAAATTGCTCATTATGTTTTCTCATGCCCAACATAACTCTGCATAAACAACCACGAAATTCAACTCTGTTGCAGGCCTGGACACTGGCAGATGAATAAAATCATGGTGGCAATACTCCTGAAGATTTCTAGTGTGGTCCATGCCATATCTCAGAATGTCAATTGGAAGAGCACACAGTAAGCATGCAGAACAGGTAGGTCCTGATATCAGCCACATGACCTACCTTGTTAGACATTACAGGTTCTCTGAACAGGCTCTCTTGAACAGACAGAACTGAATCAATACTCAGCTACACAAACTACTTCCTCACTCTCAACATTAATTTTGAAGGCATCACCATTCAACTTTCAGACTAAGTGCTTTCGACTTTTTAATTCTTTTTACAAAGTAAATGATGGAACTGTGTACTGTGTCATTCATGAAGGTGACAGAATGGGGTTGGCAGACCTACAAAAGGTAGGTGATGGCCTTGTGGTATCATCGCTAGACTATTAATCCAGAGAACAGGAAATTTGACGTTTCGGGCATAAGCCTTTCTTCAGAAAGGGCTTATGCCCGAAACGTCGAATTTCCTGTTCCTTGGATGCTGCCTGACCTGCTGCGATTTTCCAGCAACACATTTTCAGCTCTGATCTCCAGCATCTGCAGACCTCACTTTTTCCTCGAAGATATTAATCCAGAGACCCAGGTAATGCTCTGAGACCTGGCTTGGAATCCGACCATAGCAGATGGTGGAATTTGAATTCAATAATAATCCAGAAATAAGAATCTAATGATGATGATGAATTGATTGTTGGAGAAACCCATCTGGTTCACTAATGTCCTTTCGAGAAAGACTAACATCCATACCTTGTCTGGCCTAATGTCACCAAGACCCATGGCAATGTGATTGAATCTTATCTGGGTAATAAATGCTGGTTTAGCTAGTGATTCTCACATTTCATGACTGAATAATTTAAAAAAAAACTCTTTCCTTCAAAGAGGAAATGATGCTTTGAAATGAGTGAAGTGCAGTTGGAAGGTTTGAGCAGAAAGCTTGCTCACAGTCATGGGACATTAATGGCATTTTCTCCTGGGCTTCACAGGAGATGAAGCAGAAGAACAGAAAGGCTGTTGAAAATCTCAATTGGAAGGCCAATCAAAGAAGGCATTTTGCCCTGGATGGCATTTATCTTCTTGGGTTTTGGAGCTACATTCACCCAGAATTCTCAATGAATTGGTATGGTAGATTAAACACTCATGACCCGACCATCTAGAAAGAGAAGGGCAGCAGACACAATGGATTAGCACCACCTACAACTCTCCGTCCAGTTGACTCATCAGCCTGACTTGGAAATATATTGCAGTTCCTTCAGTATTGCTGATTCAAAACCTTGGAACTTCCCTCCCTTATGATATTGTCATTGGAATTGAAATACTAACTCTGTTTTCTCTCCACAGACACTGCCAGACCTGTCAAGTTTCTTCAGCAATTTCTAAGGTTGTTTGTTTGAGATCTCCGCAGTTCTTTGTTTTGTTTTAAGTTTGAAGGAATCGGTTTTGGATATTTGTTGGTGAAAATTAATGTCTTGATTATTTGCTGCATATAAATTGTAAGTATTAATATAAGTCATAATAAAGGGGGAATCACAAAATAATGTAGCAGGATACTAACAGAATAAAATGATGAGATAAAAGGGAGAAAGATATAGTGGACAATATTAACTTTGATAGCATAAACTAACAAACTGATGTCTTCTTTTTTTCAAAACATTTCCCTCAACTCCAACTGATCCACTAGCCTAAAGAAATCCACTTCAATAAGTTTAGAAAAGTTTACGTTGCAGCTGAAAACTGTTTGTAGTTACTTAGTTTGCCCGACAACTCCACAGTGTAGCAACACTCATTTCAATCGATTTTTGTGTAAATCACTTAGATTTGCAAACCCTAAAGGATCGCTATGAGCTGCCAAAATATTCGTACGAGTATAGTAGCTTTTGCAGCTGTATTAAAGTTGAGAATCCAATGTTAGCAGTTAGTACCCCATCGAATTGGTTGCCAGTGTATGCCATGTGAAAATAAGGCCACATAAAAATGCTAACTGTTGGTGGGTGGGAGCAGATACCCCTTAGTTTTCATGTAGATACTGTGGATGTGTTTGATTTTTGGGCTCAACAAATATGGAGTAATTATAAAAGTCAGTCAGACCCACAGTTGTAGGAGGAATGTACTTGAACTTTAATTTTCCACGGAGAAAAATCAAACTGCTCCCAATACAGAATTACACTCTGATGTGATTCATTCTCCTGTACTCATTAAGTCCAAAGGTTCACAGATCTCTATTCGTAAGTCAACAAAATAACTAGACATTTTCTTGGAAATATAACTGACGCAAGGCAAAACTGATCAAAAATTACTGAAACTGAAAACTAACTTGTCCATTTAATATAAAATGGCAACAAAACTCACTGGCACCAGCAATCTTGGAACATAGAATATAGGAGCAAAGGTTGGCCAGTTGACCCACCAAGTCCATGTCATCTTTCACCATGATCATGGTTGATCCTGTATCTCAATGCCATCCCAGTATCTAGGCATATTAGATCATTAAAGTCACTCCTTCTTCGTATAATATAATTAGGTCACATCAACAGCATAAAAGGGCCATAAATGTAAAACTCCAGTATATACACTTTGTCTACACATCTCAGATGCAAATTTGAAATAAAACTTCCACATTATAGCCCTCAGTTCTAGACTCACATATGCAACTATCTGTTGCTTTTCCTCACTCCCTTTACAGCTGAAATTCTCCTGGTCATGTGGGGCTGAAACACTTGGTGAAGTGTCAATTACAATGAGTTCCGTGGAGGTTCTCACCACAAGCTGCAGTGTGTGTTCTCACTGCATCCTGTCAAACTTGCTTCATTAACTAGCTACCCTGCCCCATGGTACCACATCTTACCACTCATTGTCCCCAGAATGATGGGCCAATGGGCTAAGAAGTGGCAGATTGAGTTTAATTCAGATAAATGCAAGGTGCTGTATTTTGGGAAAGCAAATCTTAGCAGGACTTACATACTTAATGGTAAAGTCTTAGGGAGTGTTGCTGAACAAAGAGACCTTGGAGTGCACTTTCCTTGAAAGTGGAGTCACAGGTAGATAGGATAGTGAAGATGATGTTTGGTATGCTTTCCTTTATTGGTCAGAGTATTGAGTACAGGAGTTGGGATGTCATGTTGCGGCTGTACGGGACATTGGTTAGGCCACTGTTGGAATATTGCATGCAATTCTGGTCTCCTCCCAATCAGAAAGATGCTGTGAAACTTGAAAGGTTCAGAAAAGACTGACAAAGATGTTGCCAGGGTTGGAGGATCTGAGCTACAGGGAGAGGCTGAACAGGCTGGAACTGTTTTCCCTGGAGCATCGGAGGCTGAGGTGAGGTTTACAAAATTATGAGGGGCATGGATAGGATAAACAGACAAAGTCTTTTCCCTGGGGTCGGGGTGTCCAGAACAAGAGGGCATAGGTTTAGGTTGAGAGAGGAAAAATTTAAAGAGACCTAAGGGGCAACTTTTTCACGCAGAGGGTGGTACATGTATGGAATGAGCTGCCAGAGGATGTGGTGGAGGCTGGTACAATTGCAACATTTAAGAGGCATTTGGATGGGTATATGAATAGGAAGGATTTGGAAGGGATATGGACCGGGTGCTGGCAGGTTGGGTTAATTTGGGTTGGGTCTGTTTCCACGCTGTGCATCTCTATGACTCTATGACTTCCATTCTTTGGATATCCCCGAACTATCTGATATCCCCGGTGCCTGTACCTTCTGTAAAAGGCTGCTGTGCAGCGGGACAAACTCTTAATTTTGGAACTGCCAAGCACGATCCCTGTGACAGAGAAGGGAAAATTGGTGATCCCATTGTGATTAGATACCTGGAGATCATGGTGGACATTGTTGTTCAGACAGGGGACATCCTTTACACCACATGCAACCAGACCATACACCCTGATACAGGGTTGCTCCACAGGTCAGTGCAGACACAGTTATCTAGGAAAATACACAGCACTGTAGGAGGAAGGTCACTCCACCAGCATAAGTGCCTCTGTCTTCTCTCCAATAGCTTGCACTCACTTTATTGCCATTACTGTACCCACCTCCCACCGAAGCTCATTAGATTAGACTTACAGTGTGGAAACAGGCCCTTCGGCCCAACAAGTCCACACCGACCTGCCGAAGCGCAACCCACCCATACCCCTACATTTACCCCTTACCTAACACTACGGGCAATTTAGCATGGCCAATTCGCCTGACCCGCACATCTTTGGACTGTGGGAGGAAACCGGAGCACCCGGAGGAAACCCACGCAGACACGGGGAGAACGTGCAAACTCCACACAGTCTGTCGCCTGAGTCGGGAATTGAACCCGGGTCTCAGGCGCTGTGAGGCAGCAGTGCTAACCACTGTCTCACCGTGCCGCCCTCATGTTCTGCCATTCTTCTACCACCTCCACTGTTGCCAGAAACATACTCCCACACTTGCTCCCACCAACCCCAATTCCCAACACCACTAATCTTGGATACCCCCTGCACTGCCTGTTCACTTGTTCAGGCAATCCCCATCTACACCAGCATTAACAGGGTATGCTAATCACCTTCATCCCCCACATTTCTTATCGGTCTCTCATTCCAAAAGAGAAATAACCCACAATAGGGGAGAAAGAGTCTGAAAGGGTGGTGGGCTGTCTGTATTTCAGCTTGTCACCCCTTATGTGCACAGTATCATGACTGACTGGTCATGTGGCTAACTGATTTGAGGGCAACCTTGTGCACACTTACTGTATGCTATGATCCTCCCAAACTGAAGGCTATGTTCTTGACTTGACTAATCATTGCTATCTTGATTAGAATGGTGCTGGAAAAGCACAGCAGGTCAGGCAGCATCGGTGGAGCAGGATAATCGACATTTCAATCAGGATTTTCCTGCTTCTCGAATGCTGCCTGACCTGCTGAGCTTCTCCAGCACCACTCTAATCTAGACCTTGATCTCCAGCATTTGCAGTCCTCACTTTCACCTAATCATTGCTGCCAACTATGCTAAGTTTCATTAATTTGTATCTGTGCTAAACAGCACAGCAACACAGCAATGCCTGGTATCTCTGGCTGAGGGGCAAGGTGCAAATGACAAGGCAGGGCAGGGAGGGTGGGAAAATCCAGATGGGTTCAGAATGAATGAGAGGAAGCAAACAGCCAGGAAACACAGCCTGGTCTAATCCATAACCAGAGAGTGTGTCTCCGAGTGCCAAGCACCCTTGTCACCTCAATATAATGAGAGCGATGTTTCATCGTGAGGTTCAGCATTGAAGTTCTCAGAGGCTGTCACATGTCAATGACCATGGATGTGGGTAGTGTGTATAGATGATGACCTTGGAGTGTGCCCTGAGAGGCTGGTGCCCAGTGTCTATTGAAGTAAATGGTGAGCTAGCATTGTCAGATGTGCACTCCAACTACTATGATGAGAATGCTTGGCATCTAGTTTACTCAGGAGAGCTAGTAAGGTTGGAAGCTGCACATTAATGAGGTAGGATGTACATTTAACATGGTCTATGGGAAGCACTAATCCCTACTAATTGGCAACTCATCGCTCCATGGCAAGAATCTCACCTCAACAAACGAAAAAACCTTATTCAATACATGCAACAAATTACTCCCAACATTGAGATATGCCTTGCTGGATTCTGCCCCATTTCATAGCCCACAGTGACACCACTATCAGACTGCTCCCCAGAGAGTTTGCTTCATTTTGCAATTTTCTCCTCCACTTTGCTGTAACTTCACCTTTCCGGAGATTCACCTTTCTCGTGCCCTTAAACCTTAATTTCAACCCAACTCACAGACAGTGTCCAAGTTTAAGTCATGAACACATGACTGTCCTCGAACTTTTGTCAGTCGTACGTCCTTCAGTTCTGAAGAAGAGTCATTCCACACTCAAAACCTTAACTTTGTTTCTCTCTCCACAGATGCTGCCAGAACTGCTGAGTTTCTCCAAACGTTTCTGTGTTTGTTTCAGAATTCCAGCATCTGCATTATTTTGCATGGATATGCTTGTAGTTTAGAAAGGTGTCATGTGTTGGCACAGGTTTGGTGGGCCAAAGGGCCTGTTCCTGTTCTATACTGTTCTTTATTCCACATACATCATGTCTACTCCGTTTCAAGTGGGTGCTTCAATTCCAGGCATTTCTGCTCTTCCATGTACCTCAATGATGACTTGACCCTCCCATTTGATGCCCATAAATGATCTGACTGTACCTGTCCAACTACTCGGTATGTCTGGTGTACACAGTCTACTTCTCAGGAAGGGGATGCATTACCACAGATTTATCCACAGCAAGTCTTGTTGTCAGATGTTTATCCCAATTGGTCATGGAGGTAAATGAGTGAACACTGAGCTTACACTGGCAATAATTTATTTGCCAGATTACAATCCTTGCAAATACTTCTGGAGATTGTGCTTCTAAGGTAGATAGTTATCTCCATTTTTCAAGGTTTCATCATGGATAGGTAGAAGATAGTCAGAATTTGGCAGTTATTCGTGAAGCATCCCTGTCATCTGTGATGTAGAGGAGCTGGTGTTGCACTGGGTTGGACAAGGTTAAAATTCATACAACACCAGGTTATAGTTCAAAAGGTTTATTTGAAATCACAAACATTTGGAGCGTTGCTCCTTCGTCAGGTGACCTGGGCATCGCTGGCTGGGCCAGTATTTATTCCCCTTCCCTATGAGCCTGGAGGTGGTGATGGTGAGCTGCCTTCTTGAACCATTGGAGTCTACCTGCTGTGGGTTGACCCACAATGCCATTGGAGAGGGAATTTGACGCTGGTGCTCTGCTGTATATTCCCTGAACACCTCTTACTCCGATACTGTCGACAAATCAGGGCAAACACAGGCCAAAATGGAATGACCAATCGTTTTAAATGTCATGTCTTGCCACATTGGAAAAACAAGGTGCAAATTAAACTCTTGGATTATTCCAGCCCTTTGGAGAAATCATACCTTTTTGATTTTAAAAGTAAATATAGAACAGACTTGCCAAACACATGAAAGATGCAGCAGCCCTTTCAAGGTCCAAGGACAAAAAAAACCCTGTAATTTTATATGTATCAATGAAACACAGTCTTATTAATCTCACACCATACCATCTCGCTTCAAGGAATTAACATTGCAACAATGAAACCTAACTAAGAGTACACTTTAATCTCTCCTGTTGACAACAACATTACTATACTTACTGCAACACACAGTAATTCAAGAGATTTCTGGGAATCAAACATGTAATTCTCACTGATACAGCCAAACTCAATGAAAATATTTACAACCAGATTTCAGGCTATTTTTAGTTAGAAAGATTTCTATTGTCAAAGTTATATGCGAATATAGCCTGAGAAACAATCATGAAAATGACTGCATTTTGCAAAAAAGGAAGTTCTCACTTTTTCACAAGTTCAATTTACTTTGTAGAAATCTCCACAAATATATGACTTTACAAATTGCAAAACAAAACAAAATGATAGAATTGTATAACAGTTGGAATGTGATAGGATAAAAGCAAACATGTGGGAATATTTAAACTAGGTTCTGCTTGATGCGGAGAGGCCTTTGAATGGTTGCTGCTTTCAGACAAGGAAAGATAAAAGATTGGAAACATTTGTTAGGGCAACTCATTCTTCATGTCATCAGCTGCAGTTATCAGATAGCAGGGTAAGCTCGCGGGTCCAACTTCCTCTGGCTCTCCCACCAAGCAGCACAGATACCTCAGGAGACACATCAGCGGAATAGTCTGCAAGTTGGGCAAAGTCAACAATCTGCAGTAAACACGAAGCAACCAAGTTGGGATGTAAGTACTGAGAAGATAGTTATGTTTGAAATTTGGCATTCTTGCGATTGTCCAGATAAACGTAAAACAAAAAATGTTTGACAACAAGTCAGCATCGTACAGTTATACAAGTCAAATGAGAACATGACTGCAATCGTAAAATAAGTGACCATATCGTTTTTAAGCCCATGTGAAGTGTTAATACTCTAAAAATTAATTTTCCCTTATCTTTTCTGTTTATTATCTGGTGAGTTTACATTATTGTGGTTCATTTAACTCTTCACGGACTCCTCCTTCGTATATGTCCGAATCTTTCCAGATATTTGCAGCTTATGTCTTGGGAAACGTGACCGTCACTCTTTTAATTTAATTATCCACTCATTTCATTGTTTTAAAATGGCATGCTGTTCAGAAATATGATTCTGGGTAAAAAATATATTGTGGGAAATCCTGATTTTGTGTGATTATATAAGATGGGTGTTAGCAGCCTACTTTACATTTCCTGGTATTTAAATTCCCAGTGAGGGGTAATCAGGATGAATGCAAAATGGGATGCAGATTTGTTATTGTTCATTTAACCCTTGGACTTCAAACAGTGAACCGGCGTAGAAATTGAGCAATGCTATAAATGCTCTATAGGCATGAAATAGTAACAGAAGCATCTTTTCCAGCAACAAGTATGTAGGTACTTATCCGCTGCTTTTTATTGCCTGCTATTTTGTTAAGAATAGAAAGAGTTGTGCAATCCCACCACCTGCAAACGAGCTGTTGTCTTCCAAAATTGCTCACCCCAGGCTGGGTGTGTTCAGGAAAACTTGCTTTATATATGTTATCTTAGCAGAGGGCCTTCAAGATGTTGCTGGAAGCTCCCATTACAAAGTAAGCTTTGCAAAACCTTTTAGTTGAATGTCATGCCTGGTGATCCTCCAGGCTGCACTGCAGTGGCTGAGGGCTAGAGCCAGTTCCTGTTCGGCCACTTCCCAGACACAACCCTCCACCGATCCCCAACAAACTACTCTTCCAAATGCTGGGTGCGTGGCTGCGAAATTCACTGGCAATTCGTTGATGAGTTGATTCGGAACACCCCGCACACATCCTAAACTCAATGATATAATTTAAATGAGGCCTGAGGCTTAATATTGGCTGTACGTTCTGTTTCAAGGATCACTCCTTCATGAGCCAGTTTCCAGATCAAACCATCATCTCCTTTGAAGCATTACATCTTTAGAGAAGCAGAATCAATGAACATGTGACAGTTTCTCAGTTACTACTGAATACCAGAATGTGCTGTAATTCTATAATGAAATCAAGGGTGCCATAAATTACAACAGGAAAACATGAGTGATTCATATGATAGAAATGCTCAGATCTCATTATTACCACTTAAATGTGATTGCTCAAACAAGTATGAACACTGACGCCTATGGTAGTAAGCGCTGTGGGAACTGCCGATAGCATAGATCATTGGTTTTAACATTGAGAGATGGTTCTTTTCCATAATAATGTGAAAGAGGACAACAATAAACATAATGCTCAATCTAATCCATATCACATCTAATTTACAGTAATGCACTGCCTGAAAACATTTATATCTGCAACATTAATCCTGTACCGATTTTATAAGGAATGTCTTTGGTGAAAACATCTACTCAGCAGTAAAGGTCCATTCTCTGGTACAATTCTTAATGGTGAATCTCTGAATAAGTAAATTACAGTATAATTGTTTTCCTATTACTAACTCAAACTCAGGAAATGTATTTTCAAGTCACACAAAACATTACAGTCAAGTCAATAATATCAACTCGGTACCTATTAAGCTATTTTGGTCAGCCTTATCACAAAGCTGGTTTTGACGTCCATTTTCAAAGCTGCAACAAGACAAATGGGCACACAAATTAAACTTACAAAAAAGAAATCAACTTTGATGCTCTCTAAAACTGCAAAAAAGAAATCACAAACAGGAACAGGGATACAACTGTGGTCTGACTTGCTCCCTCTTAACAATAAAAGAAACAAAAAACTTGTTACTATGTTATCGATGTTTGCACCTTTGGCCAGGGTACAGGTAAAAATAAACATCAAAATGCTCAATATTGAAAAGAACACAAGTAAATGGTATGCCATTAATAGCTTGTTGAGGTTAGTAGAGAGAAAATTCAGGTTTATAAGGATGGGGTTTGGGGACAGGGAAAGGTTGCATCGCCTGTTTTTCCTCCACTGTTGAAATTCTCTGCTGTAATGCAGCATGGTTGAAGTCAGGTGTGCATTTAAATAATGCCTTTGTTGTACATTTTAATTCTCAGAGATATGCAAGGATGACACACTCGTTTCCATGGGTTGAGAAATGTTACTTACAGTGCTTTAAAATGTCAGCTTCCAGCAACTGCTACAATTCACTTACTTTTCTCTGTGTCCACACCCAGCCTTAAGTAATCAATCATAGATAACATTAACGGTAAACAGGCTCACACAATCAAATGGAACAATGCACCTTTCATGATCTTAGGATTTCTCAAAGTCCTTTACAGCCAGTGAAGATTTTTATCCCTTTCATAGTATATGCAAGGACAAAATTTGCTGCCCAAACTTGGTTATTCTCGAGAACAGATGAGAGTCATCCATTTAGCTGTTGATCTGGTGCCACCTATGGGACAAATCAGGTAAGTACAGAACATTTATATCTGTGCAAGATTTTAGGTTTTGTGGCAAATGATAATAGATTGATGGTAACCATACCCCAAGACCAGGTTCCCGTTCTATTATTATTCAGAGAATTTTGGAAGCCTACCAGTTGTCATAGAGAGATTTTTATTTATGCCCAGGGTATTAGCCTGGCCTGATGGATTATCATCTCTGTGACAATACCGTGACATTACCATCTTGGCAACCAATATGTGCACAATAAGGTCATCAGTCTTGAAATAAATGACTATATAACCTGTCCATAGGTATGCATTAAGTATTAAATATTGAACAAGGCAACTATGGAAATTGTCTAAACAAAAGCAAAATGCTGGATTGGCTGCAAATCTGAAATTACAAGAGAAAATCCTAGAAATGTTCAGTCAGTCTGTGAAGAGAGAAATAGAGTTGAAGGGTCAAATCTTCCTTTCTTTGAATATTTGTTTTTGCCATCAGCAATAAATATTAATCGTAATCCTGACGGTGACAGCTGCCTAATGGCATTGAGGTCTTCCAGGAAACAGTCAGTTAAAAAGTCAGGACTGGAAGCATTGTCCAGTTAAAGATACCAAATGAACCAGGGAACTGTTAGTTCCAAAGGGAAGGCCCAGAGCCAGGTGAGGCCGTCAGCCCCATCAGGAAATGTGGTTCTCTTGAGGCAGACACGAGAGCATGATGGTGCTTCATGGTGAAGAACACGGATATATTTTCAAACATCTGAGTGAGGCCTTGCCACATGCATGTTGGTTGCTATTTTTGCCAGATTACAGCAGTATCCGCACTTGAAAAGTACTTAATAAACTAGAGGGCACCTTGGATTATCACAGTGCAGATGAAAGCCATTCAGCCTATCATATTTGCACCAGGTCTATCATTAGAACCAACATTCTGTCTTTTGCCAATACCCCTGCAGGCCTCTCCATCTAAGGGACCATGCAATACCTTTTGATTGCCTCAACTGAACCTGCCTCCACCATTTCCAGGCAGTGGATTCCATACCCTAAGTGAAAAAGTTTGATTTCCTCACATCAACCTTGTTTTGATTGCACATCGCTTGAAATCTTTGTCCTCTTGGTCTTGTTCCTTTTAAAAGCTGAAACAGCTTCACACTGCCTGCTCTGTCCAGCCAGCTTATAATTTTTATGGTGTAAGTCCTTCATCCACATGGAACACTGTAACAGAAGCAGCAAGAGTGAGGCCCCAAAACAGAATGGATCTACAGTCAGGGCCGTGGATCAATGATTAGAGCAGATTCTTGGGGATAGAACGTGTAGGAAGTGTCCACTGTTGTCAGGCTGTACCCTTACTGAGGCACCAGTTCACTATCAGAAGACCTTGGCAGGTCCAAGTCCATGTGACCTATGGTCCCTATTCCCTGCAATGGGATTTTGCACACTCACTTTGAACCCAGCATTGGCATAATCACTCTGAGGCAAGGAAGCACCAAAAGTATGAATGTTTACACAACATTTCTTAGCCCATCTCCATAGTGCTGGGAAAAGTCTACCCAAGATTTCAGGTATATGACCTGCCTTTAGAATTGGGAAGAGTTCTAAACCAATTTAAAAACTGGTTTTAAACAAGTGGAATGGAGGAAGGCCATATCAGCAACCACAAAGGAAATAGGTGCTAAAATTTCTTAAAGTCAATGAAATGAAGTGTCCAGTTAAAAGAAAGATGCTATTTCTGATGTTTCTATTAAGCTTTATGCTGCAGTACTGCACAGTATGGGACAAGGGTGGCAGAAAATAAGGCAACAAATAACAGGAAGTTCAGGATCATATCTGCAAACTTTGACAGTCGTGTTCCAAAAATTCATTCCTGAGTTGATATTTCTGTTCTCCAATGTAGAGGAGACCACACCATGACTGATGGGACTGGACAGGTTAGACGCGGGAAGAATGTTCCCGATGTTGGGGAAGCCCAGAACTTGGGGTCACAATCAAAGAATATGGAGTCAGCCATTCAGGGCTGAGATGAGGAAGAATGTCTTCACTCAGAGTGGTGAAGCTGTTGAGGCCAGTTCATTGGATATATTCATGACGAAGCTGGAGGTGGCCCTTGTGGCTGAAGGGATCAAAGGGTATTGTAGAGAAAGCAGGAATGGGTTATGGAGATTGCATGACCAGCCATGATTAGATTGAATGGTGGTGCAGGCTCGAAGGGCCGAATGGTCTACTCCTGCCCCTATTTTCTATGTTCTTACATGACCGGCAAATACAGTTCTCAAATTTGAAGTGCAAGTAAATCTTCACTTCAAAGGGTTTATAGATCACCATAGGAAAGAAAAAACAAAAGAGCAGGTGATTGAGCTACTGCAGATGTAGGGAAGGGTGGGAGGATGAGGAACCATTCGTGTTACCGGAGGAGTAAAACATGACATGGCAGAGGTAATAACCTCTTCAAGTTACTGAAAGGAATAGTGAGGGGCTGGAGTTTGAGGATGGTTGGGAAACAGAGGTTATGGTTAGTGATCACCTCATGCTGGACATAGCAGAATTGGCATAGGATGATCAGTTCAATACATGGACTAGTGGAGGATAAGGAGAACATTATTACGGTTTTGGGAATGAGGGGGAAAGGGATGAGAGTCAAATTACATGAAATGGAACCGATACAATTAAGAGCCCTAACAACCATAGTGAGGGGAATTGGCCTCGTTATTTACCACACCAGCAATCCAACATGCATCTAGTACTTTATTTAAGTTAGGGCATTACAATATAGTAACACTGCCTCATTTCCCCTTGGTGAGCATTATTACAATATTGCTAGATGGCTGCATCACAGCAAAAATCTCTTCACAAACATTTAAGCAAGTTTCCATCTTAAAAGTTCGGTGAAGCACATAGAGAAAGATGAACATTATAATATCCAGGACATAGAACAGTGACACCTCAATCAATGTATTCTAGATACAATGAAATGATTAGGTTGGCGCAACATCGAGGGCTGAAGGGCCTATTCTGCGCTGTATTGTTCTACGTTCTATGTCAGCACAGGTAAATTAATGACAAATTGTATAAGTCTGTTTGAATGAGTGACTGGTGATGTTATTTCAGGATTTCTAAGGCATTCCTGCAATTTGTAGCAATTAGTAACACCTTGGATTTACTCTGGTTAAAACAAATGCAAAACTTTAAATTCTAAAAGTGAATTGAACAGTCAGTTACCTTTAAAAATATCTAGCTCTCCAGAAAGTCAAGGTGAATAAGCTTGGCTCACAGCCAAAGGGAAACAGCACCAGAAGCTGTTTCAGGAAAGGGGCAAGGAAAGGACATTGCAGTGAGAAATATCCAACAAGAATGTGCTCGCAAAGTCATGAGTTTAATTGCATAATATGAAAATGATCCAACAACTTGTGGTTTGAATGAAATAATCCATTGGCTATAAATTGTGAAGTTGACACATTGGTGAACTCTTTGCCCTACCATTAGGTTCATTAAAAAAAAGTCTTGTCTTAATCTCTGTAATTCTATTTGTCCATTAATTCACATCGAAACTCCCCACAGAAAATTAAAGCTGTTTCGTAACTTCATAGGTTCATTTTATTAAAGAGGAAATTTCATTTACTGCAATGCCAAATAACCTAAAAGATATCTCTGCACCGCCAACCAAACTTTACAATTCAGAAAAGGAACAATTGAAACTTTAGGAATGGATTTGTAGAGTTAGTTAATTGTTGTCAGAATCTTTAACACATTTATTTGACACACATAGATATTTTTGTCTGTCCTTATTTCTTCCTTGTGATACCTCTCTTTATTCCTCTTTCTGAACCTGAATTTGCTCTAATTCACCCATTTTTTCCTTTTCCCTCGCTTGCTTTAGTTGCCTTAAAATTTTGTTGATTGAGAACATAGATTGTCAACTCTATTATTCACCAAGTCACCCATTTGATCCTGCTGCACCATTGACTTACAATTACAGCCAAGTACGGAGCAGAAATGGTTTTGTAACTGAAAGGTGTAGAATAAAGTTTATTGAATGCTGCAAGTGAATTGGAGATATTGCAAGTGTTGAAATGTCACAAGGGAGAGAAGGAACAGCATATGGACTGGAGGAAGAAAGGCGCCATGTTCAACAAAGATAAATTCACCATAGTCCCACTGTTTCATTTGTGGATGGACCTCTTTCCTTTACTCAGCACTCAGGCCGGTGTGTGGGGTTCGCCAATTATTGTGGTGGTCCTACTCCAGCAGGCTCCAAAACTTCAAAGACCTGGAATGCCACAGCAGGGCAATTCTACTGGAGAGAGCATTGAACTCACTGTTTATGGCCCGACCAGTGAGTTGGAACTTACCTCCACACAGTAATCACGACCACACCAATGCCTGGGCAATTCCCTCTCTTGTTGGTGGGACAACAGCCACCTGGTACCTACCCACTCAGGTAGTACCTCCCAAGAGAGAGAAAAAGAGAGATCCCACTATGTATCCTAGTCAGCAATCCCCCTTGAGTGGGCAGTTCCAATCGCCTGGATCACCCTTCGATCCTTGACACTGGAATTATTATCTGCTGTGAACTCAGCCGGAATTGGTATACCCAAAAGGAGTACAGATGGACTCAAATACGAGTTCAAAATTACCAGTGAACTTTATTACAGAAAGAATTCAACTTGCCCAATCCATACAATACTGCGATGAAACTTATACTCTATCCTATGATATAAAATATCAGAAAAGTGGAGCAGACACAATGTAAATTTTTGACCTTACACAATTTACAGGGCAAGAATTACACAACCATTCTCCCCCCATGCCTAACCAACGACTCCAGAGCACGTCCTAGGCCTGAAAAGGGGCCTGGGATGCTGCCTGGCCTGCTGTGCTTTGACCAGCAACACATTTGCAGCAAGGGTTCTTACTGTCTCAGAGGGACTTGTTGCTTGTCCGGTGGGGCTCCGTCTCTGCCTCGGGAGTTGTTGCAAACTTCCGAAGTCCGAGGTCGCAGAGAGGGCCTATGTCTTCAGTCCCAAACGGTTGGTGTCTAGAGATGCAGCGAGCTCAGAGTGAGGAGAGTGAGAAAGGAGAAAAGCACCAATAGCTGGCCCTGCTGCCCCCTTTACCCTTGTGATTCCAAAAGACCAACCAGCTCTGCCCCTCAGGTCATTCCATTTCACAAAGCATCTCCAATGATTGCTGGGGCCGGTCTAATCTCATTATTTGTGGAATCGAAAGGGTCGTTACCATTGCAAATTTACTTAACTGAAGTTTGATAACTTCATGGAGCATCCCAAACTGTTTTCAGAATAGAGTAAATCGCTATCCCATTAACTAGATAGGCGCCATTGTTCACAGTTTCGGAATTCATTACCATTTCTATGCCTGTCCCTTGATATGATGTCTGGTGGGTGCCACTTTGTTGATCGAGTTGTCTCATACCTCTGAGGATCTCTGTCCCCAGAAGAAGGTGTGTCCTTACTCTGGAAAGCCTGCTGGGAAATCCTGCCTGCACAGATGCCAGGTTGACCAGTTTTTCGGTCTTTCCTTTTAAAACTGGGGATTGCCCTGAAACTGCTGCACATTAGAGAGAGGGAGAGAGACAACCGGTGGTGAGTTTGACTTGATGGTTACCATGCCTCAGGCAAGGAGTGACATTGAGAGGGGGAGGATCTTCATGGTAACTTCAGTCAGTGTGGGAATTGAACTTACACTGTCAGGGTCACCCTACACCATCCAGCTAACTGTGCCAACCAATTCCCAAATTTAACTTGTACAGGAGGAGAGAAAGCACTGTTAAACTAACTTTTCAATGAGAAAAAAAAGGCCTCAATGAGGAAAAGTATAGTTGAAGGTGCTCAGTAAGGAAGACCATGATACTCCAATATCAGAATCTTCTTAAAAGTCATAATAAATCACATCAGAATTTGAGATTTCAAAGTGGATGATAACAAGCATTAGCTTGTGAGTGCTTTCACTTTAAAGGATTCAAAGGTGCATATGTTGCTGCTTGTTAAGGAATGGCAAACAGCCTGACCATCTGCAACATGAGGCAAAAGGAGATTTTAATTCCCAGGCCTGATCTGTGAAGGCTGATGGATGAAGCAGTGTTTCTGGTAGAAGGATCCTTTAACGAGGTATTAGAAACCTCGGGTCACAGACAGAATACATGAAATCCGTAATTTTAAACCAGATATTGGTGCTTCACACATTTTCATCATCAATATTGAGTAAACTATTCCCTCAATATTGAATTATATGCACAGCTTTAAAAGAAACCTCTCTATTCAGTTGCATGGTTTAAGACTCTGGATTGTCACAGAGGCAAGTTTTATAATTCAACATTGTAGATCCATACCAGAGGATGTAAATCAAAATCCCAGCACTAAATTCTGCCAGTTGGAACCAACGGAAGTTTATGAAAACAAATATTCAGAAAAAACCCATAGCTTATCATTTTTAATTCCTACTTTTGAGGCTTCTTCACTTTGACAGATAATTACAGCGTGGCTCAACTTGTTCAAATGAAAGCGGTCATTACAATTCAATAGCTTAATCCTGTAATTCGCAAATGGGACATATTTTGTCTTGAATTACAAGCAGATGCGTGTTGCAGCTTCCCAAGACATCAAGTCACTCTCTGTCTCAGCTGTTAAAGCTCTCTCGTACCTCACCATTTCAGATTAGCTTGCAAATATTGCTCAATATTGCTTCTAAGTGGGGTATATCAAATCCAATCTACGGTGGTCTTTAACACAGAGGGGCACCCTACATATACCTGTACAGGAAAAGATGCAGGATCTGCAGTGCCCCTTGCCCCTTTCTGCCTTTCATTGTATTCTTCTGATTTTGGAGAAAATTATTTGAGTCAAACTAAAAAGGTTTTGCATAATAACCAACATTGGACACAGATGCAAATAAAACGCAAATATACATTTGAATACCATACCATTGTTGTCCATATTTCAGGCAACATTTGATGCATATGTAACTGGATTAAATTGGGCGTTGCCTTCTAATCTTTCAAATCGCAGATATCTCTCTCACGCAAGGCAGGCAAGTTTTCCACAGTTTTGTATCAAGCAGCCAACTCTCAGAACCAGCCTCCAAAACTAATTATATTTTGCTGCCTGTGTGTCTTTTTACTGATTGCACATAATTTTCTGAAATTGGTGTGGGAAATCCACAAAGTATTTTCATTGGCTGCGAGTTAATTGATTGTGGTGACATGCCAGGGCCAACTTTACTCACAGAAACCTTTTCTCTGATCTCAGTCGAAGGTTCCTTACTGGTGCACCAAGCTTCGATAACCCAATTGGAGATTGGGAAAACGAACCTGACCCACCAGTTTTGATAACAAAGATTAATGTTATGTATGAAATGCAATTATGTGCCAAGAGTTAGAGGCTGAATTTCCACAGAGATCCATTACTAACTCAGAAAGAGGCTTTTATTGAATGCAAACAACAAAAATAATTAAAATTCCTAAATGCTCACATATTAAAGACTCACACACCTCAAATCTTCAAAGCAGAATAATGTTCAGAGTGCATGCTGGGAAATTCTCCAACTGCTTTCTGATCAAAATACACAAAAATGGCAGAAAGCTACTCCCCCCAAAAGCATTAAGGTAAAAAATATATAAATTGAAGTTTAAACTAAAGATATTCATGTATTAAAGGACACAAAGGCAATTTAACAGATGAATTTATTCATATTATTATGTGAGATGACATTTTAGAACCATGTTTTTAAAGGAAAGTTTTAGAAACTTGAGTTGGATATTGTTACCATTATTATGAGATGGTTAGGATCCAGTCAGAGGTTAACATTTCAAAATGTTAAATCTAAACCCCAACTTACCATTGGTCTTCCATCTCTAGATATAATAGAAGTAGGAGCAGATACAGGCAGGAGGTGGGTAGGCAGTTTAAGTATTTTAATGAGGTTGTCAGTCTCTAATCAAACCTGTTTTACAAGTTTAAAAGGCAGCTGGGTTTCCCAGGCCTCAGTAAACCATGGCAGCTGAAGGACAGTGAAGACAGCTTGAGGATGCAGTAATGTGTATTTGTATAATTGTTTGCAGGCAGGGAGCAGGATAACTTTCCCTTGTGCCCTCAAGCACCTTCCAGTCACCTATCAGACCTTCCACCCTTCCCCTTACAATGACTGCCAGAATCTGGGAACTATAAGGCAGTCACTCCAACAGTGGTATTTGGCATTTTTCAAGAGATCACATTATGGGATAAAACTAAAGGTTACATAGAAAGGCAAGGATCAATAAATGAAACCAGGCATTGATTTGTCAAAGGCAAGTTGTCGGTGACAAATTAAAGAGTTCTTTAAGAATAATAAAACAGATTGACAAAGCAAATATATTTGTTTAATGACTAGCTAATGGAAGTCTCTGTACTCTGACATTTCACTGCTCACATCCAATAAAAATAGGAATGAAATGCCTGAGTAAAGGATTCAGTGTTAAACCTAAAAGAGGAGCAGCAAGAATTGCAGCATTGCGTTTCATGTAGTATAATTTGGATGTGTTCTAAATGAAATTGTAAGATAACATAATCAACATTAACAATAACAACCTGTGTTTATGTAGGACTTTTAATGTATAAAAATATTCACAGGAGTATTTGAAAAGAAGTGTGATATTAACTCACATCATGGTCACATATCTCAGAATTGTGGGTCTGACGTAGAGGTAAGGAGGGGCAAGAACACTGAGGGACTTGAAAGCAAAAATGAGAATTTTAGTATGAAGATGTTGCTTGACTGGAATCCAGTGTGGGTTTAAAGAGCATTGGGGTGACAAGTGAGTGTGATTGTGAAAGCAAAGTTTTTGATGGCCTCATGGTCATGACGTCATGGTCAGATGACCAGACGCTTGGTCAAAGAAGTTTTAGAGAATGTCTGAAAGGAAGAAAACGATGGCATTTGGACAGAAGGACAGGGGATATTGCAAAGCTGAAGGCTGAGTCACCTGAAGGCATGACCACCAATCGTGGAGTAATTCAAATTAGAGATGTTTGAGAAGTCAGAGGTACAAGAGCACAAATATCTCAGCGGTGTGGGACTGACGAAAATGATAGCGATAAGGAAGAGCAAGAACACAGAGGGATTTAAAAGCAAAAATGAGAATTTTAATATGAAGATGTTGCTCGAATGGAATCCAATGTTGGTTAGTGAGCATCGGGGTGACCGGTGAATGTGATTATTAAAGCAAAGTTTTTGATGGCCTCAAGTTTCAGGACAGTACATGGGAGTGCAGGAATGCATTGGAATATTATGTCTCAAGACAGTGAGCTTTAAAGAGACTTTCAACACCAGAAGAGTTGAGAAATCAGTGAAGTAGCGGAGATGCAAATAGACAATCTTAGCAAAAACATGGATGAGTTTTCTCATGATTAAACATGACAAAAAGATCAGAAACAGAGAGACTTAATTGCAAATTGGTGACAGTAAGATGGATAGAGTTGCTCATAAGGGAATAAAGTTTGGACTGGGGAGTCAAAGCAATGGATTTAGACATCCTAAAGTTAAATCTATGAATTAAAGAACGCAGTAACAATATGGATACAGAAATAGCGGAGCAACAGGAAGCCGATTAGTAATTAATGTTTTTTTTTGTATGGGAGAAGTTACACTGGAGTTCTTGATGATTTCTGTTAGGACCTATGATTTTCCTGATATAGGTAATGACATAGATCATGGTGTGTTTGACACGGTTTAACAGGTTGCAGCTGATCCAAAACCAGAAAACAATGAAAACTATGCAGAGAGTAGTATGGAACTTTAAAAGGGTGTGAACAGGTTGGTGGAATGGGTGGAAAAGTGATAGATGAAGTTTAATTGCAGAGATGTCTGAAGTGATTCATGTTGATGGGTAGAATGTGGAGAGCCAATGTAAAATAAATGGTTTAATTGAGTGCAAGAGCAAAGGTCTCTGGGTATTTATGTATGTTAATTATTGAAGGCAGGAAAGGTTAAGAGAGTATTCCATATAGTTTACAGCATCTTGGGCTTCATCAATATGAGCTTACAGTACATGAAAGGAATCTAGTGTTTAATCAGCAAAAAAAATACTGGCTTGGCTTTAACTGGAGTATTGCATCTAGTTTGGGGAACTACACTTTAGGACAGGTGTGAGGAAATTTGAGGATGCATGGATCCGAATGGTTCCAGGGATGTGACATGGCTGAATTGTAGGTGTTTGAATGGTTTTAGAAGAGGAAATCGACAGGAGATTTGATAGATGTACAGAACAAGGAACAGTATAATACACAGAAATAGGCCCTTTGGCCTACCAAGTCTGTGCCAGCACATGACACCTTTCGAAACTAAAATGTTTTGGCCTCTACGTAGTCCATACCCCTCTAGTCCCTGCCTATTCCGGTATCTGTCGAGATGCCTCTGAAACACTGTTATTGTATCCGTCTCCACCACCTCCACTGGCAGCACATTCCAGGAACTGACCACTCTCTGTGTTTAAAACAAAACTTACTTCTCTTATCTTTTACACTTACCCAGTTTTACCTTAAATCTATGTTATCTAGTGATTGACATTTCCACCCTGGTGTAAAGACTCTAACTATGGTGGCACAGTAGCACAGTGGTTAGCACTGCTGCCTCACAGTGCCAGAGACCTGGGTTCAATTCCTGCCTCAGGCAACTGTCTGTGTAGAGTTTGCACATTCTCCCCGTGTCTGCGTGGGTTTCCTCCCAGAGTCCAAAAAATGTGCAGGTTAGGTGAATTGCCCATTCTAAATTGTTAGGTGAAGAGGTGAATGTCTGGGTGGGTTGCCCTTTAGTGGGTCGGTGTGGACTTGATGGGCCAAAGGGCCTGTTTCCACACTGTAAGTGATCTAACCTATCCATTCCTCATACCATTTTGTAAACTTCTATCAGGTTGCCTCTCATCCTTTGAAGATGAAAACAAAACAGGTTTGTCCAATATCTCCTCATAGCTAATACGCTCCAAAGCAGACAATATTCCAGTAAACTGGTTCTATACCCTCTCTAAAGTCTCCACATGCTTCTGACCAGAATTGTACACAGTATTCCAAATGTGGCCTAACTGAAGTTCTATACATCTGCAATATTGCTTGGCCAATTTTTATATCCTATGCCCGATTGATGAAAGCAAGCAAGCCACATGCCTTCTTGTTGCCACTGTCAGGGAACTATGGACCTGTATGGCTCGATCCCGCTGTATGTTGATGCTACTAAGTTGAAGCTGTTTACTGTAGGCTTCCCTCTTCTATTAAATCTTCCAAAGTGCATCAGCTCGCATTTGATTAGATTAAACTCAATCTGCCATTTCTCCATCTAAGTTTCCAGCTTATCGATATCCTGCTGTATGCTCTGGCAATCCTCCTCACTATCCAGTTCTACCCCGCAGCACAATCTTAGTGTCATCTGCAAACTTACTAATCAGGTCACCTATATTGTCCTCTGAATCATTTATATGCGTTACAAACAATAAGGGTCCCAGCATTGATCTCTGCAGAATGTTATTGGTCATAGATCTCTAATCAGATTAACACCTTCCAACTCCAACTTCTATGATTAAGCCAGTTCTATACCTATCTTAGCAATTCACCATGGATCCTATGTGACTTCATCTTTTGTATCAGCCTACCATGAGGGAACTTGTCAATGACCTTGCTAAATTCCATGTAGACAATATGTCCCACACTGCCCTCATCAATCATCTTTGCCACTTCCTGAAAAAACTCAATCAAATTTGTGAGACAACATCTTCCCTACACAAAGCCATGCTGCCTATTGCTAATAAGTCCATATTTTTCCAAATATGAATACGTTCTAAAGCTAAGAATCTTCTCCAATAATTTCACTCCCACTAACTAAGGCTCACCAGCTTGTAATATCCTGAATTATTCCTGTTGCCTTTCTTAACCAAAGGAACAATGTTAGCTACTCTCCTCTCTGCTGGGACCTCTCCTGTGAGTAAAGAGGATGCAAAGATTTCATACAAGGCCCTCACCTGCCTCCCTCCGGATTCTGGAATAGATCCCATCTGGTTCTGGGGACTTTACTACCTCAAAGCTTTTTTTTTAAAATAGCCAACGCCTCTTCATTTTTTATATTGACATATTCTAGAATATCAACATCATCCTCCTGGGCCTTACCATCTACCATATGCTTCAAGAACCTCACTCATTTCCTCTGGTTCCATGCATACATTCCCTCCTTTATCCTTGAGTGGACTATCCTTTCCCTAGCTACTTTCTTATTCCTTATATAAATATAACACACTTTAGGATTTTCCTTAATCTTGTTTACCAAAGATTTATCCTTTTAGCCCTCCTAATTCCTTGTTTGAGTTCTTTCCTGCTATCTTCATATTCTTCAAGAGCTTTGTCTATCTTCGGTTTCTAAAACCTTATGTATGCCTTCTTTTACTTTTTAACTATGCTCTCTATTTCTGTAGTCATCTAGAGTGCCTGAATATTGCCATCATTATCCATCAGTCTCAAAGAATCAGGCTAGCCCTGAATTGTAATCAACAGGCTTTTAAAAGATTCCTACATGCCAGGTGTATATTTATTCTCCTACAGCTCTCCCCAGTTGAAATTCCCCAGTTCATGCCTAATATTGTGGTATTTAGCCTTCCCCCAATTTAATACTTTCTCCCAAGGACTACTCTTATCCTTATCCATAAATAGCTTAAAACTTACAGAATTATGATCACTGTCCCCAACATGCTCCCCCACTGAAACTTTGATCACCCAACCAGGCTTATTCCCAAATATCAGGTCTAGTATGGCCCCTTCCTGAGTTGGACTATTTATATATTGTTTCAAAAGATTGTCCTGGATGCACCTAACAACTTCGCCCTGATCCAAGCTCCTGGTAGTAAGGGATTCCAGTTAATGTAAGGGAAATTAAAATCACCTACTAATATGACCCTGTTGTTTTTACATTTTTCCATAATCTGTCCCTATCACCTGCTGGCTGTTGAGAAAGCTGTAGTACAATCCCATCAAAGTGATTGCATTCCTCTCATTCCTAAGCTGTATCCAAGTGTCTGTTCTGGATGAGCCTTTCAGGATTGTTCTCCCTCAGTACAGTTATGACATTCTCTCTAATCAGTAATGCAACTCCCCTCTTTTACATAGCTCTCCACCTTGCCTGAAACATTTAAATCTCAGAACAGTTTGTCCCTCTTTCAACCAAGTTTATGCTCGAAACGTCTGCTCCTCAAATGCTGCCTGACCTGCTGCGCTATTCCAGCACTCCACTCTTGACACCATTGTTATATATATTAATCCAAGCTCTAAGTTGATACAGGAGAAAGTGAGGACTGCAAACGCTGGAGATCAGAGCTGAAAATGTGTTGCTGGAAAAGCGCAGCAGGTCAGGCAGCATCCAAAGAGCAGGAGAATCGACGTTTCGGGCATGAGCCCTTCTTCAGAAAGGGTTGATCCACCTTACTTGTCAAAGTCCTCACTTTAAATCAAATACACTTCAGACCGCCAGTCCTGTCATGTTCAGTAACCTCTCCCTGCCTGTTCATCTCTTAGTCTTACTGGCATTAGACTTTGATTCCTTTGGTCATTTTGAATGCTGCCCTACTGCTCTGGTTCCCGATCCCCTGCCACATGAGTTTAAATCCTCCTGAGTAGCACTACCAAACTTACTGCCAAGATATTGGGGCCCCTTAAGTAGAAGTACAACTTCTCCTACAAGTCCCAACTACCCCAGAAGACTCTGAAGATCCACTTTTCTGAAGCCTTCCCTCCCACCCCCACCCTTTCGCCATGTATTTAACTGCACAATCCCAGCCTCATGTGACACTGGAAGTAATCCTGATCATAAGGCCTGGACAGACAGGATAGGCAGAAACTGTTGGTGGAAGGATCCAGCACACAAATCTAAGATAATTGACCAAAGGGACATTGAGACATGAGGAGAAACCTTTTCACACAGCGAGCAGCTCAAGTCTGGAATACGCTGTTTGAGATTGTAGCTTAGGTTCATAAGGGACATTCCAGAGGGAACTGGGCAAAGGTCAATAAAGGTACAATGTACAGAGCTCCAAAGAAAAGGCAGGGGAGTAAAACTGAGTCAATAGTTTCCTCAGACAACTGGAACATATGCAAGGAGTTAAATGGCCTCCTTCTATGCTGTAACCAATCTATGACTTTATTTGCATAAAAGAGAATAGCATCCCATCCTGACAAGTTGCCTGTTCAATGATCAGATGAAATTAATTGGCTTTGAACCGATGATTTTGAGGTGTAATAAATATTGACATATATTAAATCTACATTCACCACAACAAACCACCCTGGCTGATTGACTTTATTTCATCCCTTTTCTATCCCTTCTTTATTAAAACACACTGTGGTACATGCGTACCACTCTGAAGTATTTTTAAGTTTGCAGCCAGTACAAAAACCATTGGACTCCAGGAACTCTGTAATTAGATCAATGCTTGGCCCTAGTTGTGAGAATGCTTCAAGCCAGGTTTTTACCTTGCTGCAGCTTTTGATGTGGCTGCACTGTATTTGTAGTACATTTGGCACCAACTTTGGAAATTGAAGATTGCTGAAAGATCTTTAATGTCTAATGATGAGTGATAATTGGACTCCAGCCCAGCCAGCTACCGCTGAAAAGGACCTGGGGAGACAGCCACCAGAGCTGCCAGGTGTAGGTTCTGTCCATCTGAAAAGCCAGTCTCAGTGCCCCAGCACTATCTCCCTGCTTTAGAAACATCTCCAGGCCTTACACTCACCCCATTGATTCTCATGCATGCTCCCCATGCCTTACTGATAGCAAACACTTGCCAGCCATCAATTCCTCATGGCTCCTCATGCCAAGCTATTATCTTCCACCTATCCCATGGGTCCTCAGACATTGCGCACCAAATAATCTCCCTTAATCCACTCCCATGGCCCTTTTGAAACTTGGTGCCAACTTAGGCCAACATAATGCCAATGGATGCCAACCTATGACCCCAACCCACCACTATTTGCTCTTACAACATCCTGGGGAACTCGCTGTGATGAAAGAGAATAACGTTAAGTGTTTACTGACGAACTCCCAATTTACAAAAAAATAAACTGGATGATGCATAGGAACATCAATAACATTTGACATCCTTCAAACTACATAACCTTTTTCAAAAACAAGCATTTGCATTCTAAGCTCCAATTCAAGGACTCTATAAGCAGCTGAAGCTATCAAACATGCTTTGGACTAACTGACAGTGATATGATAACTTGAGAAATCAGCTGATAAGGATAACCCTTATACAAATATCAACACACAGTGTGAAATAAGAAACAGAGATTTGTTTATTGTATTGTGGACATATGAACCTATGAGTTAAAAGCAGAGGTAATCCGTTTGATCCCTCTAGTCTGCTCTGTCCTTTAATAATATAATGGCTGATCTGATTGTGATCTCAATGTCACATTCTCTCCTATCCCGAAGAACCTTTGACTCGCTTCTTAAACAAGAATCGAACAACTTTGCCTGAAAAATATTCAATATCTTCACCATTTTTCAAATATTCAAAGGCTAAGAAATATATCTATCTTGTTAGACTGGAGCGGTCAATCTCTACAGGAAACTATTAATCAGCTTTACTTTTCCAAAGAGTTAATAATCTTCTTGCACATAGTCATGATTAATGTTAATAATCCTACAGGGTAATTAGCTTCTGCCCCAAGGGACACCTAACCTATTTCGATATGCCCCTCCAACAATCTAAAAGGGTACCTTGCCTCTCCAAAGAACTCTGTCAGTGTTAGACTCTCTCCTAAAAGGTCAAAGAGGCCACACAAAACAGGATCTGATAGAAGATACTTGCACTTTAACGTGTTCGGTTGCCTCCGTGGACCAGGATGCATAAAGTACAACCCACCTCTGTCTACCTGTCAAACTGATGGGTTACAGCTACAGCTACAGCAATAAGACTTGTGAAATTGGGACACGATCTCTGGTATGTACAAGCTGGAGACCACCTCCTTCTTTACAAGAAATCAGGCCTAGACAGTTTAAATATATACATCAAATGAGAGTGGAAAAGAACAAATTAGTAACAATGAGCCTTCGACTAATTTTTCTTAGACAATAATTTAACTGGAACATGGAAATGCCTAATTATTGAAGAAAGTACACAACTACATTAAAAACAGTTCAGAGAAATTTCACTCTGCTGGTTACTGAAATAATCCCTCTTATAGGAATAGCTGGATAGATCAGTATTGTATTCATTGGAGTTGAGAATGAGAGTTGATCTTATTGAAACAAATAAGGGTGCACAGAGTGACCGTGTGGAGGATGTTTGCCCTCGTAGGAGAGATTAGGGCTAGGGGACACAATTTGGAAATCAGGGATCTCCCATTTAAGATGGAAATAAAGAGTTTTTTCTCAGAAGGTTATTAAGATAAATAATAACATGCTCCATTTTGGTGAGGCAAATCAGGGTAGGTCCTGTGCAAAGGTTGCTAAACAAAGAGACCTTGGAATGCAGATTCATAGTTCCTTCAAAGTGGAATTGCAGGTAGACAGGGTAGTGAAGTATGTATTTGGCACACTTGATTTTATTAGTCAGTGCATTGAATTTAGGAGTTGGGAAGTCATGTTGCTGCTGCATAGGACATTGGTTAGGCCAATTTTGGAATGCTGCATTCAGTTCTGGTCTCCCTGCTGTAGGGAGGATGTTGTTAAACTTGAGAGGTTTCAAAAAAGATTTACAAGGATGTTGCCAGAGTTGGAGAGTTTGAGCTGCAGGGAGAGGCTGAACAGGCTGGGGCTGTTTTTCCTGGAGCATCGGAGGCAGAAGGATGATCTTATAGGGGTTTATAAAATCACGAGAGGCAAGGGTAGGGTGAATAGTCAAGGTCTTTTCCCCAGGGTAGGGGAGTCCAAAACTAGATGGCATAGGTTTAAGGCAAGTGGGGAAAGATTTTAAAAGGACCTAACAAGCAACATTTTCATGCAGAGAATGTTGTATTTATGGAATGAACTGCCAGATGAAGCAGTGAAGACAACTGCAGATGCTGGAATCCAAGGTAGCCAAGCAGGAAGTGGGAAGAACACAGAAGCCAAGCTTGCAGAGGAAGTGGTGGAGGCTGGTACAATTACAACATTTCAGGCAGCATGGTGGCTCAGTGGTTAGCACTGCCGCACTTACAGTGCCAAGAACCCAGGTTCAATTCCAGGCTCAGGCGACTGTCTGTGTGGAGTTTGCACATTCTTCACGTGTCTGTGTGAGTTTCCTCTGGATGCTCTGGTTTCCTCCCACAGTCCAAAGATGTGCAGGTTACGTGAGTTGGTCAAGCTAAATTCCCCATAGTGTTCAAAGTTGTGCAGGTTAGGTGAATTAGTCAGGGATATATGTAGAGTAATAGGGTAGGGAAATGGATCTGGGTGGATCAGTCTCTGAAAGGTCAGTGTGGATTCATATATGAAGGCATCTGCATGGGTATACGAATAGGAAGGGTTTAGAGGGATATAGGTCAAATGCTGGCAACTGGAACTAATTTCTTTTAAGATATCTGGTCAGCATAGACCAGTTGGACTGAAGGGTCTGTTTCCAAGCTGTACATCTCTATGAGTCTATGACTATAACTACAAAATCAACTTCTGAAGAGAGCAGTGGAGAATGGGTCATTGAATATTTTTAAACCAGAGTTAGATTGATAAAGAAGTCCAAACATATAGGGATGGGTGAGAGAGTAGAATTGAAGCCATAATATGTTTAACTATGATCTCGTCACGTGGTGGAGCAGACTCAAGGGGCAGATGTCCTGCTCCTATCTTGTATGTCTGCATGCCCATGTGTAAATGCAAAAGGGCCATTCTGTTCATCTAGCTCTGCTAACTGGTGCTCCCTCTGCCTAGAGATAAATTCAATACAAACCTTAACAACTTGTTCCTGCAAGTGCAACTTCATTCTCATCTTGCGGTGAGCAGAATGAAGAATGCCAGTATATCAGGTATAGACTTTCCATCAGATCAGTGAGCAGAACATGAATTATCTATCTTTAAAAAAAGCACAGGAAATGCTGGAGAAACACGTCTGGTCTGGCTGCATCTGTGGAGAGTGAAAAATAGAGTTAACATTTCAAGTTCACTGACTTCCTCAGAACTGTGCCGTCAATATTCTATGTTAGACAAGCAGGAGGCTGGACGAACACAGCAAGCCAGGCAGCATCAGGAGGTGGAGAAGTCAAGTAACCCTTCTTCAGGACTGAAGGTGGGTTTAAGGGGAGCTGCAGATAAGGACATAGGGGTGTGGCAGCAGGGTGGTGAAGGATGGATAGGTGAACACAGGTAGAGGGAATGATCTGGTTGGTCGATGGGAGAGATTAATCCAGTCAGTAGTTGGAAGGAAGGGTCGATCAGAGGACTGGAAACTCAGTTGCTTGGTGAAACTTGTCCTAAGTGTACGTTTGGTCTCACTTCACTGATGTAGAGAAGACCAAGCACCTCAGCCGGGCCTGAAGGGGCCGACCTGACCTCCCAGTCACCGCCCATTTTAATTCCCCTTCCCACTCCCTTTCCAACATAAAGATACTTGGCTTCCTCTGTTGCCATAACGAATCAGACCACAATTTGGAGGAACAGCACCTCATTGTCTGCCTGGGCAGCCTACAGCCTGGAGAACTCAACATTGAGTTCTCCAATTTCAAATAACCTTCCTTCCCATCCCTTGATAACCTTCAGAGCCCCTCTCCATCCAGTTCTCTTCCATTCCTTTGACTGACCCTTCCTTCCAGCTACCAATCAGATTCAGTCCTCCCACTGACCAACCAGGTCATACCTTCTACCTGTGTTCACCTATCCCCACCTCACCACCCGTCCCCTCTCCCCACCCAAAACCCTCCTCAACACACCACCTCCTCCTCACCTTACCTGCAGCTCCCCTTACCCCAGGCCTGAAGGAGGGTTACACCCGAAACGTTGACTTCTCCACCTCCTGCCTGGCTTACTGAGTTCTTCCAGCCTCCTGCTTGTCTACCTTGGATTCCAGCAACTGCAGTCTTTTTCTCTCTATGAATATTCTGAATTTCAGAAAAGATCCAAGTCAGACATGAAATGTTAACTCTGCTTTTCTCTCCACAGATGCTGCCAGATCTGCTGAGTTTATCCAGCATTCTCTGTTTCTAACAGATTTCCAGCATCAACAGAATTTTATTTTTATTAATCTGCCTTTGCACTTTGCTGACACTGATATATAGTGCAAAAATCTTTTTTCTTTATAATAATATCTGTTTTGTCATAAATATGGAGCAGGAATTGGTACTGTTTTATGCCATGCATGCCCTCGAAACAATGTCAAAACATTATTACGTTGAAACACATAGCTGGTCAAATGCAATGTAAAAGCAGATTCAATGCTTTATAGATTAAAATAAAATTCCACCCAGGAGAACGAATATAGCTAATGAGCCCTACTGTAGCTGTTTTTGCAGCAGACAAAGGGTCAGAGGAGAAGAGTGGTAGCAATAGTAAAAATTTTTTCAGTGGTATTTGAAGTCAAGTGACCATTAATGACAGAAGAGGGATGTTGCAGCTGTTAGAATCATTATCAGAATGTCTTGGTAACTGCTTTCTGAAAAATGTTCAAAATTCATTTGAAGTGTCATGCATAGTCACAGTCAGAATAGCTTGTGTCATTTTGACCTTCACGTAGATAATTCCATCTGTATGCATTTACCTACTTTGGGCATGTAAGGATTCAGTACAAGTTCTTGAGCCAAATTTAACATTCTGAAAGAGAAACAAGTCAAATCTAAAATTCCTAAGCCGTAAGTGTGATTTTTGTTGGGAAGTTTCTGGGAGAGATCATTCCAGAAAGACTTCATAACAATCTCGACAGAGAAGTGGTTATTTGTCCCAGCATGGCGTTTTAAAAAAGATTAATTCAGATAGGTGCAAGGTGCTGCATTTTGGGAAAGCAAATCTTAGCAGGATTTATACACTTAATGGTAAGGTCCTAGGGAGTGTTGCTGAACAAAGATATCTTGGAGTGCAGGTTCATAGCTCCTTGAAAGTGGAGTTGCAGGTAGATAGGATAGTGAAGAGGGCGTTTGGTATGCTTTCCTTTATTGGTCAGAGTATTGAGTACAGGAGTTGGGAGGACATGTTGCAGCTGTACAGGGCATTGGTTAGGCCACTGTTGGAATATTGCATGCAATTCTGGTCTCCTTCCTATCGAAAAGATGTTGCGAAACTTGAAAGGGTTCAGAAAAGATTTACAAGGATGTTGCCAGGGTTGGAGGATCTGAGCTACAGGGAGAGGCTGAACAGGCTGGGGCTGTTTTCCCTGGAGCATCGGAGGCTGAGGGGTGACCTTATAGAGGTTTACAAAATCATGAGGGACACGGATAGGATAAATAGACAAAGTCTTTTCCCCGGTGTGGGGGAGTCCAGAACTAGAGGGCATAGGTTTAGGGTGAGAGGGGAAAGGTATAGAAGAGACCTAAGGGGCAACTTTTTCACGCAGAGGGTGGCACGTGTATGGAATGAGCTGCCAGAGGATGTGGTGGAGACTGGTACAGTTGCAACATTTAAGAGGCATGGTGGATGGGTATATGAATAGGAAGGGTTTGGAGGGATATGGGCCGGGTGCTGGCAGGTGGGACTAGATTGGGTTAGGATATCTGGTTGGTGTGGACGGGTTGGACCGAAGAGTCTGTTTCCATGCTCTACATGTCTGTGACTCTATGACTCTATTACATCCTAAAATCCCAGCTGAACCTTTTCAAGAAAGTAGCCCATTCACCATCATCTATTTAGATCTCCAATACGATTTTAGCAAGGTGCCAAGAAATGGGAATTTTAAGATAGAGATTTGTGAGGTGAGCAGTCAGGTCTTGTGGTGCAGAAGGGATTAGCTGCACTCTTGCCATCAGAAGGTTGCTAATGGTTTCTGCATGGAGACTGATTATTGGTAGATTACCATAAGGATCAGTGTTTTTTGATCTTAAAAACTGGAAAAAGCATGTTTTAGAACACTTTCAGGAATAAAGCAAAATAATTAATGATAGAATTGCCAAGTTTGTTTTTACTCATTACAGTTGTATAAATCTTTCTTATCATGAACAATGATTGTTATCGATTTGGAATTACAATGAAAACAAAGATTGGGATGTTCTAATTAGGTGCCTTTGTTTCTTAAAGTTTAATTCTACGGTAATAAACAATGAAATAGTATCTTTCATGTAAAATCTATATTCAATATACTTATTTAATTGATTTATTTTGACGCAAACCACACAATTACTGACTGTATTTTGATAATAATGCTGAAACCTATTACAACACAGTTACATATTCAATAATAATTAATTGTTTCTAAGTCTGGAGAACAAAAAACACAGGTAGAGCAAATATGGAGAAATAAAATTCCTGTATTCTGTTTTCTCTCAATCCTTTTTCTCTTTCTCTCTCTCTCTCTCTTTCTCTCTCTCTGTCTCTCCTCCGCCTCCCCCCCATGTCTCTTTCTGTGTCTCTCTCACTGTGTCCGTCTGTCTCTGTCTCTCTCACTGTATCTCTCTCTCTCTCTCTCACCCTGTCTCAGTCTGTGTCTCTCTCACTGTGACTGTCTCTCTCTCTCTCCCTCTAACTCCATTGATTTTTGATCAAATATTTGTCTGTGATGTAAATCTTGGCATTTGGCAATTTAGATTCAAATTTTGCCTGCTTTAAAAAAAACACAGCTTGAAAATTTTGAATCATTTAGAAAAACAAATGTGTAATTGTTTTTAGCTGGAGCAAAGGTGGAATATGGAAGAATCTCTCAAATGGAGGAAATCTACTTCTGTTCAGAGTGTAGCATGCTGACATAATGGTGAAATAAATATTCGCAGCAAGATCTGATTCGCAGACAGACTGAAGGTCAACTTAAAAATGCACAAAAGAAAATATTTTGTACTAATAACAATTTGTAATATGCAAATTTTAAAATGTTAATATCAGATCTCAAACATTACTTTGACCGTGTGAAGTGAACAACATTGATTAGTGATTTTATTCTCAGGATGTCTTCTAAGAAATTTGATTGAAGCATTTGGTTCACTGCCTTTTTCCAAGAAATATTCAAATTTGGAAATCAAATGCAATAAGTTTAAATTGCAGTGGGCCAAATTCAGTTAACTGCGGCACTGAAAATTGCATCAGGTAATGTATCCCATACAAGTGTAATGAAAGGTAGCACGTATCTAGGATATTAGAAGGGAAGTTAATTAATAATAAAAAGAAACAAGCAGGAAATATTCAGCAGATCTAATAAAGTCTGTGGAGAGAGAAACAGAATGAACCTTTCAGGTCATTGATCGTTGTTTAGCAATGAATTGGTCATTAGCTAACAGTTATCACTCATGACAACATTTAGCTAGTATTGGGATCGGGTCTTTTCACTTGGATTCCTGGGAACTGGGGAGAGGAGGCCTTGACATATGTCCTTGTGGAAGTCCCTCCAACATCCAGCAGTTGGCAAAGATAGTGGTTCCACTATCAATGGTAGTGAGTTCGGACTGGGCTAGCAGCCCTGAGAGGTGGGCAACCATCCTCAGCCTGGTGTAGTTAATTGGCCAGTTTCATTCAGTCCAGTTTCTCACCATCTGTCCATGACTGCTCATGCCTGCTTCTGCTCCAAGAGACAGAACAACTTGAGCCCTTGGTAAGATTCGAACAAGTGAGTCTGCAGACACTGTCACAGAGTTTGCCACCATTTGCACAGACTCTGAGCTCTGCATGAAATCTTTTCCCAAGTTTGAAACAGTCTCCTCCACTCCACTTTGTAGAGACATTGTGCAGGCTTTCCGGTACATAAACATTTCTGAGGGCACACCAATCAACCTTCTCCTACCCTCTAGCCCATTGCTATCCTTACTTGAGTCCTCCACATAAGGCCTCATTTGGGCTGCCACCCAGCTAGTCTGGTGACTCACCACATATTGATCCTGTCCCTCTATTAACCTCAATGGAAGGACCTGAGTTAGTGACTGAAACTGTCAGATCAAGCAAGGGTGTTCTTGATCAAGCCCTTTATTGTGGTTGCATTATCTGTCAGGTCTTGAATACTGGAAAGCATAATGAGAGAAAGGAGAATATTGAGGTGATGGAAGACATGATTGTGTGGAAAGCCAATGTTCACAGTCTTGAGAAGACAATAGCATGGTGGTAATGAGTGTCATATTCAAACCACTCTTTCAGTAAAGGAACTACTCTGGAATCCTCCAGGTCCTGAGATTGATCAACATTTAGGCTTTAGCATCTTTGAGGATGATGCTTGAATTTCAGTGGCTACAGTCATAGTACCGAGTTCAGCAGCATGATGATTGCATTGGACAGGGCTCCTAATGTTGAACAACTCAGAGGTAGGAATTCTATAGGGTGATTGTGTAGGGGGATGGTGCAGTAGCAGACTGGAGAGGAATCAAATGGTTTGGTTGTGCTGAGAGATTGTTGGGTCAACACAGTCAGCTGCAACTTTATCAGGACTCCCTGGAGAGATTGAAAAAGGTGTTGCTCGATTAATTCGGAATCATAAGATAAGTACAGGTAAGGAAAACTCTTTCCCCAGCTCTTTGTTCACACAACAATGTTTCATTGAGCATTAATTTGGTTCTAGCAGCATTCCAAAACTGTATTCTCTACTAATGTTCCTATTTTCTTGTTAGTCATTCTTTCTGTGAAGAAGAATGATCTGCTCTTAAACTTCATATGAATCCATGTTCCAGGCCATTACTCTTGCAGTTTACTTGGTGGTAATTCTCTTTATCTACTTGGATACACTGTTAAGATTATCTCTGTCCAGTTTTTAACAGCCCATGGTTTGTTCATAATTTGGTCATCAGATGCGAAAGCTTAGTCCCTTGACTCTTCACCAGTTAGAATAACAAAGCATTACACTGTTTCAGCTTGAATTTCTCTGGATTATATTCATTTGGTTACATCTGCTTTCTGCTCTGCACTGGTTGAACATATTTAGCATTGGGTTTACTCAATCTTGTTCAACTTCATCACTTGCCATTTAAAACCAGTCACGAAGTCTGGAGTTTTGTTTGTTCACTCACAGGATGAGGACATCACTGGCAAGGCCAACATTTATTGCCCACAGAGTAGTTATAGGTCAACCGCATTGCTTTGGGTCTGGAGTCACATTAGAATGACAGTTTCCTTCCCTAAAGGGCATTAGTGAACCAGATGGGTTTTTCCAACAATCGACAATGGGTTTTACTCGTTCTTCTTTCTTTAACAATAAAGAGCTGTCTTCACAGTCCTCACATCTTTTCAAATTCACTTTACATTTCCTGAGTTGTTTCTGAAACAACAATTCCTTATCATTGGTACTGCTTAAAAACATAAGCAGATTACAATGAGTTGTTGAATCCTTGAGCATTCTCTTCGCAGTCAATTCTGTTATTCAACAGACTTTTATTTGTATTTTGAAGAAAGTAATTACAGGTTGTCATTGAGGTTAACAATCTAAATGTATCCAATTGACACCATGGATTTGAAGTCACTTTTATTTTAAATGGTTGGCTTGTTTCCAATCCACTGAAACTTCCAGGTGTTAACTGATTCCTCATAGTAGTCAATGCTTCACAATCCAATGTTTCTGTTTGTGTTATCTGAGGAGAATAATAGAATCCCTCCAGTGCAGAAAGAGACCATTTGTCCTATTGAGCTTGCACCCACTCTCCAAAAAGCATTGCACACAGATCAAGCTCTCAAGCCTATCCCCCAACCCTGCACTTAGAACAGCCAATCTACTGAAATTGCACAATTTTGGTCTATAAGAGGAAACCAGAGCACCTGGCAGATACAGGGACAATGTGCAAACTCCACACAGACAATCACCCAAGGTGAGAATTAAACCTCAGTCCCTGGTGCTGTGAGGCAACAGTATGAGCCACTGTGCCGTCCAATTCACCTAAGCGGTCGGGTTTTGCTATTGCATCTAGTTGGACAGCTTCTTGGAGTGATCAAGATAAAGGGATTGATTGGTCAGTGACACTTTAGTGCCTTGAATAGCACCAGTTCTGAAGGAGAGAAAAGTATGTTATGGTTCTGTTCACCAAGCTGGGAATTTGTGTTGCAGACGTTTCGTCCCCTGTTTAGGTGACATCCTCCGTGCTTGGGAGCCTCCTGTGAATCCCTTCTGTGATCTTTTCTCCGGCATTTATAGTGGTTTGAATCTGCCGCTTCCAGATGTCAGTTCCAGCTGTCCATTGCAGTGGTCGGTATGTTGGGTCCAGGTCAATAGCTGGTCATGTCGTTTCGTGGCTAGTTGATACCAACTAGCACGAAACGACATGACCAGCTATTCTTAATAGCTACACACGCAGATGACAAGCAACATGAATTCGACTGGGACAACACTACTATTATTGGACAAGCCAAACAGAGAACAGCCAGGGAATTCCTAGAGGCATGGCACTCATCCACTGATTCAATCAATAAGTACATCGACCTGGACCCGATATACAGACCACTGCAGCGGACAGCTGGAACTAACAACCGGAAGCGGCAGATTCAAACCACTACAAATGCCCGAGGAAACAACACAGAAGCGATTCACAGGAGGCTCCCAAGCACTGAGGATGTCACCTAGACAGGGGACGAAACGTCTGCAACACAAATTCCCAGCTCGGCGAACAGAACCACAACAACAAGCACCCGAGCTACAAATCTTCTCCCAAGCTTTGAGAGAAAAGTATGTCAAGGTGGTCTCCTTTTCCACTCTATCGATACAAGGTGTTCCTCTTCCTCACTAGTTCTTCCTACCAGAATTCCAGTGAGTGCCTGAGAGTCTGTGCACCATCCTGAAACATGGTATTGTGTGTCAGCCTGCACATTCCATGTCTCTGGGAAATGTGTGCAAGTGGAACCTGCAAATAAGGGTCTATGAGCATTTTGTCTAATCAGCATTTCCGTGCTAATCTTCATGCTTATGGTTTAGCAAGTTCAAATTATGGAAATCACCAGAATTACATTCTGTGACCAAAAGTTCAAATGTTCATGTTAGCACAGCAGCTGTTTAGAGCTTTTTTTACATCTTTTTTCACATAAATAACCCCTTTAATGTTTTAACTTCATAAGATGGTGCATGTACAAGCAATGCTGGTTAATTTTGTAATATCTCAGCATTTGGAAGTTGTTCCAGGAATGGTGCTTGGTGAGATAAGCTGGAATCAAATGTGAAGGAGGTCATGGTATGGGATAGGTGGTTAATAAGGCACATTTGATAAGTTAGGTGAGAAAAGCTGTTCGGTCTTGTATCGAGAAAGCCTTCCAAAACAACTTAATGCAATTCTTATCTGTACAAAAAACAAGAGGTTTGGCCTTGTCTTGTACTTAAGGCAGCTTATTGGTGGCACAGTGGCTCAGTGGTTAGTACTGCTGCCTCATAAAGCTAAGGACCCAGGTTCAATTCCAGCCTTTGGCGATTTTGTGTGTGTGGAATTTGCACATTCTCCCTGTGTCTGCATGGGTTTCCTCCCACAACTGAAAGATGTGCAGGTTAGGTGAATTGCCCATTGTGGTCAGGAATGTGTGGTTAAGTGCATTATTCAGGGGTAAATGGAGAGTAACAGGGGGCATGGGTGGGTTACTCTTCAGAGGGCTGGTGTGAACTTGTTAGGCCAAATGGCCTGTTTCCACAGTGTTGGGATTCTTTTCTATTTTGCTCTCTCTACGTCTAATTTTCAGTAATTTTAAAGACTTTTAGAGGAATCCTCTAATCTTGTTTTTTTTCTCTGAAACAAAGCACAAAATATCTCTGCAGGTTCAAGTCTTCCTGCAATCATTAATTTTGGTACTAAACTTGCAAATGCTTTTTTTGATGCTTTCTCCAACATTATTACTTTCTTTTACAATGTGCGGACTAAGACCATGTCCAGTGCTTAGGTGTGACCTTACCAAGGTTTGAACTCTATACCCTGGATGTAAAATGGTCATTTTGTAGCATTTTTAAAAGGTTTGCCAATTCCCAATGTTGCCTTTAATTATTTGTTCTCCTGTATCTCTAAATTGCACTTTTGATCTCTCACATTCAGTTTCTTATTTTCTCCTACCCAGGTGATGGTTCTATTTTTACTGTCAAAGTGGATCATCTCTTTGTCTATCTATGGTGCAGTTCATTTACTGCTTGACTGCCCAGTCTCTAAATTTTGAATAATCATCTATGAAATAAATGCAGAAACTTCTGGAGATACTCAGCAGGCAGCATTTGTCGAGAGATTTAATGTTTCAGGTCTGTGACCTTGTATGAGAACTGGGAAAGTTAGAACTGTAATAAATTTTGAGCATGTGAAAATGGAGAACAGTGCAGACAGGGACAAAAGGAAAAGTCTGCTATACGTTGGATTGTAGGACAGTCATAGAGTCATAGAGATGTACAGCAGGGAAACAGACCCTTCAGTCCATTTCATCCATGCTGAGCAGATATCTTAAATAAAAACTAATCTGATTTGCAAACATTTGGCCACTATCTCTCTATACCCTTCCTATTCATATACACACTCATTTGTCTTTTCAATGTTGCAATTATACCAGCTTTCACCAATTCCTCTGGCAGCTCATTCCATACACCAGCCTCTGCATGAAAAGTTGCCCCTTAGGTCCCTTTTAAATCTTTCCCTTCTCATCTTAAATCTATGCCCACTTGTTTTGGACTCGTCGCCCTAGGGAAAAGATCTTATCTATTTATCCTACCCTTGGCCCTCATGATTTTATAAGCTCTGTAAGGCCACCCCTCAGCCTCTGATGCCCCAGAGAAAACAGCCCCAGCCTATTCAGCCTCTCCCTATAACTCAAATCCTCCAACTCTGGCAACATCCTTTTAGAACCCTTTCAAGTTTCACAACATCCTTCCTATAGTAAGGAGACCAGAACTGTCTTCTGTATTCCAAAAGTGGCCTAATCAATGTCCTGTACAGCTTCAACATGACCTCCCAACTCCTAATCTCTTTGCACTAACCAATGAAGGCAAGCATACCAAATGCCTTCTTCACTATCCCATCTACCTGTGACTCTACTTTCAAGGAACTATGAACCTGCACTCCAAGGTATCTGTTCAGCAACATGTCCCAGGACCTTACCATTAAATGTATAAACCCTGCCCTGATTTGCCTTTCCAAAATGCAGCACCTCATATTTATCAAAATTAAACTCCATCTGCCATTTCTCACCCCATTGACCAATCTGATCATTATCCCATTGTACTCTGAGGTGACCTTCTTCACTGTCACTACATCTCCAATTTTGGTGTCATCTGCAAACTTACTAACCATAACTCTTATGTTCACATCCAAATCATTTATATAAATGACAAAAAAGTGGACCAAGCGCTAACCTTTGTAGCGTACCGCTATTCACAAGTCTCCAGTCTCAAAAGCAACCTTCCATCACCACTTTCTACCTTCAGGCCAGTTCTATATCCAAACACCAGGTTATAGTCCAACAGGTTGATTTGGAAGCACTAGCTTTTGGAGTACTGCTCCTTCATCAGGTGGTTGTGGAGTACAGCACCATTTCGAAAGGTAGTCCAAATAAACCTGTTGGACTACCTGATGTTGTGTGATTTTTAATTTTGTGCATCCCAGTTCTCCAAATCATGACTATATCCAAAGAGCTCATTTTCTCTCTATTCCATGTGATCTAATCTGGTTAAATAATTTCTTTTAGTTCATCCTCATTCCATTATAATTTGATCTGAAAAATGTCAACCATTCAGTATTAATGGTGTATCACCTTACTTCCCAAGCTGCCTTCATATTAATAAAATTTGACTTGAAAAAACATTAAGGAAAGGACTAAACACAAGTTTGTGCACATTGTATAGCTGGGTTGCATCATGTTTCCTTAGTTCCATCTATTGATGACAATGAGAATTGCAGCAATCGGTGGACGCTCAGGTTCAAATAAGAACCACCTCCAGCTGTTTAGAAACTTTGCCACTTTGAAAGCAGATTGTCATCAACTCTGCTTTTCTGCCTATCTTAATGAAAACAAAGCCTTCAAAAGCATCTTCAGGTCCCCAGTATTAAGTTTGAGTTTAGTTGTGAAGACTGATAAAGGAGATTGAATTCAGGTAATTGATGGGTCTTCTCCTTACTAAAGATTAATCCTCCAAAAATGCATTTCAATAAGATGAGAACAACATCACTGGGACTAAACATGAAATAATCATGATATCCGAGTCCATATGAAAACAAATTAGCAGGTTTTATGCTCTGTTATCTGTAAGAAATGAGACAACTTTGTTGCATTATTTCTTGCAGGGCAAAAACAAATTCTTGCGGCATGTGGTTTCATGAATCCCTCACCGCAGACAATAATTTGCCTAAAGGCCAACAACAGAACCTTTAAACATATCAGTGAATTTAGCAAGTTACCACATGTATCAAAGTCCCCTGGCATTATTAATCACATTTCAACACATCACTTTATAAATCTCTTCCTCATACTTAATGCAATTCTTGGCAGAAACAAAATTAACATTGATTGCTTGAATTTTTTAATAGCTGCATGTTGAATGTTTCAAAAGACATTTTTGTCCTTGCTGATCACTATAGTTACCGGGTTTATTTACTGTACAAACAGGATATTCTCAAATAGCTTGAACATTGGATTTCTGGTCTCGACATAAGTCAGCCTGACTAGTTCCTTATGGCCTGCATCCTCGGAAATATCTGCAGAGGTAGTGGTTGTAATCTTCCAAACGTCTTTCCCTTCTGGAAAAATCCTAGCAAAATGCAAATATATCACCACTGCTTAAGAAATGAAGGAAATAGAAAGCGGGAAAATATAGGCCAGTTCACCTAACATCAATCTTTGGGAAAATGCTAATTTTTGTATTAAGGAGGAGGCAGGAGAATTAGAAAAAAAATGGCACAATACAGCGAGGCAGAGTCAACATGGTTTTGTGAAAGGGAAATTGAATTTGACAAGTCTGTTGAGGTTACTTGCGGCTACAGCATACAGGGTGGGGGGAGATGTCACAATACAGTGAGGCAGAGTGAAAGGGAAATTGAGTTTGATAGGTTCATGAAAGTTATTTGTGGCTTCAGCATACAGGGAGGCAAAGGGGATTCAATGCGTGCTTGGATTTCCAAAAGAACCAACTACCTGAAGAAGGCACAGTGCTCCGAAAGCTTGTGCTTCCAATATAAGCTGTTGGACTATAACCAGGTGTGGTGTGATTTTCAACTTTGTCCACCCCAGTCCAACAGCAGTACCTCCACATCAGATATTAACAGTGATCAAAAGCATGTTTGGTGAATAAAGGGGCTCATTACAATGAAGGCACCAGCCCTAACTTGTAACTTGCCTCCAAACCATACCCTCTGTGGGAGGTTTGTAAATATCATAGAGGAGAAATGTTCACACCTTCACAGCATCTGGACTGTTTTGATCTGTCTGAAACTTGTTAATGAGGCTAAATAAAAACCAAAAGAACTTCCAGCAATTTCTGTCTTTGTTAATGAGGCTAAAAGGAGAGTGGTAATAATCCTGGCATACTCTTTTCTTTTGGAGACACATGAAGCAGTTTTTCAGATTCATTAACTTTTTTAGCATCTGTCTTTCTCATTATAAAATTGAGAAAAATCTTCCGAGGGGTAAGCATAATTTGTACCAAAATGTGTCCAGTATTGAAAATGTGTTGCTGGAAAAGCGCAGTAGGTCAGGCAGCATCAAAGGAACAGGAAATTCGACGTTTCGGGCACAAGCCCTTCATCAGGAATGTGTCCAGTATTATATGGCAACACGGCCAAGTGCCTCTATAGATTCCAGCATTGACTTCCAAAATCTTTTTGGTCAGTACTGGGGCAATTTCCTTGGGTTTACCTTTTAAGAAAATCTCTCCAAACTAAATTTGCACAGATAACAGTGTGCAAGAATGTATTCATAAAATTGAGAAAGTGAGAGAGTGTGTAGGTTGAAAGGAACATGCAACAAAAGGACATAAGCTGAGACATAACTTAAGTTTCTCACTCTTTTCTTTGTGTGTGAACCTCTGGGTCAAACATGGCCAGTTCAAATTGCCAATGGCTTCCAAAATTACAGAACACTTCCATGCACTATCCTGTCTTGCAAATTGTGTTGAAACGTTACAAGCCGGAGGAACATACAGAATGCTGACAACAATCCACCCTTCTTCCCTTAAGTGTATCCATGGATACAGGGGCTGAATATCCATCCCAAACTCTTATGTGCCCCCTGGCTTAACTCTAACAGAAATGTAGTAGAAAAGCAAATGTGGAGGGCTAGCCATTAGATACAACAGGTTGTACTAATGGTTCCAAGAAATTATGTCTTTGTATGCTTAAGTTCACCAAAGCTAGTGAGGTTAAAATGGACTTATGTCAGTGAGCTCAGAAAATACATCTTGCTTTCACAACCAAGGTAATTTTCTGAGCATAAGATGACAGAAATTTCCATAAACTCCAAATTCCAAATTTAAAAACACAGGTAAAATAAAGTTGAAAAGAATTTTGAACTGAATCTGCCGTTGATTAGTCATAGAACCCGAATCATAGATTTACTGCTTGATGTAATTGACATGATAACTTGGATGTGCAGTTGATCTTCAGTGCTGCCTACCTCTGATCCTTCCACTGATTCTATTTTGTCATATTATTGTCCAACATCCAGTTTCGTAACCTGCACCAATTCATCCATCATCCTTGTACTCACTGACATACAATAGCTCCTGATCCAGCAACAATCAAGTTTGCAGCTAGTAAGTTTGTTTTCAGATGACTCTTTTCCCATATCGTTCATTATCTATGTTACCTTCTCCAGCCCTACATATCATTAGATTCTACACACTCCTCCAAATATAATAGCCTGCAAATCCCAACTTTAGTCACTCCACTATCAGTGGCTCTGACGTCAGTAATGTTGGCCTTTACGCCTTTAACTTTTTATTCTTTCTACCAGTCCCCTCCGTCAAGGAGCACCTTGAAACCAATGACTTTAACCAGTCTCCTGTTTCTACTAGGATTATTTTTTATGGGGCCCAGTATTAAATTTTGTTTGATAATGCTGCTGTGACATACTTCGGAATTATTGCTATAATAAAGCACAACTTGAATGCAAGTTGTCATTATTGTTGTGATAAGTTAGCTCCCTCCTCATAATTATAATAACATTTTACAAGTAAATGCTGTTTTTATATCAAAGTTTATTGCATGGGAGCGGTGGGACATTTCCCTCCAGCAACTAACAATGATTTGATGTTTTAGGAGGCAAACAGGAGGAAGATCTTTACGAACTGTGATAATGTGTAAACTGAAGATACCTTGAGGTAGAACTCCTAAACATCCCCTCACCAATCTTTCACAACTTATACATAAACAGCAGCAACTCAACACTGGCATCAAAACAAACAGAACAATCTAAAAGTTATGATGTGGAAATGCCGGTGTTGGACTGGGGTGGACAAAGTTAAAAACACCAGGTTATAGTCCAAAAAGTTTATTTCGAAGATATTTGGAATACTGCTCCTTTGACAGCTAACTGGTGAGGCAGGATCATGGGACACAAAAGTTATAGGAAAAGATCAAAGTGTCATACAACTGATGAGCTATATTGAACAAACCTGGATTGCTGTTCGGTCTTTAATCACTTAGAGTGGGTTGCAGGTTTTGATTCATTATTATGCAAATCACAGAACTACTTCCAAGTCACAGTCCTGGGACAACAAGGTTTTATGAAAAAAGGTGAGTGGGCGGCACGGTGGCACAGTGGTTAGCACTGCTGCCTCACAGCGCCTGAAGACCCGGGTTCAATTCCCAACTCAGGCGACTGACTGTGTGGAGTTTGCACGTTCTCCCCGTGTCTGCGTGGGTTTCCTCCGGGTGCTCCGGTTTCCTCCCACAGTCCAAAGATGTGCGGGTCAGGTGAATTGGCCATGCTAAATTGCCCGTAGTGTTAGGTAAGGGGTAATGTAGGGGTATGGGTGGGTTTCGCTTCGGCGGGTCGGTGTGGACTTGTTGGGCCGAAGGGCCTGTTTCCACACTGTAAGTCTAATCTAATCTAATCTAATCTCATAGAACATAGAATGCAGTACAGGCCCTTCAGCCCTCGATGTTGCGCCAACCTGTGAAACCAAACTGAACCTCATCTAAACTACACATTTCCATTCTTTTCTATATGCCTATCCAATGACCAATTAAATGCCCTTAAAGTTGGCGAATCTACTACTGTTGCAGGCAGTGCGTTCCACACCCCTACTACACTCTGAGTAAAGAAACTACCTTTGACATCTGTCCTATTCCAATCACCCCTCAACGTAAAGATATGTCCCCCTTGTGATGGCCATCGCCATCCAAGGAAAAAGGCTCGCACTGAACAACCTATCTAACCCTCTGATTATCTTATATGTCTCAATTAAGTCACCTCTCAATCCTCTTCTCTCTCACAAAAACAGCCTCATTTCCCTCAGCCTTTCCTCATAAGACTTTCCTCCATATCAGGTAATATTCTAGTAAATCCCTTCTGGATCCTTTCCAATGCTTCCACATCCTTCCGATAATGTGCTGACCAGAACTGTATGCAATACTCCAAATGCAGCTGCACCAGAGTTTTGTACAGCTGCAGCATGACCTCATGGCTCTGACTCTCAATCCCTCTACCAATAAAAGCAAACACATCGTATGCCTTCTTAACAACCCTGTCATCCTGGGTGGCAACTTTCAAGGATCTATGTACTTGGACATTGAAATCTCTCTGCTCATCTACACTGCCAAGAATCTTACCATTTGCCCAGTACTCTGCATTCCTATTACTCCTTCCAAAGTGAATCACCTCACACTTTATTGTATTAAACTCCATTTGCCACCTCTCAGCCCAACTCTGTGGTGTGTCTATGTCCCTCTGTAACCTGCAACATTCTTTGTCACTCTCCACAACTCTACCAACCTTAGTGTCATCCACAAATTTACTACCTCATCCTTCTATGTCCTCATCCAGATCATTTATAAAAATGACAAACGGCAGTGGACCCAAAACAGATCCTTGCGGTACACCACTAGTAACTGAACTCTAAGATGAATGTTTCTCATCAACCACCACCCTCTTTCTTCTTTCAGCTAGACCATTTCTGATCCAAACCGTTAAATAACTCTCAATCCTATACCTCCGTATTTTGTGCAATAGCTTAGAGTGGGGAACCTTATCAAACGCCTTACTGAAGTCCATATGCACCACATGAACTGCTTTACACACATCTACCTGTTGGTCACCATCTCAAAGAATTAAATAAGATTTGTGAGGCACGACCTACCCTTCACAAAACCAATGTTAAAATTGATTGAGAAAACTGAGTGGATTTTTTAGTCGAACAATTCCTTTCAATAATTATACATTTTTAGCATCAGTCCCTATCATCACACTCAAAAGTGAGCAATATAATTTTAACACTAAATAAAAGTGATTATGTGTTTTTGTTACTCGTGGAAATGGTATTTTTGGACTGCAGGGATGCTGACAACACTTCCTTTGATTGGGTCGCAGGGCCTAATTGGTTTACAGCAGTACAGGATAGATGACTATTGAAACTTAAGAAGACAAGGTTCTTGTCTAGACAAAATGTTGGTGAGACATGGTCACTAAGAATATCATTAGACCTGTGGATATAGGTCTGCCCTCCATGAGATCTTAACATGCTCTGCATTGTCCCCTCTCTAGGCTGCACAACATCATCATATTGGATAGGGTTTAATTCAGTCTGAAACATTAAGCCCCAATGCAGCAATGAAAATGTATGAATTGTGGCCTTTCTAGATAAAGGTGATCAACCAAGTCATTGATGAAATGAAAAGTACTGTGAGAGAATGACATAGCCATTACCAACTATTTGTAAATGGGAACCTGAATTAATTCCCTATCAAAAAAGAATTGTGATGCTGTTTTAAGCTTCCGTAGCACTTCTCATGTTGGCAAAGAAACGATGCACTTTACAGAAGTTAAAAAAAAGTACTTTCCATCTAAAATGATGACGAAATTCAAATGGAGTGGGGTTGTAATGGTTAAGAGTTGAGAGAATGTGAGAAGAGTTTTTTAAGAGTCAGAAGGGGACATGACTAAATGGAGTAACTAGGAAAAATTATGGCAGTTTCCAACAGCAATAAATACTTTGCACTTCCTACACACTTCATGTGCACCAATAACTGGAACTTGTGTCTTTCTCAAGAAAGCCTCAAGTGTTAAAACGGTTTCATACCATCTCACAAGGTATTTGCTTCTGCACTTCCAGGCATACCTACTGTTTGCAAGCATCATAATCTGCACTCCGTTCAGACACCTACATTAGACAGCTTTCACAATGCAAGAACAAGGCTCTAATATCATGACGAAGCTGGTAGGATCCATCAGGGGTTCTTACTTTTGCCTGCTTTCTCTTTTAACATCAATCTTAACTAATCTGAGGGCTAAGATAAATTCAAGTGCATTTTTGTAATCAGTGAAAACCAGATCATGCATTAATAAAAGTCTTTGAGGCAACTTTGGCTATGTTTGTGTGTCCAAATTCTTTATACCCACTCCCCACCCCTTCCTGCCAAGCCTGTATGAAATTATCAACAAAACATCTTCATGCCTCCAATAAAAGTCATTTTAATCTCAGTGGTCTGCCTACAAGGTTGTCAGTTAGAACTGCTATTGTAACTATTCAATCCCTCAGTTCTTATGTTCATATTTCTATTGTATTGAACAGAAATCTCTGCTTACTTGTCTGCTGTACTTTAACCTTGCCTCAGCTAGAGGGTCAGTTTACACCATACTCAGGAATGCTGTGTACAAGTTTAAGAAATAAAGACAGAAGGCTCGTGAATTACAGTGATGTTTAGAAGAGAGAATGCGTCTCCTAATTATATGTTAACAACACCAAAAACACTTTGTAGTGATTTAAATATAGCAATTAAAGTGAAAAGAAAATGAAACAGGCAGGAAATTTGCAAACAACATACAGTTGAAAACAGGTGTCTTCAAAGAAGCAATGTTATGAGCACATTAAGTGCACCAGCCCTAACCAAGTGTTACAATAATACCCCTGTGCCTTGGGATAACATATCACCTATTGTAAGACATAATTATCATAATATTTCTGTGCCAAGGATTAACGTGCCATCTATTAAACAATGTGGCAATTTTCTTGGAAGCACTGTCACTTTCATGGTGAAAAGTAAAAAAAAACTTGAAAAGTTAGGGGAATGTAATTTGATTTAATAATTTAATTGTGAAATAACTGAAAACATCTTTAGGGGAATGGTGACTGTGATATTGTATTAATGAATATGAAAATGTTGGGGTATTCGTCACGATATAGGACCTCATGTGAAAGTACGAGTCATCATGTAACAACGTGGGTTATTAAATGGGGTTGTGGTAGAGATATGAATGTGTTCATGATGGAGGAGTGTTGGACATCATTTCTGTCCCTTACCCTGACACAATTAGCCCTGATCTAAGTTTCACACCTATGGCTGACAGCTTGCCCAAAATGGAAGTTATTCATCCATTCCATGAAAATAGAGCCAGAGATAGACAAGATAGTGAATAAGGCGTTTGGTATGCTTGCCTTTATTGGTCAGTGCATTGAGTATAGGAGTTAGGAGATCGTGTTGCGGCTGTACAGGACATTGGTTAAGCCAGTATTGGAGTACTGTGTTCAGTTCTGGTCTCCCTGCTACAGGCAGCTATTGTGAAACTTGAAAGGGTTCAGAAAAGATTTACAAGGATGTTGCCAGGGTCAGCAATAGGGAGAGGCTAAATAGGCTGGGGCTATTTTTCCTGGAGTATCAGAGGCTGAGGGGAGACCTTATAGAAGTCTATGAAATGATGAGGGGCATAGATAGGGTGACTATACAAGGTAGTGGAGACCAAAACCAGAGGTCATAGGTTTAAGTTGAGAGGGGAAATATTTAAAAAGGAACTAAGGGACAACGTTTTCGTGCAGAGGCGGTGCATGTATGGAATGAGCTGCTAGAAGAAGTGGTGGAGGCTGGTACAATTTAAAAGGAAGCTGGATGGGTATATCAATAGGAAGAGTTTAGAAGGATATGTGCCAAATGCTGGCAAATGGGACTATAAGTATATATAGGATATCTGGTTGGCATGGACAAGTGGACAAGGGTCTGTTTCTGTGCTGTATATCTCTGTGACTTGAAGACTGTGTGATATCTGCATAACCTGAATACATGCCAAAGCACTCATTAGCACATTTCTTTTTGGCTTGCCAGCAGGGTAATGCATCATAATCAGCAGTGTAGATGCTAATGACCATGGGAAGTGTAATTGCTGAGATCACAGCTATTGGCACCAGTGAAGTAACTGAAGACAAGGTAATTACCAACCTCATCTTTCTCTTCTCCTTACACCTCCCCAGCAATTGTTTCTTCTGACTGAGAGGCTGCATAACATGTGAACACAGCCATCTTTCAGTCTCCTCTAACATCACACTTATGCCATCAATTGTCCCGCGTGATTTCAAAAATCCAAGAATGGGAATGTGTCCATACAATTGAAGAAGTAGAAAAAGACAATAATTTTGTTTCAGTAATATAGCTTCCTTTTCTATATGGTTGGAGAACAAGCAGGAACAATGTCATTTCTGAGGGGGAGGCCCAATACAGTCAGGTGCTGAGCTGGCCAATGTTTGAGCCTTCCACAGGCATTACTCACAAGAGGGGAAATTCCAGCCTGGAGAGCTGCTGGACAGTTGGAGGCTGGCATTAGGACGTGGATACTACTGTTGGTAATACTCTGAGATGCAGTCCCAGGATCAACAGTGAACTTCAGGATCCAGCTGAGTGAAAAGAGGATGGCCTTCATGAGGAGGGCCACTAGATAGTGGAGGGAGGAGTTTCATTGGAAAGGGCTGGGATGTCTTTCAGCATACACCCCTTCCTAATGATGGGTCTTGACAATGCAGAGTGCTTGACAATGAGTGACACCCTTCCCTATAAGGCCACAGTCAAACTCAACAGAGTTTACTGAACAGCTTTTGGGAGGTACAGGCCATCAATGTACATTTGGAAAGATCCCTGGATTACCATGAAATTCCATTGGGCTCAGGAATAATTTACCATAAAAGCTCATTATTGAACCTAATTGCTTTCCTACCACCAGCAGGCAAGGTTTCCATGTGGGCTTTCCCCAGCCTGATCCTGTTGATGTTAGAAATTCATTTCTGCCCGATTCTCCCGATCACCCTTTCGCTGTGACTGCTCTGGTCAGTTCCACTAAATCCAGGTCAATGAAAATGAGAAGATGCCATCACTCAATTTCACACTCAGATACTGGACTTTAGAAACTAAGTGAGATAGCAAGTCCAATGTGTAGGAGCCAGTGTGAGATGAAAGGGTAATGCAACTTCCAATCGCTGAGGGGTGAGGTTGTAAGCTGTTTGTTGCAGGTGACTCAGTTGGGACTTTGATGGGCTAAGCTACTCAAGGAGACTAATGGATAGATATTACCAAATAGACAGGCTGCTAGAAAACCTATGCTCAATTTCCTGGAGCCTGGATGTGCAACACAAGAAATTGCAAAAAAGCTTACTGCAGACAATATTATGGTTTAAGGCCATGTACAATTGGAAAGGGTTGGGATGTCCAATTGTCCATGGCCGATTGAGCAGATCCCTTCAGTCTCCAAGGCTGAATAACAGTGTAACAGGGACCTTGGTTATGATATGGGCAGACTGGACCTATTATGGGAGCAATGAGAAATTGCCAACAGCTTATCAAAACAGAATATTGGGATCACCTACATTAGGAAGATTTATATATATATATTTATATATATATATATAAATCGTAACATCATAAACAGAATTGTAGATAGTCAGTCACCTGTTTCTGGTTACTCCTTCACAGGCTTTTGTTGCTGGAAACAAGAGTGAGATTTTGTTGCTTTGAAATTTCAGTCCATAATTTTTGCAGTATAATTAACATGCCAATTCCCTAAATCTGTCTTTAAAGTAGATTTCTTTCTAAATCTATCAGATAATAGAATGTAACAGCCAAGTGCAATGACTTGGGTGTGTTGGAAAAGAAGTTAAGGGGTTCCTTTCTCTCCACAAGGTTTGTGCCTGTCCTATATAACACATCCTTAAGGTGCCAAGAACCATGAGACAGTGGACACTGTCTAACAGAATTGAATTTTTGTGTTTTTTTTCCTCTCTGGGAATAGTGTTTAAGCCCAACTTGGTGCACTGAAAGGTAGCCTTTTTTTCTCATCCTTTGGGGAAAGGTTCCTGGTGTTCTGAATCCAAATTGTTGCTGGGCATGGACCACAGAATCAAAACTGCAGCCTTGTCCCTCAGTGTTGGTGCAGTCAGAGCTGTTCAACTGAGATTTATTAATGGGGTGGAGTAGGTGGAACTTTTAATCTGTAGCTAATGATGCCATATCTGGCTTGGCAGGATTTGATGTTGGCAGTAGGAACCTAAAATGGGAACTAATCTATTCCTCACTAACACCAGCTGAACGCATACGCAATATTTATAAGGAAGTGTTGCAGAGCATTCATAATTAATCCCTTCCATGTTTACAATGTATTCATGGTGGGGATTATCTTGTTGCTATATCCAATTAAAATGATTTCCCAGGTCAGAATACTTTGCAGTGCTTTATATAATGTAATCCTTTTTCAACAATTTAAAAGATTGTCAAAAAAATAATTTTAAAAAGCAAGATTGTAAAAAGTACCTTTTTCATAAATAAGTCAACAAACAAGTGTTTACATCTATTTATTACTGAAAACAAAATTCAAAAGATTGTTGAGCCTGAAATGTATGGTGTTTCTTCCCCCATTGAAGGAGGCAAACATTCATGATTTGATTCCCATATCCGAATCCAATGTGGATTGACTCAATCAAAAGATAATATTAAATCTTAAGGCTCACTGATGCATTTGCACAAAGTTGAATTGTGGGAAGAATCGTTTTGTCAATAAAAGCCTTATTTTGTGGCTAATGTAAATAGTAGGATCGAATGCATATCAACAAATCTTCCATAATGATATTTACATGGCCTTAAACCATAGTTTTGTCTGCAGTAAATGGTTGCAAGATTATGGGTTGTTATGACAGATTAAGGACTGCGTTTCCTGTGGGAAATTTTAGCTGAGTACCCACCCTGATTTCTTACGAGAATTAATGACTGTTTGGTTACATCCCTAACTGTATGGACATCCATTCCGTCTTTTTTTTCCTGCTACAAATAAACTGTGATCGGTTTCAATGGTTGTCAGTACTTCTTCCAGTTTCAAATTCAGAAAGGCTCCATCTCTTTCCAGTCTAGCAATATTCTTTTCTGAAACAAGAATGAAAAGTTTGAATGATGAATGCAGACCATGGAATTCCTAACTAGATGACAGATATGGTTTTTTTTTTCACTTTTAGAGAACTGTCAACTTATTTCATTCCCAGTTCATAGAACGCAATTTTAACCATCTATTTTTCTCCTGTGCTTTATGGACGGATACTCACAAGGGCTTCTTATAGTGTTGAGTTAGTTAAAATAATCTGAATTTAAGAGAATCTGCTATTATTTTGTATCCACCAATGACTATGAAATACGTAAACATGTTTTATAGGCATTTTAAATTGTACATTATCACCATTTTGTAAAAATATCAAGATCTACAGCAGAAAGTAAGGCCCTTCAGCCCCAAACAAGACTCCACTGGTGGAAAACACCCACCCAGCCCTTTTAGTCCTAGTTTTCAGTACTTCGCCCAAAGTTTTGGCTGACTTGACATTGCAAGTGTATATCTATAAACTTCTGAAACATTATATGGATTTTTGCCTCTACCATCCTTACATCCAGATACCCACCACACTGTGGGTGGAAGAACTTGCCTTACATCCCACTAAAAGTCTGGTCTTTTAACTTAAATCTACAACCAGATCATTGACTCCCCACTACCCCTCCACAAAGGGGAAAATTTCTTCTATCTATTCTTTTATGCCCTCATATTATTATATACCTCAATCGTGCCCTTCTCCTCTCTGTTTGCTCCAGGGAAAATAACCTTAGTCATAGAGTCATAGAGGTGTACAGCATGGAAACAGACTCTTTGGTCCAACCCACCCATGCCGACCAGATATCCCAACCCAATCTAGTCCCACCTGCCAGCACCCGGCCCATATCCCTCCAAACCCTTCCTATTCATATACCCATCCAAATGCCTCTTAAATTTGCAATTGTACCAGCCTCCACCACCTCCTCTGGCAGCTCATTCCATACACATACCGCCCTCTGCCTGAAAAAGTTGCCCCTTAGGTCTATTTATATCTTTCCCTTCTCACCCTAAACCTATGCCCTCTAGTTCTGGACTCCCCCACCCCAGGGAAAAGATTTTGTCTATTTACCCTATCCATGCCCCTCGTAATTTTGTAAACCTCTGTGAGGTCTCCCCTCAGTCTCCGATGCTCCAGGGAAAACAGCCCCAGCCTGTTCAGCATCTCCCTGTAGCTCAAATCCTCCAACCCTGGCAACATCCTTGTAAATCTTTTCTGAACCCTTTCAAGTTTCGCAACATCTTTCAGATAGGAAGGAGACCAGAACTGCATGCAGTATTCCAACAGTGACCTAACCAATGCCCTGTACAGCTGCAACATGACCTCCCAACTCCTGTACTCAATACTCTGACCAATAAAGGAAAGGATACCAAACGCCTTCTTCACTATCCTATCTACCTGCGACTCCACTTTCAAGGAGTTAGGAACCTGCACTCCAAGGTCTTTTTGTTCAGCAACACTCCATCGGACCTGACTATTAAGTGTATAAGTCCTGCTAAGATTTGCTTTCCCAAAATGCAGCATCTTGCATTTATCTGAATTAAACTCCATCTGCCACTTCTCAGCCTATTGGCCCATCTGGTTCAGATCCTGTTGTAATCTGAGGTAGCCTTCTTCACTGTCCACTACACCTCCAATTTTGGTGTCATCTGCAAACTTACTAACTGTACCTCTTATGCTTGCATCCAAATCATTTATGTAAATGACAAAAAGTAGAGGGCCCAGCACCAATTCCTGTGGCACTCCAGTGGTCACAGGCCTCCAGCCTGAAAAACAACCCTCCACCACCACTCTCTGTCTTCTACCTTTGAGCCAGTTCTGTATCCAAATGGCTAGTTCTCCCTATATTCCATGAAATCTAACCTTGCTAATCCGTCTCCCATGGGGAACCTTGTCGAACGTCTTACTGACGTCCATATAGATCACATCTACTGCTCTGCCATCATCAATCTTATTTGCTACTTCTTCAAAAGACTCAATCAAATTTGTGAGACATGAGTTTCCACACACAAAGCCATGTTGACTATCCTGAATCAGTCCTTGCCTTTCCAAATACTTGTACATCCTGTCCCTCAAGATTCCCTCCAACAACTTGCCCACCACCGAGGTCAGGCTCACCGGTCTATAGTTCCCTGGCTTGTCTTTATCACCCTTCTTAAACAGTGGTAACACATTAGCCAACCTCCAGTCTTCCGGAACCTCACCTGTGACTATCGATGGTACAAATATCACAGCAAGTGGCCCAGCAATCTCATCTAGCTTCCCACAAAGTTCTCGGGTACACCTGATCAGGTCCTGGGGATTTATCCACCTTTAACTGTTTCAAGACATCCAACACTTCCTCCTCTGTAATCTGGACATTTTGCAAGATGTCACCATCTATTTCCCTACAGTTTATATCTTCCATATCCTTTTCCACAGTAAACACTAATGCAAAATATTCATTTAGTATCTCCCCCATTTTCTGTGGCTCCACACAAAGGCTGCCTTGCTGATCTTTGAGGGGCCCTATTCTCTCCCTAGTTACCCTTCTGTCCTTAATATATTTGTAAAAACCCTTTGGTTTTTAATTCTATTTCTATTTGCCAAAGCTATCTCATGTCCCTGTTTTGCCCTCCTGATTTCCCTCTTAAGTATACTCCTACTTTCTTTATATTCTTCTAAGGATTCACTTGATCTATCCTGTCTATACCTGACATAGCTGAAAAGTGTGTTGCTGGAAAAGCGCAGCAGGTCAGGCAGCATCCAAGGAGCAGGAGAATCGACGTTTCTGGCATAAGCCCTCCTTCAGGAATGAGGAAGGTGTGCCAAGCAGGCGAAGATAAAAGTTGGTAGGAGGGACTTGGGGGAGGGGTGTTGGGAATGCAATAGGTGGAAGGAGGTTAAGGTGAGGGTAATAGGCCGGAGAGAGGGTGGGGGCGGAGAGGTCGGGAAGAAGATACCTGACATATGCTTCCTTCTTTTTCTTAACCAAACCCTCAATTTCTTTAGTCATCTGGCATTCCCTAAACCTACAACCTTCCCTTTCACCCTAACAAGAATATACTTTCTCTGGATTCTTATTATCGCATTTCTGAAGGCTTCACATTTTCCAGCCGTCCTTTTACCTGCGAACATCTGCCTCCAATCAGCTTTGAAAGTTTCCAAGTCATTAGATTACTTAAAGTGTGGAAACAGGCCCTTCGGTCCAACAAGTCCACATCGACCCGTCAAAGCACAACCCACCCAGACCCATTCCCCTACATTTACTCCTTCACCTAACACTACAGGCAATTTAGCATGGCCAATTCACCTAACCTGCACAGTTTTGGATTGTGGGAAGAAACCGGAGCACCCGGAGGAAATCCACGCAGACACGGGGAGAATGTGCAAACTCCATACAGTCAGTCACCTGAGGCGGGAACTGAACCCGGTCTCTGGCGCTATGAGGCAGCTAACCACTGTGCCCACATGCCTAATACCGTCAAAATTGGCCTTTCTCCAATTTAGAAATTTAACTTTTAGATCTGGTCTATCCTTTTCCATCACTATTTTAAAACGAATAGAATTATGGTCGCTGGCACCAAAGTGCTCCCTCACTGACACCTCAGTCACCTGCCCTGCCATATTTCCCAAGAGTAGGTCAAGTTTTGCATCTTCTCTAGCAGGTACATCCACATACTGAATCAGCAATATGAAGTTTTTTTTTTGCTTTGCAAATGTGACAACATCACAACAGAGATGTTAGGAGCCTCAGGTCTATCTTTTTCCAGCTTTTTTTTACTGATTAAATTCCCGTGATATTACCAACCTGGGGATTTCTCACTGCAATCAATCAAATATTAAACTTAGTTCGGCGGAGTACTGGTTTGACTAAAGTGTGAAACTTTCTGCTGTCCTTCAGCAACCTATCCCATGTCAATATTGGATGCATAGCTATGTTTAGCTTCCAATATCAACTTACTTTAAAAAAAGGTAGCGGGGCAGGGGAGAGCTTATACAATGTTTAAGACTAATAATCATGTATAAAGCATGTTTTTGAAGCCTATAGTGAAACATAAGGTTTTTCATTGGCTGATTTAGATTTTCCTGCCGACAATGATAGTACAGTTCAGTTGTTGCACATTCAAATGTTCTTTTGACAAATTAGACCTTTACATTAGACCTTACAAAATATGTAAATATGTAAACAAATGTCTAACAATCCATGAATCTGACATTTTTTTTACTGTATATAGGAGACGTATAATGATGGTTAACCTCCTTGCCTTTCTGATAACAGTTATGGCCCTCCAACAGATTAACAAGACATTGTATGAATGCAGCAACATTATTAAAAGCAAAAATGTGCTGCTTAGTGATTTTTTAAAAAGCTAATATTTTAACCAGCACCACTGACTGCTAACGACCTTCAAAATACTGAACTCTTACAAAGCCTCAAGCTTCTATTTTCAGAAAATGTTATGAACAGAAAAGTTAAATGAACATTCTTTTCTTACAAGAATGTTACTATTTATAAAAGAAAAAAAAACTCTCAGTAAGGTAGATCAGGAGCACTGAACATCAGAAGAAGGAATGTCATCTTGTTATGGTTTTATTAATTTAGCCAAATGGCATACATTATGATTTCACTAGCATCCCAGTAAGTCTGTATGGTCTTTGTTTGGGCGATTGTAACTTTTGTTTTGTTTCATTTGCTACTATCCAGAAATAAAAGACTACCAAAATAGTGGGATGTTACAGAAGGAAAAAATGATGTAAAACACCCAGAATGACTGGCATGCCCAAATTCCATATTGAACTGATTCAGTCAGTGTTAGGCTCTGTTTCAAAACAGTTTTGCTTTCAACTAAAAAGGCCTTTTCTTCAGAAATACTTGATCTTTGGAACTTGGCAAGCATATGTTTGGTTCTGGTTCTCATTCTAACTTAAAAAAAACTCTCAAGCAGACATATTGACAAGTGTTTTTTTTAAATCATAACCCTCTGTTGAAATTCAGCTAGAGGTCGCAACTGTTCTTAAAATGTTTGTGTCCAACATTAATAAGCCACCTTGCAACTGCTTTTATAAATTGAACATATAAGGAATGCTGGGAATATGGCACTCTGTACAATGAGAAATGGTTAAGCTGAATAGCACTGACTTGTTGAAGACAAGCTGGCTATTTGATTGAGTAAAAAAAAATGAATAAAAGGATATATCTGTACTCTCCTAGGACGAGGGGTAAAGGATATAGGAAGAAGGCCAGTTGTGAGGATACGGTATCTTCAATCGATTCCCTCATACTGCTGGCTATGACATCAACCGTGGTTGTACTAATGCTCCAGTCTGCTCCATGGGGTTAAAGATCTGTGGGTGTACCTGTGTCATGCTGCCTCCAGATCTGAGATATTGTCAACAGAGACGGGAATATGTCAGAGTGGATGGTGCAATCTGTGTTATACCTGTCATAGTTGAAAGGCCAGCAATGTGTGCAGTTTGAGAGGTATGGGTGTGTGTTGTAAAGTGGAGGTTGAAGCTTCTCCCCCTCCCCCTCCCCCTCACCCTCCCCAATTGAGAAATAAAGCCGAAACATCTCAAGAGGAACACTTCACCCTCCAATCTGTAAAGGGAGTGTGACAAGTGATAGAATCTGCTTTTCAGCAACTTCTAGTGGTTAAAAAAAATAAATCCTTGACACACACTATAAAATCAACAAGTAACAATTTATTTATCTAACTCTAACAGTGAACAAATTAACTAAACTACTAACAAACCGAATAAATCCCTTCTAACTACTAACTATTCCTGAATAAAGGAAGATTTTAATGGTATGCTGTTCCAATAAATACAACTCACACTCATATGAAAAAAACAGAATTTAGTGTCTTGAAATTACAGCCAGGTTACGTGTCTTCCAGAATGTTCTGTGTCTTCTCCGTTGATTCCACTGTCAGGAATATTAATTAGTTGTGCCATTGATACCATTGTTATTTCTAAGTTATAGAAGTGGCTGTGAGAGCCAACGAATTTCTCTTGAGAGCTCAGGGCTGTTAGCTCTGATAGATAGCAGTTACATGTGGGGTCTTTGTTCAACTGCCCCCTTCTTTTATACCCTTGATGACATAAATGTCTTACAATAGAATTAGACTTATGTTGTCAAAACCATCAGATTTAAATTTAATAGGTTTTTTTGGATCTAAGTGGGAGAAAGTGAGGACTGCAGATGCTGGAGAGCAGAATCGAAAAGTGTGGTGTTGGAAAAGCACAGCAGGTTAGGCAGAATCCAAGGAGTAGGAAAGTCAACATTTCAAGCATGAGCTCTTCATTTGGTTAGGACGTAGAAACGTGCAGTGCAGGGTTCCTGGACAATGAGATTGGAGGCTGTTGGTGGAAGATTGCCCGGAGGTGATGAGGTTTAGATGGTCTGGGAGATGATGGTTTGGTGATGAGAGGTGAGGTCATGATCAAGGGGGCAGTACGAGGAGGTGTCCACTAGTTGGCACCTGGCTTCAGCGGTATAGAGGTAGGTGCGCCATACTACCACTGTGCCCCCCTTTATTCATTGGTTTGATGATGAGGTTGGGGTTGGAGCGGAGGGAGTGGAGGGATGCATGTTGCAAAGGTGAGAGGTTGGAGTAGGTGAGATGAGTGGACAAGTTGAGGCGATCAATGTCACAGTGGTAGTTGGACAAGAAGAGATCGAGGATGAGTAACAGACCAGCAAGGGCTGTCCAGGTGATGGAGCATGTTAGAGGTGGGAGAAGGGGTCTTCAGAGGGTGGACACAAGTCCTGATGGAAAAAGTAGGTATGGAGGTGATGGTGGCAGAAGAAAAGTTTGATGTCGAAATGCATGTTGAATTCATTGATCTGGGAGCATAGGTGGATGAAGGTGAGGTCTTTACTGAGGACTGATCATTCATTCTCAGTGAGGGGAAGGTCTGTGGGGATGGTAAAAACATGGCAGGGCTGGGAGCTAGGACCTGGCATGGGGCTGGAGTTGGGAGTGGGGGTGGAGACTGTCTCTGGAAAGGGTGTGGTTATGGGATTGTGGGTGATGTCACCAATGGAAGTGATGCTCATCCTGGGGGTCGGGGGAATATGGAATGTGAAGGGCTTATGCTGGCAACGTCAACTCTCCTGCTCCTCGGATGCTGCCTGACTGACTGTGCTTTTCCAGCACCACATTTTTCAGTTTTGGATCTAAGTATCTGTTTTAAATTGATTGGCTAAATTCAAAAACATGTCTTCTTGTTAAAAACCGCTGCTTGGCCTGCTAACTGTATGGCCTTTTGATATAAATGTTTGAATTCGGGTGCTATCTGTGTACTTGCAAACTTTCAAGCTGCTACTCACTGACATCCACTTTAAATCGCAAAGCACAGAAAAAGCACACAATCTTTTAAGGGCACCACGTTAATGTATTCCCCATTTCACAATATTACAAACACCAAATTCTAAATTCCTGCCTCCCAATCTGCAATTACTCTCCCCAACTTTTCAGCATTGGGCAGCTTGTGAGTGTGAGATAGTGAGGTGAAGCTGGGAACATGAGGTATGAAGTGGTGCATGCTAGGGAAGACAGGTTAGTGCGTGAAAGTTGGGGTTGCACTGGTGGAGTGGAGGAGTTGATGGTGAAAGGGGCTAATGGTTCATTTGCAAAGATATGGAATTTGAAGATGCTTTCACTGACCTTTGGCACTCATGTGAGGCCATTGAGCTTCTTGCTGCACCAGATCTAGGTCAGTGTGGCTAAAATGCCTGTGACTGGTGCCTTCTCAAGATATGCCTGTTCTTCTGTAAAGGACCCCTGTTCTTCTGTATACTTTCTGTACTAACCCCTGCAGTATTCCTTCAGGGAACCTTGCAGCACACCTTGTCATGTTGCACTCTGGCCACTCTTCTTGCTGCTTGAATGTCTTCAGCAACAGGTAGCACCCCTTATGGCAGTCAGAATGCACCTCATCAATCAGACGTGAACGTTGTAGCTTTGAGTAATCTAGATTAGAGTGGTGCTGGAAAAGCACAGCAGTTCAAGCAGCATCTGAGGAGCAGGAAAATCAACATTTAGGGCAAAAGCCCTTCATCAGGAATTGAGTAGTGTAGCCTAGCTTTATTTGTCACTGTCTTAGGTGCACCTAGTCTCCTGATGAGGATGGCAGCCACTGAACAGCAATGTTTAACACTGGACTGCATACTACTGCCATTTAATTCAGCCAGTCCCATTTAACGTAGCAAACAGCACACAGTTTGCATGCTGCCTGGAGTTGAGTGGATGGGTGAATTATGTATCATGATGCAAATAGTGTTTTTTTGGGGCTCATCCAATTTCTCTGCCCATGTGCCATTGAAGAAATACATTAATGTAAACCGCTGGGGCTCATCTGGTTTTTAACTTTGTGAAATTGGCAGGCAAGCAGGAATGTCTGTTCTAACCTCAGTTTCAGCTTCAGTTGCAGGCATTTACTTTGCTGAGACCTGACTGGCTGGAATTGCCAGAGTTTGATATTCTGGGAACTGCTAATCTGTTCCCACTTTGTTTTCTTGCCACCTGTATCTGATCTTATAAGCTTCCATGAAGATGATTATGGCTGCAAGACGTGCACAGGTTAGCTGTCAAGAAATTGAATGAACTAGTCTTAGAATTAACAAACAAACTGCCTATAAGGGTTAAATTCTTTAATTCAACCTTCTGTGCAATGTAACATTGTTGAAAGGGTTATCCCCCAGTTGCCCTTGAGCCAAGTTACTTGCCAGGTCATTCCAGAGGGCAGTTTCGAGTCAGTTGCATTATTTTGGGTCTGGAGTCACACTGACCAGACAAGAAAGGATGACAGATTTCCTTCCCTGAAGGACTTTAGGTAACCAGGGTAGTTTCTACAGCAATTGATGTAGGTTTTTGTGGTCACAATTAAAGACAGCTGCTTTATAACCCAGAGTTATTAAATTCATATGATTAAATTAAATCATTTTTAAATTCCACTGATGTAGTGAGACTTGAAATTACACCACAGCATGTTAGCCTGGATCTCTGGATTACCAAGTCCAATGATAGTACCACAGCAGCACAACCTCCCCAATGCCTGGATATCTGCTATGTCTAATTAACATCTGTTAAAGGTCTGCAGGCTGTGTGCATAACAATTGCCAGATTTCTTGCAGAACACTCTCCTGGAGCTGATGAGATTCAATGCATGTGTGTGACTTCATTAGATCAGGTGCCTATTTAGTCCAATTCCTCACCAATTTTACATTTTGATGTGTTTACACAGTACAAGCGCTCTCAAAGTAAGAAAGAAAATGGGAAGTTTTCCCGACATTCTAGACAATTACCTGTTGGACATAAATGAGGAGGGGCCATAAATCACATGGGGGATTCTGTACTGTCAGAACGTTAAACCGAATATTAAACACTATCCCTCTGTCATGACATTTTCCAAAGGTGGCGATTTTCCTGATGCAAAATGGGACAATGGATTGGGATGCTATGGATATTAGAAAGTCAGCCATTTTGGAGTTCAAATCTATGAAAAACTCTGCCTCTTCTTCACTTCCATGCGGTTGGTTTTCAGGTCCGCAGTCAGGGAAGCCCTGCTAAGACAAAAGACAATTTACTGGTTTAAAGGTTAGAATTATTTTCAATACAATTTTTAACCATCACATATTCAAGGAACATGGAGCACGTGTATCCAAATTCACTTGCAAGCTCAATGATTCAGGAAATGGAAGGTAGTGACAGAACAATATTTCATTTGAGCTCATTGAATGATGATTGAATTGGTGAGGCTGCAACCTAAGAACATAAGAACTAGGAGCAGGAGTAGGCCATTCGGCCCTTCGAGCTGTTCAAAAAGATCACGGCTGATATTTTCATGGACTCAGCTGACTCACACTCTCACCGTATCCCTTAATTCCTTCATTGTTCGAAAATATATCCATCTTAATTTTAAAATCATTTATTGAAGTAGCATCAACTACTTCACTGGGCAAGGAATTTCACAGATTCACAAGTCTCTGGGTGAAGAAGTTCCTTGGAGTGGCATAAATTTGGTTCTTCTGTTATGCATTGTAGGGCCTCGGTACCAGGTAAACAGTCAATGCTGTGCCCTCATGGAACACACGTAGGAGATGGCACACACCTTGGGTAGGAATATCCAATAGTACCATTGGCACGCCACAAAATGTTGCTCTGCAATCTGTCAATACTGAAAAATGTGTTGCTGGAAAAGCGCAACAGGTCAGGCAGCATCAAAGGTGCAGGATAATCGACTTTTCGGGCATAAGCCCTTCTTCAGGAATGAGAAGGGCTTATGCCCAAAACGTCGATTCTCCTGTTCCTTTGATGCTGCCTGACCTGCTGCGCTTTTCCAGCAACACATTTTTCAGCTCTGATCTCCAGCATCTGCAGACTTCACTTTCTCCTAATCTGTTAATACTGTTAACAAGGGAGTCAAAGGGCATTAGGGTAAACAGGAAAATAGACTTCAGATCTTCTTGATTGGGTTGAGTGGATAATTGACTTTCTCTTGTTCCTAAGTCGTATGTTTGTAGTCTGACAGTGATCACTCAAGTCCTTGCAACTTTATTGCTGACCCAACATAACCAAAGTAGACAAGTAGAAGCTGAACGAATGCAGCAAGCCAGGCAGCATCAGGGGGTGCAGAAGTCAACATTTTGGGTGTAACCCTTCTTACTCCTACTTTGGATTCCAGCTTCTGCAGCTGTTTAGTTGTCTTTAACTAAGACCGTGCATAACCAGTCATTCGAGTTAGAGCTCACAACTGATCTCTGGTACATCCACATAATCCACTCAAACGTTTTGTTTTAACACACTGAATCAATAAAAGAGGAAAGTGAGAGATTTAAGTCAAAGTGCTAGACATTTCGCCATTTTGATGCCCTTTTGCATTTTCCTACTGCTGGTCAAATAGATGGCAAAGACACCCATCTGACTTAGGAAGGACCCCCATGAATACATTTGAATCAAGGTCCTCTCACATAGATTGGTTGACAGATCCTTGCAGAGTCTAGATTAGAGTGGTGCTGGAAAAGCACAGCTGGTCAGGCAGCATCCGAGGAGCAGGAAAATTGATGTTTTGGGCAAAAGCCCTTCCAGAAGGAATCAGGAATTCCTGATGAAGGGCTTTTGCCCAAAACATCGATTTTTCTGCTCCTCGGATGCTGCCTGACCTGCTGTGCTTTTTCAGCACAACTCTAATCTAGACTCTGATCTCCAGCATCTGCAGTCCTCACTTATGACTGCATGACAGATCATAATGGATGGTACTCCCATTCCCCTCCTTCTTCCTGGGAAAAAATTAACATCAAGGATTCCCGCACAAAAACCCATTGTCACAATGTGTGGGTCCTGATCCAAATAAGTCAGTATTACAACCTATGGCACAAATGTTCCTCACCAATTCAGTGAGCCAGCACAATTTCACAGAAGTTACATGGAAAAAGTTATTTTTGGGTTGAATTAGTCTCACAGTAATGGAGAAATACTTCTAAATTATTTTCCAAAGGTTTGGATACACATATAACCATTGCTAGATGCATCATGTCTAGTCTCTGTCTAGAATTTTCGCTCTCGATCAGGATTTGGCCAAATGATTCACTAGCCCCACCTGCAGGTTAAAGTAATCAAGCACCGTTCGAGGATCCCTGATCGGATAAGCATAATCAAGCAGTATCAATGGTTAATGCATCCTTCAGACCTGGACTCTGTCTCTTACACTTGAGAATTGTACCTCCTGTGGCTGTGTGGCAACGCATTTACCCTGTGGTACAAAAGGATGAAAAGAACAGAATGCTTATCTGCCATTCCTTCTCCACATATCCCTTCATGACATAACTATTTGTTCTACAAAGTATGTATAGCCTGCTGAAAATGTGCACAATGCACATTATAGGCAAATATTAATTCTAGCCCAAGTCTCTGTTCTATCACAAAATAAAGGCCATGATGTGGGGGTGCCGGTGTTCAATTGGGGCTAACAAAGGTCAGAAGTCACACAACACCAGATTATAGTTCAACAAGTGACTTCACCTGATGAAGGGGCAGCGTTTTGAAAGCTTGAGATCTCAAATAAACCTGTTAGACTATAACCTGGTGTCATATGACTTCAGACAAAATAAAGAAGACTGCTAATGGGTTACAGGTAACTGTTATGCCATCTATTTCTCTCTCTCCCTCTGCTGTTATTAAATTAAGCAATATCCATGCTCCTCTCTTCCTCATTCTGCATTTGTTTTCAATTGGAGTCATGTTTTAGAATTACATTTTTAGTTTGTCCCTCAATTATTGGATGATTTGTTAGATTGCTTGGTAATTGAAAGCATGAAGTATATTTTCTTGCCGTGTGTGCTTTGGTTGTGTGGATTCAAAGCCAAACCAAAGGTTCAAAGGAATGAACAACTTACCTCCTGTAGATAGCTATCTCTAACTCTGAGCTATATGGTAAACTATAAACAACCTCAAAGGGAAGGGCACCGAATCCCTTGGGTTACAACTTCAGGAAGTTTTCCAGGATTGAGGCTGACAGTCCATTCTATTCTGATTGGGCTCAAAAGAAGGAGGACACATCATTAGCATTGGGCCATGATATAATATTTAAGAAATGATTTGAATGAGTGAGTAATCCCAGCAACATTTTATGACATTTTAAGAACCTAGGGAGGTTTTATTGCATTAACAGCACTATATGAATACAAGTTGTCATTGTAGCTGGGCACCTGTCAGGATCTATTCACTCAGCACCAGAGAGTGGCGATGAGAGAGCATCAGCAGCAACAGCCAATGGAAAACGGGTTTGTTCACAATTCTTCGATGAAAGATTACTCTCTGTACTTTGGAGGTTCCTGAATCAGGAAAGCTACTTCTGTCATTGTTTTAGGATTGGGAAAAGCTCAAGCAACAACAACTTGCAGATTACACATTGATTGCTTTCAGGAAGTTAGATGTGGTTCTCAAGGCTAAATGAATCAAAAGGTACGGAGAGGAAGTGGAAGCAGGGTACTGAGCTGACTGAACAGCTATGATCATACTGAATAATGGAACAGGCTCAAAGGGCCAAATGGCCTACTCCTGCTCCTATTTTCTATAATGACTGTACCCATTGTCGACTGTTTGCCTTTTCATGTGACGGCAATAACTTGTCTCCTTCTCTTGTGAGCATCGAGGAAGCCACTAGAAATGAAGAATAACTTTTGGTCTCTGTTTCCTTGAGGTTCCACCAGTTCCTCAATGAATCAGTAGATATCCCTGAGAAGATTCTGAGTCCCTGATGTCTAGTCTAGATTGTTAACATATCAAACATCTGAAGCAGAAACGCATTTAGGGTAACTATCTCAGGATTCTCTCAAGGTTGAAAAATGTTTTGATAGAAAAGGGCATTCCTGAAGAAAGGCTTATGCCCGGAACATTGACTCTCCTGCTCCTTGGATGCTGCCTGACCTGCTGCGCTTTTCCAGCAACACATTTTTCAGCTCTGATCTCCAGCATCTGCAGTCCTCACTTTCTCTCAAGGTTAACATGCAGGTTCAGTTGGCAGTTAAAAAGGCAAATACAATGTTGCCATTCATTGTGAGAGGATGAGACTACAACAGCAGGGATGTCCCGCTGGATTTGTAGGAGGTCTAGAGGGGGTTTATGAGAACGATCTCCAGATGAAGAACATGTCATATGTGGACAGTTGTGGACTCTGAGCCCATCGTGCATGGAGTTTAGAAGTATGAGGGGTAATCTGATTGAAACTTGCAGAATATTGAGAGGCCTGGATTGAGTGGATGTTTCCACAAGTAGAAGAAACTAGGAACTGGGGACACTACATCAGAGCAAAGGGATGATTCTTTCGAACTGAGATGAACAGGGATTTCTTCAGGCAAGTGATGGTGAATCTGTGGAACGTATTGTCACAGAAGGCCGTGGAAACCAAGTCATTAAGTGTGTTTAAGACAGAGATAGATAGGTACTTGATTAGTAAAGGCATCAAAGGTTACAGGGAGAAATGAGGTTGAGAAACATCAGCCACGATTGAATAGTGGAGCAGACTTTAGATTTTATGAATGTTTGTGACCAATGGTGGTCTGTTTTCAGTTACTTCACTTAAACTGAAGCAGCTGACCTGAACAATTTAACTGAGATCAACACTTCATCAAAGGAAATTAATTCAACCTCAAAGGATAAGCAAACACTCAAAAGTCAGAATTTCTCCCATACTTTTACCATTTCTCCTGCTTTCCATCTGTTGCCTTGCCTGTGTCTTTCTGTTTAGTGTCTACACTTGATTTGATTTTAATGAGCTGCAGTAGATGAGATTCATTTAAACTTTTATTAATCACAGATAAATTTGAAATAAGTGGTCTGAGTAGTGACTGGGCACCTGAGGTTGTAAAACAAGAAGGTTATGGAAAATTTAACTCCATCAGTGTAACCTGTTTAGATAATAAAAAGGCAGATGAGGGGTCAGACCACACTGTAAGGTTCTTTGCACGGTGGGTGGCGTTTTAAGTGCCCCAAATTTACAAGCTTGATCCTTACATATAATGCACATTTTGTTCCTCCCACAGTACAGGAATACGAACGCAGACTTCCACATAGAGGAATCCAAGGAGAGCCTGGGAATATTTACTGTGGAGAGAGAACACTCGGGAGAAATGTATTCAAGATCATTAAGTGGATGGTTATACAGGCATTAGAAAATCTGCTTCAGGTTTCCACGGATCCCGGATAGGAATCTGGCTCAAGCTTACATTTAACTACTGCTTGCGATGTGGAATGGACCACAAAGGGAAGTAAATGGCAGAGGCTGAAAAACAAAACTATAATAGTGAATTAGATGGGCATCTGTTTAGTTAAGCTTAGTCCGATAAAGTAGTGCTTTTTTTTCTTACCATCTGCTTGTCCTCCTTCTTTTATGCCTGTATATAGGCAGTCACATGGACAGGTGGAAGGTATCGTCACAGCTAACAAACCTATTCATTAATTTCCCCATGTACTTTAGGAGATAACACATCAGGGACTGAATATTAAAGCAGAGTATACATACAATGCATTTGACCATCAAGTTCATTTTTGGCATTAATTCCACTTTAATGATAACAACTGCTTTTTAAAAATGTCTTTAAACAATACAGAAAACACCCACAATATGATAGTTATAGAAAGGTTGTATTAATGTTTAGCAGATACATTTAACAATTTACGCTATGGGGGTTTTAACTTTCACTAATAGCATCAGACAAGAGAAATCTCATACTGTTGAAGAGCTGGTGGAGAGATGGGAGGCTGAATGACCTCACACTGTGCTGTGAATGTCAATGGCCTGGTAACGTCACCCACTTTGATTTCTAGATACATTACCAGATAATGTTTATGTAGCACAGTACAAGAGGAGCCTGTGGAATCCCTATCATAATATATTCGGAGGATCCTCCCCTCTGAACCACAGCATCCGACCACTTCTCCTACTACACTCCACCCTGCTGCTGGACCTAATAATACCTTCTCCCCCCACCAGGGGACTCATCAATGCCATGTACCCCAGGAACCAACACACTTGCCAGACCCAATATCCTCCACCCACCCTCAATTCTCCATCACTTACACAGCCCCCTTGCTACCCTGATATCAAACCTAACTGGCATCTAATTCATCTGTTACCCTAACCTTGACCCACCTGGCACCCTATTTATCAGCCACTCTAAATCTATCTGCCTAGCACCTTTCCCACCTGGCACTCTATTGCCTATCAACCTGGCACTCTATCTAACTAGGTACCTACCACTATCCACCAAGCAATCTACCTTCTGCCACTTGTTATTTTAATTACTTGGCATCCTACTCTCAGCTTCCTGGCACCCTACCACATGGTATTTGAATCCTAAATACTTGGCCTTTCATGAAATCTACCAAAGTAGCCGTCTGTCATTCTCAATCTTTAAATCTCCAAATATGCCTTCCTGATTGACCTGCATTATAAGGGATCTGCCAGATCTAAAGTATAGCTCCATATTTCTGAAGAAGCCCTGATTGAAATCTCCTATCAGAATTGCATAGCTCTTTCTTACTGTAAAATAGACACAACAGAGTGGCAATCTACAAGAAATTATCTTTCCTCAGAAAATCTGACCCATAACAATTTGCAATTTCAGTGATGAGATTTCAGTCAGAGTGGAAGGAATCTAACTTGATATTGCAGAGGAGGAGATGACTCATTAATGTTTGATGTCTTATCTTTGTACTTTTTCATTTCTCAGCAATTTTGCACAACAAATTAAAGGAACCAGTGAGGAACTTTAACCCAAGGAATGTGTGTTTCAGTTACAGGTGGGAATGGAAACTGCAAGAAATGTCTACCTGCCAATAAAGACTACTCCAGCAATCCTGACATTTAACAAATTACCACAAGTGACAATGTTATAATGTTGTATTTTCTCTCATGGACAGCTTGTCAATATACTCTTAAGACATAAGTTCATGAGATCATCACTGCATCATATCATATAACCTGAGGGTATAAAGATCTCATGCTCCATCTTATCTTGGATGACTAGAAGCATGACATTCTACTCCATTCAACAGCAAGCATGTTTCTCTGTGGTAAGTAATAGCTTAATACCAGTTCAGATACTTATGTGCCTAATGAACATAATGTATCATGTTTAGTTGTAATTGATTTCTGTTGGATTCTTCAATATCCAAGCCCAATTTCTTATGTTATGAGGGATAATGTAAACATTGCCATATCAGGTAAAACACTATTTTGGATGCAATGACCCAGACATTTTTTTCTGTTTTTTTGGTGTTATGTGATAAAAATTAGGTTAAGATCCCAGCTGTTGTTAATATTTAACAAGTCAGGTTCCAGAATGAAATCTGGATTGACATAAGATGTTGATTTTTTAAGTATTTAACAAGGCCGACTTTCTCTGAAACATAACATGCAATGCTGCAGACCTAGTTATAACAATAAAAGAGAAGACTGGAAGATAAAAGAGAAAATGCCAAACTATTTACAAATAATGCAATTTTAAAGATAAGAAGACACAGTTAAATACAATATTCTAACTATCATAATGGCTTCCTTTACAGTATTCAAACATTGGAGAGAGAATTCCCTGCTCCATCAGATCTATTGCTTTGACTTAACTGTTGTTTTTTATTCCCAATTTGGAAGTGTGATAGCCTTTTCCTCAATGATTCATAAAACTGACCTTAAACACTTTCAACTTCAAAGTGTTCATAACCAAACACTTCTGATCTGGAACTTTCACACAAAGACCATTATTAACTTATTTCCCAACTTTTCTGAAATACCTCCTTTCACTGGGAGAAACCATTTCTTGCATCGAACTTCTGTTGATATCTGTTCTGTTCCACAAATCCAGATGACACAAGTTTTCTGTACAACAGCAGTAGCTTTATCATCAGATAGCCGGCGAGAGATTCAAAGCATTTCTAAGGCAGCCGAGTGTCTACTTGTAGTGACTCTTCTTCATGAATCTCTGCCTTACACACAGAGACAGTATATTTTATAGGAATTAGACAAAGGTATATTAGTCATATGGTCCATTGTCAATACATAGTTTAAAGCAGGTAATTATGAATTTACAAAGCTTGATGAATGGCGATGTCCTGTGATAACATGTGAATGGATTACAGAAACTGATTATCGTATTGTTCATGATTATATACTGATGGGAAGAAATTAAGGCAGAAGGGTTCTTACTTCTGTAAATGGGGGATTCACATACCTATGCTATGGAGAGGAAGTAAGACAATGGGAGTGGAAGGTAATTTAACAGGGTTGTGGCCAGGGCTATCAGTCTTGTCTGGAAATGGTAAATTCCTCTGTCTGGGGTTACAGGGGAATCCAGATGTGTGGCTCCAAAAGGTTCTATTTCTAAGATACAGTCAGCCTCCCCCCTACTGAGGTGTTCTGAATGTATTGTAAGAGTACAGGCCTTCAGTTGATACTGCAGTAAGTCCTTTGGCGAGGGAATGTTTAACCCTTGAGTTCCCAAAGTGTCCTGAGGGAGAAGCAAAGGACAGAACTGGCCCCTCTGTGGCATTTTATTTTCCTCACTTCAACCAGGACTTCACTGAACTGAAATCGAAAGCCTATCAGGCTGAGTGAATGCTCCATAGTAAAAATAGTCTCTTTCTGATCGTAACTTATTATCTTCAACATTTACTCTGTCCACTCATAAAGCTCCCTCAATGCAAAATAATTCCCATTATCACACCAGGTACTTTCTCTTACCTGCCAGTTCCAAAAAAAACCATATCTTCAGAAGTACTGATAAGTTAAACACCCTTACACAAACAAATAAAAATCCACTTGCTAATTGGTCAAAATCTCAGTTTTAACATAAGCAATAGTAAAGTGTATATAATATACACTTCTTACATCACAATTGGCAAGGACCCTGGTGATAACTCTTTCTCTTCTTCAAAAGAGTGGCAAGGGATCTCCTGGATTCTCCTGGGAGGGCACATAAGACCAAGGTTTAGTGTCTTTTCTGACAGACTATGGATTCAATAGTGTAGCATTTCCTCACTGCTGCACTAGAATATAATGTTTGATTTTTATTCTCAGGTCCTGAAATGAATTTAATTCAGATGTTTGTGATACAGAGGGAGACTGTTAATCTAAATTGAGCCACCCTGAAAAGCCAACTTTGAGTAAAAAGGAGGAAATAGGAGAATCAGAGGTGGTACAGGGCATGTGTGTGTCATGTGACAGTCACCCCCTGAGGAACCACTGTCTGTGACACTCATCAGTATAGCTGCTGTATATCTGACAGTACTGTCAAAGATATAAGAGAAGAATTAGTCCCAGCAAGGTAAAACTGTTACCATTTACCACCATAAAGAATATCATATTTCACTTGGCTTTTGAAAATGAAGTGATAGTATTAAAGGACAAGGGGACCTCCAATATTTCACACTATCCCCTGGCATCTGGGAGATTCCCAACCCCTATTTCTAACTCTATTTTTAGAGTGGCATAGTGGTTAGCACTGCAGCCTTACAGTGCCAGAGACCTGGGTTCAATTCCACCCTCAGGTGACTGTCTGTTTGGAGTCTGGACATTCTCCCTGTGTCTGCATGGGCTTCCTCTGGGTGCTCCGGTTTCCTCCCACAGTCCAAAGATGTGCAGGTTAGTTGGATTGGCCATGCTAAACTATTCCATGGTGTCCAGGGATGTGCAGGCTAGGTGGTTGGCCATGGGAAATGCAGGTTTGTAGGGATAGGGTAGTGGGGTGGGTCTGGGTGGGATGCTCTTCGGAGGTCAGTGTGGACTTGATTGGCTCAATGGCCTGGTTTCACACTGTAGGGATTCTATGAAAAAAAATGCAAGAGATGCAAATTTCCACTCCTCTCCAATGTGCTCTCATCTGTAACTGAGAGCTAGGACCAGCATGGAATGTATTCCTCTTGCTGATGTCCTCTGCTTCTCTGTGACCAGTGAAAGCCAATTTCTGAATGGGTGTATTCGCCTGATGAATATTGATTATCTCATGAAGGTGGCTACCAGAGAAGAGTGTAGAATTTTATTAGAGATATTGAGTCTGGTCATAGAGTCATAGAGTCATAGAGATGTACAGCATGGAAACAGAACCTTCGGTCCAACCTGTCCACGCCGACCATTTATATCTCAACCCAATCTAGTCCCACCTGCCAGCACCCGGCCCATATCCCTCCAAACCCTTCATATACCCATCCAGATACCTTTTAAATGTTGCAATTGTATCAGCCTCCGCCACTTCCTCTGGCAGTTAATTCCATACACATACCACCCTCTGCATGAAAAAGTTGCCCCTTAGGTCTCTTTTATATCTTTCCCCTCTCACCCTAAACCCAAGCGCTCTAGTTCTGGACTCCCCGACCCCAGGGAAAAGACTTTGTCTATTTATTCTATCTCTGTCCCTCATAATGTTGTAAACCTCTATAAGGTCATCCCTCAGCCTCCGACGCTCCGGGAAAACAGCCCCAGCCTGTTCAGCCTCTGGTCAGATGGAGATATGAGAAAGTACCAAGAAAGAGAAGCTCAGTTGTGTGTATGAGATGGATGTATGTCAGGATGTGATGAAGTAGACTTAGGAAGGCAGACTAACGGGTGTACACTGCAGCATTTGGTTGAATATGAAAGTGTTCCTTTCTTGGCTAGGTTAGGCCATTAAAGTGTTTCCTATAATACGAACATTTTATGGGTACAATGCTCCTGTTGCTGATCTCCTCAGCCAGCTTCAAAGTAGTCTTCTTGCTGATAGCAATGGGTTCCTTCCCCCCTCATTGCAGGGGCATATTATTCCTTTCTGACTGCACACTGACCCCAGAAATGCAGCAAAGGAAGTTTCCATAAAAGACCATACATCCTTCGCTTACCTCAAATCTATTTTTGAACTTCCATTCTTCCATCTTAACTCACTCACTTCAAGATTGCATCATTGGACTTGGAGTTGAGTGCACATAATTCAGATCCACATGACAGTGTTCAATTGTTCTGTGTTTGATTATGGGTCTCTCTTTAGTATTGATGTTCACTGTGTTCTATTAGTTAAACCTGACTGTGTGGTCTCAAGGGTATAAACAGAGATGGAAGCTGGGCTGCTCAAAGCTGCCAGAAGCTTGAATGTGATGTAAACATGGAACAGACATTTTTAAAACACTGTGAATAAAAGCTGTTACACACCTAGAGACCAGTGACATCTCTGCATGGCTCAGGGGTATAAAATATACAACAGAAAGAACTCCTGCTGCTATACACTGGATATCAAGCCCAGAAGTAAAATATTAATGAGCTGCCACAGCTAAAACATCACTGACAAGCACACTGAACTTTCTTCCCTGATTCACACACTATATTAAAACCCTGCTCCCAAAGAGTAATGGAGGCAATAATTGTCAGGTTGATTGCCCAGTTCATCTTGTGGTACACTCACAACATGCCCAATTCAAGTATTTTCCCGAAATGTTTACTGGCTTCAATCCGAATGTAAGAGAACATTCATCTTCATTTTATTTCCACCAGAGAAAAAAATTACAACAGCAATTATGTAATGCTGAAAACTCTTTGATGGCCACCTTTTCTAATGTACCCTTCTGTAAATGTTGAAGCACCTGGAGAAAAGTGAAAAATATAAGCAGAATGTGGCCTTGAATTCCAAACAAAAACATTATTTTGTGGTTATTGAAGAAGTGATGCGAGGTGTGGCATGTTGGTACAACAAACAAGGGAGGGGCTTATACAACTTATGGTACGGTCTTGGGTAGTGTTGTAGAACAGAGGGATGTAGGAGGTTCAGGTACAAATATAGATATGATGGTTAAAAAGGTATTTGGCAAGCTTGCCTTCATTGCTCAGTCCTTTGTGTATAGAAGTTGGGAAGCTATGTTGAGGTTAAACAGGACATAGGCGAGGCCTCTTCTGGAACATTGTGTCCACTTCTGGTTACCCATTTATAGGAAAGAGAGTTTTCAGAAGAGATTCACCAGGATGTTGCTACCTACGGAAGGCTTGAGTTATAAAGAAAGGCTGGATAGACTGAGACGTTTTTCACTGGAGTGTAGGAGGTTGAGAGGCAACCTTATAGAAGTTTGTAAAATAATGAGGTAGAGTTAATGATCATTGTCTTTTCCTGAGGATGGGGGATTTCACTAGGAGATAAATTTTTAAGGTGAGAGGAAATTTTAAAAAATGATGGGTGTCTTTTTTATACAGAGGGTGTTTTACATGTGGAATTAACTTCCTGAGGAGTGGTGGATGTGAGTACAGTTACAATGTTTAAAAGACATTTTGATAAGTACATTAATAGGAAAGTCATGGAGGAATATTAGCAAGGAGCAGGTAGGCAGGACTGGTTTACACAGTTAAAAATCACACAACACCAGGTTATAGTCCAACAGGTTTAATTAGAAGCACACTAGCTTTCGGAGCGATGCTCCTTCATCAGGTGATTGTAGGAGCCCTCCACAATCACCTGATGAAGGAGCGTCGCTCCAAAAGCTAGTGTGCTTCCAATTAAACCTGTTCAACTATAACCTGGTGTTGTGTGATTTTTAACTGTGTACACCCCAGTCCAACACTGGCATCTCCAAATCGGGACTGGTTTAGGTTAGGATTATGTTCGGCAAGCACTGGTTGGATTGAAGGGTCTGTTTCCGTGCTGTATCACTGTATGATTCGATGATTCTAATCTAGCTTTCTCACTGTGGAGTAAATGAACATAGGCCAAGCCTTGCCAAATCACACCATTATCCACCACTTCCTCTGATGAGCTTCCTACAAGCAGCGCTTTACTTCCCTCTAGTGGCAAGCTCCATACTGTACTTCTCGAAGGAAGGACTTGTATTTATTTGGCCACTTTCATAACCTCATGATGCCTCATAACCAATAAATCACTTTTGAAGAGTTATCACAGTTGCAAAAAGGTAAATGTAGCAGTCAATATATGCCCAGAATGGTCTCATATACAACAACAAAATTAAGGATCACTTTTGAAGGTACTGTAATTCTTTCAGACCATTTATCAAATGCTAAGCTATAACCTCCAAGATAATACAAATAGGAATACATCAGGCAGTCCCTTGTCAAAGAGGAATCCCTGTCTTGTTTACGAGGATTGTTTTGATAACTATATGAAGGGAGGTACAGCTCTTTGTTATTCAAATTCTATAATGATACATACCTAAGTAGAGCATAATGATCCGCAAATTACTGTTGGTGACATACACCTCATATAAATGATGAGCTTATGTTATTTTACTAGTGGTTGTAATCTATTAAAAATAAGCAGATTATCACTTGCACAAAAGCAACACAATAGTATTGCCAGCAGTCATTTGTGATATTATGTTTCATACTCAATTATAAGATCGTACACATTAAAATTCCAACCGGTGGTACCACAATGTAAAAATTCTGCAAGTATTCTCCTGATCAATAGAAAATCCACAAACTATGGAAAAATCTGGGATCTGAAGAGTTGGGAGTTGTGGATCTGGGAGAGTTAGGTCTGTTACGATTCGGGACTTATACTTGGCTAGGGACCAGTAACTTTCATTTTTTTCAAAGTAAATAAGCTGAAAGATCCAAGGGGCTTATCACAAGAATACAGCCAGAGGATTATATGATTTGGAATACAACTAAACAATTAGCTTTACTACATAAAGTTAAAGCAGTACAGTTTATTTCTAACACCCAAAATTAATGTGGGTAATAGACTGTGATTGAATGCTTTGTTGTCCCCATTAAATACAATATGCAACCAGAACAGATCCTGATGACTTTTCAGCATTTCACCACAGACATTAATGATACTGTGGGTCATCAAATCTCAACAAATCATGATACTTCACTTTTGCTGATCAGACCTTGAAACATCCTCTCAAGAATGGATCCATCTTGAACTGTCCTAATGCCTGCTCATGTTCTTGTCAATCGCTCTCCTGTTCCTTTCCTTGACTCTAAACTCCACTCCAGTCCTCATTCACAAATTCTTCCCCAGCAGGTAACTTCACCATGCAAAAACTCTCCCAGACTTTTCTGAGCCCTAAGATTGCTCAATGAGATTCAGCAGATACTGTTTGTGGGGTTTTTAAACAGCTTCTCTATATTAATGCTCTCAGACTTCTTGCAAACTGCTCTTGGCATCCCCAAACATGGAGCCAATCACCTTTCTACTCTCTCCGTCCCCCAGGGCTGTTTTTTAATCCTGTCTCCAATGCTTAGCTGCCTACTGATTTTTAGAACTTTCCCCTGAGTTCTAACAGCACAGAACCTTCCAAGTTATTCTTGAGTTCTCATGGAATCCCCTGCACAGAATCTGTATGGCTTCACTATCTTCCCAGCAGTGCTACTCCCTGCAGCAGTCCTAACATGGAGTCTGCTTTTTTCTGTTTCTCCAAATCCATGTCACCTTGTGGTTAATTAAATAGCAGCTATCTCAATTACTGTCCTATTGTACACTCTTTTGTCAGGTGGCTGTGTTGCTTATTTTTTTTCAAAAGGGTCTCAAGTAATTAGGACGTTAGTGATGCTGTGACATTACAAGAATTTAATGATAATTGTTTTTGTTCTCTTCATTGCTTGTTTAGGTCATAACTTTAAAACTGATAAAATATCCAATAACCAGGTCTCAAAATAACTTTCAAATGTTTCCAACATTGCTCCCTTTTGGCCTTGAGGTTATTCAGAACCTCTAGCCCCCACCCCTTGTCCTTCGCTCTCAATGCCAACTCACCTAGTATCCACAACGGGAAGTCCTCAGGATGCCTGCTGACAATGTCTGTTTAATGTCACTATAGGATAAACACTGTCATTGATAATAAACAAGAGTCAGTATATTCAACTAATGTCTTATGAAAGCAACCATCCCACTTAAGTGTTTAATCTTTAAGTGCTTAATCTGTTATATCAGCAAACATCTCCATTTTGTAAGCGGATGAAGATTTCAACCAAAATGGTCACTTGATAGGCGATTGCAAAAATCAAAGTTTAATAAATCAACTGTGTAGCACAAATCCAATAATGGTTTCATATGAACTTGCCTTCTGAAATTCCTAAAACTCTACACATGAAGGTATGGCCACGAATAATGGTGCATAGGAAGTGAATCATCTGAGGTTACAGTTGGAAGAACAGTGTCTGAGGGTGTTGTAGACTAAAGAGGTTTACATAGCTAAGGAGGAGAAAGGCCAGGAATGTAATTCAACACAAGAATGAAACATAAATTAAGATGTACGGGGTCATGTGCTGGGGTACTGGGCTATAACCAATTTAAGAACAGAGTGAAATTAGTACAGGACTGCAGGAATGAAGAAAGCTCTGTTTCTTTCTTCTATGAAAAATAAACTTAATCTGACACAAATTGTCAAGTGGATAAAAGCAGAAAAGTATGGGTTTCTTTGAGGATTGGATGATACTGTAGCATAGGGTTACTTAAGTGCAACAAGAAGAATGTTTTGGTATGTGCAAAAATACTGATAGGCTTTTGTTTGGATCTGGTGTGATCGGTTTCTGGAAAAAATATAGCATAGCTCACCTGTTTGGAATCATTGATAGCGCCCTTTCTGATCTCCAACTTATTTATTGGTTGTTACTGAGCTGGCTAGACAGTTTGGAAGTTGACCTGTGTGCGTTTAAGTGTTGCTTACAGAATGTAATGAGCCAATATAAAACAGCTTTGAACTAGAATAAATGTAGATTCTCTTGATTTCATGAAGACATTGGCAGTTGAGTACTTCCTTTGGGAAATTAAATAAGTCTGGAGCGTCTATATTACTATATTTACAGAAGGAGCGATGCCTTTGTTCAATCTATTAGTTATCACATCATTGTATTAGAAGCAAAAGGATTAGTTTCAGAATACTCAACCTTCTGGAGAACCTGGGTAAGCAAACTGTAAGTTATAGGTAAAAACAATGACTGCAGATGCTGGAAACCAGATTCTGGATCAGTGGTGCTGGAAGAGCACAGCAGTTCAGGCAGCATCCAAAGTGCAGCGAAATCGATGTTTCGGGCAAAAGCCCTTCATCAGGAATAAAGGCAGAGAGCCTGAAGTGTGGAGAGATAAGTGAGAGGAGGGTGGGGGTGGGGAGAAAGTAGCATAGAGTACATAGGTGAGTGGGGGAGGGGATGAAGGTGATAGGTCGGAGGCGGGGAGAGGGTGGAGTGGATAGTGGAAAAGAAGATAGGCAGGTAGGACAAGTCATGGGGACTGTGCTGAGCTGGAAGTTTGGTACTAGGGTGAGGTGGGGGAAGGGGAAATGAGGAAACTGTTGAAGTCCACATTGATGCCCTGGGGTTGAAGTATTCTGAGAGGGAAGATGAGGCGTTCTTCCTCCAGGCGTCTGGTGGTGAGGGAGCGGCGGTGAAGGAGGCCCAGGACCTCCATGTCCTCGGCAGAGTGGGAGGGGGAGTTGAAATGTTGGGCCACAGGGCGGTGTGGTTGATTGGTGCAGGTCCCAGAGATGTTCCCTAAAGCGTTCTGCTAGGAGGCGTCCAGTCTCCCCAATGTAGAGGAGACCGCATCGGGAGCAACGGATACAATAAATGATATAGTGGATGTGCAGGTAAAACTTTGATGGATGTGGAAGGCTCCTTTAAGGCCTTGGATGGAGGTGAGGGAGGAGATGTGGGCGCAGGCTTTGCAGTTCCTGCGGTGGCAGGGGAAGGTGCCAGGATGGGAGGGTGGGTTGTAGGGGGGCGCGTGGACCTGACCAGGTAGTCACGGAGGGAACAGTCTTTGTGGAAGGCGGAAAGGGGTGGGGAGGGAAATATATCCCTGGTGGTGGGGTCGTTTTGGAGGTGGCGGAAATGTCGGCTGATGATTTGGTTTATGTGAAGGCTGGTAGGGTGGAAGGTGAGCACCAGGGGTGTTCTGTCCTTGTTACGGTTGGAGGGGTGAGGTCTGAGGGTGGAGGTGTGGGATGTGGACGAGATGCGTTGGAGGGCATCCTTAATCATGTGGGAAGGGAAATTGCAGTCTCTAAAGAAGGAGGCCATCCGGTGTGTTCTGTGGTGGAACTAGTCCTCCTGGAAGCAGATACGGCGGAGGCAGAGGAATTAGGAATACGGGATGGCATTTTTGCAAGAGGTAGTGTGGGAAGAGTTGTAATCCAGGTAGCTGTGGGAGTCAGTGGGTTTGTAAAAAATGTCAGTGTCAAGTTAGTCATCATTAATGGAGATGGAGAGGTCCAGGAAGGGGAGGGAGGTGTCAGAGATGGTCCAGGTAAATTTAAGGTCAGGGTGGAATGTGTTGGTGAAGTTGATGAATTGCTCAATCTCCTCACGGGAGCACGAGGTGGCGCCAATGCAGTCATCAATGCAGCAGAGGAAGAGGTGAGGAGTGGTGCCTGTGTAATTACGGAAGATTGACTATTCTACGCAGCCAACAAAGAGACAGGCATAGCTGGGGCCCATACTGTGCCCATGGCTACCTTTTGGTCTGGAGGAAGTAGGAGGATTCGAAGGAGAAATTGTTAAGGGTGAGGACTAGTTTGGCCAAACGAATGAGAGTGTCAGTGGAAGGGTACTGATGGGGACGTCGGGAGAGGGAAAAACGGAGGGCTTGGAGGCCCTGGTCATGGTGGATGGAGGTGTAGAGGGACTGGATATCCATGGTGAAGATGAGGCATTGGGGGCCAGGGAAATGGAAGTCTTGGAGTAGGTGGAGGGGTGGGTGGTGTCTCGAACGTATGTGGGGAGTTCCTGGACTAGGGGGGACAGGACAGTGTCGAGGTAGGTAGAGATGAGTTCAATGGGGCAGGAGCATGCTGAGACAATGGGTTGGCCAGGGTGGTCAGGCTTGTGGATCTTGGGAAGGAGGGAGAACCAGGCAGTGCGGGGTTCCCGGACTATGAGGTTGGAAGCTGTGGGTGGGAGATCTCCTGAGGTGATGAGGTTCTGTATGGTCTGGGAGATGGTGGTTTGGTGATGTGGGGTGGGGTCACGGTCGAGGGGGCAGTAGGAAGAGGTGTCCTCGAGTTGACGTTTGGCTTCAGCGGTGTAGAGGTCAGTGTGCCAGACTACCACTGTGCCCCCTTTATCTGCTGGCTTGATGGTGAGGTTGGGATTGGAGCAGAGGGATTGGAGTGCTGCACGTTGTGAGGGTGAGAGGTTGGAGTGGGGGAGGGGGTAGACAGTTTGAGGCGGTTAATGTCCCAGCGGCAGTTGGAAATGAAGAGGTCGAGGGCAGGTAATAGGCCAGCGCGGGGTGTCCAGGTTGATGCAGTGTATTGGTGGTGGGCGAAGGGGTCCTCGGAAGGTGGGCAGGAATCCTGATTGTGAAAGTAAGCTTGGAGGCGGAGGCGGTGGAAGAAGTGTTCGGTGTCACGGCGTGTATTAAATTCATTGATGCGTGGATGGAGGGGGATGAAGGTCAGTCCTTTGCCGAGGACTGATCGTTCGTCCTCAGTGAGGGGAGGGTCTGGAGGGATGGTGAAAACTCGGCAGGGCTGGGAGCTGGGATCTGGTGTGGGTATGGAACTGGGAGTGGGGTTAGAGCCAGTAACTGGAGTGAGTGTGATGGTGCGGGGAATGGGGATGGAGTGATGAGCAGGGGTGATGTTCCCCTCAGGGTTCTGGGGTTGGGGATAGTGACAGTGGGGTGTGTCAGCAGAATGCAGGTGAGTGGTGCTGGTGGGGGCAGAAGTGGTGGCAGACACGGCAGTAGGGGTGGCGGAAGTTTCCAGTTTTCTCATTTCCCCTTCCCCTACCTCACTCTAGTTCCAAACTTTCAGCTCAGCACTGTCCCCATGACTTGTCCTACTGACCTATCTTCTTTTCCACCTATCAACTCCACCCTCCCCCTGCCCCCTACCTATCACCTTCATCCCCTCCCGCACCCTCCTCTAGCTTATCTCTCCACTCTTCAGGCTCTCTGCCTTTATTCCTGATGAATAGGAAGGATGTGGAGGCACTGGAACGGGTGCAGAGGAGGTTTACCAGGATGTTGCCTGGCATGGTAGGAAGATCGTATGAGGAAAGGCTGAGGCACTTGGGGCTGTTCTCATTGGAGAAAAGAAGGTTTAGGGGTGACTTGATAGAGGTGTACAAGATGATTAGGGGTTTAGATAGGGTTGACAGTGAGAACCTTTTTCCGCTAATGGAGTCAGCTGTTACTAGGGGACACAGCTTTAAATTAAGGGGTGGTAGGTATAGGACAGATGTTAGGGGTAGATTCTTTACTCAGCGGGTTGTGAGTTCATGGAATGCCCTGCCAGTAGCAGTGGTGGACTCTCCCTCTTTATGATCATTTAAGCGGGCATTGGATAAGCATATGGAGGTTATTGGGCTAGTGTAGGTTAGGTAGGCTTTGGTCGGCGCAACATCGAGGGCCGAAGGGCCTGTACTGCGCTGTATTTTTCTATGTTCTATGTTCTATGTTCTATGAAGGGCTTTTGCCCAAAACGTCGATTTCACTGCTCCTCGGATACTGTCTGAACTGCTGTGCTCTTCCAGCACCACTAATCCAGAAACTGTAAATTTTGTCTTACAGCATTCCTCTAATAAAACAAGAATACCTACGGATGATTATATATTGTTATGAAGGTGTGTGATCTTGAACATTTGAAAACATCACTTTACAACACTCTGGTGTTAAGAACAACATGTGACTTTAACATATATTTTGTGTATTATTTATCTAGAAGAGAAGGAGTTGGTTATCAGTGTTCGAGTTTTGGACTTTGATGCTGAAGTGATTGGAGAAAGCATCCAGAGAATTAAACTGATCCAGTCAGTCAGTTGGTCCCTGCACCAGAGGGGGAAGCAAGGCAGAAAGGAATCCATTTTCCCTCTAACCTTGCTCATAGCATTACATAATCAACGCAAATTCACAATAAAGTATTGAACATCTTCTGTCATAGTTACAAATGTTCTGCCCTTTCATAGATCGATCAGTTCACCACCAAGTCTAAATTAGATCCCACTTGAGGAAAGAATTATAACCAACTTCGGGGCCTCTTATCATTTCTCATGATTCAATTGTGACATTACATTTGGTGATTGATGTTGGAAGTTCACATGCTCTAATATACCTATAGCTTTTAAATGTCACTGGTGGGAGGTGGATGTCACAGGCTGGGCCAGCATTTATTGCATTCTGAAGAAGAATTGCGCATCTCAAAATATTAACTCTGTTTTCTCTCCATCGGTAGTAAGAGTCCTGCAGAGTTGCTCCAGCAATTTCTGTTTGTTTCAGACCTCTGCCATCTGCAGTTCTTTGTTTTATTCTTGTTTTAAGTAGAGAAGTCTTTAAGAGGTTAGTTGGGATGTTTCAAACCTTTCAGAGGTTAATTGTGATGGTTGGTCGGGAAAACAGGAAGCTAGAATAGTTGGGCTAATTGAAAACGTCAAGCACATAAAGTTATTCTGCCTGGAAATATCAATTCACAGGAACCATAGAATGTATGTTCCCTACTTTCTGAAGGCCTATTGGGCAGGAACAAGTGTGAGACTCTGAGGATTTCCTCAGCTCTCAATGCTGCTCTGTATGGCCCTGATGAATGGAGATAACCTCTTTCAAAATAATGGGGGACTCTCCCCTGATCCTGTACAATGTGTGGTAAAATTTAGGTGAGAAATTTAGGAGAATTGTGTCAAAACTCAAATGAAGCCTTTCTTGACATTGGGAGCAACAAGTTGTGCTTTTACTCCAAGCCAAGACTGAGCAGGGAGAAGTTTATTAACAGGGATTACTGTTCCTAATAGCCTCATAACCATTAAATCTCACCTCATTGTTATGCAGGTACACATTCTACCAAACAGCAGTTAGAAACCAGACAATAAAATCAGAGTGGTTACCTGGTGACTCTAACTCACTGCTTGCTCCTGCATCCATCTTGGGCATCCAGTACCAAGAGCACAGGGTACAGTCTGGGCAGTGACCAGACACAACCCCATCCATGGACACTGGCATCTGACACATGCCAGCCTCGCTGCATCACCATGGCACATCTCCAATCCACTTATAGCATACTCCTGCGGTTCCACGCTGAACTTTTGGAACACACTGGTACCTCTCATTGCAATGCTGCTGCAAGGACATTTTGCATGCACGGGTGGACACCCATCTCATGGATGGGACTGGGCTGACTCTTAGGGCTGCCTTCTCAGCATTCATTCATTTAGCACCCATATGGATGGTCAGAGCATCCCTGCCTAGTTTTGTCTTGTCTTACCTTTTAGTACTTAGACTCCTCAGCCAGCGATAAAAGTACACAGCGCTTCTGTCTTGTCTTGCCGTTTACTCCACACACAAAGCTCGGAAGTTTGTCCCAGTTGCCAGTAATCCTCAGTCAAGGTTGTCACATGGCACTGTGCTACACCAATCTCACACTGACACACTGCCAACAGCATGTGCAGCAAACACATTGCACATGCATCAAGCAAACAGCATTGTCTCAAATTTGAAGGAGAGTAGTACTCAGTTACACTGAGGGAGATGGGGTTCAAGGTTTGTGCGAAGATTTGGGAGATGGGGTCCCAACACAGTGGGTCAAAGGCAACCTCTAATATCAGTCTCAGGACTCAAGGTGGTCAGGGTCAGGAGGATGCGAGAAGTTGAATGTCAGGCTCTCCCTGCCCAATTGTGGACTATTTTCTTCTGAAATGAGAGAAAAACAGGGACTGAGGGAAAGGAAAGTGGGCAGCATAGCTGTTAGCACTGTACAGCTGGACTAAATCTGGCAAGTGAGTAAGAGCAGCAGAGAATGTAGGTGAGGGGGAGTTAGGATGGGCGAGATCAAGTAAGGGAACATGTTGCAGGCAGTAGTGAGAGTGGTGGAGTGTGGCACTTGGTGGGAGATGGAGACAGTAGCGGGGTAGAGTGTGTGGCAGAGTGGAGAAAGTCATTGCTACGGTGTTGGGTATGCCTCTGGAGAGCTGAGAATGCATTGACCTGGGTGGTGATCCCAAACAGGACTGGCAGGATCTGCTGTTGTGGCCCCCTCTGCCAGTCCTGACGGAAGAGGATGCTCCACACTCCCTGTCCACCAGGACCTACAGGTGTTTGCCAGTAAAATGGAGTACCAATTTCCTCTTATCTGCCACATCTGGGGCAATTGGCACAAACTGCGCAGGCCAGTTGTGGGCAGAGAGCGCTTGTCTGGATCCATAACAGCCTTTGAAAGATGGCACAAGTGCCAGGAATCTCAGAGTGTCCTGGCAGTGGTGGGTACGCAATGACAAGTGGGAGAACTGGGTTCACAGTGGACAAGCGGGCTCCCATGGATATGTGGTAAGTAGTTAATGAGGCAAGTGTATGGTGATTGTGTGAGAAAACTTGCTAGGCCTCAAGGAGAGGGACCCTCTAGGAAACTTAATGAAAATCAGACTTAGTCAGAAAATGATCAGAGTTAGTTTTGCGTACAGTATTAGTTTATGGAAAATTAATTTTCTACAGGCCATTATGCACTTTATGACAAACAAGATAGTTCATATGAACCAGGTCTAGAGAAGTGAATAAGGACATTTGTGGTAGTTCCTTTTCTTCTGGTAGTATACTGCAGTTTTTCACCCATTCACTAATCTGTATAGCCTATAGGCATAAGGCTCTGTTAAAATACTGTGCAAAGGAAGTCAGTGTGAGCTTTTCAAACATGGAAATGCTGGAAGAAATAAAACTCATTGCAAATTTTGTTACATGTAATCAAATTAGTTCCAGAATAATGTAGGTTTTAACAAAATTTTATTTTACTTGGTTATTGTCAACAGAGCATACTTCGATAATATGCACTTAATTATTCATCACAATCCATTAGATCCACACTGACAAAGATATCTACCAGAAACAAAGATGTCAATTTATATAGCTACCTGTTTTTCCATAAATTGTGCATTACAGGACGCCAGCATTATAGAGTGCCATATTGAGCAGTACAACATGGACAGATGTCAAGTATTTGCAACCACCTGTCTAAATCAGGAAAATAAGTGATAACAATGTCCAAAAGGTTCCTTGCAGAACAACATTGAATTGGTTTATATCTCAGGTTTTTGTACGTTAATAAACATGTTTGTGCCTTGTAAGCTCATTGCTTTGCATTCATCACTTCTCAATAAATAGACTTAAAATGAGTTGTAAAAGCAAAATGATTCATAGATTTAACTCTCAGAACTCTTTCAATAATCAATTAGGTACACATCGACTATTTGTAAAAGTCCGTGAACAAAATTAACGGTTGCAGCAATCTGAGTGAGGAAATGTCTAACTATACAAATTTTCAACAGCTTCACTTTAATAATGAAATAATTGGGATTTCAGGAGAGTTATGTACAAGAAATGTATTTGCACTGAAGAACTAATTAGAATGAATGCTTTTAAAGAGTCGCTTTTACAAGTTCAGAAAAGAACTTTGTCAACCAGAAATGTATATCAGAAATAGCTAAAACTTAAAAAGAAACTCAGGGATTTTAGGAAGAGATGCACCTAACATTCTTTTATTGATTGCCATTGATTTCGACAGCACACACTGGTAAAGGAGCTATTTCAAATTTTCCACTTGAAGAGCACTTGTAAATTATGATTTAGGAGATTGAAAAATAAATATTTCCAGAACTATAATGAAAACTGGATTTCTGCAGAAAGTAAGGAAAGATCAGGTAATGAACCAGTTTTTTAAAAAGATAAATCATTGTAGCTTTAATGCTGATTGTTCAAGCTGAATCTGAAGAGCAAGTAGTTTTTTTTTCCAATTATTTAAATTACAGGATGTGTCATTTAGAGATTCAGTTATTTAAAAAATATTACACTGTGCCCTTTCCAGAAGTCATATACAAATTGTGGTCATCTCACTTTCGCTCTACTTTAAAATAGTGCAGGATCTTGACATTTTGTTTTGTATTTATGCCCATGAGGTGAATTTATCTTGGCAAAAATTAAATGTTTTCTATGTTTGAGTTCCAATGTTAACATTAAGTACTTCTCAGTCAGAAAAGAGTCCTTGCTTTGTTTGTTCCCTAACGCCAATATAAATAAAACATCTGTGCCATGCTATTAATATCTTACCATCCTAAATTCCACCAGTGAACTACTTTAATCTCTATCAGTGTGATAGCTCCAATTTCGACAAAAATACACTCAGTTCCTTTTACAGTAAGACTCAGTGTCAAATCAAAAGCTTAGTAATGAACATATCGTCACCAGAACCTCAGGTGAGGCTGCTTGAAGTCATTTTACACAGGGAATGTTGCATTCAAGCAGAGACCTTGATACCATTTGCTTCAGATGCACCTCCATAAGACTCAGAAGTGAAATATAGTGATTTAAACCCAAATGTCTCATCTATCTCTGAAGATTCAAACTTCGTTCCAACTAAGTTTTTCCACTAAAATATTAATGAAAGAACTGATCAGATGTTTACAGTGAATTTTGATGTTGATAATTATATAATGGAACCTAGGTCTACTACCATCTCTGACAGTATTCAACAGTTTGTTCACTTAGAAAAATTACATTGCATTTATTACAGGTCAAGAAAATAAATATATTATTGCTTTTATCAATAATACAGTGTTGTAATATGACATGTAAATTGTTTTCGTGCAATAAAGGATCCATTATAGAATTACTGGAGTATAAAATATTTCTTACTGGGATTGTTCATGTTGTATTAATAAAATTTTTGGTGTAAATAATGTTATCAGAGGTGAATCCCCTAACACAGAAAGATACCACTTAGGTAATCGAATCTGTGCTGGCCAAACTATCCAGTTAGGCTCACTCCCCTGCACTTTCCCCACAAACCTGCAGTCTTTTTTCCCATCAAATCCAATTTCCTTCTGTTGGTTATTATTGAATTTACTTCTGTCCCATTGCTCTGATACAGATAAGCAGGCAGTGAGATATAGAACTGGAATACAGTTACAACTGGAATGTGGTTTTTACCCGTAGAGAGACACATCCACAACGAATTGCCATCAAACACAGAAAGATCAATTTGCTCCGATGTAATTATTTTTAATTGACCTGTTTGAATATGTATTGACACCCCTCCAAATGGGACTTAAACTTGGATCTTCTAGTCCAGAGGTAGGGACACTATCACTGCACCAGAAAGGGCCTTTCTGAGTTAGTACCTGCAACCCTGCAATTGGACACTGAATTAATATACATTTAACATCTTCAAAAACTTGGTACTTGAAAGAAATCTCCATACCCCCCTATGATTCTTCTGTCAAATAATTTAAATATGTGTCCTCTGGTTACTGCACTCCTTGTCAGTGGAAGGTACTTCTCTGTATTTACTCTCACAAAGCCCCTCACAGTTTTGAACACCTCTGTTAAATCGCTGCATAAATGTCTCTGCTCCAGGAATGATGCCAGCAAATCTGCTCTTTTTAGATGGTAGACTTTCCTTATGTTAATTCTTTGCATTGTCTCAGAGCACGATAAAAGTTTGCTCTTGGCTGCTAGCCCACTTTACTCTCTTATAGTGGTAGAAGGAAACAGTGTTGACTTCAGTAAGTCCACTCATCCTTAACTCAAGCCAGCTCTGCACACAAAGACTCAAGCATCAATTTTATAGATGCTCAGTCTTGACAACAATTTAAAAAAAAAATCCACTTTATATTATGCATAACAATAAATTGAAAAAAATACATATTGTATCTTGCAAGTTTAAAGCATGAAACAGCATTCAACAGTGTTACATTAGCGCGGCAGTTTCAGCATTGAATCAGCATTAAATTGCCATATACATTTGGATGAGGCCAAACTGGATCCTGCGTAAGTCACAGACATTGTCCTCAAAGAATCCTGGATTGCCTTACTCTGATATTATCCTGAATTTGGAGTCAGGTTTAATTTACACAGATGCTGATGTCATACAAACCCCTTGACCCCATCACAAAGCCGACAATAGGCATGCATCTGAAATTAATAAAGCTGCTCCATAAATTCCAGAACTAATGGGACAAAGCTTTGAAGAAAATTTGACCCTAGGTCTTTTCTCTCGTAAGGATAAGGCTGTGGCATGATTTGATGGAAAGCTTAAAATCTAAGTAGGATCTACAGTATGTTATTTCAGCTAAGTGTTTCAATTATGTAGACAATGAGGTGATCGCTCAATTTAAGAGAAACACAAAAGTAAAATTTGGGCAATAACTTTTCAAAAATGGGTTATCAACATGTGTAACACGGAGCTAGCAAGAGTGGAACAAGAAACTATGACAAGGTGTACAACGTGATAGAACAAGGTCCTCACAGCAAATACATTCTGAATTATAATACCTATAAAGACAATTTGTTTGAAATTAGGTTAGTAGTTACTAATTTGCACCTGAATTATTTTACCAATGAAACAGAGTAGTTTTAGGATATTCATGGTGAATTTGGTGAATTTCCTCAGGAATGAGGGAATTTCTGATGTATAAGTGGACATGGGATTAGATTCTGATGTTTTACTCTGAGATCATGCGGTTAAACTTTTTACATAGGTCATGAGACTTAAATGTAGCGCAGAAAATGCACATTCCTGTGGTACATTAGGTCGAAGCATTTTAAAACAAAGTAAATAGTAAAAAGGAAACATTTGCAGGGCTGCAGGTAAAAGGCACAGGGGAGTTGTTCCTTCTGAGGGCCAGTACAGAAACAACAAGCTGAATGGCCCTCTTTTGTGCTTTCACCATCCTGGGATTATACAATTCCATAAAACTTTTCAATTGCATACATTACATTTATTTCCATATTGTAAACCATAAGAAACCAAATCTGAATTTGCTATGATTTGTTGGAATCAACATTAAAAAAATACTTTTCAGCTCAGAGTGATTTTAATAGAATCTGTGATGATGGGGTATCTTTTAAAATCCTGCAGTCTGAATGGTCGCAAGAAAAGTCCAGTTCCAGAAGGCACAATAATGGTAACTGAGGACACTTAAAGCAGTGGGAGTGATTTTTCTTGAAGCTGTTGATGAAGTCAGACATCAGTAGAGTGTCAGCATGTGCAAAGTAGACTCGGCTACTGAAAAACAAAACAAGAAAGAGAGCTATTGAGACATGCATTTGAATAGTTCTTGATGTGTGCCTATTGTGAGGAAACCCAAAGCTGGCACTACCTTTGACAACCAACCTAAAGAAAAGACACAGGAAGTTGGTTCTCACTAGTGCCCTGCTCGGTTGCTAACACAAATACAGTCCTTTCCTTTGCTTTACACAGCAGCAGCCATTTCTTTCTCTCTCTATTTTCACGTGCCTCTGTCTCCCAAAGCAGCTGTCCCATATGTGGAACCTGTCATTTGTATTTCAAGAGGAATCCATTACAGAACGCATGGCTCTATCTCCAGGCAAAAATTAGCTCAAACACCATCCCCGCTCCAGAAGATTCTATTTTATGTTAAATTGAAGGACACAGCTTAAACATACGCAGGTTATGAAGCTTAAAAAGTTGATAACAATATCGGCTTGTCATGATTGCAAATTTTCTGAAGATATCTGTGGTAAACATTAAATTATTTGTTATCTTTTGATGAACTTCAAAATAGTTATAGCACAAGCAAAAAATAGAAATTATGATCAAGGATATGCATTAGGTTGTTTGGCAAAGGAATCTCGAAGCTGATTGACATAAGGTGGCAATGACATCAATTACTTGTCATCATTGCCTGTTGGTTCCCCTCAGGGGAGTTACAGTTCTGTAAAAATGACAAAACAGTATGAAAGTGCAAAAGATATTTGCCTTGTGGCAGCTTCTGCACTTGGTTACTGTCCTCTAATGTTCCACACTAATCACTCTCCTCAGATGTTGTAGCTTGTTGCAGGATCCTCAGGCAATGAGTGTCTCTGTTACTGAGAACAGCAAAATGAAATATCTCTGCAAAACAAAAATGATCCGACAATTCTCTTGTGACCAACAATTACATGATCGATTCAGATGAAAAATACATTTGGAACAACTTGACCTCCAGTATACAAAGACTATTACGTTGCCATTATAACACCCAGCCATGTCAAGAATCAGTCTAATGTCCTGGTCATCAATTAGATTTCTAGGCAAACCATTCAAGATTCCAATTCCGCACTGTGTAAAGGAACAGTTCTTGACAGTTGTCCTAAACCTCCCCTTCCTTTCATAGTTCTGTATCAGTGGATGCTTGCCCCTGCAGTTTGCAAGTAGCCAAAAGTAGTTTAGGTTCACTTCCCTGTTCTGCTGAATGTCTTGCTTATTCCAAGTAAATTCACTTGATACAAAATAAGCACATGTTTCCGGTCAACTTTCTGTACAGCAAACCAACAAGTCTAAATGCCCTGCTTAATACTTGACGCTCTGCAAGTTTATGTTCATCAAGTGCCCATCCAATTTGTTTCTGAAATGATTGATCATCGCTTCTTTCACCATTCCAAGTCAGCAGCAGCGTTCCCTCTAATTTTCATATTAGCTGTCTGAGGCCCACGTGTGGCAATCAGAAATTAATGCTGTGATCAGCACGTTGATTGATGCCTAAAACTGTCGGAGCAGTTGTGCATTCAAATTAGAGGGAACATTGACCACCAGCAATATTAAACAAACCAGACTTCCATCACTACAGATGTCATCAGTGTACTTAATGAAAAAGCATGTCTCAGTTGGAATTTCTCAATCCCCTCACACCTCCGATGTATCCAGAGAAAACTATGGACAACCCTTTCACAATCTCCACCCTCACTTCCATCGTAACTTGGGTTGGGAGCTAGGCAATCGGTAACATTATTTAAGCGTAGTTAGCCTTGCTAGTATCTCCTGTCTATCAATTTTCACTCCACCCATTACTGCCACAATCTCTACACACCTGCTGAGATTTTGTAACTATTCTCCTTTTTATAGAGCACTAATACAAAATACTCATTAAACATCCTAGCCTTCTTAATTGTCTGCTTCCATAGATATTGTCCCTGGAGAAAGGTGCAGAGAGAAGGAAGATGCTAACTGAACCAGACAGATAGGCAGAAAAGTGGCAAATGGGTTTCAAATTTCAGAAGTGTGAGGTAATGCACGTGAAGAGAGCAAACAAAAGAAAAGGAAATAAAGAAGAATGGACAAGGTTTTGAGAATTGTTGAGGCACAGAGAGATTTTGGATCCCTGAAGGTGGCTGAACAGGTGGATAGGAAGATACATAATATACTTTGCCTTATTACATACTCCTAAAGGGGGCAGCGAGTTTTTACGAGAACACTATAAAACACAAGTGAGGCTACAACCAAAGCATGACTTACCAGGGCCTGCCGTAAGTGGGTATATCAGGGCCCAGTAACCTGAGCCTGAGATTCTATGGGGCCTCTTATGCTCAGGTCCGGGGCCGAGGCCTGAGCCAGGAACAATACTGAGACCTGGGATTTTTGCTCCTACTCCTACTGTTTCCACTTCTGGCAACACATTCCCAGAGGGATGTGATCACATCAGAGATAGGACAAGAGATTTACAAGGATATTGTCAAAAGGTAAGTAGAAAAATGACGATGCTGAGGTTGTTTCCTTTGGAATAGCAGAGACGGGAAGGAAATTTATTTTAGTTAAGTAAAGTGAGGGGCTTGGACGACAAATCAAAAATGATTTACTTGAGTAGAGAGGGCAAAGACAAAGGGGCGAAATTACAGTAATTGGTGGAGTGAGGTTGAAGAGAAATGTTTTCATACGAATAGTCATGGGAGTCTGGGACTGCCTGTTGAAAGGGTGATGGAGGCAGAAATCCTCAATGATCTTGAATGTTTTTGGATATGTTTTTTTCAGGGGAGGCAATGGTATTGCCTAGTGGTATTATCGCAGTACTGTTAATCCCGAGACTCAGGTAATATTCTAGAGGGCCGGGCTCGAATCCTGGCATGGCAGATGGTAGAATTTGAATTCGATAGAAACAAATCTGGAATGAGAAGTCTAACGAATGACCACAAGTCGATTGTTGGTAAAACTCTTCTGGTTCACTCATGTCCTGCAGGGAGGAAAATCGCTGTCCTTACCTGATCTGGCCTACAGGTGACTCGAAACCCACAACATAATAGACTGGTAGCTGCCCTCTGGGGAATTATGTTTGGGCAATAAATGCTGGCAGGGCAAGTGACACCTTCATCCCATGAATGAATAAAAAGGACCTGAGGGTGCTTTAAAGCATAAGGTAATGGTACATGAGCTGAAAAGTAGACTGACGTTGGATAACTATATCCGGCACCCAATGTCATGGGATCTTTAACATCAGATTTTTTTTCAATTCATTCTTGAGATTAGGGCATCGCTGCCAAGACTAGCATTTATTGTCCATCCCTAATTGCCCAGGCGATAGGTAAGAGCCAACCCTATTGCCGTTGTTCTGGAGTCACAGGTAGGCCAGACCAGCTGACGATGGCAGTTTCCTTCCTTAAAGGACATTAATGAACCAGATGGGATTTTCCGACAATCGGTAATGGATTCATAATTCCAGATTTTCTTTTAATTCAAATTCTGCCGTGAAATTCCTGAGTCTCTGGATTAACAGTCTATTGATAATACCACTGGGACATTGCCTCCCCTTTGCCAGAACCATAGGGGTCTCATTTTAAGCTCTCATCAGAAAGCTGACAGAATACATGAAGCTAACAAATTTGCACTCTAGTTTCTCAATTTTCAATAAAAAACAGACCTGAAAATTGTAGAAATTTACTGCAGAGACTGTGTGTTACAGTATACTGACTACGATAAAAACCTAAAGTATTTTTATGAGCAGAACCCATTGTCTAAGAAAGTAGTAGGAAGAAAATTGTGAAACCTCTGAAATTATGGAGCATTGCGTGATGAAAAATGTGATTATATATATTTATGAATACTATTTATTTTTGAGTTTGTAGTTTGGAATTTGAACCAGTAGCATATGGGTTCTCTGTGTGTCTGAAGGGTTTTACTGATTAACTTGGAGGTATTTTGTAGCTATGGTGATATCTTTTGAGAAACAATCTGAGAGAAATAGTTTTAAAGACTAAAGCAATTTGTTTACAGTGGGAGAGTTTATTTGTTTTATTTGCACATAATGTGGTGCACTCAATTTTCAGGTAGAAGATTCCGGAATTTCGTTTTTGGGTTGAGGGAAACACATGGTAGACCTGCCCATGCACCGCAGGAGGAGAGCTATTGGTGTCAAGGCGAGAGTGGAGTCAGCGCTGTTCCGAGCAGTCAGTGAGGGAGTGAGTGACCCCGGTCCAGCGAGTGGTCAGTCAGTGAGGGAGTGAGTGACCCCGGCTCAGCGAGCAGTCAATCAGTGAGTGAGTGACCCCGGCCCAGCGAGTGGTCCATCAGTGAGGGAGTGAGTGACCCTGGCCCAGGGAATGGTCAGTCAGTGAGGGAGTGAGGGAGTGAGTGACCCCGGCCCAGGGAATGGTCAATCAGTGGGAGAGTGAGTGACACCAGCCCAGGGAATGGTCAGGCAGTGAGGGAGTGAGTGACTCCGGCCCAGGGAATGGTCAGTCAGTGAGGGAGTGAATGACCCTGGCCCAGGGAATGGTCAGTCAGTGAGGAAGTGAGTGATCCTAGGCCAGCAAATGGTCAGTCAGTGAGGGAGTGAGTGACTCCGGCCCAGGGAATGGTCAGGCAGTGAGGGAGTGAGTGACCCTGGCCCAGGGAATGGTCAGTCAGTGAGAGAGTGAGTGACCCCGGCCCAGGGAATGGTCAATCAGTGGGGGAGTGAGTGACCCCGGCCCAGGGAATGGTCAGGCAGTGAGGGAGTGAGTGACTCCGGCCCAGGGAATGGTCAGTCAGTGAGGGAATGAGTGACTCCGTCCCAGGGAATGGTCAGTCAGTGAGGGAGTGAATGACCCTGTCTCAGGGAATGGTCAGTCAGTGAGGGAGTGAGTGATCCTAGGCCAGCAAATGGTCAGTCAGTGAGGGAGTGAGTGACTCCGGCCCAGGGAATGGTCAGTCAGTGAGGGAGTGAGTGACTCCGGCCCAGGGAATGGTCAGTCAGTGAGGGAGTGGGTGACTCTGGCCCAGCAGCGGTCAGTGTGGGAGAGCGTGAGTGACCCTGCACCAGTCCAGAGAGCAGTCAGAGAGGGAGTGACCCTGGGGTGGGAGTGTTGATTGCCCAGGCCCCCTGGTTTCCCTCCAACGTCCCGCTGCAGCAGGGCCAGATCCCCAGGGAGCTTCAAGTAAGAAAAGAGCTCAGCTCCCGCTACAGGAGCCCACGGCATCTCCTTTCCCTTCCTCTTCCTGTCACCAGGGGTCTGGTCCTATCTTTCCTTTTAACTTTTCAATGTAGAACAATGTCTGTATGGCCTTAGGAGATTTCAAGGCATTGCAGTCACTGAAGCACTTTCTAAAGTGTAATCACTGTTATGATGTTGACAGCCAAATTATGCACAGAAACCTCCCACAAACACCAATAGGATAACCTGTGTGATGTAGATTGGCATAAATATTGACAGAATGCTCCACGATCCTCTTGAAAATAGTGCCGTCAAATCTTTTTGAACTACCCTAGCAGGTAGATGGCACCCCAGTTTAGTGTCTCTTCTGAATGAAGGCACCTCAGATGTTGCAGCACAACTTCAAACACTGGAATGTCAGCTTAGACTTTTGTCCCAGTTGCTGGAATCAGACTGTGTGGTTAGGAATGAGAGTGTTACCAACTGAGCCGCAGCTGACCTAAACAATATGGCATTGATTTTTGTTTGTGGGATGTTGATTGAAGGACAAATATCAGTCAGGACCTCAAGGCGGATGTAGCTACATTGAATTTGGTTGTGGATTATTTTACTTGTTAGACAGATAGCCTGTCAGTTGGCTGGTTGGTTGATTTGTGCTGCAGAGAGATGTCAAGTGTGGGTTCAATTCTTGCTCCAGCTGAGGTCACCATTAAGGACTCACAACCTCGACCTCTCTTGAGGTGTGGTGACCCTCAGGTTAAAACACCCCCAGTTGTGCATCTTTAATGAGAGAGTGGAACTATGCAGTATTTAATTTTACTTAATGTTTTATTAACACAGCCTCAATGAGAAGACAGCCCTTTCATTTGGATTATCAACCAAGATTTTAGTCTCTCATCTCTGGAATGGGATTTAAATTCCCATGATTTCTGACTCAGGCAAGATCGTTACCACTCAATGGGCTATAAATACATTTCAGATTCTAATCAGAAAGCATTGTTAAAGCAATAGTTTGGGATCAGTGCAGCTGTTTTGAAACCTGATGAAAATTTCCAAAACTTAAATATTGGCAAGACAAAATATAAAATTAATTAAGTTATAAATCTTGAACACACCCCACTTTACCTTACTATTACACTGCCCCCTCAACCATTCAGCTTGATCTCTACTCCCTGACCAAACCCAGCTGCCAGCGTAACTCCTCGCCCATTTCCCTTCAGTTATGAGGGAGTCCTATTGAACTCAAAATGTCAACTTGGTTTTTTTTCTCCGCAGGAGCTAACATACCTGCTGAATTTCTCGTGCACTTTTTGTTTGTATCTTAGATAAGACACTCTTTGTTTTCAGTGCACGTGCACCAAAACTGGCTTTATAAGTCAAAATTGGCTTTTCCTCTCTTTTAATCTCACCTTTAAGGTTAGAAATCTATAAACCAGCTCAAAATACAAGCAAATTTCAAATTTCAAATGCTTTTAACTCTTCTTTAGTGGACTTGGGGTTCAAGTGCTAGTGAACATATTCCACTGTATTCATTCGTTGCAATATCTAGTGGAGTGCTGTCTTTCAGATGAGATATTAAAACAGGGCCCTGCCTGTCAATTCAGGATGGACATAAAAGAATGAATGCACAACTTTGAGGAGCAGGAGAGTTAGATTCATAGGGTCATAGAGATGTACAACACTGAAACAGACTCTTTGGTCCAACTCATCCATGCTGACCAGGTATCCCAACCCAAACTAGTCCCACCTGCCAGCACCCGGCCCATATCCCTCCAAACCCTTCCTATTCATCGTCTTTTAATTTTTGCAATTGTACTAGCCTCCATCACTTCCTCTGGCAGCTCATTCCATACACGTACCACCCTCTGCCTGAAAATGTTTCCCCTTAGGTTGCTTTTACATCTTTCCTCTCTCACCCTAAACCTCCGCCCTCTAGTTCTGAACTCCCCACTCCAAGGAAAAGACTTTGTCCATTTATCCTATCCATGCCTTTCACGATTTTATAAACCTTTACAAGGTTACCCCTCAGCCTCCGACACTCCATGGAAAACAGCCCCAGTCTATTCAACCTCTCTCTATAGCTCAAATCCTCTAATCCTGGGAACATCCTTGTAAAGCTTTTCTGAACCATTTCAAGTTTCAAAGCATCTTTCCGATAGGAAGGAGATCAGAATTGCACGCAATATTCCAAAACTGGCTGAACCAATCTCGTGTACAGCTGCAATATGATCTCCTAATTCCTGTACTCAATACTCTGACTGATAAAGGAAAGCATACCAAACGCCTTCTTCACTATCCTATCAACCTGCGACTCCACATTCAAGGAGCTATGAACCTGCACTACAAGGTCTCTTTGTTCAGCAACACTCCCTCAGACCTTACCATTAAATGTATAAGCTCTGCTAAGATTTGCTTTCCCAAAATGCAGCACCTCGCATTTTTCTAAATTAAACTTCATCTGCCACTTCTCAGCCCATTGGCTCATCGGGTCAAGATCCTGTTGTAATCTGAGGTAACCTTCTTCGCTGTCCACTACACCTCCAACTTTGGTGCCATCTGCAAACTTACTAGCTATATCTTTTATGCTCACATACAAATCATTTATATAAATGATGAAAAGTAGTGGACCCAGCATCAATCCTTGTGGCACTCCACTAGTCACAGATCTCCAGTCTGAAAAACAACCCTCCACCACCACCGTCAGTCTTCTACCTTTGAGTCAGTCCAATATCCAAATGGCTAGTTCTCCCTGTATTCCTTGAGATCTAACCTTGCTAATCAGTCTCCCATGGGGAACCTTGTCGAACACCTTACTGAAGTCCAGTAGATCACATCTACTGCTCTACCCTCATCAGTCCTCTTTGTTACTTCTTCAAAAAACTCAATCAAGTTTATGAGACATGATTTCCCACGCACAAAGCCATGTTGACTATCCCTAATCAGTCCTTGCCTTTCTAATACATGTACATCCTGTCCCTCAGGATTCCCTCCAACAACTTGCTCACACTGAGGTCAGGCTCACAAGTCTATAGTTCCCTGGAACTTACCACCCTTCTTAAACAGTGGCACCACGTTAGCCAACCTCCAGTCTTCCAGCATCTCACCTGTGACTATCGACGATACAAATATCTCAGCAAGAAGCCCAGCAATCACTTCCCTAGTTTCTCACCGAGTTCTAGGATATATCTGATCAGGTCCTGGGGAGTTATCCATTTTTATGTGTTTCAAGACATTCCTTCTCTATAATATGGACATTTTTCAAGATGTCACCATCTAGTTCCCTACATTCTATATCTTCCATGTCCTTTTCCACAGTAAACACTGATGCCAAAATACTCATTTAGTATCTCCCCCATCTCCTACGGCTCCACACAAGGCCACCTTGCTGATCTTTGAGGGGCCCTATTCTATCCCTAGTTACTCTTTTGTCTTTATTGTATTTGTAAAAGTCCTTTGGATTCTCCTTAACGCTATCTGCCAAAGTTATCTCATGTCCCCTTTTTGTCCTCCTGATTTCCCTCTTAAGTATACTCCTACTGCCTTTATGCTTTTCTAAGGATTCACTTGATCTATCCTGTCTTTACCCAACATATGCTTCCTTCTTTTTCTTAACCAAACCCTCAATTTCTTTCGTCATCCAGCATTCCCTGTACCTACCAGCCTTTCCTTTCACCCTAATAGGATTGTTCTGCTGGCCAATATTTCAAAAACAGATTTTTCAGTCATTATTCCACTATTTGCTTTGGAGGAAATTTGCTGTGCACTAATTGGTTTCAATGTTTCTGACATTCCAAACTAAATGTGTCAACACATTGATCTTTTTGCCTGTGAAGCACTTTGGGACTTCCTAAGATTGTGAAAAGTACTATATAAAGGTTGGCCTTATCTGTTGATACTTTTTATTTGTATCAAACTCTTTGCTAAATTATCTAAGTTGGAAAATACTTCTACAAAATTGCCTTTATTTAAACTATATATGAGCAAAATTTTTACGGCAGAAATAGACTTCAGTCATAAATATTTTTACTTAATGTTTTTAAAACACGTCTTCTTCTCATCTCCAAGAATTTGACTTTGATTTAAACTAGTTTCTTTCAGCTTGCAATTGGGCATCAGACTGATAGATTTTCAAATAATCCATCTTTTCCTTTCTCTCAGCTTTCTGTCATCCTTCCCAAAGACACTTTTGGCTCCGTGTTTGTGCCTCAGGCAGAAATTGGGTCCATTTGTCTTTAAAACCTCTCAATGTATAAATACAGGTTGCGACCTGTTTGTATGTTGCCAGTGGCCATTTCCATGTACAATTGAAAAAGTTAATTAGCATTCAAACCCAATACCTATTCAATGTTTGAGAAACTAAAATATGTTTAATGATGCCCCGTATTCTGGTGGCTATCTTATCTCATGTGTATCTCCTGTTCATATATTGCAGAATATATCATGCAGCATATCATCAAATTAGCCACATTAAAATCTTTGATTTGCTTTCAATAACAGTGGTGGAACAGTTTAACCCTCAAAGGAAACCCTGTGAAGTCAAATCTGTTTGCTGGACTGTCGATAATATCCTTAAGAGCTTACTGCTGTCAGTAACTATTCCATTTATGTAATCAGCTGCTATTAGACAGCCCTTTGGGAACAAGGATAACTTACTTGCACTCTGGTTTGATGGGTTCTGAGATAATTGTTACTTCAATGCACAATCTGGGAGGTTGAGGGGTGACCTTATAAAACCTGTAAAATCACGAGGAGCATTGATAAAGTGAATAACGCTGATATTTTTCCCCGGGTGAAGGAGTTCAAAACTATTTTCAAGGTGAGAGGAGAAAGTTTTAAAAAGGACATTAGGGGCAACATATTCACATGAGAATGATTCATGTGTGGAATGAACTGCCAGAGGAAGTGGTGGATGCAGTCACTGTTACAGCATTTCAAAGACATTTGGACATGTCCATGAGGGAGAAGGATTTGGAGTGATATGGATCAAAGGTAGGCCAGTGGGACTAGATTAATTTGGGAACATGGTCAGCAATGGACTGATTGGATCAAAGGGTTTGTTTCCATGCTCTAATATTCTATGACAATATAGGATTTTTTTCTTAACTTTCTATTTGGACAGATCTGCGGGATACTTAGTTAAAGCTGAATGTGTAAGCAGTTGCTCCAGAGAAAGTGAAAATTAGTGCAGAATCGCTAAAATAGTGTAACTCAGTGCAAGGAGTTTGGTAAAGGTTTCAGCCCAAACATGTTTACAATCCTTAAGGGGTTATGTGAGGCTGAAAAAGTTTAAGCTCAGTTAAACAATGAATCGAAGAAGAGGCTATCAGATTCTCATTATAGGAACTGAAGTCACAGTTAAATCAAACTCTATGTGGGATATAGAAGAGATTTTTCTTGATTGTTTGAGCATTGGAATGGGATGCTGCTGGGCTTAATGGGCTATTTTTATTGCGTGTTTCAATATTTTTAAAGTTGTGTTTACATGCAAATTGTTGAGCATATTCTACTTTATCTTTATTTCTTTTGCATGATAAACTTCTGTTTTAATGTTAAAAAGAAATCTACAACCATTGTGTATTTCTGTTTCTGAAATGGAGTACCTCATTAAAACAAAAACAAGAAGGTCTATCAAGTCATTTTTCAGTCTGGAATCTGATTTGTTCAGTAATAATATCAGCTGGGACTATAACAAATACCACACAAATGTCACGGGTATAAAGCTGTACTCCCAACTGCAGACTTAGGTTTCTCTCCACTGCACAGTCTGCAGACCAACTTATAATTAGAAACAATTTGTCCTTTCCCTTTCCCAAAAAAAAAGTGCTTTGTCCTTGTCTGACATCTGAAATCATTGGGTCCCAAAGGGCCTTTTTGCTGCAGCAGATGATGAAATCTTCTCTGATGCATTTATGGAGAATTAATAAACTAACATAGCCAATTATTCAATGAACAAATCAGTCCACAAAAGCAAGCTGCAAGAATATTTAAAACAAGAATCAGATCACCCAGCTTGTAAACAGGGAAAATAAATTTAACATGAACCCTACATTTTACTCCTTCATCTTATTTCAACATGAAAAAAACTGATTAAGCTTAAAATAACTATTTCCCACACTCAGCATTGATAGGTTTTGTCACACTGGCCTGGGGTGAATGTTAATTTGACAGAAGAGATAAACTGACGCCTATGTCTCAGTCACTCTGTCCCACAAAATGTGACACAATCCATTTTATTTCATTAATGAATCTGACAAAAGCTGTTTCTGCACATCGGTATATGGATAGCATTGCTGTATTTAGTTTGCAAAAGAGTTCTGGAACCAATTGTTTCATTTCTACAGTAGTGTCCCGCCCAGTGCAAATAAAAAGGGCCACTTCCCTTCTCACACTATCCACGATCCCTTCCCCCGCCCCCTCCTTACCCCCACTCCCCACCAGTGACCTGAAATAACTGGTGCACTTTTCAGAAACTTGACAAACTTATTTTAAAATCAAACTGATGGCATGGAAAGTGAGACTAATCCTGACATAGAAAAATCAAATATCTTGCTTCTAATATGTTGTTGTGCAGTTTATTCCCTCCAGCAGGACGTGACCCTTTACCCAAGACATCAGCTGTGCAAAGTAATTCACTCGAGAGAATTTAAGCCAGATGTGGGATTTGCCTTTGAGAGTTTGTGTACTGTAGTGGGCAACATAATGGAACCTAGTGGTCCTCCCCCAACATCCAGAACAAGGACTTTGAGGAAATCAAACTCATGCTCAATTTCTACATATTTTGGACTAGCTACCTTCTGCACAAGGTTTTGGTTTACTCATTCAGAGAATGAGTACAATTCAAATAATCTAATTATAATTCATAAAATCCCTATAGAGTGGAAACAGCCCCTTCGGCCCAACAAGTTCACACCGTCCCTCCAAAGAGCAACCCACCCAGACCCATTCCCCTACTCTATATTTACCCCTGATTAATGCACCTAACACGATGGGCAATTTAACATGGGCCAATACACCTAACCTGCGCATCTTATGGACTGTGGGAGGAAACCAGAGTACCTGGAGGAAACCCAACAGACACAGGGAGAATGTGCAAACTCCACACAGACAGTCACCTGAGGCTAGAACCGAACCCAGATCTCTGTTGCTGTGAGGCAGCAGTGCTAACCACTGAGCCACCGTGCTGCTCCTATGGTATGAAAATGAATGAAATGGAACTGAATCACAAGCTGCTGCAGTTGTGTGACTTCACTGGCTGGTTGAGGTCAGTTTGGGACTGACGGAGCAGTCTGTTTGAAGGGACACCAGTTTACTGGAAGCGCGTTAAAAAAGTGAACCCCCACACTGGTTTAATCACCGAGATCTATGTACCTTCTCCTCCATCGGGTTTATTCTTGATCTAAGATCTTGCATCTTGATTTATCACTGTAACAATCAAAATTGTGGAAATGAGAATTCAAATCGGAATTCTTCCCCTTGATGCATGAATTGGACGAGGAAGATGAAGGTGAAATGGAGGCTGGCAGGAGTGGTTGATTTGCCTTCCTGACCCATCCAGTTATATCTTTTGACCCAGGTTAACGAAAACATCCTAAGCAGGTCCTGTTTTAGCAAAGGAGGAGTGAGCAGTGTCGAGCATCTATAAAAACTATTGCAACAACTTGCTAAGATTCCTTCAATAGTACTTTCCAAATACACCACAAGGGGTAGCAGCAGCAGATAGCAGGAAACAAACCCCACCCCACCCCCCCCACTTCTTTTCGTCTATAGCACATCTCAGTCTTGGAACTTCCCTGTTCCTTTAATGATCCCAAGTCAAAATTATGGAATGCCCTTCCTTACCTGCACAAAATAAATTTAGGATTTTGTAGCACCCTGGTAGCATCCCTACCTTTTGGCCAGAAGGCTTAAGTTGCACCTGTTTCAGAGGTGTGTCATAATATTTGTGAATGGATAATTAGAGAATACTTCCACCCCATTTCCTCCACATCACCCTGCTCCAGTCCTCAATCAAGTCCTATCGTCAATCACTTTCGCTCCCTGTGCCTTTCCCATGGCACCGTTCCATGCAAGCAGGAGATGGAACATCTGCCTTTTACCTCCACTGTCCAATGTGAATGCATTCCTTGGAGGTGACACAGCAATTTATATGTGCTTCTTTTAGTTGAGGGTACTTATTCACTGCTCACAATGTGGTCTTAACTATATTAGGGAAACCAAACACAGATGACTGCTTTGCAGAACTTCTCCATTCAGTCTGTAAGCATAACGCTAAAGTGTTATACTATGATAAACTTTACTGCATCTAGATGTCACCTATGTTGGAACATGGACAACAAGCCTGGTAAAGGGGCCTTCATAAGAAAGGACAGTTAGAGAACAACAGCCTGGGCACCGCTGATTGTACCTTTTTGACACAACTGAAAGCCTTATCCTTTGCAGCTACTGTCACCTCATCTCATTGTTCCAGCCTAGCCAGTAACCATTCTAACCATACAAACTACCTGCTTAACAAGAACAAAGTCAAACACCATTGGTAGTGTGCCATGAAGCGCCAACCCCTCTGATGGATCTCTTGGTGCACGCCACATTTGGGGCACATACTCAGAATATCAGATCAATTGAATCTTTGATATAATGCAACCCTGCATAGAACAAGTAAAATCACCAACTTTATATATTGTTTGATCACTTAGTCATAGACTTTCCTGACCTACCCATCAAGGCAGATGTATCAAATCAAAGACTGGAGAGGGGTAGAAGAGATGAGGAACAATATACGGTAAATGTTGTAACAAGAAGTAATCTAGTTACTCCTTCGAGTGCTTATATTTTAACGGTTAATTACTATGTATAACAGGAGACAAGAGCTTGGGAAGACGTGTTGTTCCTGAGCTTTAGGACCCTGGAATAACCTTTCAATGGTGTCATGAAGCTACACTTCACTGAACATAAATATTGCAACCGGGGTGGAGTTAACCATTCTACACCAGACCAAACTACACTAGACTAGAACTTCAAGGATGAAAAGTGTGACGCTGAAAAAGCACAGCCGGTCAGGCAGCATCCAAGGAGCAGGAGAATCAACATTTCGAGCAGAAGCACGTCATCCTGAGGCCCTCACTTTCACCTAGAACTTTAGGGAGACTCACATGAGTGCATAAACATGAACACATGAAATAGATTAGTCCTTATGTAATGTAATGATAGATCAGTGTCTGGTATATCTATGATTACCATTTATAGAAATATTTATTATTAATACATAAAAAAAAATGATGCTGAGGTCTACACTTGAAAACAGTTCTTGACTTTGCTTTCTTTTGACCAGTTTGCCTTGAAGCTTAGCTCATTGTGTGGTATCAAACCACACGACAAAAGAACTACATGACACCTTCATCTGATGAAGATGTTACTGAGAATTTAAAAGTAGCCCCCGAGAACCAAAACATCCATGAAAGGGGCCTTGTTTTGACTTTTAGTCAGCCATCTTAGATCGCCACAATGTACATTGTGTAGATATTTTCTAATTATCCATTCACAAATATTATGACATACTTCTGAAACTGGTGGAACTTCAGCCTCTGGCCGGGGATGCTAGCAGGGTGCTAAAAGAGCCCAAATTTATTTTGTGTAATCAGGAAGGGAATTCCATGATTTTGGCCTGGGATTATGAAAGGACCAGGGAAGTTCCAAGACCGGAGTGTGCTATAGACAAAAACAGGCAGGGGTTGGCGGGAGGTGGGGGTTGTTTCCTGCTATCTGCTGCTGCTAACTCTCGAGGAGGTAAAGGTTGTGCATTTGGAAAGTGGAGTATGGAAAGATGTAGTGCAGGGGAAGACAGGATTCACATTCACAACATTAGTAATTGGATCTTTCACAAGTAAATTTATAGCCTTCCAGAATCAACACTGGGTTTAACAATTTCAGACGATGATCACTATTCCAGTTTGTTTCCCTTTTTGTCAGTTTTGTTAGTCAGAAGCACACTTGCTCAAGACACATCTTTTGTTTTCCCATCACCCTTCCCTTTGACATTTAGAAAACTACTTCTTAAATCGTTTAACCCCTCCTGTCTTCCATCTCAACACAGATTTTCCTTTTGCCTGTCCCATTTAACCCTTGCTTTAAACCTATTACACCTTAAATTTCTTTCAATTCTGTTATTGAAATGAAGTGCTAGTTCAATTTGCCTCCACAGCTGGTGCCATAAGATGAGAACTATTTTTCCAGTTTCATTGAGTAAATGACACTTCACCTTCCAAATGGCTGGAAACCTTTTAACAGAACTATATTCTGATAAATGTATTCATGGTCTGACTGATATTGACAGCTGTCTTAAAGCATGGTGGGTGATTCTTCCTTGCTCGATACGGTTGGATGACAGGTATGGGGTCTATAACAAACACCCAACTCATACACACCTCTGTATCTCTAACACAACTCATTACCGTGTGGCTCTAAAAATGAATGGCATTAATTGAGCATATGTCTGTGAGTGAAGTGCCACCATGCCAAGTATATTGGACAACAGCACTTCAGAGGGAATGAGGCAATGCAGACTTTGCTTCAGTAGTTTAGACATCTGTTCAGTTATGTTTCTCACAACAGAATGGCGCCAACAGAATACATTGCTGGCCACGTTGTAGAGTGACCGAGAGGCGCAGTGAAGAGCACTTGTTGCCCAGCAGCCACCCTCCAGTTTGACATAGCACTAGAGAGCTTGCTGTTACAGTGCACTCAGACAGAATGGTCAGCTGTGTGTGTGTTTCAAAGTGGGACAGTGCTAGAGCAGCAATGGCCAAAATGACCACACTGGCATCAAATTCATGTTAAACTCTGGTTTTGTATCACGACCAACTTATTCTGCATACATCTGCCACATGTTTGTAATGGCAATGCCAATGTCTTCACTGAGATTCTAATCAACATAACCTCTGCTAGAAATGAGCACATGTAAGTAGTGTTTTTGGCACAGAAATGGCACCCTCAGTGCTAAAACTAAGGGTGTCATGGAGCATCAATTTGTGGTCTTGGAAAGCCCCACTGATTCTCAGTGGAACATCTCCAATGATATCAGCATCTCTTCATCAACCCACCTGCTTCTGAAAGCCATAAATACATTTTGATACCTCCAAACTCAATTATCTAAAAGCCTTCCATTTCCTATCCTACATAGGACTGATATCATCAAAATTCCTTTACACCTGTGCTCATGGGTTTCAGGTTCAGCAATGCCTTAGATTTAAAATTCTCAACAAGTGTTCAAATACTTCAACAGCCTCAGCCCCTCTCATGTGTAATCACCTCCAGCCATACTAATCTGTCTGCACTTCTGCTGACCTGGATTTTTGCTTATCCCTAATTTCCTTTGATCCATCATTGACAACAAGATCTTCAGTTGACTTGGCATCAAAATTTGTAATTCACTCTGAAGATTTAGCTCCATCTGTCCATCTTCCTTTAAGACACTTTTAAGATATATGCCTTCAGGAAGGCTTGTTGCCCAGACTATTATTTTACCTATTTCAGTGCTTTAGTATTGAGTCTTCTCCGAAATTGCTTGTCTGAAGCGTTAAGGATTATCTTTCTACATCAAAGGGACCACATAAATGTTGATGCTGATAACATGTAAGGTAACTAATTCCCAATGAAAATAACTTCACATTATATACTTAAAGCAAAACAGTAAAGATCATTCACATAATGTTTATGTTATTATTTTAAATACTTAACTGGCAATTTTGATAAAAAGTTCAAATTAAATTTAAATTATTCAGCACTTTTTTGTAGGAATGGATGAAGGCAGGGACACATTTGAATGGAGTTAGCTTTGAAGAAGAGAAAAACAAAGAAAGTACCTTGACTGATTTATTAACTAATCATTTGTAATTGTTGAAAATACTCAAACCACGTGCACTGCTTCATGCACTTTTTGAAAGATTTTTCACTGAAACCTTCAATTCTTTATGAACAATAGAAGTGAACAATGGACGGCAGTACAATAATGAAAGTGGAATATTAAACCACATACATAATACACACAGGTTGGGAAAGGAAGCTTGGAAATCTGCAGAGGAAAGTGATATGGCAAATTTCTTTTTTCTTCACTATCATAAATGTTTAATTCTGTTTGCAAAAGCATTTAAAAATGCATGGGTTCATAATGTGCAGTGTATAATATGTACATATCATGTGCACTTTTATTTGAATAGTCCAGTATTTTTCAATTTTACCATGCATAACCAATCTAAAATTAAACACAAGCTGGCTACAATTTGTTCTATGCAACTATTGGATAAAAACCAGGTAAGGAGCCATAAATCATAATTGATTGGCACTCCATCCACCACCTTAAGCATTTAATCCCAACACCACCAATGCACAGTGGCAGCAGTATGTACATTTAAAAGATACACCGCAGTAACTCATTCAGTTTCCTTTGGTAGCACCTTCTAGATTTACCACCTTAAAGCACATGGGCATTAGACCCACAGGAACACCACCATTTGTATGTTCCCCTCCGAGCCACTCAGCATCCTGACTTGAAACAAATTGCCATTCCTTTAATATCACAGGATCATTTCCTTGGAATTCCCTTCCAATAGCACTGTGGGGGTACCTACACCACTTGGACTCAAGCAGTTCAAGAATACAGTCCACCATCACCTTCTCAAGGGCAATTAGAGGCTATAAATGCTGACAGCAACATACACATTCACAGACGTATGCAATAGAAGTGTATATCAGGAATTCAGAGTCCTAGTGTAATTTAACTGGACCAACCTGAATGGATTGAATATTATGCATACTGTGTATTGGTCAGATCAATCTCTATCCCAAACTACCACCTCCTGCCCTCAGGTACAATTTCCAGCCAATGACTGAAGAAGTATTACTTCTTCAGGTCAAACTTTAAGAAGGTGACAATTATCTCGCTGCGTCATCTACTTCAGGAAAAACTCCATCCGAGATCAAAGAGAGGGGCTGCACTGTCATTGATCAGAAGGTGACAGTAGCACACAATTCTGTCAAAATGCACTTATCATCAAATGTAGGAAAAACATGAGTCAATCAATGGAGCACATAGGATGAATAGCATGCAATTTTAATATATTGATGTGACGCCTGAAATGCCTGGCCACAATGCAGTAGAGTTACATAGCATTCAGGAGCACAGGCATCTGCTTCATGCTCCACTGGCTAAGAGCCCTAATTAAACATGAAGAATAGGTCAATATGGAATCAAGGCCATAGTAGAAGACAAGGCAACACTGAAGGCTGTGACTTCCTGCCTCCGTGTCCTGTTGATCTAATAACCCAGTGTTCAAAGTTTGGGAGAAGATTTGTAGCTCGGGTGCTCGTTGTTATGGTTCTGTTCGCCGAGCTGGGAATTTGTATTGCAGATGTTTTGTCCCCTGTCTAGGTGACATCCTCAATGCTTGGGAACCTCCTGTGAAGCGCTTCTGTGATCTTTCCTCTGACATTTGTAGTGGTTTGAATCTGCTGCTTCCAGTTGTCAGTTCCAGCTGTCCGCTGCAGTGGCCGGTATATTGGGTCCAGGTCGATGTGTTTATTGATTGAATCTGTGGATGAGTGTCATGCCTCTAGGAATTCCTTGGCTGTTCTCTGTTTGGCTTGTCCTATAATAGTAGTGTTGTCCCAGTCGAATTCATGTTGCTTGTCATCTGCGTGTGTGGCTACTAAGGATAGCTGGTCGTGTCGTTTCGTGGCTAGTTGGTGCTCATGGACTTGTCATTGCATGGCAATCCCGGTTTGCAGAAAAGTGTTCCTTCATGTCGGAAGTATGACACTTGAAAGTTTAATAAGTTATTGTTGTTGATTTTAACGAACAGCTTCGTGTATATGTAAGGATGACTGGGACATCCACCTCACAAATTTTTAAGAGTAGCATTAAGCCTGCTCAGGAATTTAGAGCAAGTGATTTTCCAAGATGAGAAGGGATTTTTGCATATCAGAATTCTTCATGCCTACAAAATCCAATGGCATTGGTGGAACCATTCCCATTGGTCAAATATTCAAGTTAATTCTCTCCTTTCATAAGTTATTTTTCATTGCAACTTCTCTTTCTGTTTTATTATCTCTGTTCGTCCATGTCGCAAGTTCACTCTTTCTTTCATATTTCCCCTCTATGACCAATGACCAATTTTGTGATGAATTCCACAGAATATATACCTTGCGTTTGGAATACAAATTAAATAATGTACGGATGTACCTCGTGGCTTGTAACCTCTATCACAAGGCAATTACCATCGACACCCATTTGTTATAAAGTCATAGAAATATACAGCATGGAAACAGACCCTTTGGTACACCTTGTCCATGTCAACCAGATGTCCTAAATTAATCTAGTCCCACTTGCCAGCTTTTGACCCATATCTCTCTAGACGCTTCCCATTCATATTCCCATCCACATGACCTTTAAATGTTGTAATTGCACCAGCCTCCATCACTTCCTCTGACAGCTCATTCCATGCATGCACCACCCTTTATGTGAGAAAAGTGCCTCTGAGGTCCCTTTTAAATCTTTCCCCTTCCCCATGACAGAGAAGAGATCTTGTCTATTCACCCTATCCTTGCCCCTCATGATTTTATAAGGTCAGTCTTCAACACTCCAGGGAAAACAGCCCCAGCCTACTCAGTCTCTCCCTATAACTCAAACCCTCCTAATGTGGCAACATCCTTGTTAATCTTTTCTGAACCCCTTCAAGTTTCACAACATCCTTCCGATAGCAGGGACACCAGAATTGCCCGCAGTATTCCAAAGGCGGCCTAACCAATGCCCTGTACAGCCACTACATGACCTTCCAACTCCTCTCAATGTGTTGAGCAATAAAGGCAAGCATACCAATTGCTTTCTTCATTATCTTAGCTACCTGCGACTCTAATTTCAAGGAACTATGAACCTGCACTCCAAGGTCTCTTTGTTCAGCAATACTCCCCAGGACCTTACCATTAAGTGTATAAGTCCTGCTCTGATTTACCTTTCCAAAATGCAGCACCTCACATTTATTCAAGTTAGACTCCATCTACGATTCCTTAGCCCATTTGCCCATCTGATCAAGATCCTGTTGTACTCTGAGGTAACCTTCTTTACTGTCCACTACACCTCCAATTTTAGAGTCATCTCCAAATTTACTAATCATACCTCCTTTGTTCACATCTAAATCATTTATAGAAATAAAGTGTTAGATTCTGTCTAAGTGATGTCATCTTCAGTAAAGCTTCTGGCAAGGTCTCGCATGGTTGGCTGGTTTAGTAAAAGAGAGCCCATTGGATGAAGAACAATTTTACAAAAATTGGAACCACAATAGACTATGTAGCAGGAAGCAGAGGATGATGGTCAAAGGGTCCTTTTGTGACTGGAAGCTTGAGTTCAGTGGCGAACCTCAGGATTAAGTGCTAGATCCCTTGCAGTTTGCAGTGTACGTTAATGATCTAGACTTGTACTGGATCCCTTGCAGTTTGTAGTGTACATTAATGATCTAGACTTGAATGTAGGAGGTATGATCAGCAAGTTCATAGTTGGCATGAAAACTGGTAATGTGGGAAATAGTGAGGAAGAAAGCATTAAACTACAGGACAATATAGACGGGCTGGTCAGATGCTCTGAATAGTGGAAAATGTGAAGAATGCACTTTGGGAGAACTAACCTTGCAAGGGAATACACAATTAATGACAGTACCTTCGGAAAAATCAGAGGATTCAAGAGACCTTGGTGTACATGGCCATAGATCCTTGAAGACAAACAGGCAGGTAGACTCGGTGGTCAAGACGGCATATGGGATTCTCATCTTTATTAGTCAAGGCATTGAATACAAGGGCAAAGAGTCTACGACAGAGCTGCATATTACATTAGTTGGCCACAGCTGGAATTCAGTGTGCAGGTCTGGTCACCATATTATAAGAAGCATGTGAGTACATTAGAGAGAGTGCAGAGGAGATTCACCATGGTGATGCCTGGTCTGGAGCGAGTCAGCTATGAAGAGAGAGTAGATAGCCTGGGGTTGTTTTCCTGAGAGCAGAGAAGGCTGAGGTGGGATCTGATTGAAGTGTACAAAATTGTGAAAACCTTGGACAAGTTGGATAGGTACCAGCTATTCCCCTCAGTTGAAGGATCAATAATGAGGTGGGCATAATTTTAAGGTGAAGGGCAAGAGGCTGAGAGCCTAAAAGGCAGGAATCCTCAAGATATTTGAGAATTATTTAGATGGACACTTGAAACTCCATGGCTTGGTAGATTATGGGCAAATCTAGAAAATGTGATTAGAAAAGAGATGGCTGATGCTTGGCATAGATGTGTGAGCTGAATGACATCACTCCATGATGTAAAAACTCCATGAATCTATGTGTGCTGCTGACATGCTGCCAGGAGCAGCCTCTCAAAGAAGCAAGTAAAGGATATGATGAAAGTTCGTGAAATATTTCAAACCCAACATGAAGCAGCAGCTCATCATGTTCTGGGAAACGTCAACCGTACAGAGACATTATTGTAACAGACAAGTACCTTGATCAAAGCACACACCTTAAAAACAAGGTGGAACTCTCTACATTTTGTCAAAACTAGTGATGAAAAGATGACCTGAAACATCAAGGCCACTCCTGAGGTCACAAGAGCATATCAGACATACAGAAGTGAACTGACAACTGACAGATTGTACAAAGGAAATAGGATTATTATCCCTAAGACGAGTCAACAGGAGGGATGTCAATGTGCATCTTCATATGCCACCAAGGAATCCACTTGAGTCTGAGGAAGACAAGAGATGTGCTCTATTAACCAATTGTGAGCAATGAAATCCAGGCATTAGCCATTGCAGTGCTTGGAATGAATACCAATTAAAGTGAGCTACAGAACAGCTGTTGACGTTAGGCATCCCAGAGAGACCATGGATGAAGTTGGGAGTAGATCTCTCTCATAGGAACTGATCAACTCATTGTCATAAAATACTGTTCTAGCTACTGGGAGTTAGAGTTCATTGTTTGCCAGTGACGTTGTTGAATGCCTGAAAGCACACTTCAGCCATTATGGCATTCCAGACATTGTAATGAGCCATGGCTCTCAGTTCACAAATTAAAACAATTTAGCTGCTTCATACCTGATTGAGTAATTCAACACCATAGCTCATCTCCACACTGTCCCCAGTCACATGGAAAGGATGAGGCAGCAGTGCAAATCGCCAAAGTAATCATGAAGAAATCAAGAATCCAGCCCAGATGTATACAAGGTAGTCTTCGAGTGGAAAAACACATCTACTGAAGGGATGGGGAGTAGTCCAAAGTAAGGTCTAATGTCATGCCACACCCAAACTACACTTCATTACATAAAAAGCTACTGATGCTAGAAGTTATAAAAGTGTGTGCGAGACAAACTTAAGGTGAGATTGCAGAAAGTCAAATTTCTTTAGACTGCTAAGCTGTTGCCAAAGTTGAGCACTGGAGAGCTATTGTGGAATCAAACCTTCAAGAGTCAAGAGTCAAGTCAAGAGTAGCTTTAATTGTCATTTCTACCATTTACAATTGATCCAGTCAAAATGATCAGTGTTCCTCCAGGACCAAGGTGCTATGTAGACAACTCTATATGCTCAACAGCAATCAGCTCAACTGGGGACCTGTGGTGACACCTCAATTGTACATAATGGCAAAGAACATCGAGATACACCATTACATCCTGTTGGTACATGTGCACAATTGGAGAAACTGTTCCTTGCTGCAGGCAGCAAATCGGGAAGATGTGAACTCAACATCTGCAAAGACAATAGATCAATTATCAGTCCCAGAGGTCCACAACTCCTCAAAAATGGAAAAAGAACAATGATAAGTACCATGGCAACATGCGACAATACCCCCCATAGAAGGAACACCAATCAAACAAACAGCCAATGACAACACAGAGGAACAATATGAAGAGACCAGCATGATTTAAAGATTGTGTGGAGATGTATAATGCATAAATAAAGACTGACAAGAATAATGACTGCTAATGCATGAAAACATTTCTGTGAATAATGAGTAACTTGGGTAAATAATAATGAAGCAACTGCTTGCTTTTCTGTATGAAAAGGGGAATGTTTAGGATTGAAATGCAATACTGTGCATTTCAAAACACATGAAACACTGTATGAATGTGCCTCCTGGCTTGCCATTGACATGTGACCTCTCCTATATGACACATACTGCCGGCAATCGTCTTATAACCAATTCAACAAAGGCACATGACAAACAAGTCTGCTCTCCTGTGAGCTCAGAATATCCTGAGTTAGGAATCTTGAAGCAGATGTACATATTGAGATGGGAGCGTGGAGTTCAACATGTTCTGGTGGATTTTCTGTCCATGGACTTTCTCCACCTTAATTCCTAATGTGCACGTGCATTACACAAAGCTCAATACCTGAAGTGTTAATTTATAAAACTGAACCCAGCCATCTGTAATATTCTGCTGGCCTCTTCTGTTGACAATTTGTCATTTGTCTTGTATTTTTATTGGTCTCTTTTGCTAGTGCCCTCTTCATTCAAATTGAATGTTTATTGTTCAGCAAAAACAATATTCTTCAAAGGGAATTCCTGCTGGTGTCCTGTTCCATCCTTATCCATCAACTGAATACATGAGAATAGCTTATTCTCTCATTGTTTTCAATGAGTTGGTGCTTTGTCATTGTTGTTTGCTACATTTCCTACACTAGAAAAAGTGACTATATTTCAAATATACTTTGTTGGTCATCATGTGTTTTGGAAGGACCTAGACACATGAAAACACAATAGATTGCTTTTTATATTCAGGAACAAAAGGTTGGAATAAAAGTTCACTTGTGTGGATGATGAAGAAAATCAAATGAACTGGGTGATTGTGTCTCTGTCAGTCCATTTTTCCCTGGGTTTATCAGCTTTTAGTTTTGGCTGCAGATGAAGGTTAACTGTGTCATCAGAAGAAAGCTGTATTGTTCTTTGAGCAGTCTCAGTGGATCTTCTAACACCTCATCAAAAATGTATAATCTCTGCAATGCTTTTGCATTGTTGCTTCAGTACTATACTGAGATAGCAGAGATCCTTGATCAGAACTTCAATCTGTTATCCAATTGGCTTAGATGCAATTCTGGTTGTACTAAGACAAAGAAAATCTTGAACATTTTATTGTTTTAAGTGCAAGATATCTGCTACTACTCAAATGCAGTTTTGTGAAGATAAAATGTTATGTCTAGAAAGTAAAAGCAATGAGACTATATGTGCAGTGTGTTGGAGGTGTTAAGTATGCTAAGACATTAAAAACAGTGACATAGTGCATTCATACTGCAAGCAATTCAGCCACAATGTCTGAAATGAGCCAAGATTTTCAACTGGGGTTATGGGGCAACAAGTAAACATAACGTTGTGAGAATAATGCATAAGGAATAAACTATGTGTGTGCACACGTGTGTGTCAGGAATAAAGGTAGCCATGACTAACATTGGTAATGGCTTTATCATTGAACATATATCAGAGTTAGGAGAAGATAATGATGGAAGGAATGGACTGAGCCTACTTAGTGTTACAAGAAAAGGCATTGAAGAAAAGCTGCAGGTGAGAAGAATTGCCTGGAATAAACTGAAGAGGCAACAAACAGCCTTGACCACAATCAATCAGAAATGTTCATGTCCTAACAGAATTGAATTTAGACTCTCATTTTCAAAAACATGCCATCATCAGTGCTCTGGAGCCTCCTGCGAAGCGCTTCTTTGATGTTTCTTCCGGTATTTATAGTGGTCTGTCCTTGCCGCTTCCGGGTGTCAGTTTCAGCTGTCCGCTGTAGTGGTTGGTATATTGGGTCCAGGTTGATGTGTTTGTTGATGGAGTTTGTGGATGAATGCCATGCCTCTAGGAATTCCCTGGCTGTTCTCTGTCTGGCTTGCCCTATGATAGTAGTGTTTTCCCAGACAGACCACTATAAATACCGGAAGAAACATCAAAGAAGCGCTTCGCAGGAGGCTCCAGAGCACTGATGATGTCTCCTAGCCAGGGGACGAAACGTTTGCAACAAAAACTTCCAGCTCGGCAAACAGAACCACAGCAACGAGCACCCGAGCTACAAATCTTCGCACAAACCTTGAACATGCCATCACTTGTGATGCAGTGATAGTATTCCCACCTCTGAGCTATGAGGTCCACATTCACATTTCACCTGATCCAGAGGTATATAATGTCATCTCTGAACAGGTTGATTAGAAAATATCTAAAACATGCCAAAGAGCCATTATATATGGACCTGAAAGAGTTAATGTTAAGGAATGTCACAAGCAATGCTAACTATGATTATGTTAAAGGATTAATTGGAAGCACTAGCTTTCGGAGCTCTGCTCCTTCATCATGTGGTTGTGGAGTAACCATACTCCATAATCACTTGATGAAGGAGCAGCGCTCCGAAAGCTAGTGCTTCCAAATAAACCTGTTGGACTATAATCTGGTGTTGTGTGATTTTTAACTTTGTACATGCCAATCCAACACCAGGGTCTCCAAATCATCTTGTTAAAGGAGTGTGACCTAACATGTAACATCCTCAAAATCTCTGCAAAAATGTTTATTGATTTAGATTACCTGGAGTACTATGTACAATTTTAGATTCCTTATCTGAGCTCAGTGGTCAGCACTGCTGCCTCACAGCGCCAGGGTTCGATTCCCCCCGCGGGGCAACTGTCTGTGTGGAGTTGGCACATTCCCCCGTGTCTGCGTGGATTTCTGTCGGGTGCTCCGGTTTCCTCCCACAGTCCAAAGATGTGCAAATCAGGTGAACTGGCCATGCTAAATTGTCCCATAGTGTTAGGTACATTAGTCAGGGTAAATATAGGGTAGAGTAAGAGGTCTAGGTGGGTTACTCTTTGGAGGGTCGGTGTGGACTTGTTGGGCCAAATGGCATGTTTCCGCACTATAGGGATTCTAATCTAATCGAATAATTTTAAAAAAGGATGTTCTGTCTTGGGGGTGAGAGTGCAATAAAGGTTTACCAACCTGATTTATGGAATGGCCAGACTGACATATGAAGGGAGACTGAATCAGTTATGATTATGATCACTGGTGAGTAGAATGATGAGGGGCAGATTGAATAGAAACTGGAAAGTCCTGAACCAGGGGTCACAGTCTAAGGATATTGTCTGAGGTTACAGGGTAGGCCATTTCAGCTTGAGACAAAGAGAGATTTCTTCACCCAGAGAGTGGTGAGCCTGTGAAACTCTCTGCCACAGGAAATGGTTCAAGTTAAAACATTATATTTTTAAAAAAGAGATAAATATAGCTCTTGGAGTTAAAGGGATCAAAGGCTATTGGGAAAAAGCAGGAACAGGGTTCCCAAATGGATGATCAACCATGGTCATATTAAATGGTGGTGCAGATTCAAAGGGCCAATTGGCCTACTCCTGTTCCTATTGTTCTTTCTTTTTCGATGACATGCTCGAACCTCAGCAATAAGGTTTGAACCAAAATCTTTTGATTCAGAGACAAGAGTCATACCATCTTAAATTAAAGCCAAGTTCTGTCCTTGGATGGACTTTGCATTTTGGAATTCATCCTTGAAGTGTGTTTATTTTATCAATTAAAGCTCAGTTTATATCCTTGGGAATGTTGTTTAGTTAATGCGATTGATATATCTCTGATCATGGCTTATTTTGTTGAATTAATGCCAAGCTTATATTGTTGGACAGGCTGGGTATTAATTAATTAACAACAAGGATTACATCCCTGAGCAGGCCCTGGAATTACACTGTGAGAAACCAACATACAAATGCTTATTATGCTGTGTGTAATTACCCTCTTGGATATGTTAGCAGACATGTTAAGCTTCTTATATTAAATGGCCTTCACCAATCTGCAAAGAGGAAACTTCCTTCTGACAATCACAGAAAACACTCACATTTTAGTACATCAGAGCAGAACTACAGGGTCTGAAAATGTGACTGCAATTTTGCAAAACGGCCACATGGTGGCATGTTAATAAAACTATATACTGTGCTTTCTTGAACAATTTGTTTAAGGCAAGAAAGAAAATTCAAGTTTAATGATACTGTGCCGCTGGGCAAGGAACACTCAGTGCTACTTGCCTCACACTGAAATTACAGACTCCATGAATAGTGCATCATCTTTTCAATGTTCTGAATTTACTTTGCAAAATTAATTCTGATGTGGTCAAATTCGAATATAACAATGTGTGAGGTTTTCTTGAGTTTGCACTTTTGAATTTCACTTCAAAAATCTGGCATGTGCATAATATAATTGATCCAACTCAGATGTCCAATCTAAAACTGCAGACTATAATATAGGATAACAATTCATTCCTGATGAAGAGCTTTTGCCCAAAACGTCGATTTTCCTGCTCCTCGGATGCTGCCTGACCTGTTGTGCTTTTCCAGTATCACTCTAATCTAGATTCTGATTTCCAGCATCCGCAGTCCTTACTTTTGCCTTTTTTCACTGGAGAATAGGTGATTGAGAGGTGGCTGTATAGAGGTTTATATAACAATGAGAGGTATAGATAAGGTTAATGATAGGTGCCTTTTCCTTAGAATTGGGAATTTCAAGACGAGGGGGCACATTTTTACGGTGAGAGGAAAGAAATTTTAAAAAAAGACATGAGGGGTAAATTGTTTACACAGAGGGTCATCTGTATGTTCAATGAACTTCCTGAGGAAATGATGGATATAGACACAGTTACAACCTTTAAAATTATTTGGATAAGTACATGAATAGGGAAGGTTTGGAGGGATATGGGCCAGGAGCAGGCAGTTGGAATTAGTTTAGTTTGGGATTATGTTCGGCAAGGACTGGTTGGACCAAAGGGTCTGTTTCTGTGCTGTATGACTCGAAGGAAATGCTAATTATATCATGTGCATTGCAGGCTTGGCAGTTATATTTATCCACAAAACCAAAAGGCAATCAGGCTACTACAAACACACACTGCAGACTGAAGTCCAGAGATTGCGTCAATACACCACAATCTCCCCACGAAGGTAACAGCTTAAAGGTAAGTACTCCTCTTCATTAAACCAATAGGCAGTGATCAGACTGATCACTTCCTTTCCTAACAGCATTTCAAAACAGCTATTCTATTTAAAAAGAAATAGTTGCTGCTGAATAAATTTGAACACATCAAATCTCTTTTGTATATTTCATTCACAACGCAATTAACAAATATTATATTTTATAATTTGAATCTAAAATTGACAAGAGTCAGAACTCCTGATTAGTAAGAGAGGATATGAGTGTTCTAACATAGAGCACTGGTGTTCCCCAATCAGTAATGTCAGCAGGCAGCGGAAGTGAACACTTTTCAATGCAATGTAAACTTTGCACATATTTGTCTGATTCTTCTTACTCTCCTCTTCCCTATTTTCTTCCTTTGTCCTTTTGTCTTCCCCTATTTGTATCTCTATAGCCTAGCTGGGGTTGCAACTAATATTAGCAGCAGACAGTTTCTGTGCCTTGTGCCACCCAAGTAGAAGATGGAGTACGGCATGTTCTTTGCAGCCTTCAACATGTCATTGATGACAATGAGCATCTCGCCAAGATCTTCCCCACACCTGCACTTTTCGCCCTCACACAACTGCCAAACCTTAAACAGACTATTGTTCACAACGAACTACCCAGTCTTCAGGACAACATTGGCCACAACACCACATAACCCTGCCATGGCAACCTCTGCAAGACGTGTCAGATCTTCAACTTGGATACTACCATCATATTACTTGGGAACACTACCCACCACATTCACGGCAGGTGCCCATGTGACCCAGCCAAAGTTGTCTACCTCATACGATGCAGACAAGGATGTCCTAAGGCATGGTACATTGGCGAGACTGAGCAGAAGCTACAATGGATGAATGGACACCGTGCAACAACAGCCTGACGGGAATATTCCCTCCCAGTCAGGGAACACTTTAGCACTCAAGGACATTCGCTCCGATCTTCGGGTAAGTGTCCTCCAAGGTGGACTCCGAGATACACAGCAATGTACAGTCACTGAGCAAAGACTGATAGCCAAGTTCTGTACCCACAATGACAGCCTTAACTGTGATCTTGAGTTCATGCTGTATTACATGTGACCTCCCCACACTGTCCTGTCCTGGAAAATCTTCCTTACTTTCCTGTTTCCTGCACCACCTTGACAAATTGTTATGATCGCTCTACCTTCATTAGTTTGTACAGTTTTGAATTACTTATTACACTGTCTCACACAAACAGAATCATTTCATCCAAGATGTTTGTTTATTTGCAGGTACGTTCTATTTTGTTCAAACAAACACATAATTTGTAGTCACATTCAGTCCCTGTGGCATATTAAAATTTCAGCTTTCAGAATAAAAACCTGCCTGATTCCAGGTTGAAACTCAGACAGATTCCAAACAATGCCTCACACCTACAGTTCAGTGTCTGACCTGAGATGTCACCTTTTATATATTCCTATCGCTCTGCCTGATTGTCATGACAGCACAGCACTGACATTGACTTCATAAATACTTTACACACCATCTAATACTCTTGGTCACCAGCAGAGACTTATTATCTTGACACTCCACTCACACTAGTTGTCTGATCTTTTGATCTCTCTGCCCTTGATCTCTCTGCCTATACTCTGTGCCTGAGCGCCCTGCTCTGTCTCATTGCACCTGACGAAAAGACTGTGCTCTGAAAGCTTGTGTGATTTAAAATAAACCTGCTGGAGTATAACCTGATTTCTGACTTAGTGGGAGACGGCAAAGGGTAGTGGGAGAAATTGGAGTGCAGTATGCAAGGGGGTACCACAGGGATCAGTGCTAGGCCCCTTACTGTCTGTGATAGTCTATAATGATGTAGATGAGAATGTATTGAGGGGGGGATGATCAGTAAGTTTGCAGATGACAAGATTGGCCAGGTGGTTGACAGTGAGGAAGAAGGTTTTATGTTCTAGGAGGATATAGATTGGGTGGTCAGATGGGTAGATGAGTGGGAGATTGAAATTAACCCTGAAAAGTACCAAAATGGTGCACTTTGGAAGTAACAAGACAAAGAGATATTCAGTAAGTGGCAGGACACTAGGAAGCTCAGAAGACCGGAGAGATCTTGGGTACTTGCCCACAGATCCCTGAAGGTGCAGGGCCAGTTAACAGGGTGGTTAAGGGTATAGGGGACAGTTGCCCTTATCAGTTGTAGCATTGATTATATATCCAGGGAGATTATGCTGAAGCTGTACAGAACTTTGGTTAGGTCACAGCAGACGTACTGTGTGCAGTTCTATTTGTTACACAACAAGAAATATGCAATTGCACTAGAAGAAGTGCAGAAGAGATTCAGCAAGACGTTGCTTGGGATGGAGCATTCGAGCTGTGAGGAGAGGCTGGATAGGCTCAGGTTGTTTTTGTTGGAACAGAGAAGGCTGAAGTGAGACCTGAGAGAGGTTTAAGATTATGAGGCACATGGACAGGGTGGATAGGAAGCAGCTGTTCCCTTTAGTCAAAGGGTCAATAATGAATGGGCTTCATTTTAAAATGAAGGGGAGGGTGTTTCGAGGAGATTTGAATACATTTTTGTTTACCTAGAGGGTGGAGGGAATCTGGAATGCAATGTCTGAGAGGGTAATAGAGGTTGGAAACCTAACAAGCTTCCAAAAAGTACATGGATGAGCACTTAAAATGTCATAACATTCAAAGCTGTGGGCTAGTGCTGGAATGTGGGATTAGTGTAAATAGGTTGGCAAAGACTTGATGGGCCAAGGGCCTCCTCTTCTGTGCTGTAAGACTATTTCTGCAAACTCAACTGCAGGCAAAACTAAAAATCTGTATAAACCTGATACCTTGGCAAGGTCTAATAACTTAAATACCAGCACATATTTCAGAATTTCCAAATAATACCTCTACGACTTGACATACAATTTACTGCATTTTGTTATGTCCTCTTTTACAAAACTACCTTCACTGGTCCTGAATATGGAAAAATTGACATGTCATAAGTAGTTGGTAAATAATTTTTTGAAAAGTTTTATCCATGCATGTTGGTATTTTGTTTGAACTTTCTTCTGTGTCCATATCATCATTGACAAATTCTGAAGAAATATTGCTTCTTATCCTGCTTTTGGGTGATAGCAGAGACACCAAGGCCATGCCTTTCTTCATCAGTAGAAGTTACATGGGTCCACATGGTTAATTAATTCCACCATTGACCGTAAGGTTTGCATTCAGGGGTAAGTACTCATATTCCATAACTTAGATTTTGAGTCAGACATCTCTCTGAGTTTTCTCCAATTCACTCTTTGGTTAGAATGATGCTTAGCTTTCAATCTTTAACTTACAATCAGCTGTCCAACTCTGGCAATCACTATTAAACACCAGAAGTCGGTTAAACAGAGTTCAGACATATACTTTCTAGTCAGCACTTTATTTCAGCTTACCCATCACAAAACTCAAATAACAGCGACAACATGTTCCCAGCCAAGTGTTCACCCAACAACACTTTAATTAAAACATAATCATTAACCGCTCCCTAATTCCAAATGGACTCACGCCCCTCTGCCAGACCCTACTGGATGATATGATAACACCATTTCAAAGTGCTTTCAGAAACAGCCCGTCCTTTCAGAAATCTAGACAGTTATGTCAGTACTGGGGATCTTTTTATTTGCATGCTCTTTCATTGCCAATGCATATCCCTTTGACATCTACAAACATTAACCTAAGTCAGAGCAGATACCTAAGAAACAAAACTAATGTTAATATAATATTTTACCATGTCCTCCTATAGCCAGATGTGCTTGTTGTCCAATGGGAAATTGCCAAAGGAATTATTTATAAAGTGTGAGGATTTTATGAAAATGCCAGGTGGGAGAGATGAGGAATATTCTGTTGGGCTGAGGAATGGCTGATAACAATACAGGTTGTAAGAGAATCCACAGCGGCTTTTAAAGGGAAAACAGATAAATGCATGAAGAAGAAAAATTGAAAACTGTGAAGGCAAAGAAGAGGGGAATTAAATCTCATGCACGGATCTTTAATAGGGTTGGCACACGCAGAAGTCTGAGAGACTTACGTCACTGCTGTAAAACGCTATGATTATAGTCACTATTCATTGTCTAGTTAATATTGCAGCCAAGTTTGTGCACATTATTGTCTCACTGACATCATGTTAATGCATGACCAGTTTTTCTGTTTTTGATTGTGATTGCTGATAAAAAGAATATTCACCACGAGAGGTCTCTGCTCTTCTTTCAATAATACCAAGAAACATTTTACATCCAATGCTAGAGATGTAAGAGGAGGTCTTGGATTAAAGGTGAGTCACACTATGATTTTCTCTCCTACTTATGAACATTCGATACAAGAGCCACTTGATATTCCTGTCTATGAATGTAAACCTACACCTAAACATTCTGCAGCACGTTGACGGTGAAGTAGATCTTAGGCTTATTGTGCTATAACAGTGCGTGTCTCCCTTGAAAGCAGAGGATAATCACAGGATTTAAGGGGATAAGTAAAATTTCTAGAATTTATGGGATCAAATGGATCTACATTGCTTTCTCATTTTTAAAAAATGTATATTAAGCTGTTATCAGTAACAATTAAATAAGCTAACATTTTTCTAGTTATATAATTTGTGTTCTTTTAAGTCTGTATCAGCTTAAGATCGTGCCACAAATATGTATTTTTTGAAAAGACACACAATACCTATAGCTACTTGAGCTGAAAGAATGATATAAAAAGCTCAATTTATAGTAATACAGAATCTGAAGAGGAGCTGAAGAAATGGAATAAGGACATTGGAGCAAGAGAACCAGCAAACTGCAAATTAAACAATCATTCCCTGATTCCCTAGGTGAGACGGTCAGGTTGGGCCCTAAATGGCTTCAATCTCAATGGATAATCATAGTACCCACCCATCATTCCAGCCACAAGGCCTCAGGATTAGGCTACATTATCCACCTCAGCATGGCAAGGGAGCGAATTCATCAGCTATTGCGAATAGAAGGAAGTGTTCAGGCATTGTGTCTTCGTTGTGGGTAACTGTCCACTGCTGTGTTCTCCATGCTAATGCTTTGAGCAGAGATGACCTGACTTTTCTGAACTTAAACAAAAGCATGAGGACATCTCTGGTGTATTCTCCAATGATGAGGCTTCAATCCACCTTTGTCTACTTGCAAATCAATTATTGCCCCTTTCCTCAGGCACTAAAAATTGTTGTCATATATTGTTTGAAATTTGGTATTCTTGCATCTATCCAAAGAGAACAAGATGAGAAGCTTCAACAGAATGTCTGTTGCTCACTAAAAGACTACTTCCATAGCCATTGTTTCATTGCAAAGCACAATTTCAACTTGGAAATGTCCCTTCAGTGTGATTAAGGGGTAAGGTGAAGGGGTGTGTGGAGGCTTATTCAAAAAGAGTGCAATTGATGATTATTTAAGCACACCACAACCCCAATTCTCCAATCTGTGTTCCCTTCAAGAATATCTGTCTCCCTGGGATATAAATTTATTCAACTCTTGTAAACAAATATAGTCTGCTAATTAAATAAGGCAAAATCAGGTCAAAATTTCAAACTGGAATGTGGTCAGGATAAGGCTTTGGTGCTCTGGTGGATTTCCTTATGACTAACACCCTTAAAGTGTCTTGGATCTCTTTTCCCTAGGGTTGGGGAATTCAAAACTAGAAGGCATAAGTTTATGGTGAGAGGAGAAAGATCTAAAGGGGACCCACAGCACTTTCACACATAGGGTTAGTGAGGCCTCTTCTGGAGTGCTGTGTCCGGTTCTGGTTGTCCTGTTATTGGAAGGGCAATAAAGCTGAAGAAGATTCATAAACCTCCCGGGGTATTGCCAGGAATGGAGGGTTTGAGTTATAAGAGCAACTGGTTAGGTTGGGGCATTTTTCACTGGAGTGAAGGAAGTTGAAAGGTGACCTTATAGAGTTTTACAAAATCATTAGGAGCACAGGTAAGGTGAATGGCAGGTGTCTTTTTCCTAGGGTGGGGAAGTTTAATATGAGAGGGCATATTTTTAAAGTGACAGGAGAAAAAAAGACATGGGGGCAATTTTTTTTGCACAGAAATTGGTTCATGTGTGGAATGAACTTGCAGAGAAAGTGGCAGATGCAGATATAGTTACAATATTTACAAGACATTTGGATAAGTACATGAACAAGAGATGTATGGAGGGATATGGGCCAAGTGCAGGCAGTGGGACTAGTTCAGTTTGTGATTATGGTTGGCATGAAATGGTTGCACAAATAAGTCTTTTCTCCATGCTGGATGACTATAACTCTATGACCTACTTCTTGTTGTGACTCAGGCAACTTTTGGATATATAGTCTATTGCCAGGCACCCTCAAATAGGTACAGGATGGAACTTCCCCTTGGACTTCTGCAGTTTTGCACTGATTCTTCTTCCAAAGTTTTCAAGCTAACAACATTAAAACAAAAGTGATTTATGATCAAGTCAGGATGACGTGTGACCTTGGAGATCATGATGTAAATTATTTCAGTCAAGCTATCTCACTGAAACTATAACACTTATATTATACAATCACAGTGCAGATGTCCAGCTGTTCATCGTCAAGTAAACCTATTAGGAATTTTGTGCAACTAGTCATGCCAAATTATTTAAAACACTTCTCCCATAACTGCCACAGTCAATATATTCCTTTCCAACTCTGCGAAATGGGGTCATAGATCTAGGTTACCCTAAATAAATGAAAGTTATGAAATAATGAAAGAACTAAAATACTTTGTTAAACTCAGCCCCGAACTATCAGTAGTGACAGTGCAATGGGAATTGGTTCAACAAAAACAATAGCTAGTTATATACTGCCTTTAACATAATAAAACATCCTAAGTATCCATAGGAGAACTGTACAGCAAAATGGAACACCAAGTAACCGAAATAACCTATGAGGACAGATGATCAAAAACCGGGTCAGGGAGGTAGGTTTTAAGCAAATGCTGAAGAGAGAAAGAGAGAAAGAATATGGGAGAGTTTTATGGAGAAGATTCTAATCTTGAGGATGTAAGCTGTAGATGTTACAAGGCTGCATGATTAGAAACCAGGATGGTCAAGAAGCCAAAGTTAGAGGAGTGTAAGTATCTGGGAGAGTTGTAGGGCTGGGGGAGCCATTCATTGATCTCCAACAGCCATGTAAAAGCATGGCAACCAAATCCTCAGAGCCAAGCCAACCAATTAGCGATCTGCTTCCACTGCCTTTGCAGCACATGTCTGGTGAGCTTTTTGGTCCTGTCCTCTTTTTAGTTTCTTGTACTGTCTCTGAGAATCTAGGAGACTTGTCTCTGGCCTACTCTGTATTACACCAGTTTATTTCTACTTAACAAACCATTCTCAGCCAGTTAAATGAACTTCTATAGCCTGAGCTCACTTCCTTTTTAGAAACTGCAGGCTAGCTTTAATTGGTGCCAGTCTCACACTATGTTGGGCACCCTGATGAATAATTTGTTTAGGGCTTGGCTACATAACATTGTCATGGAAATGACTGGATAGCATAATCATTTTATCCTGCTTTGATTACTTCAAGTGATGTGGTTTAGTCAGACATGATGATTCCTGCACTCATGAATAGGTAATGTCCAAACTTTAGTCCCAGGAGCATAGCAACACAAAAGAATTCTGGGCTCAGTCAAAATCACACAACAATTGCAGTTCTCTTCTGTGAACTCTAGACTATTTCTCAAGTCTGACATTTTCATATTGTACCAAGAAAACACCGCATTGTCAGAAGTGCCATCGTTTAGATGGGACATTAAACCAAGACTCCATCAAATGTTCCAGGTTGAGGAACAAGATACCATGGCACTATTTTAGAGTTTACTTTAATATCTTAGTCAGTACTTAAACCTCAACCAACATTGCCATAACGGATTACCTGGTCTCATCACTACCATGGGACCTTGTTGATTGTAATTTTCTCTGCTATGCTTTCTGCATTCACTAGGCTTTGAAAGTATTTCAAAAGAGCTATAGGATGTTATGAAGTTGCAAAAGGTGATAGATAAAAGTGAATCCTGGATTTTCTTTTAGAATATTATTTTTTTGCCCATAATAATGTATATAATACACTAAATTCTCATGCTAGTGCAATAAAGAGTTAAAATGGTAATTCTCTGAATCTCTGGTCTATGTGTTATTTAAAATGGACCAGTTTTATAACTCTGTAATTTCCAAATTATCACAACATTTAATGAAATGCGATTTAATTAGATTTTTAAATATGATTTTGGGCCTTTGTTAATTATTATCTTAGGTTTCCGATTGGATTAACATTGATTTGCATACAGTGGAGACGTGGCATATTAAAGGGACTAATGAAGAGCTTTAATATTGAGATAACATTGAGAATTCAAGCTGTGCCCCTGTATTATGCTCTGGAACTGTCATCATGGTTCTCCATTTTGTCAGGCTGCTATATGCATTTCAAGCTAAAAAAATTTATCACTGACTCTGTGTCCACCTTCAATATGGAGAAATGCTGACCCATCACCTGATGTAAATGCTAAGGCAGACGAAAAAGGCATCAGGCAGTTTAAATATTTTAAAAAAGACATAATCCAACACTAGCTATAGGCAGGGTCAGGGAGAGAAATCAGGAACCTTAGTGTTTCACCTATTCTTGAACCCCTTATTGCCCAACCTCATCACCATATTAATACTCTCCCTCATATGCTTCCAGTATCCAGTGTTAATAAATTTGGAAGCAAAATATTTTATTTTGGTTTAGAAAAAATTCTTAGCTTTTACACTCTATGCCTCTAAAGCCCATCAAAAGTTCAGATTTCAGTGAGATATACTTGACAACAATTGCATGGTCAGCCAAGTGCACACAAATTGGTTTTTCACCTCCACTAGTTTTGAATCTGGTGCTACGCAATTTCCAGACAGCCACGTTAAAAGGCTTTGGCTTTTTTGATAGAAAATGACAAATTGCAGTGAAATAGTCAACATTTTCCAAATTTAATTTGAAATTAACCAATTTCACAAATGCTGAGGATGGAGCAATAAGACAAAGTACTACAGATGGTGAAAATCTCAATAGAACATTCTAGAAATGTGCAGAAGGCCAGTATCCATAGATGAAGAAACAGTCAATGTTTGGGGCCTCCAATCTGCAGTAGCTCCAACAAAGAGTGCTATGCCTCATTGGGATAGCCTGCTGAAATCATTTTCTCTATTCCAAACAAAAGTTAAAAGTGTTATAAAGGCATGCAAAATTCTCCAATTACTTATCTTTTAAATCCAGGTTGACAAAAAGTACAGACCAGGTTTCTGCACTTGATAAAAATTACTATTTATTACAAAATAAAGATTCTAGGTCTAGATAAACAATTATGAACAGCCAACTTATAAGGCTACCAGTTAAAACTCTAACCACCTTACAAAAGTAGCCCTCTTAGTCGCAACTCTTAGATACACACGCGCACACACACGTTAGGGATAGATTGGGAAGGAAATTCAATGACTGCTCCCCACAATTTTTGCTGAGATGATCCTTTTGACATATTAGCACCTGCTGCTCTCCAGTCTTCATTCTCCAAGTCCTTTCACTTGCTTATAGGAGGCACAAGGCAACTGTTGAAATTTATGAAGTCTCTGACTTATTGGTCAAGAGTCACAGCCGAGCTGAAAATGTGTTGCTGGAAAAGTGCAGCAGGTCAGGCAGCATCCAAGGAGCAATGACATTCCTGAAGAAGGACTCATGCCCGAAACATCGATTCTCCTGCTCTTTGGATGCTGCCTGACCTGCTGCGCTTTTCCAGCAACACATTTTAAGCTCTGATCTCCAGCATCTGCAGTCCTCACTTTCTCCTCTAAGAGTCACATCCAACTAACAAAGCAAAATAAATTGGATTTCAACAGGCGTGAGGTGTTTTTTTTAGAGGAAAGGACAGCACCTTCCTTTTCGGAGATCCAATGGCTTCTGACCAAACATTCACACTTTAAGTTATTCAGCTACCTGGGAGTCAGTCGCATAGTTGGCATCAGGCAGAGATCATTGTGATCAGCAGCTACCTATGTTCCATAGACCAAGCAGCTACATGCTGCTGGCCAAATCTCACTTCATGCACAAATCTCAGTTCTCTGGCTTGAGCTCATTTGTAGTAACCTCCCCTACTGCTTAAACAAACAGCAGTGGCAACAGCACTTACAATGAGTAGTAGGTAACTTCTTTTAAAAAGTGCCATCATCCTTCCTACAATCCTTGGATTTTAAAAACAGTCCTTTTCCACTTCAGTCGACAATAAAAAATATACAAAAATAAACTGATATAGACTTTACAAGAGTCATTGACCTCTGTCTATATCTGCACAGATGCTGCTTAACTTGCTGAGCAGTTCCTCTACTTCTTGTTTCTACAGGACCAAAAATAATCCTTATTGCCAGCTCTTCAAAAAAACCATCATATCTCCTGCAAGTCTTTCAATCCCCTACAGTAAGAAATCGAGTCACAACTGCTTGAGATTTGTTAAGGCATGGCATCAAGCAGACTTTTTTTTTAAAATAGGGAAGAAAATATAAAGAACCAATTATGCAATAAAAATCAATGTCAACACAATAAACAATAATTGCAAAATTGACCAATTCATTAAGTGACCATTAACAAGGGTCAAGCAACAGAGTTAATAAATAAAATTTTTTATTGGCCTTTTTCTTTAACAACCAAGCTAGAAAGACTGTCTTAAGCTCCAAATCCCTGTTCATCACTGAAGGGGTAGAGACCATGGCTAAAGCTGCAGAGTTGGAACATTTTCAATCCTCTGAAAATTTGGGAGACATAGTGGAGTGCTCAATAGCATATATAACTTGACTGTATCAGGTTAATATCAACTGGGAAAAAGTGAGGACTGCAGATGCTGGAGATCAGAGATAAAATGTGTGATGCTGGAAAAGCACAGCCGGTCAGGCGGCATCAGAGGGGCAGGAGAGCCAACATTGTGAGCAGGAGCCCTTCATCATTCCTGCTCCCCTGCTCCTCAGATGTTGCCTGAGCGGCTGTGCTTTATCAGCACCACATGTTTTGACTCTGTATCAGGTTAATGAAGCCCCTTTTCACAGTGGCTTCTGCCTCAATATTATTAAATTACTCCACTTGAGTATTAAAGAAATAAATCAGTGGCTCCCCTCACTCACTTTATTCTTTCTTTCGTTCAAGATAAAAAGCCACCCATGGCAATGTATATACCTGCATACAATGTAGCTTAAAAGTGAAGTCCTATTAGCACGTGCAGCACTATCAAACATAGATATGCATCTGCACCCCACCCCCCCCAACCCCACTACCCCCCAAACCACCTGAAAAAGAAATAAAAACCTTATACCTGGCCAAGTGCGAACACAAAGGCAGTGGCCCCTCACTGGAAAGTTGGTTCTGAGCTCACCTATGCTGGCAGGGGAAGCTACATTGTCACTTTGTATGGCTCAAGGAACTGGTTACCTTTGGTCACAGCATCAGCCCTCATGAGGGAAACCGCTCCCAGTTAATCAGAGATTTGAGATTACTCCTTCTGTCACAGGAAGTGGTTGACACTACTGGGGCTGCAGCCAGTCTGTGAAGGTCAGAGTGCAGGTAAGTGGGGTGGGCTCCAGCAATGGGTCATGGGACTCAGGCGATTCTCAGAGGGAATGCAATCATGGTTAGCCATTCCTATGGGATGGGGTGGCTGGCAACCTCTGTTGGACACAGAATACTTGACCAGGAAGGACCACATCACCGAGCCAACAGTCAAACCACCAGGATGCAGTTGACAGCTTTTCCACTAGGCATGGGCAATCAGTGGCTGTAGAAGGGGCCCCTTTAAGGCCATTAATAGGCTATCAAAGGTCCCAAAGTAAAACTGCAATGGAAAAATTACAAGCTAAACATGATTAACCACTCTTTCCCCACGCTCTCCTCCCCCACCATCACATCTCATTTTACAATCCCCTTCTACTCCCAGCCTATGCCCAAAACATACAAGAAATTACAGCTCTTTCTAAAAAAAACTTGTTACTCTGCTCTCTGATTGGTTCTTTTACTACATATTACCTAATATAGTAATCTCTATTTTAATTCTTAGCATTTTATCCATACAGAATGCATCAGTGGTTTTCCTGGAGCTATTACAGTTGGAACATACCTTTGATAAACTAGCAATTAGCATTAAGCCCAGCTGTAACGCTTCCTCTTTCTCTCATGTATCAATCATGGCAGCACCAATATGTGGATGCACTGGGTTTACATACAACTTGAAAATCCCCCCATAGCCTCATCCTGCATCCCTTTGCTCACAGAGTGAACATATCTAGTCACGGCAAATTAGCTTCGTAAAGAATGTCTGCTCAATGCTGAAAATGCTAACTGTCAGTTTGTTAGTGCTTTACAAGGAAAGAAGAGCTTTGATCATTGGCACTGGAGCTTGCCAACATCAATCAACTGGATCTTTGGATGTGGGACGAGGTTGGTCAGATCAAGTGGGTGAGAGGGGAGGACTGCAACCAATCACACACTGTTTTCCCAAATGCCTGCTGTTCCAACTCCGGAGACAGAAAAGTTTGACATTAGCTGATAGTTTGTGGGAGTCATTGCTAAATGTTAGAGTAGTATTTATTTAATGTATCACCAGAAAATCAAGCTCCAAAGATGCAGCTTCTCAAGTACTGTTTGTTAATCTGGTAAACGTGCATCTGGCAAAATACTAACTGGAGCATTCTGTCTTCCACACGTTAACTCAGTACAGCGTAAGTACTGGCTTTCACAAACCGACCTGTTGTCTAATGGCAGACCAGACCAGATGGGCCATTACCTTTCACACAACATGCTTTGACACAAAGGTTCCCAATCGACTTTCTGCCACCCTCCTTGCTTGTCCTGTCAGTCACTTATATATGTAATTCCTACTAGCATCAATAAACACAGAATCCAGACTGTGTGTGTAAGTGAGTGATATCATAGACTTGAAAAGAGTTAGTGTTGTAAATAAACTTCAATGTATCTTGACTCATAAAGAAACCAATTATCTGTGGCATACGTTACATGGACCAACATAGAAAATCAGAAATCAACATCCAGTTGGTCAGTATTTCTAATAATAGGACATAGATTATGTGTTAAGGACCCTAATGAGTACTGAAGATCAGAGGGCCTTAGTATGCATATCCATGGATTCCTGAAGGTAGCAGGGTAATTATTTAAGGTGGCTAGTATGATTTGACACATGGGATATTTGCCTTGAATTCTTGTGACATAGAATATAAGAGCAGGGAGATTATACCAGAACTGAATAAAACACTGGTTAAGCCATAACTGGAATACTGCATGCAGTTCTGGTCACTAAATTACAGAGGGCACCTAAGAGATTTAGTAGGATGTTGCCTGGGTTGGAGGGTCTTAGCCAAGATGAACAATTGAATAGATTGGAGTTGTTCACCTTGAAGCAGTGAAGGTTGAGAAAGAAACTTGATAGAGATATAAAAGGTCATGAGGAGCATAGATAAAATGGACAGAAAGACACTTTCTTCATTAGTAGAGGGGCCAAAAACCAGGAGGACATAATTTAAGATAGGAGGTAGAAAGCCAAGCAGAGAGGAAAGGAGAAATATTTTCACCCATGGGACGATAGGAATCTGAAACTAACTGCCCGAAAGGCTGGTTGAGTCAGGAACTCTTGTTATATTTAAACCATTTTCAAATATTCACATCTGTTGACATAGCCACAGGATATAAAGTAAGAGCTGGAAAATGGTATTCATGCAATCAGATCTTTGTTGACTGGAGGAGACTGAAGGAGACTGAATGCCCTCCTACTGTCTGTAAATGTCTATCAGACACAATTGTAAGGCAGGTGAGATTTGAATACAAACTACTGTGGCACAAGATCCACTATTGGTTCTTAGAATCTGAATGTTTAACCAACCTTTTTTGAATGTTTAGACACCGAATGAAACAGTTTGGGGGCATGTGTAACATCAGTATGGGGATTCTAGGTAGGAATACTATAACTGTACCACAAGATCCTCCATGGCTTCTCGCATATGTTCCCTAACATATGTCCCCAATAGCATCTATTGCTCTGAATCATAACTGGAGCAGACACATTTGCACAGGCAATTGGCACAGTGTTAGCAGCAGTGGCATTCCACTTTTCTGCTTCATAGAGCAAACCTCAACACTGTAAAGTTGACAGACTAAAGTGATGATCAGGAAAAGAACATTTTAGACACTCTGTATCAAATTAAAATATGCCACAATAATTATTAGAATTCCTAAAACTTAAACTTGTATGTTTGATAGGAAAACAAAATAAATCCATTGAAACAAAGCCTGGGCTTACGTTTCCTAAATTTGAATAGAGTGATGAAATTGATATTTTGGGACTTGGATTTCAAAGTAGAGGCAGATGGATATGACTCAGATATGTGAAGGGATTTTTTTGTTTAAAACTAATTAGAAAGTCATTTGAAGCAATGACCTAATTGCATCAATTCTAAGAAGGCATGTGACTGCGATCATGTGTCTGCATGAACTCTTGAAGCGTTAATGGATGGAATCTTTATACTGGTAAGTTTAAAACAGATCAGAAAGCCATCACTTTAGCTATTGAGTTCAGAGGGGAGAGCAGCTTCTTGTGGCAGAAGAATCAAGCTTTTAGTTTGGGGAACCAGTCACAATAGCCAAAGTGCTAGGGTGTGTGGAATTCATACGGCACAAGAGTTAGGAGAGAAATCTTCAAATTGTTAGAATGAGTTTGGGCCATTGTAATTGTTAAAGGTTCAGAACATTTAACTTGGAAAGGAATAGTAAAATTGTTGCTGCAGTCCAGAGAAAGAAATTGGGAGGAGTCAATTGAGTAAAAAAGAAAAAAAGAATTGAAGTAGGAGTGACTGTCTCTGGAACTGAGTATCTGCAAAAGGACAGTATTGGGAAGCAGGTTGAAATTTAGCTTTGCCATTTGCCAAGATCTTTCTAACTGTTTTATACATAGATACAAAGATAAAGTCACCATTGTCCTATGGTCTACACTCTTATTAGAGTTAGAAATCACGCAACACCAGGTTATAATCCAACAGGTTTAATTGGAAGCACTAGCTTTCAGAGCACTCCGAAAGCTAGTGTGCTTCCAATTAAACCTATTGGATTATAACCTGGTGTTGTGTAATTTTTAACTTTTCACACCTCAGTCCAACTCCTGCATCTCCAAATCATCTCTTATTAGAAAGCAATGACTGGTGGTAGTTTAACCTAAGAGTTACATATTCTTCAGGCAAGAGACGTTGAGAAGGACCAGCCTTCCTGATAATCTGAGCTGGTGTTTGTGTTGAACCCACACTGTTAGCATCAATCTGTATCACAAATCAGCCAACAGAACTAACTGACCCCATCAAGGGCTTATGTCCGAAATGTTGACTCTCCTGCTCCTCAGATGCTGCCTGACCTGCTGTGCTTTTCCAGCACCACATGTTTTGACTTTGACTCTCCAGCATTTGCAGAACTCACTTTCTCTCACATACAGGAGGTCACTGATTTACAAATGTCTGACTTATGAATGCCTGTACTTACAAACAGGATCTCTTTCAGGGGTGTAATTTTAAAGACCCAATGTACAGCCATTTCCTACATTTACAAATGACTGCTCTGCATTGTACAGCATTGTGTTCAGAATTGCATGTAAATCAACTTGTGTACAGTCTCCAGAACAAAACCCTCTCACAACCCAGGGACTGCCAGTATATATGAAACTTTGCCTTTTTACTTTTGTGTAATATATTTATGCTCTGCTGTTAATGAACATCTGCATCTCATGTGAATATGTTTCACTGACTAACCACAACAAGACCATAACATATAGGAGCAGAGGTAAACCACTGGCCTGTCAATCTCTTTTGGATATAGGATCTAGTAGCTCTGTCTATCACTTGCTGCTTAAGCTGTTTGGCAAGAAAGTAGCCCTGTTTGGTAGTTTCACAGGTTGATACCTCATCTTCATGTATGTCTGGTGCTGCTCCTGCCATGCCCTTCTTCACTGTCCATTGAACCATGGTTGAGCTGCTGGCTTGATGGTCATGGTTGATTGGAGGATATGCCGGGCCATGAGGTTACATGGAGTACAATTCTGTGGCATACAGTGCCTCATGGATGCCCAGTGTTGAGCTGCTAGATCTGTTTGAAGTCTGTCCCATTTAACACGGTGATAGTGCCACACAACACGATACAGGTTATTCTCAATGTAAAGGCGGAACTTCATCTCCACAAGGACTATGCGGTGGTCACTAATACTGTTACTGTCATGGATAGATGCATCTGCAGCTGGCAGAGTGGTAAGGATGAGGTCAGGTATATTTTTCCCTCTTGTGTGTCCAATAGGTGTCCCATTGATTTGTTTGTAGGTCTTGTCATTGAAGGTGAAGTGGGTTGTGAGGCACAGGTCTACTAGTTTGGATGCTGTCCTTGTTCATGGAGTTGGTGCTGTCAAGTGTTAGTGTCCTTGGTTCATTGAAGCCAGTGTTTCTTTGGTCGGGGTGATGTTTATTGACGTGAATAGGGCTGTCATGTTAAAGGAAAATACCTAGCATGGTGACAAACATCTGAGAACAAATCTTCCAGCTCAGCTACAATATATCTAATGGAGGATGATAGATTACTCCCATAAGTACATCCCCTTGTGGTTTCTTATCTTCATGTATATGGATATTCCATCTTCTGACCCAAGAACATTTCTTACTACTGTACTCATTCTATCACATTCCAACAAAGCCAACCTATCACCCTTCCTTTCCTGCCTGTCCTTTCAAAAAGCTACATGTACCTGACTATTTGGTTCACAGCTTTGATCTCCCTGTAAACGATCTCTGTAATGGCTTTAAATTCATGATTTGCACTGTAATTCTTTAATGATGACTTCAATTTCAATTCCTTTTGCAGTAAAGATCACAAATACCATGAACTAGTGTAAGTGACCACATTTATACCACAGCTATGACACCAGAATTGAAACAAGGTCCAAAGAAACTCTAGAATGAGGCAGAGTCTAGAATTAGTTCAATTCTGAATACTCACTTCACATTGTACAGGTTTAGTGCAAATTGACACCACTCATTAAACATGTAGAATAAATATTTTCTAAGAAATGCTGTTCATTTGCATTCTACGTATGTTACCCAGAGACAATTTGTACAAATATCTCAGCAACAAACTGCACAGCAATGTGGTAAACAGTACTCCTGCTACTAACTTAACACACAGCTGCCACTGCATTAGTAATGGAGCATTTGATAGTTATCAAACTTTAACATGGGTCAGCATTTATCTGTATTTAAAACAAAAGGTAACTAAAATAGTGATACCAACAATTTGGATTGATCTATACCCTTTTACATAATAAAAATATCACAGGAGCATAAATTGGATGAAATGTAGCACTGAGCCACCTAAGGAAGCACTGGAACAGGTGACCAAGACCCTTTTCAGCTATTTCAGAACTTTTTGAATTTCCTCATTGACTGCTTCCTGTCCTCACTTTGAGTATTTGCTTTGATTGACTTGCCAATAGGTTTATGCTAAGTGGCAATTTAATCAGACGCAAAGTCCAGTCAACTGAAGGGTATACTTAGTCTGACATCATTCAACATCTTAAAGCAAAAGTAAATGAAGGAGGCTAATAGTGAGCTCTGTGAATAGGTCAAATAGAGAGCAATGCTTCTGCTGCAATCAGCAGCAGATATTTGGTGACTTTCACAGCATTTACTAAGTAACAATATCAGTAACATCAAAGTATTTATTATCTCAAATATGGTTGCCTGCTAGTTCACTTCAGCTCTTTCTGTTAACCTAGGCTAAATGTGGCATCGGCGTTTACCACAGCTCCCCTTCCCAAAAAGATTGTTGCTACATGGTAATAGAAATCAATTATATTTTACTTTAAGCAGTAGCCAGATGAGAACTTGACCTTGGTTCTAATTTAGATTTCTACAACTATTCCTGTGGGCCACAGAAATAAGGGTACAACGATGACAATTGATTTGAAAGATGCACTCCCTCACTTCTGACTGCATTGAATTAGTCAATCTGAACTCAAATAGTAAGTGGAGTGGTACAATAGACTTTAATGTCCTTGGTTATTGGATCAATTATACAAACCACATTGAAGACCAATCACTTTTCCCTCAGTGATCTGTGACAACTAAAAATAGTTAAATGCCAAATTAACTTAACTCCTTAATAAAGTACTAGTATGCCAAATGGGATGATATGATCATAAATGCAGACCTAAGCATGTCATTCATGTGAATGCATCATGAATGTGATCCCAAAGAAGAGCTTCTATGGTGTGTTCGCAACTGGGAAGCCATTGAGCAGTGAACAACAATGAGGATATAATGACCCCTAGAAGTAACATGCAAACAGTGCAAAATATTGGTCCATAAATGGAAAGAACTTGATCGGGTAGTAGAGTAAGACCGAAAACTATCCACGAAAGCATCTTCTGTAGTAGAAGGTAATGACTCTGAAGGGGTTAAGCTTCATGTTCCAGTGATTTCATCCATTCTACAGATGTCACACAATTAGTGGGTGGAGATAAGGACTATAAACTGGTTTTCAGGAGGATCAGATATGTTCTACCAATTATGGTTGACCAATGTAGTTATATTTATTGCTATCATGCAATAAACTTGCTTATTATCAGGATACAGTGCATCTGCTGTAGATATTCTACAGTTCTATATCTTCTACCATTAATCACTAGATAGGCTCAATGCAAAGCAAAGACAATTGTGGATTGGTGCTGGCAAACTAGCTTAAAAAATGATTTGCCTAGCACCACATACCGATAGAGATGGCAAATACTACAAGCTACCAGCAGTGGTCACCTGGGATAAAACCACATTGCCTACTACCAGTTCTCTTCTATTGCTATTGCAGAATGTAGGTGACAGTTGAGGAAGTCTCTCTTTCATACCAAGGTTTCTATCTTGGGCTCCACTGCTAATTCTGTGGTTGCTCTTTCCCAGCAGGAAATAGATTAATTAGTTTTCACACACTTCACTGTCTAAAAACAGATAATGTTTTGATATTCATCTTCAAAGTCAATAGGTGATAAATCAATCATGTCTTTGCGTGGAGATATGTGTCACTTCATAGTAATGTCTGTTGGTATACTAAAGTGTACATCTGTTAGTTACAGTGTATTTGGTTGTACTGAGATGCGAGTGCTATACTGAAGTTTACATCACTATGTTGAGATATACGTCAGTGTTGAGATGTGTGTCACTGTTGAGGGGTGCATCATTTTATTGCGACATACATCATTGAGTTGAGGTGTAGCTCACTGTGGAGTGATGTATGCTATTCTGCCATAAGCTTGCACAAAGAAAGATGACATTTGAAGATTTTTTGGGATATTAGCAGCTCTTTAGAGGAGAAATGTACCATTGTAAAAGGCAAAGAAAATGGCTATATGTGATTTTCTTTTAATCAATTATCCACACAACAATGGAGAAGAATGATGCTGCTGAAACATTTGTACCTTCAGTCTTAGCTATAGTTTTCACTCACTGGTGAAATATTTCTCACTTGTCAGGCAATTGGAACTAGCAACCAGGCTGGAGGAGAAAGCCTTTACATATGTTTTTGTGCATTTTCTTCACATTACTCCCTTGACATCAGCAGATTGTCTCCAAACCTTCTAGAATGAAGTATTGCTTTCATGTTAAGCAATAGCTTTATGTATTCTTCTTAAAGTGTTGTGAAACAATTATTTTCTAAAGATAATTTTCAGCAAATTTACTGAATCAAGTTACATTGGCCTTTTAATTATTTCTTTTGAACCAAAGTCTTTGATATCACAGTTAGTGACAGAAAACATAGGCAGATGGTTTGATTCGCAATGAATGCTGTGTTGGTTGATTTCAGCTTAGATGACAGTCACGTCTCTTGATATGGGAAGGAGAATTCATTCAGAATTGCTCACAAGTTTAGGAATCTTGCAAGGAAGTTTGGATAAGTGAAAATCAAGTGTGGCCTTATCCAGATGACTTTAACGGAAGAATAACATACAACATTCCCTTTCTGAATTTATGCATTGAGAGCCAGGGAAGGATTGGGGGTGCTAGTCTGCAGATCAGATTGACACTAACGGCATGGGGTTTAATCCCTGTTCTAGCTGAGATATACTTGGCATGGATTTCTCCACTTTACCCACAGGAAAAGTATTGGCACTTTGCCTCAGTTTTAGAAATGATCACCAAGGTCCTGCTGTGAACTCATTTCAAAAAAAGAGGAATGAATATTACATCCATAAATTACAGAAAATGTTTAGGAAACCAGGGAAATAACTGAGCGTCTCAGAACTTCTTGACTAGACAAAATAAATTTCCAAGCAGTCTTGTCCCATTCTATATAAATAGGGTTTTGACACTGACACTTTAACTTCCACATTGATGCACATTAGTAGATGACATAGAGCTTCTCCTGCCAATTCAGAGCATGTGTTAATTATATATTAGCTACGGCAGTAATGTTAGCATAATTTATCATGATTTCAGGCCTGTAGACTTATGTAGCAAGATCAAGTAGACTGAGATCAGACAGAGTGAAAATCTATCAAGTTGGATCAAGATAGAGACAGGTCAAGATAAAGTAAGACTTAATCCATTCAGGCCTAGCAGATGTGTTTGTACATCCACAAATGTTGCAATAAATAATTATAGCAATGGTAGCTGGCAACACATAAATATTAAAATTGCCAAACATGTATAGGAGTACTCAAACTAAAGCATATTTATTAATTGTCTGCTTTATCCTATCTTCTGTATGAATTACCATGGTGATATCAGAAGAACCTGTTATGACAGGCTGTCATTATGAGCTATGAGACTAGTCGGTCCAAAAACATAAATAAATGCATTTATGGCGTTGTGACTAACTCCTACACTTTGGACACTTGTTTTATTTACATCACTTAACATATACCACGAGACAAAGCTCAAATGTCTGGAAAAGATAGAGTCTGCCAGTAGGGGTATGTTACCTGTGTTATTTTACAATTATGTGATGTTCTTGTTGTTTCCAGTAATCAATTGATGTCTGTTACTGCTACATTTCCACTAATTATTTAATAATTATTGCCTTTTGGATGTAAATGTGATCACATTATAATGTCTAATATTAAGAATAAGATAAATTCAACATAAATTAATACCACTCTTCCAATTTCAATTTATGAATAAACAATATTATATTTTTATTACAATTGGCTTCTGGAATGTTTTCAATCTCTCAGTCATAATTTGGAGATCACCAAGTTTAATTGTTTGACAGAATGCTTCAAATAGCAAAGCCCCACATTTGGGCAGCACAGTTTGGCAAAGGAAGTACAGCATTATAACCAAAATTCTGTAAATCGTGCCGCTTGTGAGAGTGAATCCCTAGTGGGAGAATCAAATTTGCACACCTAATTGTGTCATTCCATTCTTCAATGAAAACTGTAAATAATTTAACTCGATTAACATCAAGATAAATGGACATTATACCGCAGCTACATCGTATTTTGTTTCGAATAAATATGGAATACTGTGGGTTCGTTTGTCTGATTTCTGAGATGAGGGCAATGCGCAAGAGGAGAGATTGTGTAAACTAAATGCATATTCCTCAGAGTTTAGAAGAATGTGAGATAGTCTGGTTGCAATGCATAAATGCTTCATGGCTTGACAGGTTAGATGTAAAGAGGATTTATTCTCCTGGTTAGGGTATATACTTAGGGTGATACCCTAAAGCAAGTGAAGAAGATACTCAATAGAGCACATAGCTCTGCCACACAGTGTTAATATCGTTACACTCTTACAGCTCTTCCTTTTAATAATCCATAACTACAAAGCTGAAAAAAATAATCTTTTTCATGATGAAACTTCAGAACAATCCACACTTAATAATCTGCTCACACTTAGACAGCTGAGATAATCTTCAACATCAAAAATAATTAACAACACAGTAAGAATGAAGTCAATTCACCTTCTCTTCCAATCTACACAGATCCAAGAAATAGTTTGAGCATCAGATACACATTTTCGCCAAAATCTAATCGGTTCTTTCTTGGGCCATACTCAATCCGTTTACTAGGTTTCATTGAAATCCATCCATTAGTGTCTTATATATATTGTTATAGGACAAAGAAGACTAACAGACTAACTATTGTGACAGGACTAAGAAATCAGCTTTCTTAGATTTACATGACAAGAAATTACTTCACTCAGAAGGTTTTGAATCATTGAAATCTGTACCCCAAAGAACTGTAGGTTGTTCAAGACAAAGATCAATAGATTGTTTACGTACTAGGGGAATTGCTGGGGGGTGGGGATAATGCAGGAAGGTGAAGTTCAATTGTGAGGCTCAAGATCAATTGTGATCTCACTGAATGGTGGAACAGGCTCAATGGATTGAATGACCTAACCTCTTTCTATTTGTTCTGTTTTATGTGCCTATAATGTTGAGACCATAATTTGAGATTTAAAATTATCTTAATTATCGATTTAGGAGTTGGTTAGTTCAGTTGGCTAGTTTGTGATACAGAGTGATGTCAACAGCATGGGTTTAATTCATGCACTGGCTTAGAGTTTGGGTGAAGGATTCTCTTCTCAACCTTTTCTGCAGCATGGTGACCTCCAGGGCAAACTACCACGAGTCACCTCTCTCCCTAGTGAGAAGGCAGCCCGATGGTTTGGCATAATGACAGTGACTTTCCCTTTTTTATTAATTCATGAAATTCCTGATGTTACCATGTCCAATCAATGAAAGAAATTACTGCTAATGTTATGACACCACGAAGTAAACTCTCCTGTTTACTGTAAACCAGCAACACAGCAAAGATTTATCCCGTGCAGTAATCTGTGAAAATTCAAGAGGTCAAGAACAATTTAAAGAAAAAAATCAATTATTTTATTTCTGAAAGTATAACAGAGAATAATTAACTAACAACTATTTACAACTCTTCTCGAACCTATCTTTGGGCGACACAGTGGCTCAGTGGTTAGCACTGCTGCATCATAGCGCCAGGGACCCAGGTTTGATTCCAGTCTCGGGCAACTGTCTGTGTGGAGTTTGTACATTCTCCCTGTGTCTGCGTAAGTTCCCTCCCACAATTGAAAGAAGTGCAGACTAGGTGATTTGGCCATGCTACATTGCCCATAGTGTTCAGGGATATGTAGGTTGGATGGGATACTCTTCGGAGGGTTGTTGTGGATTTGTTGGGCCAAACGGCCTGTTTCCACACAGTAGGGATTCTATTCTATGATCTTTTACCTTCCCTTCTTTAATACTAGTTGATAAAACCCCCGATGATGATTTACAAAGTAAAACTTCTTATCTCAAAACCAGGCAGCTTTCAGTTCTTCTCTGTATTCCGGTTGTCTTTTCTTCTTCTTGGGGATTCAGCTTCTCAGGTTACTGATCGATAAAGGTACCTTTAAGAGAGCTATTTTTCATGCAGACTTTACATAGAGTCATAGAGGTGTACAGCACAGAAATAGACCCTTCAGTCCAACCTATCCATGCCGACCAGATATTCCAACCCAATCTAGTCCCACCTGCCAGCATCCGGCCCATATCCCTCCAAACTCTTCCTATTTATATACCCATCCAAATGCCTTTTAAATGTTGCAATTGTACCAGCCTCCATCACTTCCTCTGGCAACTCACTCTATACACATACCACCCTCTGCGTAAAAAGTTGCTCATTAGGTCTCTGTTATATCTTTCCCTTCTCACCATAAACCTATGCCCTCTAGTTCTGGACTCTCCCACCTCAGGGAAAAGACTTTGTCTATTTACCTTATCTATGCCCCTCATAATTTTGTAAACCTCTATAAGGTCACCCCTCAGCCTCTGATGGTCCAGGGAAAACAGCCCTAGCCTGTTCAGCCTCTCTCTATAGCTCAAATCCTCCAAACCTGGCAACATCCTTGTAAATCTTTTCTGAACCCTTTCAAGTTTCACAACATTTTTCCAATAGGAAGGAGACCAGAATTGCACACAATATTACAACAGTGATCTAACCAATGTCCTGTACAGCCACATCATGACCTCCCAACTCCTGTACTCAATATCTGACCGATAAAGGAAAGCGTTCCAAACGCCTTCTTCACTATCCTATCTACCTTTTTGCAGCAGAGAACGGTGGGTGCTGGGCGGAAGTGAAGTCGGAGCGCAAAGCCGGTCGGGAAGGTCAGTGATTGTTATTTGAGTGGGTGTGTTCTCGACCCCAGGTCCTACAAAGTAGGGCCTCCTCTAACCTAAATTAAAAGTCCACAGACTTGCCCCAAAAAGAGGGTCTAAGGAAGTTCCTGTGGAGTGAAGAGTGAGCCTTTAGCTCAGGAGTCTTTGACAAGGAGGTTGAGTGAAGTGATTACGCCACAATTGAAGAGGGTGAAGACATGACAGCCTAGCTAGTTCAGTGTGCTACATGCTTGATGTGGGAGGTCAACGACTCTGGTGTATCTGGCTCGTATAAGTGTGGAAAGTGTGTGCACGTTCAGCTACTGACAGAGCATATGGCAGCACTGATGAAAGAACTCAAGGACCTTAGGCTCACCAGAGAGCGTGATCTTTCTTGACAAGACCTTCAGCGAGGTTATTACACCGACCCTATCAGAAGAGAGCAGAAGACAGCAGACAATGAGGAAGGCAGAGAGGAGACAGGTGCAAGAGACCCCGGGGGAAGTACCTGTCAGGAACAAGTTGAATCTTTTGGAAACAGTAGAGACAGATGACACTGCCAGTCCGCGAGGCGGCCAGGTCTGTCAATCAAAAGTTGGCGTGGAGACAGAGCAGAAGAGTTGGACATCGCACAGAGCCGTGGTAATAGGGGGCTCCATGTGAGAGGAATTGACCGGGGTTTTTGTGGCAGCAGGCGGGCCTTTAGGATGGTGTGTTGCCTTCCTGGTGCCAGGGTTAAAGACATTACAGACAGAGTGCAGGAAATCCTCAAGGACGAAGGTGAAGAGTCAGAGGTGGTGGTACATGTTGGCACAAATGATGTCAGGAAGATGAGGAGGAACATACTACAGTGGGACTTCGGAGAACTAGGAAGAAGGCTGAAAAGCAGGATGTTCAGAGTGGTTATCTCCGGTTTGCTTCCAGTTCCTCGGGCTGGTGAGGCCAGAAACAGGGAGATAATGGACTTGAATGTGTGGCTGGGGAACTGGTGCAGGAAGCAAGGATTTAAATTCTTGGATCACTGGGGTATGTTTTGTGGTAAGCATAAATTATATAAGAGAGACGGTTTGCACCTTAATAGGTTGGGGACCAGCATTCTGGCAGCCAGATTTGCTACTGCAACACAGCTACGTTTAAACTAAGTAGCGGGGGGGGGGGGGGGGGGGGGGGGGGGAGGAAGGGGACAAATTAGATGTTTAAGAAGGAAATTGAAGGGAAAGTTAGTACAAGGGAAGTCAAGAAAGACAACTGTATCAATGAAGCAGAAAACTCAAAAAGAGATCATGCTGTAAGGTTGAGTGAAACAGGTGTTGATGGGAAGGGTGAGGGCAGTAACAAATTAAAAATACTATATATGAATGCATGAAGCATTAGAAATAAGATGGATGAACTTGAGGCTCTTTTGGAAATTGGCAGATACGATATTGTGGGGATAACTGAGACGTGGCTTCAAGTGGACAGGGCCTGGGAAATGAAGATTCAAGGTTACACGTGCTATCGTAATGACAGACTGACGGGCAGTGGGGGTGGGGTGGCCATGGTAAGGGATGATATTCAGTCCCTTGCTTGGTGGGGGGGGGGGGGGAAACCTAGGATCAGGGGATGTAGAGTCAGTATGGATAGAACTGAGAAATTCTAAGGGTAAAAAGACCCTCTTGGGAGTTATCTACAGGCCCCCAAACAGTAGTCTGGATGTCGGATTGGCCTGTCGCAAAGATGTTACTACAGTTGTTATGAGGGATTTTAACATGCAGGTAGACTGGGAGAATCAGGATGGTATTGGACCTCAAGAAAGAGACTTTGTGGAGTGCATCCGAGATGGATTCTTAGAACAGCTGGTGCTGGAGCCTACCAGGGAGAAGGCAATTCTGGATCTGGTATTGTGCAATGAACCAGAATTGATCAGGGACCTCGAAGTGAAGGAGCCATTGGGAAGTAGTGACCACAATACAATAAGCTTCAATTTGCAATTTGAGAGGGACAGGGTACAATCAGAAGTGACAATGTTTCAGTTGAATAAAGGGAACTATGGAGCTATGAGGGAGGAGCTGGCCAAAGTTCAATGGTGCAATACCCTAGCAGGAATGGCAGTGGAGGAACAATGGTAGATATTTCTATGTATAATGCAGAAGATGCAGGATCAGTTCATTCCAAACAGGAAGAAAGATCCTAGGAGGAGGCATGGGTGGCCGTGGCTGACGAGGGAAGTTAAGAAACATATAAAGTTAAAAGAGAAAAAGTATAACATAGCAAAGATAAGTGGGAAAACAGAGGATTGGGAAGCTTTTAAAGAACAACAGAGGATTACTAAGAAGGAAATACGCAGAGAAAAAATGAGGTGCGAAGGTAAACTGGCCAATAATATAAAGGAGGATAGATAAAGCATTTTTAGGTATGTGAAAGGCAAATAAATGGTTAAGACTAAAATTGGGCCCTTGAAGACAGAAACAGGGGAATATGCAGAAATGGCAGAAGAATTGAATTGGTACTTCAGATCTGTGTTCACTGGGGAAGACACAAGCAATCTCCCTGAGGTAACAGTGGCTGAAGGACCTGAACTTAAGGGAATTTATATTTGCCAGGAATTGGTATTGGAGAGACTGTTAAGTCCGAAGATTGATAAGTCCCCGGGGCCTGATGGTCTACATCCCAGGGTACTGAAGGAGGTGGCTCGAGAAATCGTGGATGCATCGGTGATTTATTTTCTAGAGTTCGATAGATTTGAGATCAGTTCCTGCGGATTGGAGGGTGGTTAATGTTGTACCACTTTTTAAGAAAGGTGGGAAAGGGAAAGCAGGTAATTATAGACCAGTTAGTCTGACCTCAGTGGTGGGAAAGATGCTGGAGTCTATTATAAAGGATGAAATTGTGACACATCTGGATAGTAGTAACAGGATAGGTCAGATTCAGCATGGATATATGAAGGGGAAATCATGCTTGACTAATCTTTTGGAATTTTTTGAGGATGTAACTCTGAAGATGGACGAGGGAGATCCAGTAGATGTGGTGTGCATGGACTTTCAGAAAGCTTTTGATAAAGACCCACATCGGAGGTTAATGAGCAGAATTAGGGTGCATGGTATTGGGGGCAAAGTACTAACTTGGATTGAAAGTTGGTTGGCTGACAGGAAACAAAGAGTAGTGATAAACGGCTCCATTTCAGAATGGCAGGCAGTGACCAGTGGGGTATTACAGGGATCAGTGTTGGGACCGCAGCTTTTTACAATGTATATTAATGATATAGAAGATGGGATTAGTAATAACATTAGCAAATTTGCTATGATATTAAGCTGGGTGGCAGGGTGAAATGTGAGGAGGATGTTAGGAGATTACAGGGTGACCTGGACAGGTTAGGTGAGTGGTCAGATGCATGGCAGATGCAGTTTAATGTGGATAAATGTATGGTTATCCACTTTGGTGGCAAGAACAGGAAGGCAGATTATTACCTCAATGGAACCAATTTAGGTAAAGGGGCAGTACAAAGAGATCTGGGTGTTCTTGTACACCAGTCAATGAAGGCAAGCATGCAGGTACAGCAGGTATTGAAGAAGGCTAATCGCATGCTGGCCTTCATAACAAGAGGGATTGAGTATAGAAGCAAAGAGGTTCTTCTGCAGCTGTACAGGGCCCTGGTGAGACCACACCTGGAGTACTGTGTGCAGTTCTGTTCTCCAAATTTGAGGAAAGACATTCTGGCTATTGAGGGAGTGCAGCGTAGATTCATGAGGTCAATTCCTGGAATGGCGGGACTACCTTACGCTAAAAGACTGAAGCAGCTGGGCTTGTATATCCTTGAGTTTAGAAGACTGAGAGGGGACCTGATTGAGACATATAAGATTATTGAAGGATTGGACACCCTGGAGGCAGGAAACATGTTTCCGCTGATGGGTGAGTGCCGAACCAGAGCATCCAGCTTAAAAATACAGGGTAGACCATTTAGGACAGAGATGAGGAGAAAATTCTTCACCCAGAGAGTGGTGGCTGTGTGGAATGCTCTGCCCCAGAGGCTCAGTCTCTGGATTCATTTAAGAAAGAGTTGGATAGAGCTCTCAAGGGTTATGGAGATAAGGCAGGAACAGGATACTGATTAAGGATGATCAGCTATGATCATATTGAATGGTGGTGCAGGCTCAAAGGGCAGAATGGCCTACTCCTGCACCTATTGTCTATTATCTATTGTCGACCTGCGACTCCACTTTCAAGGAGCTATGAACCCGGTAGCTTGTCAGTTCTCTTCTCGACTGTTTAATTTTCCCTGGTCTTATACCCCCAAAGCATCGGATTGTGTCATTGGCTTTTAAGATTGTCAATATACTAAATTCAAACTGGATTGGAGTTTGGTAGTTTTCGGGGTACAATTTAAACTGATTGGCCTAATTCGAATCTGTTTTGTCATGTCCAGGCAACCAGCTACCCTAGCTACCCCAGTAGCTGGAGCACATGTTACACTGCATCTTTTTTCAGAACATTTGGTGCTGTCAGGTAGCTTTTAATGCTCTTTAATGTGTACATTCACATTAAAACAATGTGCTGTAATGTGTGTGTGTGTGTGTGTGTGTGTGTGTGTGTGTGTGTGTGTGTGTGTGTGTGTGTGTGTGTGTGTGTGTATATATTATGAGGCCAGTAATTGTACAGGAGCTAGATATGCTAGGTCCTTATCCCCCTTTAAGAGTCTCCGATGGGTTATTGGCAGTGAAGCCTCTGCCTATGTCAAACAGACCCAGTGATGTAAAAAAAGTAGAATAAAAAATGGGAATTCTCTACAGACGGTTATCTCTAGCTCAGCCATCATTCAGTCTTAGGGCCAGTCACTTTGGCATGCTGCCAAACCATACAGTTCATTGTGTTTCAATGAATGTTAAACGTGAACTAATTCTATGACTGCTAAGTGACACAGTACATGAAACAATTAAAATTGTCCCTGCCACAGTTGCTAGATCAGGGGCAGGTCACTTGTTACCTCAGTAGTAAAGGGCAGCATGTCTGTCTGAACCTTTGACAAAAAAAACTATTTTAAAAGCATGTTTTATTCTATCAAGAAATTTGTTGGTTTCAACTTTAGAGAGTTTTATGCGGGCAAGATGTTTGGGTACCTGCCGCATCTTCTTTACCAGATTTTCCCTCAACACTCCTTTCTTATGGCCTGACTTGCCCTAGTTGCTTTGTTACCTTGACAACAACTGATTTCCTTCTGAGCCTGCAAACTTTGACCAAAGTTCCAGGAAGTTCCATTGTGTCAACTATGACGCTTGGTCCAGGTTTGTTGTGTTGAGAAGCCTACAACCCAGAAGCCATCAAGGCACTGGTTGACTGCTCATGGCATCAGCAACCAACAGAAACAAGGATTTAGAGTCATTGAGATGTACAGCACGGAAACAGACCCTTCGGTCCAACTATCCATGTTGACCAGATATCCTAAGCTAATCTAGTTCCATTTGCCAGCACTTGACCCATATCCCACTAATCTCTTCCTATTCATAGACACATCCAGATCCCTTTTAAATACTATAATTTTACCAGCCTCCACCACTTTCTCTGGCAGCTCATTCCATTCAGGCTATGACAATGACTCATGTAATGAAGCTTAAGATCTAATCAGAGTCAGTCGGCACTTGCAGTGTGAAGCACATATTTCCTTCATTGAATAGGGTCAAATAAAATCACTACCAGTGCTCTAGAACAGGTCTAAAGGTATAGAGAATTCAGAATAATATGTGAATTATAATTTCTTAATTACAAAGATCTTAATTTGATAATGTAGATTGGATTGGGGACCATATAATGATATACAAATTATCACTGCATATAATCATAACCTGATTTAAATTGAAAGCTAGTTGAAGCAAAGATTCATTAATCAGATTCATTAACCTTTAACAGAATCTGTTGCCCAGGCTTGTGCACAACCATCCTGACTTCCAACACGTGTACTGCTTTCTGCAAGACATCTGAGCTTTATGTAAGCATGGTGCCCTGCAATCATGAAAGGTACGCAGTAATAGTCTGATTCAAATTCAGGTTGCAAACCAAATCTCGAGGAACTCTTATCATGGAATGTTCACATTTCCAGCTTTGCAGGAGCTTTTTGATTTTTTTTTAAATCTGACACCACAAATAAATGGTTTAACAATACTGTTTCAAAAGTAAAATGTGCCATGAGTGACACTTCCATTTCTAATACAATCACTGGATTGACTACATTACAATCCGTCTCCTTGAAAATTTATCGGCACAATAGCTAGTTCCATACAGTTAACAAAACTTCAGCTAATAGAACATGACAAATGCTCAAATGTTCCTCTAATGCCTGCCCCATGTTGATTTATTTGAGCACCAATTCATCCTAAAAGTCTAGGCACATTTTCTCCAGTAAAATATATTGCAATTTGAATTGTTTCGTCATATCAGATACATTTCTGTGGCTCGTCTTCTTTCTTTGAAAGTGCACCACAGTCCTCCTGCAAATCAAGCCATCTAACTGCTGTGCAAAGAACCTACTTTTAACCTATGGGTTCCCTAGTGCCCTTCAGTGCTGGAGATTTTACCTGGTCTGGCCAACATGTCACTCTAGACTGATAGCAACATGGTCTAATGAATGCCTACTGAAATGGCCCAGCAAGCCATTCAATGATATTAGACCACTACAAAGTCTAAAGAAAGTAATGGAACTGGAGAAACCACCCAGCATCAATCTAGACACTAGAAAGGATGATCACAAACTCAGCCCTGTTGTTGCTGCAAAGTCCGTCTCATTTACATCTGGGGGCTGGCGCCAAAACCTCATACAACCACCCTACAGAGGAGTAAAGCAACAGTCTGACAGAGTCACTCTCATGGAATCATTGTTTACAATATCCTAACACCAACATCACCACCCCTGGGTACATTCTGTTCCATCATCAGGACAGACTCACATAGAGGTGGGTGGTAGCCAGTCAGGAGGGAATTACTCTAGCAGTCCTCAACATTGTCTCTAGACCCTATGAAGACAATAGCATCAAGTGCAGCCCTGGCCAGGGCATTCGCAACAGTCAGGGTGACTGTGAAGAAGGTGGAGGAGTACACACTGGTCAATCGGACAGTGTTTGTGAAGAAGAGTTTGATGGAGTGCTGCGGGTTTGAAGCAGCAGAAATGTACTGCCAGCAGGATTTCCCTGCGGCAGGCTATTTTGACATGACTTTCAGGAGCGTGAAGAATTGCGAGCAGCTCCTGAAGGTCTTCAAGGAGAAGGAAAGGGAACCTCTGTTCTCCATCTTGTCGGCGGTCCCGTTGTGTGTGCTTCCTGCGCAGAGGAGTCGGGTTGTAACAATCCAGATATACAACCCTTACGTCCCAGCGGCAGATGTCCTGACCTTCTTGAGAAGATACGTCCAGGTCGAAGGAGAGAGTACCAATGTGGTCAATCCTTTTGGGATCTGGTCCAGCAAACGATAGGTCAGGGTAACCCTGAGGGTCAATGCCAGTGGAAACATCCTCCACCCACCCTCCAGCTTTGCCATCGGAGGAAGCAGAGGTTACCTGACATATGCAGGTCAGCCGAAGGTGTGCCGAACCTGCAGGAGGTCAGGCCAAATGGCGGCGGATTGTAAGGTGACCGTCTGCCGAAACTGCAAGCAGGAAGGCCACCCGACCAAGGAATGTAAGGAGGTCAAGAACTGTAATCTGTGCGGAGAGGCGGGCCACATGTACAAGGCCTGCCCAAGACGAGGAGCCACCACCTACGCACAGATGACCGGAGGTGGCAACACGTGCCGTGAACCGACTAAGACCAGCAAGGTGCCACAAAACAGCACGGGAACGGTGTCTGGAGGCACCCAGAAGGAAGGGCAGGCTGTAGCGGAGCAGACGGCAGACAGCGGGGAGATGCAGCAGCCGATCCAAGCTCCTTCAAGACAGACGGAGGAAATGGAAGAGGAGGGATCAAAGGAGGCAGAGGATTGGATTACTGTCAAAAGCAGGAAGAGGAAACCTCATCAGGCCCCCAAAGCCACCTAGAGAAGGGGGAAGCGACACCTACACGACGAGGATACAGGCAGCTCTTCCGACGGTGAGGACGGGCACAAGGAGGTTCATCACCAGAGGAAGAGACAGAGTGTCGTGGGGAGAAAGGAGGGCAGCACCACCCAAGAAGGAAAAGACAATCCCTTTGAGGGGATGGGTAAAGACCTCCCCCCACCCGGTGAGAACCACGAGGTACCCATTGGCCCACAGCTCCAGGTAACTGGGAGCAGCGGTCCTGTGACAGCCCCGCTGTCAGATGGAGAACTGGACGGTGTGGACTATGGCCCCGACTCAAAAATATCAGAGCAGGGAAATGGCCCCAGCGTGGAGCCGGACAGCTACCTCAGCCCTGGGAAGGTCCAGCAGTTTGCCGTCACCACGAGGATGCACACAGCTACCCCAGAGAGGCAAGACCAGCAGCAAATGGACACTTATAACCTCATAAACTGTTAAAATGGGGTTTAAAATTGCCAGCATCAATGTGCGTAGCATCAAATTGGCTACGCGATGTGTTTCTACGATGGCTTTCCTAGCCAACATTAAAGCCGATGTCCTGTTTCTACAGGAGTGTGGGATACCGCACCTCAGCAGCTACAGGAGATGGTCGAGCTTGTGGGCCCATGGGCCGTCAGTGTGGTCGGGGGACAACGATAGCCGCGCCTCCGGCCTGGGTATCCTGCTGCGAGGAGGCAACTTGACCATTTCCGAGGTTAAGGGGGTGGTGGGCAGGCGCCTCCTCATCACAGACGTCATGTACAGGAATGCTCCCCTGAGACTGATTAATATGTACGCCCCAGTGGGTAAGAGTGACTGGTTGGCCGTCCTGCAGCAGCTTCCACTGTTGCTGGCTACATCCAGGCCGGTCATTCTGGCCGGAGACTTCAACTGTATCATTGATGCAGATGGACGATCCGGCAGGGGGGACAGTAAACTGGACGCCACGTCCAGAGCCCTGATGGACACGGTAAAAGATGCCAAGCTGCACGATGTCTTCAACATCCCTGCAGAAGGAGCGCAGCGTAGATACACCTGGTCACGGGCAGACGGGTCTATCCGCTCAAGGATAGATTACCTGTTTGTGTCCCGAACGCTCTCGGTCAGATCCACCAACGTCAAGCCGGTGTTCTTCTCTGACCACTGCCTCCTGCTGGCCGACTGTCACCTACAGGACGAGCAGCGGGCTGGTAAGGGAACGTGGAAACTGAACACAAAGCTGTTGACCCCGGGAAACATTGAGGAGCTCAAGAGGGACTACGCAGGTTGGAGAATCATGAAGCCCCTCTTTGAGTCCCCAGCAGACTGGTGGGAAACAGTAAAAGGGAACAGCAAGAGGTTCTTCATCCTCAAAGGTGTTCAGGAGGTGAGAGAGAGGAGGGGAAAACTGTCCCAGCTCCAGGAAAGTATGCAGAACCTACTCCTGCTGCAGACAATGGTGGTCATGTCACGGAGGACCTCAAGGAGGTGAAGGGCCAGCAAGCCTCGCTCTTTGCCTTGGAGGCTTCCAAGATAATCTTCCGATCCAGGGTCCGCTCGGTGGAGCAGGATGAGACGTGCTCACGTTTTTTCTTCCAGAAGGTGCACAAAGAGAGCTCTGTGCTCAGCAGCCTGAAGGAAGAAGACGGCTCAATAACGTCATCTCAGGCTGACGTCATGAGGATCAGTAAATCCTTCTATGCCAGTCTGTATGACGCGAAGCCGACCAACAGCGCGGCCTCTCAGTCGTTCCTGTCCTCTATCACGGAGGTCTTAGATGACAGAACATGGGAGAGCTGGACCAGCCGCTATCTCTGGATGAGCTGACCTCGAGTCCTTCGAAAAGAATAAAGCTCCCGGAAGCGATGGCTTACCGGTAGAGCTTGATTGGCCAGGACCTGTTGGAGGTATATGTCACTATGCTTCTGGCAGGTACCATGAGTGAATCCATGAGGAAAGGCATCATCTCCCTCATCTACAAGCGGAAGGGGGAGAGGGAGGAACTCAAAAATTGGAGACCAGTCACACTGTTGAATGTGGATTACAAAATTCTGTCAAAGGTAATCGCCAACTGGGTCAGGTCTGCTCTAGGGTCGGTGATTCTCCCTGACCAAACCTGTGCTGTGCCGGGCAGGAAGATCGCTGAGAGTCTCGCACTCCTCAGGGATAGGATCGCCTACATGCAGGACAGAGGGTTGGACGCCTGCCTGATCAGCCTGGACCAGGAGAAAGCCTTTGACAGGATATCACACAGGTATATGAGAGATGTTCTCTCCAAAATGGGCTTTGGGGAGGGAATCTGCAATTGGATCAGACTGCTCTACACCAACATTGTCAATGCAGTCTCAATCAATGGGTGGAAATCAGATAGCTTCCCAGTCAGATCTGGAGTCAGGCAGGGCTGCCCTCTCTCTCCTGCCTTGTTTGTGTGCTGCATAGAGCCATTTGCCGAGTCCATCAGGAAGGATGCGAGCCTGAGAGGGGTGACTATTCCTGGAAGTGGGGGCCTGCAGGTTAAGGCCTCCCTGTACATGGATGACGTCACCGTTTTCTGCTCAGATCCGCTGTCCGTGCGCAGACTCATGTGCATTTGTGACCAGTTCGAACGGGCTTCGGGGGCCAAGGTAAACCGAGGCAAGAGCGAGGCCATGCTCTTCGGGAACTGGGCCGTCCAATCCTCGATCCCCTTCACCGTCAGGACCGTCCACCTGAAGGTGCTGGGTATTTGGTTTAGGGGGGCTGGGGCATGCGCCAAGTCTTGGGAGGAGTGTATCAGCAAAGTGAGGCAGAAACTGGGCAGATGGAAGCTATGGTCATTCTCCATCATGGGAAAAAAACCTGGTCATCAGGTGTGAGTCACTGTCATTGCTGTTATACGTGGCATAGGTCTGGCCTATTCCCAGAACCTGTGTCGCTACAGTCACCTGTGCCAAGTTCCAATTTATATAGAGGTCAAAGATGGACTGGGTCCGAAGGGACTCGCTGTACAAAGATCTGGACAACGGGGGAAAAAATACACCCAATGCCACCCTCACCCTGATGGCCACCTTTGTGTGTAGCTGCATCAAGCTGTGCATAGATCCCCGGTACACAAACACCAAGTGTCACTACGTACTGAGGTTCTACCAGTTCCCGGTGTTGCGAAGGATGGGCCTGGCCTCGCTGCCGTGGAACGCTCCAAGTAGTTGGACCGTTCCATATCACCTGACGTTCGTAGAGAAGTTTATGAAGAAAAACACCTTTGACCACAAGTCCATCAGGAAGTGGTCAACACGTAGTGTCCTTAAGACCCTTCGGGAAAAGGAGGGGGCGGATCCTATTGAGCGGTTCCCTGAGCAGACTGTCAAAGCCATTTGGCAGAATGCCTCATCACCAGAACTTTCCAACAAGCACCAAGACATGGCTTGGCTGGTGGTGAGAAGGGCTCTGCCTGTGAGATCTTTTATGCACGCCCGGACTCTCAGCCGTCCTCGAAGCGGCTGCGGGAGGGACGAGACTGTCACACACCTCCTTCTGGAATGTGCCTACGCAGAAGAAGTCTGGAGAGGAATGCAGTGGTGTTTGTCGAGGTTCGTCCCGAGCAGCGCCGTGATGCGGGACTCCGTGCTCTACGGCCTGTTCCCAGGGACGCAACTGAGACGAACATCAACTGTGCCTGGAAGATCATCAACTCGGTGAAGGACGCTCTCTGGGCGGTCCGAAACCTGTTGATCTTCCAGCTGAAGGAGTTGACCCCGACTGAGTGTTGCAGACTGGCACATTCCGAGGTCCAGGACCACGTGTTGAGGGACGCGCTGAAGCTTGGGGCAACTGCCGCCAAGGCGCGGTGGGGAAAGACCACCGTGTAATGTCTGCCTGCCTAAAGAAGAACAGGGGGCCCACTCAGTCATTTGGGCTCTGCTGACGCCTCAGCTAAAAATGTAATCGTGCAGACCTGTAAATAGGAATGATTACTCTGTTTCGGTATGCAAAGAAATGGAATGTTTACATATGTATGGCATGTCCAACTCTACAGACCATCAAATTATTTTATGAATAAAGTATATTTTTGAAATTAAAAAAAAACAAGGAGCCCTCTGCTGATTGCCACCTATTGACTTCTCTTCCATGTTGAGCACCACTTGGAAGAAGCACAGGGTGTACTCTGCACCGGGGGTCTTCTGTATCCCTTATTAAGCTTGGCTCAGTAGTACCACAGTGACCAGGCTGGCTGAGTCCAAAAGGACGCATTTGCCAGAATGGGTTTGTAACAGCTGATTACGGAGCCAAAAGGAGAGAGAAACTTATTTGACCACATCCTTACCAATCTGCCTATCAGATGCATCTGTCCATGATATTATTGGGTAGGAGTGCCACCACACTCACATTGTGGAAATGAAGCCACATTTTCACATTGGTGAACCCCCATTGTACCCCACATTGGCATAACAATTGTGTTAAATGAAATAGACATATCAACTCAAAATGGGGCATCCCTAGGCATGAGCCACAGTAACATTGTATTCAGCCACAACCTGTAACGTTATGGCCTGTCATATCCTCAAATCTACCAAGACTATCTGGCTGTGGAACCAATATTGAATTAATGAAAAGTGCAGAATGGCATGTGCAGCATCAGACATACCTAATGCCTTAGCATTAACCTGGTAAAGATACAACACAGGACTACTTGCATGCTAAATGGCAAAAACAGCATGCAGTAGACTGAGCTTAGTGCTCCTAGAACCAATGGATCAGATCTAAGGAATGAAGTTCTACCAAATGTGGTCACAAATGGTGTGGTACAATCAAGGTATTCCTGTATCTTACTGAATTGTTTTAGAGTCTAGAGTGTGGTGCGGGAAAAAGCACAGCGGGTCAGGCAACATCTGACGAGCAGGAGAATCGACGTCTCGGGCATAAGCCTTTCATCAGAGCACAGGATATACTCTGGGTGGGGGACTTCAGTATCCATTGTTACGACTGGCTCAGTAGTACCACAGTGACTAAGCTTTCTCCTGAATTGTTTTCAAGCTTTGTTTTTCTTTTGTGTAATAAACTAACATTGTTTTATCAAAAGTACATTGGCAGCCTCATGTGAACATGTTCAGTGACTGACAACCATGATAACCAAATTACAAAAGGATGCCTTATGTTCTATCAAGTCAGGTTTCACTCTGGTGTCTCACTTGGTGTGTATTACCATTAGCTGGGAACATAACAAAATGGGTTGTTTGGTCGGATAGACTCCAATGCATTTAACCAAAGAAGTGAAGGTACTGGTTGTATAAATGGAGAGTTATTATGTTACATGGATTGGAATTTCAAAATGCTTTGAATTTTGCTAACACATTTTTGGGAATAGAAAACATGACAGGAGATTATTTGATACCTTTGACTATGGATACACTGAGTGAGTTGGCAGATGAACTAAAGGGAGAAATTAAAGCAAGATCTTGGAAGGATGAGATGCTCAAAGTGATTAACTAATATTTCGAGCTAGAAGAAGAGATAACTAAAATTGAGATGTCCCCATTAGAACCTGCTCAGATTGTTCATGAGGCGGGAGGTGGCTTCCCAGCAGATATGCTCATGACTTTGGAGGAGGCATATTGTAATGAAAGATCCTTGTCTTGACATAGTGCAGAAATATAGCCTCATTAATTTAACTGCTGGGAAAATTATTTCTGACTTTATTTCCCTATGACACAACAGGCTGCCCACCCTACAGAGTCAAATATCAAAGTGGCATCTCACAGCCAGCTTTGTCCTCATAGCAATCAATTCTTTCATGATTGAATACTGTTTGACTTTTAACTCTGGGCTACTTTAGGACCAGAACAAAGTTCTAAACTGCACTCAGTGAGCCACCGGGGCGGTATATAATGGGATTCTTACTTGAGAACACTCCTTAGCTATGACAGTAAACTGAGGGTCTGACATAAGAAACTCAGGCTGGAGATGCCCTGCTGATATGCTTCAATCTACAGGGGCTGATTCCAAATTCACTTTACGCTCTGACCACCAACCTCCTGATGCCCTCCCCCACCCCCCACAAACACTACCCACTTCTTCATTCAAAATCCCCCAACCCAAGTACCATTCTGCTATTAAACACTGATTTCTCTCCTTATCTTTTTAGTGGCATCCAAACCTATTATAGATTCATGTAGAAAGTGCAAATAACAGATATTCATGGACAAAGAGAAAAGCAAGTAAAGAGAGGCCTGCAGACATATGCAGACACACATACCACTCATTGCAATTTTTTTTGAGTTGAGTGGGCGTGCTCTGCAGTCTCAGTGTTGCTAGGCAGTGCACGTCTCCATGTTCTTTTCATGCTTCAAGGTTAGGAAGAGAATTCTTTGCTGGTAATAATACAATGTGCCCCTCTGTTTGAATAAGTTTGATGTGTCTCACTATTCTGTGACAGATAATTCCATAGAGCTGCAGAATACATTTCTCGATGACATTCAAATTTACTGAGTGATGATTGAAGTAAAAAAGGTGAGATACTGCTCGTGACTGAAGGTGAACTGGTGGCGAAATTGTTGCAAAATTATTCCACCAGCTTTTGCAATGCTATATCACTGAAATAAATCAACAAAATTAAGAAGTACATAGAAAATACATAGATTATAAAAACTTACAGTAATTTTCAATAGTTACTTTCTTATCTTTAGGTTAATAGAAAGATTGAAATTAGCCTTCCCAATGAAAAGAAGAACTGATTGCTCTGCTGATTGGGCAGCTACTGACTGGTGTTTGCTCATGCATTGGTCCCAGGAAGATAAGGCTGAAGACTGGGAATGTGCCCCACATTGGAGAAAGTGAGGACTGAAGATGCTGGAGATCAGAGTCGAAAGTGTGGCGCTGGAAAAGCACAGCAGGTCAGGCAGCATCCGAGGAAGAGGAAAGTCAATGTTTCAGGCGTAAGCCCGTCATCAGGAATGTGGAGGGAGAACGGGGCTGAGAGATAAATAGTGGGGTGGGGTGGGACTGGGGCAACATAGCTGGGAAGGCGGTAGTTAGATGCAAGTAATTGTGATAGGTCAGCGGGGAGGGTGGAGAGGATAGTTGGGAAGGAAAATGGACAGGTAGGACAGTTCAAGAGGATAGTGCAGGTTGGAAGGTTGAATCTGAGATGAAGTGGGTGGAGGGAGATAAGGAGAGGGGAGTTGAAGTGGTTGGCCATTGGGGTTGATGGGTGTGCGCATCCCAGAGATGTTCTCTGAAATGTTCTGCAAGTTGTCCCATTCCTCCACAATGTAAAGGAGATCACATCGAGAGCAACAGACACAGTAGATGAGGTGGGTGAATGTGCAGGAAAATCTCTACTGGATGTGAAATGATCCTTTTGGGCCTTGGATGGAGGTGAGTGGGGGAGGTGTGGGCGCAGGTTTTACATCTCATGCAACAGCAAGAGAAGCTGCCAGGTGTGGAGGATGGGTTGGTAGGGGTCATGGACCTGACGAGGAAGTCACAGAGGGAATGGTCTCTGCAGAACGCAGATAGGGGTGGGGAGAGGAATATATCTCTGCTGGTAGGGTCTGATTGTGGTGACAGAAATGGCGGAAGATATTGCACTATATTCGTAGATTGGTGGAGTGAAAGGTGAGGATCCAGGAGGGTTCTATCCTTGTTGCGGTTGGAGGAGTGAGGTTCAAGGGCGAAGATGCAGGAAGTGAGGAAATGCATTGAAGTGCAGTGTTGATCATGTGGGAGGGGGAATTGCGGTCCATGAAATAGGAGGCAATCTGGGATGCCCTGGAGTGGAACTGCTCCTCCTGAGAGTAGATACCATGGAGGCAGAGGAATTGGGAGTAAGGGACCATATTTTTACAGGAGGGGGAAGTGGGTGGAGATGTAGTCAAGGTAGTGTGTGAGTCGGTGAGTTTGAAATATATGTCCGTGTCAAGTTGGCTGCCACAGATAGAGACAGCGAGGTTCAGGAAGGGGAGGAACATGTCAGAGATGGTCCATGTGAACTTAAGGTCAGGATGGAAGGTGTTTGTGAAACTGATGAGCTGTTCAACATCCTCATGGGAGCACAAGATGGCACCGATACAGTCATCAATGCAGTGGAGGAAAAGGTGGGCAATGGCACTGGTTTAACTGCGGAAGATGGACTGTTCCATGTACCAGTGAAGAGGCAGGCATAGCTGGGGCCCATGTGAGTGTCCACGGCTACCCCTTTTGGTCTGAAGGAAGTTGGAGGATTCAAGGGCAAAGTTATTGAGGGTGAGGACCCAGTTCCGCCAATCAAATGAGTATACCGGTGGAAGGGTACTGGTTGGATCAGCAGGAAAGAAGGAAAAGGAGGGGTAGGAGACCTTCAACATGGTGGATGGACATGTACAAGGACTGGAGGTGCATGGAAAAGACGAGGTGTTGGGGCACGGTAGCATAGCTATGATACATCCGTGCCTTCTAAAGGTATAGGATGATATTCCCCTACCCCGACCTGAGGGAAAATACTCAACATTTCAGTGCAGCATAACCCTCTTTACCTCCTCTGATCTCAAATGAGAGTCTGTCATTTTCTCCCTGACTGAAGCTGTTCTATTCTTCACCATTCCTAAAGCTATATGCTTTTTTTTTGTGATAAAACCTTTCTTCCAGGCAAATCTAAACTTTTAAACACTTACGGACGAGAAACGCTGAAACAAGCCAGGAGATGGGAATCCTGCGCTAACCGCCTCAGCGCAACATATGAACAACTCCGGTTCCTCCACGAATGCAGAAAAAATCAAATCCTTCCACAATGTGTCAAGTACAGACCTCCAGTAAATAACCCACAAGCCAGGGAAACAGCCAAGAAGAACGGATTCAGGATGGTCCAGGTAATGATCACAGACGCTCACAACCGACTGCACAGATACAAGCAGGAAATTGCGCGCCAAAAGTCGTTAATTTCAAAAACCACTAATCAGGAATGGACCCGGACCATAGAACAGGCTATCACTATAGGACAGAACAGGACAACACTCCGCAAAAAAACAGCACTAAGAGAAAAAATGGACAAACTAACACACAAAAAGGAGGACACTACAACACACAACTGGGTTAAAAACCTCTCCCACAGATAGCTCACAGACATGGAAAGAACTATACTGGCCAAGGGACTCAAATACAACCACAGGGATGCCAAGACAGCAGACTTCCTAGCAGCACTAGAAAGCACACTCAGGAACAATGGACTGACAGAAGAGACACAACAAACAGTGAGACAAACGGTAGTACCCATGATGATAAGAAAACGACAAACACATAACCTCAACACCAAGGAGAGGGAAGCACTGAAAGCACTGAAAAATGACAAAAACATAATCATACTACCGGCAGATAAAGGCAGAATGACGGTCATCCTAGATAAATCAGACTACATCAGTAAAGCACAACAACTACTCGCAGACACCAACACCTACCAAATGAAGGATTCCGACCCCACACCACAACTCACCAATAGAATAAACAACACACTAAGGAATCTACAAAAAAACGGACAGATAACCAAAGCGGACCAGCAAAGAATGAAACCTGAAAGCAACAACACCCCAGATTCTATGGACTACCCAAAGTACACAAACCAGACATCCCACTCAGACCCATAGTATCACTACCAGGGACACCAGCATACAAACTGGCCAAAGAACTACAACAAAAACTGAAACACCTAGTCAGCGGATCCAAACACTCCATACAATCAACACAGGAATTCTTGGACATCATCAGGAATACACACATAGACAAAGAAGAAACCATGGTATCATTCGACGTGACGACACTGTTCACTTCAATTGACAAAACCCTAGCCAGAGAAACAATAGCCAACCTACTGGACATACATAACAGAACACAGGAGGCCGAACCTATCAACAAGGACGGCATACTTAAACTACTGGACCTGTGCCTCACCACACACTTTACATTCAACAATCAGATATACGAACAAATCAACGGAACACCCATGGGATCACCAATCTCGGGACTCATAGCAGAGGCAGTTATGCAAAGGTTAGAACATACAGCCATACCACAAATCCAACCCAAACTCTGGATCAGATATGTTGATGACACCTTTGTAATCATCAAAAACACAGATATAGAAAAAACACACCGAATCATCAACGTCACACTCACAGGAATCCGATTCACACGAGAAGAAGAAAAGGACAGCCAACTCCCATTCCTAGACGTGTTAGTAGAGAGAACACCCAACGGAGAATTCACCACAAGGGTACACAGGAAACCAACACACACAGACCAAGTCTTAAACTATGAAAGTAACCACCCCAACACACACAAACGAAGCTGCATCAGGACACTATTCAAAAGGGCCACAACACACTGCAGTACACCAGAACTGCGAAAAGAGGAAGAGGAACATCTATACAAGGTATTCGCCAAAAACGGATACCCACGCAACTTTATCACCAGATGCCTAAGAGATAGACCGAGGAACGAGGACATGCCACAACCAAAAGGACTAGCCACTCTACCATACGTCAGGAGCGTCTCAGAACTGACAGCCAGACTACTGCAACCCTTAGGACTCATAACAGCACACAAGCCAACATCCACGCTCAGACAACAACTCACTAGAACAAAGGACCCAATACCCAGCATGAGCCAAACTAACGTAGTTTACAAAATACCATGCAAGGACTGCACAAAACACTATATAGGACAAACAGGAAGACAGCTAACAATCCGCATCCATGAACATCAGCTAGCCACAAAACGACACGACCAGCTATCTCTAGTAGCCATACACTCAGACAACCAGCAACATGAATTTGACTGGGAAAACACCACTATCACAGGACAAGCCAGACAGAGAACAGCCAGAGAATTCCTAGAAGCATGGCATTCATCCCCAAACTCCATCAACAGACACATTGACCTGGACACCATATACAAACCACTACAGCTGAAACTGACACCCGGAAGCGGCAAGAACAAACCAATATAAATACCGGAAGAAACATCAAAGCAGCACTTCACACGAGGCTCCAACAGCACTGATGATGTTCCCTAGCCAGGGAACGAAAAGTTTGCAGCAAAAACTTCCAGCTCGGCGAGCAGAACCACAACAAATCTAAACTCTTCAGAATGCAAGTATGCTGTGAATTGATTACATCTCCCACCTGGTGAGACTCGCTTCATACTTATAACTCGCAGACTCGTGGGCAAGATTCAAGTTTCAGATCTTCCTTTAATGTTTCATTCATCCTTTTCTGACCACTACACATCAGCATATTACGTATCATTAAGCCCATAATACAATCAGTGCTCCAACTTTATGGAAATACTTACAAGATTTCATTTATTTAATAGCACTTCACATTTCATAGAAATAATGTATATTTATGTGTATGCAGATTTCATTCTATTTAGCCGACAAACTAGGCTGATTGGCTGGACGTGGAACAGTAAATCATTGCTGAAGTTAGCACTTGCCTGGAAACACAAGATATTGGCTAGTATTGTGATTGAACCCATGACCCTGGCATTCTTAAGCATGCTGCACCAATCTGAACTAACTAGCTGGTACATTGTGGATCCAGATTATATAGTGAAGCCATTAGCATGACTCCAGTAAATGGCTATTAATTTGAATGAGTTCTAGTGAATGGGCATGGAACCTAATTGACCTGATAGTCTGTTGCTCAATACTATCTCTGAAGCAAAACTCTTCTGTGCTTTATTTTGTTTTAATTATGATGATCAGTGCTGTTATTAAAGTTCATATTTTTGTCTTTCTGAAATTACAAAGATATCACCCAACACATTCCTCATGTTCTACATCTCCATAGTGTTCAAATCATGACTTGGGGTAAAACCTATTACTGAATTTTACCCTCTATAGGTTCTCAAGTATGGAAACTCACACTTCATTTCCTGTGACAACCTAGAGGCTGTTATAACCCCAGCATGTATCACTTAATCACTTTCATCTGATTTACCCATTTGCTGAAAGGTGTGAGCGAGGAGTGAAGGACTGCTGGGAAGGCGAGCATAACCGTTTACTTCATCTCTTTCTAAATGAGTAGGTTTGGCCTTGACTTTCCATTTTGATTTCTGAATCCAAAAAAATGTAAACCTGGATTATTTGCAAAGTGTTGAGGCTAAAAGGATTAAATAATGAAAAACAGAATGTCCAAACATACAAACATCTTTAAGATTGCCAGGTGACCTCTGAAATAACTCCACAGAGGTCAGTATCCCATCACTAAGTCAACTGTTTTACACATGGAAAGTCCTTGACACTGGTCCAGCTCCCTCAGAGCCAGCTCTCTGGGTGTCAGAATCCCTGACACTTCTGTATCTATCTGTCAGCCAGGGCTCCCTAATTGGACCAGGTTCACAATCCCAGTCAGGATTAGTCATATTCACCTGGCTGATCTCATTACAATCATTACAACCTCATGAAGATGTTTAAAATGATCAAAGTTAATAAAAAATCACACAACACCAGGTTATAGTCCAATACTAGCTTTCGGAAAGCCGCTCCTTCATTGGGTGGTTGTGTAGAATAAGATCATAAGAGACAGCAAAAAATTACAGTGCCAAGCAACTGAAATTATATATTGAACAAACCTGGAGTGTTGTTCAGACCAGTAGTTTTGACCTTGGCTTTTCATTTTGGTTTCCAAGTTAAAATGTTAACCTGGATTATTAACAAAACGTTGAGGCTAAAAGGATTAAACACTGAAAAATAGAATGTGCAAATATGCTGGCATTGCCTTAAATCTTTAATATTACCAGTAACAACAATCCAGGTTTGTTCAATATTTCATTTCAGTTGCATGACTCTGTAATCTTTTGATATAAATTCTGTGCCTTATGGTCTTATCTTAACAACCACCTGATGAAGGAGCAGCACTCCGAAAGCTACTGCTTCCAAATAAACCTGTTGGACTATAACCTGGTGTTGTGTGATTTTTAACTTTGTCCACCCCTGTCCAACATCGGCTCCTCCACATCATAAAATGATCAAAGGATTGGTGAGGATTTATACAAGTTTCTCTGGTTCAGAAGTTTTAAGTAAAGGGACACAATCCTAAAAATGAGTCTGAGACAACTCAGAGTTGATGGCACATTACAGTACGAGGTTGCTTAAGGTTGTTGTCTTTGGGGACTGTGTCTCTAATTTTGGATAAATTGATGGGGCCATGTGATCTGTTCTGAAATTTGTTTGACAAAAGTGGGCATTAATGATTAAAGGAAGGCTCAGTTTATTTGCGAGAAATTTGTAAGCTACTCACACTTGGACACTATGGCAGCAGTGTCTATGCTTGCAATAGTTGAAGCTCCAAAGTACTAAGAATGTCAGATTGTAAAGAGTTCAACTTCAAACTATTGATTCACCTTCAAGTGAAAGCAGAATGGAGTCTCAAGGGAAGCTAATCAATGTTTTTACATTGATACCAGTCTCATGCAATTCATATTGCTGTGTCGAGGAGCTTTGAGAAGGGAAGAATTTTTAAACTAACCCTGAAACTCATCGAGTTAGTCTTCCAAGATCAAGAGAGTGGGAGCAGCTAGGAATGGTTAATCAGACAGGAATGTAAGAGGGAGCTTGCACTTTGATTGATAATACCAAATTCATGAGCATTTTAAACAAGGCTGGAAGATTCATGTAGTTTGTGTTAGATGGCTGATGGCCAGGATTACTCACTTTGAAAGACAGCTCCTGGTGTTAACAGTGACCGGGCCAGGGTAAAAAAAAGTAACTGAAATAAAGCCTAAGGAGCTAAAAATCATTTTGGATCAGGTCCTGGAAAATCAAATATCTGTTAAAAGTACGGTGTGAATTATGCCTGTGAAGTGAGTTTTTTTAGTTATGTTAACAGTAAGAAGGGAAAAGTTCTGTTCTGTGGTTTATATTATGAGTTGCCCACAAAATACTTGTTAGTCAATAGTTCTTTTAGCTATGCAGAAGTCTTAAATTATAAAATCCTACCATGTTATCCTTCCAGCCATCAACGAGAAGTCTGAATTGACGTTTTGCAGTTTATTGGACTCTATAGAGATAATAACAGTCAGTGATCACCCTCTTCACACAAGGGTCTCTCTCTGTTTATATGAGGTCATTTCAAAATTTCAAAATAGTGATGGCTAAAGTTTCCTTAGGTGAGCACACAACGGAATCCCGTCATCTTCTCCCCAAATATCTTAGAGCCTTCAGAACTCAATATTGAGTTAAACAATTTCAGAGTGAGAATATCCTCCTCCATATTTGTTAGTCACTCCAACACACAATGGTCCTGTTCTGTAGATATTGCTTCCAGCACAGCCATCCATTTTCAATTATTCACACTTTTCACTAGCACCCATTCAGCATTTGTCTCTCTCTTGCTTTAACATCAGCAATCTCTTTGTTTGCCTTTCCTTTCTCTCTCTTTCCTTTCTCCTTCTCTAAGTACCATCTTCCCATATTCTATTTACTGCTCTCCTCTCCTCACCCTGCAATCCCCGCCAACCCCATCTTCTGTCATCAAATACAACTATTTCCCAGCTGCTTTCAGTTTGGATGAGGGGTCACTGGACTTGAAACATTAATTCTGTTTTTTGTCTCTAGAAATACTGCCGGATTTGCTGCGTTTTAATGGTGGAAAGCTCAATCTTGTTCCTCTGTTGCTGGAATTGAACATGGACACTATGTTGAAATCAAACGTTATATAATGGTGACAAGTGTTCAAAAGGAATGCAGCTTATGAAATGAGAAATGCTCTGATGCAACTGGACACATGTTTCCGATAGAATAAATGAACAGAAGAACAGTTCAGGCATTTACAGAAAGAGTACAAAAAAACTATAGTTCATTTGCTCTGCCAGAAGTTTTAGAATTGAGGCTATTGTGAGCTCTATTCTACATCTGGACTCTTGTTGTCATTGACTTAAAAACCTGGAATAAGACTCGTGTCAGTTCATAAAGAAAGCTGGAGTGTAGTTTACAATGTTACACTGTGTCCTTTAATTTTACTCTGTTTGAACTGGCAACCATGGATTGACATCTAAGTAAATCCTGCCTCTGACTGCCAGTGTAAACTTGCTAACTTCTCACCATGAATCAGCCTGATATAAACCCACGTCCGGTACAGGACTATTGCCAGAATGAGCTCAGATGCAGCATCTAACAAACATATCCTAGATTGTCCAAAGCATATGTCATCTTTCACCAGCAGAATATCCAAAACAACTTGTTAACTCAAGGGGGAAAGTGCAGAAATCAATTTGTTTGAATACAGCACATGATATACATAATTTCATTCAGGAAACAATAATAAAGGAATTGCAAAGAGGGCTCAACAATGTCCTGGCTGTTGTACTCAATACCTCCATTTTGAAGCCCAGGATCCATATTGTTTGCTAATTAATTGATGAATATGTCAAGCCACCACCAAAGATTAATGCACATGGATCTCCATGTTCAGTTTCCCTGCACCCTGAAACCAAGCTTCAGTGCCCCCTTTACAAACATAACTCTAACTCTTCACTGATAACTAGCTTCACTGATCCAGGCTTGTTGCAAGGTTTCTTCGTTGACTTCCAATTTCACTCAGTTTCACCAAGCAAATACTCCTCATGGGCTTTGCAAAACCCCAGCTTTGTAGCTGCAATTAATTTTAATGCCTGCAGACTTGTTTTGAGCCTCTCTAATGACATTACCAACAATGAGTGAGTTCTCAGCTCCCAAGGATTTCTTCCAAGCCCTGACTTCGACCTCGCTGTCCGCTCATTCCTAGAACGTTCTCCTGAGTTTTGACAGCACAGAAACATCCAACTTCTCTTGACTCTTCACTGAATCATGTGCACAGAATGAGTGCAGTTCATCTGTGTTCCCAGCTAGATGGCTAACCGCAGCCCTGCTAACATGAAGCCAACGTCATCCCCTGTCTGTCTTTTTCTTCCTTTCCCCTCTCTATTTGTAAAGTTTGAACACTTCTTCAGTGACCACTGCCACCCCCCACCCCACCACAAACTGTCCTGAGTGACCTCTTCAAAACCTTGTACAAAGGCTTGCCCCTATTTCTGCAACTAATATTTTAAAACAGTCAAAAGTAGCACCCGTGGAATTGAGTGTACTCTAAATGTCACATTTTCACAGAATCTTGGCTTCCAGCACATATTGCACACAGTAAGCATTCAATGCAATGGATTCCATCACAAACTCGACAGATGGTGGCAGACATAAGACATGAGCAGAACCAGAGTTGGGACATGCCATGGATGACAATTCGAAGCAGAATTGGAGGGACATGGATGGACACAATTGTCCAATTCCTAATCCTTGTGCGTGGAATTAAGGAGGCAGAGTGAGAAAAAGCAAGTACTAGCATATTCTTTAAATGTCAGCCTTTCCAGCTGTCATAAAAAACACCCCTGGCATATTAGATCTATTCCATTCCAAATATGATCGTGTTCATTGTTGTTCAGAAGGCAATCAGACATAATTAAATCCTGGGAGTTGTAATCACACAATGCTTGTAGCATATGACTCTCGGGTACTTGAGAAGCTGTAGTATTCTATATTTAACCAATTTATGAAGGATAGAAGATAGTTCCCATAGTGATAGCTGTGGGAAGCTCTATTAACACAAGTCTCAGGGAATTCATGATGGGCGTCCTCTGGAGGGAATCATTGTAGGAGAGGTTTAAAATGTAGTGAAAGTAATTGCATAAATAAGTTTAATGTCATCGTATGGACCATTTAACATCTTGTACATTTGTTAAGTAAAAAATTTGAAAGATAAATTCTTTTCAGTTTATCTGTTGCATTCACTAGAACCTTGGTATAAGGACCATTGAAATTCAGAAGATATGGCCATTCTCATTTCTTAAGAGATTGCAGGACTCTGCACAATTGTTACAATGTTTGTCGGTAGGTGACAAAACAAAATGGATGAATGTTTTCAAAAACTACTATGTGTCAAATGTTATTGCTTTTTCCCCTCTTAAATATAAACACTCGATCGGACACCACTACCCAACTCCACCAACTCCCAACTGAACCAGCCTGAGCATCCCTGTTTAGATTTAGCTTAGATTACTTACAGTGTGGAAACAGGCCCTTCGGCCCAACAAGTCCTCACCGATCCACCGAAGTGCAACCCACCCAGACCCATTCCCCTACACCTAACACTAGGGGCAATTTAGCCAGGTCAATTCACCTAACGCGCACATTTTTGGATTGTGGGAGGAAACCGGAGCACCCGGAGGAAACCCACACAGACACGGGGAGAATGTGCAAACTCCACACAGAGAGTCACCTGAGGCGGGAATTGAAGCCGGGTCTCTGGCACTGTGAGGCAGCAGTGCTAACCACTGTGCCACCGTGCCGCCCACCTGACCTAACCTGACACCCTTCATAACCTGACTTTCTTAGCCCAAGCTATTTATCCATCGCACCCATCTGTCACTGGCCACACTACTCTAACCCCTTACTTTACCCACACAAAATGGGTGGATAAGACTCATGGCATCAAGGATTATATCACATTATAGCGGATGGGTTAATGGATAGGAAACAGAGAAATGGTACAGTTTCAAGTTGGCAGCCTGTAACTAGTGGAGTGCTCTAAGGATCAGGACTGGGACCACAGATATCTATTCTCTACTAATGACTTAGACAAAGAAATCAAGTGTAATGTATTCAGATTTGCAGATTTTACAAAGCCAAATGGGAGTCTAAAGCTAAGAGGAAGACACTGAGTAACTGTGAAGAGATATAGGCAGGCTAACTGAATTGGCTAGGTAAACACAATGACTGCAGATGCTGGAGACCAGAGTTTAGATTAGAGTGGTGCTGGAAAAGTACAGTAGTTCAGGCAGCATCCGAGGAGCAGTAAAATCAACGTTTCGGGTAAAAGCCCTTCATTCCTGATGAAGGGTTTTTGCCCGAAACGTCGATTTTACTGCTCCTCGGATGCTGCCTGAACTGCTGTGCTTTTCCAGCACCACTCTAATCTAATCTCTAACTGAATTGGCAACAAGAGGGCAGATAAAGTATAATATGGGAAAATCTGAGGTTATTCACTTCATTAGTAAGAATGGAAGAACAGAATGTATTGTACAGAGAGATTGGGTGTACTTATACGAGGAACACAGAAAGATAGTATACAACTTTATTGGTCAGAGTATTGAGTACAGGAGTTGGGAGGTCATGTTATGGCTGTACAGGACATTGGTTAGGCCACTGTTGGAATATTGCGTGCAATTCTGGTCTCCATCCTATCGGAAAGATGTTGTGAAACTTGAAAGGGTTCAGAAAAGATTTACAAGGATGTTGCCAGGGTTGGAGCTACACGGAGAGGCTGAACAGGCTGGGGCTGTTTTCCCTGGAGGCTGAGGGGTGACCTTATAGAGGTTTACAAAATTATGAGGGGCATGGATTGGATAAATAGACAAAGTTTTTTCCCTGGGGTCAGGGAGTCCAGAACGCGAGGGCATAGGTTTAGGGTGAGAGGGGAAAGATATAAAAGAGACCGAAGGGGCAACTTTTTCACGCCGAGGGTGGTACGTGTATGGAATGAACTGCCAGAGGATGTGGTGGATGCTGGTACAATTGCAACATTTAAGAGGCATCTGGATGGGTATATGAATAGGAAGGGTTTGGAGGGATATGGGCCAGGTGCTGGCAGGTGGGACTAGATTGGTTTGGGATATCTGGTCAGCATGGACATGTTGGACCGAAGGGTCTGTTTCCATGCTGTACATCTCTCTTACTCTATGACTCTAATTTTGAAGAAAAATGTCATGATGCCATTTATTTCAAAGAGTTACAACAACATGGAAATCTTGCATTGATTGTACAAGGCTTTGCTGGCACCACATCAGGATAGTGTAACTTTGATTTATTTATTGTCATCACATGTACAAAGACAGAGTGAAAAGTATTGTTTTGTATGTTCTACAGGCAGATTGGTACCATACAAACTACATCAACGTAGCAGAATGCAGTGTTACATCTGCAGAGAAGGTGCACAGAGACAGAAAGATCAACATTGATATTTGAGAGGTCTGTTCACAAATCTGATAACAGCAAGGAAGAGGCTGTTCTTGAATTTGTTCATATGTGTATTCAAATTTTTATATCTTCTGCCTGACAAAAGAGAGTGGAAGAGAGTGCAACTGAAGTGGGAGGGTTCTTTGATTATGTCAGTTGCCTTTCTAAGGCAGTGGGAAGAATAGATGGAGTCAATGGATGGAAGGTTGGTTTGCATGATGGACCAAGCCATGTACACGATTCTGTAATTTCGTACGGTATTGGGGAGAGCAGTTGCCAATCCACATTGTGATGCATCCAGAGAGGATGCTTTCTCTAGTGCCCAGATAAAAAATTGGTAAGAGTCTTTGAGGACATAGAGTCATAGACATGTACAGCATGGAAACAGACCCTTCGGTTCAACTTGTCCATGCTGACTAGATATCCCAACCCAATCTAGTCCCACCTGCCAGCACCCAGCCCATATCCCTGCAAACCCTTCCTATTCATATACCCATCCAGATGTCTTTTAAATGTTGCAATTGTACCAGCTTCCACCACTTCCTCTGGCAGCTCATTCCATACACGTTCCACCCTCTGTGTGAAAAAGTTGCCCTTTAGTTCTCTTTTATATCTTTCCCCCTCACCCTAAACCTATGCCCTCTAGTTCTAGACTTTTATCCTATCCATACCCCTCATGATTTTATAAACCTCTATAAGGTCACCTCTCAGCCCCCGATGCTCCAGGGAGAACAGCCCCAGCCTGTTCAGCCTCTCCCTATAGCTCAAATCCTCCAACCCTGGAAACATCCTTGTAAATCTTTTCTGAACCTTGCACGTAATGTTCCAACAGTGACCTAACCAATGTCCTGTACAGCCACAACATGACCTCCCAACTCCTATACTAAATACTCTAACCAATAAAGGAAAAGCATACCAAATGCCTTCTTCACTATCCTATCTACCTGTGACTCCACTTTCAAGGAACTATGAATTTGCACTCCAAGGTCCCTTTGTTCAGAAACAGTCCCAAGGACCTTACCATTAAGTGTGTAAGTTCTGCTAAGCTTTGCTTTCTCAAAATGCAGCACCTCACATTAAACTCCATTTGCCACTTCTCAGCCCATTGGCCTATCTGATCAAGAACCCATTGTAATCTGAGGTAACTTTCTTCTCTGTCCACTACACTTTCAATTTTGGTGTCATCTGCAAACCTACTAACTATACCTCTTATGCTCACATCTAAGTCATTTATATAAATGATGAACAGTAGTGGACCCAGCACCAATCCTTGTGGCACTCCACTGGTCACAGGCCTCCAGTCTGAAAAACAACCCTCCACCACCACCCTCTGTCTTCTTACCTTTGAGCCAGTTCTGAGGGATTAGAGGCATTTTTGTGCTTTCATGACAGTTGCATCAACACGGGTGGGCCCTTGGACAGATGGTTGGTGATCATCACTACCCGAAACTTGACACTGTCGACTATCTCCACCTCAGCACCATTCATGCAGACAGAGGCATGCCCTCTGCTCCGCTTCCTGAAGTCAATGAACAACTCCATTGTTTTGCTGACATTGATGGAAAGATAGTTATCTTTACTCCATGCCACTAAGAACTCAGACTCATTCCTGTACTTTGTCTCATCATTGTATGAGATCCAACCTACAACAGTGGCGTCATCAGCAAATTTATAAATGGAGATGGGACAGAATTTGGCCACATAGTCATGAGTGTATAAGGATAAGGAGTATAGTAGGTAGCTTGGAGTACATAGCCTTGTGGGGCATTGGTCTTGGGAACTATGGTGGAGGAGGTGTTGTCACCTATCTCACTGATGGCGATCTATGGGTCAGGAAATCGAGGATCTAGTTACAGAGAGGGGAGTCAAGACCTAACTCTTAAGGTTTGGAGATGAGTTTGTTTGGAAGTACAGTGTTGATGAGGGAGCTTTAGTCAATAAGTAGGACCTTAACATGGGTATCCTTGTTAACCAGTTATTCCAGGGATGTGTGTAGGGCCATGGAGATGCAGTTTACCGTGGATGCGTTGTGCTGATTGGCGAATTTCAAAAGATCAAGGCATTCTAGTAGGCTGCAGTTGATGTGAGCCATGACTAACCCCTTGAAGCACTTCATAACTATGGAGGTTGGAGCCACTGAGCAATGGGTCATTGAGGCAAACTCCATGATTTTTTTTGGTACTGGGATGATGGTGGTTTTCTTGAAGCAGGTGGGGATTTCAGATCAAAGTAAGGAGAGGTTAAAGATGTCAGTGAATACTCCTACCAGCTGGTGCACACAGGATCTGATTGCATGGCTGGGGGCTACATATGGTCTTCATATTTAAGGAAGAATGTAGTTTGTCTGGGAAGGAATTCAGTGAAAGTTGCTAAATTGATTCCTGAAATGAGAGGGTTGTCCACTGATGAGGGGTTGGTTAAACTGGGTCTAGACATGAGCACCAACTAGCCACCAAAAGACACGGAAAAAGTGAAGACTGCAGATGCTGGAGATCAGAGTCAAAAACTATGGTGCTGGAAAAGCTCAGCCAGTCAGGCAGCATCCGAAGAGCTTACTGATGAAGAGCTTATGCTTGAAATGTCGGCTCTCCTGCTCCACGGATGCTGCTTGACCGTCTGTACTTTTCCAGCACCACACTCTTGACACCAAAAGACATGACCAACTATCACTGCTATCCACACACACAAAACGAAAAGGGACACAAGTTCAATAGGGACAATACATCCATCCTGGGACAGGCTAAACAAAGACACGCGCAGCAATTCCTAGAGGCCTGGCATTCAAACCGGAACTCCATTAAAAAAAACATGTAGATTTGGACCCCATTTACCAACTTCTGAAAAACAGAACTGGAAGTGATATCATCCACCACAACAGACAGATAAATAGCAAGCTGGACAGAACACCAACGCTTCATCATTATGCACTGATGATGTTATCAAACATGGTAACATGTCTGAGAACAAATCTACCAGCTTAGTGAGCAACTTGGGTCTATTTTCTTTGGAGTGTAAAAAGAAGTGAACTCATTGAAATGTACAAGCTTTTGAAAAGGCTTAACAGTAGACACCCGTGTTTTCCTCTAAGCTGCACGTCCACAAGGCCACTCTGATTTTTCTCCAAGGTTCCACGCACAATGATCAGTGTGATCAGCATGCCGACACACTGACTTCCAGTCTCAGAGTTCTCCACTGCACCCAGAAAGAAAAATTATAGGAAGCATTAGTAGACACTGCGAGTTGTTTCCATTACCTGGGGAATGAAGAACAGGGGTGTGCAGTGTCAGGATACGTTGACAAACATTTAGAACTGGAATGAGGATAAACTTGTTATACATCAAAGAATCATGAACCTTTAGAATTATCGATCTCGAAATATTGTGCTCAGGCACTGAATACATTTAATGTATTTTGGGGAATCAAATGATCTCGAGAATAGCTGGGAAAATTGAAATGAGACAAGAGATCAGCCTCAATCGTATTGAATGGAACAGCAGGTTTTAGGGGCTAATGGTTGACTCTTCAGTATAGATTAGTATTGCTTTCTTACATTTTTATGTACGCTACTTACACTTACACATATCTACATATATATATACATACACTTCTATACACACTCATGCACACCTATGCATCTGCAAACATATACCTAAGTACACTACACACAGTTATACACACACACACACACACCCATATACATACCTACATATGTGCACCTACATTTTCACAAACACCTACAGACTTCCAACATACACACCCACATATAAACCTACTTAAAAACCCATACTTGTACATTCACAGTCACCAGTTTTGTCCACAGGTCACATTCATATCTATGACCAAGAAATATCATCACAATAACAGTTCTAAATAAAATATTCAACAATCTGTCATAATTATTTACAATTTCAATTGGATTTAATAATTTTTATTGATGAGCTTAGTGTCATTTCAAACCTAGCTTCAAAACCTAAACCAACTTTCCATCTTTCCAGAAGGCTGCATGACAAGATTTATTAAAGATGAGCTGGTGAATAAATTTACAGCTGAAACTTTAATTTGAACTCCAGTTTGAGAATTTGAGAGAAACATTATTGGTCAAATGTCAGATATTCAGCACAATCCATGGTACTGTATTTTCAAACAGAGAAATCTGACTCATGTCCCAAGCAAACACTTAGATTCTTTAACAAAAATACACTAAATTACAAAATAAATAAGAAATTAATATTTTGAGCTCAGATGGTCAATGGTACTTGTCAGTCTAAACAGAGGTTCAGCCAGCATAGCTGTGACGCTAAGCTAATATTTGTGTGTATCATTGTAAAGGTATGCCAAGGCAAACTTTCAAATAGTCATAATTATTCCAACATGCAATGGAAACTGAAGAAGCATTGTCAATATGGCCAGGAAACTTCTAGAAGGGTACTACACAATTCTATTGACAATCCACTGTTATTTTCATATCTGGAATACCACAATATTTCTTTCATAGTTTTTTTAAAAAGCTGCCATTTCCCCAATTTTTTCTCTTCCATACTTATTTAGTATGTCTTTATAAGGTTTTGTTTAGTGCACAAACTCCGAAACTGTCATCTTTATTTCCTGTAATATTCTTCTATCACACTAATGACAAAGCAGTCAAGCGTCCAATTGATCAAGAGCATTGCTGTGGGATGTCCATTTGTAATATATTAAAGGTCCTGCATGCACCCACATCCCACAACCGTTGCATTTACTTTTTGTCATACATAATTGTCATATCTATTTCTGTCATGCTTTATAATCACACCCATAACCCATTTCTGTCATAGTTTATTTTGCACGATCTACTTACCTCCCAAAAACAACATCTAGGTCTGTCAATAGGTGGCAGTGTGGTACAATTACCGCTGGCCCTTGTCTCCACGATAGGTGGTGCTGTGGTGCTTCTACAAGCCTTGGGTCTGTAAAGTTGAATCTATAGGTCAATGCTCTCTGCTAATTCACTTCTGTCAGCTCTTCCTGTTACTGGAGCCCACCACAGTGATAGTTCCATTATGTCTCTTCACCAAGGCTATCACTGCTCCAATTTTGCCCCTTTCGTGCTGTTCCCTCACTGGCTGGTCCCCAATCCAACAGCTCCCCCTTCCACCTGAACAACATATCACATTTAGTAAAATTTGGCAAGGCATCTTCACAGGAGCACTCTCAGACAAAGATCTTACACACGAGGATTGATTTGTCACAAAATGACTATTTGTAAGGGGAGAAGTCAGAACAACAACAAAAAAACTGCAAATATTGGAAATCTAAACAAAGCCAGAAGTTGCTGGAGAAAGTCAGCAGGTCTGGCAGCATCTGTTGAGAGAAAGCAGAGTCCAGTGACCTTTCTTCAGATTTGACACTCAGTTGTATCAGTTATACTAAACTGTGACAAAGTCCATAGAAAGGAATGAAATCAAACAATCCATCAGAAACAGACCAAGATACAAGAAACAGCAACGGCAGATGTAGCCCTGTCGACCCTACAAAGTCAGCCTTACTAACACCTGGCAGCTTCTGCCATGGATTGGTCAAGCAACGGGTGGCCATTGTGTCTGTAATATGATCCTGTGAGTGTGAACAAATCCCATCAGAGAATCATATGGCATGGAAACAGACCCTATGGTCCAACTCATCCATGGAAACCAGGGTATCATAAACTGAACTAGCCCCATTTACCTGTGTTTGGCCCATATCCTTCAAAACCTTTCCTATTCCAAATTATGTACCAATGTCTTTTAATTGTTCTAATTGTATTCACCTCTACTACTTCCTTTGGCAGCTCATTCCATATGTGCACCATCCTCTGCGTACAAAAATTGCCCTTTAGGTCCTTTTTAAATCTTTCCCCTCTCACCTTAAACCTATGATGTATAGTTTTGAACTGCCTACTTGTGGGGGAAAAAAACTTTGGCTACTCACCTTTATCTGTGCCCCATATGACATTATAAACCTCCAAAAATTAGTTTCAAGATAGTGATGGAAAAGGATAGCCCTGATCTAAAATTTAAAATTTTAAATCAGAGAAGGCCAATTTTGACGGTATTAGGCAAGAACTTTCAAAAATTGATGAGGAGCAGATCTTTGCAAGTAAAGGGACAGCTGGAAAATGGGAAGTCTTCAAAAAATGAAATAACAAGAGTCCAGTGACATTATGTTCCTGTTAGTGTGAAGGGCAAGACTGGTAGGTGTAGGGAATCTGGATGACTAGAGAAATTGAGGTTCAGGTCAAGAAAATGTAGGAAGCATATGTCAGGTATTAGTAGCAGGGATTGAGTGAATCCCTAGAAGAGTATGAGGGTGGTAGAAGTATAATTAAGAGGGAAATCAGGAGGACAAAAATGGCCATGAGATAGCTTTGGCAAATAGGGTTAAAGAGAATCCAAAGGGATTCTACAAATATATTAAGGACAAAGGGTAACAAGGAAGAGAATGAAGCCCCTTAAAGGTCAGCAAGGGTGCCTTTGTGTGGAACTGCAAGAGATGGGGAGATACTAAACAATTATCAGTATTGAAGCTAGAGAACTTGGGGAAGTAAATAGTGATATATTGAAAAGTGTCCATATTACAGAAGTGATGGTGCTGGACATCTTATAATGCATAAAGGTGGATAAATCCCCAGAACCTGATCAGGTGTACCCTAGAACTTTGTGGTAAGCTAGGTAAGTAATTGTTGGGCCCTTTGCTGAGATATTTGAGAGGCCAGAAGACTGGAGATTGGCTAATGTGGTGAAGGTGGTAAGGACAAGCCAGGGAACTATAGACCAGTGAGCCTGACATCAATGGTGGGGCAAGTTGTTGGAGGGGATTCTGAGGGACTGAATTTACATGTATTTGGATAGGCAAGGACTGATTAGGGATAGTCAACATGGCTTTGTGTGTGGGAAATCATTTCTCATTAACTTGATTGAATTTTTTGAAGAAGTGACAAAGAGGATTGATGAGGGCAGAGTGGTGGATGTAATCCATGTGGACTTCAGTAAGGTGTAGTTCTTCATGGTAGACTGGTTAACAAGGTTAGATCACATGGAATACAGGGGAGGGGAGTCCAAAATTGGAAAACATAGGTTTAAGGTGAGAGGGGAAAGATGTAAAAGGGACCTAAGAGACAACTTTTTCATGCAGAGGGTGGTTCATACATGGAATGAGCTGCCAGAGGAAATGGCGGAGGCTGGTGCAATTACAACATTCAAAAGGCATCTGGATGAGTATAAGAATAGGAAGTGTTAAGAGGGATATGGGCCAAATGCTGGCAAATGGGATTAGATTAATTTAGGACACCTGTCAGCATGGACAAGTTGGACCGAAGGGTCTGTTTCAATGCTGTACAGTTCTAAGCTTTTATGACTCTAAGGTCACCTCTCAGCCTCTGGCACTCTTAGGAAAGAAGTTTCAGCTTAGCCTGCCTCTGCCTAGAGCTGAATCCCTCCAGTCCCAGTAACATCCTTATAAATTCCTTACTGTACCCTTTCAAGTTTACCAACATCCACTGACAGGACAGACCCTACCAGTTGTGATGGGCTTCTGGCTTACAGCAGAGGCGGAGTTGTCCTGAGAGTTTTCAACATTGATGCTGGGCTCTATGAAGTCACATGATCGCAGGTCAAACAAGGGTAAGAAAACCTTCTGTTGATTACCATCTCTGCTGCTGCCACTCACGTTCCCAACCACTAAGTTAGTCTCCTTCAGTGTTGAACACCACTTGGAGGAAGCACTGAGGGTGTCAAAGACACAGAATGCACACTGGCTGAGAGATTTCAATGTCCATGCCAAGAGTGGTTCACTGCATACCCAGCTGGAGGAATGATTACAGACATATCTGCTTGATTGAGTCTGCAGTATATAGTGAGAGAACAAACAAGAACTTAATCTTGTCCTGAGCCATCTTCTTCTTGTAGATGTGCCTATCCATGATAGTAGAATGACAACCACAGACTCCTTCTGGAGACAAAGTCCCATCTTCTCATTGAGAATACCCTCCTTCGAGTTGTATGGTATGACCACTAAATGGGGCAGACTTTGAACAGTACAGGGTGTAAAATTCGGCATCTACAAGGCATTGTGGGTCACCAACATCATCAATGTTGCATTCAACCATAATCTGTAACCTCATGGCCCCGCAGATCCCCTAATAAACTATTGCCGTCGAGTTGGGAGATCAATTCTGATTTAGTGAAGAATGCAGGAAGGCAGTCAAAGAGCAGCACCAGGGACATCGAAAACTGAAGTATCAATCTGATGAAGCTACATCATGACTACTTGCATGCCAAACCGCAGAAACCAACATTCAGTAGGCAGGTTAAGGTGATCCCACATTAAAACAGATCAGATCTCAGTTCTGCTATCCTGCCAGATTCAGTCACGAATGCTGGCGGACAATTAAACAACTAAGGAGAATTTTGATTAGATTACTTACAGTGTGGAAACAGGCCCTTCGGCCCAACAAGTCCACACCGACCCGCCGAAGCGCAACCCACCCATACCCCTACATATACCCCTTACCTAACACTATGGGCAATTTAGCATGGCCAATTCACCTGACCCGCACGTCTTTGGACTGTGGGAGGAAACCGGAGCACCCGGAGGAAACCCACGCAGACACGGGGAGAACATGCAAACTCCACACAGTCAGTCGCCTGAGGCAGGAATTGAACCCAGGTCCCTGGCGCTGTGAGGCAGCAGTGCTAACCACTGTGCCACCGTGCCGCCCATTTAAAGAGGTAGCTGCACAAACATCCTCAACAATGGGGGAGCTGAGTAAATGACAAGGTTGAAATAATTGCATCCATCTTCAGCCAGATATGTCAAGTTAATGATCCACTTAGCCTCATCTCAAGGTTCCCAGCTTCACAGATGGCTGTATTCAACCAATCTGATTCAATTCATGTGACATTCAATGAAAGCACTAGAGACTGCAAAAGCACGGACAACATTCCGGCAATAGTACTGATGACTTGTGCTCCAGAACAAGACATGTTCTTGGTAAAACAAAACTCGAGTCAATGAAAAATTGGGGCAAACTCCTCAACTGGTGGGGGATAACTGGGTACAAGGAAGATGGTTGTGGTTGTTGGAAATCAATGATCTAATTCGCAAGACATCACTGCAGGAGTTCCTCGGGGTAGTGTCTTCATCAATGACATGCACTACATCATAAAGTCAGAAATTGAGATGTTTGCTGATGACTGCACAATGTTCAGAATCATTCAGTCTTCCTCAGATACTGAAGCAGGCTATGTCCATATCAGCAAGATCCAGATAAGATCTAAGCTTTGGCTGATAAGTGGCAAGTAACATTCAGGCTACACAAGCACCAGGCAGTGACATTGCAATAAGAGAGAACCTAAGCATTGCCTTTTGACAATCAATTGAAATACAATCATTAACCCCACTATCAGGTTACCAATAACCAGAAACAGAAATGAATGAGCCTATAAATACTGTGATACAAAAGCAGATCAGAGTTACGAAGTCTGCGGCAAGTAACTGAGCTACTGGGTCCCCGATGCCTGTCAATCACCTACGTGGCACAAGTCAGGAGGATGATAGGATACTCTCCACTTTCCCGGTTGGGTACAGTTCCAACAATATTCAATAAGCTCAAAACTATCCAGGAGAAAACAGCCCACTTGATTGGCATTGCACCCACCATCTCCATCCATTCACTCACTTCATCAAATCGCAGCAGCAGCACTGTGTGTCCCAACCACAAAATGTCCTGCAGTAACTCACTGAGGCTTTTTGACAGCAGCTTCAGTTCCCCAACTTCTAACACCTAGAAGGACAAGTGTAGCAGATACATGGGAACACCAGTACCTGCATGTCCCTGTGCCAAGCCACACATCACTCTAACTGTATCATCACTCCTTCACGGTTGCTATCTCAAAGTCCTTGAACACCTTTCCTAACAGTTCTGTGTAGATCCCTACAACACAATGACTACAGAGGTTCAGAAGGCAGTTTGCCACTACCTTCTCCAGGCTAGTTAAGGATGAGCAATAAATGCATTGCTTATGGACAAAAAAAAAATTGTGAATTGGACGATGACAAATGGACAGAATGGAATGCATGATGGAGAAAATTATGCTATGAGGTTCAAGTATTTTTTATCCTCTCTGTTCTGGAAAAAGTATCAAATTGCCGTTTAGTCAGACAGCAATGTATTTCGCTCACAAGGATTACAATGCCTTTGCAAACCTCAATGGATTTCTTTCCTTTCCCTTCCAGACAGCTGTCCAGATATTTCATGCACTGTGACACATCATCACACCGATGAGTAAGTGTTTGAGTCACATCCATTTGTTTCCTAAATGTTCTTACTGAACATTTAGTTTAAAGCAGATCTCACTTATGTTTCATAGGTCACAAGTCTGAGTGATTTTTGTTTTAAAAAGGGAATCCCAACCCCAGCCCTTGCATCTTTTTTTTAACCTTACTGTTAAAAGCGTAGAATTGTTTTGAATATATTTGCTTAAACAGTAAGTGCCAGTGACATCGCTCAAGTTAATGTCTTTAGGGAGTTTTGCTGTGGGGAAAAGCTGAATTAATGAATAACCAATTCGGAATAAACAAAATCACTGGAGCGTGGGGATTAAGTACGATGGATGGTTAATTCAGATTTTGCAAATTGCCACAGTGATTCTTTAAAGCAAATCCATTCTTATTATTGTAGTTACTTGAGGGTAGACTGGGGAATCAGCAGTGGGAGATGCTGTCACTGGAAAGCCAGTCTCACAAGCAAGAATCAAAGTAGACTTAGAAAGATGAATATGTATCTGCATTTGAATCTCTTTTTGTCAGGTTACCTGATGTTACATTCAAACTTATAGGAGTTAGTCAAAACTCTGCACAGCAAAACAATGTGATTGAAATTGAAAGAAGCTGCCTGTGTTAGTTGAGCAAGACAATCATAACAAAGCTGCAGACCTGTGACATAAAGCCATTTTGCGTTCTGGAGTCTCTACCAGAAATGCAATACATAGCTACTAAAATATTTACAAACAGGAAGACCATTGTCACCTGTGCCTTTCCGTTAATTCTTTTTCTGAAATGAAAGCTGAGTGAATATGGGTTAAATACCAAATGTTTGTTGATTGCTTGTAATTTGATCTCTGGTGGGATTTATTTCTGCTGACTGCCAGGTTTGCCTGATACTTCCCTACGTAACACTGCTGAGGACTGAATTAATTTGCATTTATTAACTTCACTGTCAGGGAGGGAAGCCTATATGCTGATAGCCAGAACCTCATACTGCGGCTGTGGCAGGTAATCCTTTCCCACGTATAAACTGTTTTTAAAATATTCAATGATGAATAATTTGACAAGCAAGCATTACCAAAGGACATTAAATGACAGCGAGGTATGCCCACCACCAATTCTATGAAGCTCCTCTCAAACAATTCCAGCTAAATTTATTAAAATTTAAATCTAATAGACTCTGGGTATAAGGCGTATAAGAGCTGATCTTTGTATTGAAGCTTTGGCATTCAACTGTGAAGGACCTAGCTGGTCTAAACTGATGCAGGTGTTTGGCTCCAGGCACCAAGAGCTGTTCCTATCAAGAGGATTGCCCAGCATGGGAGGAGAGCTGGGCATGATTACAATACAGGGTTGTTGTGGATTTGCAGAGGCTTTAAGGATGGAGGTAGAGGAGGGGCAGTCAAATGCACCCGATTGCCAATTGTTTTTAATTGGGCCCTTTCAGCAGTGCCTGTTTCTATGAGAAAGTGAAAATGGCCACAGTGACTTTGCGTAAACCCGCTGCTTTCGCCAGATTGGATTTCACTGAACTTCAGTGTTTGCGTGGTAGGCCTCATAAGGAGGCTGAAAGTTGCTCATGGTAAGAATCTGTTCACGGAGTCTTTTAACATGAAGAGGCTGGTCCAGTTGACCAGGAAACCGTCCTACATTTACTGGATCCAACTAGAGTTTACAGATTGGTAATCAACATTTTCAAGTCAATTAAGATGCACCTTTTGTGGCCATAAATGGGACTTAACCCCAGAGCCTCTGCTCCCAAGGTCGGGCTCTGCCAGCTTTCATAAGTGGACATAAAAAGCCAAGCATTAATCTGTTGATTGAACTAAAACATCTTTGAAAGTAGCATGCAAAAGAATTTTATATTAAGGTGTTAATTATATTAATATAGAAACTCAATTTCAGTATTTCTATAAAAGCTATCTATAAATAATGGGGATATTCCCAAAGAGTTATGTTGCACTGAATTCCTGGCATCAACAGACAGATTGAGTTGCAAAGAGTGTTTTCAGTAAAGTGATTCCCTTTGTCCTGTATTGTGTACCAGTAATGCCTGCAGTCACATAACAAAGTCTCCGAATGTGTTAATTACAACTTCATAAAACAGGAATAGCATGTCTTGTTCCAATGATGTGCACTGTATTGTGGGGCCTGATAGTTTCCTCAGTGATGTGCTGTCAGCCATCTAATTACACCTTCTGCTGAAAAGCAGGTTTGCCTTGGATCTCACAGAGTGTGTTTTGTTTGGATCCATGTGATAAGTTTCCTACCTTTTAGGTGACATTTTCACTTGGCTGCAGCAGAGGAAGAATAATGTTGTTTCTCAACACGAATTGTGCAGTTTTTTTTATGGCAGTGGAACCTTAACCTTCGTTGTGATGTGATCAAGCCTGAAAAAACCTATACACTGCACAGAATGCTTTGTGTTTAGATAAGAACAGAAAAGATCTGAAGTGAGAAAATCCACTTGGTCCATCAAGCCCACAGGTCATGTCTGATTTATTTATTCAGGGGTTTCTACACTAACTGTTGACGCTTTATTTTATAGAGTACTAAACAGGAAAATGGAGTTTGTTGTACTTGCATTCAATTATCATGTATTATCATTTTATTTTTGCCAAAGCAATTACAGTCCATTTAATCAATTTGTCAACCCTTCTGTGAGGTTCCATATGAGCTTTACAGGAAGAATTTTTGCAAAGGTCTTTCAAAAACCAAAGTATATTTTTCAATTCATTTACTTCCATCCAATATACATTTGATGAGGAAGTTTCCCTCACAAACCTGAACAACTCCTCTTAGAGTCATAGAGTCAAAGAGATGTACAGCACAGAAACAGACCTTCGGTCCAACTTGTCCATGCCGAACCAGATATCCCAACCCAATCTAGTCCCACCTGCCAGTCTTAGCTGAACAAAACACATAGTTGGTTACTGTAATGAAGGTTGAAAATGTGTTGCTGGAAAAGCGCAGCAAGTCAGACAGCATCCAAGGAGCAGGGGAATCGACGTTTCGGGCATGAGCCCTTCTTCAGGAATGAGGAGGGTGTGCCAAGCAGGCTAAGATAAAAGATAGAGAGGAGGGACTTGGGGGAGGGGCATTGGAAATGTGATAGGTGGAAGGAGTTTAAGGTGAGGGTGATAGGCCAGAGTGGGGGTGGGGGAGGAGAGGTCAGGAAGAAGATTGCAGGTTAGGAAGGTGGTGCTGAGTTCGAGGGTTGGGACTGAGACAAGGTGGGGGGGGGAGGGGAATGAGGAAACTGGAGAAATTTGAGTTCATCCCTTGTTGTTGGAGGGTTCCTAGGCGGATCCCTTGTGGTTGGAGTGTTCTTAGGAACCCTCCAACCATAAGAGATGAACTCAGATTTCTCCAGTTTCCAACCTTTTCTCTTAGCCTGCTTGGCACACTTTCCTCATTCCTGAAGAAGGGCTCATGCCCGAAACATCGATTCTCCTGCTCCTTGGATGCTGCCTGACCTGCTGCGCTTTTCCAGCAACACATCTTCAGCTCTGATCTCCAGCATCTGCAGTCCTCACTTTCTCCTACTGTAATAAAGGGCCATATTTAAGACATAGCTGAAGGGGCAATCTTGACCAGCAATATAAAATCTATACTATCTCCTCAGTGGTTCAGGCCACAACCTCAAACGTGCAGATATTATCAGGACAAAATGGAAGGTTTCCCTGGTTAAAGTCTTTCACAACTGTATATCCCTTAAAGTTCATGGTTTGTTTGCTTGATAATATAATCCAATATCTCTTCTAGAACAGTGAACATACTTGAAAATATGAGCTTTCATTCTGGTGAAAGAGTGACCCTTTACTTGTTAATTTTGTGGTAGTGTAATCCATCTTTCTATACTTCCCAGTAACACAAACCCAGTTGTGAAGTGTCAAGTCATTTTATCCTCTTCCATTACCTGATGACAGTGGCTTTTTTGTGGTAATACGATCTCCAGTAAGAACTTCCCTTCTTATTTCAGGTTGGGATGGTGTTCTGTAGATTTTAAATTCACAGTTCTTTTCCACTTCTAATTACTAGGGGTACCTGAAATTTGAAAACATAAACAAAGCATGAAATATAGGAATCTTCTCCTTTGCACGTACAAGTAATAACTTGTTTGGTTGTTTTCATTTACACTCCTAAAATAGCTTGAAAATAAATGCTATGAGTTAGTGCCTCCAGTGTAGAACATCTCACGACATAATCACAGACTCAGATTTAAGGCCCTGGAGATCTGTGCACCCAAATGCCCATTAGGTTTCTGTGCTAGGAGTGTTAATTTTCAACAATATAGGAAAAAAATACTAATATTATTAATTTTCTGTCTCTGGCTATTGTAAAAGTCTTGTTTGCTCTCTTTTATTTGTGCGCTACTAATTAACAGATGAGTGCCAATAAACAAAATAAAAAGTTCAAAACTTACTCCACATTATTCCGTATCATTTGATTTTATGGAACTCATAGGTCTCTACTGTCTGGTAAGTTTTACGATAAAATGTGGGCTTTTTTATATTGCATAAAAATGGACTGAGGACAAGTGATGTTAGGTTATACACATCAGAGATATTGATAGCTATTTGCAAGTAAATGTCAGGCAGCAAAATGTCAGTGTGTAGACATAAATAACACCCGAGGTCTTATCAGCCTCAATCCTCTCAGTTAATTTATTACAAAATGTCGACTAATAGTGAAATCCATGATTTGACCATTTCACCCATGTTAATTTGAAAGCACGTAAAGCAAGGTAAATTTCTTCTTAAATAAATTGGAAATGTAGTAAATACAGTCATGGAGCCATATAGCATGGAAACATCCTTCAGTCCACCTAGTCCAACCATGTTCCCAAACTAAACTAGTCCTGCTTGCCTGCATTTGGCCCATATCCCTCCAAACCTTTCCTACTCATGAACTTATCCAAAAGTCTTTTAAACATTGTCACTGTACCTCCATCTACCACTTTCTCTGGCAGCTCATTCCATATACAAACCACTCTCTGTTTTAAATCTTTCTCCTTTCACTTGAAACAAATGCCCCCTAATTTTTAATCCCGCAACCTGGGGAAAAGACTCTTGTCATTCACCTTATCTATATCTCTCATGATTTTATAAACCTCAATAAGGTCACCCCTCAACCTCTTACCCTCCACTGAAAAAAAAGTTCCAGTCTTTCCAGTCTATTTTAATATTTCCAAAGTTCCATTCCCAGGAACGTGATGGTAAATCTTTTCTAATATATGAAAATAAATTATCTAATGGAGCATTGAACTGAAAGCAATTCTTAACCTAGACATAAAAAATATCCAAAAGACATCTAAGCCTTATCATGACAAATTTTGAAATGCAGTAGGTTATATTCTGAAAACAATACAACCAAATTACACTTAAAGAGGTTCAGCAATCAGCACAGAAGACTCATGGCCAGTTCTTGTGGATGATATTCCAAAGTATTCACAGCATGAAACCCTCACCTGGACTCAGCACTGAGAAATTGCAAATGTAACACTAGGACATTCCACACATTTGATGAGTTGACCCGCGAATGCTTGTGGTAAAAAATGAGGTCTGCAGATGCTGGAGATCACAGTTGAAAATGTGTTGCTGGTTAAAGCACAGCAGGTCAGGCAGCATCCAAGGAATAGGAAATTCGGCGTTTCGGGCATAAGCCCTTCGGCTTATGCCCGAAACGTCGAATTTCCTATTCCTTGGATGCTGCCTGACCTGCTGTGCTTTAACCAGCAACACATTTTCAACCGCGAATGCTTGTGCCAGTTTCGGTGAGAAAGTTGACCAGAACACCAGGAAAGTACAATATTCTATGTGGAACATAAAGCTAAATGTCATAGGTCATTGCATAATGACACCATTGATAAGCCACTTCTCCCTCAGTACGTCACTGAAGGTCAGTTTAAATAATGTGCTCAATTCCTATTGCACTTGACCCCATTGCATTCTGACTCAAAGGGGTGAACATCATCAGCTCAGCCAAACAGAGCAGACAATTGCACTCTGCAATAATGATGTAGCTCAAAACTAAAAATAGAAGCAGCTTTTGATGAGCATAGTCTTTCCCTTGATCCAGCCATTGTCATTAAGAAAACGTTTAAAATGTACCAACTTTGTGTCTGTGATGGAATGACTGACACTGATACAAGCAGAATTATGCCAGACAGTCCATCGAGACTGCTTTGTCATTCGATCATGGCTGAAACGTTTCTCAAGCCTGTTCTCCTGCCTTACCAACAATCCGCTCCCCCCCCCCCACCCCCGCTTAACCATTGATCCCCTTCCTAATCAAGGACTTATCTGTCTCTGTCTTAAAGACATTCAATGACTTAGCCTCCACAGATTCATCTCTCTCTGCCTAAAGAAAATCCTTCTCATCTCCATTCTAAAGAGTTGTACCTTCACTCTGAAGCTGTGCCCTAGTCTCCCCTACTATAGAGTCATAGAGATGTACAGCATGAAAATAGACCCTTCGGTCCAACCCATCCATGCCGACCAGATATCCCAACCCAATCTAGTCACCCCTCAGCCTCTGACGTTCCAGGGAAAACAGCCCCAGCCTGTTCAGCCTCTCCCTACAGCTCAAATCTTCCAACCCTGGCAACATCCTTGTAAAACTTTTCTGAACCCTTTCAAGTTTCACGACATCTTTCCAATAGGAAGGAGACCAGAATTGCACGCAATATTCCAACAGTGGCCTAGCCAATGTCCTTTACAGCTGCAACATGACCTCCCAACTCCTGTACTCAATACTCTGACCAATAAAGGAAAGCATACCAGACGCCTTCTTCACTATCCTATCCACCTGTGGCTCCACTTTCAAGGAGCTATGAACTTCTTTGTTCAGCAACACTCCCTAGGACCTTACCATTATGTGTATACCACTGGAAACATCTTCCCCAAGTCCACTCTACCCAGGCCTCTCAGTATACTGTAAGTTTCAATCAAATCTGCCCTCTTAAATGTTTCCTTCTAAACTCTATCAAGTACAGACCCAGAGTTCTCACATGCTCCCAGAGCCCTTCCTGTAAATCTCCTCTGGACCCTCCCCAAGGCCAGCACTTCCTCCATTAAATATGGGGCCCAAAACTGCTCACAACATTTCAAATGTGGTCTGACCACAGACTTATATAACTTCACCATCTCTGCTTTTGTGTTCCAGCCCTCTGGAAATGAATACCAACATTGCATTTGCCTTCCTAACTGCCATTTGAACCTGCATGTTAGCCTTAAGAGAATCCCGAACTAAGACTCCGAAGTCTCTATGTGCTTCAGATTTCCAAAGCCTTTCCCCAGTTAAAAGATAGTCTACACTTCTATTCTTTCCATCAAAATGTATAACATTGCACTCTCTCATCTTGTCTTCCATCTCTAACTTCTTTCCCCATCCTGTCCAAATCCTTCTGCAGCCTCCCCTGTTTCCTCAATACAACCTGCACCTAGTTTTATCTCATCTGCAAAATTAGCAACAATGCTCTCAGTTCCTTTATCCCAACTCTTTGCCTTCTGCCAATCAGCCAATCCTCTAATCATGTCAGTACCTTGTCCCTAACACCATGGGCTCTTACTGTATTTCACAGCTTCCCGTGTGGCACTTTGTCAAAGGCTTTCTGGAAATCTAAATAGACAGCATCCACTGGCTCTCCTCTGTCTAATGTGCTTGTTTCCTACCCAAAGAATTCTAACAGATTTATCAGGCATGACTTCCCTTTGATAAAGCCATGCTGACTCAGCCCTTATTAGACCATAAACTTCCAAATACTCTGCAATGTCATCCTTTAATAACAGACTCTCATATCTTACCACTGCCTGAGTTCAGGTTAAACAGCCTCTAGTTTTCTGTCTTCAGGCTCTCTCCCTTCTTAAACAGAGGTGTTACATTAGCCAACTTCCAGTCTTCTGGGACCCTCCATAACTCCAGTGATTCCTGAAAGATCACACCCAATGTACTTACAATCTCCTCAGCTATCTCCTTCAGAACTCTGAGCTGGGTGATTTCTCCATCTTCAAATCTTTCAACTTCACCAGCAGCTTCACCTTAGTAGAGGCCATTACCATAGAATCAGAGAGCAGGGGTGAGTGAAGTTCAGGTGCCTTTCACTGTGAAAACTGGTGCTAAGTGCCTATCAGTTCCTCCTCCGTTGCTTTGTTCCCCAATTTCACTTCTCCAGTCTCAGTTTCCAGTGGTCCAATGTTCACTTTTTCCTCTCTCATACTTTTTATATATCTGAAAGAACCCTTGCAATCTTCTTTTATATTATCAGCTAGCTTCATACTTCATGTTCTTGCCCTTTATTGCTTTGCTCATCGCCCTTTTCTTTCCAACTAAAGGCTTCTTAATTCTCTGACTTGCATCACATTGTATGCTTTCTCTTTTGCTTCCCGTGACCCTGCCTTTCCTTGCCAGCCATGGTTGCCTCATTCTCCCCTTAGTACGTTTCTTCTTTCTGAGTAAGAATTTCTGTTGTGCCTCCCGAATTACGCCCAAACACCCCAGCCATTGCTGCTCCACCGTCTTCCCCTACTTCCGCTTCCCATCTGGCCAGCTCCTCCCTTACCTTTTCTCGATTTACCCCCGGATCCCTCTACCTGCCTCACCCTACACCTCTCCCACCCTACCTCCTGCAAAAATGCTATCCTGTATTCCCAATTCCTCCGCCTCCGCCGTATCTGCTCCCAGGAGGACCAGTTCCAGCACAGAACATACCAGATGGCCTTCTTCTTCAAAAACCGTAATTTACTTTCTCAGGTGGTCAAAGGTGCCCTCCAATGCATTTCATCCATGTCCTGCACCTCTGCCCTCAAACCCCAACCCTCCAACCGCAACAAGGACAGAAACCCCCGGTCCTCACCTACCACCCCACCAACCTCTGCATTAACTGCATCATCTGCCAACATTTCCGCCACCTCCAAACTGACCCCACCACCAGGGATATATTTCCCTCCCCACCCCTTTCCGCTTTCCGCAAAGACCGTTCCGTCCATGACTACCTGGTCATGTCCACGCACCCCCAACAACCCATCCTCCCGTTCTGGCACCTTCCCCTGTCACTGCAGGAATTGCAAAACCTGCACCACATCTCCATCACCTCCATCCAAGCTCCTAAAGGAGCTTTCCACATCTATTAAGGTTTCACCTGCACATCCATCAATGTCATTTATTGTACCCATTGCTCCCGATGCAGTCTCCTTTACAGTGGGGAGACTGGACACCTCCTCGCAGAGCACTTTAAGGAACATCTCTGGCACATCCGCTCCAATCAACCCTACCGCCCCATGGCCGAACATTTCAACTCCCACTCCGCCGAGGACATGCAGGTCCTGGGCCTCCTTCACCGCTGCTCCCTCACTACCCAACACATGGAGGTAGAACGTCTCATCTTCCGCCTCAGAACACTTCAACCCCAGAGCATCAATGTGGACTTTACCAGTTTCCTCATTTCCCCTCCCCCCACCTTACACCAGTCTAACTTGCCAGCTTGGCACCATCCTCATGACCTGTCCTACCTGCCAATCTTCCTTCTGACCTATCTGCTCCACCCTCCTTTCTGACCTATCACCTTCATCCCCACCCCCATCCACCTATTGTACTCTTAGTTACCTTCTCCCCACACCTCCTCCCATTTATCTCTCCACCCTGGAGGCACCCTGCCTCATTCCTGATAAAGGGCTTTTGGCCTAAACGTCGATTTTCCTGCTCCTCAGATGCTGCCTAACCTGCTTTTCCAGCATCACTCTAATCTAGACTCTGATCTCCAGCATCTGCAGTCTTCACTTTCACATCGTCACACCCACCTATCTTTGACCATTGACCAAAATCTAAGTAGTTAATTTCAGGGTGTGATTGCCTCCTGAAACACAGCATCTGGATAACACTTCCCCTCACTGTTGTGTCGCACTGTTCAAACCTCAGACTCCAGCTCATCAACTCGGAGCGAAAGGTCCTCAAGCAATCAACTCTTGCTACAAATGTGGTCCCTATGAACCGCATTAGGACATTGCAGGTGAGAAATGTAAGTGCTGGGGAGTTGAATATGTTTGAGTTCAAGTAACATATTAAATATGTTCAAGTAACAAGTAAATATGTTCAAGTAACATATTAACATGAAGTGAATTATGGCAAGCATTGTCTACTCTATCCTAACTATCGGGTTTACATTTGAATGCGTGTGTATATGTTGGTACTTCAAGCGGGAATACACAGCAACTTTCTACGATCCTTCAATTTAATATTTTATGTCGTTTATGATAAACATTCACACATTTTTGGAGAAAGAATCCCTCCATATGCCAACTGTTATGATTCAGGAATAGATTAAAATCCTTGACTGTCACCACTGACATATTGTCAGTCAATGAACCAGCCAAAATGCAGCAAGATATGACAGCAGCAACATTATACTTAAAAATAAGAAATTTTCAGGACTATATGAAAACATCTGGAGGCTGCTGGGGGATGGAAGTTGGACTCACTGGATAGTTCAATCAAAGAATCAGTCCAGGTTTGATGGATTAAAAGGCCCTACACAAGGGGAAAGTGGAGGTGCAGTGTTGGAGTAAAGAAGTAAACGATAGATGGAGATGGGGCCCAGAGGAAGAGACACACAGTAAGGCAGACAAAGGGATGGATAATGGTAAGCCAGGGAGAAAGAAAGGGACCATAAGTAGATGAAAATGGGTTGGATGTGCTAAAACAGGGTCTGAGGGTATGGGTGCTGGGTAAAGGACATGGATGATGATGTGTCGTCCATAAAATTATTGAACTAAATTTGGAGTCCCGAGGGCTGCAGAAATTTTCCCAAGTGGAAAATGAGATGCTGAGCCCCATTGGAGCACTACACCAGGGTATCCCAGAGGGAATAGTTTCAGGGGAATATGTGGTGAGGTGATGGCATCCAATTGGAGTTGATGGAAATGGCAGATTCTGATCCCCGGGATGTGGATAATAAGGGAAGACCAGGGAGGCCCTATCGGTGTTATAGGAGGGAAGAGGAGAGGGGAGGGCAGAAGTGTGGGGATGCATCAGACATGGCTGAGGGCCCAGTCCACCACGATGCTGGGGTGTCCTTGACTGAGGAAGACAATGGCATTTCTGAGGCTCCCCTGCAGAAGGTAGCACCATCAGAACAGATACGATGGAAATAGAGAAACTGGGAGAATGGAATGGAGTCTTGACAGAAAACAAGGTGCAAGAATGCATAGTCATGGTAACCGTGGGAGTCATTGGGTTTGCAGTGTGTATTGGTGGCCAGCCTATCCCCAGAAATGGAAGAAGCGATGGCGAGGAAGGGGAGGGACGAGTCAGCGATGGATCCATTCAACACGAGAGCAGGCTGAAAATTGAAAGCAAAATTAAATTTTTCCAATTCTGGATGAGAGAGGGAATATCATTGATATACTAATAGAAAGAGCTGTTGGTGGGGGCTGGAGTAGGATTGTAACAAAGAATGTTCCACATACCCCACAAAGAGATAGGAATAATTGGGGCCTATGGGGGTATCCATGGACACCACCTAGACCGGAAGCAAGTGAAGGAGTTAAGGGAGACGTTGTTCAAAGTGAGAGTGAGCTTGGCCAGACGGAGAGGGGTTCTGGTGGATGGAGACGGTTCAGACCTTTGTTCCAGGAGGAAGTGGAGACCCCTGAAACCATCCTGACGGGAGTTGGATGAGTAAAGGGATTGCATGTACGTGGTGAATAGGAGGCAGCCGAGGACCATGAATGGGAAGTTCTGAAACTGATGTAAAAAGTCAGAAGAGTTACAGATATAAGTGGAAAGGAACTTGATAAGGAGAGAAAAGAATTGAGAGAAGATAGCACAGATAAGTTCTGTAGGGCAGGAACAGGCATTAACTTGCTGGGAGAGTTCTGTTTCTGGATTTCAGAAGGTAGAAATGGGCTGTATAGGTTTGGGGGCTATGACCTTGGAGGTTGTTGGGAAGAAATCCTCAGATAAAATGAGGTGAGTGACTGTTGTGGACTCAATGGTGTGGTGATTGATAGAGGGGTCACGGTCCAGAGGGCAATAGGAGGAGATGTCTGAGAGTTGGCCCTCAGCCTCCACAATGTAGAGGTCAGTGCACCAGACAACAACAGCACACTTCTTTTAGATTAGATTCCCCACAGTGTGGAAACAGTCCCTTCGGCCCAACAAATCAAAACCGATCCTCCAAAGAGTAACCTACCCAGATCCATTTCCCTCCAACTAATACATTTAACATTATGGGCAATTTAGTATGGCCAATTCACCTAACCTGCACATCTTTGGACTGTGAGAGGAAACCGGAGCAAACTCCGCACAGACAGTTATCCGAGGTTGGAATCGAACCTGGATCCCTGGCACTGTGAGGCTGCAGTGCTAACCACTGAGGTAACATGCTGCCCCTTGATGACAAAACCATGATTGGACCTTAGAGCACTGAGTGTTGTCTGTTCAATGGGATGGGTTGGAATGGGTGAGGCTCAAGTGCGTGTAAAAGGTGAGAAGGAGGGGTCCAGGTCAAGGAAAAGTGTTACAGGTAGTGAAGTGCAGGTAAATTGCTGCTTCATCTGGAGGGTGTACATGGAGCTTTAGCTCGTGAGAAGGGAGGAAGCAAATGGGCAGGTGTTACACCTTCTGCAATTGTATGGAGGGGGGGTGGAAAACATATTGAGAGTGAAGGAGGAGTATACCAGGGTGTCCTGGAAGGAACGTACCCATTTTCACCTACGAACTGTTCCCCATTATCAGCCTTTTATTCTCCCTGGCTTACCGTTATCTATCTCTTAGCATTTTCCCTCCCTCTGGACTCCATCTCCATCTATCACTTACATTACTGCCATTAGCAAACATTCCATCTCTTCCTAGTTGTTATCGGTTCTGAAGCAGGGTCACTGAACCAGAAATGTTGACTTTGGTTTCTCTTCACAGTGTGATGATGATGCTCCTTCAACAAGGTTATGCTGTCCTTGGCTTTTTTTTTACACCAGAGAGATAAAAGCAGAAATTCCAAAAAAGTCTACGTTTGAAGGGTTTTAGGGCCAGTTTGATTATAGCTGACATATACTGTGTCAGGCAAAAGGCTTTCAAGTTTTGAAAACACACTTGTAGGACAATGGAAGTGGAGTGGCCAGTTCTCCCAGCTCAGCTTTTCTTTGGTTTGGGTTGAGCATTCTGGCTGTCCACTGAAAGCAGTGAGTTTGAGGCTGCTGGTCCAAGAAATGGTTACGTGGAAGAAGGTGTTCCATGCTGAGTCCCTCTGCCATCTGTCTATCCTCTTTAAGAGCCTGAATTTGATTTTACCTTTTTTGCCAAAGGGTCTTTGTGGGGTTTGTTGAAAATATTTGGATCAGCATCATTAAGATAGGATAATCTGTTGGGTTTTCAGATAGGTGAAGTTATTCGGTATTCTGTTCTGTTTTGTTTGTGTTTCATTCAGTAATCCTGTAAATAAATTCTGTTTTGTTTGAAACTAAGTTGTTTGACCAGCTGCATCACTTGTGGGATATCCACTCAACACCTGCTTAAAGCAACTAGCAAAGTTAGGGTCCAGGCTACTTTCCTGAAATGTTTTGAAGGGATCTGGCCTGGTCCATAACAACAGATGCAACTGGACCTACTGCATTTCTCCAGTAATTTCTGATTTTGTGATAAAGTTTGCTCAGTTTTCCATCTACCCAAGTGTTTTCTTATTCTGCTCATATCCATTTGTCTGTGTGTGTGTGTGTGTGTGTGTATGAGGCAGTGTTTATAAGAGACTTAGGGTTTTAACTAGTGGAGTGTACAGAATTGAGTTTAATTGTTTACCAATGCTTGAATCTAATTATTTGTAATATATTGTGATCCTTAAGTAGTCTTAACCATGGGCTCAAGTCTCCTCTGCTTGAGCGGTGTGTGTTAACATGTCTGAACAGGTTGATTAGAAAAGAATAGACAGATCGTGACTCTTTTTAAGTACAGAAACCTGGTCCATGCTTTCTGTCTGGATCTGAAGGTCAGGTAGCTTCAGGATTTTGAATGTTTCTTTTAAAATCTTTACGTTTTGTGACATTGCCAGTAATAGCAGGGCTTGATTCCCAGCACACTACCCAAGTGGGTAGTAGAAAATTCAAAATTATTACTTCAAACAGAACTATTTCTAAAGGTGCATTAAAATGATAACATTAGTATTGTAGCAGTGTTTCCATTTTGCAGTGACAGAGCCATAGAGTCATCCAGCATGGAAACAGACCCTACAGTCCAACCACTCCATGCTGACCACGTTCCCAAACTAAACTAGATCTGCTTTCCTGCATTTGGCCCATATCTCTCCAAACCTTTCCTACTCATGTACTTATCCAAATGTCTTTTAAATGTTATAACTGTACATGCATCCATCACTTCCTCTGGCAGTTCATTCCACACACGGACCACTCTCTGTGTAAAAAAAGTTGCTTTTCATGTGTTGTTTAAATCTCTCTCCTCACACCCTTAAATATGCCCCGTAGCTTTGAACTCCCCCACCCTGGAGAAAACAAATTTTGCCCTTCCCTCTATGTCCCTCACAATTTCATATCAAGCATGCATTCCTACTGAGATTTATCTTCTCACAGTGTTTTAGAAACACTAGAAATGACCCAGATATGTTGTCATCATGAAATTTGTCATGGGTTTTAAGTTAGGAGGTCATGAGTTCAAGTATCACTAGAGTCTAGAGAACATAATAATAACCTCCACTTAAATGAAAGCAAAATTCTGCAGATGCTGGAAATCTGAACTAAAAATAGAAAGTGTTGGAGAAACTGTGAGCATCTGTGAAAAGCAAAACAGTTAACATTTTGAGTCCAGTATGACTTCTTCAGAACTGAGAAACTTGAAGAGACGATTATAACAGTCGGGTGGAGGCTGGGAATTCTGTCAAAGATACCAACTTCTAGCTGAGATGGTAAACAAAAGCCTCACCTTCCTGCTGATGTAACAAGTGGCACGATTTTAAAGATGAGCAGGTGCATTCTTCTGCCCAATATTTGTCCCTCAATCACCATCACTTCAATCAATTGATTTGGTTGTGATCTCAATGCTATTTGTAACACCTTGTGGCGTGTAAATTGCCTGGCAGATTTCTCACAATAGAGGAGTTACAACACCTAATGGGCTTCATTGGCTGCAAAGTGCTTAGGGAAATCCTGAGGTTCTGCAAATCCTTTCCTTCTTAATGGAACTGCACTGGTTTCCTGTCCTCAGCTACCCATAATCAGTGGGGTTAAAACATTACCTTGGCTTGTGCAAAATTCATTTGTACAAGATTTTAGCTGGGACATTAATCCATTGATTTGACTACTCCCTCCATTAACTTGTTATGCAGAAGACATTTGTATCACATTTCTTTTTCAATAGATATCACACAAAATTAATTCACATTAAGTATCTGTAAGAATGAATACAACAAACGTACACTTGAAAATAGGAATGGAATAGGAATGGAATACAGGCTCAGTTGTAAAGTGTATTTTCCAGAAAGTGGTTTCTTTTGTCCTTGTATTGTGTACCAGCAATGTCCTCAGTCACATAACAAAGCCTCAGAATGTGTTAATTACCTCTTCGTAAAACAGGAATAGCATGTCTTGTTCTAATGATGTGCACTGTATTGCAGGGCCTGATAGTTTCCTCAGTGATGTGCTGTCAGCCATCTAATTACACCTTCTGTTGAAAGCAGGAGGTTTGCTTTTGGGTGTCACAGAGTGTGTTTTGTTTGGGTCTCTGTAATACGTTTCCCTATTTTTTTGAGTAGATTTTTGTGCTTAGCTGTCACTGCAGCAGATGAATAGCTAAGTTGTTTTTTAAAAGAAATGAAAATTAAACACTGCAATGTTTCTTCATAACAATGGAAAATTTTCCTCTGTCATCATGTCATGTTTGACTGATCCAATACACAGAATGGAAAGCTGCACTTTTAGAGGAGAATGTGAGAAAATTTCAATTGTACAAAGGCCATTCAGGCCAACAGAATAAGGTTGTACTGTACATCTGTGAATTTTCTTCACAATTTCTTGTTCATTCGTTATGTAATGACACTAATCAAATGGTTGGATTTTATTCTTACAACTTGCCTGTTTTTCTCTAATGATTTATTCTCTGCATTTCCAAGTCTGTCCTCAAGTGAAAGGTGTTGTTAAGTAACTTATAAAAATTCCAGTGAATAATGTCAACTGAATCACCCTCATGGGTGTGACAATTTCTCTTAATGATGCAGCTACAGTTTCTTTCAAGGATGTGACTGGATCGCTCAAGCAGTGCTCTCTCTCACATTGCATCAAATACATTTGGTTGCTAAAGTAGAGGTCTCAATATTAAAAATCTAAAATTTGTTCCGGGATGCCAGGATCACTATCCTTGCCCTCATGCTCTTGGCAACTCTCCACTTATAATAAAATCTAGCCACCGTTCCAAAGGCCCCAAACATATCTGTGTTATTGGTACCTGAAAACTTGGATCATTGTTTACCCCATTCCTCATCTCCATCACTATTCTCATGATGACTACTTTATGATTGTTGATTCCATTATCACCCAAAGTCTGTTCATCCTTGCACAGACTGTCAAGGCAGCTGAAGAACTGAGTCACCAACAGCATTTCCCAAATCCACAAAATCAATCCTGTAAATTGCTTCCGGCAACAACCTCAAAAGTGGAGAAGGTATAACAAGAATAAAACTGTTGGAAGATGTCTCTGACAACAACTGTAAAACTGTATTGCACTTATGCCACACAATTTGCCTGAGAATCTGAGCAAATCTAATTCCCTTCTTCAGTTGTGAAATGGCATATCTTGAGTATATGCTAATGTCATTCTCAGGGAAAAGATAATTTTGAAGAGCCCCGGTGGTTGGTAATTTTACATCAGTGCAATCCATCATTCCAGCAACTTCCCCGTAACATAGATCTAACATTTTAAGCATCAATGTCTTTTGCCCTTGTGCATTACCTGATTACAATTGCTTTATGTGGTTAACTGATCTTCAAAAAAGACTTCTCTTATCAGTCCAGGGTGAAACTGTTTACCAGCACTGCGGATCTTGGTTTCATAGACTCTTTTGTTCACGGTACCTGAAATTCAGGAATCATAGAAAGTCTGAGATAGAGAAATGAATGCCACCCATTAGTTTTAATTACTTGTACTTAATTTTCATTTATTTGGTAACATCTCTTTTAAAAGTACATCTTATTAATTAACGTCTCCAAAGTGATTACAGATCAGAAACTCAGGATGAAGATCCATGAACATTTTACAAAATCCATGAAAACCAACAATTGTAAAATCAAGCAGGCAGCTAATAGCTTATCACTGAACCTGGATTTTTAATATGCACTCCCATTAAGGAACATCCAGTGCCAAAAGTGCAGATTTTCAGCTATATGGGAAACGCTTAGGCTTTGGTTTTTGATCTATCCTTTCAATTGAACATGCTCTTCATTAACAAAAGGTGACAATGAGCAAAAGGAGAATATCTGCTCCACATCATTCTATATCTCGTATGTTGGAAGACTTGCTGCAATAGTTGTACTTTGTTGTTTGCTGAGTTCAATTTTGTAAATGCAGGCTTTTCAGTGTCACATTAAAAATGTAAATGGCAAATTGCTGGTAAATTATACATATTAAAGATGTACATAGCTAATAACAAGCATGTTTCAGGGGCAAAATGTCAGGAGAGACATGACTGAAATTTTATTTCTTACTGATTGGTTTCAATCCTGTAAAATAAATTTCCACTAGTTGTGAAGTGATTTGACCATATAGCCTTAAAATAATACTTTGTTTTGAATTTAAAAAAGTTAAATTTTCCCATGAACATGGTAAAGTCTAACATCAAGTATTAGAAGTGAAGTAATATTCTAATGAGCATTCAACTGAAAACTTTAGTTAGATAATGGAAAATAAATACACTTTATTGAATCCACTTGGTTTTGAACCAGTCAGCTGTGAACATGGCAACAAGTTTTCACAAGGAAAGCTTCCTTAATCAGCAAAAAATAGAAGTTTTATGCCTGTTTCAGAGCCCAAAGGAACAATGGACATTTTAAACTTATAATAAAACTTTTTTTTAATGACACGACTGTCTAAGTGGCAAATGCTGGATGTAACTTCAGTGGAGGAACAGTGAGTGAGTGAGTGAGTATCTGTGTATTTAACACTTGTCACCCTTTGTAATTAAATGAGAATGAATCAGTTATTTTTTTAAAAAGTTGCCTCTATTTAAGAAAGGAGGATTGCTACAGGATTCAAAGTCAACAATCACATGACACCAGGTTACAGTCCAACAGCTTATTTGAAACTGCAAGCTTTCAGCGTCCCTGCTCCTTCCTTCGGCGCCTAGTAGGAGCATGGGCTCTGAAAGCTTGTACTTTCAAATAAACCTCTTGAACTACAACCCGGTATCGTGTGATTTTTAACTTTGTCCAGCCCAGTCCAATATCGGTATCTCCACAACTGGATTCAAACCTAGTGACTACCTTTCAAAGTATTGGATGAAGCCAATGGCAAGTCACACATGTAAACTATCAAGGACTCAAAGAAGAACATACTAAACAAAAATTCATCATGAGTGGTTGAATATCTCTGCCCTCTCAGCAAAATGTCACCTCTTGCAGACATGACTGTTTTTACCCTTCAGGAAATAACCAAAAAAAGAGAAATTAAATGCTAGTTTCAACTTACTGGAGTAGACTAGTAGGACTGAATGCTTTAGCATCTATCAGACTGATTTAGGTGCTAGCAGGTACTAGGTGAAGAACCTATCCTCTCGTTAGACTGTGTTGGAGGCAAAGACATTCTTTCACTTTGGGTGATGCAAACCAGATTAACAAGGTCTTAAAAGGATTAAGTAGTGATTGTGATGAAGTCAGCTGGACGGACCTCATTGAATATGAGTTTCTTGATTGGGGCTGTTAATCTGGTCCATTCGGGGCTCTCTGGCTAACACATAAAAACAGGAGTGTGCCCTCCCCTTCACTGTTTTGATCACATAGCATTGCCCTTTGATGTGAAGGGCACTGCTCGTCACAGGCCACTCGGGTGTTTTCCTACTTTTCCTGGTGGTGGAAATTAAATAAAGATTTGTGCACTTTATGTCTCTCACTGTGTCTCACAGCTGCACACACACACACACACCATGGGTGCTGGAAAAAAATAAGCACTACCGCAGTTAGGCGGTAGTGTGGGGGTTAATTTAAAAAAAGAAAAAAAAAATAAAAATAAAAAAAATAAAAAAAAAATGAACAGGAGTGCTGCACTACCGCAGTTAGGCGGTAGTGTGGGGGTAAAAAGAAAAAAAAACAGGAGTGTGCCCTCCCCTTCACTGTTTTGATCACATAGCATTGCCCTTTGATGTGAAGGGCACTGCTTGTCACAGGCCACTCGGGTGTTTCCTTTCTTCCTGGTGGTGGAAATTAAATAAAGATTTGTGCACTTTGTGTCTTTCACTGTGTCTCACATCGGCACACACACACACACACACACACACACACACCATGGGTGCTGGGGAAAAAATAAGCACTACCGCAGTTAGGCGGTAGTGTGGGGGTTAATTAAAAGAAGAAAGAAAAAAAACCTGGAGAACTCCCCTTCACTGAAGAAAATCAGGAATGTATCCAACTCTATTTTGATTTAAAAGAAAAAAAAGAAAAAAAAACAGGAGTGTCAGACATCCTGTTCATTCTGAGAGCTGGCTCTGAGGGAGCGGAATCATTGTCAAAGACACTCCACGTGTCAATAAAGGGTGACTTGGTGACAGAATATCAGCCTCTCTGGAGTTATTTCAGATACAAAGGAAATTTCAAGCAGATTACAAAACCAAGCAGGTTGAAAAGTGTCTGCTCAATTGCCAATCTCACTGCAATACGTGCAAAATTCAACTATCCACTTTTCGGTGTACAATTTTGGGACCAATCCATTGCTCTGATTTAAAGAAAATACTTTTATCATTTTGGATGCACCGCTTATTTCTAATCTGTGATGTGTGTTGTTTCACTAATTCTTCTCACGAGTAGTGGTTAATGGGCTCACTTTGTTAACTCAAAAAAGGGGGGTTAAATTGATTCCTTTTAAAACACAAGTTCATTAGAAAAATGTACCCACAAGGGAAAGAGATCCTTTTTATCTTCACCTCATTGCAAGCAAAAAGAGTGCTGGGTGAATAAATAAGGAAAACCAATACACCTGGAGTTCATAGTTTAGAGTATTTTGTTTGGAACTGTAACAAACTAGGGAACCTCACCCATCCTGGTCTCGACAAACGGGAGCCATTACTGCAATTTGAACTTACTGGTGAAATGAAAGACTGAGGGTGGGTAAATTGTCACTTTGAAACCAACATTCATGGAAAGAAACCACAAAAGACTTTCTTGAATTTGCATTGCTGAACTAAAAAAATGTTTTCATTTGATGTCAGCTATGTTCCAATCAGATGGGGAAATGAATCAAGATATATAAAGCAAGAATTCTAACATTCATTTAAATCATTGTCTGAAAATGAAATATAGATTGGGACACATTGCATTGAGGGAGATACTTAAATAGCAAAACATATTAGAATATGTGTGAAGTATTTTATTTACATTTTCTGTAAAGGAAATAAAACTCCACAGTTGTAAAATTAATTTTTCAGTGCTAAATAGGTTATTTAGTGCTAATTATGATTTACTGTGCTGTTAAAACTTCTACACTTGAATAAAAACATAAGCCAGATTCTTTGTAACACTGGATAATTAGTTTAAGTTCACATCTTAACAGTGATTTCTGTGTTGACTCAATTGAAAGACATAATGTGGGTCTTGGAAATTGTGAAATGTTGTAATTCATCAACAGGAAGATGTTGACTTACCCAATCATGAAAACACATATTATCCTGTTTGTGCAAGAATTACAGTTTACCTCATTGCAGGTACAAGACAACAGGTTGGGGCTTTTCTCCCTGGAGCATCGGAGGCTGAGGAGTGACCTCATAGAGGTGTACAAAATTATGAGGGGCATGGATAGGGTAAATAGGCAAGGCCTTTTCCCTTGGGTCAGCGAGTCCAGAACTAGAGGGCATAGATTTAGGGTGAGAGGGGAAAGATATAAAAGAGACCTAAAGGGCAACAAAGGGTGGTACATGTATGGAATAAGCTGCCAGAAGAAGTGGTGGAGGCTGGTACAATTGCAACATTTAAAAGGCATTTGGATAGGTATATGAATGGGAAGGGTTTGGAGGGATATGGGCTGGGTGCTGGCAGGTAGGACTATATTGGGTTGGGATATCTGGTCAGCATGGACGGGTTGAATCGAAGGGTCTGTTTCCATGCTGTACACCTCTATGACTCTAAGTGACTAGATTTAATGGGCCTTATGCCCGTGTGCTTGAAATTGGGGGTAGGGTGGGGGGACTCATTAAACACAGCACATCATCATCTGGCTCAGCCTAGCCCTGATCTGTGTCCAATTTAATGGTGAGGGGGTAAGACTGATCTTCTGCTAAATTCAGATATATCAGCAAAGATTTAATAAGGGAAATCAGGCTTGACAAATCTATTGGAATTCTTTGATGGTATAACTGGTGGAGTTGCTTAATGTGAGCCAGTGGATATTGTTCATTTGGACCTTTAGAGGGTTTTCAAGTCAAAGTCGCATGTAAGAGATTAATGTGTAAAATTGAAGTGCATGGGTTTGGGGGTAGTGTATTGAGATGTATAGAAAATTGGTTAGAAAATAGGACATATACGGGTCTTTTTCTAAATGGTTGCCTGTGATTTGTGGGTACCGCAGGAATGAGCTATTCTCAAATATGCTAATGATTTAGATGAACAAATTAAAATGTAATATCTTAGCTTCATCTGGAGGCTCACTAATGATGTTACCTACGATGGTGACAAAATGTCTGAAAACAAGCCTTCCAGCTCAGCGAGCAAACTTACATCTTAAAGTGTAATATCTCAAAATTTGCAGATGACAAAAAAAAATCTGCATAAGGGAGAGCTGTCAGGAGGATACAGAGAGGTTGGTTGCAGTGTGATTTGGACAGACTGAGTGGATGGTCAAATGCATGGCAGATGCAGTACAATGTGAATAAATGTGAGGTTATCCATTTTAGCAGCAAATGTAGGAAGGCAGATTAATATTTGAATGGCTGTAAATTGAGAGTGGGGAACGTTTAACAAGACCTCAGTGTCCTTGTGCACCCATCGCTGAAAGTAAGCATATAGCTGCAGCAGGCAGTAAAGAAAGCAAATTGTATGATGGTCTTCACAGTGAGAGTATTTGAGTATAGGGACAAGGATGTCTTGCTGCAATTGTACATGGCATTGATGAGGCCACACCTGGAATATTGTGCACAATTTTCATCTCCATATCTGAGGAAGAATGCTCTTGCTACAGATGGAGTGCAGCAAAGGTTTAGCAAATTAATTCCTGGGAGGGCAAGACCAACATATGAGACAGACCGAGTCAGTTAGGTAAAAATTCACTGGAGTTCAGAAGAATGATGCAAGATCTCACAGAAATTATAAAACACTAGAAGACCTAGACAGGTTAAATGCAAGAAGGATATTCCAGATGCTGAGGGAGTCCAGACCAGGGGTCATAGTCTAAGGATAAGAAGTAAGTGTTTTAGGACTGAGATGAAGAGAAATTTCTTCGCCCAGAGAGTGGTGATCCTTTGACATTTACTACCACAGAAAGTGTTTGAGGCTACTTAAACATTTTGTGTTTACAAGAAGTAGGTAGACATAGTTCTTGTGGCCAAAGGAATCAAGGGATATGGGGTGGAAGGGGGCCGGGGGGGGTGGGATGGAGTGGCAGGAAGGTGGGATGAGGGTATTGAGCTGAAGAAGGGCTCATGCCTGAAACGTCGATTCTCCTGCTCCTTGGATGCTGCCTGACCTGCTGCGCATTTCCAGCAACACATTTTCAGCTCTGATCTCCAACACCTGCAGTCCCAATTTTGAGCTGGATAATCAATTACAATCATATTGAATGGCAGAACAGGCTTGAGGGGTCAAAAGGCTGACTCCTGTTCCTATTTTCCACACTTTCTATGCTGGGCTTGGTCTATTGATGCTCATAAATGCCTTATTCCAACTCAGCCACTCTCTTGGCAGGGGTGGCTTATACCTGGTGGTGTAGCTTAGCAGCTTTTACTGAGTAAGCCAATGTCAGGCAGGGTAGGAGACCAACTTTGGCATTACCTTGTACTAACTGAAGGCACTTTATCTCCCCTCTCAAACTTGCACTGCCACCCCACTCCTAACCATCTCACTGGACTACTCCAGCATGGCCCTGTTAATAGTCCATACTTGGTCTGAAGCCTGAGTACATACTTTTTGATAGGGGACTGCCTGTAGACCCAGCAATGGCCATTTCACTGACAATACAATGGTCTGTAGTCTCTTTTTACATAGATGAGTCATTATTCAGAAGTAGCAAGCAGGGGCATTAATTATCTTTTTGAAATGTCAATGCAGCAGAATAAAGTATTATGTGAATCATTTTTCGAGATCAGAAGGTGATATATCTGACGGATGAACTATATTTATGCTGCCTTTCTGTACAGTATCATTAGACAAATAGCACAGGTTGGATGCAAAGCATGACTCAGGGGTAAAATTCCATTTCATATCGCTGCTAGATTGAAGTTCCACTTGCACGGGTCACCATCACATCTTTGAGTTTGCATCTTGCCCTATAAATGGTAATGACTACATCCACCTCCTGCTTGTAAATACACAATGTTTAAGTAACATCAAAAACTTTCTGCGGTAGTGAATGTCACAGACTCACCATTTTCTGGATGAAGACATTTCACCACATCTTAGTCCTAAAACAGATATTCCTTATCCTGAAACTGTCGCTGAGTTTTGGTCAGATAGTGTGAATTCTTGCTGTTTGTCTGACAGCAGATATGGTGCACAGCAGCCTCCTACAGGGAACACTGGCCTCAAAGAAGAGCTGCAGACTGGGCACTATTCTGTGTGTCAGCTTCACTCTGATGACCATGCTTTGTTTATTTCTACCTCCATACTGTTCTGGGGTTGCAAACTGATTTCTGAGTGTTTGTCTTCAAGTCTTGTACACTTTGGTCCATCTTTTACATGCCCAACTCTAAGTGCATACATACCACATCATAAAAATAAATGTTATCCTTTCATACAAGAATCAAATAATTTTAATGTTATCACTTGAACAAGATTTTCAAAGAATCTGCATACACAGTCAAGTGATTGCTCAAGAGTGATTGGGAATACTGTCCTTAGCTGCAATAAATACCTGACTATTCTTGGTCATAGTCTTCCCTCCTTTCTACTGATGGTTCCTGAAACGTTAACTGGATTTACAAGCAGCAATGCACTTCCATAGTGTTCAGCTTTTATCTTAGAATACTTGCATTTGCAACTCTTTCCATTGTTTAATTTTATTTTCAGATTTTGCATTATCTTCTTTCTCAGTTTCGGTGTGTATATTTTCTTAATATTTAATTCTTTTCCTTTTTTATCTCAAAGCTCTTGGAAATCATTGGCAATATATGAAGACAGCATTAGGGTGACTGAGAATGGAGTAAGGGACTGGATAAGAGTCTGAGAGTGATGAATGGTGGATTCTGTGCCTGAGGAGTGGAGAGAAAGCAGGAGGATGGAAGGCCAGGTGGGAAATTGGGTCCCTGAGAACTGTAGATTAGGTATTGGTGTCTGCCAGAGTGAGGAGGAGTTGTAGATTAGAAGCCTGAGATGGTAAATTAAATACTGTATTTCTGAAGAGTAACACTGAGGCCAGTGGTTTTATGCAATAATTATATTTCATTGTTATGACGATGTTTATAAAGCAACTGAGCTTCAGCCTTAAGGCTTGAGACCTATTCTGAACTGTTCACTTTATTATTACCCATCGCTCACTTTTCTGTGCCTTATTTGAAAATAAAATGATCTCTTTCACACAAAACTGCATTGAACAGTTTTGCAGACTTCTATTCTTTACAAGGGCAGATGCTTCTGTTATACACGATTCATTCCAGTTGCTAAGGTTACCAAATTTGCAATGTTGCCGCATAGAAATGTCAGCTCCTTACACTGCAGATATTTTAAAAAAGATATCTTCTATGTGCTCGCATCTCCAGTTTATGAAACAATTAGAAATTAAACTAAACAGTTAGTCCCAGTCCCTTCTGCTCAAATGCCTCAGCTTAAAGGCACCACATCCATTCTCAGATGTTGACTAACTCTGTGCACTTTTTTATTCACAATTAACAGTTTTAATCAGGTAAAACATATTTTTAATTAATTTGTTCAAAATTGTTCTGACATTCCTCTTGGGTAGGTGGAACTTGAACCCAGACCTTGCAGCCCTGAGGTACCAAGGTGCCACAAGATCTTTCTTCAATCAGCTAAATGAGCAGTTTCAATAATTTTTTCTCTCTTCGGGAACCATGCTCTGAAAGGGTTTTGGCGAGGCTGCACTTTTGTCAATAACTAGTAAATCCTATCACAATAAATATCCATGCTTTGAACCCATACTTTGTAGTTTCATTGTTGTGATTTACTCTCTCTTGCATTGGGTCGACAGCAGAAAAATAGTATCGAATGTGGGATGATTACCTGGTAATAATCTCATTCACTCTCGTATTTTAGGGTAACCTCATTCTGACTAAAATAAATGTACTCTCCAGAAACTTCTCTCTCAGGAACCGGTGTGTGTACCTGAGTAACTTCCAAATGAAGATGTGAAGAAACCTCCTGATTACAAAATTCATTCTATGTGATCTGCAATCTTTAGCTTTTAAAGGCATCCTTACTTTATCATATTGGGAATGTAGAAGTTTAGTATCTCTTCACCAGTTTATGTCTCATCACTGCGTGGCCAAATTTCATCCTAACTCGATCTACAAGTTTGCCGATGACACTGCTGTTTCTGGCTGGATCTTAAATAATGGCAAGACAGAGTACAGAAAAGAGATGGAGAGCTTTGTGGCTTGGTGAAAAGATAACAATCACTCCCTCGACATCAGTTGATCATTGACTTCAGGAAGCAAGGTGGAGGGCTTGCCATTTTCTGTATCAGTGGAGCTGAGGTGCAGATGGTCGAGAGCACCAAGTTCCAAGGAACAGCGATCCCCAACAGTCTGTCCTGATCCACCCACGTTAATGCAATGGTCAAGAATGCACAACAACTCCTCTGCTTCCTCAGGAGGCTATGGAAATTCACCACTTTTTAGATTAAATGAGATAGATTCCCTACAGTGTGGAAACAGGCCACTGGGCCCAACAAGTCCACATCACCCCTCCGAAGATTAATCACCCAGACCCGTTCCCCTACCCTACATTCACCCCTGACCTATGCACCTAACACAATGAGCAATTTAGCGTGGCCAATTCACCTAACCTGCACATCTTTGGACTGTGGGAGGAAACCAGGGTACCCAGAGGAAACGCACACAGACACAGGGAGAATATGCAAACTCCACACAGACAGAGGCCCAAGGCTGATATCGAACCTGGGTCCCTGGTGCTGTGAGGCTGCAGTGCTAACCACTGAGCCACCGTGCTGCCCTGTCCATAAAAACTCTTCCAATTTTTAAAGATGCACCATAGAAGGCATTTCATCCGGATGCATCATGGCTTGGTACAGCATCTGTCCTGGCCAGGACCATAAGAAACTACAGGCAGTTGTGATCATAGGCCAGTCTGTCAACCTTCCATCCATATACTTCTCACTGCCTCACTGCCTCAGAAAGGCAGCCAACATCAAAGATCCCTCCCACCCAGTTATAATTTCTTCTGACTTCTTTCGTTGGGCAGAAGATACAAAAGCTTAAACACACTTACCAACAGATTCAACAATAGCTCCTTCTCTGCTGTTATTGAGTAGACCAGTCAATCTTAAACTTAGTGTTGATCTCGCTCTTTGTGCACCTTCTTTGCAGCTGTAATATTGTACTCTCCACCCTGTTCTACTACCCTAATGCACTTTATATGTTCTGATCTGCTTGCAAAACAAAACTTTTCACTGTACCTAGGTACACGTGACAAGAATAAATCATAACAAATCAATTCTCAAGTATGAGTTACAACACATTTGACATTATTTCATATTTATTTTGTAGCTATGCACTGAGAGTAAGTCAGCAAACTCCACAACATTCAGCTCTACAGCGTTGGTGTTGGCACGACATGAGCCCGGATTCTGAGAAAATTGCAGCAGATGTGGCACGTCAATGTGTGTACAGGAAGTAAAATGGACAAACCTCCTCATCACTCAGCATCAAACGCTGATTAAGTACACAACTTGTACATGGTGAAACTCACAATCAATGCCCACTCTTAGGTACTCTTGATAGACTTCACTCAGCCGCATGAGGAACTCCCTTGATCACCTTATTCAATGGGATAGAATGAATAGTTCTCCAGCCAGTCCCACCACATCTGAGTTTGGAAAGAAAAGGTCAGCCAAGTTGTCACTCTTGATTACATCACTATAATTCCTCTTAGAAACGTGCTGGTGAAAATGGATTAGGTTTGATATTATTTGGTTCAACTGTATAATCAATTTCTGTCTTCAGGATTACAGATGAGAAGTGGTCACGGGACAAGGATCTGAATGGCACCTTTGGAAGTGAGTCAAAACCGAAGAAAACCTGAGCTCTTCTTCAAATCTAATGGCAATCAGTTCCAAGGGGTTAAAGAGAGGAAAAGAAGGCATTCAAATGATCCGCTCTTTTTGCCCCAGACAGTAAAAACCATTAAAACTGATGAATGTGACATAAGGGTCTAACTCATTCTGTGTACTTCAAAATGGTAGCCCAATAGGTTCATTTCCAAGTCGTACTGTGTCATTTACTGTTTTTCTCTGCTGGTTTGGATTGTCTGGGAAAGTATTGAAAATTAAATCTGAGAGAGTGTCTTCAAAATGTACAAATTTGGGATACAAAATGTACAAAATTTATTAGGGAAATAAAACAATTGGGAAAATTGTTGGTCTTACCACTTCAGCTCACAAAACATCACCACCACTTCCCCCACCATCCCACCCACGCCCCCCCCACCCCCCACTCCATTCCCCACCCCCCGGCCACCACGGGATACCCAAAGGCACGTGCACCTCAAAAACAGCCTTCCAGGGTTAGCTGCATCAGTCAGTCAACAGTCTGAAAGATTTGGGGGAGGTCAAAGAGCAGATAAGCGACTTATTTTCTCTTTCCCAGCAAGATCTTTGGGCAGTGGGATTTTCAGACTGTTTACTTCAAAACAAAATGTAACTAAAATGCTATGAAGCTACTGGCCAGCTGCCTGTCTGTTTTTGCATCTGGTTATCCACTGCAAGGCCCCATCAGGTTGCTATGGGGACATGCCGAGACCATACAGGAGGAGGTTTGAGGAAATTACCCTTCATCACTTGAACAAATCAGCAAAACAAAACTGAAACATGATTTGGCAAAATAGCAAGAAATTAAAGTCTGAGAAAAATAGACATTGGAAGACAGGATAATAATGGAGAGAGAATGATAGGTCAAAATATAGACAGAAATGTTGGGACAGAAAAACAAACCTAAAATTACAAAGATAAAGAGAAAGCAATGAAAGAAAAGGATAGATATGCTTTACTGAAAGAAACACAGAAATAGGCAGGAATCACTGGACAACAATGGAAGTTAAACATGGAAATAGATAAATAGTTAAAGAGGTATCTAATTAGACTGGGTTGGATGCTATGCTTCTTTGTTGGAGTTTGAAGATGGGGGTGGGGAAGGGGAATGTAAAATCCAGCAGGTAGTCTTTCATTGTCTCCAACTATCTAAAATGTTGTCAGGTGTTTAGGAAGCAATGGGCAATGCGCCAGGCTGGGAAGGCATTAGCCAAAGTCTCCGTTGACTGAGGCCTTTAAGAGACCAATTAATGGTGAATTCAGGGTCACAGCCCATCACTGCAGGTGTTTACCAGGATGAGGAAGAGGCTTACTCATGTCGCACACCAACAGCTGTAGCAGCGCAGGCTGGCATTCGGTAAAATGTGGGAGGGGGTGTGAACTCACTGCAGTTCTTCTAAGCCCATCAGAGACATCCTTTCCCCAAAGTCTCCACATCGTTCCACTTCATCATCCTCTTTGGCCTGTGAACATGACTTTTCCCCCTTCCCCCACAAACTCAAACTCTGGGGCCACCTCATTGACAACTCAGACATGCCTGGGCATCTTGTGGTGGGGAGTCTCAGATGTGAACAACACTCCCAAGGACAATGCAAGGCTACAGAACTATTGCCCATCCAACTAGTTAGCTGCTAAGGCAGGACCCACTTCAGAGAAATGGAGAGGTCTCACTTTAAAACAATAAAAGCTACCACCAGTGTTAAATTGCTGTGAGCTAGCTGTCAGGATCATGAGAGATTCCCCACACCCAAACTCCTGCCCCCTTCCCAATCAACCCATGCTTACAAAATCGCAACACAGTGTCTAACATTGGTCAACATATGCTGGATAATTTTGAAACTGAGAGGAGTTATGCTGTCAACCAATTTAGGATTATCAGCAGGGCTCGCAGTGTAGCACATTTCGATTGTATTAGAAGATACATATGCATCAGGGGCCTGTTCTTTGCAGACAGCCAGAACGTGTCCCACACTGCGCCTGTTTCAATCAAAATAGGTGCCAACAATTCACTGGGTTCTTTTCTCAGGACAGTGCCCTGACCAATCAGAATCAACCTGCCTGGTTTAAATTTAATCGAAGCCCAACTATTAATCAAAATTAACTGGTTGCATTGTCCATGGCAACATCTCCACCAATCAGAGTTCACTTGCCAACTTTGTCCTTTCATGCAGCATAAGTGTTGGATTTTCCCTTTGAATTTGGATTCTTGACCAGTGTCCTGATGACTGGGAAAGGAAAAGCTTCAACAAATGTTGTTTCTGAATAACTAAAGATAGATGAACCGATGAATAGATTGTTCGATTGGAGATAATGATGATTGAGGAGTAATAACTAAAATATTATGGCTGACAAACAGTACATGATAAGGTTATACTATATTTGTTTACTTTCAATGCTCAGATAATCTTGAAAAACAAATAGCAAAGATCAGGTATGAGGATGTCATTTTAACGGGAGATTAGTTTGCAGGTTTTACACATTCTAGATATAGTTATGTGTACACACTGTAAGAGTAAGTGTCACAAACTGCTCTGACTGTTGAAACAAGAGCTGTGTGCACACTGACTACAGGCTGTGAGAGACTAATGCGACATCAGCCTTGCAGACTGCAATCACATGATTCATGGGTGGCATTAATCATATCCTGCAGCGTTACAACAAAATTAGAGAAGCTGTTGTACATTGTTAGAGAGAAATTAATGTTCAGCAGACTTAATAAAAATAATTTGCACTTTAGCTGTTTGAGGATTAAGGAACTTACATTTCAGCCAATTTCAGGTTAAAAAAAACAATTACTCTAAAACCGCATTTTATTTCACGTTTTCATTACTGTACTGAGCCAACTGAATGCTCTGCATTCTATGATTCATAACAACTGCCATCTTACAGAATGCAAAACCCTTAATGGTATTTTCAAATCAATATGCCTTTAATCAAACAAATTGTTTCATCCAATTTTCTCCCCAAGGAGCCAACTCTTCCTGGGATGTGATTGTAACATTGACCTATAGTAATTTGCTTTTCATTCTTGAAGTGGAAGTCTAAGCTGTGAGCAGGATGGGAGGTTTATAGCTGAGCACTGCAGGCAAGTATGACCATCCAGTGGTCCTGCTCTTGCACTATCCAACAGGGATCAGCAAAACATGGGCAAGACTGGGAGTCCTGGATACTTTTCCTCTTCTTGCCGAAAGAGCACAATAGTCAACCGCAACTTCTGACTGCTGACATCAGTCTACTCATTGCAAGGAGGGATCACATTTGATGCTAGTGTTGATTATGACATTGGGCAGAGTTGATGGCTGGTGAATAAAAACCATTTGACAGCACAATGGCAAATGAGAAACTGCCATCAAACAATGTTATATTATTAAGAATGGTGGATGGATTTATCACACGTAAGTCTGATACCTGGTACAGGGAAATATGACACAACATGAATACTTCTCAAGAAGTGAGGAAATTTTGAACATAGTCCTTTTTCTTTCTTCCCATGGGATGTGGGCATCGCTAGATGGGCCAACATTTGTCACCCATCCTAGTTACCTTGAGAAAGTGGTGAGCTGTCGACTTGAACCTCTGCAATACTTGTGCTGTAGGCTTAGGGAAGGAATCATATATGCATTCTCAGAGAAACCATCTTACATTCACTATCCATAGAGATTGATAGTGTGCACACGTGTATATGTGAGTGTGTATTTATGCATGAGAGGGGTGTGTGTGTGGGGGTAGTGTGTGTGTGTGTGTTTGTGTGCGCGTGCGCACCACGCGTGTGTGTGTGAGGGGTGCGTGTGTTATCCAATTCACACTTGGTGCATGAATGGTTGCATGCAACAATGCTTCAAGCCACAGAGAGGCAGCACACCTGCCTGCATGAGAAGTATAATCTAATAGAGGAAACAGAGATAATATCTATTGAAAATGGGGACATTGTGCTGGATGGATTAGTATAACAAGAGCATACATCTGTGCAGTGCTTTTATTTGACTTCGCAGGACATGCATTTTTAAAGACGTCATAAATTGTGCTGACTTTTGTGTTGTTGGGACACCACAGGGCAGTATCACACCACACAGCAAAAACACATACAGCACACTCAGGCACAACAGGGCAGCAGACCAGCTTGACACAGCTCGTTTGCCTGTACTCAGCTTTTCATTGCATGCTGAAGTGTTTTTGCACCAAATCTGAAAGTTCAGTAATTTTCATTTTCAACCATATGTTTGTTTCCAAGGTCACCATGAATTGGAACAAACCTGTTTTGCTCCTACCTCCAGGGGTGAGTCACATTTGAAATGGGCTCATAGCAGAGAGCTGGCATGGGCAGTGCTGAGAGCATGGTTACTGAATTATTTGATTGTATGTTGTTTTACATTTCTCAATTCCACCTCATTAAAAAAAGATTTCTTCCTGATTTGCAAGAAATTGTTACTGCAGATGCTATGCAACAGAAAAGATTTCTATTCTGAGAGCTTAAAAACCATGCTATTCAAAAAATTACACTGACAACAAAAACTGAACACTTTTGTGGCCATTGAGTTTTAGAGGCTCTGTTTTCAATCATTTACATAGAGCACCTTCATTTCAAACAACACTTCATTTGGAACACAGCTAAATTAGTCGTTGAGATGCAAACAAGGCTCTAAACTATTCTGAAGAGTCACATTGGACTGGAAATATTACCTCTGCTTCTCTCCTCACAGATACTACCTGGCCCGCTGAGTTTCTCCAGCACATTCTTTATCTAGTTCAGAATTTCTTTATCTCTCTTTTGCTTTCCAATTTCAGACCTAGTTATTTAGTTACAAAATTAGCTTGAAGCTAGGGGACAGATGATGGTCGTGGAGGGTTGTTTTTCAGACTGGAGACCTGTGACCGGCAGCGTGCTGCAAGAAACAGGTGCTGGGTCTGCTGCTTTTCATCATTTATATAAATGATTTGGATGTGAACATAGGATGTATTGTTCGTAAGTTTGTAGTTGACACCAAAATTGGAAGTGCAGTGGACAGGGATGAAGGTTACCTCAGAATGCAACGGGACCCTGATGAGATGGGCCAATGGGCTGAAGTGTAGCAGATGGAGTTTAATTTAGATAAATGTGAGGTGCTGCATTTTGGAAAAGCAAATCAGGGCAGGACTTAGACACTTAATAGTAAGATCAGAGAGAATGTTGGCAAACAAAAAGACCTTGGGTTGCAGGTTCATAGTTCCTTGGAAGTGGAATCCCAAGTAGCAGGATAGTGAAGGAGGCATTGAATACAGAAGTTGGAATGTCATGTTGCAGATGCAGAGGACATTGGTTAGGTCACTTTTGGAATATTGCATTCAATTATAGTCTCCCTGCCATTGGAAAGACGTTGTTAAACTTGAAAGGGTGCAGAAAAGATTAACAAGGAGATTGCTACGGTTGGAGGGCTCGAGCTATTGGGAGAGGCTGAATTGGCTGGGGCTTTTCTCCCTGGAGCAATGGATGCTGAGGGATGACCTTGAAGAGGTTTATAAAATCATGACAGGCATAGATAGTGTGGATAGATAAGGTCTTTTTCCCAGGGTAAGGGAGTCCAAAACTAGACAGTATAGGTTTAAGGTACGAGAGGAAGGATAAAAGGGAACTGGGGTTAACTTTTTCACACAGAGGATGGTGCATGTATGGAATGAACTGCCAGAGGAGGTGGTGGAGGTTGGTATAATTACAGCATTTAATAGGCATCTGGATGGGTATATGAATAGGAAGGATTTAGAGGGATATGGTCCAATTGCTGGCAAATGGGACTAGATTAATTTAGGATGTCTGGTCAGCTTGGACTAGTTGAACTGAAGGAGCTGTTTCTGTGATGTATACCTTTATAATTCTATGACTATAATTTCTGCATCTGCAGTATTTTCCTTTGATTTATCCCCAAACTATTATGCTTCATGCCAAAAAATTGAAACTGGCGCAAAATCTTATGTTTTATCAGCTGTGTCAGTTTTATCACGTTTCATGGCGGCTTTTTCTCCATGAATCTGAACAAGGTCTCAAACCCGCCTAATTAACTAAAACAAAACGAAAAATCCGTGGATGCTGTAAATCAGAAACAAAAACCGAAATTGCTGGAAAAGCTCAGCAGAACTGGCAGCATTTGTGAAGAGAAATCAGAGTTAAAGTTTTGGGTTGAATGACCTTCCCTCAGAACTGCAACCCATAGCATGGTGGCTCAGTGCACCAGAGACCTGGGTTCAATTCCGGCCTCAGGCAACTGTGTGGAGTTTGTACGTTTTCCCCATGTCTGCGGGTGCTCCAGTTTCCTCCCACAATCCAAAGATGTGCAGGTTAAGTGGATTGGCCATGCTAAATTGCCCATGGAGATCAGGGATGTGTGGGTTATTTGCATTAGTTATGGGAAATGCTGTGTAATAGGGTGTGGGGATGGGTCTGGGTGGGATATTCTTCGGAGATCGGTTGGATTTGTTGGGCCAAATGGCCTGTTTCCACACTGTAGGAGTTCTGTGAAAATGTTAACTCTTATTTTTCTCCACAGATGCTGCCAGCCCTGCTGAGCTTTTCCAGCAATTTCTGTTTTTGTTGCCTTATAAACTACTCAACACATCGTTCTTTATGCCTGATTCAAATCCCATTCTACACTCACCATTCCTGGAACAACTCATCACCGACTGGGTGTCAGCTGAAAGACTCGAGTTCCTGATGCCCACGCGGAGCTAAGGAGCACTGGCAATCCAAAGCTGCCCTGCTCGTCCAAAATCAGTCTTTCCAAAGATGTTGGAGAAGAAGAAAATGGTGTTGCTATTCTCTGACAAGGATATGGAGCCCCTGGTGGGCAGTGGTGCAGAGAGGGCATTCTTTTTCCTGAAGGATGGGTAGAGGAGGCATGCTACCAGACCTGGCAGCCTGGTTGGTGGTCACCATCTAGGTCAACTCAATCGCCATGGTCCAGAGGAATGTCCAAAGTAGGTCCCAAACTCTTTCTTCTGTGTTACTTCACACTCACTCTCTTTCTGTTCCTGGACTCACCCACCACTAAGGCTCATTCTCTACCACTCTCACCATTACTTGCAAGTCTTCCCTCAGTCACTCGTGTCACCCACTGCCCCTCCACCTCACACCATAAACCAGCATGCCCTCTGTGTTGCCTACTCAGTCATCCAGTACACCATGACAACTTTGGACATCTGCACCAACACAAATAGCCATCCCACCCATCTTCACCTCACTCAAACTCTTCCTGTCAGTCAGTCCTGGAGAAAGCAACTCAACAGTTTGGACCGAGCCAAGATGAGCAAAGGTATGCTCAAAAATCAAGGTTGTTACCCACTACAGGAGACATGCCTGCATCTTTTGGGAGAAAACCAGGACCATTCTCACAGGGATGTCGAGACATCCATGTCCCACCAACTGAATAAGAACCACTCTTCACTCTATTGTAACTCCCAACTCTGTTGGTATCATGCATTGCACAGCACTCCTCACCACTGACAGAAATGACCTCTCTCCCTTGTGTCTTGAAGGTATCAGTGGGGTAACACAGCCTCTGCAGAGAAATGGCCTGTTCCACCAGAAACCACTTCCTCAACTTAGGAGGCAGAGAGTTCCAAGAAGGAACTCTCAGAGGAAGCATCCGCAAGGCTGTCTCCAGCAGTCCCTGCTGGCTCAGATACTGCCACCTCAGTGGGAAAGTCATACTTAGCACCTTCAGAGCACAAGATGGTGAACACGTCACTGCAACTTCTCTGCAGTTGGCTAAGGAAGTAGTGCCCAGGCCGCTAGCACTAGAAGAACTGGCAGAGATCAGGCAACTGCTCAGCTCCAGGCAGGACAGGGCTATGTCAGGGACATCACCCACTTGCATAGGAGGGATAGCAGCAGCAGACAGGGATGTGGGAGACAATGGCCTGGGTAATCCAGAGGCTACAGCAGTGCAACTACCCCTGGCAGCCCAGTGCCTCAAGCATGCAATTCTCTGACTGAATCCACAGAGAAGCTGGTGTCTGCCATGGAGAGCCAGACTCAGCACTCTCAGGGTCTGCTGGATACAAACGTAGGCCTGTGCTCCATCAGTCCAGCTATTGGGACTCGGGACCAAAGGAATAGGAAACCTGGCACTCACTCCAGGTACCGCTTCCACATGAGGAGACAGGGTAGTGCCAGGAGGTCCCCAGCCAGAGGAGGACACACACACAGATCTCAGAAATCTCCTTCCAGGACTTCCCAAAGGTTGCCAGGCTCTCCACCTCCACCCTGCCTGCCCATCTCTGACCTATGGAATATCCTTGCTTGAAATTGACCAAGCAAACAACCAAGGTCAATGGTTCCTCTGGCAAGCATGCTGCCTGCAACCCAGGAACTAGGAACTGAACTGAAACATAATGAGAGGGAAGGAAGCTGTTTGAGGGTATTTTGAGGGGTGGTTGGTGATAGCTCACCACCTATAAAGTCTATATTTGCATAAACATTTTTGGTTTTGCAAAACATTTGATTAAGTCTCTTTGTAGCCCTGAATAAATCTGTGTCAGCCCAATGCCCAGCTTCATGTCTGTACAGGCTGTATCAGGGATCAATGTGTGTGGCCTCAAATGAACAGGGAATACACATGGCAATTGATTCTGTGCCTTGGTCAAACATCTCTATTCTTTCCCTCGTGCTTGCCTGAAAAAAGTGTTACTCTCAAATGAAGTGGTCTCCAATATCTGGGTCAGGGAGGCATGCAGCACACAGGCATTTGAATCACCAGCAGTAAGAGAGGGTTGCAGATCTGTGTCCTGTACAGTACATGTGTCTAATATACCTGACCTCTATAAGGCCTCAAATCAGTGGATCTTGCAGTCCCTTCCCTTACAGTTCAAAACACTTACACCGTCCACTCTCAATGTGGTCACAGTTATTTTCTTTCACCATGTCGCGTTTCAACATGATAGAAGGTGACAGCAGGCACTCTTTGGGCAGTGCTTTCCAATGTCTGCCTCTATGTCAGGCCCCAAACATCCAGACCTCCTTCCTGATAGCCCTTCCCATGAAGTCCATATTTTGCATCTACCCAAGTCCTCACCCAACCTATCTCCATGTCAGTTGTGGTGATACACTGCCTGCCTCTTGAAGCCAGAGTTCACACACTGTGGACCAACACCCTGTTCCCATCCGCACTTTACCACATCCCCCTTACAAACACCACTGCCCCCTTCACAACTGCATCCCCCTCTATCCCCCAGCCTCCAGCCTCCAATCCCTACAGATTGGTTCCTGAGTTTGCATCCTGCGGCAGCAGCCTCCCATATTCCCCACACCCCACACCTTGCTTTCTCTGGACTGGCCTGGCCAACTGTACATAGGGCCATCTCTTAACTGTCTTAACCAGGCAGCCCTGTAGGATAAGTGCCCATACCCCTGACTGATGCCTGTACAAATCCCCATCTCATTAGTCCCACCCCTAGACCAGCTATTACAATGACTTGTGCACAGACTGCAGAGGTGTGGACCCCTGACTGAGAACACTGTGATCAGATGCCTGGTTGCAGTCAATTCCCTGGACTGCTATTGTCCTTGTATTATTGTGGAGAGACCCCTGATGGATGGATGGCTGCATGGACTCTGATGCGGACTACTCCCTAGGAGCTTGAGACATGTCTGCTTGCTGCACACACAGTGCATTTGTCATGTGAGCTGTTGGCACATGGTGCCGGTGAGAGATTGACATACCTTTCCCACCCCCTTAAGTGAGCACTGCTGACTAGCAAGGCAGGCTGTCTGGTTGTGGGACAGCACTAACTGGCAAGGCATAGAAGCTGTGAGCACAAGGGTAGGCACTATGTGAATGAGGGCGGAGAGTAAGTGAAAATCCCTGAGATGCAGCCCAATCTATTCTGGAAGCTGGCTATCTTCTTCAATGCCAATTGCCAGCCTGCCCTGCAATATAGGTCTGTGCTTGCCAATGTACTGCAGGTGCTGGAAATCTGAAATGAAAACAGAACATGCCTGAGAAACTCAGCAGGTCTGGTAGCATCCATGAAGGGAGACAAAAAAATTAACATTTCGAGTCAAATATGAAGAGTCTGAAGAGTGTCATCGAATCCGGAACATTAACTCAGAGAATCTCACCTGGAAATTAGACCTTGTTGACAATTCTGCCCCATTTTGTGCCATAGCCCACATTGTTCAGGCCCCTGCCAATTCCACCCATTATTTCAGTCTCAAGAAGTAGCTCTGTGATTCCCTTGAACAACCTTCAAAATTGTTACTTAACAGTGATGAAAATAAATGAACCTGTACAAAGATTTATAAGGGAATCACAACACACTGCATGCTTGATATGTGTTACTTTTTGTCGAGTGTGGGTTTCAGCTTAGTTGGCTCAGAAAACTTTACCTTCCTCTACTCAACCTCAATGGTACAATAAGCTAATGCTGTTAGTTTTGCAACGACTTTGAGTTTCTAGACTGAAATAAAACATTATGGTTGTATTATATTTTCACAAGTGCACAAAAGTAGATTATTTACGCATTCCATAATCAAAAATGGTAATGAACACCAAAGCAGCAAAAAGAATGAAGCGACCCAATGAACATTTCCATTCTTAAATCACTGTAAACCAAACATGTCAGTGCAAGATTTGAGGCTGAAGTATCTACAAGTATCATTGGCCAAAGTAATTTATTTTTATTTATTCACAAGATGTGGGCATCACTGGCTAGGCCAGCATTTATTGCCCATCCCTAATTGCCCAGAGGGCAGTTCAGAGTTGACTACATTGCTATGGGTATGGAGTCACATGTAGGCCAGACCAGGTAAGGACGACAGTTTCCTTTCTTCAAGGACATTAGTGAATCAGGTGGGTTGTTTCTGACAATGGAGAGTGGATTTGAGTGGGTTTTACTGTATGGCCTCCTGCCAAGGTTCTCATTATTACAGACCCCCATTAGATTCACTCTTTGAGACATGAGCACACTGAATGTAGCAAGAGCTATAAACCCTGACAGTGTCAGAGCTGTCCTGTTGAAGGCAAGTGCACCGAAGCCAGCTGCTTTACTCCATCTGTCATACCACACAATGATAGTGGCAATCTCAGAAGAATGTGGATCTGGATGAGAATCATCCATCTAGGAACCTTGGATGAAGATGCTTACTAGCAAATCAACCTTGGCTCTTCCAGAAACATGCTGACCTCCACTGGGGTTGTTTCTAGACCACTCCTTCTGTTAGGTACTATATTTTCCACCAGTCAAGGCATCAGTTGGCTGAGAATGTTACCAAGGGGACATGGAAAACCTGGAGACAGTGGCACCATATCCAATGCAAATAAAGATGCCAATAATCACAGCTCTTCAACATTACTGCAGGGGTCCCTGAGAGAAACCACTTTTTTGGTTGACATTGTTAGTAAAACTGTTTAATGCTGCTTCATTAATGATCTTCTCTTGGTCATAAGCTAAGGAATGTGGTTGTTTGCAAATGAGTGTACAGTGTTCACACACTAATAAAGCAAAATATGTCAATCTATAATAGGGCATGGATAATCTCAGAACGGGGTGACAAATGATAGGCAAGTTTACATCAATTGGGTATCAGATAACCATCTCACTTCGGCACAACCGCCAATGACTATCACAAACAAGAAAAAGCTCTGCCAGCCCTTCACGATCTGTAAGGTTTCTATCACTGCAGAGTTTGAAACTGTCATTGGCACGGGGCGGCACAGTGGCTCAGTGGTTAGCCCTGCTGCCTCACAGTGCCAGGGACCAATTCCAGCCTCAGGCGACTATCTGTGTGGAGTTTGCATGTTTTCCCCTGTGACTGCCTGGTTTTTTTTTAGATTAGATTAGATTACTCACAGTGTGAAGAGAATCCCACCCAAACTAATTTCCCTACCTTATTACTATATATTTACCCCTGACTAATACACCTAACTGACACATCCCTGAACACTATGAGCAATTGAGCATGGCCAGTTCACCTGACTTGCACATCTTTGGATTGTGGGTGAAACCAGAGTACAGAGTGGCACGGTGGCACAGTGGTTAGCACTGCAGCCTCACAGTGCCAGAGACCTGGGTTCAATTCCCTGCTCAGGCGACTGACTGTGTGGAATTTGCACATTTTCCATGTGTCTGCGTGGGTTTCCTCCGGGTGCTCTGGTTTCCTCCCACAGTCCAAAAATGTGCACGTCAGGTGAATTGGCCATGCTAAATCACCTGTAGTGTTAGCTGGAGGGTTAATATAGGGGAATGGGTCTGGGTGGGTTGCGCTTCGGCGGGTCAGTGTGAACTTATTGGGTCAAAGGGCCTGTTTCCACACTGTAAGGATTCTATCTTTAGGTGGGCTTCAATGACCAGAACTGAATGAGACAAGGCACATCAGTACTGGCTACAAGAGCATGACCAAGTTTAGGTACTCTGCAACAGGCATCTCACCGCCTGACCAAGCAGCCATCTACAAAGGTCAAGCAGGAATCTGATGGCATTTTTAAACAACAGCCTAAAGGCGGCAGCTGCCAAGTAAACAGCTGTTGAGGCCCTTCCAAAGCTACATAAATTAGTTTCAAAACACATGCAAATTCTCTGCACAACATGCCATAGAATGTCAGAACTGCTGCAAATCATATCTTTCGAAATGCTAATATTGTCACAGCATTATAAAATGGTGACAATACAAGAGTAGGCCATTTGTTTCGTTGTGTCTGTGCTGGGTCTTCAAAAGGAACAATTTACCGAGTGTCACTCCTTGTACTCCTGTACCTTCCTCCTCTCCAAATAATAATCTCTTGAATGCTTCATTGAACCTGCCTCTATCACATTTACAGACACTGAATTCCAGATTCTAAACATTTGCACCATGAAAATCTTGTTAACCATGACATTTTTGCTTCTTTTAATTTAAATCTGTGCCTGCTTCTTTCCAATCCTTCTACTTCTTTTCTGTTCTGTCCAATCTGAGCATGATTTACAATGACTGTCAACTCTCCAAGGAAATTAGATCCAACTTCTCCAATTTATGTGTCTGGCTGAAGTTTCTCATTCCTGAAATCATTTTGATGAAACTTTCCAACACTTTCTCTCATATCTTCATGTCCTTCATGAAATATGGCAAATAAAACCAGACGCTGTATTCCACCTGAGGTCAAACCAGTCTTCGAAGCAAATTGAACATATCTGCTCTCCTTTTGTGCTCTTTGCCATTGTTAACAAAGCTCACTATTCTGTGAGCTTTATCAACTTCTCTAAATCTGTCCTATTACCATCAATGATTTACACAGGTACACACCCCAGCCTGTCTGTATCTGCAGCCATTTTAGATTTGTACCTTTAGTTTATATTGCCTGTCTGCATTCTCCTGACTGAAGGAAATCACCAAATTTTTCATATTAAATTTCATCTACTGCATATCCCCACATCCCCCCCAACCTGTCCTTTTGAGTGTCAACACTATCCTCACAGCTCACAATACTTTCAAGTACTATATCATCCCTCCATTTTGAAAATGTGGCCCAGACACCGAGGTTTAGATCACATGCCAGGAAGACCAAAGATCCTAACACTGACCTCCAATGAAGGTTAACTGTTACCAAAAAAAATCCAATAACCACAATGCTGTTTGTTGTTACTCAGCTAATTCTATATCTATGTCTCTACTGTCCCCATCACTGCATGAGCCCTGAACTTGTTCACACATCAGTTGCATAGCCTTTTATAAAACATGTGTTAGAAATCCACATGCAACACATCATCAGACTTACTCTCAACAATCCTCCCTGTAACTTCATATAAACCTCTAATAACCTAGTTAAACAAGGTTTTCCCTTGACAGTTAACATGCATTTGCCCCAGTCACTGTTAATTTTGTCACAGGTTAATGGTTCAGGAAGCTTGCTTGTCACAGAGGATCAAAGAAGAAATTCTCTCCCACTAGGAGCAAATAATGAAAGGTAAAAGGCTCTGCTCCTATCTTTCTAACTTGCCTTTCTGACTCTCAGTCAAAGAATAAGGGGTAAGCCAATCAGGCATGAAATGAAGAAGAATTTATTCTCTCAGAGAGTTGAACCTGCAGAATTATCGCTCACACAAAGCTATTGGGACCAATTCACTAGATATATTGAATAGGGAGCCAGACATGGGCTTTATAGCTAACGGGATCAAGGGGTATGTAGAGAACGCAGGAAATTGCATGATCAGCCATGAATGGCCTACTCCTATTTTCTATGATATTTTTGACTGTCTCTTTCAGGGAAGGAAGAAAACTGAAAATACCCACATTATGAGGAAACCCCAGCATAACAACATTGTCAGGCAGTTTGCATATTCATGTGTAGAAAGGGAAAAGTAAGATGCTTCACCTCAGCATGAGTTTTCTGCACTGCTCATTCTGAACTTGCATCAACAAAACACAGTGCAAACACTTATGTAAAGAAATATGCAGGATCAGTCTCAACATTGTTGCAACTCATTGGTAAAACAGCACAAAAGCACAACTACATGCAATGTTCAAGTAATCAGTCAGATGCAACTCAAAGACTTTGAGATCACCCACAACTACTATGATAATAAAAAGTTTTGTTTTTGCTGATAGAGACATGCTGCTAGAGCATTACAACTTGCACTCAGCAGAAAACGACCAATGTTCCTTGTTGTTAGGTTTGCTGCTGCATGGATTTTGAAGTCCATACACAGCAGTGGCTTCTGGAGGTGAAGGCCTCTAATTGATGTGCTGATCAATTTGTACAGAGCTCCCAGGTAGAGGGAATATCAGTGCTGTAATAGGAATTTGTTGCAATACTTTGTAATTTGGCATTCTCACATTTGTCTTAATGAATGCATGACAGAAAACTTCAACAACAAATCTCTCGTCAACAATATTTGAGTTTTGTACTCACTTTTGTTTATTTGTTATCCCAGGGGGGCATGGATCTCAGTGGTTGACTTTACTCAGAGACGTGTCAATAGATTATGAGACACTGAAGGAGTTAAAAGACATGAGGATAATGCAGGATCATTCAAATTGCAACAGAAGGTTAGGCACTATGTTAGTGAAAGGCAGAACAGGCACAAATAACCAAAGACTGCTCTAATTTATTCAAATATCATTCTCACAATTATAGAGAAGTGTACAGTGTGGAAGCAGGCCATTCAGCCCATCGAGTCCACACAGACCCCCGAACAGCATCCCACTCAGACACTAAACAAAAACTGAAAGAACTGCAGATGCTGTAAACCAGAAATAAAAAAAAATAGAAGTTGCTAGAAAGGCTTAGCAGGCCCAGCAGCATCTATGAAGAGAAATCAGAGTTAATGTTTCGGGTTCTGAGAAAGGGTCACTCAATGTGAAACTTTAACACTGAATTCTCTCCACAGATGCTGCCAGACCTGTTGAGTTTTGCCTGCAATTCCTATTTTTGCCACTCAGTTACTACCCTATCCCTGTAACGCATGGCTAACTCATTAGACTGCACATCCCTAGATACTATGGGCAATTTAGCTGCATGCCTTTGGACTGTGGGAGGAAACTCATGCAGATACAGGACGGACATGCAAACTTTCCACAGACAGTTGATAAAGGGTGGAATTAAACATAGGCCCTTTGAGCTATGAGGCAACTGTGCTAACCACTGAGCCCCTGTGTCACCCCAAATCCTTGCAACAAAATTCAATCATACTCCTGTCCTTTAATCTCATACATATCTTTCTCCCTTGCTGACCAGTTTCCTTTCTTTCTTCCACTATGTGAGGGAAAAGTTTTCTCACCACCTTGGAGGCTCATTTGGAGATACAGAGGCAGGCGAGGAGCTGCTATAGTAACTAAAATACATTGTAATGGGATGACCTACCACAATTTTGACCCTCATCTAACATTTAACAGAAGTGTCTTCAGGACAGAAAGCCAATGAATGGAGTTGTGCCAGGGAATAATGGTCAAGTTTTGAAGCTCTGGAAAGGTTGCTAGTAGCACTCTGGACCTCAGTACGTGGAACAAAAGCCAAGTGGGCTACATGAAATAGCCATGAGCTTCATATGTGGTGATCATTTAATTCGATAACTGGTAACTTTCAGGACATTTGCAGGCAAATGCTTGCAAGAGTTTGCTTGTCACTGCAAATGGAACCATTAGATACAGCCATGAGGTATTGTGGGTTGTTATTCCACGAGCAGCATCTTGTGCTTCTCTCTCCTTCTCCCTTCACCTCAAACAACCCCCAGGGGGGCACGTTTGATGGAGATAACAGGAGTCTTAAACACCTGCTGGACAGATAGCGAATAACCTATTATGCCTTGCTTTGGGGAAGGCCTTCTGAATTACAGCCAATCAGAACCCAGCAGCTCAAGCACTCAGTAGTGCCACCACAGAGGCAATGGATGCAGTGAGAGATGAACCCAATGGAGGCTGAGTGCAGCAAAACCCAGGCTAGAGATGTAGAATAGTGGGAGGAGTTTATTGGGAAGAGCGCCATAGAGTGGCGATCTAAGTTGGAGGTGGTGACCAAGACAGGGAGTGACTATCAGTGAGCAGGGGTCTTTGGTCAGGCGTACAGCACAGACCCCCAACTAACCCTTGCTAGGATGCCACAAGCAACACTCATAGGATTGAATATCATGTCAATAGGCCCACCCAACACAAGTTTAATAATCGCAGTGTAGGGTAAGGACCTTAGAAAGGTTGGTATTAATTGCCCATTCAAGGACCTCAATTCCTAGCATGCCTAGAATAAATTCCATGGTTTTCCTTCCCATGGACAAAATCCAGGTGGAAATCAAAAGGGAAAGATCAGCCTCAAAATCTAGCTTTGAACTACATTTCCTTCTTGGATAATCCAAAAGGGAGAAAACATGAATTGCTTAGATCAAAGCAATGGCCAAGAGTTAAAGGCAACCAAGCACAGCTGTAGGCTTTGGTTTCCTGCGTGTGCTACAGAAAGAATTACAACAGCACACAGCCACAGGTAAAGTAAGATTCTGAGAGTCTGACATTGGGCATTAGAGATTTTACAACAACCCATCTGCGTGAACAATTTACAGCATGTTGCAGCTTGCATTATTTATCATAATGAGCTGACATGAAAGAATAAAGGGAGATTTTAAAAATGGATCCTGTTGGGGAACTCTGCCTGGTGGCTGCGCTTATGGGCAAACTGCTACGAAAAAGCTTTGGAAACACAGCTGTCACATTTCAGCCTGTGCACCCTGTCTGGAATGCACATTCAAAAGAATCCATCCTATTGTTTCTCATGACAGAACATAGACTACTATTGTAATTTTAAATGGAATTTGGCTACTTAAAACAAATTGAGAACAAGAGATAATTTTAGACCAAAATGAATGTTCTGTCCTGTAGGCCTCAATGATCAACTCTAACCCACGTTCCACCTCAAACAGATAATGTTGTTTTCCACTGTATAAAATGACCAATGTGAGTTCCTTGTAATCAGACAAAAAATGACAGAATTTAATTGAATCTTATTCGGTAGGGAAGGAATTGAGAGGTTAGAGGTTTGACCTAAAATTCAGGAAAGTTGATATCCAATTAAATCATGGGCAGGAAGGGGCCAATGCAAGAATTCCACCTGCTTAAGTTGTGATGCCAAATGGAATTTTAATAAGCCAGTGGGTACCAATTATTCCTGAGCCCAGCAGAATGTCGGCTCAAAGATTTATTGGGATTCACATGGGTCTCCTTGTGACTCCCAAAAGCCAACCAGAAAACCTTCTAGGGATAATGATTCTGTCAATCCTTTCACTATTTAGAAAATATAATATTGTACCAGCAGTGAAGAATTTATTTTACAAGTAGACATCTTTGTTATCTTAAATTGGCCAACAAGGGTTTTCTAAAATGAACTTAAAATGTCACATTGAAACACAAAACAAAATTAACTTTAAATGCAGTCAGAAACAAAGAGGAAATTAGCCCAAATAGATTTCTACAACACCATCAAATATGATCAAAGGTTGTTATGTCCAGGCACCTAGTAAGCTTCAAAAATTTGTTACGGTCCTATTCAGGGTACCCCAGACTGTTACACTCCTGGGTGAAGAGGGACGAGGTAGCTTCACTTTTTTATTCATCCACTTCACTCTTCAGATGGGTGTAACAAGGCTCTTTCTAAAAAAAAGGATCCTTTCATTGGAGGGATCTCTTTCTCCCAAGGCCAAATAAACTGGTGCTCGAGGAGACAAATTAACCAGGCGTTCTTGAATCAACAGAAAGAATTGGTTTATTAATTATTAAACTCAAGGAGAATTAGGAACACAATGTTAATCCATGGAATGAGCGCTAAGAGGGCTGTTCAAAACGATCAAAGTTACACAGGAAGATATATGGATGCATTTCTGAATTGTTCATGAGTAATGGAGAGTTGAACATTGCAGTCATGGCAGTGGAAGCTACCGGTAGCATTGATGATGACGGATGATGTTGGAGGTTCTGACTTTGTAGGGCTGATTGCAGTTCCTATGTTCTAATTCCAGTCATTTAGAGTGAGAGGCGATCTTTCTTTCACTGTAATATAGGCTGACGAAGGGAATGTCCTTAGACTGTGACCTTCACAACATGCTAACACTTGAACATAGCCTGGTACACATGAGACCATTCAGTCCCATTAGCCCACTTCAGTAGCTCTTAAACTAGCTTTTTAACCTCTGTCTTTGTATATCCCTCAAAGGGAAAAACATTAAATATGTCTGCAACTTGGGAATAATCTGCAGGGATAGCTTGCTGTAAAGGAGGGCGTCATCAGCTCACTGATAACTTTGCAGTTACAAAAGATCACAGTCTGGTCTGTTTAAAGCATCACCAACACATCTAGGTGTTACATTCTATTGGTTCCACATAAAAATCTTTTTATACCCACAGTTACAGTTTCTGTAGCATCCTCTTTTAAAATAACACATTGTGGAATTAAGGGCTAATACAAATGTCCACAGTAGATTAGGGTTATGATGCATGGCCATAATATGGTTGAATGTAAGACCTAAACTTCAAAATAGCACCAAAGACATTTACTTGATCACAAGTTTCTAAAAAACAAGGCTTGCTGTAGACTCGTGAGATATCAGTATTCCACCATTTTAACAATCTGTTGTACTGTCATCGAGTTATAGAGTCATACAGCACAGAAACAGACTCTTCAGTCCAACTTATTCATACCAACCATGTTTCCCAAACTGAACTAGTCCCATTTGCCTTTGTTTGGCCCACATCCTTAGATGTAGAGGAATTTGTTAAGTGTGTACAAGACAATTTTCTGATTCAGTATGTGGATGTAGCTACTAGAGAAGGTGCAAAACTTGACCTACTCTTGGGAAATAAGGCAGGGCAGGTGACTGAGGTGTCAGTGGGGGGGCACTTTGGGGCCAGCGACCATAATTCTATTAGATTTAAAATAATGATGGAAAAGGATAAACCAGATCTAAAAGTTGAAGTTCTAAATTGGAGAAAGGCCAATTTTGACGGTATTAGGCAAGAACTTTCGAAACCTGAGTGGGGCAGATGTTTACAGGTAAAGGGACGGCTGGAAAATGGGAAACTTTCAGAAATGAGATAACGAAAATCCAGAGAAAGTATATTCCTGTTAGGGTGAAAGGAAAGGCTGATAGATATAGGGAATAATGGATGACTAAAGAAATTGAGGGTTCAGTTAAGAAAAAGAAGGAAGCATATGTCAGGTATAGACAGAATAGATCGAGTGAATCCTGAGAAGAGTGTAAAGGAATTAGGAGTATACTTAAGAGGGAAATCAGGAGGACAAAACGGGGACATGAGATAGCTTTGACAAATAGAACTAAGGAGAATCCAAAGAGTTTTTATAAATACATTAAGGACAAAAGGGTAACTAGGGAGAGAATAGGGCCCCTCAAAGATCAGCAAGGCGGCCTTTGTGTGGAGCTGCAGATAATGGGGGAGATACTAAATGAGTGTTTTGCATCAGTATTTACTGTGGAAAAGGATATGGATCATATAGACTGTAGGGAAATAGATGGTGACATCTTGCAAAACATCCAGATTACAGAGGAGGAAGTGCTGGATGTCTTGAAATGGGTAAAGGTGGATAAATCCCCTGGACCTAATCGGGTGTACTCTAGAACTCTGTGGAAAGCTGGAGAAGTGATTGCTGGGCCTCTTGCTGAGATATTTCTATCATCGATAGTCACAGGTGAGGTGCCGGAAGACTGGAGGTTGGCTAACGTGGTGCTACTGTTTAAGAAGGGCGGTAAGGACAAGCCAGGAAACTATAGACCAGTGAGTCTGACGTCGGTGGTGGGCAAGTTGTTGGAGGGAATCCTGAGGGACAGGATGTACATGTATTTGGAAAGGCAAGGACTGATTCAGAATAAGCTGAAAATGTGTTGCTGGTCAAAGCACAGCAGGCCAGGCAGCATCTCAGGAATAGAGAATTCGACGTTTCGAGCATAAGCCCTTCATCAGGAATGAGAGAGAGTAGCCAAGCAGGCTAAGATAAAAGGTAGGGAGGAGGGACTTGGGGGAGGGGCGATGGAGGTGGGATAGGTGGAAGGAGGTCAAGGTGAGGGTGATAGGCCAGAGTGGGGTGGGGGCGGAGAGGTCAGGAAGAAGATTGCAGGTTAGGAGGACGGTGCTGAGTTGAGGGAACCGACTGAGACAAGGTGGGGGGAGGGGAAATGAGGAAACTGGAGAAATCTGAATTCATACCTTGTGGTTGGAGGGTTCCTAGGCGGAAGATGAGGCGCTCCTCCTCCAGCCGTCGTGTTGTTATGTTCTGCCGGTGGAGGAGTCCAAGGACCTGCATGTCCTCGGTGGAGTGGGAGGGAGAGTTAAAGTGTTGAGCCACGGGGTGGTTGGGTTGGTTGGTCTGGGCGTCCCTGAGGTGTTCTCTGAAGCGTTCCGCAAGTAAGCGGCCTGTCTCACCAATATAGAGGAGGCCACATCGGGTGCAGCGGATGCAATAGATAATGTGTGTGGAGGTACAGGTGAACTTGTGGCGGATATGGAAGGATCCCTTGGGGCCTTGGAGGGAAGTGAGTGTGGAGGTGTGGGCGCAAGTTTTACATTTCCTGCGGTTGCAGGGGAAGGTGCCGGGGGTGGAGGTTGGGTTGGTGGGGGGTGTGGATCTGACGAGGGAGTCACGAAGGGAGTGGTCCTTGCGGAACGCTGATAGGGGAGGGGAGGGAAATATATCCTTGGTGGTGGGGTCCGTTTGGAGGTGGCGGAAATGATGGCGGATGATACGTTGTATGCGGAGGTTGGTGGGGTGGTAGGTGAGAACCAGTGGGGTTCTGTCTTGGTGGCGGTTGGAGGAGCGGGGCTCAAGGGCGGAGGAGCGGGAAGTGGAGGAGATGCGGTGGAGGGCATCGTCGATCACGTCTGGGGGGAATCTGCGGTCCTTGAAGAAGGAGGCCATCTGGGCTGTGCGGTGTTGGAACTGGTCCTCCTGGGAGCAGATGCGACGGAGACAAAGGAATTGGGAATATGGGATGGCGTTTTTGCAGGGGGCAGGGTGGGAGGAGGTGTAGTCCAGGTAGCTGTGGGAGTCAGTCGGTTTATAATAGATGTCTGTGTTGAGTCGGTCGCCTGAGATAGAGATGGAAAGGTCTAGGAAGGGGAGGGAGGAGTCTGAGACAGCCCAGGTGAATTTCAGGTCGGGATGGAAGGTGTTAGTAAAGTTGATGAACTGTCCAACCTCCTCGTGGGAGCACGAGGCAGCACCGATACAGTCATTGATGTAGCGGAGGAAAAGGTGGGGGGTGGTGCCAGTGTAGTTGCGGAAGATGGACTGTTCCACATATCCTACGAAGAGGCAGGCATAGCTGGGGCCCATGCGGGTGCCCATGGCAACTCCTTTAGTTTGGAGGAAGTGGGAGGATTGAAAAGAGAAGTTATTTAGGGTGAGGACCAGTTCAGTCAGTCGAAGGAGGGTGTCAGTGGAAGGGTACTGGTTGGTGCGGCGGGAAAGGAAGAAGCGGAGGGCTTTGAGTCCTTCGTGATGGGGGATGGAGGTGTACAGGGACTGGATGTCCATAGTGAAAATAAGGCGTTGGGGACCGGGGAAGCAAAAATCCTGGAGGAGGTGGAGGGCGTGGGTGGTGTCCCGAACGTAGGTGGGGAGTTCTTGGACTAAAGGGGACAGGACCGTGTCGAGGTATTGGGAGATGAGTTCGGTGGGGCAGGAGCAGTCTGAGACAATGGGTCGGCCGGGGCAGGCAGGTTTGTGGATTTTGGGCAGGAGGTAGAAACGGGCGGTGCGGGGTTGTGGGACTATGAGGTTGGAGGCGGTGGATGGGAGATCCCCTGAGGTGATGAGGTCATGGATGGTCTGGGAGATGATGGTTTGGTGGTGGGAGGTGGGGTCGTGGTCAAGGGGGCGATAAGAGGAGGCGTCCGCGAGCTGGCGTTTGGCTTCAGCCGTATAAAGGTCAGTGCGCCAAACTACCACCGCGCCTCCCTTGTCTGCGGGTTTGATTGTGAGGTTGGGATTGGAACGGAGGGAGTGGAGGGCTGCACGTTCTGAGGGTGAGAGGTTGGAGTGGGTGAGAGGGGTGGACAGGTTGAGTCGGTTAATGTCACGGCGGCAGTTGGCTATAAAGAGGTTGAGGGCGGGTAGGAGGCCAGCACGGGGTGTCCAGGTGGATGGGGTGTGTTGGAGGCGGGAGAAGGGGTGGTCAGAGGGTGGGCTGGAGTCTTGGTTGTGAAAGTAGGCACGGAGGCGAAGGCGGCGGAAGAATTGTTCAATATCTCGGCGCGTGTTGAACTCATTAATCCGAGGGCGTAGGGGAATGAAGGTGAGGCCCCTGCTGAGGACTGATCTTTCATCCTCAGAGAGGGGGAGATCTGGAGGGATGGTGAAGATCCGGCAAGGCTGGGAGCTAGGACCTGGTGTGGCACTTCACGTAACCCTGCCCCCACGCAAACCCTCGTCACCACGCATAACCCGCTCCCACGCTTATTTCCGTCACGACGCATGACTCTGTCTCCACATCGAGCAATGTCACCACGACTAACTCCGCCCCTACTTCGATCTCTGTCCCCGTCCCTAATCCCGCCCCCAGCCCCAGCTCCAGTCCCACACCAGTCTCAGCCTGCTCCTGCCCCACCGAACTCATCTCCCAATACCTCGACACGGTCCTGTCCCCTTTAGTCCAAGAACTCCCCACCTACGTTCGGGACACAACCCATGCCCTCCACCTCCTCCAGGATTTTTGCTTCCCCGGTCCCCAACGCCTTATTTTCACTATGGACATCCAGTCCCTGTACACCTCCAAGCCCCATCACGAAGGACTCAAAGCCCTCCGCTTCTTCCTTTCCCGCCGTACCAACCAGTACCCTTCCACTGACACCCTCCTTCGACTGACTGAACTGGTCCTCACCCTGAATAACTTCTCTTTTCAATCCTCCCACTTCCTCCAAACTAAAGGAGTTGCCATGGGCACCCGCATGGGCCCCAGCTATGCCTGCCTCTTCGTAGGATATGTGGAACAGTCCATCTTCCGCAACTACACTGGCACCACCCCCCACCTTTTCCTCCGCTACATCGATGACTGTATCGGCGCTGCCTCGTGCTCCCACGAGGAGGTTGAACAGTTCATCAACTTTACTAACACCTTCCATCCCGACCTGAAATTCACCTGGACTGTCTCAGACTCCTCCCTCCCCTTCCTAGACCTTTCCATCTCTATCTCGGGCGACCGACTCAACACAGACATCTATTATAAACCGACTGACTCCCACAGCTACCTGGACTACACCTACTCCCACCGCTACCTGGACTACACCTCCTCCCACCCTGCCCCCTGCAAAAACGCCATCCCATATTCCCAATTCCTTCGTCTCCGCCGCATCTGCTCCCAGGAGGACCAGTTCCAACACCGCACAGCCCAGATGGCCTCCTTCTTCAAGGACCGCAGATTCCCCCCAGACGTGATCGACGATGCCCTCCACCGCATCTCCTCCACTTCCCGCTCCTCCGCCCTTGAGCCCCGCTCCTCCAACTGCCACCAAGACAGAACCCCACTGGTTCTCACCTACCACCCCACCAACCTCCGCATACAACGCCATCCGCCATCATTTCCGCCACCTCCAAACGGACCCCACCACCAAGGATATATTTCCCTCCCCTCCCCTATCAGCATTCCACAAGGACCACTCCCTTCGTGACTCCCTCGTCAGATCCACACCCCCCACCAACCCAACCTCCACCCCCGGCACCTTCCCCTGCAACCGCAGGAAATGTAAAACTTGCGCCCACACCTCCACACTCACTTCCCTCCAAGGCCCCAAGGGATCCTTCCATATCCGCCACAAGTTCACCTGTACCTCCACACACATTATCTATTGCATCCGCTGCACCCGATGTGGCCTCCTCTATATTGGTGAGACAGGCCGCTTACTTGCAGAACGCTTCAGAGAACACCTCAGGGACGCCCGGACCAACCAACCCAACCACCCCGTGGCTCAACACTTTAACTCTCCCTCCCACTCCACCGAGGACATGCAGGTCCTTGGACTCCTCCACCGGCAGAACATAACAACACGACGGCTGGAGGAGGAGCGCCTCATCTTCCGCCTGGGAACCCTCCAACCACAAGGTATGAATTCAGATTTCTCCAGTTTCCTCATTTCCCCTCCCCCCTCCTTGTCTCAGTCAGTTCCCTCAACTCAGCACCGCCCTCCTAACCTGCAATCTTCTTCCTGACCTCTCCGCCCCCACCCCACTCCGGCCTATCACCCTCACCTTGACCTCCTTCCACCTATCCCACCTCCATCGCCCCTCCCCCAAGTCCCTCCTCCCTACCTTTTATCTTAGACTGCTTGGCTACTCTCTCTCATTCCTGATGAAGGGCTTATGCTCGAAACGTCGAATTCTCTATTCCTGAGATGCTGCCTGGCCTGCTGTGCTTTGACCAGCAACACATTTTCAGCTGTGATCTCCAGCATCTGCAGACCTCATTTTTTAATCGACTGATTCAGAATAGTCAACATGGCTTTGTGCATGGGAAATCATGTCTCACAAACTTGATTGAGTCTTTTGAAGAAGTAACAAAGAGGATTGATGAGGGCAGAGCAGTAGATGTGATCTATATGGACTACGGTAAGGCGTTCGACAAGAGACTGCTTAGCAAGGTTAAATCTCATGGAATACAGGGAGAACTAGCCATTTGGATACAGAACTGGCTCAAAGGTAGAAGACAGAGGCTGGTGGTGGAGGGCTGGGCCCACTACCTTTTGTCATTTATATAAATGATTTGGACGCGAGCATAAGAGGTACAGTTAGTAAGTTTGCAGATGACACCAAAATTGGAGGTGTAGTGGACAGCGAAGAAGTGTTTCAGAGAACACCTCTGGGACATCCGGACCAACCAACCTAACCACCTCGTGGTTCAACACTTCAACTCCCCCTCCCACTCCACCAAGGACATGCAGATCCTTGGAATCCTCCATCGCCAGGCCATAACAACACGACGGTTGGAGGAATAGCGCCTCAGCTTCCACCTGGGAACCCTCCAACCACAAGGGATGAACTCAGATTTCTCCAGTTTCCTCATTTCCCCTCCCCCCACCTTGACTCAGTCCCAACCCTCGAACTCAGCACCACCTTCCTAAACTGCAATCTTCTCCCTGACCTCTCCGCCCCCACCCCACTCCGGCCTATCACCCTCATCTTGACCTCCTTCCACCTATCGCATCTCCAACGCCCCTCCCCCAAGTCCCTCCTCCCTATCTTTTATCTTAGCCTGCTGGACACACTTTCCTCATTCCTGATGAAGGGCTTATGCCTGAAATGTCGATTCTCCTGTTCCTTGGATGCTGCCTGACCTGCTGTGCATTTCCACCAATACATTTTCAGCTCTGATCTCCAGCATCTGCAGTCCTCACTTTCTCAGTGAAGAAGGTTACCACAGATTACAACAGGATCTAGACCAAATGGGCCAATGGGCTGAGAAGTGGCAGATGGAATTTAATTCAGATAAATGAGAGGTGCTGCAGTTTGGGAAAGAAAATCTTAGCAGGACTTATACACTTAATGGTAAGGTCCTAGGGAGTGTTGCTGAACAAAGAGACTTTGGAGTGCAGGTTCATAGCTCCTTGAAAGTGGAGTCACAGGTAGATAGGATAGTGAAGAACGCGTTTGGTATGCTTTCCTTTATTGGTCAGAATATTGAGCACAGGAGTTGGGAGGTCATGTTGCGGCTGTACAGGACATTGATTAGGCCACTGTTGGAATATTGTGTGCAATTCTGGTCTCCTTCCTATCGGAAAGATGTTGTGAAACTTTTGAAAGGGTTCAGAACAAGATTTACAAGGATGTTGCCAGGGCTGGTGGATTTGAGCTATAGGGAGAGGCTGAACAGGCTGGGCCTGTTTTCCCTGGAGCATAGGAGGCTGAGGGGTGACTTAATAGAGGTTTACAAAATTATGAGGGGCATGGATAGGGTAAATAGACAAAGTCTTTTCCCTGGGGTCAGATATAAAAGAGACCTACAGGGCAACATTTTCATGCAGAGGGTGGTACGTGTATGGAATGAGCTGCCAGAGGAAGTGATGGAGGCTGGTACAATTGCAAAAATTAAAAGGCGATGAAAAGGAAGGGTTTGGAGGGATACGGATTGGGTGCTGGCAGGTGGGACTAGATTGGGTTGGGATATCTGGTCGGCATGGATGGGTTGGATGGAAGGGCCTGTTTCCATGCTGTACAGCTCTATTACTCTATAACTCTATGTACCTGTCCAAATGTTTTTAAAATGTTGTAACTTTACATGCATGTATAACTTCCTGTGGCAGTTCATTCCATGTACAAACAACCCTCTGTGTGAAAAAGTTGTCTATCATGTCCCTTTTAAATCTTTCTCCTCTCAAAGATTTAAAAGGGACACGATGGACAACGTTTTCACACAGAGGGCTGTTTGTACATGGAATGAACTGCCAGAGGAAGTTATACATGCATGTATAAAAATGTGCCCCTTAATTATGAACTGCCCCATGCTCAGGAAAAGACCCTTGCTATTGACCTTATCTTTGCCTCTCATGATTTTATAAACCTCTATAAGATCACCGCTCAACCTCCTACGCTCCGGTGAAAAACGTCCAGCCTCTCCTCATAATTCAAACCCTCCAGTCCTGGTACTGTCCTTGTAAATCTTATCTGCACACTTTCCAATTTAATAATAATGATAGCAGGGTGACCAGAACTGTACACAGTATTCCAAAAGTGGCCTCACCAACAGCTTACAACATGACATCCCAAACCTCATACTCAATGGTCTGAACAATGAAGACAAGCTTACAAAACTTCATATGTACCCCTCTGTCTACCTGTGACACAACTTTCAAAGGACTATATACCTCAACCCCTAGGTTCAAAAACATTCCCCAGGACCTTTTTAGCATTTCATTATAACTGCTCTCTGTTACCATCAGTACTGTTGATCATTCAGAAGTGGATGTTGCTTTAACATACCTGTAAGGTCAATAATATCGTGAACTCTAAGTCATTGACAATACTCAGTTAAAATAAAGCAACATATTGTGGATGTTGGAGGTCTGAAATATACCAGACACACATATTGAGTTTTAAGATATATTCTGGGAAAATGAGTGTTCTAAAATAATGCTGCTGTAAAATAGTATTGCTACCTCACAGAAACAGATGGTCCTGTTATCCTGGGGCCGAGCGATTGCAAAAAGCCATAACTTACTTCAAGTAAATTAAGTATTGAAGGAGACACCACTGAGGGCCAAAAGTAGTTTTCTTTTCATTCATGGGATGTGAGCATCATTGACAGATCAGCATTTATCACCATTACTAATTTCCCTTCAGCAGTCCATTTGAGGTATGTACAGCCATTTGAGTGCGACAGCAGGAGTTTCAGGACTTGGTACCAGTGACTGTGATAGTGTGTGCATTTAAGGGGAAGGGTGAATGGTATTCCATTATATTCCTGACTTTTACCTTGCAGATACAGGCTTTGAGGAGTCAGGAAGTGCACTGAATTCTCAACCTCCGAGGAATGAGACCTGCTGAGCTTTTCTAGAAATTTCTATTTTTATTTCTCAACCTCTGATCTACTCTTGTGGCCAATATTTATGTGGCCAATTCAGTTAAATTTCGAACCCACTGTATCCCCCAGGATATTAATCATGGGGTATACAGTGATGGTAATGCCATTAACTTTCAAGGGGTAATGGTATGCTCTGCCTTGTTGAAATGGGCATTGCCTGGCACTTGTGTGGTACAATTGTTACTTGCCACTTATTAACCCAAGCCATGTTGTTACCCAGGACTTGATCTGTATCAACTAAAGTGGTTTCACTGTCTGATGACGGTGGTAACATTGGGCAATAATTAGTGAGCACTGACCTTGTGATGGAGAAAGATCATTGATGAAGCAAGTGAAGATGCTTTGGGGATTTTGAGTCTTGCTTCACCATTGTTAGAGTGCAGAGACCAGTGATTCAGTTTCCCTGTAAACTTCCAGCAAAGTTAAAAAGAAAGCCATAGAGAGCACCAGGTAAGGGAAGCAAGAAGGGAATCACCAGAGTCAAGAAGCCCACAGACCGGGGAGAGGAAAACCAAGTGGATAGTTAAAAATTTAGCTAGATCTTAAAGAACTTAATGAAGTCACAAATCATTACCATATTCCAACACTGGATGACATGGGACCAGAAGTGGCAGAGGAAAAAGGTTTTAGCAAGCTCAATGGCAGAAATTAGATTAGATTACTTACAGTGTGGAAACAGGCCCTTCGGCCCAACAAGTCCACACCGACCGCCGAAGCGCAACCCACCCATACCCCTACATTTACCCCTTAACTAACACTACGGGCAATTCACCTGACCCGCACATCTTTGGACTGTGGGAGGAAACCGGAGCACCCGGAGGAAACCCACGCAGACACGGGGAGAACGTGCAAACTCCACACAGTCAGTCGCCTGAGGCAGGAATTGAACCCAGGTCCCTGGCACTGTGAGGCAGCAGTGCTAACCACTGTGCCACCGTGCTGCCCACAAATGGCTCAGTATATGAATCTGAATGACATCAACATCATCAGCAACCAGTGACACAATACCACCAGCAAGCAGTACAACACCAACAACATCCCCAGTAGGTAACACAATATCAGCAACACTGTTGTGGTTTTGTTCGCCAGCTCGGCGAACACAACCACAACAATGAGCACCCGAGCTACAAATCTTCTCACAAACTTTGATCAGCAACACTAGTATAATGCCTACAATATCAGAAGCATTAAGCACAATATCGAGTGTGCAGAGTGACAACTCACCATGCAGAATGATCAATTCAAAATCTACAAGATGGAGGCATAACATTCTACTACGTCAGCATCCTTAGAGTTGTAGTTTGTAAAAGGAAAACAAGCAATTACTGACTTCAAAGATGTGCCAGTTAATTATAAAAATTGATTGTTAATTCTTTTTAGTTTGGATGAAGTCAATCATTGGAGCAATTATATTGATACATAGGGTTTTTTAAAGAAAAAAGAAAGAGGTCTGTTACATTGTTATATTTTTCATCAGGAGTTAGGAACTAATTGTTATGCAGATATATATCCGGGGTACCACATTCACTGCTGCACTGCAGTCAGATGCCGAGAAGGAACACTCCAATTAACCAGCTACAAGGGCAGCTGGAAGAAATACACTTGCTAACATTGAGTCTAAAGGGTGATTATTTCAACGTTGTGGTTGGAGACATAACAGATATATTGACATATATAGACATGTATACTTATATAAAGCCATTCAATCACATAGAGTTAAGTCTCACAACATTTCAGGTCAAGTATCATTATTCAGAACTCTCATTGATGACAACAGGTCACACTGAACTGAAATACTACCCCATTTTCCATCTCCAGAGATGCTTTCTGACCTGCAAAGTATTTCCAACATCCTGTTCTTTATCCTATATTCTGGAATTCCTTTAACTTCTCAGCTTTGAAAATACTCACTAACTCACTAATCCTGTTGGTGTTGAGAATTCCAAAAATTAACAATCATCTGAATGAATGCACTTCTCATTACAGCCCTAAGTGGCCAATCTTTCGTCTTGTCCTGGCTCTGCATTCTCAATCCAGGAAAACTACCTCTCCAATTATCCCGTCGAGTCCTCCGCGAACCCTACCTGTTTCAATGAAATCACCTCTCATCCCTCTACTTTCCTGATAACTGGCCCTTTCTATTCTCATACTTCCATAAGACCATAAAACATAGGAGTGGAAGTAAGGCCATTCGGCCCATCGAGTCCACTCCGCCATTCAATCATGGCTGATGGGCATTTCAACTCCACTTACCAGCGTTCTCCCCGTAGCCCTTAATTCCTCGAGACATCAAGAATTTATCAATCTCTGCCTTGAAGACATTTAGTGTCCCGGCCTCCACTGCACCCTGCGGCAATGAATTCCACAGGCCCACCACTCTCTGGCTGAAGAAATGTCTCCGCATTTCTGTTCTGAATTTACCCCCTCTAATTCTAAGGCTGTGTCCACGGGTCCTAGTCGCCTCGCCTAATGGAAACAATTTCCTAGCGTCCACCCTTTCCAAGCCACGTATTATCTTGTACGTCTCTATTAAGTCTCCCGTTAATCTTCTAAACTCCAATGAATACAATCCCAGGATCCTCAGCTGTTCCTCGTATGTTAGAACAACCATTCCAGGGATCATCCGTGTGAATCTCCGCTGGACACGTTTCAGTGCCAGTGTATCCTTCCTGAGGTGTGGGGACCAAAACTGGACACAGTACTCCAAATGGGGCTAACCAGAGCTTTATAAAGCCTCAGTAGCACAACGGTGCTTTTATATTCCAACCCTCTTGAGATAAGTGACAACATTGCATTCGCTTTCTTAATCACGGACTCAACCCGCATGTTTACCTTTAGAGAATCCTCGACTAGCACTCCCAGATCCCTTTGTACTTTGGCTTTACGAATTTTCTCACCATTTAGACAGTAGTCTATGCTTTTATTCTTTTTGCCAAAGTGCAAGATCTCACATTTGCTCACGTTGAATTCCATCAGCCATTTCCTGAACTTCATTCTCCATCAGCTGTTTCTTCCCCTCCTGAAAATTCTACCCCTTGCTTTCTTGCCTGATAGGTGGGGATATGTGCTATTCTATCATAACAGCAAGTTTATAAAGAAGAGTTGAAAACTGTGGCGCTGGAAAAGCACAGCAGGGCCGGGCAGCATCTGAGTTGCAGGTATGTTGAAGTTTCAGGCAGAAGCCCTTCATCAGGAGTCAAGGACATTCCTGATAAAGAGCTTTGCCCAAAACATTGACTCTCCTGCTCCTCGGATGCTGCCTGACCTGCTGTGCTTTTCCAGCGCTATTTTTTATAAGCTGATTCTCCAGCAGTCCTCACTTTCCCCAAGGTTATAAAACAAGCTACCACAAATATTACAATCTAGACGAAGAAACTGAGGGCATTGTCGCTTAGTTTGCAGATGACACAAAGAGCAGTGGAGGTACAGGGAGTGTTGAGGAGGTCGGGAGGCTGCAGAAGGTCTTGGACAGGTTAGGAGATTGGGCAAAGAAGTGGAAAATGGAATACAATGTGGGGAAGTATGAGGTGACACACTTTGATAGGATAAATAAAAGCACAGATTATTTTCTAAATGGGAAAAGGCATTGGAAATCTGATGCGCAAACGAACTTAGGAGGCAGAGTCCAAGATTCTTTTAAGGTTACCATGCAAGTTCCGTTGGCATTTAGGAAGGCAAATGCATTGTTAGCATTTATTTCAAAAGCTGAAAATGTGTTGCTGGAAAAGCGCAGCAGGTCAGGCAGCATCCAAGGAGCAGGAAAATCGACATTTCGGGCATGAGCCCTTCTTCAGGAATGAGGAAAGTGTGCCAAGCAGGCTAAGATAAAAGGTAGGGAGGAGGGACTTGGGGGAGGGGTGTTAGAAATGCGATAGGTGGAAGGAGGTTAAGGTGAGGGTGATAGACCGGAGTGGGGGTGGGGACGGAGAGGTCAGGAAGAAGATTGCAGGTTAGGAAGGTGGTGCTGAGTTTGAGGGTTGGGACTGAGACAAGGTGAGGGGAGGGGAAATGAGGAAATTGGAGAAATCTGAGTTCATTCCTTGTGGTTGGAGGGTTCCTAGGGGGAAGATGAGGCGCTCTTCCTCCAGCCGTTGTGTTGCTATGGTCTGGCAATGGAGGAGTCCAAGGACCTGCATGTCCTCGGTGGAGTGGGGGGGGGAGTTGAAGTGTTGAGCCACGGGGTGGTTGGGTTGGTTGGTCCGGGTGTCCCAGAGGTGTTCTCTGAAATGTTCTGCAAGTAGGCCGCCTGTCTCCCCAATATAGAGGAGGCCACATCAGGTGCAGTGGATGCAATAAATGATGTGTGTGGAGGTGCAGGTGAATTTGTGGCGGATATGGAAGGATCCCTTGGGGCCTTGGAGGGAAGTAAGGGAGGAGGTGTGGGTGCAAGTTTTGCATTTCTTGCGGTTGCAGCGGAAGGTGCCGGGAATGGAGGTTGGGTTAGTGGGGGGTGTGGACCTGACGAGGGAGTCACGGAGGGAGTGGTCTTTTCGGAACGCTGATAGGGGAGGGGAGGGAAATATATCCCTGGTGGTGGAGTCCATTTGGAGGTGGTGGAAATGACGACGGATGATATGATGTATATGGAGGTTGGTGGGTGGTAGGTGAGGACCAGTGGGGTTCTGTCCTGGTGGCAATTGGAGGTGCGGGGCTCAAGGGCGGAGGAGCGGGAAGTGGAGGAGATGCGGTGGAGAGCATCGTTGATCACGTCTGGAGGGAAATTGCGGTCTTTGAAGAAGGAGGCCATCTGGGTTGTTCGGTATTGGAACTGGTCCTCCTGGGAGCAGATGTGGCGGAGATGAAGGAATTGGGAAAATGGGATGGCGTTTTTACAGGGGGCAGGATGGGAGGAGGTGTAGTCTAGATAGCTGTGGGAGTCGCTCCTTGGATGCTGCCTGACCTGCTGCGCTTTTCCGGCAACACATTTTCAGCTCTGATCTTCAGCATCTGCAGTCCTACTTTCTCCTAGAAGATTTATTTCAAAAGGACTAGAATATAAGAGCAGTGATGTACTGCTGAGGCTGTACAAGGTTCTGATCAAACCCTATTTGGAATGTCGTGAACAGTTTTGGGCCCTGTATCTAAGGAAGGATATGCTGGCATTGGAGGGGGTCCAGTGGAGGTTTACAAGAACGAACCCGAAAATGAACAGCATGTTATACGAGGAGCTGTTGAGCACTCCTGGTCTGTAGTCAATGGTGTTTAGAAGGATGACGGAGAATGAGGGTGAAAAGAGCTAGCCTTTGACTTATCACTAAAGGTGGAGGGCAGAGTAAGTGGATTTTCTTTCGGTTGATGAAAATAGCTGAATGCAGGAGGTGCACATAATGCAAAATGCATTTACTGCAAGAAGAAACCTGCAATCTGAACAAGTCCGACTGTTTACTCTCCCTCCTTGTTTCTGGCAGGAGAGAATGAGATCAAGATATGAAGCCACAATGATATATCAGTGATTCTGCATGACAAAACTTCTAACCCCAGCAGCAACCTGACAGAAGCATGATCGCGAACAGCCAAGCTCACTTGACACCCACAGGCATTGCTGTTCTTGCCTTACTTCAAGGTTTTTTTTATTTCAAAATATACTTTATTCATAGAAATAAATCTTTGGTACCTGTAAAATTTGTCATGTCGTTCATAGATATATACATTGCATGTCTTAACATTACAAAGAACAGATTGAATTAATCAAATTTACAGTTTTCCTATTTACAATTCCCTTTATTAACCATCCAGTCTCTTATTATTTAGCTGTGGCTTCAGCGGAACCCACCTAGTGAGTGGGTGCCCTGTTATACGATAGCAAAGGAACCTTCTTTAACTCCCAGTTTATGGGGTTACCATTGTCCATTTGACTGTCCTGTCTCTGGGGTAGATGTCTGCATCCCCATGGTGAGCACAAACTGCTGGACCTTCGTTGGGCTGAGGTAGCTATCCAGCTCCTCACTGGAGTCATTTACCCGCTCTGGTGTTATTGAGCCAAGGCAAGGGTCTGCACCATCCAGTTCTGTGTCTGACAATGGGTTACTTCAAGGTTACAAATATGGCTGCAGCGGTAGCAGATTTCAGTCACCAACATGATTTGGTGAAGGCAAGGTGTCTCAAGTATTAGTCCACATTAAGGCTGTGGTAATTGAATTGCTCCCTAACAAACCAAAGTAGATATGACCTTTTGCTCAGACCTCCTGTTCCTTTTCCTTTTAACAGTTTGTTCTGCTCTGTGCAACCTTCCTTCATTCTCTCACTTCTGCTCAATTCCGAATACAAGACCTGTTTCCGCACAAGATTCAAATCAGCAAAGTATTTCAGACCAGCCGGTCCACTCCCCATAGTCTATTCTAACTTACTACAAATAGAGAAAAGCTCCAAAAACAATTTCATCAGGAACAATCAAATATCTTAACCATAAGTAATTAATCTTCCCTTTAAACAGGAGTGCTTAATTTTCGTACAGATATGATTAGCTTTGTGTGGTTAAAACAGATGATAGGTCCAAGCATGGAGTTCAACGATAGCAGAGCTGGTGCCAAATAGACACCGCACATTGATTAATGATGTGGCCTGCCTGCTCTGCCTGCTACAGCCAGCTACTAAGTAGGTACCACAAACCCCTTTACCAAGATTTCATGCAGAATTAATGCCCCTGTCACTCCAGATGTGAGTTCAGAAAGATGGGGGGGGGGGGGTCGGGGGGGTGAAATATAACCACCCTGATTGGTTACCCGACTTCTTTTCCACCCCGCCCCCTCCCTTCCATTCCTCTCAACGGCCCTTCCTCCTAGTCACCAATGGTTTCATTCCTCCCATTGACAAACCAAGTCATACCCTCTACCTGTGTTCACCCATCCCCCACCCCACCTCCCCTCCCTTTCATCTGCACCCCCAGATCTGAAGAAGGGTTACACCTGAAACATTGACTTCTCCACCTCCTGATGCTTCCTAGCATGCTCCGTTCTCCCAGGCATTTAGGGTCTTTAATTAATCATTTAAGGGATAATTAAGGGCCTCTTCCCAGAGCCATTGGTTTACAGCTAGTGGGCAGGGAGAGGATTTGCCATGAGACAAAATATTGGTTGGAATTGAGTAGGAGGGGTTCTCCATTTCACAGACACTCCTCACCCAATCAAGGGACCAACATTGAGACAAGGACCAGCTGAGCATATCCTCTTATTTTTATGTTCGAATCACCTTTCCCCACTCTCTATCCACATTGCAAGCCATCTCCTGCCTGTGGCACAACCTCAGCCACACTCAACGCTATCTGAGAATCTGGCATCAATCATCAAGTTAGATTTGAGTGTGATACCAGTGGCGGCCACTGCTCTTGATGGTGCTGCTGGGACAGGAGAGCTGCTTGGCTTCTGAATAGCCAACAGCTTTCAGGGAGCAGATTTCTATCAAAATGAGGGCCTCGTGCTGTCCAAATCAGTGCCCAACCATTTTGAATTTCCTGAAGAGAAGCAGTAGGGGAATTGCCACCTATGGCTGAGATACTGTCATACATAATATGTTCTGGCTTCATTTGGAAGCATTTGTGGACTTTAAAAAATGAATGCTTCAGAGCCTAATTTATAATGTAACTATCCAGTTTTATATTATTTAATAATTACTCTTGGAACTTACAATATAAAGCTTTGTTAAATATCCTTGTTAATTAGTAAACATTTTTAACTATTGGATTTTATTGAATTTTTCTCTTTCTGTGAATCCTATTAACTATCAAGAGTAGTTCTAGTAAATTAATGTTGAGCTGTGAAATTTGATTTCACGAGAAGAGGCACTGAAAATATTACAAAGGCAGTTTAATCCTAACTTTGAGCTTTTTGGATGTAGAGTTTCCAGGTGCTTCTTTTAGTTACTGAGCAGATTATTTACATTTCTTCAGGCACACAAACAAGGGACTTCAAACTGTGCTGTCAGTTACTGGGTAACCAAAAAGTAATTTCTAAAAAGTGGTAATTCTTCTGCTAGTCACATCGTGCTAAATTGTGTGCTAAATTTAAATATTTTAATCAACACCTGCAATGTGACTATAATATGGAATGGATGAGTAATCTCCTAGTAATGCAGCAACAGAAACGGACTAAAAATACCTTTTTTTAACAAAAAAAAAGAAAGTTTACCTTCCACTGCTTAAAATTTTATCTTAAACTTTTGGTTACACAGCTAAGTCCTTGTAATACTGTTCAACTGACTGGGTGCAATCTTCAGCTCCTGAAATGCAATGGGGAAGGTGACATGCCAGGGGTGTAATTGAGTGGATTGGCATTGAGAGGATGGCCTCCACTACAGGAGTTACGTTCTCAGCAGATCTTGCAGTGCATTCTTGATTGGAATGTTGTCGTTCATGATCACACAACATTTCAAAGCAACATGGTAGCTATTTTCTAATCAATCAATCTGCTCAAAGATGATATGACTCATCTCTGGAGTACAAGCAGCTTCAACCCAGCTATCCTCATCAAGTTCTGGATGGGAAGGCCCAAGATCAGCCTTCCCAATCTGCAACCAATTCAGGCTCTTATGTGACCCCAATTAGTTACAACTGAGAGGCCTCATTTCACTAGGCTACAGTGACTTTAGTTCCAATGTGGGGAGAATGTCAGTATATGGGAAGGAGGTGTGCAGAGTACCAGAAATGTCAGTAACTTGTAAGAGATGGAGGGGAGAAGTCAACTGTAGGGCTGCAGAGGACCAAATTCCTGATCTCGCTAATGACAACCCTAACACTTCCCACCTCCCATTACAGTAAACACCTAAATAAAACTTACCTTTTCAGCTGGTAATTCTTCATCTAAGATCCCATGTTTGTGCCCCAGCAGCTCCATCTGGTTCTGGAGCTGTCAGCTTCTGATTGGCAAGTAAAGCTTCTTTCTCTGGGGTCCTAATACTGGCAGAAAGCCCATTGGCAACCAATCAGTTGTCCGTTTGCCTGAAGATACAGTGGACTTTTTGACCTTCCATCTTGAAATTTTCCTACATTTCAATTTTGTACAAAAATGAAGAAAATCAGCAATACTAGTTTAATGTAAAATTTCGTCTTCATTATTAAAGATTGTTGCCTCAGAGACTTTCTATGCAAAATATATCAAATTCAATCATTGCATTTTTTCACTGGACTGAATCATTTGACAGATCTGGAAACTTTCACATTTCTACAAAATCCTTGTGCAAAATGAAATGAAAGTTATTGGAATACTAACACACAGCAGTGTCTTTCAGTTAAAACTAGTTCGCGGGCAGGATACAATGAAATTGCTCTTCATTCAATAACTTTTTTTTCCATCCATTCTGTAGAAACGTAAAAGGTTTTATATCCACTGCAGTAATGCAGATATCAACTGAAAAAATACTAATAATATCCCGGCACTTGTTCGGCTTTTGGGAGTAAGCCACACTTTCACCACCAGCTGATGGTCTTCAGGTAAACTGTCACTCTTGAACTGACCCCATGAAGTATAACAGAAGAATTACTTCCCTTCCAGCAAGATTGGTGATGGGGTGGTCTGGAAAACTGGGAGAAAGTGAGGACTGTAGATGCTGGAGATCAGACTCAAAACATCCGATGCTGGAAAAGCACATAATCTCTTCATCAGGAATGAGGGGGTGGCCATGGGGGCTGAGAGATAAATCGGAGGGGGACTGTGGTGAAGGTAGCTAAGAATGATCCTTGCAAAGGGAAGAGGAGAATTTCTTCAAGGTAGGCATTCTTGGAAGAGGCTTTGCAGTATGGTTATACAACTAGGAGAAAGTGAGGACTGCAGATGCTGGAGATCAGAGTCAGAAAGTGTGGTGCTGGAAAAGCACAGCCAGTCAGGCAGCATCAGACGAGCAGGAGAATTGGGAAAATTGCGAAGATGGCTTTCCTGTCAGCTGCCCAGGGGAGGTTGAGTGCGGCTCATCCACTCTCAATGCAACTGAGACACTCCAGTGACCAATTATTGCATGTTCTGCAGCTCACCTTGCTGAGCCCTTAAGGGAGAGAGGTGGGGGACACCCCCTTCAACATCTAGACACCCCATGTGTATTCAGCTGGGTGTAGAACAAACTATCAGATGTAACCACTTTGATCAAATGGTTATAATCATAGTCAAAATGGAGTGCTAATATTTAACTTTCATTTCACTTTAATACCTGAGGACTAATGGACAAAACATAGTTTAGAAAACAACATTTTAAAATGGTTGTGGTAATCACCTGACAAGCTTAGATAATGCATATGGAATATACAAAACTAACCGCATTGGAATTACCATTTTAATCAAGACGCATTGAAGTTCAGCGAGTTCTCAAGAAGTTTGCATCTCTTGTTCGACTCACAGTTGAGTGAGAAGCTCACATGTTAGGTATGGACTGTTACCTGCAGAATATTCAGTTTGCAAAAGAGAATGGAGCTAAAATCACCATGGACCTACCAGAGCATTGGCTGCTCTCTCATTAGACAGAGGTGACTGGTGGTAGTTTGGGCCATCATGCCTCAAGCAAGGGAGAAATTGAGAAGGATCACGATGACATCAGCCAGTGAGGGAGTTGAACCAATGCTGTTAATATCACTGCATTGCACACTAACCATCCAATGGAGCTCATCAACCCCTGGCTAAATACAGCATATATAAATCAAATTTTGTTCAAAGGCTTACTTTGAGCAACAAAGGAAAGTGACATGGACAGATAGAAGCAAAGAAGCTGAGAAAATAACTTGGGGGGAAAACCCCATTCATTGAGAAGTCAAAGCTATCTGCAAGCTTTCCTTCTCCTGAGGTTTAGATTTCACACTTGCATTGCAAGGGCTCTATAAATATCATCAGCAACTGCCTGTGCCAGGCTGACTGTGTGAACACCCACTGTCCCACACTTTTTAAAAATCTGATTACCTGCGTTGGATGTATGTGTTATTTGTCATATTTCCTTCCTATCCCTCAAATTTAGCATATAGTAAAACTCTTCTCTTTTTCACTCAAGAAAACTTTGAAAAAAAAACTCTGACCACTTCCTGACAGACTGCACATATCCTCCATGAGGTTCCATTTTCCATTCAATATCTGCCATCTGCTTGAACATAAGCATTTTTTTCAGACTTACTGGAACCAATTTCCAAGTATTAGCTTCTTTAATGTCTGTCATCTGATTAAACATAATGCTCTTCCTCAGTGAGGAAGCATCGACAGAACCTTTTGGTCAGCTACCAATCTAGAATTAACTTTCAGGCCTGGACTCACAAATAGACAAAAGCTTGTTTGGTCTGTTTTCTCTGTACCCACAGTCAAAAAGTCATCTTTAGCTCACAGTTCCTAGTTAAAAGTTCTAAACCAAATTTGATAATAAAACTGAAAATAATGAAGACTTAGTAAGGCCTTTAGCAACATGAGGTGGTATCCCCAGAGCATTAGGCTGGGCTGCTAGTTCAGTGATATAACCACTATGTCACTGTCTCCCCAAAGTTATGGCATTGAGCTCTTCCTATGTCATGGCCAGCTGTACTGTGTAGGCAGCATTTCATTCACCAACCCACCAGCTGCTGACTCTAGGAGACCCCATAGAAATTGTCTGGCAACATCTCTAAAGTATGGCAAAGCAGAATTTTGGAAGTTCATCAAACCACATCATTAACTATCCATGGCACTAGTCCATATACAACTGTCTTTTGTGGTGTTTTCAACTACGTACCCTCTCCTGCCATATTGCAACTCACCTTGTTAACACCTCACCATCGATGACTCATTTGTGAAAAGATCATATGAAATTCTTTAAAATACCTCGCCACCATACAGACTGTTGAGTATAACTCATGCAGTTAGTGATTTGTAAATGCCCTCCTTGAATGCTTCCTCACTCTCATTGAATTCTTCCCTTCTTTGAGTCTACATAGCATGCGACTGTCGATATCACAGCGGCACTGGGGTCAGTTAGCTAAATTGGCTGGATGGCTGGTCTGCAATACCGAGAGACACCATCAGAGTGGATTCAATTCCCATTTCAGCTGTGGTCACCGTGAAGGCTGTGCCTTCTCAATCATGCCCCTGGCCTGAAGTGGGTTGACTCTCAAGTTAAAATCACCAACAACAGTCTATCTTAATGACAGAGCAGCCTCTGGGACTATGTTGACTTTCATTTACATCAGGTGGCATACTTATTCTCTGTTATATCACATTTCCGAGCTGAAAATGTGTTGCTGGAAAAGCGCAGCAGGTCAGGCAGCATCCAAGGAACAGGAAATTCGACGTTTCGGGCATAAGCCCTTCATCAGGAATCATTCCTGATGAAGGGCTTATGTCCGAAACGTCGAATTTCCTGTTCCTTGGATGCTGCCTGACCTGCTGCGCTTTTCCAGCAACACATTTTCAGTTCTGATACTCCAGCATCTGCAGACCTCACTTTCTCCTTATATCACATTTCCCCCAAGTTTCTCTTCACTTCTTTGTTCAGTTATTGGGGTTTATTTTCTCATGAATTTTGATATTACCAGCCTGTCAGCAAACACAAGCATATTATTCACTAAATGTTAAATGTTCGTATTTTCTTGGAACATGTCTTTTGGACAGTACTTTGATCAATGGTGTGGACAAAATTGCATGATTTTGATACATTCTTCATCTACTTTTTGAGCTGTACTATTCTCATGGCTTCACCTTCCTAGTCAGTAAAAGGAATTTATTATTCCTGTGGAAATGATTCCATCTGTTCAATAGGTACTGAATCTTACACCTTGTCCTGATCCACTATCACTCTGGATAATGTATCAGTTGTAATCTACATTTTCCCTGGGACATAGGCTATCAAGTGGTCTTGTGACATTGATCTGAATTGAACTCTATGGATTCTCAGTGGCACTTTCATGATCAAAATAGTGCAACTAGCAGCAAGAGGGCTGTTTCCACCTGAAAACCCCATGAAATTACAGAAAAGCATTCAGTCCCATGTACTGCGAAAGCCTCATTCTCAATAGTTACATCATGTTGCTCTGTTTCTATCAATCTTGTTGATCTGAAGAAGCAGGACTGATGTAAGAAGAGAGGCTAGATTGTACAGCATAATGTTCACTGGAGTTTAGGAGAATGGATTGTGGGTGGGTGGGGGGGAGGGTCAGGGTAGAAATCTCATTGAAACCAATAAAAGTCCAAAAACCAAGGGGGTCAAAGTCTAAGGATATGGGGTAGGCATCCTAGGACTGAGATGAGGAGAAAATGCTTCATCCAGAGAGTGGTGAGCCTGAGGAATTATTTGCCACAGAAAGAAGTTGAGGTCAAAACATTGAATGCTTCATGAAGGAGATGGATATAGTTCTTAGGGCTAAATGAATCAGACAGTATGGGAGGAAGTGGGAACAAGGTACTGAGTTGAATGATCACATTGAATATCAGACCATGCTGGAACACCCAAATGGCCCACAATTGCTCTTATTTTTCATATTTCTAAGGCAGTTTTATGTTCCTTTCAATCAGAACTTTAATGAGAACTGTGCCAAATCCCTTGGACAACGTATCTTCTACTGATACTGCAGGTTATCTAGGGTTGTAGTGAGCTAATAGAGTCATAGAGATGTACAGCATGGAAACAGACCCTGCGGTCCAACCTGTCCATGCCTACCAGATATCCCAACCCAATCTAGTCCCAACTGCCAGCACCCAGACTATATCCCTTCCTATTCATATACCCATCCAAATGCCTCTTAAATGTTGCAATTGTACCACCGTCCACCACATCCTCTGGCAGCTCATTCCATACACGTACCATCCTCTGTGTGAAAATGTTGCCCCATAGGTTTCTTTTATATCTTTCCTCTCTCATCCTAAACTATGTCCTCTAGTTCTGGACTCCCCGATCCCAGGGAAAAGACTTTGTCTATTTATCCTATCCATGCCCCGCATAATTTTGTAAACCTCTATAAGGTCACCCCTCAGCTTCCTATACTCCAGGGAAAACATCCCCAGCCTGTTCTGCCTCTCTCTGTGGCCTAACCAATGTCCTGTACAGCTGCAACATGATGTCCCAACTCCTGTACTCAATACTCTGACCCATAAAGGAAAGCATACCAAACGCCTTCTTCACTATCCTATCTATTTGTGACTCCACTTTCAAGGAGCTATGAACCTGCACTCCAAGGTCTCTTTGTTCAGCAACACTCTCTGGGACCTTACCATTAAGTGTATAAGTCCTGCTAAGATTTGCTTTCCCAAAATGCAGCACCTCACATTTATCTGAATTAAACTCCATCTGCCACTTCTCAGCACATTGGCCCATCTGATTCAGATCCTGTTGTAATCTGACGTAACCCTCTTCACTGTCCCCTACACCTCCAATTATGGTGTCATCTGCAAATTTACTAACTGTACCTCTTATGCTCGCATCCAAATCATTTATATAAATGACAAAATGTAGAGGATCCAGCACCAATCTTTGTGGCACTCCACTGGTCACAGGCCTCCAGTCTGAAAAGCAACCCTCCACCACCACCCTCTGTCTTCTACCTTTGAGCCAGTTCTGTTATATCTGAAGGCAGTAATTTCTCCTTTATATTCTGAAATGCTGTGGTCAGCTCCAGTCCTTAAAGCTATTGCCGATCCTGTCTTAATGTCTGTTTAGAGCATATGTGACAGAAGCGAAATGTGTAATGAACTTCTCCATCTGGATGACTCTTCCTAAAAAGCACTGACCATTGTTGACTTTGGGAATGCTCTGGTTAACTTTATTTTCCTGGGATCTACCATGATTCCATTCTCTTGTATAATATGACCCAGAAACTTGTTTCAAGTCTTTACAAATTGATACTTCTCATAAAGTGTAATGCCTGTACGTTTAAATACTTTCAACACTTTTTGGACTCGTTAGTCATATTTTACTTTAGTTTACCAATGTCTCATCCATTGATAGATTATAACTTGTTTGCATTGCAAGGATTTGAGACTTTGCACACTATTAGATTTCAAACAATAGACCATTGAAATAAAATTGACTAAATGGCATAAGGAAACGGGTAGATCCCCTTGTCTTATAGTCTAGGGGTAGACTATTTGAATTTTGAATATTTGGTGAAATTTGCTAATTTCCATATATTTTTGTGATGAACTATTTGCTATGGACCAGGGTTACCACACTGGAACCCACAGATATAATTGGTAGACTTATCTCTGAAATGGTGTGTTAAATTGTGTGAGAATTCCCCATTGGGTTTGGAACAGTTGCTAGTCCTTAACACCATCTTGTTGGCCCTGGAATGGTTTTACTTACTTCAGCAATGTGTCTAGTACCCTTCTCGGAATACAAAAACACATTGGCTTGGCATCCTTATGGAATGTAATGCTCTTGTTTGAGCTTCCCAAGTACTTAAAACGTTGAGAGAATTTTTGACAAAATGCCTTGCTATTTTCTTCTTTAGCGCTACGTCCACTCTTTTCAGAACACCTAAATGTATGCATGCATTTCTGCTTCAAAGTAATGTGCATTCACATCAGCAACATTCCCTAATGACATTGGACCTAGTAATGGTGAGAAGATCACTAAGGAGGCATTTGAAGATGGTAGGGGCTAGGATATTATCCTGAGGAAGATATTTTCTAAACAGAGCTGTTACTGCATATCTCTGTTGCAGGTGAGACTTGAATCTAGGGCTCCTTGCTCAGAGGTAGAGACATAACTACTATGCCTCAAGAGCCTTCTTTATACTGAGTAATGCTTATAGTTATGTCCGGGGTTAAAATGGTAAGCCTTCAGAAATCACAACCATCTTCCTTCCTGCTAAGTAAACTCTGACCAGACATGACTTTGATTTTGTTAAGGTGCCTGGTTAAGGGAATGCACTCTCCCCTCATTGTTTGTGACCAGCTCTTTTGTTCATGTTTGAACCAGGCTATAATGAGGATAAAACCAAGTGATATTGACAGAACACAAACTAAACATTGGTTAGCAATTTATTATAGAGTAAGAGCCCCTTGATAGCACTTTTGTTGACTGTTGCAATAAATTTGCTAATGATTGGCAGTAGATTCACAGAGTGGTAATTAGCCATATTGAGAATGAGAATTTAAATTCTAGCAATCTAGTTTGAGAACTTGAACTTAAATTAACCACGAAAAGAGCTGAAAACCTGATATTAGTGTAAGTGACCATGAATTTGCCATATTGTTAAAAAAACATAACTGTATCCATAACATAATTTAGCGAAACAAACTCGCATCTGTATGCGTTATCATTATTTCCATTCCTAAACCAACCTTCAGAAATGGCTGTGCAAGTCACATAGTTGTATCAAAGCGACTAAAAATGGAGATTAAATGCCAGCCAACACCACAAGCATCCTGAAAATAACCAAAATATACTTTTATTTATTTACATCAAATTCTTTATGAAGCATTTTGAAACTTCCCTTCCTAGGTGATACATAAATGTAAATATATTTGCACTGCTTTATTTCATCCTACAATTTGAATTACCTAGTACAGTCATTTGTAAACATGGATATGTTGAAATGTTGAAAGATGACTCTGAGCCATTTACCAAAATGTATCTGGATCTCAGAATTTGTTCGGTGAAATGTGAACTCAGTGACCCAACAATCCAATGAGAGCCTGCAGACAAAGGCAGCTTTGATGAGAATCAGGGCTATACTGCTGGCATTATTATCTCCAAACTACAGTTCCATTGCCTGAGGTATCCCACTGGGAATGTGGTAGTCCCAAATTTATCCTTTAAGATTAAGAACAATCGAAAAGGTCATAGGAACAGATTGACAGCCCCAGTGATCTCAGTCGTGAATAAACTGTGGTCTTTCTGCCCCCTGTCCAATACCTCTAGCCTTGCAGACTGGAAAAGGATTTTTAACACTTTGTCAGCAATCAAGTTAACTTTCTGCACCCTGGTAGAACATCAACAAACTCTGATAGCATGAATGAAATATTCATTATACGCAGATACCACACACATGCTTCTCTGCAAATTCTGTTGCCAATTAACCACTTGAAGTACACTATAAATATCCAACCTGCTGACACCCCTGTAAGTCTACACAAAGAGGTCAAGCAAAGCATATGATTCCATTTCAGTGAGGATAAGATAACACTGATCACTTTCATCCAAATAATGAAATATGGTAAATACCCAGGCAGCTTTTATTAATCAATTTTCCTTTGTTAAATCAAATATTAATTTCAACAGCACAAGTGCATAAACTCAATCACCTCAGAGACAATGATGGTTTATCCTTTAATCCATATAATGTCCAATAATTAGCAATAATAGCCTATACATATATCTAGCTAGATATATGTGGTAGATTCTTTAAATCTAACTTATCATTATTTGTGGATGACATTTCGCAGGCCTGAAGATTTTTCAGTACTTTGTTTGAAGCAAGGTTTTTATGCCAGCTATGAGTTTACACATGAAAGAAACAGAATTGAAAAAGGAATCACAGTGTACTGAGGGTCTGATATTTGTGCAGTCTCCAAATATCATTTATTGAATTGTCAGTACCTCAATATTAACTCAATTCTCTTCATAATGGAATACATCAAACTCACTGCCATTCATTATCTTATTATCATTAATAAAAGAAAGATTACATTTAATATTGTACTTTTTATTATCATGTCTCAAAGCACTTTGCAGCTAATGAATTAATTTTAAAATGCAGCCTCTCTTACATTGTGGGGAGAAAGAGGAGAGGGATGTGAGTATGGACATTACACAAAGGAGAGGGAAGTGAGTGTGTGCATTATGAACAGGAGAAGAAAGTGAGTACTCACATTAGTTTATGGGCTAAAGGACAAACCTCATCTTTTGGGTTTAGCATGAACACAATCTCGTGTTGTTCTCATGCACATGCTTTACAGTGAAAAAGATTATATGTATTACTCGACTTCTGAAAGTCAGACACCAAATTCTCCCCTTTTGCCATGATGGGGAACATCTCCATTGTATAAAGATGGTGAAAGAAGTTGGAAATCCCAACGTCTATCGCCAAATGCGACATTACTCATTCTCACCTGGACTCCAGGGTCACCTGACCTGGCTTTGAATCAAGCCCACCACAGTACACTGGAAATCAGAAATACAAACCACCATTTCTAAAGATAAGGTTTGTGAAGCTAGTATTTTACCCAATTCTATGTACCTGATCCAAGAACAAAAATCAGGACGTGAGTGAAAATAAAGTCAGTAATTATATTTCGATTGCCCAAACGTTCTTGCAAACATATGAAGTAGAAGCAGAAACAGTCCAATCCATTGAGTCTGCTCTACCATTTGATAGAATTGCTGGGATTATTCTTTACACAGGCCACAGGAGGACTCAGGTAGGCAAGTTAACTTCATATTCATTCAAACAACCTCTGAGAGAGAGAGTCTGACTGGCTAAACAGAATTCTGTCTGATTCTCAACCTGGTTTTTCCCAGCTCTGTTCCATTCTATCAATCTCTGTCCAATCTATGTCCCAAATGTATTGAAAACAATCATACTTTATACTGCAATCATGTATGCATATATTGATTGCATTTAATTATTGTACAATAAACAGAAATCTTCCATCCCGGAGCTTTCTCTTGTCCACAGGAATCTGATCATTCACCAGTTTGCTCTGAAAGCCAATATAGATCTTAGAATGTACAAGGTTCTCTCCCCGTCATTTCTGTTGCTGTGGACTTTTAGGCTGTTCAAGGTTCATGCGTTCTAACATGTATCTTTCAGTACCAGCTGGTTTTACTCCGGGTGTAACCCTTTATATCAATTTTATTTAAGTCCCACTGCAGTTTGATCCCTTGGTCTAGCCCAATGTGTCCAATTTCAGTGATACTGTCCTTTCCCTCTATGGGCCAGGTATCTAGCCTGGAATTGTAAATGTTCTCAGTCATACCATCTGTACTAATGGGTCCTCAGTTTAAGCCCTTTGTCTTTTACTCTATTTTCTTTCCTGATGTACAAGTTTGGTTACTTAATTTGTTGACAGTATATGACAGATAACATAGAAACATGCAGGAGTAGGCCATTTGGCCCTTCTAGCTAGTATCACCATTCAATATGATCATGGCTGATCATGCAATCTCACTATCCTATTCCCGTCCTCTCCCCATATCCCTTGATCCCTTTAGCTGCAAGGGCCACATCTAGTTCCATCTTGAATGCTTCCTGTGGGAGAGAATTCCATGGGTTCACAACTCTCTGAGTGAAGAAATTCTTCCTCAACTTAGTCCTGAATGGCTTACCCTTTATACTTAGACTGTGACCCCTAGTTCTGGACTTTCCCAACATTAGGAACATTCTTCCCACATCTAACCTCACCAGTCCCATCAGAATTTTATATGTTTCCATAACAGCTCTCTCATTCTTCTAAATTCTAGCGAATACAAGCCCAATATGTCTAGTCTTTCCTCACATGTCAGTTCTGCCATCCCAGGAATCAGTCTGATGAACCTTCACTGGACTCTCTCAATAGCAAGGATGTCCTTCCTCAGGTTAGGAGATCAAAACTACACACAGTACTCAAGATGTGGCCTCACCAAGGCCCTGTACAACTTTAGCAAGACATCCTTGATCTGATAATTAAATCTTCTCAATCCATTATAACTATTTATGTCTAATCTTTGGGAAGCTCCTCAACATAAAGCCAATATTCTCAATGAAGGTATTTGACTAATGCTGTATATCAGAGCATTCTTGGTTGGTTATAGTTCATATCATTACAGTGACAAATTATGCAAGGCAGTGGTACTTACAAATGCACAAATATGCAAAATAGGAGCAGAAGAAGACCATTCAGTCCCTCAAGCCATTCAATAAGATAATCTTCTGATTTGTTTGTGTTTCAAATTCCAAATTTCTGTATACTTCCAATAATCTTTGATTCCCTTGCCTAACAAGAAACTGCCTACCTCTGCTTTGAAAATATTGAATAATCCATGTCCATCACCTGAAGCAGAGAGTTTCAAAGTCACAAAAGCGTCAGAGTAAAGAATTCCCCTCATTACCATCTTAAAATGGGCAACACCTAACTTTAAAACAGTGCTCCTAATTCTGAACTGACTTACAAGAGGAAACATCTTTTCTCTGTCCATACAGTCAAAACCATTCAGGAAGTTACACATTTCTATCTTATAAATTCCGGAATAAAACAAGCCCAGCTTGTCCAATCTGCCTCAATAAGATACTTCTCGTATTCCTTAGATATTAGTTTAGTCAATCTCCTCTGAACCACTTCTAAAAATTTATTTCCTTCTTTAAATAAGGAAAGTAAAACTGTGTACAATGTCTGAGGTGTGGTTTCACCTCTGCTACAATCTCCTCTTTTTATCTTCAATTCACCTTGTAAGAAAAGATATCATCCCATTCGCCATCCTGATTACACGCTGCAGCTAATGTCAACCTTTTGTGACTCATGCACTAGAATACCCAGTTTCCTCTGCAACTCTAGATTCACCAGTTATTCTCTGATTAAAAAATGATTCCTGCTAAAGCACACAACTTCACATTTTCCTGCATCAAGTTCCATCTGACAGGTTTTTGCCCAATCTCAACCTACTGATATTTATCTACAACCTCCTTTTGTGTTCTTCACAATATATCTTCCTCTCTAGTTTTGTGTGATTTTGTGGCTGCCATGTCTTTGGTCCCCCTTTTCTAATTTATTCATCTAAAAATCGCACGAAGCTGAGGCCTCAGCGCAAACCCCTGTGGAACTCCATTTTTCCTATCCTACTTTACTGCATATATCCTCTGTTTTCTTCTTCACAAACTCATAGTTTGTGCAATAACATTTTATATGGCATCAAATTAAATGCAGTACGTCTACAGGATTTCCTTTATATAGAGGAAGTTAATCCTTCAAAGAAGTCCAATAAATTGGTTAAACATGATTTCCCTTTCCTAAGACCATGCTGACACCGCTCAAAGATTTTTAAAACGTCCAGCTTTAACCTCTTTAATGATTCTGACACTGAACCTATGACAGGCATTAAGCTAATTGGCCTATAGTTTCTTGTTTAAACTTCTCTCCCTTCCTGTACAGATGATTATGTTTGCTACATTCCAGTCCAAAGGATTTTGGAAAATTAAATTTTGCCACCTCTTTTAAAATCCCAGGATGAAGTTTATCAGGACCATGAACTTTCAGTCCACAGTTCCATCAGTTTTCCCAGCACCCCTTCCTAGTGATTGGAATTTCCTCAAAACTGAAAAGAGAAGCAAAATATTTGTTCATTTCTTCGTCCATTTCTCTATTACCTACTGTTAACCCCGCATTCTCGCTGCCTAGAAAACCAACACCCAGCTTGCCTATTGTTTTCCATTTTTTAAGTTCCTAAGGTTGGTGAGTTAACAGTTAAAGGACGAGTGACTGCAAAACATTGATACTTTATGTCTAATTGCAAATTATTAATATCCAAATCAAGGGAATGCACTTAAAATGCAATTCAACTTTCATGAAATATTAATGCAATGTTAAAGTATAGATCTGGCATTAATAACATACTTAAAACTGATATTTTAACATTTTTGTGCTGGTCACTATCCGTGGTCAGCTCTATGGCTAGAAGTAGTGCTCAGATATTTTCAGCTGTTGACATTTGCCTCTATGCTAAGAATGTTGATCTAATCTAAAATTGAAGGTATAAATAATTTTGGGATAGTGTGCTTTATTTGTGCTTTAATTTTCTTTGTTAGGGGCACTCTGTGCAAGTCCAGTTACTGCTCTTTAATGTACTTCAGGAAACGAAGATTGAAATTCTGGTTCATGAAGCAAATAAAGTTTATTGCAGACAAAATCAATTACTTCAATTAATATTCTGCATTTGGTGGTTGTTGCCTGAATTATGTCAATTGACCATTAAATCTAGATAAGATTAAAGCCAGATCTCCAGAATTTTGAATATTCTACTAAACAAGCCCTCCTCTATTGATGAATAATCTGTAAAACAAAATTGTTTTCATCACTGAGGACACAATTGTGTGTCGACGTATCTATAAACTAATTATCCATCTATGCAAATTGTTAACCAGCCACTGTAGCCCAAACGTTATGATACTGACACAATTGTCCTCATTTAATTCCCATCATTGCAAGTTGTAGAAACTCAACTTAGAAAGTCTTGCATTTTGAACATGACCGTGAGATGTGGTGGATTATATTAAAATTTCAATTAGCTCATTACAATAATTCATGGACCCATCACCAATCCCTGGTCTTACCTACACATGACTTTGATCCTACATTACACGGATGACTCTTAACGGCATCAAGATAATAAACTCTGCCGTGTCAGTATTGTCCTTGGTGCAAAAGCAGAAAGACGTTCATACAGCTGATTTTTTCATTATGATTCATTCCAGTGATTTCTTTTTATTAAACTGAGAATTAGTCATTCATTTGGAATGTGGAGAGAAAGCCATGGATGAACAGAAATAAATCTATTGATAACAGCAGCTAAAATGCTGTAAATTCTGCTTAAAACATTAACTGGAGCAAGTGCACCTAGAAAATGAAAGCCAGTATTTTACTTTTTATTCTGACCTACAGTCAGAAGAATAATTAAACTGTGATTCAGTTCACTCGTTGCAGATTGATCCTGCACCAAATAATTAATCTTCATTGGCTGAGAGCACTGATTATTTAGCAAAGTTAAAAATCACACAACACCAGGTTATAGTCCAACAGATTTAATTGGAAACACACTAGCTTTCGGAGCGTCACTCCTTCACCAGGTGGTAGCGGAGGGCTCAATCCTAACACACAGAATTTATAGCAAAAATTTACAGTGTGATGTAACTGAAATTATACATTGAAAAATTGATTGTCTGTTAAGCCTTTCATCTGTTAGAATATCGTGATATTTTCACTTATTTCATGTGTAAATCACAAAACTTTTTTTAATAAGTTGCATTCTCGGGTTAGCTGTTAACAATGGTGATAGCTAGACAATATGTTGAAGGTGTTAGCCCCCTGTGTTCTCTGTCTATGCCATGATGTTTAGATTGATTCTAATCTAAAAAGTGAGATAACGGAGTTCTACATGAATGTATGCAGTTTTCAAGCAAAGTGCAATGTAACCCTGCAAGTATAAACTCACCCCACAAAATATATGTGTGCATGTGATCTTTGTCTGTCTGTGACCTTCCCCACACCTCCACTACTTGCCTTTAAACAACCACCAAACCTCAAACAGATTGTTGTTCGTAGCAAGCTGCCCGGCTCTCAGGACAACTCCATACAACACTGTCACGGTAGGCGCTGCAAGATGTGTCAGACTGTAGACATAGATACCACCATTACACGTGGAGACACCTCCCACCTTGTACATGACAGGTAATCATGTGACTTAGCCAACGTTGTCTATCTTAGACGTTGCAGGCAAGGATGCTCGGAGGCATGGTACACTTGGGAAACCAAGCAAAGGCTACGACAATGGATGAATCAACAGACAGGAGTGTTCCCTCCCAGTTGGGGAACACTTCAGTGGTCCAGGACTTCAGCTCGGACCTTCGGGTGACTATCCTCCAAGGTGGGCTTCGGGACAGGCAGAGGAAAGTGGCTAACAGAGGCTGATAGCTAAGTTCGGTACCCATAGGGAGGGCCTCAACCGGGACCTTGGGCTCATGTCACATTACAGGTAACCACCATTGCACTATACACACACACAAATACTCCTACACACACACACACACACACACACACACACACACACACACACACACACACACACACACTCTCACACACACACAGGCACTCCTATACACACATACACACAGACACACACACAGACACCCACACACACCCTTACAGACACACACTCTCCCACACTCCCACATGCACCCCCTCACAGACTTAAGACAATCTGCACTCACTACACACACACACACGTACTTTCTCACACTCACAACCCCCAACCCAGACAGACACACACACACACACACACACACACACACACACACACACAGATCCACATGCACACATATATTTTGTGAGGTGAATTTGTAAGTGCAGGGTTACATTGTACTTTGCTCAAAAACTGCATGCATTCATATAAAACTCAGTTATCTCACTTTTTAGATTAGAATCAATCTAAACATCATGGCATAGACAGAGAACACAGGGGGCCAACGCCTTCAACATATTCAACACCTTCAACCTTCATCACCTCGCATGCTGCCTGAACTGCTGTGCTCTTCCAGCATCATAATCCAGAACCTTCAACATATTGTCTAGCTATCACCATTGTTAACAACTAACCCTAGAATGCAACTTATTAAAAAAAGGTTTTGTGATTTACACATGAAAGAAGTGAAACTATCACGGTATTCTAACAGATAAAAGGTTTAACAGACAATCAATTTTTCAATGTATAATTTCAGTTACATCACACTGTAAATTTTTGCTATAAATTCTGTGTGTTAGGATTGAGCCCTCCACTACCACCTGATGAAGGAGCGTCGCTCCGAAAGCTAGTGTGCTTCCAATTAAACCTGTCGGACTATAACCTGGTGTTGAGTGATTTTTAACTTTGTACATCCCAGTCCAACACCAGCATCTCCAAATCATGATTATTTAGCAATAATTGATCTGATGTACCCTAAACTAAACAGCGCAATATTATAGTCCACATTTTATGGATTTGGTTCCATTTCTTATAACATAATGTATCATCCAATACCTTAAAACAAACAGGATCAGCTAGTGCTAAGCCACTTAAATATTTCTAATCTATACTTCTTGCCTATCATACTGTCCTTTTATCTAACTTACCACAGTTCAGGTACATTTCCCCAGGTTCTTGGCTCTAACGGAAATTTATTGTGAAATGTTGAAACAAGAAGCCAAGATGAAGACATCACAGCTACTGTTAGGAGTCTTTGTCAACAATGGAAATTCATTATTCATCCTTCCATCAGTCTGACCAGCAACCACAGGAAGCTCAAACTAACCACCCACATACCTCTTACTGTGTCCTTACATGATTGAAACTTTCACAACCTCAAATGTAACTTCCTCACCATGACTGCTGTCCAGATAGCTCTCTACTGCAAATCCTGGCTTCCATCACTCCAACGACTAGAATTTTGGAGACTGGCAGAGATTTTTTCTTTCCTTACTTGAGAAAGGATGCACTGGCACTAAAGGCAATACAGAGGAGGTTCACTATGTTGATTCTAGAACTGAGATAGTTGCCTTATGAGGAGAGATTGAGTAGACTGGGACCATACTCATTGGAATTTAGAAGAATGAGGGAGGATCTTATAGAAACATATAAAATTATGGAGGAAATAGATAAAATAGAAGCAGGGAGGTTGGTTCCACTAACAGGTGAAAGTAGAACTAGGTGGCAGAGTCATAAAATAAGTGGGAGCAGATTCAAGACTGAGTTAAGGAGTAACTTCTTTACCCAAAGGGTTGAGAATCTGTGGAACTCACTGCCTAATGAAGCAGTTGAAGCGACCTTGTTGAATGTTTTTAAGGCAAAGATAGAGTTTTGAACAGTAAAGGAATTAAGGGTTGTGGTGAGCAGGTGGGTAAGTGGAGCTGAGCCCACAAAAAGAGCAGCTGTGATCTTGTTGAATGGTGGAGCAGGCTCCTATTTCTTTGGATCTTATGAGATGGAAGCAGACAGGCATTTTCAAGAAAACTGGATCAGCTGCAAAAAGATAACTTACAAACAAATCACAGATAACTTTTTTGAAATAACCTGTTTGGACATAGTATGAAACATCTTTGGTGCTGGTGGAAGCCAGACCTTCTCTGCAAAAGCAGGAATGCACCCAAAGTGCCCTTTTAGGAAGCTGTAGATATTTTTAATCCACTTGTTCATACATGTTGCGACACATCTCTGGAGCAAGCGAATTTGAACCCAAGCCTTCTAGCCCATAGCTAGGGACACTACCACTGCACCACAATAATTACAGGCAGCTTAAGATCATAACAAGATTAATTAAGGCCATTGATCAGACACCGAGTGGAATTTTACAGATGTCCCGCAAGGTATTGAGAACCTGGCTACTGCCTGGAGGTGGTCTTCAATGAATTTTAGAAGGCAGTTTGCTACTACTTTCTCAAGGGCTGTTTTGTTTTCATTAACATCCTATAGTATGGAAACAGGCCATTTGGCCCAACAAGTCCACACTGACTCTCTGAAAACTATCCCACTCCCCTATTCCCTTACCTTATTACTCTATATTAACCCCTGATTAAAGCACCTAACCTACACATCCCTGAACACCATGGGTAATTTAGCATTGCCAATGCACCCAACCTACACATCCCTGAACACCATGGGTAATTTAGCATTGCCAATGCACCCAACCTACACATCCCTGAACACCATGGGTAATTTAGCATTGCCAATGCACCCAACCTACACATCCCTGAACACCATGGGTAATTTAGCATTGCCAATGCACCCAACCTACACATCCCTGAACACCATGGGTAATTTAGCATTGCCAATGCACCCAACCTACACATCCCTGAACACCATGGGTAATTTAGCATTTGGATGGACACTCAACGTTGGTCTTGCCAGCGATGTTTACATTCTGAAAATGAACTTTAAAACGTAAAAATATCGAATTTGTTCCGTGTTTAGTCTTTAAAGACTTCCTGTCTTTACTCCAAACATGGAAGTGCCTCACTAAATTTGGAGAATAAGCTATTTAAAATCAATAAGACCATGGTATTTTATATACCACCTTTAATGTAATAAAACATCGCAAGGTACTTTGTAGTTGTGTCATAAAAAAAATTGTGACAGCAAGCCACAGAAGGAGATATTTGGCATGTATGTGAGCTTGGCCAAAGATAGGTTTAAGGAGTTTTCTAAAGGAGGAAAGTGAGGTCGAGAGACAGAGAAGTGGAGGGAGGGTGTTCCAGAGCTCAGTCACTAGATGACTGAAGCTGCTGCCATGAAATATGAAGCAATGAAAATTGGAAAATATAATAGGTCAGTATTAGAGAATGACAGGTGTCTCTGAAGGTTGTCGGGTTACAGGGAAATGGCAGATGGGGCTAAGGATAAGTAAATGGAGAGATTTGAGAATAAGGAGAAAGCACAAAAGTAAATACCATCACTAATAACAGCAAGGAGCTTATGCATTCTTTATAATCAAAATAAAGACCCCATTCAATATCCTCCATCACTTGCCACTCTTCCCTATCCCCTTGAAACTATCACCAGCTATCTTCCACTTCACTTTTCTTCCTTTTATTGTGTTCAAGCTTATGAATTTGATATACCTGCTACTTCCTCCATCTGTTACCACAACAGAACTGCTAGCTAACTAATACACCTTCCTCAGCATCATTTGTGCTATGTTGTAAATCGTTCTTTCTCCTGAGACAATGTGCACTATTAAACAGCAGCCCCAACAATCCTCCAGCTTTCTTCTCAAAGAGTCTTTAATATAATGTCACTGCCTGGGTTTGTGATCACATCTTTCCCAACTCCTTTCTTGAACCTGTGTCGAATTAGCATCACATTTCTCATATTGAAACGACCCTAAATAAATGTCAATGACTATAGAGAGGCTATGGGGTTGGCAAGATTAATGTGCTGTGGTCATGACATTGCAGAAAGTCAACACTATCCTCTTCCAAGCTGAAGTGAGCTGAGGTGAGGTGGAATTGTATGATAGTACAGTTGTGGAAACAGGTGGCCTTAGCAAAGGCACAGATATGTAAGTTTTGAGGAAAGGTAACCAGACCTGAAATGTTAACCTTGCTTTATTTTCACAGATGCTGCCAGGCCTGCTGAGCCTATCCAGCAAGTTCTGTTTTTGTGATCAAAAACTCATTTTAGAGTCAAGTTCAGCGCAAGGTTGCAAATGCTTTGGTTCAGTCTCAGACAGCTGCTCGTGAGAAACATGAGATGGGTAGCAATAAAATGGAGTTTGTGTGGACACCAAAGGCAATAGATTCAGCCTTTCCAATGTTTATCTGGACATTTTTTCCCTCATCCGCTCCTAAAAGGAAGACAAACAGCCTGATAATTAGTAATGGTTGAGCAGTACAGAGAGGTGGGGATCAGCTTAGACTAGGCCTCATGAAAATACATGTGAAAACTGAAGCTGTACTTTCAGATGCTGTCATCAAGGGGTAGACATAGATGACAGTAAGCAGGATATCATGGATACATCCCGGGAGCACATGAGAAGGTTTGGAAGTGGGAAGTAAAGCCATTACAAGTGTTATTCTGGATACAGTCAAAAATTAGGAATTTAAATTATCCTATGTTCTGTACCATAGAACAGCAATCAATAACTCAATCCAGTTCCTGCGTTTAGGCTGGACTGTGAGGTCACTGGACACAGTAATAAATCTTTCTGGTAGCAAAGACATTTATACATCTGAAAAGATATATGTAGTTTCCTGCATCTACATGAAATAATTCATTTGATAGATGTATGCAAGTGAAGGACTGAACCTACATTTCCACAAATAATTGGTGAAAAAACAGTTTCAGCAACAGGTGTAACCATAGCAACTCTCTCAGCTTGTGTAAAAAAAAACTGTATGATTTGCTCACTGCTCTATCTTTCGTAAAAATGCAACCCTTTGATTAAATATTATATGGAACTGCTCATTTTAATATCTACATCAAGTAAATGTCTAAACCAAAACCAAAGTTACATTTCAATAGGATAACAATTTTGTTGGGGTCAAAGTTCAATCTGAAGTTTGACAATTCCAATCGTCATGCGCAGCAGTAATTAGCTTGCGGACAATGTAAGAAAGCAGGATGCTGTAAAATCAGCCTGCAATTGAGAATGAAATTCAGTGCAGAAAGAAAGAGTCAAATGGCATGCACTTCTGTTAAAAAAAATTCAAATACTGAGCTGATCCTAAACCCATTACTTACTCATTAGCTGCTTGAGGAAAGAGCGGGGGCTCCGAAAGCTTGTGGTTTCAAATAAACCTGTTGTACTATAACACAGTATCGTGTGATTTTTGATTTTGCTCTTAATTATTAACTTCCATTTTCAACTCCTTTGCAATCAGAATGCTTTAAATCTGTTCCAGTAAAGACAAAGACAACTGGTGCTCAGTAATCAAAGAAGAATTTTTCTGTATATGCAATGAAACAATTTCACATTGCAGGAAATATCAGCTTGGTCATCGTGCTGACATTCAACTCCAGTGACTGACATGGAATATGAAAGGCTGTACATAACAGATGGCCATTCTAGTATTGCCATTTAGCATCACCGTCCAAAATTATTTTTTATCTCAAAGAATTTCAGATCTGCTTTACTTGTGAAACAATTTTCTACTTTTTGTTACAATTATAAATAGATAACAATATTATGGAATGCTTAATCATTCAAGTCAAAGATTCAAAGCATGATGATTCTGTCAGGATAATTACAATCTGTTATTACTCAACTCTATCAAGGCTTTTCTTTGCCATTCAATTTGCCTCATCACCACTTGCCATTGCATATAATTACATGGATACTCCAAGGGACAATTCATTTGGGCCAGACTGTAACACCTATCTGCGCTAACCCAAAGCCAAAAGATTGCAGGGTCAGCAGGACTTGCACGATTACAAATAGCCTCTGTTGAAACCAGTTATTTGAAATCAGAGCAGGTCACAGCCTCCACATCTGAGATGTCCACAGGGCTTTCTGAGTCAAAGGAAAACACTGGTGCCACTTAGAACTATTTTGAGCAAACACACCCATTGGAAATAGCACTGAATCAGGTGCAGTGCACAAAATTTACTCAGAAGTGACACCAACGGAAAGTAATGTCAGGCAGTGTGAAACTACCATCTGTTCCCATGGGTTTCATGTCTGCCAACTTAGGTTAAAATTGTCATCCTCCCTGGATATTTTAGTTATCGATTTCTCTGGGATTTGTTCCTTTAATTTAGTAAAATGTTAGGGTTTTAAAGGTTGCGGTGGGACTCATGCTAATGTCAGCAGTTCAGAGAGCATAATGAGGAAAGTTTCCCGTGAAGTGCAGAGGCTCTCCTGGACATATCCTATTGACTTTGGACCAGAGAGAAAAGTCTGTAAATGCAGCACTCCTGTTCCCCATTAAATTTAGAGTGCCAGTGTTATTTTGGTGAAATTCCAATGTACCAAATCTCCCCCTATTTTCAAAACAGAAATCAAGCTTTCGGGTCCTGTTGAGCTGGATGTTTCAATGGTAAGGCTTCAAAGGATTGGTCATGATTAAACTTTCAGAAATTTGTGAAAAAGGGAACACAGCTGGAACAGAACAATAAATCTGTTACAGGCATTCTCATTCTCTGAGGGCATGCGAGCAGTGCACGCTTGTAAAATCTATACCTCAAGTGTATAAAATGAGGTTTAAAAGTAATATAAGATTCTCCAAAATCATAAATGGAACAGATTAAATCTGTTCAACTTTGACAGCTTCAACAACATGTCAGAAACTTGACAGAGCTGAAGCAATCAAATTCAGTTACTGCATTTAAAGATGTTTAAGCAGTAGTTCAGAAGCTATGGAATTACACAATTTGGCAATTTCAGTGGGATTTCTTGGGAGAGACGCTTAGGCAGAAATATTTTTAGAAATGCCTTCGTTTAAATAAGGCAACGATTGTAATGTGCTATATAACAGCACAGATCAATTTTAAAATTTACTGGGAAACTGGAACTCAAATGGTTCAGAGTTACTAGTGATAAGACACATTTGCCACAGCCTCAACAGCTCAATTCCATTCCTCCCATTGGCTAGATTCTTTTTGAAGTAGGATGGAAAAAGCAACAAGTTGCCAACTACCATAATCCAAATTGCATGATACTTATTTATCCCCCACTGCACCATCCTCTGATTATATGCCAAGTTTCAATTCTGAGTCATCCCTAGTCATCTGTGGTGATCTCTTTCGTTCATCAATCATTCGTCTGACCAGGAATAAAACACGTGTCTTCTATTTGACTGTGGAGCAATAGAATATACACCACCCCCTGCCCCCCATTCCTTCCCCCAACCCAAAAACACACACATACACACGCACACACAGTGCATTATTATTGGTTAAATTTTCAGTGTAGCAAGGTTCCCAATCATTATCTTCCCTAGAGTTTTTGCCCAAAGTTATGACGGGAGGACAGGAGACACACAATGGAATTTCTATCACAGTATCTTTACAGACTTTGCACTGCTCGTTAATTTACCTTTGAAGGGATAAGAATCCCTTAGATTATTGTGCGCTGTTGCCCTGAACAGGATTTTTGCAGAACGTGGAATACATAAGTTGATATATGGCTGTTTTAATTATGTCAAACTAATTTTTTTGCTTTGGGTTTCAAGTTACTAGAACTATACTGGCTACAGCTGAAAATGTGTTGCTGGAAAAGCACAGCAGGTCAGGCAGCATCTAAGGAGCAGGAGAATCGACGTTTCGGGCATGAGCCCTTCTTCAGGAATGATTCCTGAAGAAGGGTTCATGCCCAAAACATCGATTCTCCTGCTGCTTGGATGCTGCCTGACCTGCTGTGCTTTTCCAGCAACACATTTTCAGCTCTGATCTCCAGCATCTGCAGTCCTCACTTTCTCCTGTACAGACTACAGTATCATTCAAATACATTTGTTTGTACCAGGATCTGAAGAGACAGCATAACAAAGAAAAGAGACTACCGATCGAAGCTGCTACTTAAACATACACCACCACTATCCCATTAAAAATGAAAAATAAGATCACAAAAATTGATGTTTCATACCTTTTACACTTTAAACCTAAACATGGCAAACAGCCAACTGACACATTTTTGTGAGACCAGGTTTGGCAAAAAAAAAATTTAATGAACAATTATCCATTTGAAGCACTTAGATTTGTTTTTGTTGAGCCTGCTTAGTTGTGCGTGTTAATAAAATTCAGGTGCAAGATTAAGGCAAAAATTTGCTAAAATATGAGATTATGATGATTTCAGCAGCAGTTATGATTACAAGTAACGATACCAATATAAACTGTGCGATTTCAGCTCCAATGTTTGATGTTCGGCCCTTAACTCAAGAGTATAGCTAAATATTGCAATCATTATTTAAAAGTTTCAAACTCTGCACACTATTTCTAATGTAGGTCCCTCCCATAAGACCATAAGACATAGGAGTGGAAGTAAGGCCATTCAGCCCATTGACTCCACTCTGCCATTCAATCATGGCTGATGGACATTTCAACTCCACTTACCAGCATTCTCCCCGTAGCCCTTAATTCCTCGAGACATCAAGAATTTATCAATCTCTGCCTCGAAGACATTTAGCATCCCGGCCTCCACTGCACTCTGCGGCAATGAATTCCACAGGCCCACCACTGTCTGGCTGAAGAAATGTCTCCACATTTCTGTTCTGAATTGACCCCCTCTAATTCTAAGGCTGCGTCCATGGGTCTTAGTCTCCTCGCCTAACGGAAACATTTCCTAGTGTCCACCCTTTCCAAGCCATGTATTATCTTGTAAGTTTCAATTAAGTCTCCCGTTAATCTTCTAAACTCCAATGAATACAATCCCAGGATCCTCAGCTGTTCCTCGTATGTTAGACCAACCATTCCAGGGATCATCCGTGTGAATCTCCACTGGGCACGTTCCAGTGCCAGTATGACCTTCCTGAGGTGTGGGGACCAAAACTAGACACAGTACTCCAAATGGGGCCTAAGCGGTAGCACAAGAGTGCTTTTATATTCCAACCCTCCCTCGCCCCACCATGCACCTTATGTTACAATCATTACATCTACTCCACCACGTTAGAGTTAACAATTCCTTTAACAATATTCTTGTAAGAATTGCTAAGCTCATGTGTCATATCTTGAGATACTACCAGGAATGTGCCAAACACATTCCACCCATATACCACGGGTCTTTCAGAGAAGCCTATTTGGTGCTGAGAAAAATCATGTAGAAGTTACCAGGAGGAAAATTACCTTTCATCCTTCCCCTGACAGAGATCACACAGCCATAAACCTTATTTAAATGGTGCTAAATCCCTTCTCCCACCTGAAGCACGAGGAAAGAAAGTGCGGAGATTCTGTTGGCAAACAGGGAATGCCCAGCCCTGGACTTATGAGCTTTGAGAAATGGCTGGAAGTGTCTCACAGGAATGAAAATGAGGAGACATTTTGTCAGGGGAACTCCTGGTCCACAAAATTAAGTTTTCCACTTAAGTGTGAAACTTATACAGAGAGAGCCTTGGTCTCCACAGGCCAGGTATTTCAAGCTATTAGTTAACCTGTGGTGCCTCCCTCATTGAGGCAGGTTAACCCAATGACAGATGTCACAATATGCACATTTAAGCATGTGACACTCCAACCTACAGATGACACAATACTGTACACGTATTTGTGCATGTGACACTCCCATCTGCAGAGATCACAATACTGAAAGCACATCGGTGCATGGGACACTCCCACCTACAGATGTCACAATACTGTACACACATTTGTGCATATGGCACTCCCACCTACTGATGTCACATTACTGTACACATATTTGTGAATGTGACACTCCTAACTATTTATGTTATAATACTGTACACACAATTGTGCATTTGACATTCTCACCTACAGACGTGACAATACTGTACACACATTTGTGCATGTGACACTCCCACATACAGATGTCACAATACTGCACACACATTTCTGCATGTGACACTCTCACCTACCGACGGCACAATACCATACACACATTTGTGTGTGACACACCAACCTAATGATGTCACAATACTGAACACACATTTGTACATGTGACACTCCCACATACTGATGTCACAACACTGTACACACATTTGTACATGTGACAATCTCAACTACAGATGTCACAATACTGTACACACATTTGTACATGTGACACTCCCACATACTGATGTCACAACACTTACACACATTTGTGAATGTCACACTCCCACCTACTGATGTCACAATACTATTCACACATTTATGCATGTCACACTCTCACCTACTGATGTCACAATACTGTACACACATTTGTGCATGTGACACACTCACTTACAGATGACACAATACTGTACACACATTTATGCATGTGACACTCCCACATACTGATGTCACAATACTGTACACACAGTTGTGCATGTGACACTCTCACCTATAGATGTCACAATACTGTACACATTTTTGTGCATATGACACTCCAACCTACAGACGTCACAATACTGTACACACATTTGTGCATTTGACATTCTCACCTACAGACGTGACAATACTGTACACACATTTGTGCATGTGACACTCTCACCTATAGATGTCACAATACTGTATACACATTTGTGTATGTGACACTCCAACATACAGATGTCTCAATATTGTAGAGACATTTATGCAGGTGACACTCCCACATACTGATGTCACAATACTGTACACACTTTTGTGCATATGACACTCTCACCTACAGATGTCACAATACTGTATACACATTTATTCATGCACTACTCCCACCTACTCATGTCACAATACTGTACACTCATTTGTGCATGCCATTCCGACATACTGATGTTACAATACTGTACACCATTTGTACATGTGACACTCCAACATACTGATGTCACAATACTATACACACATTTGTGCGTGTGACACTCCCACCCACTGATGTCACAATACTGTACACACATTTGTTCATATGACACTCCAACCTACAGATGTCACAATGCTGTACACACATTTATGCATGTGACACACACACTTACAGATGTCACAATACTGTACACACATTTCTGCATGTGATACTCCCACCTACAGATGTCACAATACTGTACACGCATTTGTGCATGTGACACACTCACTTACAGATGTCACAATACTGTACACACATTTATTCATGCGATACTCCCACCTACTCATGTCACAATACTGTACACTCATTTGTGCATGCCATTCCGACATACTGGTGTTACAATACTATACACCATTTGTACATGTGACACACTTACCAACAGATGTCACAATACTGTACATGCATTTGTGCATGTGACACTATAACATACCGATGTCACAATACTATACACACATTTGTGCATGCGACAATCTCACCTACAGATGTCACAATACTGTACACACGTTTGTGCATATGACACTCTCACCTACAGATGTCACAATACTGCATACACATTTAAGCATGTGACAATCCCACCAACAGATGTCACAATACTGTATACACATTTATTTATGCGATACTCCCACCTACTCATGTCACAATACTGTACACTCATTTGTGCATGCCATTCTGACATACTGATGTTACAATACTGTACACCATTTGTACATGTGACACACTTACCAATAGATGTCACAATACTTTACATGCATTTGTGCATGTGACACTCCAACATACAGATGTCTCAATACTGTTTAGACATTTATGCAGGTGACACTCCCACCAGTGATGTCACAATACCATACACACATTTGTGCATGTGACACTCTCACGTTCACTCACCGACTGATGACACCATACTCTACACACATTTATGCCTTTGATACCCCCACATTCTATTGCCACAATAGTATACACACATTTCTGCCTGTGACATTCCCACCTACTGATGTCACAATAGTGTACACAAATTTGAGCATGTGACACTCCCACCTAGAGACGTCACAATACTTTACACACATTTATGCATGTGACACTCTCACATACAGATGTCACAATACTGTACACACATTTCTGCATGTGACACTCCCACCTACTGATGTCACCATACAGTATACACATTTATGCATGTGACATTCCCACCTACTCATGTCATGACTCTCGGATGGTTTGTTGCCTTCCGGGTGCCAGGGTCCGAGACGTCTTGGACCGTGTCTTCAGAATCCTTAAGGGGGAGGGTGTGCAGCCAGAAGTCGTGGTACACATTGGCACCAACGACATAGGTAGGAAGAGGGGTGGGGAGGTCATTCAAGAGCTCAGGGAGTTAGGCTGGAAGCTAAAAGCTAGGACAGTCAGAGTCGTCATCTCTGGGTTGTTTCCGGTGCCACGTGACAGTGAGGCAAGGAATAGGGAAAGAGTGCAGTTGAACACCTGGCTGCAAGGATGGTGTAGGAGGGAGGGCTTCAGGTATTTTGACAATTGGACTGCATTCTGGGGAAGGTGGGACCTGTATAAACAGGACGGGTTGCACCTGAACCAGAAGGGCACCAATATCCTGAGGGGGTAGGTTTGCTAGCACTCTTCGGGAGGGTTTAAATTAATTTGGCAGGGGGATGGGATCCGGACTTGTAGTCCAGCAAGTAAGCTAGCTGTTTGTGAGGATGTCCAAGAATGTAGGGAGGCTGTGGAGATGGTAGCACTGACAGGGAATACTTGCGGTCACAGAGATGGGCTCAATTACGTATACTTCAACGCAAGGAGTATCAGAAATAAGGTGGGTGAACTTAAGGCGTGCATCGGTACCTGGGACTACGATGTTGTGGCCATCACGGAAACGTGGATAGATGAGGGACAGGAATGGATGTTGGAGGTTCCTGGTTACAGATATTTCAGTAAGATTAGGGAGGGTGGTAAAAAAAGGAGGGGGGGTGGCATTGCTAATTAGAAATGATATAACGGCTGCAGAAAGGAAGTTTGAGGGGAATCTGCCTTTGGAGGTAGTATGGGCTGAAGTCAGAAATAGGAAAGGTGCAGTCACCTTGTTGGGTGTTTACTATAGGCCCCCCAATAGCAGCAGAGATGTGGAGAAACAGATTGGGAAACAGATTTTGGAAAGGTGCAGAAGCCACAGGGTCGTAGTCATGGGCGACTTCAACTTCCCAAATATTGATTGGAAGCTCTTTAGATCAAGTAGATTGGATGGGGCAGTGTTTGTGCAGTGTGTCCAGGAAGCTTTTCTAACTCAGTATGTAGATTGTCCAACCAGAGGGGAGGCCATATTGGATTTGGTACTCGGTAATGAACCGGGACAAGTGATGGGCTTGTTAGTGGGTGTAAAAAAAGTGGGTGAACATTTTGGTGATGGTGACCACAATTCTGTGACTTTCACCTTGGTTATGGAGAGAGATAGGTGCGCACAACAGGGTAGATTTTACAATTGGGGGAAGGGAAATTACGATGCTGTAAGACAGGATTTGAAGAGCATAAGTTGGGAGCATAGGCTGTCAGGGAAGGATGTGGTGGAAATGTGGAACTTTTTCAAGGAGCAGATACGACGTGTCCTTGATATGTATGTACCTATCAGGCAGGAAAGAAATGGTCGTGTGAGAGAGCCTTTGTTGACGAGGGAGGTTGAATGTCTAGTAAAGAGGAAGAAGGAGGCTTACATAAGGTTGAGGAAACAGGGTTCAGACAGAGCAGTGGAGGGATACAGGATAGCCAGAAGGGACCTGAAGAAAGGGATTAGGAGAGCTAAGAGAGAGCACGAAAAATCCTTGGCGGATAGGATCAAGGATAACCCCAAGGCATTTTATGCGTATGTGAGAAACATGAGAATGACGTAAATGAGGGTAGGTCCGATCAAGGACAGTAGTGAGAGATTGTGTATTGAGTCGGAAGAGATAGGAGAGGTCTTGAATGAGTACCTTTCTTCAGTATTTACGAATGAGAGGGACCGTATTGTTGAAGAGGAGAGTGTGAAACGGACTGGTAAGCTAGAAGAGATACTTGTTAGGAAGGAAGATGTGTTGGACATTTTGAACAACTTGAGGATAGACAAGTCCCCCGGGCCTGACGGGATATATCCTAGGATTATGTGGGAAGCAAGAGAGGAAATTGCAGTACTGTCAACGGGGGTGGTACCAGGGGACTGGAGAGTAGCGAATGTTGTGCCCCTGTTCAAAAAAGGGAATAGGGATAACCCCGGGAATTACAGGCCAGTTAGTCTTACTTCTGTGGTAGGCAAAGTAATGGAAAGGGTACTGAGGGATAAGATTTATGAGTATCTGGAAAGACACAGCTTGATTAGGGACAGCCAGCACGGATTTGTGAAGGGTAGGTCTTGCCTTACAAGTCTTATTGAATTCTTTGAGGAGGTGACCAAGCATGTGGATGAGGGTAGAGCAGTGGATGTAGTGTACATGGATTTTAGTAAGGCATTTGATAAGGTTCCCCATGGTAGGCTTATGCGGAAAGTCAGGAGGCATGGGATAGAGGAAAATTTGGCCAATTGGATAGAAAACTGGCTAACCGGTCGAAGTCAGAGAATGGTGGTAGATGGTAAATATTCAGCCTGGAGCCCGGTTACAAGTGGAGTTCCGCAGGGATCAGTTCTGGGTCCTCTGTTGTTTGTAATTTTTATTAATGACTTGGATGAGGGAGTCGAAGGGTGGGTCAGTAAATTTGCAGATGATATGAAGATTGGTGGAGTTGTGGACAGTGAGGAGGGCTGTTGTCGGCTGCAAAGGGACTTAGATATGATGCAGAGCTGGGCTGAGGAGTGGCAGATGGAGTTCAATCCTGCCAAGTGTGAGGTTGTCCATTTTGGAAGAACAAATAAGAATGCGGAATACAGGGTTAACGGTAGGGTTCTTAGTCAGGTGGAGGAACAGAGGGATCTTGGGGTCTATGTACATAGATATTTGAAAGTTGCCACTCAGGTGGATAGAGCTTGTAAGAAGGCCTAGGGTGTATTAGCGTTCACTAGCAGAGGGATTGAATTCAAGAGTCGTGAAGTGATGTTGCAGCTGTACAGGACTTTTGTTAGGCCACATTTGGAGTACTGTGTGCAGTTCTGGTCGCCTCACTTGAGGAAAGATGTGGAAGCTTTGGAGAGGGTGCAGAGAAGATTTACCAGGATGTTACCTGGAATAGAGAATAGGTCATACGAGGATAGGTTGAGAGTTCTCGGCCTTTTCTCGTTGGAAAGGCGAAGGATGAGGGGTGACTTGATAGAGGTTTATAAGATGATCAGAGGAATAGATAGAGTAGACAGTCAGAAACTTTTTCCCCGGGTACAACAGAGTGTTACAAGGGGACATAAATTTAAGGTGAAGGGTGGAAGGTATAGGGGAGATGTCAGGGGTGGGTTCTTTACCCAGAGAGTGATGGGGGCATGGAATGCGCTGCCCGTGGGAGTGGTAGAGTCAGAATCATTGGCGACCTTTAAGCGGCAATTGGATAGGTACATGGATGGGTGCTTAATCTATGATAGATGTTTGGCACAATATCGTGGGCTGAAGGGCCTGTTCTGTGCTGCATTGTTCTATGTTCTATGTTCTGTGTTCTAATACTGTACACACACTTATGCATGTGACACTCTCACCTACTCATGTCACAATACTGTCCACACAGTTATGCATGTGACTCTCCCACATACTGATGTCACAATACTGTACACACACTTATGCATGTGACACTCTCACCTACAGATGTCACAATACTGTACACGCATTTGTGCATGTGACATTCCCACCTACAGATGTCACAATACTATTCACACATTTTTGCATGTGACTCTCCCACATACTAATGTCACAATACTGTACACACATTTGCGTATGTAACACTCCAACATACAGATGTCTCAATACTGTACACACATTTGTGCTTGTGACAATCTCACCTACTGATGTCACAATACTGTACACACAATTGTGCATGTGACACTCCAACCTACAGACTCACAATACTGTACACACACTTATGCATGTGATACTCTCACCTACTCATGTCACAATAATGTACACACATTTATGCATGTGACAGTCCCACCTACTGATGTCACAAAACTGTACACACATTTGTGTATGTGACACTCCAACATACAGATGTCTCAATACTGTATAGACATTTGTGCATGTGACACTCCCACCTACAGATGTCACAATACTTTACATACATTTATGTTGGTGACACTCTCACCTACAAATGTCACAATACCGTACACACAATTGTACATGTGACACTTCAACCTACAGACGTCACAATACTGTACACACATTTGGGCATGTGACACTCCCACCTACTGATGTCACAATACTGTACACACATTTGTGCATGTGATGCTCTAACATACAGATGTCACAATACTGGACACACATTTGTGCGTGACAGTCCCACCTCCTGCTTTCACAATACTGTACACACGTTTGTAGATGTGACACTCTCACCGACAGATGTCACAACACTGTACACACATTTGTGCATGTGACACTCTCACCTACAGATGTCACAATACCATAAACACATTTGTGCATGTGACATACCAACCACCTGATGTCACACTATTGTACACACATTTGTGCATGTGACACTCTCACCTTCAAATGTCACAATATTGTGCACACATTTGTGCATGTGACAATCTCACCTACAGATGTCACAATACTGTATACACATTTATGCATGGGACACTCCCACTTACTGATGTCACAATACTGTACACACATTTGTGTGTGACAGACCCACCTACTGATGTCACAATACCGTACACACATTTGTACATGTGACACACTCACCGAAAGATGTCGCAATACTGTACACACATTGTGCATGTGACACTCTCACCTACAGATGTCACAATACTCTACATACATTTGTGCATGTGACACTCCCACCTACAGATGTCACAATACTATTCACACGTTTATGCATGTGACACTACCACCTACAGACGTCAAAATACTGTACACACATTTGTACATGTGACACTCCCACCTACCGCTGTCACAATACTGCACACACATTTGTGCATGTGACACTCCCACCTACTGATGTCACAATACTGTACACACATTTGTGCGTGACAGACCCACCTACTGATGTCACAATACTGTACACACATTTGTACATGTGACACACTCACCGAAAGATGTCGCAATACTGTACACACATTTGTGCATACGACAGTCCCACCTACTGATGTCACAACACTGTACATGCATTTGTGCATGTGACACTCCAACATACATATGTCACAATACTGGACACACATTTGTGCATGACAGTCCCACCTACTGATTTCACAATACTGAACACACCTTTGTAGATGTGACAATCTCTCCGACAGATGTCACAATATGATACATACACTTGTGCATGTGACAGACCCACCTACTCATGTCACAATACTGTATACACATTTGTGCATGTGACACTCTCAGCTTCTGTTGTCACAATACTGTACACAAATTTATGCGTGTGACTCTCCCACCAACAGACGTCACATCATTGTTCACTCATTTGTGCATGTGACACTCTCACCTACTGATGTCACAATACTGAACACACTTTATTGCATGTGACACTCCCACCTACTGATGTCACAATACTGTATACACATTTATGCATGTGACATTTCCACTTATCGATGTCACAAAACTGTACACACAACTATGTGTGTGACACTCTCACCTACTCATGTTACAATACTGTATATACATTTATGCATGTGACTCTCCCACCTAGTGATGCACAATACTGTACACACATTTGTGCATGTGACATTCCCACCTACAGACGTCACAATACTGTACACACATTTGTGCATGTGACACGCTCACCTGCAGATGTCACAATTCTGTATACACATTTATGCATGTGACACTCCCACTTACCGATGTCACAATACTGTACACACACTTATGAATGTGACACTCTCACCTACTCATGACACTCCCATCAACTGATTTCACAATACTATACACACATTTGTGCATGTGACACTCCCACCTACTGATGTCACAATAATGTACACACATTTATGCGTGTGACAATCCCACCTACAGTCGTCACAATACTGTACACACAATTGTGCTTGTGACACTCTCAGCTACAGACGTCACAATACTATACACACTTTTGTGCATGTGACACTCCGACCGACTGATGTCACAACACTGCACATGCATTTGTGCATGTGACACTCCCACCTACTGATGTCATAATAATGTACACACATTTGTGCATGTGACATGCACACCTACCGATGTCACAATACTGTACACAAATTTGTACGTGACTCTCTCACCGACAGAGGTCACAATACTGTACACACATTTATGCATGTGACACTCCTACCTACTGATGTCACAATACTATCCACACATTTGTACATGTGACACTCCAACCTACAGATGTCACAATACTGTACACACATTTGTGCATGTGACACACTCACCGACTGATGTCACAATACTGTACACACATTTATGCATGTGTCACTCCCACCTGCTGATGTCACAATACGGTACACACATTTGTGCATGTGACACTCCCACCTACTGATGTCACAATACTATACACGCATTTGTGCATGTGACACTCCAACATACAGATGCCGCAATACTGTACACACATTTGTGCATGTGACACACTCACTTACAGATGTCACGATACTGTACACACATTTATGCATGTGACACTCCCACTTACCAATGTCACAATACGGTACACACATTTGTGCGCGACATTCCCACATACTGATGTCACAATACTGTACACACATTTGTTCATGTGACACACTTACCGACAGATGTCACAATACTATACACACATTTGTGCATGTGACACTCCCACCTACTGATGTTACAATACTATACACACATTTGTGCATGTGACACTCCAACATACAGATGCCGCAATACTGTACACACATTTGTGCATGTGACACACTCACTTACAGATGTCACGATACTGTACACACATTTATGCATGTGACACTCCCACTTACCAATGTCACAATACGGTACACACATTTGTGCGCGACATTCCCACATACTGATGTCACAATACTGTACACCATTTGTTCATGTGACACACTTACCGACAGATGTCACAATACTTGTACAAACATTTGTGCATGACAGTCCAACCTACTGATGTCACAATACTGTACACAAATTTGTACATGTGACACTCTCACAGACAGATGTCACAATACAGTACACACATTTATGCATATGACACTCCCACCTGCTAATGACACAATACCGTTCACACATTTGTGCATTTGACAGTACCACCTACTGATGTCACTATACTGTACACACATTAGTGCATGTAACACTCCAACCTAGAGATGTCACAATACTGTACATGCATTTGTGCATGTGACATTCCCACCTACTGATTTTACAATACTATACACATTTGTGCATGTGACACTCCCACCTACGGATGTTACAATACTGTACACACACTTATGAATGTGACACGCTCACCTGCTCATGACACTCGCACCTACTGATTTCACAGTACTATACACACATTTGTGCATGTGACAATCCCACATCTGATGTCACAATACTGTACACATGTTTGTGCATGTGACATTCCCACCTACAGACGTCACAATACTGTACACACATTTGTGCATGTGACATGCTCACCTGCAGATGTAACAATACTGTACACACATTTATGCATGTGACAGTCCCACCTACTGATGTCACAATACTGTACACACATTTGTGCATGTGACACTCCCACCCACTGATGTCACAATACTGTACACACATTTGTGCATGTGACACTCCAACATACAGATGTCACAATACTGTGCACACATTTAAGCATGTGACACTCCCACCTACTAATGTTACAATACTGTACACACATGGATGCATCTGACACTCCCACCTACACATGTAACAATACTGTACACACATTTATGCATGTGACACTCTCATGTACAGATGTCACAGTACTCTACACACATTTATGCATGTGACAGTCCCGCATACTGATGTCACAATACTGTACACGCATTTGTGCATGTGACACTCTCATGTACAGATGTCACAGTACTCTACACACATTTATGCATGTGACATTCCCACATACAGATGTCACAATATTGTACACACATTTGTGCATGTGACACTTCAGCATACAGATGTCACAATACTATACACACATTTGTTTATGTCACACTCCCACCTACAGATGTCACAATACTGTTCACACGTTTATGCATGTGACACTCCCACCTACTGATGTCACAATACTGTACACACATTTATGCCTGTGACACTACCATCTACTGTTTTCACAATACTGAACAAACATTTGTGCGTGACAGTCCCACCTACTGATGTCACAATACTGTACACAAATTTGTACATGTGACACTCTCACTGACAGATGTCACAAAACTGTACACACATTTGTGCATGTGACACTCTCACCGACACATGTCACAATAATGAACACACATTTGTGCATGTGACACTCCCACCTACAGACCTCACAATACTGAACAGACTTTTGTCCATGTGACACTCCCCTCTGCTGATGTTACAATACTGTACACACACTTGTGCATGTGACACGCTCACCTGCAGATGTCACAATTCTGTATACACATTTATGCATGTGACAATCCCACCTACCGATGTCACAATACTGTACACACATTTGTGCATGTGACATTCCCACCTACAGACGTCACAATACTGTGCACACATTTGTGCATGTGACACGCTCACCTGCAGATGTCACAATTCTGTATACACATTTATGCATGTGACACTCCCACTTACCGATGTCACAATACTGTACACACACTTATGAATGTGACACTCTCACCTACCCATGACACTCCCATCAACTGATTTCACAATACTATACACACATTTGTGCATGTGACACTCCCACCTACTGATGTCACAATAATGTACACACATTTATGCGTGTGACAATCCCACCTACAGTCGTCACAATACTGAACACACAATTGTGCTTGTGACACTCTCAGCTACAGACGTCACAATACTATACACACTTTTGTGCATGTCACTCTCCCACCGACTGATGTCACAACACTGTACATGCATTTGTGCATGTGACACTCCCACCTGCTGATGTCACAATAACGTACACACATTTGTGCATGTGACATGCACACCTACCGATGTCACAATACTGTACACAAATTTGTACGTGACTCTCTCACCGACAGAGGTCACAATACTGTACACACATTTATGCATGTGACACTCCTACCTACTGATGTCACAATACTATCCACACATTTGTACATGTGACACTCCAACCTACAGATGTCACAATACTGTACACAAATTTGTGCATGTGACACACTCACCGACTGATGTCACAATACTGTACACACATTTATGCATGTGACACTCCCACCTGCTGATGTCACAATACTGTTCACACATTTGTTCATTTGACAGTCCCATCTACTGATGTCACAATACTATACACGCATTTGTGCATGTGACACTCCAACATACAGATGTCGCAATACTGTACACACATTTGTGCATGTGACACACTCACTTACAGATGTCACGATACTGTACACACATTTATGCATGTGACACTCCTACCTACTGATGTCACAATACTATCCACACATTTGTACATGTGACACTCCAACCTACAGATGTCACAATACTGTACACAAATTTGTGCATGTGACACACTCACCGACTGATGTCACAATACTGTACACACATTTATGCATGTGACACTCCCACCTGCTGATGTCACAATACTGTTCACACATTTGTTCATTTGACAGTCCCATCTACTGATGTCACAATACTATACACGCATTTGTGCATGTGACACTCCAACATACAGATGTCGCAATACTGTACACACATTTGTGCATGTGACACACTCACTTACAGATGTCACGATACTGTACACACATTTATGCATGTGACACTCCCACTTACCAATGTCACAATACGGTACACACATTTGTGCGCGACATTCCCACATACTGATGTCACAATACTATGCACACATTTGTGCATGTGACACTCCCACCTACTGATGTTACAATACTATACACACATTTGTGCATGTGACACTCCCACCTACTGATGTTACAATAATGTACACGCATTTGTGGATGTGACACTCCAACATACAGATGTCACAATACTGTACACACATTTATGCCTGTGACACTCCCATCTACTGATTTCACAATACTGTACACATTTGTGCATGTGACACTCTCACCTACTGATGAAACAATACTTGTACAAACATTTGTGCATGACAGTCCAACCTACTGATGTCACAATACTGTACACAAATTTGTACATGTGACACTCTCACAGACAGATGTCATAATACAGTACACACATTTATGCATATGACACTCCCACCTGCTAATGACACAATACCGTTCACACATTTGTGCATTTGACAGTACCACCTACTGATGTCACTATACTGTACACACATTAGTGCATGTAACACTCCAACCTAGAGATGTCACAATACTGTACATGCATTTGTGCATGTGACATTCCCACCTACTGACTTTACAATATTGTAAACATTTGTGCATGTGACACTCTCACATACTAATGAAACAATACTATACAAATATTTGTGTGTGACACTCCAATCTACAGATGTCACAATACTGTACACACATTTGTGCATGTGACACGCTCAGCTGCAGATGTCACAATTATGTATACACAGTTATGCATGTGACACTCCCACTTACCGATGTCACAATACTGTACATACACTTATGAATGTGACACTCTCACCTACTCATGACACTCCCACCTACTGATTTCACAGTACTATACACACATTTGTGCATGTGACAATCCCACCTACTGATGTCACAATACTGTATACACATTTGTACATGTGAAACTCCCACATCTGATGTCACAATACTGTACACATGTTTGTGCATGTGACATTCCCACCTACAAACGTCACAATACTGTACACACATTTGTGCATGTGACATGCTCACCTGCAGATGTAACAATACTGTACACACATTTATGCATGTGACAGTCCCACCTACTGATGTTACAATACTGTACACACATTTGTGCATGAGACACTCCAACATACAGATGTCACAATACTGTGCACACACTTATGCATGTGACACTCTCACCTACTCATGTCACAATACTGTCCACACAGTTATGCATGTGACTCTCCCACATACTGATGTCACAATACTGTACACACACTTATGCATGTGACACTCTCACCTACAGATGTCACAATACTGTACACGCATTTGTGCATGTGACATTCCCACCTACAGATGTCACAATACTATTCACACATTTTTGCATGTGACTCTCCCACATACTAATGTCACAATACTGTACACACATTTGCGTATGTAACACTCCAACATACAGATGTCTCAATACTGTACACACATTTGTGCTTGTGACAATCTCACCTACTGATGTCACAATACTGTACACACAATTGTGCATGTGACACTCCAACCTACAGACTCACAATACTGTACACACACTTATGCATGTGATACTCTCACCTACTCATGTCACAATAATGTACACACATTTATGCATGTGACAGTCCCACCTACTGATGTCACAAAACTGTACACACATTTGTGTATGTGACACTCCAACATACAGATGTCTCAATACTGTATAGACATTTGTGCATGTGACACTCCCACCTACAGATGTCACAATACTTTACATACATTTATGTTGGTGACACTCTCACCTACAAATGTCACAATACCGTACACACAATTGTACATGTGACACTTCAACCTACAGACGTCACAATACTGTACACACATTTGGGCATGTGACACTCCCACCTACTGATGTCACAATACTGTACACACATTTGTGCATGTGATGCTCTAACATACAGATGTCACAATACTGGACACACATTTGTGCGTGACAGTCCCACCTCCTGCTTTCACAATACTGTACACACGTTTGTAGATGTGACACTCTCACCGACAGATGTCACAACACTGTACACACATTTGTGCATGTGACACTCTCACCTACAGATGTCACAATACCATAAACACATTTGTGCATGTGACATACCAACCACCTGATGTCACACTATTGTACACACATTTGTGCATGTGACACTCTCACCTTCAAATGTCACAATATTGTGCACACATTTGTGCATGTGACAATCTCACCTACAGATGTCACAATACTGTATACACATTTATGCATGGGACACTCCCACTTACTGATGTCACAATACTGTACACACATTTGTGTGTGACAGACCCACCTACTGATGTCACAATACCGTACACACATTTGTACATGTGACACACTCACCGAAAGATGTCGCAATACTGTACACACATTGTGCATGTGACACTCTCACCTACAGATGTCACAATACTCTACATACATTTGTGCATGTGACACTCCCACCTACAGATGTCACAATACTATTCACACGTTTATGCATGTGACACTACCACCTACAGACGTCAAAATACTGTACACACATTTGTACATGTGACACTCCCACCTACCGCTGTCACAATACTGCACACACATTTGTGCATGTGACACTCCCACCTACTGATGTCACAATACTGTACACACATTTGTGCGTGACAGACCCACCTACTGATGTCACAATACTGTACACACATTTGTACATGTGACACACTCACCGAAAGATGTCGCAATACTGTACACACATTTGTGCATGTGACAGTCCCACCTACTGATGTTACAATACTGTACACACATTTGTGCATGAGACACTCCAACATACAGATGTCACAATACTGTGCACACATTTATGCATGTGACACTCCCACCTACACATGTAACAATACTGTACACACATTTATGCATGTGACTGTCCCGCATACTGATGTCACAATACTGTACACGCATTTGTGCATGTGACACTCTCATGTACAGATGTCACAGTACTCTACACACATTTATGCATGTGTCCTTCCCACATACTGATGTCACAATACTGTACACACAGTTGTGCATGTGACACTCTCACCTGCAGATGTCACAATACTGTACTCACATTTATGCATGTGACATTCCCACATACAGATGTCACAGACTATACACACATTTGTTCAGGTCACACTCCCACCTACAGATGTCACAATACTGTTCACACGTTTATGCCTGTGACACTACCATCTACTGTTTTCACAATACTGAACAAACATTTGTGCGTGACAGTCCCACCTACTGATGTCACAATACTGTACACAAATTTGTACATGTGACACTCTCACCGACAGATGTCACAATACTGTACACACATTTGTGCATGTGACACTCCCACCTACAGACCTCACAATACTGTACACACATTTGTGCATGTGACACTCCCACCTACAGACCTCACAATACTGAACAGACTTTTGTCCATGTGACACTCCCCTCTGCTGACGTTACAATACTGTACACACACTTGTGCATGTGACACGCTCACCTGCAGATGTCACAATTCTGTATACACATTTATGCATGTGACACTCCCACCTACCGATGTCACAATACTGTACACACATTTGTGCATGCGACATTCCCACATACAGATGTCACAATACTGTACAAACATTTGTGCGTGACACTCCCACCTACTGATGTCACAATACTGTACACACATTTGTGCATGTGACAGTCCCAACTACAGACGTCACAATACTGTACACACATTTGTGCATGTGACACGCTCACCTGCAGATGTCACAATTCTGTATACACATTTATGCATGTGACACTCCCACTTACTGATGTCACAATACTGTACACACACTTGTGCATGTGACACGCTCACCTGCAGATGTCACAATTCTGTATACACATTTATGCATGTGACACTCCTACTTACCGATTTTACAATACTGTACACACACTTATGAATGTGACACTCTCACCTGCTCATGACACTCCCACCTACTGATTTCACGATACTATACACACATTTGTGCATGTGACACTCCCACATCTGATGTCACAATACTGTACACACATTTATGCATGTGACACTCCTACCTACAGACGTCACAATATGTACACACATTTGTGTATGTGACACTCTCACCTGCAGATGTCATAATTCCGTATACACATTTATGCATGTGACACTCCCACTTACCGATGTCACAATACTGTACACACACTTATGTATGTGACACTCACCTACTCATGTCACAATACTGTACACACACTTGTGCATGTGACACGCTCACCTGCAGATGTAACAATTCTGTATACACATTTATGCATGTGATACTCCCACTTACTGATGTCACAATACTGTACAGACACTTATGAATATGACACTCCCACCTACTGATTTCACAGTACTATACACACATTTGTGCATGTGAAACTCTCACATCTGATGTCACAATACTGTACACATGTTTGTGCATGTGACACTCCCACCTACAGATGTCACAATACTGTTCACACATTTGTACATGTGACACTCCCCCCTACTGATGTTACAATACTGTACGCACACTTGTGCATGTGACACGCTCACCTGCAGATGTCACACTTCTGTATACACATTTATGCATGTGACACTCCCACTTACCGATGTCACAATACTGTACACACACTTGTGCATGTGACACGCTCACCTGCAGATGTCACAATTCTGTATACACATTTATGCATGTGACACTCCTACTTACCGATTTTACAATACTGTACACACACTTATGAATGTGACACTCTCACCTGCTCATGACACTCCCACCTACTGATTTCACGATACTATACACACATTTGTGCATGTGACACTCCCACATCTGATGTCACAATACTGTACACACATTTATGCATGTGACACTCCTACCTACAGACGTCACAATATGTACACACATTTGTGTATGTGACACTCTCACCTGCAGATGTCATAATTCCGTATACACATTTATGCATGTGACACTCCCACTTACCGATGTCACAATACTGTACACACACTTATGTATGTGACACTCACCTACTCATGTCACAATACTGTACACACACTTGTGCATGTGACACGCTCACCTGCAGATGTAACAATTCTGTATACACATTTATGCATGTGATACTCCCACTTACTGATGTCACAATACTGTACAGACACTTATGAATATGACACTCCCACCTACTGATTTCACAGTACTATACACACATTTGTGCATGTGAAACTCTCACATCTGATGTCACAATACTGTACACATGTTTGTGCATGTGACACTCCCACCTACAGATGTCACAATACTGTTCACACATTTGTACATGTGACACTCCCCCCTACTGATGTTACAATACTGTACGCACACTTGTGCATGTAACACTCCAACATACAGATGTCACAGTACTCTACACACTTTTATGCATGTAATACTCCCACCTCCTAATGTCACAATACTGTACACACATTTGCGCATGTCACACTCCCACTTACTGATGTCACAATACTGTACACATTTATGCATGTGACACTCTCACCTACTGATGTCACAATACTGTACACAAATTTGTACATGTGACACTCTCACCGACAGATGTCACAATACTGTACACAAATTTATGCGTGTGACTCTCCCATCAACAGACGTCACATCATTGTACACTCATTTGTGCATGTGACACTCTCACCTACTGATGTCACAATACTGTATACACATTTATGCATGTGACATTTCCACTTATCGATGTCACAAAACTGTACACACACCTATGTGTGTGACACTCTCACCTACTCATGTTACAATACTGTATATACATTTATGCATGTGACTCTCCCACCTAGTGATGCACAATACTGTACACACATTTGTGCATGTGACATTCCCACCTACAGACGTCACAATACTGTACACACATTTGTGCATGTGACACGCGCACCTGCAGATGTCACAATTCTGTATACACATCTATGCATGTGACACTCCCACTTACCAATGTCACAATACTGTACACACACTTATGAATGTGACACTCTCACCTACTCATGACACTCCCATCAACTGATTTCACAATACTATACACACATTTGTGCATGTGACACTCCCACCTACTGATGTCACAATAATGTACACACATTTATGCGTGTGACAATCCCACCTACAGTCGTCACAATACTGTACACACAATTGTGCTTGTGACACTCTCAGCTACAGACGTCACAATACTATACACACTTTTGTGCATGTGACACTCCCACCGACTGATGTCACAACACTGTACATGCATTTGTGCATGTGACACTCCCACCTACTGATGTCACAATAATGTACAAACATTTGTGCATGACAGTCCAACCTACTGATGTCACAATACTGTACACAAATTTGTACATGTGACACTCTCACAGACAGATGTCACAATACAGTACACACATTTATGCATATGACACTCCCACCTGCTAATGACACAATACCGTTCACACATTTGTGCATTTGACAGTACCACCTACTGATTTCACTATACTGTACACACATTAGTGCATGTAACACTCCAACCTAGAGATGTCACAATACTGTACATGCATTTGTGCATGTGACATTCCCACCTACTGATTTTACAATACTATACACATTTGTGCATGTGACACTCCCACCTACGGATGTTACAATACTGTACACACACTTATGAATGTGACACGCTCACCTGCTCATGACACTCGCACCTACTGATTTCACAGTACTATACACACATTTGTGCATGTGACAATCCCACCTACTGATGTCACAATACTGTATACACATTTGTACATGTGAAACTCCCACATCTGATGTCACAATACTGTACACATGTTTGTGCATGTGACATTCCCACCTACAGACGTCACAATACTGTACACACATTTGTGCATGTGACATGCTCACCTGCAGATGTAACAATACTGTACACACATTTATGCATGTGACACTCCCACCCACTGATGTCACAATACTGTATACACATTTGTGCATGTGACACCCCCTCATACTGATGTTACAATACTGTACACACATTTATGCATGTGACACTCTCACCTACTGATGTTACAATACTGTACACACATGGATGCATCTGACACTCCCACCTACACATGTAACAATACTGTACACACATTTATGCATGTGACACTCTCATGTACAGATGTCACAGTACTCTACACACATTTATGCATGTGACAGTCCCGCATACAGATGTCACAATATTGTACACACATTTGTGCATGTGACACTTCAGCATACAGATGTCACAATACTATACACACATTTGTTTATGTCACACTCCCACCTACAGATGTCACAATACTGTTCACACGTTTATGCATGTGACACTCCCACCTACTGATGTCACAATACTGTACACACATTTATGCCTGTGACACTACCATCTACTGTTTTCACAATACTGAACAAACATTTGTGCGTGACAGTCCCACCTACTGATGTCACAATACTGTACACAAATTTGTACATGTGACACTCTCACCGACAGATGTCACAATACTGTACACACATTTGTGCATGTGACACTCCCACCTACAGACCTCACAATACTGTACACACATTTGTGCATGTGACACTCCCACCTACAGACCTCACAATACTGAACAGACTTTTGTCCATGTGACACTCCCCTCTGCTGACGTTACAATACTGTACACACACTTGTGCATGTGACACGCTCACCTGCAGATGTCACAATTCTGTATACACATTTATGCATGTGACACTCCCACCTACCGATGTCACAATACTGTACACACATTTGTGCATGCGACATTCCCACATACAGATGTCACAATACTGTACAAACATTTGTGCGTGACACTCCCACCTACTGATGTCACAATACTGTACACACATTTGTGCATGTGACAGTCCCAACTACAGATGTCACAATACTGTACACACATTTGTGCATGTGACACGCTCACCTGCAGATGTCACAATTCTGTATACACATTTATGCATGTGACACTCCCACTTACCGATGTCACAATACTGTACACACACTTGTGCATGTGACACGCTCACCTGCAGATGTCACAATTCTGTATACACATTTATGCATGTGACACTCCTACTTACCGATTTTACAATACTGTACACACACTTATGAATGTGACACTCTCACCTGCTCATGACACTCCCACCTACTGATTTCACGATACTATACACACATTTGTGCATGTGACACTCCCACATCTGATGTCACAATACTGTACACACATTTATGCATGTGACACTCCTACCTACAGACGTCACAATATGTACACACATTTGTGTATGTGACACTCTCACCTGCAGATGTCATAATTCCGTATACACATTTATGCATGTGACACTCCCACTTACCGATGTCACAATACTGTACACACACTTATGTATGTGACACTCACCTACTCATGTCACAATACTGTACACACACTTGTGCATGTGACACGCTCACCTGCAGATGTAACAATTCTGTATACACATTTATGCATGTGATACTCCCACTTACTGATGTCACAATACTGTACAGACACTTATGAATATGACACTCCCACCTACTGATTTCACAGTACTATACACACATTTGTGCATGTGAAACTCTCACATCTGATGTCACAATACTGTACACATGTTTGTGCATGTGACACTCCCACCTACAGATGTCACAATACTGTTCACACATTTGTACATGTGACACTCCCCCCTACTGATGTTACAATACTGTACGCACACTTGTGCATGTGACACGCTCACCTGCAGATGTCACACTTCTGTATACACATTTATGCATGTGACACTCCCACTTACCGATGTCACAATACTGTCCACACACTTGTGCATGTGACACGCTCACCTGCAGATGTCACAATTCTGTATACACATTTATGCATGTGACACTCCTACTTACCGATTTTACAATACTGTACACACACTTATGAATGTGACACTCTCACCTGCTCATGACACTCCCACCTACTGATTTCACGATACTATACACACATTTGTGCATGTGACACTCCCACATCTGATGTCACAATACTGTACACACATTTATGCATGTGACACTCCTACCTACAGACGTCACAATATGTACACACATTTGTGTATGTGACACTCTCACCTGCAGATGTCATAATTCCGTATACACATTTATGCATGTGACACTCCCACTTACCGATGTCACAATACTGTACACACACTTATGTATGTGACACTCACCTACTCATGTCACAATACTGTACACACACTTGTGCATGTGACACGCTCACCTGCAGATGTAACAATTCTGTATACACATTTATGCATGTGATACTCCCACTTACTGATGTCACAATACTGTACAGACACTTATGAATATGACACTCCCACCTACTGATTTCACAGTACTATACACACATTTGTGCATGTGAAACTCTCACATCTGATGTCACAATACTGTACACATGTTTGTGCATGTGACACTCCCACCTACAGATGTCACAATACTGTTCACACATTTGTACATGTGACACTCCCCCCTACTGATGTTACAATACTGTACGCACACTTGTGCATGTAACACTCCAACATACAGATGTCACAGTACTCTACACACTTTTATGCATGTAATACTCCCACCTCCTAATGTCACAATACTGTACACACATTTGCGCATGTCACACTCCCACTTACTGATGTCACAATACTGTACACATTTATGCATGTGACACTCTCACCTACTGATGTCACAATACTGTACACAAATTTGTACATGTGACACTCTCACCGACAGATGTCACAATAATGTACACAAATTGTACATGTGACACTCTCACCGACACATGTCACAATAATGCACACACATTTGTGCATGTGACACTCCCATCCAATGATATCACAATACTGTACATGCATTTGTGCATGTGACACTCCCACCTCCTGATTTCACAATACTATACACACGTTTGTGCATGTGACACTCCAACATACAGATGTCACAATACTGTACACACATTTATGCATCTGACACTCCCACCTACATATGTAACAATACTGTACACACATTAATGCATGTGACAGTCCCACATACTGATGTCACAATACTGTACACGCATTTGTGCACGTGACACTCCCATGTACAGATGTCACAGTACTCTACACACATTATGGATGTGACACTCCCACATACTGATGTTACTATACTGTACATACAGTTGTGCATGTGATACTCTCACCTGCAGATGTCACAATACTGTACACACATTTTTGCATGTGACATTCCCACATACAGATGTCACAGACTATATACACATTTGTTCAGGTCACACTCCCACCTACGGATGTTACAATACTGTACACACATTTGTGCATGTGACACTACCATCTACTGTTTTCACAATACTGTACAAACATTTGTGCGTGACAGTCCCACCTACTGATGTCACAATACTGTACACAAATTTGTACATGTGACACTCTCACCGACAGATGTCACAATAATGTACACAAATTTATACGTGTGACACTCTCACCGACACATGTCACAATAATGCACACACATTTGTGCATGTGACAGTATCACCTACTGATGTCACAATACTGTATACACATTTGTACATGTGAAACTCCCACATATGATGTCACAATACTGTACACACACTTGTGCATGTGACACGCTCACCTGCAGATGTCGCAATACTGTACACACATTTGTGCATGTGACACGCTCACCTGCAGATGTAACAATTCTGTATACACATTTATGCATGTGACACTCCCACCTACTGATGTCACAATACTATACACGCATTTGTGCATGTGACACTCTCATGTACAGATGTCACAATACTGTACACACATTTGTGCATGTGACACTCTCACCTGCAGATGTCACAATACTGTACACACATTTATGCATGTGACATTCCCACATACAGATGTCACAATACTGTACACACATTTGTGCATGTGATACTCCAGCATACACATGTCACAATACTATACACACATTTGTGCATGTGACACTTCAGCATACAGATGTCACAATACTATACACACATTTGTTCATGTGACACTCCCACCTACAGATGTCAAAATACTGTACACACATTTGTGCATGTGACACTCCCCTATACCGATGTTACAATACAGTACACACACTTGTGCATGTGACACTCCAACATACAGATGTCACAATACTGTACACACATTTATGCATGTGACACTCCCACCTACTGATGTTACAATACTGTACACACATTTATGCATGTGACACTCAAACCTACTCATGTCACAATACTGTACACACATTTATGCATGTGACACTCCCACCTATTGATGTCACAGTACTGTACACACATTTATGCATGTGACATTCCCACATACAGATGTCACAATACTGTACACACATTTATGCATGTGACACTCCCACCTACTGATGTTACAATACTGTACACACATTTATGTATGTGACACTCCCACCTACTGATGTTACAATACTGTACACACATTTATGCACGTGACACTCAAACCTACTCATGTCACAATACTGTACACACATTTATGCATGTGACAGTCCCACCTACTGATGTCACAGTACTGTACACACATTCGTGCATGTGACACACCAGCATACACATGTCACAATACAGTAAACACATTTATGCATGTGACACTCCAGCATACAGATGTCACAATACTATACACACATTTGTACATGTCACACTCCCACCTACAGATGTCACAATACTTTATACACATTTATGCGTGTGACACTGCAACCTACTGATGTTACAATACTGTTCACACATTTGTGCATGTGACACTCCAGCATACAGATGTCACTATACTGTACACACATTTGGGCATGTGATCCTCCCACCTACAGATGTCACAATGCTGTACAAACATTTGTGCGTGACAGTCCCACCTACTGATGTCACAATACTGTACACACATTTGTACATGTGACACTCTCACCAACAGATGTCTCAATAATGTACACACATTTGTACATGTGACACTCTCACCAACACGTCACAATACTGTACACACATTTATGCATGTGACAGTCCCACCTACTGATGTCACAATACTGTACACGCATTTGTGCATGTGACACTCTCATGTACAGATGACACAGTACTGTACACACATTTATGCATGTGACATTCCCACATACTGATGTCACAATACTGTACACACATTTGTTCATGTGACAGTCCCACCTACTGATGTCACAATACTGTACAAACATTTGTGCGCGACATTCCCACAAACCGATGTCACAATACTGTCCACCATCTGTACATGTGACACACTTACCGACAGATGTCACAATACTATACACACATCTGTGCATGTGACACTCCAATCCACTGATGTTACAATACTGTACACACATTTGTGCATGTGACACTCCCACCTACAGCTGTCGCAATACTGTAAACACATTCATGCCTGTAACACTCCCAACTACTGATGTCACAATACTGTACAAACATTTGTGCATGACAGTCCCACCAACAGATGTCACAATACTATACACAAATTTGTACATGTGACACTCTCACTGACAGATGTCACAATAATGTACACTCATTATTGCATGTGACAGTCCCACCTATTGATGTCACACTACTGCAAACACATTTGTGCATGTGACACTCCCACCTACTGATGTCACAATACTGTACACGCATTTGTGCGTGACACTCCCACCTACTGATGTCACAATACTGTACACAAATTTGTACATATGACACTCTCACTGACAGATGTCACAATACTGTACACGCATTTGTGCATGTGACACTCCTACCTACAGACGTCACAATACTGTACACATATTTGTGTATGTGACACTCTCACCGGCAGATGTCATAATTCCGTATACACATTTGTGCATGTGACACTCTCACCTGCAGATGTCACAATACTGTACACACATTTATGCATGTGACACTCCTACCTACAGACGTCACAATATGTACACACATTTGTGCATGTGACACTCCCACCTACAGACGTCACAATACTGTACACATATTTGTGTATGTGACACTGTCACCTGCAGATGTCATAATTCCATATACACATTTATGTATGTGACACTCCCACTTACCGATATCACAATACTGTACACACATTTGTGCATGTGACACGCTCACCTGCAGATGTAACAATTCTGTATACACATTTATGCATGTGACACTCCCACTTACTGATGTCACAATACTGTACAGACACTTATGAATATGACACTCTCACCTACTGATTTCACAGTACTATACACACATTTGTGCATGTGACACTCCCCCCTACTGATGTTACAATACTGTACGCACACTTGTGCATGTGACACTCCAACATACAGATGTCACAGTACTCTACACACTTTTATGCATGTCATACTCCCACCTACTAATGTCACAATACTGTACACACATTTGTACATGTCACACTCCCACCTACTGATTTCACAATACTATACACATGTTTGTGCATGTGACACACCCGCATAGTGATGTTACAATACTGTACACACACTTGTGCATGTGACACTCCAACATACAGATGTCACAATACTGTACACACATTTATGCATCTGACACTCCCACCTACATATGTAACAATACTGTACACACATTAATGCATGTGACAGTCCCACATACTGATGTCACAATACTGTACACGCATTTGTGCATGTGACACTCCCACCTACTGATGTTACAATACTCTACACACATTATGTATGTGACACTCCCACCTACTGATGTTACTATACTGTACATAGAGTTGTGCATGTGACATTCCCACATACAGATGTCACAATACTGTACACACATTTGTGCATGTGACATTCCACCTGCTGATGTCACAATACTGTACACACATTTATGCATGTGACACTACCATCTCCTGTTTTCACAATACTGTACAAACATTTGTGCGTGACAGTCCCACCTATTGATGTCACAATACTGTACACAAATTTGTACATGTGACACTCTCACCGACAGATGTCACAATAATGTACACAAATTTATACATGTGACACTCTCACCGACACATGTCACAATAATGCACACACATTTGTGCATGTGACAGTATCACCTACTGATGTCACAATACTGTATACACATTTGTACATGTGAAACTCCCACATATGATGCCACAATACTGTACACACTTATGTCCATGTGACACTCCCCTACTGACGTTACAATACTGTACACACACTTTTGCATGTGACACGCTCACCTGCAGATGTCACAATTCTGTATACACATTTATGCATGTGACACTCCCACTTACCGATGTCACAATACTGTACACACATTTATGAATGTGACACTCTCACCTGCTCATGACACTCCCACCTACTGATTTCACAGTCCTCTAGACACATTTGTGCATGTGACAGTCCCACCTACTGATGTCACAATACTGTATACACATTTGTACATGTGAAACTCCCACATCTGATGTCACAATACTGTACACACACTTGTGCGTGTGACACGCTCACCTGCAGATGTCGCAATACTGTACACACATTTGTGCATGTGACACGCTCACCTGAAGATGTAACAATTCTGTATACACATTTATGCATGTGACACTCCCACCTACTGATGTTACAATACTGTACACACATGTATGCATCTGACACTCCCACCCACACATGTAACAATATTGGACACACATTTATGCATGTGACAGTCCCACCTACTGATGTCACAATACTGTACACGCATTTGTGCATGTGACACTCTCATGTACAGATGTCACAGTACTCTATACACATTTATGCATGTGACACTCCACATACTGATGTTACTATACTGTACACACAGTTGTGCATGTGACACTCTCATCTGCAGATGTCACAATACTGTACACACATTTATGCATGTGACATTCCCACATACAGATGTCACAATACTGTACACACATTTGTGCATGTGACACTCCAGCATACACATGTCACAATACTATACACACATTTGTGCATGTGACACTTCAGCATACAGATGTCACAATACTATACACACATTTGTTCATGTGACACTCACACCTACAGATGTCAAAATACTGTACACACATTTGTGCATGTGACACTCCCCATACCGATGTTACAATACAGTACACACACTTGTGCATGTGACACTCCAACATACAGATGTCACAATACTGTACACACATTTATGTATGTGACACTCCCACCTACTGATGTTACAATACTGTACACACATTTATGCATGTGACACTCAAACCTACTCATGTCACAATACTGTACACACATTTATGCATGTGACACTCCCACCTATTGATGTCACAGTACTGTACACACATTTATGCATGTGACATTCCCACATACAGATGTCACAATACTGTACACACATTTATGCATGTGACTCTCCCACCTACTGATGTTACAATACTGTACACACATTTATGTATGTGACACTCCCACCTACTGATGTTACAATACTGTACACACATTTATGCATGTGACACTCAAACCTACTCATGTCACAATACTGTACACACATTTATGCATGTGACAGTCCCACCTACTGATGTCACAGTACTGTACACACATTCGTGCATGTGACACACCAGCATACACATGTCACAATACTGTACACACATTTATGCATGTGACACTCCAGCATACAGATGTCACAATACTATACACACATTTGTTCATGTCACACTCCCATCTACAGATGTCACAATACTGTACACACACTTGTGCATGTGACACTCCCACCTACAGACGTCAAAATACTGTACACACATTTGTGCATGTGACACTCCCCCATACCGATGTTACAATACAGTACACACACTTGTGCATGTGACACTCCAACATACAGATGTCACAATACTGTACACACATTTATGTATGTGACACTCCCATCTACTGATGTTATAATACTGTACACACATTTATGCATTGACTCTCAAACCTACTCATGTCACAATACTGTACACACATTTATGCATGTGACAGTCCCACATACTGATGTCACAATACTGTGCACACATTTGTACATGTGACTTTCTCACCGACAGATGTCAAAATAATGTACACACAATTGTGCATGTGACACTCTCACCTACAGATATCACAATACTGTATACAGATTTATGCATGTGACACTGCAACCTACTGATGTTACAATACTGTTCACACATTTGTGCATGTAACTCTCCAGCATACAGATGTCACTATACTATACACACATTTGTGCATGTGACACTCCCACCTACAGATGTCACAATACTGTACACAAATTTGTACATGTGACACTCTCACCAACAGATGTCTCAATAATGTACACAAATTTGTACATGTGACACTCTCACCAACACGTCACAATACTGTACACACATTTATGCATGTGACAGTCCCACCTACTGATGTCACAATACTGTACACGCATTTGTGCATGTGACACAACAGCATACACATGTCACAATACTATAATCACATTTGTGCATGTGACAGTCCCACCTACTGATGTCACAATACTGTGCACACATTTGTACATGTGACTTTCTCACCGACAGATGTCACAATAATGTACACACATTTGTGCATGTGACACTCTCACCGACAGATGTCACAATACTGTACACACATTTATGCATGTGACACTCTCACCCACAGATATCACAATACTGTACACACATTTATGCATGTGACACTGCAACCTACTGATGTCACAATACTGTACAAACATTTGTGCGCGACATTCCCACAAACCGATGCCACAATACTGTCCACCATTTGTACATGTGACACACTTACCGACAGATGTCACAATACTGTACACGCATTTGTGCATGTGACACTCCAACATACAGATGTCGCAATACTATACACACATCTGTGCATGTGACACTCCCATCTACTGATGTTACAATACTGTCCACCATTTGTACATGGGACACTCCCACCCACAGATGTCACAGTACTGTACACGCATTTGTGCATGTGACTCTCCAACATACAGATGTCACAATACTGTACACACATTTGTGCATGTGACACTCCCACCTACTGATGTTACAATACTGTACACAAATTTGTACATGTGACACTCTCACCAACACGTCACAATACTGTACACACATTTATGCATGTGACAGTCCCACCTACTGATGTCACAATACTGTACACGCATTTGTGCATGTGACACAACAGCATACACATGTCACAATACTATAATCACATTTGTGCATGTGACAGTCCCACCTACTGATGTCACAATACTGTGCACACATTTGTACATGTGACTTTCTCACCGACAGATGTCACAATAATGTACACACATTTGTGCATGTGACACTCTCACCTACAGATGTCACAATACTGTATACACATTTATGCATGTGACACTGCAAACTACAGATGTTACAATACTGTACACACATTTATGCATGTGACACTCTCACCCACAGATATCACAATACTGTACACACATTTATGCATGTGACACTGCAACCTACTGATGTCACAATACTGTACAAACATTTGTGCGCGACATTCCCACAAACCGATGCCACAATACTGTCCACCATTTGTACATGTGACACACTTACCGACAGATGTCACAATACTGTACACGCATTTGTGCATGTGACACTCCAACATACAGATGTCGCAATACTATACACACATCTGTGCATGTGACACTCCCATCTACTGATGTTACAATACTGTCCACCATTTGTACATGGGACACTCCCACCCACAGATGTCACAGTACTGTACACGCATTTGTGCATGTGACTCTCCAACATACAGATGTCACAATACTGTACACACATTTATGTATGTGACACTCCCACCTACTGATGTTACAATACTGTACACACATTTATGCATGTGACACTCAAACCTACTCATGTCACAATACTGTACACACATTTATGCATGTGACAGTCCCACCTATTGATGTCACAGTACTGTACACACATTTATGCATGTGACATTCCCACATACAGATGTCACAATACTGTACACACATTTATGCATGTGACACTGCAACCTACTGATGTCACAATACTGTACAAACATTTGTGCGCGACATTCCCACAAACCGATGCCACAATACTGTCCACCATTTGTACATGTGACACACTTACCGACAGATGTCACAATACTGTACACGCATTTGTGCATGTGACACTCCAACATACAGATGTCGCAATACTATACACACATCTGTGCATGTGACACTCCCATCTACTGATGTTACAATACTGTCCACCATTTGTACATGGGACACTCCCACCCACAGATGTCACAGTACTGTACACGCATTTGTGCATGTGACTCTCCAACATACAGATGTCACAATACTGTACACACATTTGTGCATGTGACACTCCCACCTACAGCTGTCGCAATACTGCAAACACATTCATGCCTGTAACACTCCCATCTACTGATGTCACAATACTGTACAAACATTTGTGCGTGACAGTCCCACCTACTGATGTCACAATACTGTACACAAATTTGTACACGTGACACTCTCACTGACAGATGTCACAATACTGTACATGCATTTGTGCATGTGACACTCCAACATACAGATGTCACAATACTGTACACACATTTGTGCGTGACAGTCCCACCCACTGATGTCACAATAATGTACACAAATTTGTACATGTGACACTCTCACTGACAGATGTCACAATAATGTACACTCATTATTGCATGTGACAGTCCCATCTATTGATGTCACACTACTGCAAACACATTTGTGCATGTGACACTCCAACCTACAGATGTCAGAATACTGTACACACATTTGTGCATGTGAAACTCCCAGCTACTGAAGTTACAATACTGTACACGCATTTGTGCATGTGACACTCCCATCTACTGTTTTCACAATACTATACAAACATTTGCGCGTGACAGTCTCACCTACTGATGTCACAATACTGTACTCGCATTTGTGCATGTGGCACTCCCATCTACAGATGTAACAATACTATACACACATTTATGTATGTGACACTCCCACCTACTGATGTTACAATACTGTATATACATTTGTGCATGTGACACTCCATCCTACAGGTATCACAATACTATACACACATTTGTGGATGTGACACTCCCATCCATTGATGTCACAATACTGTACACATATTTGTGCATATGACTCTTCAGCATACAAATGTCACAATACTATACACACATTTGTTCATGTGACACTCCCACCTACAAATGTCACAACACTGTACACACATTTGTACATGTGACACTCTCACCGACAGATGTCAAAATAATGTACACACAACTGTGCATGTGACACTGCAACCTACAGATGTTACAATACTGTACACACAGTTGTGCATGTGACACTTTTACCTACAGATATCACAATACTGTATACACATTTATGCATGTGACACTCCCACCTACAGATGTCACAATATTGTACACACATTTGGGCATGTGACACTCCCACCTACAGATGTCACAATACTGTACAAACATTTTTTTTAGATTAGATTAGACTTACAGTGTGGAAACAGGCCCTTCGGCCCAACAAGTCCACACTGACCCGCCGAAGCGCAACCCACCCATACCCCTACATTTACCCCTTACCTAACACTACGGGCAATTTAGCATGGCCAATTCACCTGACCTGCACATCTTTGGACTGTGGGAGGAAACCGGAGCACCCGGAGGAAACCCACGCAGACACGGGGAGAACGTGCAAACTCCACACAGTCAGTGGCCTGAGTTGGGAATTGAACCCGGGTCTACAGGCGCTGTGAGGCAGCAGTGCTAACCACTGTGCCACCATGCCGCCACGTTGTGCATGACAGTCCCACGTACAGATGTCACAATACTGTACACAAATTTGTATATGTGACTTTCTCACCAAGAGATGTCATAATAATGTACACACAATTGTGCATGTGACAGTCCCACCTACTGATGTCACAATACTGTACACACATTTGTGCATGTGACACTCTCACCTACTGATGTTACAATACTGTTCACACATTTGTGCATGTGAGACTGCCACCTACAGATGTCACAATACTGTACAAACATTTGTGCGTGACAGTCCCACCTACTGATGGCACAATACTGTACACACATTTGTACATGTGACTTGCTCACCGACAGGTGTCACAATAATGTACACACATTTGTGCATGTGACTCTCCCACCTACTGATGTCACAATACTGTATACACATTTGTGCGCGATATTCCCACATACTAATGTCACAATACTGTACACACATTTGTGTGTGACATTCTCACATATTGATGTCACAATACTGTACTACGTTTGTACATGTGACACACTTACCGACAGATGTCACAATACTGTACACACATTTATGCATGTGACTCTCCCACCTATTGATGTCACAATACTGTATACACATTTGTGCGCGATATTCCCACATACTAATGTCACAATACTGTCCACCATTTGTACATGTGACACACCCATCTTCAGATGTCACAATACTGTCCACCATTTGTACATGTGACACTCCCACCTGAAGATGTCACAATACTGAATGCACATTTGTGCATGACAGTCCCACCTACTGGTGTCACACTCCCCCTAGTCCCTCCTCCCTACCTTTTATCTTAGCCTGCTTGGCTCTCTCTCTTATTCCTGATGAAGGACTTATGCTCGAAACGTCGAATTCTCTATTCCTGAGATGCTGCCTGGCCTGCTGTGCTTTAACCAGCAACACATTTGCAGCTGTGATCTCCAGCATCTGCAGACCTCATTTTTGACTCGAAGATTTTAACCTACTGTGAATCCTCTTACAAGGATGCCTTCCTTGAAGAAGCTCTCTTCCTCCCTCTACAAGGATTTCAGTGAGTCCCTCTCTCACTGCACCCCCCAGGTCATCTCCTCTGCACAGAAACTCTTCAGCCACGTTACCTCTCCGCCCCCACCCCACTCCGGCCTATCACCCTCACCTTGACCTCCTTCCACCTATCCCACCTCCATCGCCCCTCCCCCTAGTCCCTCCTCCCTACCTTTTATCTTAGCCTGCTTGGCTCTCTCTCTTATTCCTGATGAAGGGCTTATGCTCGAAACGTCGAATTCTCTATTCCTGAGATGCTGCCTGGCCTGCTGTGCTTTAACCAGTAACACATTTGCAGTCACAATACTGTACACACATTTATGCATGTGACACTTTCCTCCTACAGATGTCACAATACTGTCCACGCATTTGTGCATGTGACACTCTCACCTACACATGTCGCAATACTGTACACACATTTGTACAGGTGACACTCTCACCGACAGACGTCACCATACTGCACACACATTTGTGCATGTGACACTCCCACCTACAGACGTCACAATACTGCACACACATTTATGCATGTGACACTCCCACCTACAAATGTCACAATACTGTACACACATTTATGCACGTGAAACTCTCCTTCTACAGATATCACAATACTGTACACACATTTATGCATGTGACACTCTCACCTACAGACGTCACAATAATGTACACACATTTGTGCATGTGACACTCTCACCTACAGATGTCACAATACTATACATACATTTGTGCATGTGACACTCCCTCCTACAGATGTCACAATACTGTCCACGCATTTGTACATGTGACACTCTCACCTACACATGTCGCAACACTGTACACACATTTGTACAGGTGACACTCCCACCTACAAACGTCACAATACTGTACACACACTTATGCATGTGACACTCCCACGTACAGACGTCACAATACTGTACACACATTTCTGCATGTGACACTTTCCTCCTACAGATGTCACAATACTGTCCACGCATTTGTGCATGTGACACTCTCACCTACACATGTCGCAATACTGTACACACATTTGTACAGGTGACACTCTCACCGACAGACGTCACCATACTGCACACACATTTGTGCATGTGACACTCCCACCTACAGACGTCACAATACTGCACACACATTTATGCATGTGACACTCCCACCTACAAATGTCACAATACTGTACACACATTTATGCACGTGAAACTCTCCTTCTACAGATATCACAATACTGTACACACATTTATGCATGTGACACTCTCACCTACAGACGTCACAATAATGTACACACATTTGTGCATGTGACACTCTCACCTACAGATGTCACAATACTATACATACATTTGTGCATGTGACACTCCCTCCTACAGATGTCACAATACTGTCCACGCATTTGTACATGTGACACTCTCACCTACACATGTCGCAACACTGTACACACATTTGTACAGGTGACACTCCCACCTACAAACGTCACAATACTGTACACACACTTATGCATGTGACACTCCCACGTACAGACGTCACAATACTGTACACACATTTATGCATGTGGCACTCTTACCTATTGATGCAACAATATTGTACACACATTTGTGCGTGACAGTCCCATCTACTGATGTCACAATACTGTTCACCATTTGTACATGTGACACTCTTACCCACAGATGTCACACTACTCTACACAAATTTATGCATGTGACACTCCCACTTACTGATGTCACAATACTGTACACACATTTGTGCATGTGACACTCCCACCCACTGATGTCACAATACTATACATGCATTTGTGCACATGACACTCTCACCTACTGATGCACAAATGTGTGTACAGTATTGTGACATGTGACACTCTCACCTACCGATGTCACAATAGTGTACACACATTTTTGCATGTGACGCTCCCACCTACTGATGTCACAATAATGTACATGCATTTATGCATGTGATACTCTCACCTACAGATGCACTAATGTGTACAGTATTGTGACATGTGACACTCTCACCTACAGATGTCACAATACTGTACACACATTTGTGCATGTGACACTCCCACCTACAGCTATCACAATGTACACATTTGTGCACGAGATGCTCCCACTGCTCAAGGCAGGTGTCTTTTCTACCTGCAAAAGTGCAGCAGCTGAACTGCATAAGTGACTGGAATCTAACTGAGTGAATAACCTGCACATTTTTAATTCTTGGAAGTCTGATTTCTGCAGGGCCAGCAGACAATATTGACCACAAAGCCAACATTTAACTGAAGGCACGTGGTTTGAGTGTTAGAACCTGAAACTGTAATTTGAATGCAAGAATTAATATAGAACTTGTTTTCCACCTTTTTTGTTAACTGTTCAGAGGTACTCGTTTCTTTGTTTCCGAATGAAGTGTTATCGGCTGAAATGTTTTTAAAGGTTTTGCTTAATTTACACCATGGGCATGCATATATTGTGATCAGAATTATGTTTTATGTTGTATCTGGATGAAAAAAAAGAAATGTGGAATACTAAGAAAATTCAACACTAATTATGAACTCCTATCTACACTCAAAGGCACACTTCCATTTGCATTTCTTGCAAAACTGTCTCTGTAGTGAGAGCTGCCCGGGCACTGTCAGAGTTATGCCAATTCCTGAATATTGACTTGCACCACCAGATGGCACTACTAGTGACCAACCCTATCAGTTTTAACTTTTGTAGCCCTGCCTTGTTTGAAGTTCCCAAAAGAAAGATTTTGTCAATATATAATGTGCTGGTGAATCAATCAAAAATCCATTGTTCAACAAGGCAAGTAATGCTATCACATTGCCTCATGCCAATGAATGACAAATTACTACATTGGAGAGATGTAAACATGGACAAAAGAACTGAACTCCAGAAGTGAGGGGACTGTGGCTGTCATCAATGTCAAAGCAGCACCTGATTGAATGCAGCATCAAGGAACCCTAGCAAAACTAGTAATCTGCGGGAATACATATCACTCATTGAAATTATGCTCAGTTCAAAGGAAGATGGTTGTGGTGTTTGGAGGTCAATCATTTCAGTGCAGGAAGAGTTGCTTCATCAATAGCCTTTCCTCCATCATACGATACCCATTCTCATCTCCTTAGATGCTAAGCAGTCAGTGTTCATGAGCAGCAAGATCTGGAATAAGACCAGACTTGACAAGTGAGATGTGCGCCACAAAAGGGCCAGGCAATGACCATTTCCAGCAAAATGAATCTGACCCTAGCTTATTGCAATTCAATGAAAAAGTTATCACTGAATCCCAAACTATCAAATTCCTGAGGGTTAACATTGACTAGAAGTGGAAATGTTTGGACAAGCCACAGAAATACTGTGGCCACAACAGCAGGTCAAAGACTAGAAATTCAGTGGCAAGTAGTTCTGTCTCTCTACTGCCTGTCCACCCTGTGAAAGCCACATGCCAAGAATGTGGTTGAATACCCTGTACTTGCCTCGATTGGTATGCATACAACCAACTCAACAGCTCAGCACCAATCTGGACAAAGCACCCCACTTAGTTATCTCCCTTCCACCATGTTCAATATTCACTCCCCTCACCACTCATGCACAGTGGCAGTTGTGTGTAATATCTATTCAACTCACTGCAATAACTCAGCAAGACTCCTTAGACAGCACCTTTCAAACCCTTGACCTCTCCTACCCTGAAGAACAATGCATGGGAACATCACCAACTGCAAATTCCCTTCTATGCCACACATCAGCCTGACTTGGAAATATATCACTGTTGCTTCCCTATCACTGGGTCAAACTCCCTTCTTAATAACACTCAAAATGTTTCCATGTTCTGAGGAGTGCAGTCAATAATGCAGCTCACCACCACCTTCTCCAGGACAAGCAAGGATGAGTAATAAATGCTAGCCTAGCCAGTGACACCAACATTGAATGAATGGTTTTGTTTTAACAATTGAGAATGTAGTACATATATTTTCCTCAATGGGATTCCCAATACCCAGCGTGTCACTGCTGATGCCCATATCTCTTCCACGGGCACACAATTCCTGCACCGTCATGAGCCACAAAATTGTTGCTCTCATGAAATCAAGGTTATAGAAGCAAGTATGAACTGCCAGATTACAGCAATGATGGTCTCATTTTAAAAGTCCCTATATCGGCAGGATGATTTGAATAAGGTTTGCTGCTGAATGCCAGTGTTACTTTCTTAGATTAGATTAGATTACTTACAGTGTGGAAACAGGCCCTTTTGGCCCAACAAGTCCATATTGACCCGCCAAAGCGCAACCCACCCAGACCCATTCCCCTAAATTTACCCCTGACCCAACACTATGGGCAATTTAGCACAGCCAATTCACCTGACCCGCACATCTTTGGACTGTGGGAGGAAACCGGAGCACCCGGAGGAAACCCATGCAGACACAGGGAGAATGTGCAAACTCCACACAGTCAGTCACCCGAGGCAGGAATTGAACGCGGGTCTCTGTCGCTGTGAGGCAGCAGTGCTAACCACTGTGCCACCATGCCGCCCATCAAGCCCTGGTTAATGGCACCTTTGAGACTGAGCAGAATGAGGAACATACATCTGGTAGAGGCATCCTAAAACATACAAAGACCTGGCTAGCATTATCTTAGTTGCTCAAATTGACATAGAAAGTCATAAGCTTGTCAAAATTTCAAAACTCATCTCGCTTGCTGACTTGCATGACTTTGTCATTTCAAGAACAGCTGTAAAACTAGAAGACTTCCCTACCTTTCAGTATAGCAAAAGAGGCACAGGATAGAGTCACAAGTGTTTCCTATTACTGCGGGCAGTGAGATAGCTCTCACAGAAAGAACATTTACCGAAGCATCACATCTGGCCAATTTAGGCTACTTCCATGGTACAGTTCTTGCTCACTTTCCAGGACATTTAATGATGTATGTTATGTCATGGGGTATGTTACTGAATGAAGAGACGTTGGAGTGCAGGTTTATAGGTCCTCGAAAGTGGAGTGACAGGTAGACAGGATTGTGATAAAGGCATTTGGTGTGCTTGCCTTTACTGGTCGGTGCAATGAGTCATGGAGTTTGGAGGTCATGTTGCGGTTGTACAGGACACTTTTAGAATACTGCATTCAATTCTGGTCTTGCTGCTATAGGAAAGATGTTGCTCAACGTGAAAGGGTTCAGAAAAGATTGAGAAGGATGTTGACAGGATTGGAGGGTTTGAGCTATAGGGAGAGGCTGAAAACACTGGGGCTGTTTTCCCTGGAGGCTGAAGGGTGACCTTATAGAAGTTTATAAAATCATGAGCAGTATAGAAAGGGTGAATAGCCAAGGTCCTTTCCCCAGGATGGGGAAGTCCAAAAGTAAAGAGCATGGGGTGAAAGTGAGAGGGGAAAGATCTAAGAGGAATTCTTTTCACACAGAGGGTGGTGTGTGAGTCAAAGGAGCTGCCAGAGGTGGTGGAGGCTGGTACAATTCCAGCATTTAAAAGGCATCTGGATAGGTAAATGCATAGGAAGGGTTTGGAGGGATATGGGCCAAGTGCTGGCAAATAGATTAATTTCGGATACCTGGTCGACATGGACGAGTTGGAATGAAAGGTCTGTTTCTGTGCTGTATATCTCTATAAGACTATGACTTGACATGATCTGAGTAGTTAGTCAACCCTCCTCCCCAAAACTCTTTCCTACCATTCAGCATTCTGGTCACATTCTCTGTAGTGTTATGGAATATTTAGTACATGAAAGAGGTGTGTCAGTTCAAGTTGTTCATGGGCTCAGACGTAACTCACAAAACAGAACTTCCTTGATAAATATTATGAGGGTTATACTGTACCTTCATTCAGAGAAAAAGTGCACAAATGACTGATTGAGGAAACAAATTACTGAGTAAGTAATGAATGTAGGGAAAGATAAGAAATTCCAGAAAGAATTGATCAAAACAACCATATTGCTGCAAATTCTTTTGGAGACATCTTTGTCAAAAGGCTGTTTTTTTTTTCCCACAGGTCAAAAACTAAGCAAGTTATTGGCTTGTTTGGGCAGCCAAAAACTCCTCAAACTCCTTGTTTAGAATACTGATTCATCGGTCTGTCTGTGGAAACAGATTTCAGAGAAAGACTAAGACAGGGGACTTTCAACAAAGAACCTGTACTTAGGTCCCTTTGTATCTAAGCGGGTGCCATAAGTGGTGACTTGTGAACTTTTCACTGTACTCACGAGTACATGTGACCATATAACTAATTCCAATTCTTACCAAACTAACTTTACCAAAGCAGAAGGTGTGAAGATAAATGCATGAAGATAAATAAGTAAAATATTCCTAAGATTGCGAAGATGTACAACCCTCAAAGTGAATAAATTTCTCTTCTCAGTACTACCTGCCTGATTCCTATCTTGATATCTTAGCTCTCGATCCTTCAACCAGGATCTACCCACCTGTCATGTCCTCCGACAACTGACCACTCTTGACAGCAGTGTTGTGTCTCGGTGATGCAATGACTTCCTGAAACTCATCGAGATCCTGCGCTTATCTACAGCATGATTTGGAGATGCCGGTGATGGACTGGAGTGTTAAAAGTTAAAAACCACAACCAACTGATGAAGCAGCAGTGCTCTGAAACCTAGAGCTTCCAAATAAACCAGTTGGACTATAACCTGGTATTGTATGATTTTTAATTTTATCTTCAGCAATTATGTCAGGAAGATAGCTCAGAAGATCAAAAGCAGAAACTGCCTACTAAATAGGTTCGCAGGTTTAATTTGGAGACAGAGTGGGTCAATGTTACACAGCTCACCTCTACTTTGATAGGAAACGGTGTACTGCTGTGTACTATCTTTACAACAAGCCCCTTCCTCATTATCGGCCTGATGAGTGACGGTTTAGCAGCAAGCTACCATTTCATTTCTAGTGCAGAAACTTTATTTGTCCCATAAAAGGATACTTAGGAGCTGAGCACATGTCAGGATGAAGGAATAACCCACTGATTATTTGTGGTGCAGCTGAGAACACCATATATCTATTGAATTTCCCTTCATCTCATCTACCACATGAATTTTCCAAACTTCAGAATGCACAGAATACTAGATAATTAATTCCTAAACTGATTGATCTTTGCTTTCATCCCAGAAACGACAATATTGATTCAATATGATTTATTACCACAGTTCATAAAGTTTAGAAAAACAAAATAACAAAACAACATTTGCAACAATGCCATCCAGCCATTTTCTAAATAACAACTGTGAGCCAAAAATGCTTTTTTCTCTCTACCAGTTACATCGTACAAGATCAAAATTTACTGCCATTTACTTGTATTCTAAAGTAATTTGTGCCAATAACTTGTAACTTAAACAAATCAGCTATAAGAAATATAGGCATTTAATGAAAGTTTAAGAGTCAACAGACTTTCATTGAGTTGTTGAAATTATCTGTCAATCCCAAACTTGTTCATTATAGACCTCAAACAGAGTAAAATACTTCAAACCACATTACTGCAGTTTAATTTATTGTTCAAAGTTCTCTTTGTTCACATTTGGAATTGTGTGTTTTCTGAGGCAGAGTAATGATCAAGTGTCCTTCATCGTTAAATTTACTGCATTCAGTTTGCACTTCCACTATATCAATAGTATTTAAGACAGTCAATGTTAACATCACAGTATGTTTCTGTTGTGCTTTGGGGTTGGTTTTGACCATCTGCCACAAAAAGAACCATGAAGAATAACTTTCAGGGCTGAAAACCAATTCTGGAAAGTTCACAAAATTATAAAATAGTCATTCGCAAGATTTGTGAAGGTTTGTAGCTCAGGTTGAGGTTTGGGGTGTAGGTTTGCTCGCTGAGCTGTAGGTTTCATATCCAGACATTTCATTACCTGGCTAGGTAACATCATCAGTGTCGACCTCCAAGTGACCTCCAAGCTGGATATCAAATCTACAGCTCAGCAAGCAAACCTAAACATAAACCTCAACCAGAGCTAAAAACCTTCACAAACCTTACGAAAACCTATGGGCGCAACATGCTACAACTGGCCCGAAGATGGGAAAGGAATGCCATCTGAGAAAGTTCCACCCGCGAACAATTGTACTTCCTGCCACTTGGAGGTCACCACTGATGATGTTACCTGGCCAGGTAATGAAACACCTGGATATTAAACCTACAGCTCAGCGAGCAAACCTACACGCTACAAAATAGTCAATCAGACACCCATTATTTCTTTTCCCAGTCAGCTCGTGTGTATAAACCATTGTCAATGAATTAACCCTGCCAATGTTGGACTGCATGCTTGTAATTATTTTCTAAATCAAACACATTTTTGCTAGAAATTGCATAAAAGCTGTTAAGGTCATAAACGGCCTGGACTTCTCCAGTGGAACACATCTGATACCATTATTTTCAGCCACTTGTTTGTGAATAACTTTCTCTCTCTCTTGCCTCCCTACCCTGCCCACACCTCCCTCCAGATTTCAGGAGTCTTGGTGGTCTGTTCATACCTACAATAGGGTTTCAGGTGTCATCGACAATCAAACCTGATGGCTTCCACTGAAGTACAATACGTTTCCTTAATTCCAACAGCACTGAAACTATACTTGTATCATTTCTTTAAGTTCATGGTTTAAAACATTCTGATGAGGGATTCCTTTCCACCAGTTAGCACTAATGAATTATTGGGGAGTTGGACACAATGCAAGCTAGGCATTGGCACAAGTCAGAGTCGGAAAAGCATCCTTCTAATGAAATGTTTAATTCGTTTGAAGTGTTTTGGCATGAACTGCTGATGCTAATTCAGAAGTTCAGCCTGAAAAGGTGAGTATTAAACACCAAATCGAACATGTGCACATGCTTTCTGCCTACCACACAGTAGGCATAAGGAAGTAGACTGTGCCCAAAATAAAGGCATGGTACTATCAAATCTTTATGTTACCTTACCTAAACAAAACCTTCCAGCATATTGTATTGCTCAACAATTATGTAGATGGTTCCATTAATAATATTTCCAACCTTTTTTGGGTAGGTGTTATTAACAGGTTTTTGGTGAAATGTTAAAATGCATATTACTTTCAATTTCTTAACAGTCTTTCTATAAATAGCTGTGTATGAACCTTTGCTTCAGTAAAGACAATTACCGTGAAAGTAACACATTTCTGTACCCTTTCTCTTTCCCTTTTTTGTTCCTGTTTGCAGGATGCATCATCCTAAGAAAGAGCAGAAATGGGTTCATATCACATGTTTCCTTCAACAATTTCCCCCTTTTCTAATAATAGCAAACCTCTAAACCATGTGACCCAGACTTTTGAAAGACAATTACAGACTGCAAAGTTGTTGTCATAGAGCTCAGGGTTCCAGTTACAAATTGTGATTGCCTGGTATGCATACATTTACATGCACACTCACACACATTTCAGTCCTGTATGCATACTGGGTTTACTAAAATGCATTCATAACATTATGACAAAATGTTAAAATGCTCAGTGAGGAGCAGTTTGTTTCCACCAGGGTCACTCAGTTCTCAATCTCATTACAGTCTTGGGTCAAACATGGACAAAGGAGCAGCATTCCATTGGTGAGGTGAGAGTGTCAGCCCGTGACATCAAGGCTATATTCGACAGAGTGTGACATCAAGGACCCCTAACAAAATTAGAACATATGGCAATCAGGGAAATACACACTATACTTCTATTATTTCTTTAAGTTCATGTTTTAAAACATTCTGATGTGGGATTCCTTTCCACCAGTTCGCACTAATGAATTACTTGGTGAGTTGGGCACATTGCAAGCTAAGCACTGGCACATTGGAGTCATACCCAGCACATAGGATGATGTTTGTAGTCTTTTGGAAATTAGTTACTCAGTCCCAGGGCATCTATGCAGGAGTTCCTCAGAATAGTATTTTAGCCCAACCATCTTCACCTGCTCCATCAATGATCTTCCCTACATCATAAAGTCAGAAGTGGGGATGTTTGCCAACGATTGCACAATATCCAGCTGTCCATATTCAAAGACAACAAATCTGGACAATATCTGGGCTTTGGCTAACGAATGGTAAGTAACATTTGTCCCACATAAATGCTAGGCAATGACCATCTCCAAACAGAGACAATCTAACTACTATCCCTTAACATTCAAAGGTACACTTAACCATTCACTATCGATATCCAGAAAGTCAGCTGGACTCGCCACATAAAAACAGTGGCTACAAGAGCAGGTCAGAGGCTAGGAATACTGCAGCAAGTAACTCACCTCAAATGATGGGATGCCTTGAGCCAGCATTCACCCCCTCTGAAGTTGTTACATCTACCTTCTGCATCACTGAAATGACAATGTTAGTGATTCTAACATCAATGATCTGCTGCAATTTGCCTGTGACTAACAGTTGATGCATCAGCACATTCACTCAGCATGCAGTGCTTATATGTGAAGAAAGGTTTGGAAATGAGATGTAGTTGGAGTTTTCAAACTCATACATCATGTATTTGCCCTTTCAATGTCCTTATGTCCAGCAAAAAAAAATAGATTCTACGCTTTTTCAAATCAATGTGACACTGACTCCACCACCTCCACCATACTCCCATCCTAAGTTTTGACCAAGCCAATCTTCAGTTGCATTTTGTAACGAGAGATCTTCAAGTAATGGCATTTGCAGTGGACACTGTCAGCAAATGGGCTCTGCCTGGTCACCAGGTATTCTTCCTGGACCTTCATATCCCCTTTAACTTCACCTGACCCCAATAGTCCATTTCTAGCCCTCCAGCCACCACCCCTCACCTCCCCCAACAGCGTCCCATGTGGAGATCCACCACATGAGACTTTACCTCCAAGTGTGCTCCCTGCCACTGAAGCCTGATATTACACCACAATGGTGTCCACCCTATTGTTCTACACTCCCCCTGTGGAGGTTGCCATGGTGCCCATTGCCGATAACACCCCCTCTCACTCCTGTTATGCCTATCGCTAATACACCTTGAGTTTTACCAGTCACAATCCTTGCCCCATCTCCACAAAAAAACTCCACTTTCCTTCACTCAGTCTGGATTCTCCCACACTTTCAGGTAGTAACCCCATCCTGGGCTACGCCCTCCCTAACACCCACTACTATAAACAGCCAAGACCATTGACTGATTTCAATGAACAGCTTCTAGACGTGATTTACCAGACTCCAACCACTCTGTTTGTAGCTTCCTGATGAAAAATGTGCATTTCCCCTCACTTTTGCTGCTGGCTCTATAGGACTGATCATTGCCCACTTTCCAGACTGCAGTCAGACAGATCTCCTAATTGTGAATGGTCAAAGCTGATGACTGACTGTGACCAAGCCCCTGCACTGTGTCCAGAAAGTGCTGTGGTCTGATGGTACCACAACCCCCTGACCAACATAGCTTTCCCTTGTCTGGACTGAAGAATAGCACCCCCCCCCCCCAGTTTTTAGTATGATCATTTGGTTGAATATGCATACAACAGGAGGGTGGCACATACTATAGCTATTAGGTTAAACTGAAGTCTTGGTGTATCATATTTTAAGCTGTTCCTCTCAGCCTGAGAAGAATTCTCCAGACAAGTATTACACGCAGCACGACTAAATGTCTGGGCAAAAGAGTTCATCGATATGGCAGTATTGATAACCTTTGGTGCTGGTGGAAGAGCCAATGTGCTAACTGGCACGACACATCATGGCAAGGGATAGATGCTGTGACTCTGCAGGAAGACACTGAGTAAGTCTGTTCTACAAGAGTGAGTGAGGAGCTCAGAGATGCAGCCTGGTCCAATTCATGAGCTGGGTCCATTTCCTACCAGCATTTTGATCATATGGATTGGAAAAGTGCTTTTACAATTATTTTCAAATTGGAGAATACAACAGAAAGTCCAAAAAATTACCAGCATTCATGTTATCTGCAAAAGCTCACCATTTTTCAGTGGGGCTTTTTAACAATGCCCAAGGTGACAAATGTCTCTTCTTGCAGCTACCAACTTTTTCTGACATTATTTTTAGGGGAGCAACAAAAGGCAACAGAATAAGCAGTGACCTGAATCATCAGCCACCCACTCTGTTTTCCATGTCAAGTTTGGCACATTTGTTAAGATAGAATTCTGAATTTAACTTCCCTGTCTGATCATTCGTAGGATGTTTAACAATCAATAGTCCCCTTAACTGGCAGCACACTGCTGCCTATCAAGAAACTCACCATACCATTTGTGAAAAGCATAAAAGATGGAGCAAGACGCCCCCAATGTTGAGACATGACATGCCAAACCTGTCACCTGATTTCACCACAAACCTTGCCATAGCCCATATCATTCTGACCTCTGTAGGATTTCAGACTATGTTTGTGTATGTAGTGTGAGGTAGAACCCCAGTTATCCAAAGAAAAATCAAATAAAGATTAGTCAAATATTGATCACTTTGAACACGGCAGGCTTGAGTGCTTTCAGTGTAGACATTTCCCAATAATATGACTAACTAAATAATTAATAAACAATAGTAAAGTCTCACATTGGAAGTATTTAACTATCACAAAGTCTAAGAAAAATGAAAATGTATAAATAAAATTATAATGTCAGGATTGTCAATCTTGTTTGGAACTTGAACTTCTTACCATCATTAATCTTGTTCTTACTTTTAATTGAGATTAAAATTGCACATCAAAAAATGCACTGTTCAAATTTGAAATTACAATAAACCAAAAACAAGGTGCCTGCAATTTACCACAATAACCAGTTAATTGGCACTTGATGCAATAACATTTACTGTATTTGTTGATACAATGAGAGTTCCACAATATATTTACTATAGCACTCAATGTAATGGTATTTCTATAATACAGTTTACTGCATAAGCCAATATGGTGTTGTTGCTGCAAAACAATTTGTTACACCACTCAGTAAGATAGTACTATGGCAATACAGTTTACTCCACAGCGAAAACAATGGTAATGCTGTTGGACAACTTATTGCAAGAGCCAACATGGTGGCAATACTGACACTGGTGCTGAGTTTTTCAACCAGGTTATTATAGCCTACATAAAAATTTCATTCCACAAACAGCTCATCTTTAAAACCTGGATCAGTATTATTTCTGACAAAAGCTGAAGGTTGTCTCCTTTACAGAATTATTCCAAAAATTTACCATTGTGAACTGAAACCTTTAATTGGTCTAATCGCAGCAAAATCTATATTTTAATCTCAGATTAATGTGGAAAACCTCACATTGTGTCAAAGAAGTAATAAACTAAAATAGATTTAAGACCATTTAATGTGTGCATATCCTTCCCGACACATTGTGTAGACTGTAAATTTCAGTTCAGCATTTGGCATGTGTATTGCGTAACACATTTTATGTTTAGCTAAATACCTTATTGACGAGCTATGCTGTCAGCTGTGGCAGGTTTCAGAATTGGCATCACATCACAGCATTTTATAGATAGGTACAGCAACTGAGCTCCATCAATAAATAAAGGTTGCATACTAATTATGTTTTATACGCATAAAAGTCTGAAGGTCACAAACAAATTTCACTACCATGACTGAAAGCTATGAAAAAGGATAAAGCATTGTAATTGTCACTAGCCATAAGTTTTTGCCATTTACACACTTGATCCCTCATTAAGAAAATTTGTGTCCTGTAATTAGCATTCTTACTTCACATGCACTGTGTAGCCACAGTTTGTTTTGTCCTGAATTGTTAAGATTAATATTCACAACACATTGACTGTGAAATCAATGCTGTAATGATTCCATTTGCAGTTTATCAGATAATGAAGTTCATGCCTGCACACAGCAGGATCCAGAAAACATTCTGGCATGAGCTCACAAGTGGCAAGTAGTATTCATACCAAAAACAGAAATTGAATACCAAGGACAGGTCTGATGAAGTGTCACTGGACTCAAAATGTTAACTCTGGTTTCTTCCCACAGATGCTGAGTTTCTCCAGAAATTCATGTTTTGGTTTCAAATTTCCAACATACACAGTACTGCATTTCAATATACTACACCAGTGCCAAGCAATGAGAGAATCTCAATAATCTTTTCTGGATGTTGAATGTCACTGTCAATGCCAGATCCTCCACTATCTCATTATCCTGGGGACAACTATTGAACAGAAATTAAACTGAACCAGTCACACTATTGCATTAGCTCCACAAGTGGCCCAGAACCTAGGTATTCTGTGGCAAGTAACTCACATCATGACTCTCCAAAGCTTCTCCATCATCTTCAAGGTACAAGTCAGGAGGGTGATGGAATACTTCCCAGTTCCTTGGATGAGTGAAACTGTAACAGCATTCAGGAAGCTTGATACTATCTAGGAAAACATAATCTATTTACCTGGCATTTCCATCTACTACCTAAATATTTATTACTTCTGTATCAGTGCTCCATGGCTGCAGTGTACACCATCTATAAGATGCACTGCAATAAAGCAGCAATTTCTTTTTCAAACAGTACCATCCAAAGTTGTAGCTTTCGTCTCTTGGAAAAATAAGGTCAAAGAGCACTTAGGTGCAAGTTCCCTTTCAAGTCACACACCACTTTGATTTGGAAATATATCAAAATTGTTTCACTGTCATTGAGTCAAAATTGTTCATCTTCCAAGCTAATAGCACTGTAGGTGCTAGAAGAAGCTAACCATCACCTTCCTAAGAACAATTAGAAATGAATAATAAACGCTAACAAAGCCTGTGTTGCTCAACTCTTATGAATGAGTAAAACAAAACGAAGATTTATTCATCTCTGTGACAATCCAGAGCAATGGGATGGAACTTTCTGTATTATATTATTCTGTACTGTGCCTTAAGACTTTGGCTCAACTGAACTTAGTTTCTATATAACCTGCTCACAATTAGGATACATTGGCTCAAAATTGACAATTGAGGTGCCATCAGGATAGCCATTGAGATAAGTGGAAAACATTTTCAATTGTACAGTAAAGAGTGACAAAAACATTTTCACACACCGCAAGACGTTAGTGCCTGGAATGTACTGCCTGGAAGTGTGGTGGAGGCAGGTTCAATTGAAGCATTCAAGATGACATTGGATGATCATGTAGATGGAAACAATGTGTCGTGTTACAGGTAAAAGGTAGGAGAATGGCACTGAGTTAAAATGCTTAGACAGTTAGTGCAGAACTGAATGAACTCCTTCTGCACAATAATAATTATGTGATTCTGACCACGAGGCTTGAGCACATGTTGAGGTTGAGCTGTTAGGTCATTCCTCGATATCTGGTCATACTTTCTGTCATTACAAGTTGTCCAAAATTTAAAAATGTGTACTTCCCAGCAGTAGAATCTCTTTCTCTTAAAAATGATTGGCTGGCTTTTCTATCTCTTCTGAAATCACTCAGGGTGGTAGTGGTAATGGGAGGCATCTGTGCCATTATTTGAACCTCTCTCTTATATCTACCAGAGCTGCCATAGTGCAGCAGGTAAAACCTGACAGTCATCCCTACAGTAGCAGTCCCCTGGTCAAAGAAGGTAGTTTTGTAGCTCCCTCCTCTATTTATAATTGTCTCTCGTGTGCTTACATGTTAACCATTGGCTGCATGGTAATAATTTTCCTCATGTTGTCTTTGTTCGGAATTCAGAGAACCATGTGAGGATGGAAACATTAATGATGAGCAAGAGGATGTGATCAAGTGAGTGGTGTTGTCAGTCATTAAACAATCAACAAAGCAAAAACAAAGAAAATAGAATAAGAAATTAGAAAAGAATGATTGAAAACAGAGGTTAGCTATGTGTGTCACAAGCTACACAGAAATATGCAACTGGGAATACAACAGAATAGAGAGGAATGTGAGCAGGAGTAGGCCATTCTGCTTTTCAATATGATCATGGTTGATTATCCATCTCAGTGCACTTTCTCCCCATACCACTTGATTCCTTTAGCCCTAAGAAAGATATCTAACTCTTTCTTGAAAATATTCAATGTTTTAGCCTCAATTGCTTTCTGATGCAGAGAATTCCATAGGCTCATCATTCTGTGGGTGAAGAAATTTCTCCTCATCTCAAACCGAAATGTCCATATATCCCACATCCTTAAACTGTAACCCTGGGTTCTCATACAGATCTACAGCACACAAACAGGTCCTTTGGTCTATTGCATCCACATGTTTCAAAAACAATCACTTGACTGTTCTAATCCCAGTTTCCAACACATGACCCATGGCTTTGTACGCCTTGGCATCGCAACTGCACATGTAAATATTTCTTAAATATTATGAGAGTTTCTGTCTCGACCACCCTTACAAACCACGTGTTCCAGATCCCCACCACCTTCTGGATGAAAACATTTTCCTCACATTCCTTTTAAACCTTCTTCACCTTACCTCAAATCTATGTACCCTTTCACTGATCCCTTCATCAAGGAGACAAATTTCTTCCTGGCTACCATATCTAAACCCCTTACAATATTATATACCTCAATTGCGTTCCCCTCTTAATCTTCTTTATTCTAAGGAAAACAGCCTCAAGTCTATTCAATCTCCCTTCATAACTAAAACTTTCCAGCCTAGGTAATATCCTGTAAACCTCCTCTGCACCCTCTCCAGTGCTCATTTCCTATCTATAATGTGGATTCCAGAACTGCTCACTATACTCTAGCTGTGGTCAAAACAACATTTTATTCGGATCCAGAGTAATCTCCCTGCTCTTAAGCTCTTAAGCCTTGACTAATAAAAGCAATTATTCTACATGCTTTCTTAACCTATGTATTCATCTGACCTGATACCTTAAGGCAATGGCGTATTACATACCAAAGTCCCTCGGATCTTCAGTGCTTCCCAAACTCTTACCGTTCATCATGTATTTCCTTGCCTTGTTTGTCCTCCTCACATTTATCCAAATTGAAGTCTATTAGCCTTTGATCAGCCCACCTATATCCTCTTGTAGTCATTAGAATATCCTCCTCACTATTTACCACCCCAGTTTTTGTATTATTTGCAAACTTACTGAGCAACTCTCCTACATTCAACTCTAACTCATTTTTGTAAGCCACAACCAGTAAGGGCCCCGACACAGACCACTGTGAGATCCCACTGGACACAGATTTCCAGTCAGGAGAATAACACTCAACCATCACCATCTGCTTCCTTCCACTTAGCCAATTCTGGATCCAATTAGTCAAATGTACTTGGATCCCACAGGCTGTTACCTTTGCTAACAATCTCCCATGTCGGATTTTATTAAAAGCCTTGCTGAAGTCCAAGTAGACTACATCAAAAACATTGCCTTTTTCTCCATACCTGGTCGCCTCTTCAAAAAAAATTCAAATCAAGTTAGTCAAAAATGATCTCCCCTTAACAAAACTATGCCGACTGTTCTTCACTAATTCCTGTCTCTCCAAATGCAGATTAATTCTTTCCCTCAGAATTGCTTTTACCCCACTGCTGAGGTTAGACTGATTGATCTATAGTTTCCCAGTTTATCCATTGCTCTATTCTTTAATAATGGTACCACATTGGCTGCCCTCCAGTCCTCTACCTCTTCTGCTGTGGCCAGAGATGAATTCTAAAGTTTTACAAAACACCCTTGCTATTTTCTCCTTTGTCTCACTCAACACCCTGGGACATATTTCACTCAGCTCTTTATCTATTTTTAAGCCTGCTGCACCACTCAGAACTTTCTCTGTGTCTATGCTAATTTCTTTAATTGTATCAGATACTTTCTCCCTGATTTCTATACTCATATCATTCCTCTCACAAATGAAAACGTACATATTCAATTAGAACACTACCTACATCCTATGACTCCACACACAAAATACCATAATGATCCTCAACGGGCCTTATCCATAATGTCCCTGTAAAACAACACGGGACTTCCCTTTAGTCTACCTGTCAGTATCCTTTCATATCCCATTTTAGCTCTCCTAATGTCCCTTTTAAGTTCCCTCTTAAACATTCTATTCTCCTCTCAGGCTTCTGCTGTTCTGAGCCCTTGGTATCTGCCATGTGCCTCCCTTTTTCTCTTAATCCAATGCTATATATCCCTTAATATCCAGAATTCACAGAATTTGATAGTCCTAGCTTTTTTTTTCTTTCTTGGAACATGTTAGCCCTATATTCTCCATATTTCCTTCTTGACTGTATCCCACTGGTCTGAATCAGATTTATTTGGAAGTATCTGTTTCCTGTCCACTCTGACTAAATCACATTTGATCTTATTACAATCAGACTTCTCCCACCTGAGAAGAATGATTTCAGGCCCATCCTTGTCCTTTTCCATAACTCCCAGTTATTGGGATCATCCTTCTTGCATTCACTCTGTCTAGTCCTGTACAAATCTTATAGGTTTCAATAAGATACCTCCCTCATTCTTCTAAACCCCAGTGAATATAGTCCAAATTGATCCAGTCTCTTTGATAGAGAGACTTCCCAGTTATAGAGCTGGGTACCACATATTCACTGCCTATTTGCAGTCAAAATCCTAGAAAATGTAACTGAGAGGAAGCTCATGATGTGCACTGAACCCACGCCAGATCGAATTCTATAACTCAAACTGTCTGTTCTTATCTAGTTACTTTCCTTTCCTTATCTTCTGTTTTACGCGTACTTTTCAAATTATTAGGAAATTTTATTTTTAATAATGTTACAGTTCTCTGCTTCAATAATAACTGCAATTAAAACACTTTGGTTTCTAATAACCTTGTGTTAAAAATAAGCCTTTGACTTTGTTCATTCTCCCAGTAATAGTCATCAGCCTATGTTGACTGGTTACTGAAATGCCAACCTGCAGTTAAAATCTTCCACCATTTAGCCTCGCAAAATGTTCCATTGTTTTAAAGATATCCATTAGATTCTCCTGTTTTGAAAAGGAGAAATCTATTTTTGGCTCTTCCTTTACCAACATAACCTCTCACAACAACTGGTAATAATTCAAAACACAATACTTCAAATAAGGTTTTGCTCAAATTTAGTATCATTTCCCTATAAAACCTCATACACACAAAAATTAGAATTGTATTGACCTGCTCAACATGGCTGCATGCATTTCAGTTACTGAATATTGAGGAGACAGTTTTAACGTAGAGATAAGGCTAATGTAGGTCAGGTAACTAGAGGTGGGCTTAAATTTTGAAAAATCTGTTCCGCAAACTGTCTATTTCCAGACCTTGAAAACTTTAAAGGTGGTAACAACTGGTAACAGCTTCCAACCTCCCATCCAGAACCAGGTCTCCGATTCTCCTTGTGAACTCCTTGTCCCTTCCTTTCACTCTGCCAAGGCATCCAAAGTCCTGCCCCTTCATCTAACCAGATCCTGGGACTGGAACCCCATCCAATTGACTCTGTGTCAGCAAGTACCCACCTCCAACATCACTTTTCCACTCAAATCTTCTGTTTGACCTCTCCTCTCTCCACCTCAGCTCAGTACACTAGGCACTCCCAGGGTTGACTTACAAGGTGCTGTGACCCTCTCCAAACCCGACACCCGGGCTCTGGGTAGGGAACTGACCAGTACAGGAAAAAGTGAGGACTGCAGATGCTGGAGAGTCAAAGTCAAAATGTGTAGTGCTGGAAAATCACAGAAGGTCAGGCAGCATCTGAAGAGCAGGAGAGTTAACGTTTCGGATATGATAGCTTCACCTTCATTTATGTAGCAGAATACAAAACTGTGGATTTTTCATGACTTTCTGACTGAATTCCTCCTAGTGGATCAGTTGAATTAACCCCCCCCCCCCCACAATACAGTGATTTTCATATTCAAACAGACAAGTGTACTGAAACGTACAAATGCCGGATGTCCCAGTTTCCATCTATTTATAACTCAAGTCATCCTACTTTCTTACAAACAGCTCCAGCAGTTCACTTTCCTTCACCGCATCAATATTTCTCCCTAGACACCAGGTGACTGCATTTTGTACTCCCTCCCATCACCATATAGGGCAGAATGATTCTGTCGATTTCTCAAGCTCAGGATCTTTGAACTTTCCAATCCATGTTTGCCTTTCACACTTCTGTTTCACAGGCCAGCCCTATGACCCGAGTGATGGACACAGCTTGCAGCTTTATACCACATTTCTTGCTTTGGTCAGAATCAATGCTTTGGGTATGTAACACTCTCATAACTTTTACTGACACACATACAGAGTAGGTCATGACCAGTTACAATGGTGTAAAGTGGGTGTTTGCCGCACATTTTATGACACACCATTTACTTCAGTGACAGAGACTATTAGGTCAAAAGACATAGGAGAACAATACTGAAAATGTGTTGCTGGAAAAGTGCAGCAGGTCAGGCAGCATCCAAGGAGCGGGAGAATCGACATTTCGGACATGAGCCCTTCTTCAGGAATGAGGAGAGTGTGCCAAGCAGGCTAAGATAAAAGGTAGGGAGGAGGGATTGGGGGAGGCGCGTTGGAAATGCGATAGGTGGAAGGAGATTAAGGTGAGGGTGATAGGCCGGAGTGGGGGTGGGGGTGAAGAGGTCAGGAGCTGCTTGGCACACTTTCCTCATTCCTGAAGAAGGGCTCATGCCCGAAATGTCGATTCTCCTGCTCCTTGGATGCTGCCTGACCTGCTGCACTTTTCCAGCAACACATTTTCAGCTCTGATCTCCAGCATCTCACTTTCTCCCCATAGGAGAACAGTAGGCCATCCAGTCCATAAAGTCTGTTCGCTCAATGGGATTATGGTTGACCTGATAATCCTCAATTCTACTTTTCCTATGATATAAACACACTGATGGCTGTGCCATTTGTTTTACACCAATGCACAAAGTCAATGTGTAGGGTTTTCCTAGTGCTCGAATTCTAATGACAAGTCATTGTTGTATCATATCAACTACTATCGATGAATTGGTCACATGAGGAAAATGCTAACATGCTAAATTTGAGACCTGAGCAGACTGCAAATGGATCTACAGAAATGTCAAATTAAACTTAACAAAACAAATTGGAATAAATGGAAGAATTGACATTTTTAATGATTCACCCCCACATTCATGGATTTAAGTTAAATTTAATTAGGCAGCATTGCTTCTTTAAATATTAAATACATGAATATATTTATCAAAAGAATAATTAGCCTATTTCATGATCTTTGATAGCTTTTATTCAGGTACCAGGGAGGTGATGCAATGATCTTGAAGTAGTAACGTTTAAAGTTACAGCAATTTAGTGATCAGTTTCAATTTCTTGTTAATTACTCTTGTCAATTTTGTGTAATTTGTAAAAATTGACATTGTAATAAGTGGAGGATAATACTCTGCATAATTTTCATATTTCCTCTGGTTTAAATATCGAAGTGATGCGTAAAACATCAACCATTATTTTGATAAGTCTCTCAAGTCAAAAAGGAGCAAAACATTTAAATTATATTGTACAAAGAGGTCAGTATATTTTTGTCCTACTGACAATGTTATTGACTTGTTTAAAACTCATTTTGTCCTGCAAAGTCCATGTTTGAATAGCAAGATTATGCAAAGAGTTAGTAAACAGATTGGTGACAGAAATTTGGGTAAAATGGGAATTCATTAGTGTGTATAAGTGTATTTCTGCCAACACACACAGATCTGGGTGAATCTGCTGACGAGAATGGTGACAGGAATTTGGTAAGAGTGAGAAATCAATGTTGCAGGAGCAAGAGATATAATAATAAAAAGTTACTATGCACAAATAATTGAATAATAAATAGCAGGAAAGGGGCATTAAGTGAAAAGCATATGCCACAAATCATTTTAATTGAAAGGTGGTGCAGTTGAAACTTGTTCTTAGTCATTCCTATAGCCTATGGCATGTTCAGGGTACTTTATGTATCCTAGAATGTGTGCAAGAAGTGCCTCCAGTTGCTCAATCTCAAGCTGAGGGTTTCTGAATGGTTAAATGGCCTCCTTCATTACAGTACAGTTCCATGATTCCATAACAGAATAATACCAGGGATGAGGTAATTCAGCTATTTGGAGATGCTGAATTGTTCTCTTTAGAGATCAAGACAATATTTAATTTTGTGTTGAAAATTATAAACAGTTTTGATACAGGAAATAAGAAGAAGCCATTGCCAATGGCAGAAGTGCTAATGACCCAAAGACATGCTTTAAGGGGACTTGCAAAAGAACCAATAGTGACAGGATGAAACTTTCTCGCACCTGCCACTGTGAGTGGGAACACGCTGCCTGAAGATTGTGCAAACTGATTCGATAGTGAATTTTTCAATTTGGAATTAAAAAGTACTGTTGGTGATGGTGTTGGCAGGAAGGGGCTAAGCAACCTTATGGAAAAATATTTGGAAATATTAGATCAGATGCATCAAAGAGTCAGCACAGCCACAATAGACAAAATGAACTCCATCTGTCCTCAATTTTTATGGTCTTTGGAAACAATAAAAACAGAGTTAGTCAAATTTTGGATAGACAAAATTTGGGGGAGTAGGCAGGAAAGTAAGATGAGAATACAATTAGATCAGACACACTTTCATTACATGGGCTAGCAGGGTTGAATGGCCAAATAGCCTACTCTAAATTCCTGTATGTTCCCATGTATCATTTGATCATCTGATGATCCAAAGGTGAATGATATAATCAGATAAGCTGAGTGTGCAAAAAGGCATCATTCACTTTTAATGGGTGAAAGAATTTTAAAACGTAAGTTGATATTTAATCTCACAAACAACCAAATATTAGGATTTTCAAACTGGCAACTTAAGTTCCCTATCTCACCAAAGAATATGCAAACATTAATTTAACTTTCAGGGGACACGGATTCTGGAAAATGTCTTGTGTCAATAATGGTCTACTGTATCTTTCTCAACTCCTTCTATATGCTCCTGAATGAAAACAGAAATTCTAGAAATAATCAGCAGGTCTGACAGCATGTGGAGAGAGAAAGAGACAGAGAGAGACATACTTAGCATTTGACATCCATGGCTAATCATAAGAACCTGAAAGGCCAAATTCCGGAAACATTAGCTCGAATTTTCTTTCTACAGATGCAGCTAGATGTGTTGAGCATTTCCAGCATTTTCTGTTTATATTTCAGGTATCCGGTGTTCACAGGCGGCTCACTTTTATTGGTCAGAACATTGAGTATAGGAGTTGGAATGTTATGCTGTGGTTGTACAGAATATTAGTGAGACCTCTTTTGGAATAGTGTGTAGAGTTTTGGTTTCCTACTTCAGGAAGGATGTTGTTAACCTTGAAAGGGTGCAGAAAAGATTTGCTAGTGTGTTGCCAGGACTGGAGTTTGAGCTGTAGGGAGAATTTGAATAGGCTGGGTCTTTTTGCCCTGCAGCATCAAAGACCTTATAGAGGTTGATAAAATCATGAGGGGCATGCATAGGGTGAATACCAAGGTCTTTTTCTAGGGTGGGGGAGTCCAAACTAGAGGGCATAGGTTTAGGGTGAGAGAGGAAAGATTTAAAAAGGATCTGAGGGATAACTTTTTCATACAGAGGGTGGTGCATGTACGGAATGAGCTGCCAGAGGAAGTGGTGGAGGCCGGTACAATTATGAGATTTAAAAAGCTTCTGGATAGGTATATGAGTAGGAAGGATTGAGAGGTATATGGACCAAATGCTGACAAATGGGACTAGGTCAGATTGGGATGTCTAGTCGGCACGAATCCATTGGACCAAAGGGTCTGTTTCCGTGCTGTATGACTCTATGACATAATATTTTGCGTAAGGTCCAGAGGTGACTTGGCCAGATGGATGTGGAAAGCATGTTTTCTCTTGTGGAAGAATCTAGAACTGGGGGCCTTAGTTTTAAAATAACAAGGGGCCCATTTAAGGTAGAATGAGCGGAAAAAAAAACTTCTCTCATATGGTTGCAGTTTTGGAATTCCATCCTCAAAAGACAGTAGATGCAGAGTCTTTAAAACTTTTCCAAGGCAGTGTCAGATTCTTGATTGCCAAAGGGATGAAAGATTATTGGGGATATACAGGAATGTAGAATTGATGCTAAAATCAGCTCATCCATGATCTTGTCGAATGGTGAACCATACTCAGAGCAACAAGCCTATTCTTGTTCCTGGTTGAAAATGTTTATGTCTTATGGAGTCAGAGAGTCATAGAACCATAGAGTTGTACAGTATGGAAACAGACCCTTCAGTCCAACCAGTCCATGCCAACCATGTTCCCAAACTAAACTAGACCCAATTGCCTGCATTTAGCCCATATCCCTCAAAACTTTTCCTTCCATGTACTTATCCAGTAAATGTTGTACCTGTACCTGCAACCACCACTTCCTCTGGCAGTTCATTCTAGGCACGAACCACTCTTTGGTGTAAACATGTTGTCCCTCATATCCTTTTTAAAACTTTCTCCTCTCATCTTAAAATGATGCCCCCTCATTTTGAACTCCACCATTCCAAGGAAGAGACTATCTGTGCCCCTCATGATTTTCCAAATTTCTATAATTTTATCAGTTTAGTCCCAATTATTGCCTCAGAATTCCCTTTCCACATTATCTCCATGAATATCAATTTTCTATTGCTATCTGTTTAAAAAAAGAAAGTTCTCTTTGCAACTAATTCTTCTGGAATTGCCGAGAAGACCTTTGACCTTCAACTGCCACTTGATTGTCAAATGAGAACTTCACACATTTAAGAGTGGTCCAGCTATTACACCATATTGGCTGGTTGGGACTTCCTTAGATTTCTAGTTTGTTACTTCAGTCTGATTTGTTCATTCCTGTGCTCTGAAGATTAGATACATTGGACAGAATCTTTCAAAAAAATCCCTTCAACTACATCTTCAGCTATTTCAACATTCGTGGAATGCTGACATCATCCCATTTTGTATTGCAGTAATTAACTTCCATCTTTGAAACAAATACAGAAATTGCTTGTGAAGATCAGCAGGTCTGGCATTGTCTGAATATTTCCACCTCTCATTCCAAGGAACCCATAATTAACTGGCTCAGCACAAAAGAGTGAACAGAGTATCTTGTCTTAAATAGTCCAATCAAAATAAATCATTTAAAATACATTTCCAATAATGTGACAATCAACAAAAAATGGAAGCTAACTCAACTAATTTGTTGAATAATCTTATTTAAAATTAAATAATAATATCTACACCTGGATTATCAGAACCGGTCTGAGGAAAGGTCACTCAAGCCAAAACATTAACTTTGGTTTCTCTCCACAGACGCTGCCAGCCCTGGTGAACTTTTCAGTAATTTCTGTTTTTGCTCTCAGTAACAACTCCTCAGGTACTGAAGCAGTTTGTGTTGATATGCAGCAAGATCTGGAAAACATCCAGGCTTTGGCTGACGAGTGGCGAGTAACATTCATGCTATCCAAGTACCGGGAAATAATCATCTCGCACACGAGACAATACAATTATCACTCCTTGATGTTGCATGACATTGCCATCACTGAATCCCCACTATCAAAATCATGGATGCTAACATTAACCAGAAAATGAATTGGACCAGCCATATAGATATTGTGGTCACAAGGCGAGATATTCTGGAGTGAATGACCTGTTCACTGTCACCATCTAACCAGGATCAAGTCAGGAATGTGATGGAATTTGTCTGGCTGAGTGCAGCTCCTGCAAAACTCAAAAAGCATGACTGATCCAGGTCGAAACAGTCCACTTGATTGATTACCCAACCACCATCTTCAAAATTCACTTCCTCCGTTACTGTTATACATTGGTGCAGTGTGAAAATCTAGAAGATGCATTGTAGTCATTTACCAAAACTGCTTTAATATCAGCTTCTAAATCCATGACCTCCAGCACCTCTAGGATAAGGGCAGCAGAAGCGTTGGAACACCTCCATCTGCAAGTTCCTCTCCAAATCACACATCATCCTGACATGGAAATATATTGCTACGTCTTCAAAGTTGTTGGATCAGAATCCTGGAACTCCATTCCAAACAGTATCGTGAGTGTACCTAAACTCCAAGGAGGGATATCAAGAAGGAACCATTTCACCACCACCTACTTCAGGATAATTAGGGATGGGCAATATGTTTTGTCTAGCCAGCAATTCCGACATCCTTTGAATGAATGTGAAAAAGCCTGGTGTATTTACTAGGATTAACAATATCAACAGCTGAACAAAAACCAGTAAAATCATTAAATCTGAGAATTTCCCTCAACTAAGTATATTAATTGCACTCCCAAATTCTACGCATCCTTTTCCGATCTCAGATAATTGCATTTTTGTACAACATTGCGCTACTCATCATTTTATCACTTGTAAATAATTGTGTACAGAGGAAAATGCTCCCTTTCCATTTACTTACATTGGCAACAATAACTACCGGATTAATACCTCCACATCATGCTCTGAAATGAAATATTTCTGCCCACATTTTCACAGTTAGTTATACAGTCTGCACAAAGAAAACCTAAGAGAAAATGCATAGTGTGGCCTTCTGATAAAATTGCATGCACCCACACATTAAACATTCCAAGTCACACACCTCTTCCACTTTATTCTTCATGAAGCCCTCAGGGCTTATTCAACTGGGTACTTGCAAGAGACCAACCAGCCTGCATTCCCAGCTTTAGCTTCATAATGGCAAGAAAAAGCAATATGAAGGCTGTTGGAAATCCAATGAAGGTTAAAATACAGGAAATGTAGGTTCTCATCTGAAACATGACCTCTTTCTTTCTGAGATGCAGGGTTATCTACAGTGCCTTTCCAGAATGGTCTAATTTTTGTTTATAGCCTCATAATGCAATAAAACCTGTGGAATCACCAAACTTTATATGTATGGGACGCTCAATCTTATATTTCCGTACAATTCTACAAATGTTTGTATATAAATATTTATGTCTAATGCAATTTTTAAAAGTCATTAATAACATCAATTAGCAGGTTCATAAATGCAACAGAAGTTGGCAAATAAGGTTTAGATTCTACAAGTATATTAAGAGTAAAAGAGCAACTAGGGAGAAAACAGGATCGCTGAAAGATCAACGGGGTCACTTATGCATGGAACAACAGGAGATGGGAGAGATACAAAATTAATACTTCACATCAGTTTTTACTGTGGAGAAAGAAATGGAGGCTAGGGAACTTGGGAAATAAATATTGATGTTTTGAAAACAGTTCACATTACAGAAAAGGGAGCACAGAAGATCTTAAAAAAATGAAAACAAATCATGGATAAATCTCCAGAACCTGATCAAGTGGATCACAGGACATTGTGGGAAGTTAGGGAAGAAATTGGCAGAGATAGTTGTATCATCTATAACCATGGTTGAAGTGCCAGAGCTCTGGAAGGTGGCTAATGTTGTGCTTTTACTTAAGAAAGGCTGTAAGGAGAAGCCTGTGAACTGTAGACCATGAATCTGACTTCAGTGATGGGTAAATTGTGGGAGGGGATTCTGAGAGATAGGACTTACATGCATTTGCAGAGGCAAGGGCTGATTAAGGATAGTCAACATCCATTTGAGCTTAGGAATTTGTATCTCGCCAACTTGATAGAGTTTGTGAAGTTCATAACCAAAATGATTGATGAAGATATAGTGGTAGATATTGTCTACATGAACTTTAGTAAAGCCTTTGACAAGATTCCACGTGATAGATGAATTAGTAAAGTTAGATCATATGGGATTCAGGGACAGCTTGCCAATTGGAAATAAAATTGGCTTGACCATAGGTGACAGAGGATTGAGGTGGAGGGTTATTTTTCGGACTGGAGGGCTGTGACCAGTGGTGTTCTGTATGGATTGGCGCTGATTCCAATTTTGTTTGTCATTTATATAAACGATGTGGATGAAAATTTAGGAGGCATGGTTAGTAAGTTTGTGGATGACACCAAAATTGGTGGTACAGTCGACATTGAAGAAGGTTATCTAAGGTTACAAAGGAATCTTGATCAATTGGGACAATGGGCTGAAGAATGGCAGATGGAGTCTAATTTAGATAAATGTGAGGTATTGCATTTTGGTAAAACAAACCAAGGGCAGGATTTGTACAATTAATGGTAGGGCTTTGAGTGGTGTTCTTGAACAGAGAGACGTAAGGGTTCAGGCAGATAATTCTTTGAAATTTGAATCACATGTAGAGGGTGGTCAAGAAGGCATTTAGCATGCATTGCTCAGACCATTGAGCACAGGAATTGAGATGTCATATTGACATTGTGCAGGATGTTAATGAGCTACTTTTGATGTGCTGTGTACGGTCCTGGTCATCCTACTATAGAAAGGATACTAATAAATTGGAAAAACAGGATGTTGCTGTGACTGGGGTTTGAGTTATAAGCATAGGCTGGGACTTTTTTCACTGGAGCTAAGGTGTTTAAGGAATGACCTTATAGAGGTTTATAAAATCATGAAGGGCACAGATAAGGTGAACAGCAAAGGAATTTTTTTTCTCTAAGGTGGAGGAGTTCAAAACTAGGAGGCATTTTTAAGGTGAGAGGAGAAAGATTGAAAAGGGACTTGAGGTGCAACATTTTCACACAGATGGGAGTTCACATATGGAACGAACTCCCAGAGGAAGTTGTAGATGCAAGTACAGTTACAATGTTTAAAAGACATTTAGACAGGTGCATGAATAGAAAAGATTTAGAGGGATATGGGCGGAATGCAAGCAAGTGGGACTAATTTAGTTTTGAAAAGCTGGTTTGCATGGAAGACTTGGACCGCAGGGTCTGTGTCTGCGCTGTATAACACTTTGAATGTCGTTCTGCACAGTGCAGAAACTCCAGTGGAGATAAACCACATATGACATCATTCCTCGGGTTATATAATCAGGTGTGCTCACTCTATAAATATCACATGACATGAAGACACCAGGGATGCCCCATAGTGAGAGCAGGTGTCTAGGAAAATAAAGGGAAGTTTAAACAGAAAGGGAAAGTAAGAGAAAACATCCAGACAGGAAAGACTAACGAACAAAATAGGAGTATAAGAATATTCGAATATCAACCTTGGGAAAGATGGAAATGGAACAAATATAGTATACAGAAAAAAAAGATAGATTAGCATCAATATGTTTTATATCTACTTACACTCTTTGTGAACATCGTTTCTGTTTTTTGTGTGTTAGTTTTATTTTCCCTTGTCGGCATTCTACAGTATCATCCGTCAAAAAAGGATGTAATTACAGAATGACAAGCAGTGGTGAAGTCATTCAGGAGTCAATACATCCCGATTATCGCCAATGCAATTTTAGAAGATTACTTTTTCACCTCACTCCCATGAATATCTATTCTGTCTTCAGACTCTGGATTTGGCTTGCAATTCTGTAAAGTCTCTGGCTCAGTCATCAGAAAGTATTCCAGCCCAGCTCAGCCCTCGTCCTGTCAGAGTGGACAAAGTAAAGTTCAACCCTCCCCCTCCAAGTCAGAAAAAGCAAGTTCTTCCATGTCTAGAAAGGTTAACATAAGCACTTTCCTTTATAATGGTGTGCATAGGAGTTTGGAAGCATATAAATTAGGACAGAAAATTTAACATTACAGTGGGAGCTAAATTATCATTTTTGTACCCTGGCCAGTAATTCCCTGCTCATTAATCCAGCTTCATGTTGAAAATTGAAAAATAATCATTATTGTTCACATTTTATTTATACTTTTCTGTATTAAAACAAGAAAGAAGATACAAGTAAAAGTTCATAATATCTTAACTGCTTTGACTCATTTTCCACATGTTTGTGCAGTAAGATATAGAGAAAAAAAACAAAAAAAACTGAAAAAAATTAAATGTGGAAGGCAAACATTATCATGGTATGAGGATATAAACGTTTCTAAATAGTCATTTGGTAGTACAAAACTTGAGTACTGCTGAAAAAAGCCACATTTTGACAAAGCTTTTCATCCTGTACTAATGACAATTTGCAAGAAATACCAAAGGAGAAACAAAATATATACCTGTATGAGAGGAGAATGCTAATTGAACAGCAAGTGATTTTACATTGGCAGAGGTGTTACCATGAAAAATATGCCAGTTTATGATGATCAACAGTTAACTGCAAAACTTTTCAAATTTCAAACCACACAGGTTAACTCTGATTGGTCAATACATTACCCTGAAAAAGTTAACCAGAGAATGATTGTCACCTACAAACAAAACAGAACTGTCAGCTATTTTGTTGAGTTGAAACAGATACAGGGTATATGTTCTTTCTGTCTACAAATAGCAGGGCACTGTTTGACAGTATGCTACTGCCAAGCCAGAAAGATGTTCTGCCAATCACACAGTAATGTCATATATGAATTTCAACATAAGTGTAATGCTAGGCATATTGGTCATATGTCCCAAAGACTGGCATATCATACCAAACAGCATGTCACCTTCACTGTTTACAGAAAGCAAGTTGCTGACCATATCCAACAGCTAGCACTTTCAAAACCCACCACAAACTATCCAGCATGAGGAGTCATTCTTCAATTAGACAACACTTTCTAAATAAGCCCTATGTACAAATAATTACACTGAGGACCAATTTGAAATAATCAATCATGCTCATAGCACTTGTGCACATCAGAAATGATACACGTTAATTCACAGGCCCCAATTCTTTGCCGGAAGAAGGCACACAAACTCGCACCAGTATTTCCTTGAATTGTCTAGAGTAGAAAAGTTTTAATGAAATATCTATCTTCAGCAATAAAAACATGTTGCCTTGCATGGTTCAAAAGATCTAATCTTATTATACCTTGAAGCCTTGGCTTACAATCAGATCACAACAATTAAACTGCACACTTAAACTATTCTGCCTTCAATATAATTTCAAAACCTTATCTTTATATGTCTGTGTGGAACAACATAAATGAATGATGAATCACACTCTGAAATTGATATTTCATTTGCTTTGAAATTTAAATTTCATTGGAAATGCCCAACTGTAATTAACAAAACATTTTCATGGAGTGAGAACATTAACATACAAATTACATTTCTATTTGTCCACATAATCTGCTTTCATATTTTTGCCATTGTGAATATGGAATAAGAGGAAAAGAATCTATATTTGGTCCTAATCATACACTATTGATGTCTCTTTGTGTCTATGATATTCAACTAATTACTGTGTAGACAACATATGCTTTATCTGGTACCACATACAATTGTATTATTTTCTTGCAAGAAAATGATTAATCCAATGCTATTTATTACTTATTGCAACTTTCAACGTATCTATTATTTCTGCATTTATGAAGATTTTCAAACAACTAAAATAACGAATATGAATCATACGCATTACAGTTGAAAAGTATTGTTTTTTTTATCTTTCATGATGATGGAGTTTGTACAATTTTGTCTAAACCATGATCAAATGGAACAGAGAATAATATGAAGTAAAGATGAGAGCTTCCTGCTGAATTATATATTCAAGTGGTTGCCTGGCATCATAAGGTGCTGATTCACTAATGCAAATTGCCATACAATAAGACAGGTTACTCTTCCACAGTGTGCTGGCAATTGGAGCCTGATTGTTTGAGACAGGCAGTTAAGCACATTTGATTTGCTACAAGAAGAAATGGAAAATTGAAGGTGGAGGCAAGATGCACAATTCGTACATCTCTTAGGAAAAGATTTGTGCAACAAAAGCTTTAAACCAAGATTTGGTCATAGCTAGCATTGCCTGGGAACTTGTATATTAGATTTTTAATGCATAGAATGATTGCCAATACAACTATGTATTATATATATGTATGTATATATTTATTTATATATTTAAAATGCTAAAAATAGATGAATCTATGCCAATAATTGGACACAGAGAATACAATTCGTGACCTGCCTTTGCTGTTTCAGTTGGAGGTGGGTAGTATGCAAATTTGTTGCTGCCATCTTATTTACATGATAGTCCCATTCTGCTAAATGGCTTCTGGCTTCTTCTGTGCACAATAAAGAGTCATTTCACTCTGCTGGGAGCGAAGCAGCATTATGATAAGAACATGTGGCGCAACCAAAATTCTGTTTTTGAAGATAAGTTGCGCTTTATTCCATTTGTGCAATTCTGAACAAGGAAAATGAAATTTCACAGAAGAAGCAAAGTTCCACGATAACGTGTGTGACACTGCAGGCTTTAGTGATGCAAGTGAACCACTAGAGTACCAGTAAGCAAGGCTAATTAAATGTATAATGCTACTATGTAAGGATGCATCTTATATCTGCCACCCTACACTTCAACATGCAGTATCATGTAAATCCATTGTGATGTTCCCTAAACTATCCCTGAAATTCCAAATGATTTCAGCAGCCTCAGTAACACTGGCTCTTAATCTGTATTATGAAGAAACTTCCTCAGGTTGCAAAACAAAAGGCTTAAAAACCAAGGACAAGTTAATAGAATCAATTTCTAGAAATAACTTTATCTTCCTGAAAGTTAAGTTTACATTCTTAACTTTTACTTGGCATTTTCCAGGCTATGTTTACAAACAGTGGCATAATACCAAGCCATCAATGATGCAAGTAGTTGCATTTGGTGCATGCTTCCCCATTTGTAACAAAGACATGTATTTACATATAATGCTTAACCCAATAACATATTCCAAGGTGCTTCACATGATTGTTAAAAAATAAATTGTATATCAAGCCACATATATTCTAGGCACATGACCTAAAGGTTGCTCAAAGAAGGGTTTTAAGGAACATCATTAAGGATGAAAACAGTGGAAAATGACAGCCAAGATTTCTGAGGTGGGAGACAGACAATTCCGAAGTCTGGTCCTTGGCAGCTATAGTCACAGCCAACAATGCTAAAGCAATTAAAATTGCAGATATGCACGAACCTGAATTAGAACAGAGCAGATATCTGAGGACTTTTGTGCTGAAGGTAATTTGTAGATGCCATGGAGGGATTTGAAAACCAGGATAAGAATGCTAAAACTGAGATACTGTCTAAGTGGAGGATAGAACAAACAGGGGGTGATGGGCAAATTGGTGCTTTGTCAGTTGGGATAAAGGCAACATTTTACAAGACCTCCAAATTACAGAAGGTGGAAGATTAACCAATGCTTCAGAGTAGTCAAGTCTAGAGTTAATAAAGGCAAGGTTAATGGTTTCAGTAGTAAATACATGAGCCAGGGTAGAGTCAAGTAATGTTAGGCAAGTGGAAAAAAGCATCATAGTGATGGCACAGATATATTGTCATAACCTCAAATATGACACCAAAGTTCAACACAAATTGACACAACCTCAGAGAAAAGTAGAGAAAGAGGAAAGAAGTTGTTTGCTACTGAATGGACCCCTCATCTAAATGACCACATTCCTGGGATTGAGATGTAGACTGCTGTCACTTCCATGGGTAGATACAGATCCTGTTCTGCTCTACTTGTGCCAACACCATGGAGCATTCCTCCCAGAGTTCCAGGCTGTGAATGACTTCACCCAACAATGATTCTACTTCCAAGTGGGGCATAATTTTCCCTTGATAACACAGTGATGCAACACTACTAGCCTCATAATGGACAGATCATTCCAAATTACTATCAATGAGGGCAAATAACATCCACAATGACATTGAGATTCCACAAAGTGCATTCTTAGCCTCTTACCACAGGTCCAGTGGGAAAAGAGCAGAGCATTAGTAGAAATGGTGTTAATGACCAAAGCCATTCCTTACGAGCTTGGGAGACCCTACACCGAATTTCCAGCCCAATAGAATGTGTCTAAATTTCTAGGGTACATATTTCAAAGAGCTACAAAGAGACAAACATGATCTTCTGAAAAATGTTAACCTCAGTTGATTTTGAAGCCAAAGTCTCTGCAACCCTTGGCTAATTTTCATAATAACATTGAAAAAAGAAACTCGTGGGTATGATATGCATTCCGGATGATCAACTAAACTCAACTAGAGCAAAATCTGGAAATGATAACTATTTCTCTCTCCATGCATGTTGCCAGACTTGCTGGGTATTTCCAGCATCTTCTGTTTATTTAAAATTCAAGGAATAGAACATTGAATTTCCAAATTAAATATTCAAGATTGCCATCACATAATCTCATAATACTTGAAGGTGCAGCTTTTAGCTCCCTTTTCTCCATCACATTGATCTGCCTCAACATCAAGGATGAACTTGCCCATAATTCATAGTTCTGCATTTCTTCAGTGATATAATCAATTTTGTGTTCCCTTGTTTTTATGCTCATTAACCTAAACAGCAAAGAAATAGGGCTGAATGAAGAACAAACAGCCCACTGATAAGTGAAAATCAACTCCATGAGGAGCTACACTGACATTGCCCAGACTCATTGCACTTGTGGCTAACAAATAAAGAAGACTTAGCTGAATTTGAGCTGAGGCAATTCTTCAAGAAAGGCTTACAAACCAAATGAGCCAAATACCATCTAGTCCTGCATATTACTAATGCTTGATCTGCACTGTATGCTTATCAGTGCCTATCTAGAAGATAAGTACTGCAATAAAATGGAGCATTCTTCATTAAACTGTGCTGTGAATTAAAGTTTAGTTCCGTGAATGAAACATGACAATTGTTCATACCACTCAGTACACAAAATATAATTTCATATATTCTGTCAATAACATTTTGAACAAATACTCACAAATAATTCAACACGAATGAACTCAGCACTTCATTCATGAAATGTACAATTTTTAAACATATCTGTGCATAAGAAATAAATAGAAACAACACCAAATAAAGTAAGGTGACAATCAGGGTTGTTTTTTCCCCTTGGCCACTAAGCACATGCAACATTGAAATGTAAAAGGAAGATTTCCTTTGGTTAGCATTTCTAGCAAAATTAAAATCATGTTATTTGAGAATGCATTCATGTTTTCACCAGAAATAATGATAAGAAGCAATCTTCCTGCTGTGGGTATGATGTCGCAATCACGAAGCAACCAAAGAAAATCTTTAGCCTGTAATGTTGAAACAGTCAGCCATCTGAATTCATTTGATCTTCGAGGCTGCTGACATATGTATACTGTCAAATGCTAAAAAGCTGTAAACAGCAATTATGAACGATTGTTTTAAACATATTTTCTGCAAGTCAAATTAAATTTATGTTAAAAACCTATGGGGTGTATAAGACGGCAATATCAAGGAAAGACCCATAAATTATGAACCAAAACACCCTTATTAGTTCACCTTTAAGAAAAAAAGAGTGGCACTGATGCTGGTGACTCTCAATTCAGCTGTTTTGAAATTGGAAATTTATTTTTGTTAAATAAGGCAGGACATTATTTCTGATGGCGTCATCTCCCACATGTGGTTGTACAATCCATATCAAATATGTATTTGTAAATCATTGCCAGATTTCATTTGAAAATTATCTAAATAACAAGATAGTACGATTTAATGTTCAAGTAATTTTGTAAACTTTCTATAAGCAAAAGGCAGAAGAAAACTTTAAATGTGAATATCAGAATCAGAGTTTGTAAGGCTATTTACAAAATTCATGCTTAACATTATGCAATTAACATCTGAAAATAGCACAATAGATTCAGGGCTCAAAGTATGGATTGCTTATCAGCAGAGAGCTTCCTGCCAATCAAAGTAATGTCATTCAGCAAAGCAGAGAATACTCTGATAAGCTCACAGTGAAGTCAATATTTGTAGCTCTTTGTCGATACTTTTTATAATTATCTACACATTTAATGCCAAAACAGCTGCATTAGAATGAATGATCTTGTCTATTACGAATGTAGGTAGTACTTTGATAATTTCACAATGTTCTGTAACTCAACAATTGTTTATGTTTAAAAGGGTTACAAATAAAATAAGTTGTACCCTTTTTAAATCTTTATTTTTGGTTTACTTTTTAAGAAATGTAAGTTTTTAAGAAGAAATGGTAAAACACTAACCTTCGATCATGTGCCTGCAGCAGTGAGCCACTCACAAGAGACAGGTGTTTTGTCCATTTGAAGACATGGGTGTTCTGAATATCAGTTCAGAATCTGGTAAAAATCCTTCCACATCACAAGATTTGTTTCAAATTGTTATAGATTTGCGATAGTTATAAGGCAGTCCCTAACATATAATGTTGTCCAAACGTTCACTTCCTCTAAACATTTTCACAAGATAAAAGATGAATCATAGCAAGTATTAAATCCAGAATTATTTGTGATCATCTAAAATGTGTTTCCAGTTCAAAAATACGTGTTGATTATCTTTTGTTGTTTCATCGCTCTGTAGTCTCAACTTTTATTACTTCACAGTTCATGTGTTAAACTTCAGGTATTTAATCCCAATCTTCGTCTGTTCTCATAGAACCCAGTTTTGCAGATTTACTGTTCAGGATAAATATGCAGATTTTAAAAATGTTATTTTACAACAGTAGTATAAATCAATGCATTTACTTAGGTCATTACAAATATGATCAAGGGGATCCTCAAGTGAATTCCTTTGGATATTTGTTTACATTAGATTATTTGCAACACATTAAGTGGATGTACAATAAGCTCTGACAGCTCTACCAGCAAAGAGAGAGTCTAGAATTTGTCCAAATGTGGAAAACTAGTACAAAAAGCTGAAGTTGTTGATTTCAGTCCCCATAAATATGAAGTAAACAAGGAATGTTCCAATTATCTAAATATACTGTTCAGTAATTCTTGTATGATCTGTTCGAATTTTGTCCCATGAAGACTTTGAAAAATATATTGCGAACAGAGGAGTCCCACATTGTCTAAATACAAATACGATTTTTGTCTTCCTTAAGAAAAAAACTCTTCAAACAAACTGAATTTCCTCTCTCTCTCTCTCTGACGGTAGCTACATTGTAAATAATACAAACACTGTTGCGAACTCCCATCATGACAGACTTTGATGCGCATAAATACATTTCCGCCTCCCACCCCTACCGCTTAATTTTGTATGTATGTATGTATGTATGAAACAAAACATGAAAGGAATAATCCAGGAAACAAAGGATTGAACAGTCCATGACCTTTCTTCTTCACAGCAAAAGAAAATTCAGCTAATTCACACCTTCCGCCGCAATAACAAATTAAAAAAAACACTTATGGAATTTGAAGACTTTGCATTTGTTTCCAATTAGGTGAAGGCAACCCAAATAAAAGACGGACCAGTTGGAACTGTCCACGAGCTCCAAGCTGTCCTCTTGTGCACCTGTAGAAAACTGGCGTCTCATCGACAACCCACCCTCCAACAACCCACCCAAAAACAAATTTAAGAAACAGTCTACCATAAATCTCTTGGAATGTTTCTGCCTGTCTGATAAAGAACGGTGTATAAAACTGATATTTTCTTCTCGCTTAACTAATCTAACCTCTGTGGTTTGTACAAATGCTGGGTGGGTGTTTTTTTTTCCCTCTCTTGTTTTCAACCCCAAACAAGTCTTTCTGTGGAGAGTGGTCAGGTGGAAAGTGGCCGCGGGCTACAGGTCGGTCTCTGTATTTGGATCCAGACAGAGCGCGTACAGAGATTTCCTGATGTCTGGGGCACTGTTGGCTTTGAGGTGGGCCCCTGCGCCATTGTTCACCCCCTCACTGTTCTCCAGGGGTTTGCCCAGGGAGCTCCTGCTCCTCTTCAGTTCCTCTGAGTGACTGGGCTCGCTGTCCGTGTCGTCCTTCAGGTACTGTGCCTGCTCCTCGTTGTCCGTCTCCCGGTGGTAGAAGTAGTTGAAGTTGGAGACGATGACGGGCACGGGCAGGGCGATGGTCAGCACGCCGGCGATGGCGCACAGCGAGCCCACGATCTTGCCGCCCATGGTGACCGGCTTCATGTCGCCGTAGCCCACCGTGGTCATGGTGACCACCGCCCACCAGAAGGCGTCGGGGATGCTGCTGAAGTGGGAGCGGGGCTCGTCCGCCTCGGCGAAGTAGACGGCGCTGGAGAACAGGATGACCCCGATGAAGAGGAAGAAGATGAGCAGGCCCAGCTCCCTCATGCTGGCCTTGAGGGTCTGGCCCAGGATCTGCAGGCCCTTGGAGTGGCGGGAGAGCTTGAAGATGCGGAAGACCCGCACCAGGCGGATGACCCTGAGGATGGCCAGGGACATAGCCTGCTGGCCATTGGACTGCTGCTCGGCCAGCTCGGTGCCCAGGGTGATGAAGTACGGGATGATGGCCACGATGTCGATGATGTTCATGATGTCCCGGGCGAAGACCGACTTGCTGGGGCAGGCCAGGAAGCGGACCAGCAGCTCCAGGGTGAACCAGACCACGCAGGTGGTCTCGATGATGAAGAAGGGGTCGGTCAGGCTGTTGCTGCCGCCGCCGCCGCCGCCGCCGCTGCCCCCAGCCCCGGGGCTCTGGGCGCTGGCGTTGTGCGGCGAGTTCCTGGCGCTGTCCCGGTCATCGCGGAACTCGGGCAGGGTCTCCAGGCAGAAGATGATGATGGAGATGACAATGACCAGCACCGAGACGATGGCGATGCCCCGGGCCGGGCTGGAACTCTCCGGGTACTCGAAGAGGAGCCACATCTGCTTCTGGAACTCGTTGCGGGGCAGCGGCTTCTCCTCCTCCTTGATGAAGCCCTCGTCCTCGCGGAATCTCTCCATGGCCTCGGGCCCCAGCTTGTAGAAGCGGATCTCGTCGGCGAACATGTCGATGGAGACATTGACGGGTCGGCGGATCCTGCCGCCCGACTGGTAGAAGTACAGGATGCCGTCGAAGCACGGCCGGTTGCGGTCGAAGAAGTACTCGTTCTTGAGCGGGTCGAAGTAGCGCATCCTCTTCTCCGGGTCGCCCAGCAGGCTGTCCGGGAACTGGCTCAGCGTGCTCAGCTGGGTCTCGTACCGGAGCCCGGCGATGTTGATCACCACCCGCTCCGAGCGGTTCACCTCCAGCAGCTGCTGCGGCGGCGGCGGCAGGTTGTCCACCGGTGGCGCCTGTTCCGCCGCTTTCAGCGGCCCCGCCGCGTTCATCTCGCCCGGGCCAGCGCTCACAGCCAGGGGCGCCGAGATACCGCCTCCAACACCTCTCTGACAGCTCCCCAGAGCCGCGCCGCCGTCCTGCAGCCTCACCAGAGCGATGTCCATCCCCGAGCCATTAAATAGACAGCAGGGGAGGCTGGCTCGCTGACTTCCACATCGAGCGGGAGCTGATCATTCAGCAGGACACACACACACACACACAGAGAGGGAAATCAGCACTCCCCACCCCACAGCAAGGCACAGAGACACATCAAGGCATTGCATACAGCAGCGGAACCCGGATGAGCAACAAATAAATCATGTTTGCTGCTCTCTCTCCCTCTGACGTCGAAAGTGAGCAGCAGAATTTATCACCCATCTCCCACCGCCCCAGACTCGACCCCTCCACTAATCCCAATCCATGCTCCCGAACCCTGTCCCTGTCCCTCCTACCTCACCTTGCCCGCCCCCTTCCCATTCCCAATCCCAGAGACAAGCCCAGGTACCTGCCGTGAGAAGCGAAGTCTGCTCGCCAGCCTCAAACATCGACCCTTCTCCCACTTTTAAATGACTTCAAAATACAGATGGGTAGAGTGTTAGACTTTTTTTGATATCTATACATACATAAAGAACAAACAGTTTGAATGTTATTTCGTTTACCCAACATGGTGGTCAAAGTGCTTGCTGCAGTTGGGTCAGGGAGGTTTTGTGACACCGTGGGTACTGTCCCTGCCTCTGAGTCAGGAGCTTGGGTTTGACTCCTACTCCGAGGCATTGTCTGTTTCAGAAATGCAGGTCCCACGAAGGGTGTACCAGAACAGTTTCCTGGTAGAGAGCCTTGGATCAGGGACAGTGTCCAGAATGGAAAACTGGTCTTTGCGTGGATGTCAAATAAATCTCTGAATATCTTTTTCCGACTAATTCAACATATGGATATTGGTCTGTTAAACAACTTGATGGACACTGAAGATGTGTTCAAACCATAGCCAACCAGGTCAATGATCAACTTCTGGTATGCCTTTATCAGAGTCTCCTAGTCAATCATGTTTCATTTGGTCTTTCTCCATCCATAGCCACTAGTGAAAGGCTAACCACAGAATCGCATGTAACCATGTTTACTTTTTCTGTCTCATATGTTACCTAAACATGTGAAGAAACCAAGGTTTTTATTGGGTCAGAGATTGAGAAAATATATTGACTAAATTGCATGGTGCTGTTTCTTTATGGAACATTACGGAGTGATTCAGTGGTAAATAAATTGATAACCACTAAAACACAACTAATGCAAAGTAATCAGCTAGGAAGATCCCAATTGATCAATGTACTAGACAGGAGTTTGACAGCTTGCACAAAGCACAATCTGTAAGGCAACACACTAATACTGAGGCATGAGTTTGCTTCAGGTTTTAAAAGCAAATTCTTGTATCGATGTCTCCCTAAGCAAAGATTCTTCAAAGAGAGGCTAAACACAATTATCTCATGAGTTTTAGGAATACAGACTGTGAAATACTAAGCACATTTAGGTGCACAATTTGATAGTTCATAAATTACACGCTAACATAACAAACCTATTTTCAGAAGATTGAGAGGTAATAAATGCTACCACCTCTTAAAATAGTGAAAGGCATGAAGATTATTCATGCCTATAAATTGTGTTTACTAACAGATTGAAGAAACAATTCACAATGTCTTGGTCTCAGAAAGGACCCTCGGCCATTAGGAAGTCAAGTGCAGGCTTTTCAGGATCTCCTGTACATTGTACTGTCAGGATGATGGATCAGAAACCCAAAGTAAGAACACTTTGAACTTTTAATTCCAAAATGTGATTTTTTTAAATAAAAAAGAGGTCCTGGTCAGACTCCCAAAATATAGATGCAATTCAGTACAGTTCAGAAAAATACTTTGCAAGACCCATGGAATGTCACACCTGCAGGAAGTCAGGGAAATCACAAAGAGAAAGGCATAATAGGAAGAGATAATGAGGGAGTTAATGTATAGCCCCCTTAGAGAAAACTATTGTTTGCAGACATATTTGTGTGTGTGTGTGTGTGTGTGTGTTATCCTTCCACTAATATATTCGAAGTGGTTACAACTGATTGCAACTCTGGGTCTGAGAGTGCTGGTATGTGAAGGTTTGCTACTAAAAGAATCACCTACAAGTCATCCCTGCATTGTAGGTAAAAGGACTCTCTGACTATGAGTGCTGGAAGCCAGCCAGCTAAAAGAAAATAAAAAGCAAGAGAGGATTCTTTTGCTCTGAGTGTTACTATCCAACCATCACCAGCAGGAAATAACTTCAAATCCAATAATTCACTGTTCAAACGTCTATTCTTTGTGGACCATGCAGAGAGACTAATTTACACACTTTTTAACTTTTATCTTGTTTTATTAAACTCACTTTTTAAAAATCCTAATCTGGATTTATGTGTATTACTTTATTGTTTCTTTCCACATTAAGTAACAAATAAGCTCACTCATTTGTTAATTCAAGAAAGCCTGTTTAAATTAGTTCATTTTAAAACAATAATTCAGTCTGGAAGAAAGGATTCAGAGAGTGGAATCCTTTTTAAAATAACCTTGTTGCAACCAACTGAGGAGATAAACAAATAAAGGTGGTGAACCAGTCCATCCTACCTCACCTGGCAGCTTAGTAACTTTGGGTATCCATCTGGAACCGTATTGACTCGAAAAACCTCACCCACAGATTGATTAAAACATTACAAACTTTCTTCCTTCAGAAGATATGTGAAATTCCAACATTGGCAGTGATTTGGCATCTAACAGGGATTTGGGAGGAGATGGTGGCTGTAATGAGAGAATGGTTGCAGCCTACACCAATCTGTTGCTCTGCATCCCAGTGAATGCTTTTTCTGAATATTCTTATTTCTCAAGGTTTAGAATAAAACGTGTGAATAAGGAAGCCTGCTACTGATGTTGAACTTGAGTAGAATACAGTACATCCCATGTAAATTTGTGTCCACAAACTGTAATGAAAAGGTGATGGGTGAATTGAGAAGGGAAGCCAATTCACATAGGAGTTTAACAGATTAGAATATCCTAGCTGGAAATGTAATGAATTGAGGAGTTTTGCCCAGGGTCTGGTTGCAATACCGGTACCTATAAAAGACTACTTGCCAGTATTAATTTAAGCAATTCTGTAGATTGAGTGAAGTATAGATAGTTAATGCTCGTTCTTACCATTGAGCAATTTATGCAGATTAAGGATCAAATACATAGCACAATGTACTATTTGGTGCGGATTAAATTTAAAGCAGATATATCATGTGTTTCTCATGTTATTCAAGCAATACAAAACACTAATAATGAGGAAAAGGTCTCAGTATAGCACGCCATAAATTATTTTAAATTACATACTACAGTAAGACTGCTTCTGACTGTCCAGTCAATTGTTAACCCCACCTGTCTGTCCAATTGAATGTTGAAAAGTGATATGACACTTTTCTAAGAGCACAGAATTTCCCAGTATCTTTCCCATTATTCCTCAATAAATTGATCATTTCATTCATTATTAATTGAACATTGCTTTCATAGGATGACAGACACTTCTGTTTTCATAACGTTTGAAAATTTCTCAATGATATTCTGAAATTAATAAAGACAGATATCTTGTGTTTCTTTTTCAAAAAAAATCACATTTAATTGAAAGTAAAGACGAATGAATAATACATTCAAAAATTCTCACGCAATTGTAATATACTAGTGAACTATAATTCCAATTTATCATTCCTTAATAATTTATTACCTTACTATTCAAACTTCAGTAAATTATCATTAGATTTTAGTGAATTTAATTAGCTAGTATCTGAGCAAAAATGTACAATCTTTGCAAATCAAATCTAAGAATGAAATCATATACTGTCCCATTTCACATTCGTAATAGAGTGAAACCTAATTGAGCCTACAATTGAAAAGCTGGTTTCTAGTTGGCTTACGGTCTTGGCTTTCCATCCTTCTGTTCTGCTTTTTCCATATTGTGGTTCCCACTTTTGAGGATTTTCTAGTTTTCACTTTGTACTTCCAATTAAAATAGATGCAACGAAGGGGTTTCTTTGTCTCACATATATAGCTCTCTAATTACTCCCATGAGAAACTAAATGCCTAGCTGTTACGCAGCAAAAAAAAACCACGTTTGAGTTATCCATTAAAAACTGCTTTTGTTGATCATCTGAATCAAAATGATCCACAACTATTAATTAAATGACACTTTCACTTTAACCTTCTCGCTCTCCATTGATCTCCCAAGCTGTATCTGGACATTGTACCATATCCATGACAAACAGTGGCAACCTAAAGGAGACAGCTTTTATTCATAAATTCTCTCATCTCACAGGACTGCTTGCATTCAATATGCAGCTGTGGCTAATAAGCAATGGGGTCAAAAAGATGAAGTCTCAGGTCACATATGGGACAATTTATTTTTTAGAACAGTTATCATTGAATCCAAAGAGCTCTAAAGAAATTAACTCAAAATGATAAAGTTTTTGACCACTTCATTGTCAAAGTTGTATTGCCATTTTTTAAATTCTGTTATATTAACAATGTCCATTTAAAAATGAAAGCCCCGATATTTGTATAATGATTACCTGATTATTGGCCATGCACAACAGTTTCCTGAGCTATATAAATACACGTGTATATGCTTGTGTAGCACACATTGCCAAGAATGTGACAATGACTCTTTGGATGGTTAACACTACTTCCCCATTATCTAGGAAGTAATTGTCTCTCTAAACTCTTAAAAAGGCACCTTTTGTACATGAACAGGTTGATTTTCTGAGCCAATAGTAATGTTCATTTCCCTAACAACATCCCTTGACTTTGTAATGACAATATGTAGAGTACCTAACTGTGGGCAGCTATGTCCTTTTGGAGTTGATCTACGCAATCAGTAAAGGTGCTGCTGCACCACTGTTGATGATAGGCATTTAAGTCCCCCACCCAGAGTATATTCTGAGCCCTTGCCAACTTCAGTACTTTCATCAAATACTGTTCATCATGGAGGAGTATTGATCCATTAGGGGCTGAGTTTGATGGTATACTGGAATCAGTAGGAGGTTCCCTTAGCCATGGAGTCTGAAGGTTCTGTTAAAGTTCCCAGAGTAACTCTCTTTTGACTGTGTGTCACTGTTATATCACCTCTGTTTGGTATGTCCTATCATTGGGATACGATGTACACCGAGATTGGGAAGGTCTTATCTGGGACATTATCTGTAACGTATGACTCCAGGCGTATGACTATCAGGCAGTTGTTTGATTAGCCTTTGAGGCATTTCTCCCAAATCAGGGAGTAGCTCCAGATGTTGGTAAAGAGGACTTCACAAAAACAACCAGGCCTTGTTTGTCATTGTCATTTTAGATGCATTGGACAATTTCAGATAGTCCATTTGGTTTCATTCATTTGAGACGTTTCAGTGTTGCAACTTGACAGGCTTGCGAGGCCGTTTTAAAATCGTACACGTGCAGTCACATGTAAGCCAGACAAGGTTAGGGTGGCAGTTTTCTTTCCCTAAATGACATCAATGTACCAGATGGTTTTTCTATAACAATTGATCATAGTTTGATGCACATTATTAGAGTTAATTCTAGATTTGTTTTTTTTTATTCGAATTCTACTATCTGCTATGGTGGGATTTGGACTCAATGAGCAATGTAATGCAGAGCATTACATTCATCACTGAATTCCTGATCCAGCAAAAATACCACTATTACATCGCCTTCCTTGTTCCAAGGAGAACACGCTATAGAAGCAGACTTAAACCTGGTCTTTGTCTGCCTCATATGTGTGACCTTATGGGTATCTGTGGTCCATTGGCTAACTATTGAAGCTTGACAAACATGATGGAAACTGTGTTCAAAAGGACATTGGGTTAGCTCACTGTAAAGGGGGGAGCTGAAACAAAATTGCTGACCAAAGCAAATACCTGATGTTAACTATGGAAACAAATGCCTCCTGTTTATACAATTCTTGGACAAATAAGCTCAGAACTATGAGGGTCTTCAGCAAAGGTAATGACATTGAACAGTCTGGAAGACTGGGAGAAAACATATAAAAGAAGACACATCAAAGGCATCAAAAGCAACAACTTGAGACCAACTACAATGAGGAGAAGATCCTGAGTTCAGAATTCACAGAAGTATAGACCTGTCAGAATGAACCTGAGTGGTTCACCACATACAGGCAATATCTGGATTTTAGTCAAACAGTTGAATAATGTATTGATTTGTACTTATTAAGAACAAAAGAATTACTAATAAAGACAAAAGTTGCAGTAGATACTAATTTGGCTGTCCTTGATCTATCATGAAAATTGAGACCATGATGGAAAACCAGTCATTACGTAAGTCTGAAGTGAAAGAATTCATAATGGAGCAATAAACTGAGCGCAAACAATATATTGGCAGTTTTTGCAAAACAGCTATCTTTGTAAGGATGAATCTGACCAGTACCTGATCGTCTGCTGACCAAATAGCAGTGTTGTACTGATTGCATTATGATACAACTGTCAAGAATATCCTGTGATACAACTCATTAGTACATACAGTTATCTTCTTGGATTTTAATGATTCTCTAGATTAAATTTTTCAAACATGCTTTTTCCTATTTTACTATCAAAGTTAATTACATGGAATTTTGCCTTTTAATATATAATTTATCAAAATGAATTAAATTTAGACATAAACATGGCAATATACACTTTCATTTGATCCATATATTTCTTAATTAGAAATCAATATTTTCTATCTATTGTACAGTGTTGTCTGCCAAGATCTATAAGTATGGAATGGCCGTAAACACAAAACACTTCAGGTGCTTTCATATAAAACTGAAATCATTGGTCAATATGCTGTTGTATGACAGTACACTTTGCGAAGCAGATTTGTTGCATTTAGCTAAATAATAGGAAAGTGAATTGGTGATTTTTTTAATCCAGGCAGTGTAAAATCAGATTATTTCTAATTTTTTTGATCAATTACTTTGAGCAGATATAATGACAATATGCATTTTCAAATCAGTTTTTTTTTCAAAGGGACATTCCAAAGAATCAATTTGATGGAGTTTGCAATTGGAAACATTATCAAAGGTATTGGCAGACTGAGTCAAGATTTTACAGTTCTTACCTCACTTGGTGATGCCTCCCTACATTATGCTGGGAAATGTAAGGGCTCACAGAGAGATACTATTCACTCGTGACAAGAGGAACAAGCCTGCAGGTGGAACAAAACGTACGTAGGTAAGGGTTGCCTGAGAGCCCACAGTGGAACGCGCTAAAAACATTTGTTGCTATGAGTGCTTCAATGCCCTAAGAAGGAAAGGGAAGGGTCGGTGTGGACTTGTTGGGCGGAAGGGCCTGTTTCCACACTGTAAGTAATCTAATCTAATCTATATCCTGATGTGTGTATCATGCTAATTTACTGGCTGCCTAATCCTGTACCACACTCCTCCCACCACCTTACCTAGCTGGAAGTACTCTCACTCTTCCATCTGGCAGAAGAGCCAGAAGCTTGTCCTCAAGCACCAATTGGTTCAGGCACAGCATATTCCCAGCTATTATTCGACAGATAAGTGGACTGGCTAACTTTAAAAAGTGCTGATCTTGCTAATATGTATCTTGCCTAGTGCAGGCCCTATGTGTCATAATCTGAATAAGTTATTTTCACCCTATGGTATGTATGTTCTTGCTTACTATGATCTGCCTGCACTGCTTGCAAACAAAGCTTTTCACTACACATGACAATTAATAAATCAATCAATCAGTCTGCGTCTTTCTTCACATCTCCATTTGCCCATTCACCACCCCGGCACTCAGTTTCAGCTTTATGCAATGCCTTGCATTTCTACAAAGTCATTCTCAACTAATGTTCTCCATCTCTCGATAAACCTTATCTCTAGGACTGTTCTTCCTCTCCTTGCAGCAGAAGAGAGTACAAACATAACAGTAAGTGATTGACAGATGGATGAAACAAAGTAAGCCTCAAAATATTGAGGGAATCCAGGTCAGTACTGTGCCCCATTGCTATTGCCCTGACCATTTTCATCTAACCAGTCCTCCTTAGTATGGTCTAAGGAGATTCTGTGCTCTTTATCTTATTCTACTTACAGGTAAAACTCAGTGCTCTGCAATGTTGCACAGCATATAGAATGTACAGCCTTGAGCATTCTGGGGAGCCTGGTTAGTGGTTACTGAAGGATAATTCCTGATCTGTACAGATACCCAAAGCACAACTTTTACAAGGTGATTGCTGGCCCAATAAGTCATGGATTGAGCATGTGATCTTTCTCATACTGCTTCATGCGTGTCAGCAGCCTTGTTGTACGGGGGTACCTCTAGACCTCAAGCATCCACCTGTTAGCCTGCTTCACGATGCCAAGCTATCAGGAAAGATGGACCACAGCAGAATGGAAGCATCATGGCGGTCTCCTGCTAATCTCGTACACATTGGAATTAACATCTTTTATATGAAAATGAACATCTTTTTATATCTCAGCTATACATTGACAGACTGGAAGTCCTTGCAATTGTTGAGAAATCCTAGATGTTCTGTGCTTGCCTTAATTGCCACGTGTGAGAAGCCAATTAAAGCAACAAATCTGAGGGTTAGCTCATTCTGACTGACATCATTACAGGGAAACCTCGCATAATTGCCAGCCCTGACACACACCATCAGTTGACTGACATTGAGCTTTAGGGGTCATTAACTGCAGGATCCTCCAAATGGCTCCACAGAGCCCTGGAAGGATCCAGAGACAAGAGCTTGAGGCCAGTGAAGAGTTTGACAGCCATGGTAAAGCTTGGTTACCAGGCTCACTTGGTAATAGGTCTTATTTTAGGATGTTGCAAATGTTTGACACCATGTAACATTGGACCCTGACATTGCTGAAACTCTGAAGTTCAGATATTTCAGGGAAATGTATCCTTGACCTGGAGATCCTGTGTGCCTGTTATGGCTTCCTGAACACATCTTTCTCATGATCCACTCTCTGTCGCTCATGGACCTCCAAACTATTGATACTCTGGCTTTTTTTTTCTCATTATTGTCCTCACCTAAAGTCTAGAAGTGGCACCCATACTAATCCATTACAAACTACAGATTAGATGCCCAATGTATAGATGACATCTGTAAAGTTGTAAAAGCAACTTCACATCACAAGTATTCTGAACAGAGTCTTTCATACAAACAGGCAGAAAAGCAGGTTATTGGGATATTTCCATGACATATCTTCAATTGGCATTGTGTTCTCACACTGCTCCTACTGACAGTTGTCAGGAACTCCAGAAAATATGAGTTAAATTACAAAGGTCACATTGATATCATTGCAATTATGTTACTGTTGTAATTGAACAATTACAATATTGAGCTAAAAAGCAAATAACTATGGATGTGGAAAATTTAAAACAAAAAGACAAAATGCTGGAGAAACTCAGCAGGTCTGGCAGTATCTGTGCAGACAAAACAGAGTCAATGCTTCAGGTCCAGTGACCCTATGGGATTTCTGCAGATCTCAGCAATTTCTATTCTTGAACTAAAGTATCTAAATTAACAACTTTCTTTTCCTGGGGAGATTGTGCATACTAAGCTGAAGGTAGGTGTAAAAATCAGTGGGTTGGAGCCAGCTTCCTGGTAAGCTCGCGTTTTTCTGGACTTAACCTCAACTCACATCCGAACCCATTCACTCACCCAGGTTAAACAATCTCCCCAGTGCTAGTACTTTCTAGCAGGGCTCATCCTCCAGAAATTCAGCAGAATATCTTCATAAATAACAATCTACATTGGTTCTTTGGAATATGTATTATTCATCAGCTGAGGCCACAGCAGGCAATGAAAAAATTCTCACAGAAATGCCATCAAAATCCAATCTCAATTTTTTGTACTTCATAATATAAGTAATTTCCACTTATAACCTCAAATGTATGAACCCTACAAGTGAATGTTATGACCATGTAATCACAAGATATGAAGAGACACAGATGTTCACTATGGATGGTTTAAAACTTTTAAAATTTAGAATGGTCCTACCTGAAGAGTGCATTTGCCTCTCTAATATCCATCCTTACATGGTGGTCTGTCTCGAGTCTCCGTTTCATTTCTTACATCTGCTGGTTCCATTCTTTTAGTTCTTCTCCACAGGGGGAAAAAAAAATCAACATTAGGAGAAAGCTCTTGAGGTGTTAAATCTCAGCAACTCTGCAAAAAAGTTTATTTGAAGACTGTTTTGGATAATCCTGGAAAGTCAATGCTCCTATTTATCATCTTAAAATTAGCTGCTAAAATTCTCCTGCTGTCATATACAAGATTTATGTTAATATTTTCCATAATGAAGCCGGAAAACATAGATTACATGATCACCTGTAGGATTGTACAGTAAACATATTGTGATCTGTTTGTTCAATCCAGTACACAACTCCTCAACAAGAAGAACTCTTTCTATTTATTTTCCCTCAGGGTAAGGAAACTCATTGCTTTCTGGTTAACGGGTTGAGATTATGGGGCCAATTTTTAGCATTAACAACGTCCCATCACAGTATTACTGGAAAAGAGTTTGTGTACTTGAGTTATTGCAATGTTGCTTCCTAATCTGAGTTTAGTTTCTCTTACGATGACAGATGTCATCGTAAGAGAAACTGAGTGAAGATCACACTTTAGGTTCTGTTGTCATGATTTGGAGATGCCAGTGTTGGACTGGGCTGTACAAAGTTAAAAATCACACAACACCAGGTTATAGTCCAACAGGTTTAACTGAAAGCACTAGATTTTGGAGCACTGCTCCTTCATCAGGTGGTTGTGGAGCAGCACTCCAAAAGCTAGTGCTTTCAATTAAACCTGTTGGACTATAACCTGGTGTTGTGTGCTTTTTAACTAGGTTCTGTTGCACACTAAAGATATTCCTTAACCAATTCCACTGAGCGTTAATTGCATTTGCTATCTAGATACAGACACAAAAAGTCAGCAACTCAATTCAGACTAGATAAGGTTTTACAAACTATCCCCAATGAAACTCAACCTTCCAAAACAGCAAAAAAGGAGTCTGATGAGCTTTCAGAGCTGCAGACGAACTGGACAAACAGCCTTCCCCCTCTCAATATGGAATTTCGCATATGAGGCAGTAAACATTAAGCAATGTTTTTTGCATATTTTCATTTTTATTTTGGTGCTTTATATTAACTTTGAGCTTGTATCCTGAACTTGTGTGATGCTCCAGGAACATAACCCAAACATTTATACGGGTTTCTATGGGAATGTGTTTCAAACAATGTGGTGATTTCCATGAACATTAGTCAATGTCTACCTGTGCCTGCTTATACTGTAGTGGTCCCCAGAATCAGCACAATGAATGACATAGTGAAAAAGCAAAGAGTGGAATGCAGACAATAGGTTTAAGGATCTTCAGTGCAGGACATCAAGGTGGTCTGTAAATTAAGTTTCAGTCTGGCACAGAAGAATTGACTGAGCAATACAGACAGTAACTGAATTTAGGCCACATCTAATTAAAAGCAAAATAGGCAGCATATTGAGCAAATTGTTATCCTGAAAACTCTACATAATTATTCAATATTGGGATGGAGCAACTGTACCAGGTTTCAATACCTGCCATCTTTTGTGGTTCTTTTTCCAAGCGATTAATTTGGAGTAGTGCATTGAACCAATGCAGGAGTTATAACCTTTGCTGTTACATGATCACAGAGTTCTCTTGACCAGTTAAGCAATGATAAAAAACATTTTGTCATTTCTTCATGTGTTTTTGTCCCATAGGAATCTATATAGATGCTATATCATGACATTCCCTGTCCAAGTGTACACTTAGACCACTTAGGACAGGGATTGAAACCTGATACATTTTGAATGTTTCTTATTAATATGTTCAAAGACGCTATTACACACCTCAGGAACATGTGGCACTTGAACAGGTCTCTTGGTACAGGGAATAGGGACCTACCACTGTACCACAACATTTTAAAACAAAACATATTTTTGTATTCTTGTAAATTATAAACAATGTCCTGAGGTTTCACATTGCTCTTCTTATTTTAAAAATTCTCCCATCTGCACCATCACTTAATATTGAGAGTGTGGTGCTGGAAAAACACAGCAACTCAGGCAGCATCCGAGGAGCAGGAGAATCGATGAAGAGCTTATGCTCAAAACACCAATTTTCCTGTTCCTCAGATCCTACCTGACCTGCTGTGCTTTTCCAGCACCACACTCTCGACTCTAATCACCAGCATCTGCAGTCCTCACTTCCTCCTAGTTGATCTTCCCCCTCAATTAATATGTCCTTTTCTATGTTTGCCCAGCATCATTGTGAATGCTAACCACACAAGTACAGGTTATAGCTGGAGCAACAGATGTCAACAAATGTGGGGCGGCACAGTGGCTCAGTGGTGAGCACTGCTGCCTCACACCACCAGGGATCCGGGTTTAATTCCCGCCTCGGGCAACTGTCTGTGTGGAGTTGGCACGTTCTCTCTGTGTCTGAGTGGGTTTCCTCTGGGTGCTCCAGTTTCCTCCCACAGTCCGAAGATGTGGAGGTTAGGTGAATTGGCCATGGTAAAGTGCCCTTAATGTTAGGTGCATTAGTCAGGGGTAAATGTAGGGGAATGGGTCTGGGTGGGTTGCTCTTCAGAGGTCGGTGTGGACTTGTTGGGCTGAAGGGCCTGTTTCCACACTGTAGGGAATCTAACCTAAAAAAAATGTGCTCTGCCAACTTGAAACTAGCTTCCACTGGAAACATTATGTTGCTGAAAATCCACAGATCACGACTAATCTCTTAGTACATTGAGTAAGGAGCCTCTATGGGTTTCAAGCTTTGGGGAGTTTATTTTGTCAAATATAAAAGGTCATGAGCTCATGTGATTATGGATGTATCTTTGGCACCCATTAGTGCAGTGGGAGGGGTATGCAGTGGAAGGGTTCTGGTAACAAACATTTTTTCCAAGCTTTTCTGAGGTGTCAAAGGTTAGTGTAAACACTATCAAGCAAATGGTTAACCTGCAGTTTGTAAATCCGTTCAACAGACCATACCTTGAATCGCATGTCACTGCAAAGCTGTTGTGCATCCTCCCACCTAATATATTCGCTAAAGGTATTCTGCCAGGTTGGTGCTGAGGATTTTCCTGCTCTGGGGGTCTTTGCTCCTTGACCACATTCCAACTCACAAAACAGAGCAAAGCAAAATGCACATGAGCTAGACTTCTGCATTTCAAAACCTTTGGATTCCTTTCAAGCGATCACTTTCAAAATCACAAGACAGGAAGCAAAGATAGACTGGTGAATTGAAGTGTTTTGCAATTCTGGATCCCAAAATTGTGATCTAAAGTATTCAAAAAAGACCATATGCCTGAAATATTAGGAGTCATTTTAATCCAATGCTCCCATCTGAAAATGAAGGGTCAGAAATTATAGGAAGTTGGTTCCAACATTTACCTGCATCACTGAGGTGGGAGTAGGAAAATTCACCCAGAGTGGGTAGGGTTTTTAATTGATGTAGAATTTGACAGCACTGGTAGAGAATCTCTGAAATTGCCATCCAATTAGTCCCACTGGTGTCAGATCTCTTACAAAAGAAGATGGTTGTAGTTGTTGGCAATCAATCATCTCAAAATCTGATTGAAGATTTGTAGCTCGGGTATCCGTTGTTGTGGTTCTGCTCGCCGAGCTGGAAGTTTTTGCTGCAAACATTTCGTTCCCTGGCTAGGGAACATCATCAGTGCTGTTGGAGCCTCGTGTGAAGCGCTGCTTTGATGTTTCTTCCGGTATTTATATTGGTTTGTTCTTGCCGCTTCCGGGTGTCAGTTTCAGCTGCAGTGATTTGTATGTGGGGTCCAGGTCGATGTGTCTGTTGATGGATGTTCTTGCCGTTTCCGGGTGTCAGTTTCGGCTGTAGTGGTTTGTATATGGTGTCCAGGTCAATGTGTCTGTTGATGGAGTTTGGGGATGAATGCTATGCTTCTAGGAATTCTCTGGCTGTTCTCTGTCTGGCTTGTCCTATGATAGTAGTGTTTTCCCAGTCAAATTCATGTTGCTGGTTGTCTGAGTGTATGGCTACTAGAGATAGCTGGTCGTGTCATTTTGTGGCTAGCTGATGTTCATGGATGCGGATTGTTAGCTGTCTTCCTGTTTGTCCTATATAGTGTTTTGTGCAGTCCTTGCATGGTATTTTGTAAACTACGTTAGTTTGGCTCATGCTGGGTATTGGGTCCTTTGCCCAATACCCAGCATGAGCCAAACTAACGTAGTTTACAAAATACCATGCAAGGACTGCACAAAACACTATATAGGACAAACAGGAAGACAGCTAACAATCCGCATCCATGAACATCAGCTAGCCACAAAACGACACGACCAGCTATCTCTAGTAGCCATACACTCAGACAACCAGCAACATGAATTTGACTGGGAAAACATCACTATCATAGGACAAGCCAGACAGAGAACAGCCAGAGAATTCCTAGAAGCATGGCATTCATCCCCAAACTCCATCAACAGACACATTGACCTGGACACCATATACAAACCACTACAGCCGAAACTGACACCCGGAAACGGCAAGAACATCCATCAACAGACACATCGACCTGGACCCCACATACAAATCACTGCAGCTGAAACTGACACCCGGAAGCGGCAAGAACAAACCAATATAAATACCGGAAGAAACATCAAAGCAGCGCTTCACACGAGGCTCCAACAGCACTGATGATGTTCCCTAGCCAGGAACAAAACATTTGCAGCAAAAACTTCCAGCTCGGTGAGCAGAACCACAACATCAATCATCTCAGCCCAGAATATCAATGTAGGAGTTCATTGGTGAAGTATCAAAGGATCAAATGCTCCAGCTGCCTCAACAATTACCTCTCTGCAAATATAAAGTTGTGATATTCACTGATGATCATCTAACATTCAATTCTGCACTTGTTAGACAATGAAACATTTCATGTTTGCGTGGAACAAAACATGGACAACATTCAGCCTTGGGCTGATAAATAGTATATAACATGCAAGTGCCAGACAACAAGTGTCAACATCAAATTCCCTGCCACCAATCTGCTGGAGGTCATTATTAACCAGGAAATTAACTGTGCCAGCCAATTAACTGCAATGCCTACAAAAGTCGGTCAAAACTTGACTATTCTATGGCAAGTAATTCATTTCATGGTTTTCTGAAAGCCCATCCACCGTTTACAAGGTCTAAGTCAGGAGTGGGATGGAATGCTCCCCATTTACCTGGTTGTGAGCAGCAGCTTTAATCACTCAAGAAGGTCAGCATCAATCAGAACAAAGTAGTCCACTTTTTTGACAGCCCATTCAACACCATAGACCTTTATATCCTCCAATGCAGGTGCACGATAACTACAGCATCTGAATACAAGCTGCACTGCTGAACTTCCACATGGCTTCTACAACAGCATCTTCCAAACCACCACCTTCAATCACCTAGAAAAACCAAGGTAGCAGGTTAATGGGGATGTCATCATCTTCAGCTCCTCTCCAAGATACACACCTGGGAAAAGAAACTTGAAAAAATATTACTGCATCTGAATCACCTTGGGAATAATTTGTGGAATTCCCTGCCTTAACAACTCTATGGATTCACCACACAGCCTACACCTCAGTATCACCCTCTCAAGAGTACCTAGGAATGGGAAAATGCTGGCCTATCCAGGAATGCCTTCATTCCATAAAGGAATTTTAAAAAAACTCCTTGCTGTTTTGGCATAGCACTGGATTGTTTTAATTTTCAACTATTTATCCACGTCCCTTTTGAATATTATGAATAAATCTGCTATTTCTACCCCTTCAGGCAGTATATTCAAATCGTATATTACAGTCTACAAAAAAAGTATCTCCTCATCTGTTCTCACACTTCACCTTCTATGCAAACCCTTTATTCCCATATGTTTGGATCCCAATGACAGCTCTAGTCTCTGCAATGAGAATGTATTATCTCTCCTCTGACTGAGGGGCAGCGATCTCCATTGGCCCTATGGCTTTTCTGCAGTTTCCCACAATTCCCCTGGCTGAAATTGGGAGAGGATGGCCAGTGGGGACTGAGGTCTGGGAATTAAATAACCCAGGTCTGATTTCCCACACTGTTGTCCAACCATGAAAGTTGTGGCTGCAGTTAAAACTGGAGCAGAGTCCAGCCTGTCAACTTCATGCCAATATTTTCCATTCTGACTAGCTTGCCAAATCTGTGGCTCTGGACACTGGAACATGATTCATGGAATGATTACAGCACAGAAAGAGGCCATTCAGCCCATCTTGTCTGTGATAAGCAAAAGATGTCAAGAGTTAAGGGAGATCAAATCTAAAGGCAAGATCACAACCTAATCAAACATAATTTAATTGAATGGCAGAGCAGGCTTGAGGAGACAAATGACCTACTCTTCTGCTTCCATTCCATATTTCTATCCTGGTTCTCCCAAAGAGCAATTCACTTCATGCCACTCCCTCACTTTCTCCCAGTAATGTTGCATATTGTTCCTTCTCCAAGGCATAATCTAATTCTCTACTGAACATCCCAGTTGAACCAGTCTCCATCCCAATCTCAGGCATTTATTTTCAGATCCGAGTCACTTGTTGTGTGAAACATTTTTTTCCTCATGTTATCATTGCTTCTGTTGCCAATTACCTTAAATCTGTGTGCACTTGTTCATAACACTTCCAGCAATGGGAACTGTTCTTCCCTACTTACTCGAACCTGACCCTTCACAATCTCGAATGTCTGTATCAAATCTCTTCTTAACCTTTGCTTCTTCAAGTCAGGCTCACAATGAGATTCACATGCGCATTTATTCACACATGGAGGCCTCTTATTTGCCGGCAAGGAAAATGCGTCCACACATTATACCTCTGTCACTGAGGAAAGGACTGTGGAAACCTAGCGAATCCCTTGAATACGGCACTGCTTCATCTGTGTCGGCTTGTCCAGTTGAATTTAATCAGTTAACTGAGACAGTTTGCAGTTTCTGCTAAATCTCTATGTTAACATAGTCGAATCAATCAGCACCCTCTTCTCATGCTGAATAAATTTATGTTTCCTTTCCACAGTTGATTTTCTTGTGTTTCAGTCCTGATGAATGTAAAGTGAAAAGCTTTGATTACAGAAAACTATGTAGCCATGTTTAAGTACCGTACTGCCTTATCTATCATGAGAAAATGGAAATGACTGATCTGGTAAACAAAGCAGGTGAATGAATTTGTTGCCATTACGTATTGTACTCACTTTTTGTAGTTATGAAGTTAGATATGAAAATTATTCACTGAGACTTGTGAATAAATGTTCTTAAATGCCAATATTTTTCAAAAACCAATGCAGCTTTGCTGGCAGGAATATAAACAAGATTTTTTGATTCACCCTCAAGAAAAATAGCAAACCAACCCAGTGGTTTTCCAAATCAGGCACGCTGCCTCCACATTCCCCCTTTCCTCTCTTGCTGATGGAAAGGAGGCATGATTTTGGAACAGCTATCAGATATCATTACGCCAAGCTCATGGATCCCAAAGTCAGTTTTGAAATGATCAATTCACAAGCCATTAAACATGTTAGCAGTGCAGTGCTCTGGCATTTTTCACTGCCCACTGCAGTTTAGGTGACCGATACAAGAGAGTTTGGGAGTCTTTTAAAGCAAGTATAAAAAGTTAACACAAGGGTAGGAGAAAACAGCTGCCTCAGGGACAATGTGGAAGGTATAACAGATTCTATTGGGGAGGGAGGCAGCATCTGCATGCTTTTTCATGACAATTTTCATCTGCTTGGTGCCTTCAATGAATAACAAAGATTGTTCTGAGAGCAGGGGACCTTTATAATTGTAACCAGGGTTGGAGTATTGCTACAGGATATGCCAGCCTATGGGTTCAATTAGGATTGGAGCTCCCCCCTTGCTCCACAGTTTCTCAGAGCCCACAAGTTATATATTCACACCAATGTGTGATTCATATTCCTCTGTGAATGTAGCTGCATCAAAAATTCAATACTTTTGAGTTTTTATGCTAATACATGCAAGTCACAAGAGCTGACTTTAGTGTGAAGAAGAAAGTAGTCTGGATAACAATTGCAAGGTTGGAAAGGAGCAAGGTGAAGACTTTGTGGTAAGGAGCAAACTTCTTTTGCACCTATAATTGATTTCTCTTCCAGGGGTCAACCATGAGATGCTTGCCGAATGTAGAGAGATAGCAGGGTCAGAGTAACTGAACACTTTCAATACACCGAAAGGGTAAAATCTAGCCCAGAGTATTTGTTGTTATTACCAAAAAATGTGGAGTTGTGACTGCACACTTTATTTATCGGGCTCCCAGGAGTAGCATTTGGACAGCCCAGCCAGAAGGAAAACCAGTAAAACTGGAGGATAGTCGAATTAATGACAAGATATCGTTAGGATCCAACCTTGGCCTCTCCCCTCATTTGAAATGACATCCAAATTCATTTGGATTTTTCAGTGAATCCCAATTGAAGCTGTGCCTTTGGACTGCAACCCATTGTCATAAAATGGTAATTTAACCAAGGTCATCATGACCGCTCTTCTACAACATGAAAATGACTGATGAGGAACATGCTCTAATTTAAATAACCTTCGACCATTGCCCTTATATAGTCAATAGCACAACTGGAAGAAGTGGTATCGTTCTTCAATGTCTAGAGTGCCAGTGATGGTATGGAAAGAGCTCAACAATTTGCAGAGTATGAAACATAGATAAATTGCAGCAGTCACATATTCAATCAACATGCAACTGGACCACGGCCCTCAGAACAGAATCAATGACATGCTCGCCATAACAACGTATTTGATGATAATCGGCATTCTGAGGCGAACTGCCAAGTGTAGAATGCAAGAATGAAGAGTATGAACCCTGAAGGAATGTCAGTTAGGTGCTCCGTGCCAACTACCTGTATTTCCTATCCTTGCTTTCGAAGACAGGGAGGACCAGACTTGGCTTTTGGAGGTTCCAAATCTCAACAATAGGTTATGACGACTGCTTCGATAGTAAAGGTAAGCTGAAAGGCTTCAAAACCTGTAACAGTGTAGAATTCTTCAGAAGCATCCCAGTCGCACTTTTCAGAAATACTGCTTGAAATAATGCAGGCTGGGAATTCCCACCTGAATCCACCTCCCTGCAACATCATTTGTCCTATTTTTGATGATGGCAGTTCCGCATGAAGCTGATCCTGATAAAAACTGAAACTGTCGGCTGAGATAGTGTACTTGAGTCCCAGCCAATTTTCCATTTGCTTCACTGCATTCCCAGTCGACCATCATACTCTCCCTGAGGCCCTGACTCTTAACCTTGGGTGACTTCAGAGAGCAAATTGCAGGGAAAATACTTTCTATACAGCATTTAAAGATGCAAAGATATCGCAAATTGAAAGTGACAATAAACAAGGGCGAAATCTAATTCATTGCATCTCAGTGAAGACAGATTTTGTTCAGAAGGAATCCCCTAGCAAAACCCTGTCCTCTATGGAAATCCCTAAGTAGCTCTCCAAATTGTTTCCAGACTCTTGGTTCGATGAGTAAAACAAGATATCCTAATAAGTCATGCCAGATCTCGTAACGGTTTTCAAAGAACAATTTGTTTAATGATTTAGTGTTGTTGACCTTAAACGTTATTTATACTATTAACGATCTGCACAAACTCAAAAAAGCATTGCAATCACCAACAGTTATCCCAAGAAAATGTGATAGGAAATTAATATTTTCTCGTGTTTTTGTCAGGTACTATAATAGGATAAGGAGTCTGAATATTCCAAATGCCAAAATATATTTGTGCTTTTTGTCTGCCAATGGAAGGTATTGTCACCCAATAGCTCCGTGCACATATATCATTGTTTTATTCTGTGGCTACAACAATTACACATGGTTACAGGGATAGTTTCATTACACATTTATTGTGTAACCATAGGCCACCTTGTGGCATAAATTGGTCTCGTTAGATTAGATTCTCAACTGAAGGTTGGGAAAATGTGCACAAGCGCATTTCCTAATGAGCCGTGTCTTTCATTTGAGAGGATTTTATGCTTCCTGCTATTCAACAGAGAACTTATTGCCCAGAAAGGTTCACTGTAGATGGCCACAGAACATTGCCAAAGGTGCTTTTGTGCAAACTGCAAGACTGGAGAGTTGACCTGCTTAGGTCCCCAACCATGCTACTGCAGTAGAAACATGCAAACATCTTGACAGGAAGATTTACAAGAGGTTTACTGCTGCATTCATTACCAAGAAGACAAGGAATTAGATCAACAAAAAAGAACATGCATTGGCCTCAGAAAGTTGAGAGGAGGTAAAAGCAAAAACATTTGAAAATATCAAAGTTCAGAAAACATCTGTGGAAGAAAGAAACCAAGTTAAATTTCAAGTCGCTGAACTTTCATCAGAAGTGGGCAACAAATTGAGAGATTGTGAAAAAGGGTGGGTAGGACATAGAATAAGTTTAGGGTTAATGTTGGAGACTGAATTACACTCCACCCAATCTGATGTTATCAGACAATCTTAGGTAAGGAAAAGTGAATTCCTGCTTGAGGTGCCACTGAATCAGATGCATAATCGGCATCCCTTGTTAGTCTGAGATGTGATGTCTAACGAGTAAATGTAATGGATACTTATTGTTCTCATGCAACAAAAAATAACAAATTACACCTAGTTACGAAAGGTGCCTCGCCTTGTTCAGATGTTCTAGTGATTCTCACTCAGCAGCAGTGATGATGGTTAGCATTGCTTGTTAAACACCTTCTAAACATCCCAACTTGCCACATGAATATTCAGATTCCCATCTTATCAAACTCAGCAAACAACCCAGCTCAGTTCAGTTTCCAAGGATGGGCAGAGGGTGGGAGGAGCTTGACTACATCTTTAGTGTCTTGGTCAACATTGTTGAGGGGCCTTGTGTGTGTGATTCCTCCTCTGGCTGGTTGTCTTCTGGCAACTTCCTGTCTCCTTTTGAGGAGGCACCACTTAGAGTGAGGTCAACATTCCCATCCTCCTCTCACCGTGCCATCACTCCGGGGGACCAATGGCTGGGCAGTGCAGTACAGGTTTGTGCAGGTCTCAGACATAGAGTCATAGAGTCATAGAAAGGTACAGCATGGAAAAAGGCCCTTCAGTCCAAACCGTCCATGCCGACCAGATATCCCAACCCAATCTAGTCCCACCTGCCAGCACCCGGCCCATATCCTTCCAAACCCTTCCTATTCACATACCCATCCAAATGTCTCTTAAATGTTGCAATTGTACCAGCCTCCACCATTTCCTCTGGCAGCTCATTCCATACACGTATCACCCTCTGAGTGAAAAAGTTGCCCCTTAGGTCTCTTTTATATCTTTCCCCTCTCACCCTAAACCTATGCCTTCTAGTTCCGGACTCCCTGACCCCAGGGAAAAAACTTTGTCTATTTATCCTATCCATGCCCCTCATAATTTTGTAAACCTCTATAAGATCACCCCTCAGCCTCTGATGTTCCAGGGAAAACAGCCCCAGCCTGTTCAGCCCCTCCCTGTAGCTCAGATCCTCCAACCCTGGCAACATCCTTGTAAATATTTTCTGAACTCTTTCAAGTTTCACAACATCTTTACGATAGGATGAAGACCAGAATTGCACGCAATATTCCAAAAGTGGCCTAACCAATGTCCTGTACAGCCCCAACATGACCTCCCAACTCCAGTACTCAATACTCTGGCTAATAAAAGAAAGCATACCAAACGCCTTCTTCACGAACCTATCTACCTATGACTCCACTTTGAAGGAGCTATGAACCTGCACTCCAAGGTCTCTTTGTTCAGCAACACTCCCTAGGACCTTACCATTAAGTGTATAAGTCCTGCTAAGATTTGCTTTCCCAAAATGCAGCACCTTGCATTTATCTGAATTAAACTCCATCTGCCACTTCTCAGCCCATTGGCCCATCTGGTCCAGATGTTGTTGTAATCTGAGGTAACCCTCTTCGCTGTCCACTACACCTCCAATTTTGGTGTCATCTGCAAACTTACTAACTGTACCTCTTATGCTCGCATCAAAATCATTTATATAAATGACAAAAAGTAGAGGGCCCAGCACCGATCCTTGTGGCATTCCACTGGTCACAGGCATCCAGTCTGAAAAACAACCCTCTAACACCACTCTCTGTCTTCTACCTTTGAGCCAGTTCTGTATCCAAATGGCTAGTTCTCCCTGTATTCCATGAGATCTAACCTTGCTAATCTGTCTCCCATGGGGAACCTTGTCAAACGCCCTACTGAAGTCCGTATAGATCATATCTACTGCTGTGCCCTCATCAATATTCTTTGTTACTTCTTCAAAAAACTCAATCAAGTTTGTGAGACATAATTTCCCACGCACAAAGTCATGTTGACTATCCCCAATCAGTCCTTGCCTTTCCAAATACATGTACATCCTGTCCCTCAGGATTCTCTCCAACAACTTGTCCACCACCGAGGTCAGGCTCACCGGTCTATAGTTCCCTGGCTTGCCATTACAGCCCTTCTTAAACAGTGGCACCATGTTAGCCAACCTCCAGTCTTCCAGTACCTCACCTGTGACTATCGATGATACAAATATATCAGCAAGAGGCCCAACAATCACTTCTCTAGCTTCCCACAGAGTTCTCGGGTACACCTGATCAGGTCCTGGGTATTTATCCACTTTTAACTGTTTCAAGACATCCAGCACTTCCTCCTCTGTAATGTGGACATTTTGCAAGATATCACCATCTATTTCCCAACAGTCTATATCTTCCATATCCTTTTCCACAGTAAATACTGATGCAAAATATTCATTTATTATCTCCCCCATTTTCTGTGGCTCGGCATGGTGGCACAGTGGTTAGCACTGCTGCCTCACAGCGCCAGAGACCTGGGTTCAATTCTCACCTCAGGTGACTGACTGTGTGGAGTTTGCACATTCTCCCCGTGTCTGCTTGGGTTTCCTCCGGGTGCTCCGGTTTCCTCCCACAGTTCAAAAATGTGCAGGTTAGGTGAACTGGCCATGCTAAATTGCCGGTAGTGTTAGGTGAAGGGGTAAATGTAGGGGAATGGGTTTTGGTGGGTTGCGCTTCGGCGGGTTGGTGTGGACTTGTTGGGCCGAAGGGCCTGTTTCCACAGTGTAAGTAATCTAATCTAATCACACAAAGGCGGCCTTGCTAATCTCTGTGGGATCCTATTCTCTCCCTGGTTACCCTTTTGTCCTTAATATATTTGTAAAAACCCTTTGGATTCTCCTTAATTCTATTTGCCAAAGCTATCACATGTCCCCGTTTTGCCCTCCTGATTTCCCTCTTAAGTATACTCCTACTTTCTTTATTAGATTAGATTACTTACAGTGTGGAAACAGGCCCTTTGGCCCAACAAGTCCACACCGACCCGCCGAAGCGCAACCCACCCATACCCCTACATATACCCCTTACCTAACACTACAGGCAATTTAGCATGGCCAATTCACCTGACCCGCACATCTTTGGACTGTGGGAGGAAACCGGAGCACCCGGAGTAAACCCACGCAGACACGGGGAGAACGTGCAAACTCCACACAGTCAGTCGCCTGAGGGGGGAATTGAACCCAGGTCCCTGGCGCTGTGAGGCAGCAGTGCTAACCACTGTGCCACCGTGCCGCCCTTATACTCTTCTAAGGATTCACTCGATCCATCCTGTCTATACCTGACATATACTTCCTTCTTTTTCTTAACCAAACCCTCAATATCTTTAATCATCCAGCATTCCCTATAACTACCAGCCTTCCCTTTCACCCTGACAGGAATATACTTTTTCTGGATTCTTGTTATCTCATTTCTGAAGGCTTCCCATTTTCCAACCATCCCTTTACCTGCGAACATCTGCCTCCAATCAGCTTTCGCAAGTTCTTGCCTAATACCGTCAAAATTGGCCTTTCTCAAATTTAGAACTTCAATTTTTAGACCTGGGCTTTCCTTTTCCATCACTATTTTAAAACAAATAGAACTATGGTCACTGGCCCCAAAGTGCTCCCCCACTGACACCTCAGTCACCTGCCCTGCCTTATTTCCCAAGAGTAGGTCAAGTTTTGCACCTTCTCTAGTAGGTACATCCACATACTGAATCAGAAATTTGTCTTGTACACACAAGAAATTCCTTTCCATCTTGTAGTTCCTGAGAGCATAAGGTCTGGATCCCCATAGCAGCTGCCAAACTGTCTCCAGAGGCAGACGGACAGTCACATGCATTGCTGCTCTGATGCAGCTTCTGGCCAATAAGGGTCATTGTGTCTCAGGTGCTTGTTTGCCACTGCTATTCCATCCTGTGTGTGTGAGAGAAGTTCCTGATTGCCAAAACCAGAGGGTCATCTCCTGCCTGGGGCTGAGCAGGTGACTGTTCTCCGGCAGTCCTTAGAAAGTCAATGGCCTGGGGCATTTCTTCCTCAGCTATTAGGAGAGCTATCACAGTTCATGGGTTTGTGTACCAGCACCTCCTGCGCCTTTTAATCCCAGTGCATGCAGGTGGTGAGGTGTTCTTAAGGCCTAACAGATCTGAATGGATAACAAATTGGGAGGCTGAAAGGGGAGAGTGGGCGAGTAGGAAACATGGCAGGAAATAGGAGTTCATGTTAGCACTGTGGAAATAAACTGCCTCACAAGCAGCAACAGTGCCCAGCTATGACAAAGGAATAAGATAACTGTAAAACTATAGTACATTTCCAGATAATGTACTCAAGGAGGGCACAGCATCAGAGAAGCAAAAAGCCAAATGGTTACTTATACAGAGATGTCAATGTGATACAGTCCCCACCAATAGGAAAGATACTGGTGGCAATCCCAGGGAAAAATTGTAATTCACTGACTTGAGTTTGACAGAACCTGTCTATGTCAATGGATATCTCATTAAATTTAAGCTTGATACAAGGTGGGTGTCACTGTACTCTGAGATCAAGTACAATACTGATGAAACAGCAGTTACAGCTCAAAGAGATGAATCTACATAGGAATGTTACAAGTAACACTGCTTCACAAATACCATAAGAAAGTTGTAAATGTATATTTAATTCACAATTGACCCTTCTCAATTTTGAGCTTGTATTGCTGCAATATGAGGTAGCCAAAGAAGTTCAACCACTTCCAAGCAACCAGCTGCAACAGGAACAAACTATAATCAAGCAACCGGTCAAGGAGGTAACCAGCAGAAACTTTCATTGGGCTTTCTAAACTCATGGTGAAATCCAAAAAAAAAGAGTTGGCTGAGAGTGCCCACTTGAGGATGAAATAAATGTTTCATCTGGTAGAGAAGAACTCATGGCCAGAAAGTCAATAAAGGCAACCACATTGAACAAGGACATGAAAAGAATGGCTAAGAACATGCTCCAATTCACTGGAATTGTGATGAAAGGTGACCAGACTAAAGGTCCAGTAAGCCGACCGAGAACACATACTTTGAACTCCAACCACATAACACGTTATTATTACTGTAAGCAAAAAGACTTATTATCCTAGCTTCCCTTTGGAATGATTTTCTGGAACAACTAGGCATTGCCATGTGTCCAGCCAGGGATCAGTCAGTGTCAGTGTAATCTCAAAAGAGCATGAGGCTTTCATGACTCACTGTGAACAGGAGTGTACAGGATTGTCATGCCTGGAAAACACTCCTTTCATTCGGGAAGGATATGAGGTGAGAGAAATCCAGCATAGTTTTGGAGAAGTTGTGAAAGAGGAGGAAAAGAATGAACAGTACAATGTACTTGAGCTCTCTTTAACTGAAATTACTCAGACAGCAAAACTGAATAAATTAATGCAGCAGATTTGAACTTTGATGTCAGATAATGAAACAACATAACAAAAATAACTCTGTATCAGTGATGGATATAATGCTGATGAAAAAACATTATGACTTAGGGTGCAAAATGCCTGGTGCATCAGTAAAACAACCACAAAGGTTGATGACGATGTCCAACCTAATTAACAAGTTAAACTAAAGTTTACATATTCAATACAGATATAACATCAGACTGTCAGTAAAGATTTGCTTGCAGAAAATTGTGAGCTGCAAATCATGGAAGCCAATCCACAGATTTGGGGTCTGGTTAAGAAAATATTACCTGGTTCAGAAATTGAAAACATTGCAAATAGAAAGTACTTGTTTTCACTGAGCAGCCATCTTCCACAATCAACTTTCATGAAATTAAAGGTCTTCTAGATGACGGTATACGAAAATCATGCGGGGTAGCAAGAAGGCGTTACTCAGTGAAATTCAAAAGATTAAGGATACTCTGTATAAAAGGATGAACCAATATTGAGTTAAAAAGGAATATCATGCAAAGGGCATCCAGAACATAAAAGATCCTCCACTGGAGAAATGCTTTACAGAATAAACAATGTCAAGATCAGAATCAAAGTCCACAGACCCCAAACCAAAGACCTATCAATCTTCCAAATCGGAAAAGAACTTCTTCTAGAAGAACTGTGATACCTCTGCAGTGTCTACAGTTGTGAAGTCTGAGACTTTGAGGGGACGTGGGGGGGGGGGGGGGGGGAGAGAATTTGGGTAATGATCCATGTAAATGTAGCTATATACCTGAATGTATAAATGTTAACCATGGGTGAAAAGGGGCGAAGATGTTGAATAAGGAAATGTTGGAAATCGCATTAAGCCCTACCCAATTTGATGGTACCAAACAGTATTTGGGGAAGCAAAGAGCAGTACAGCTCAAGATCTTGATGAAGGCTGATGTTTCATCAGTGTTTCTTGATAGATCTGGTTATGATGTATAAATATTCTATTGCTATTGATCAATAAACTATATCTTGTTAAGACAAATGCTTCTTCTCATTCAGATTCACTAGTGGTTCATCTTCTACTATTGTTAACCTAATAGGCTCTTAGATCCTATACAGGAACGAAGGATGGCAGCACTCTACCCAGGTGATAGTGACTGCTTCAGCACAACTTGCAGTGATAGAATTAATCTTTTACAGGGTCAAAGTGAATTATGTTGGAAGTAGAAAAAGAAATAGCAAAACAATAGATATGCTTTGAGCAGATACACTAATAAGTCTAAATGAAAATAAGAGAAAAACAACAAACAGGCAAAGGAAACAAAACTGGAAACAGAGATTTTGATCTGAAACTGTTGAATTCAGTGTTTTGCTTGGAGGGTTGTAGAGTGCCAAATCAGAGACTTATGTTGAGCTTCACTGGAAATAATACAGCAAGCAATTACAGAGTTGTTGACATTAGAGCAAATTGGGACTAAAAATGACAAGTCATGAGAAACACAGGGTCATACTCACAGACAGAACAGATATTTTCCACAAACTCTATATGGTCACTCCCTCTGATTTCTGAGAGAACAACATGCAGATCAATGTAGAGGGGACAGCAAACCGGGCAGCAAACAGAGTAAATTGAAAAAAAAAAGTATTATCTTCTCGGGTAAGCAATGTTTGAAGAGAGAGGAGCGAAAAGGGCAGCCGTTACATCGCCTGCGTTTTAAAGGATGGGTGCAATGAGGAGGGACAGGTTATTGGTGGTGATTGTGTTGTGGAGCAGAGCAGAATGGTGCCTTTGGAAACATGAACTGTGGGGGCAGCCAAGATGGTGGCAGAGTAGAGTTCCTGAGCTGAAGCTCATTCGCTCTGACTGCTTTTCTTTCTTCTTTTCTAGCTTTTCTCAGTTTTTATCTTTACTTACCTTTTGGACGGAATCTCAGTTGTGGAGGCAGTGGTGAGAATGGCTGCAGCTGGGGGCCCAGGGTGGAGACTTTGCCGGTCAGCAACAAGGTGGTTAGGTATGGCTGGACAGAACTTTGATGGTCAGCCGCACCGTGGAAGTGGCTGGGGACTGGAGCAGCAGCACCGCGGCACTCTGGTAGCCTGTGGTGAAGCAGCGAGTGAGCCTAGCTGGCAGTGGTCAGCAGCATGGAGGCACAGGGATCAAGGGATTGAGCCCACTGTGGGAGAAAGATAGAGGCCAGTGTGGGAGAGAGATCAAGTCCAGTGTGGGGAGAGAGATTGAGCCCAATGTGGGAGAGAGATTGAGCCCAGTGTGGGAGAGAGATCAAGTCCAGTGTGGGGAGAGAGATTGAGCCCAGTGTGGGAGAGAGATTGAGCCCAGTGTGGGGGAGAGATTGAGCCCAGTGTGGGAGAGAGATTGAGCCCAGTGTGGGGGAGAGATTGAGCCCAGTGTGGGAGAGAGATCAAGTCCAGTGTGGGGAGAGAGATTGAGCCCAGTGTGGGAGAGAGATTGAGCCCAGTGTGGGGGAGAGATTGAGCCCAGTGTGGGGAGAGAGATTGAGCCCAGTGTGGGAGAGAGATTGAGCCCGGTGTAGGAGAGAGATTGAGCCCAGTGCGGGGGTCGTGGGGAGAGATTGAGCCCAATGTAGGGGAAGAGATCGAGCCCAGCATGGAGTAATCCCTGAGTGGAGTGACTGTAAGCCAATGGTAAAGAAGGGCTGTAATTTGGAACTTTTAAGTTTATTCCTTATTTAATGTATTTTACAGTGAATAACTGTAATGTTCAACTTTTAAGTTTTTTTCTTTAGTTTTCTACAAATTACCTAGGTACCTTGTCCATAAGATGGCACCATGAGTTGCAACATTGCGAACTTTTCATTGCACTCCTGTATCCCTGTGGTTGAGTACACGTGACAGTAAAACCAAATGTTAAATTCTAATTCTAAATCTGTTTTGTTGCCAAGTAGTGGGCAAAGAATGGATGCTACAGAGTGTTCCCTTCAAACAGTTACTCTCTGAAATGAAACACTGGGTGCGAAGCTTTAATCAGGATCACTCATTTTTAATATACTCAGTGGCTTATTTATTTTTCACCTGTTTCTTTTTAGGTTACAACATGCAACATGTATCACCTTTACTTTCACATTAGAATGTTGTAGAGTGTATTTGGCATTTTAAAACTCAAGTACAGAATTTAGAAACCAGGGGATCTCCCTTATCCCTCTCCACAGAAAGTCAGGGAAAAAAATGTCTTTTTGAGAACATCTTGGTTTTGGTATACGAATCTGCAGCTCCATCTACTGTTGAAATGTACAACTAGTGCTGTGATTGTCACAGCAAGATGCACAAGAAGCAAGTGAGTGATAAGCATAGAAAATATTTAACGTTAATAATTTCCATGACGAATACCTGATCTATCCCCAGATTTATCTCCACTGAACGCACAAATTCACACCTCAGTTGTAATTATGTCTGTTGGCTTGTTCTATTGGATCATGTCCAATAGAAACATGTTTATATAGTGCTTCTTAACATAATGAAACATTGCAAGTGTTTGAAATGAGTGCAAAGTATCACACAGCCACCACAAGTTTGGTCAGAGAGGTATGTTTTTAAGGAATGTCTCAGAACTGGAAAGACTGGTAAAGAAGCACAGAAAGGGTACTCTCGAGTTTAGGGCCTAAGCGACTGAAGACACCATCACCAAGAGGACAGCAACTAAAATTGGGGAAGCTCAAGCAAATAGAGTTGGAGGACAGGAGGTATTTTAGAAGGTCGTTGGGTTGTGGGAGATGACAGAGATAGAGAGTGGCCAAGCTATGGAGGAATTTGTAAAGAAGGAGAGAATTTTAAAAGCGAGACTCTGCATGACCTGCAGATGGTGTAGCTCATCAAACAGACGCGGACTTGGTGCAAGTTAAGACAAAGGCAGCATGATACCTTCAAATTTACAGAGAATGAGAATGTACAGTAACACATTGGATAGGCTAACTGTGGAGTAATGAAGGGCTGAATGAGGGTTTTAATAGCAGATGAGCAACATGCAATGGAGATGAAAATCATTCCAATTTAACGTCGGTCTATGATAGTTGGTCAAAACAAATAAAAACCATTAATAGTTTGTTATCTCATTGTCCGACAAAGTAACTGGCTAAAGTTCAAAGTAAATATATCATAAATAAATGTTAAAGTATTGCTCGAGATTTAATAGCTCACAAACTTTAATTATTCAACAAGTTAATTTCTCTCGTTTATTTTTCCACAAGCTTCAGAGCTGAAACTCGTCAGCTGCAACACGCACCATTTTTAACATATGCAGATGCCTTCTGGTTTATTCATCAGTTTAACACAGAGATAAAATAGCAAAAAAAAGGGTTAAATTGAATCTGCAGTGGTGCAACAAAAATAGTTTGATTGCTGCTGGCCAGATATTATTTTACCAAGACAGTGCTTCAACTTTGGAAATTTATTAGTATTAATCCATTTGCAATAGTTGTACATTGTCCCCAGTGTCAGCAGGGGGTAGACAAGAGCAAGCCAACATGACTATCTGTGTACAGACTCTGGATTGAATCCCTTATATGATGACTTAGTCAGCAACCTTTCCCTTTCTATGAAATTAGTTATGTGCAAGATGTGAACTTTTATAGTAATGAGAATATTATTAGATGTTGATCCATATATATATTGTATATCTACATATGTGTACATGTGTATGTTTTGTGTATGTGTTATCCATGTGCTTTTATGCATGTGTATTGGTGTAATAAGATCATGTTTAGGTTGTTGATAGAGGGCAATCCACATCCACATGATGAATATCAACAACCTTTCTGAGAACAATGAGAATCCAAGAAAAGGCAGGAGAGGGCATCTCTGGAGCCGTAAACACACTCCTCTACATTGGGGAGACTGGACACCTCCTAGCAGAGCGCTTTAGGGAACATCTCTGGGACACCCACATCAATCAACCACACCGCCCTGTGGCCCAACATTTCAACTCCCCCTCCCACTCTGCTGAGGACATGGAGATCCTGGGCCTCCTTCGCCGCCGCTCCCTCACCACCCGATGCCTGGAGGAAGAATGCCTCAACCCCAGGGCATCAATGTGAACTTCAGCAGTTTCCTCATTTCCCCTTCCCCCACCTCACCCCAGTTCCAAACTTCCAGTTCAGCACTGTCCCCATGACCTGTCCTACCTGCCTATCTTCCTTTCCACCTATCCACTCCACCCTCCTCTCTGACCTATCACCTTCATCCCCACCCCCAGTTACCCATTGTACTCTTTGCTACCTTCCCCCACCCTCCTCCCTGACCTATTACCTCCATCCCCTCCCCCATTCACCTATTGTACTCTATGCTACTTTCTCCCCACCCCCACCCTCCTCTCATTTATCTCTCCACCCTGCAGGCACTCTGCCTCTACTCCTGATGAAGGGCTTTTGCTCTCGGATGTGCCTTGAACTGCTGTGCTTTTGCAGCACCACTCTAATCCAGAATCTGGTTTCCAGCATCTGCAGTCCTTGTTTTTACCCCGTGCGCACACAGGTCAAAGTTACATTTACTGCGTCATCACTTCCCATCACTGAAAATGTAATCTACTAATTAACATAGTAAGTATTAATCAATTAGAATACATTTGGCATACAATATGTCACTGACATTTGTGTGTATGTGGCATCTAATGTGTACACTTTACACATTTGGTATGTCTATTGGTTTTTGAGTTGGTTTGGATAAATATATGTCATGTGTGAGGGTATGTTTGTTTCCACATATATACGAATGGATATGTCACGCAAATATCTAAGAATATTGATGGAGTGTCTACCAGTGCTGTTATTTGATGGTTTACGTTCTCTTCCTCATTGTAATACTTACATATATGCCCAATAAAAATACACCTTTACAAATACACCAATGCCCCACCCACCCCTTCCTGTGACCACCAGAGTGTAACAGAGCCTGTGGGAGACGCGTTGGTCTGTATAGTCATCTACAGACTCGCCCTGAGAGTGGAAGAGAGTCATCCTCGCTTGCAAGGGACCACCGATAATGATGACAAATGGTTGGAGAGGGGTTCTTGAGGGGTAGATGTGAAGCATCAATAAATTTTGTGCGCTCTGTTAACATTCCACAAAATTTATGATCAATTACTACAAAAGCGTTGCCAAGTTTACAGCTCACATTTGGTGAGCACTTTACTCTTTAGTGTGCTTTTTTTTTAACTGTCCCTGTCTCATTAGAAAGAAACTTTTGTGTGCTGTATTAGATGACAGAAAAGCAGGGTGTTCAGAGGTGTCTGTAACAAAGATTAATGCATCATATAGATGTCCTTGATTATTGCTAAAAGGTCTGACATTTGACCATTTGTACAGTACACCAACAGGAACAGAGGTCCCCCAGCCTCATTTAAACCAATGCTGATGAATCTGCATTTACATTTCAGCACCAGAAGGTGACAATCTCTGACAGGGAGAGCTGTGGGCAGGAGATCATGACTGACATTCTGTGTGGAAGCTGAAGCACTAATCCTCCTGTATTCCTAATGCAAACATAAAGATCTGGTTCAAGGTATTGTTTACATTTTGTAGTTGAGTGTCAATGCGACAGAGCTGGCCTCTGCGATGTTGGGAGTGTGGGAGGGGTGGTGAGGGGGCACAATGCTTGAAAGATGAAAATATTGGGTAGGGACAATTCTCTGGGTTCAAGAGTCAGTCACAATCTATCGAGGAGTGGGCCGTTGTCTCTGGAGGTGTAAGGGTAGACCTTGCAGCATTTTCTGCCTTGTTTTGGGTGGGGAGTTGGGAACAAAGGCTGGGAAGGGACTGTCACAGGGAGATAGATATCTGGAACAAGGTTTATGAGCAAGAAGCTCATATAAAGGAGGTGCAACTGGCAGGATTGGGCCATGTTAGATGGAGTTGGATCTGGTGGTTGAGAACATACAGTCTCATACAAATGGTCAATCCTAGGAGGGTCGAGGTTCATAGGGACCATATCTAGCCATTCTGTTTGCTTGAGGAACTTCTGCTCCAAACTGATGAGCTGGAGTCTGAGCTTCAAACACTGCAACATAACAAGGAGGGGGAAGAGTTACCTGAATGCTGTATTTCAGCAGGCAATCACACCCCTGAGATTAACTACCCTGAATTTGGTCAGTGTTAGGGATCGTAGGGCGTGACTAACAGCAAGGTAGGCAGAGGAAACCAGGGTGCAGTGCTGAAGGAGCCTCAGCCCTTGAGCTTGTCTAACAGGTTCGAGATTCTTGCTCCCTGTGTGGGTGAGAGTGTGGCTGTAGGGAGAATGAGCAAGCTAACCATAGCATTGTGGCTCAGGGAGCCATCTAAGTGGGTGGAGAAAACAGAAATGTAGTTATAATGGTGGATATCATCACCAGGGGAATAGAGACTGTTCACTGTCACCAAGATCAAGAGTGCCAAAGGCTGTGTTGCCTGCCTGGTGCCCGGGTTCAGGATACCACATAGGGGCTGCACAGAGACTCAGAGTCGTAGACTCATAGAGATGTATAGCACAGAAACAAATCCTTCGGTCCACTCATACATGCCAATCAGATATGCTAAATTAATCTAGTCCCTTTTGCCAGCACTTGGCCTATATCCCTCTTACCCCTTCCTGTTCATATATCCACCTAGATGCCTTTTAAATGTTGTAACTTTACCAGCCTCCACCACTTCCTCTGGCAGCTCATTCCATACACACACCACCCTCTGCGTGAAAAAAATTGTCCGTTAAGACCCTTTTGAATCTTTCCCTTCCCATCCTAAACCTATGCCCTCTAGTTCTGGACTCCCCCCAACACGGGGAAAAGACTTTATCTATTTATCCTATCCATGCCCCTCATGATTTTATAAACCTCTATAAGATCACCCCTCAGCCTCCGATGCTCCAGGGAAAACAGCTCCAGCCTATTCAGCCCCTCCCTATAGCTCAAATCCTCCAACCCTGGCAACATCCTTGTCGATCTTTTCTGAACCCTTTCAAGTTTCACAACATTGTTCCTATAGGAGGGAGACCAGAATTGTACGCAATTTTCCAAAAGTGGACGAACCAATGTCCTGTACAGCCGCAACATTACCTCCCAAATGTTGTGGGAGGGGCAACATCTAGTTGTCATAGTCCATGTCGATATCAATAATTAGAAAGAGGAAAGAGGTTCCAGTGAGGAAAAATGACCATCTAGCAGCTAAATGAAAAAAGCAGAATCAAAAAGGTAATAATCTCTGGATTGCTACCTAAGCCATGTACAAATTGACACAAGGTCAGTGAGGTTAATGAGGGAAGCATGTGGCTCAAAGATTGGTTAGGTTGAAATGGATTTGAATTCATGGGACACTGGCACCAGTACTGGGGCAGGAGAAAGCTGTTCCAATGGAATGGGCTCCAACTGACTCCTGCCGAATCATATTACTAGTGTTGTGGATTTAAAACTAAATAGTGAGGTGGGCGGGGGGGGGTCCACTTGCATGGAAAATTATGGATAAAGTTAATGCATGGGGAGGGTTCAGCAGAGGTTTTTAAAGTTTCCAAAGCAAGGGCTAGATCAGAGAGTTTGGGAAGAGTCAGGAAGCTAAATGAAGATACAATTCTGAGAAGAGGATCAGTCAACGCTGAACTGAGGGTTTTGTATTTAAATGTGAGCTGTGTATGAAACAAGGTGAAAGAGCTTATAGTGCAGATTGAAATTGGCAAGTATGATGTTGTGGGTATTACAGAGATCCCCTGCAAGGGGATCATGGCTGAGAACTAAATATCCAATGATACAAGTCCTGTCGAAAGCACAGGGAGATGGGCAGAGGTGTGGGGTTGTCTTGATAGGAAGAAATTAAATTAAAGCATTAGCAAGAAGTGACGCAGAGTCAGGAGGTGTAGAATCTGTGTGAGTAGAGTTGATGAATGACAAAGGAATAAAAGACCCTGATGGGAGTTGTGTACAGCCTTCCTAGCATGTGGAGAAGAAAATAAATCAGAGGCATGTAAGAAAGGATTCTGGATCAGTGGTGCTGGAAGAGCACACATGTAGGAAAGGCACTATTACAACAACCACGGGGGACTTCAACATGCAGGTAGACTGGGAAATTCAGGTTGGTGGTGGATCTCAAGAAAAGGAATTCATGGAACGTCTCCGAGATGGTTTTTCGGAGCAGCTTGTGGTGGAGTCCACTAAGGAACATACATTTCTGGATTTGGTGATGTATAAAGAGGCACACGTGGTTAGGGAGTTTATGGTGAATGAACCCCTGGGGGTCAGTGACCATAATATGATAGAATTCACCCTGCAGTTTGAGAAAGAGAAAGCTGCATCAAATATTATGATATTATCATTGAGTAAAGCTAGCGACAAAAACACCGGGGAAGGAGCTGGCCAGAGCTGATTGGAAGAGGAGCTGAGCAGGGAAGATGGTGGAGCAGCAATGGCAGGAGTTTCTGGGGGTAATTCGGGAGGCAAAGCAGAAATTTATCCTAAGGAAAAAGAAATATACTCGGGGGAGGATGAGGCAACCTTGGCTGACAAAAGCAGTCAGGGACAGCATAAAAACAGATGAAAAGCATACAATGTGATGAAGATTAGTGGGAAGCCAGAGAATTGGGAAGCCTTTAAACATCGGTAGAGGATAACTAAAAATGCAATTAGTGGGACGAAGATGAAGTATGAGAGTAAGCTAGTTAGTTATTGCATGAGTTTTTTTTGATACACAATAAAGGTAAAACAAAAAGGCAAGAGTGGACATTGGACCACTGGAAAATGAGGAGAAATGAGACCACTCGAGAAATAGTAATGGGGAACAAAGAAATGGCAGAGGAACCAGATAAACTTGGCATGAATTTTCACAGTGAAAGACAATCATACCATAAGAGAGTCCAGGGACTCGGGTGAGTGTAGTAGCCATCACTCAGGAGAAGTTACTGGGGAAGCTGAAAAGTCCAAAGGTTGTTAAATCACCCAGATCAGACATACTACACCTCAGGGTTCAGAAGGAGATAGCTGAGGAGATTGTAGAGGCATCTCTGGTGATCTTTCAGGAATTACTGGAGTCAGGGATGGTCCCAGACGATTGGAAAATGGCGAATGAAACACCTCTGTTTAAGAAAGGAGAGTGGCAGAAGACAGAAACTATAAAAAAACACAGGCAAGAATGGACATTGGACCATTGGAAAATGAGGCTGGAGAAGTAGTAATGGGGAACAAAGAAATGGTGGAGGAACCGGATAAACTTTGCATGAATTTTCAGTGTAAGACAACAGAACCACCAAAAGAAACACACCTCCTTACCAGTTAGTCTGACCTCAGTTGTTTGTAAGATTTTAGAAGGAGAAAGTGAGGACTGCAGATGCTGGAGATCAGAGTCAAAAAAGTGTAGTGCTGGAAAAGCACAGCCAGTCAGGTAGCATTCAAGAAGCCGGAGAGTTGATGTTTCGAGCATAAGCTCTTCATCAGGCACGTCCATCTTAGAGTCCATTATAAAGGCTGAAATTGTGCAGTACAGTACTTGACAGTGCATGGTAAAATAGGGATGAGTCAGCATGGCTTTGTCAAGGAGAGGTCATGTCTGACAATTCTGGTAGAATATTTTGCAGAGATAATAAGCAAGTTAGACAATAGAGAGCAAATGGACATGATCTATTTGGATTTCCAAAAGCCCACTGACTAGGTGCCACACAGGAAGCTGCTAATAAGATAAAAGCCCTTGGTGTTTGGGGCAAAGTACTGACACAACTTGGATGGAGGATTGGCTGACTGGCAGAAGGCAGATTAAGGGTAAAGGGCTCATTTTCAGGATGGCAGCCAGTGACTAGTGGAGTTCCACGGTGGTCAATTTTGGGACCAGAACTATTCATGTTCTATATTAGTGGTCTAGACAAAGGAACTGAGGGCATTGTTGCTAAGTTTGCAGATGACACAACAATTGGGTGAAGGGTTGGCAGTGTTGAGGAAGTGTGGATATTGCAGAAGAATTTGCCAGTTTAGGAGACTGGGCAAAGAAGTGGCAAATAGAATACATGGTAGGAAAGTGTGAAGTTATGCACTTTGGTAGGAAGAATAGAGGCACAGACTATTTTCTAAATAGCGAAAGGTTTAGGAAATCCGAAGCGCAAAGGGACTTAGGGGACCTAATTCAGGATTCTCTTAAGGTTATCATGCAGGTTCAGCTGGTAGTTAGGAAGGAAATTGCAATGTTAGCATTCATTTCCAGAGGGCTAGAATATAAGATCAGAAATGTACTGCTAAAGCTGTATAAGGCTCTGATCAGACAGCGGTTGTTTTGAGACTATATCTAAGAAAGGAGAATCTTGCCTTGGAGAGTGTGCAGGGGAGGTTTTCAAGAATGATGCCAGGAATGAAGAGCTTGTCATATGAGGAGCAGTTGAGAGCTCTGTGGAGTTCTCTATGGAGTTTAGAAGGATGAGGGGGGTATTTGACTGAAACTTACAGAATATTAAGAGGCCTGGATTGAGTGAACTTGGGAAAGATGTTTTCACTCGTAGGAGTGACTAGGACCCAAGGACACAGCCTCAGAGTGAAGGGGCCACCTTTTAGAATTGAGATAGGGAGGAATTTCTTCAGCAAGAGGGTAGTTAATCTGTGGAACTCATTGCTACAGATGAATATGGAGGCCAGGTCAGTGAGTGGACTTAAGACAGAAATAGATAGGTTCTTGATTAGTAAAGAGATCAAGGGCGATGGGGAGAAGGCAGGAGAATGAGTCGATAAACATATCAGCCATGATCAAAGGGGTCCTGTACCCTACTGTCATATGGTCATGTGACCTGGATTGTTATGGGCTTGGGGAGGGGATAAAATGAGGAAATTAGTAATCACATGGAGGGGATCACCCGAAACAAAGCAAAGGTGCAGGGTCTTAAGGTGACAGGCATTATAAGGCGTTCAGCACAGCAAAGCAAGAAAGTACATCATGGGTCATAGGGGAAACTTATTTGTCCAACACACAAAACAAAAATCTCCCTGTCATGAATAAGCTCTCAAACATTGTTTTGATTTTACAAAAGTTATACCAAACAAGGAGGCGGGTTTTTATTAGGGGGAGTAGATTTAAAGCTTAGAATTCCTGTCTAACTGAAGGAGTGCCTTTTAATCATGAAACCAATGGATAGAGAATCATACTCAACTGGATTCAATTCTCAAATGACCAGCAGCCCAACACAACTCATGGCATGTATTCCGATGAGGTTCACAAAGTCATGGAGCCACAGTACATTAAGATCTGATGTTTCAGGTATACATGCAGCCATGGAGGAAGGGAAACTATAAGCTGCCCTGTTGCTTCAGACTTATCCTCACAAGATCTGCAAGTTCCCACTGGAAGCTCCTGCCAGACAAGCAGTAAGGTGGCAGGAAATGTTAAAGAGTTGTGGGGTGGGGGTGATATTGCTGGCAGCTCCTCTATCAACCCCAGACAGGTTAGATTGGTTCTGAAAGGATGGTGACTATTGTAAATGGGGAGGGTCCTTCAATATGCTTCCTGTATTCTAACAAATGGACACTGCTTCCATTCATATAGAAATCTAGAGACAAGGAGTTGTTCCCTGAAACCACAGAGTATAGAGCTTTTCATGCTATACATGTTGTTTGGGGGGAAATCCAGAGAACATAGTTCGTTAAAGGAATTAACGAGGGCTTCATGGAGCAGACCTGAAGGACAGAGCTCAACAGAAAGATGATTGTATGCATCAAATTACTGCTCTCACGGGTCTCCTAAAACAAATGACACACTGGCACAGATCAACACTGCCGCTCTTCAAGTCACCTTGTGACTGAGGTCAGGCCAGCAGAAGCAGCAACCATTGTCTGCTGAGCAGACTATACAGGCACAACATTCAGGGCTACAGGAGATAACAAACTTCCCCTGAAATGTTTGCTTTAGCGTTACATTTTTTGGAAAGCCACTGGCTATGAGGTTTCTGCTTGCTTTTGGGACATAGTTAATTGATTAAGAATCTTTTCATTTTAAATACAGGCTGCTTCTTAAAGTTTCAATGTACTGTTACTGTGACCACTTACAAGTCTTGGATGAACCTAGCCCAACTACTAAATATGTGTAGCACCTCGCTGTTGTCTCTGCACGCAGGGATATTAGTGCAAACACACTCTGGAGCATGTTCCCCAGTTCTCTTACATCCGGCCTGATGTCACTAGTCACCTTGTTCCTTTACAGTCACATTGTCTGGGAGAATATAGGCTTCTTGCATTGTATCAACCCAATCACTGAGCAACTTCAGTCACTGTGCTTCTACAATTGTGGGCTGCACAATCTAAAACGTTCCCTCAAATCCAGCCTAGTGAGTGAAGTCCTACACACTTCAGTAGTGCATTGCCCACTTCTTTGGCCTGGTTACGGACACTGTGGTGCACAGGTCTGAGACATTGGTACTGAAGCATGCAGGAGGCACAACACACTGTGATAATGTTGTGTGGAACTGTGGCTAGAACACCTCAGGATCGCAGAGAAGTAAGATCCAGATCCTGTAACATCCAGGTCTATCTCATCGTCTCTGCAGATATTTCTCACCAACCTGTTCAGACAACTCTGGAGCAGGTGGGGCTTGAGGTATGGACACTACACTGCACAAGAACCCTCTTATTGTCTCTGTAACAATGTTTATAATAACAATACAACCTATTGCTAGTTGATAACATGCAACAAACTACTTTTTGTTCAATAGAAGAGCCTCTTTATTTAGATCTATTATTTAGATTAATAGATAGTGTTACTCCACCACATAGGAACTGATACTACAGTTAAGCTTGTGGCAGCAAACATATCAGACAGTGAGGTGCAGACTCAGTTTAGGTGCTGAACCCAGGCAGGGAAAGATTGTTCCTTCCTGTACCTTCCTGGCTGAGACAGGCCACATTGCTCCAAAACCCACACAATTGTCTCTGCAGTTTCTATACTCTCTATCGCAGGCTCTGTCTCTTCACCCTTATCCCATTGGACAAGGTCAGTGTTGCTGAAATCAATTGAGGAAGTATTGATGCAAGCCCCAAAAGCTGGCTCTGTGCTTCTTTAGGTCATGAGAATAAGTTTAGCAACATTACTGATGATGTGAGACAATCAATGGTGTCCCAATGGAAGACCAGCATCTCCTTCTGATGAGGGAAGACACATCACTGTTTTCAGTTCAGACAACCACATCAATATACAGGGGCATAATGGGACAATTGCAAATATTACATCAAGACAAGTGAATATATATTCACAAAAATGCCAAGTAATGTATTTAATGGACACCCACTCTCACCATGTGCCCTCAAAATATCATCTTTGCCTGTTTAGGTTCTGCAGCAATATCCCCAGCTAAGATGGAGAGAGCTTGCCAACTGGTAACTGTGATGACATTGGCAAGCAACCCCTGTGGCTCAGGTTCTAGAGAATTCTGGCACACCAGAGTCTTCTGACAGATGCAGGGCACCTTTCTCAGGCTGACCCACTGCAGGTAATGGAGTCAATGACAGAGGGGAGGTGCAGAGGTAGAGCACTGCTGGAGTTTCCTGAAATGACACATCTGGCATTCCTGGCTTGCACTTCCTCCAACCCAGCCCCTGAAGATGCCTGCAGGTACATCCCTGTATCCTTCAGATGAACGAATACTGAACTGAGGTTATGGTTTCTCACTCCCCCCCTTGCGTGCCGTTGATGTTTGCATCCAAGGTTACAGTGATGGAGGCAGGCCTGAGCAAATATCAGGCTGCCACCCTTGGTACTCACCAAGTACTGCATTTTGAAGCTATGACAGTTGACAGAACTTAGATCGACTCAAATTAAATTTAAAGTTAACTAATTAAAGTTTTGGTCAAAACTTTATTCTGGTCTAGTGAGGAGGAGAAAGTGAGGACTGCAGATGCTGCTGGAAAAGCACAGCAGGTCAGGCAGCATCCAAGGAGCAGGAGAGGCATAAGCCCAAAACGTCGACTCTCCTGCTCTTCTGGTTCAGTGAGGACATCCTGCAACACTGCTGATGTTCTCCAGCCTGTCTCTGCATGTGCAATGTATCATTTACCGCCAAAACAGAGCCAAATCATCTTCCTGGGGCCAGCAGGAGCCTCGTCCTCTGGCAGCTCTCCAAGTGTCGGACACCGAGGGTGCTGCTTCTTTTCCTGGCTGTGGACCATGTCTGTTATGCGCTGGCCTTGGAGAGGGTCCAGAGAAGGTTTGCAAGAACGGTCCTGAAGTTTAAGGACTTGTCATATCAGGAACGGTTGAGGACTCTGGGTTTGTACTCAATGGAGTTTAAAATCATATTTGCAGAAACGCACATTCACTGAAAATTCAAAGATCTACAAATTTCATGACTGCTAAGGATTAATTAAAGGCCAGGGTCTCAGATTAAAAAATAACACTTCAAGGCCTCTAAGGTCTTTTTAAACTGCATAGCTTTGACCCTTCTCCTTTTACTAGATTTTCTCCCCATTTTAAATTTGATAACAGAGCTTCTATCTGTACTTGTTGTTGATTTATTTTTGCAGGGAAAGTAGGAAATAAAGCTGCTTTTTCTTTCACTCAAAAAAACTGTACTGATTGTAACAAGATCAGCCAGGTGGACCTCATGGCATATAAGTTCCCTGATTTGACCAGGCTAACAGCGCCAATCAGGGAAGCCTGGCTGACAGATATAAACAGGAGCTTCAGAAAATCTGCTCACTCTCAGAACTGGCTCTGAGGGAGCGGGATCATTGTTAACAACTCTCCATGTGTAAATAAAGGGTGACTTGGTGACAGAGTTCCGGCTTCTGGAGTTATTTCAAAAACCTTATAATTGACTTCATGGTTATTCTGGTCAACTTGTGAACTACACTTTGATTGGACTTTATTGTGTGTGAAAAGAATTTAAAATCTTTGTTTCAGCCAAGGGAAAGAGTTAAATAGAGGATTCACCCCCTTCTCGTCTGGCCCAAACAGTCAGATGTGCTTTTAAAAGTAGGGGCACTAACCATTCTTAGTTCTAGGAAGCTCGTATGTTGTTACTGTCTGTTAAATGTGTATTGCAGTGTTACTTTATATTTTGTTCTGTGTACAATTAATTCAGTTCTGTTTCTATACTGTAAATGTAACCCATATCGTTCTATTTTGTGAGCATTTCTTCCCTGAACTTATGTCACTTCAAATTAAAGTTTAAAGTTAACCAATTAACGTTTTGGTCCAAAATTTGAAAAGACAGCACAAAATTTTCAGTTTGTGCTTTCATTCAGGATGGAGGTGTTAGATTCCCCTGCTCCCCCCCACCCCCAACAAAAGAATGTGAAGTTGGAAACTTGAGGTCAGACTTGAAAAAAGATAAAGTAACAAGGACAGAACAGAAGATTAGCATTTTTCACATTATTGAATTTAAAGCAGGGGAAATTGGCTGTTTGGATGTTTATGTCAGTTGTTTGCATTGTCAGAATTGGTGATCAAAGCACCAATATTGGGTAGTGTTGTAGGACAGAGGAAACTCGGGATTCAGGTACATAATTCTTTGAAGATTGTGTCACACATAAACAGGATGGTTACAAAGGCGTATAGCATGCTTGCCTTCATTGTTCAATCCTTTGAATATGAAAGTTGGGAAATCATGTTGAGGTTATACAGGACATTGGCGAGGCTCTACAGAAATACTGTGTCCAGTTCTGGTCACCCAGTTATATGATGTGTATTGTTAAGCTAGAGAGAGTTCAGAAGAGATTTACCAGGGGAAGTGGTAGATGTGGGTACAATTACAATCGTTAGAAGACATTTGGATAACTACATGAATAAGGAAGGTTTGGAGGGGTATGGGCCAGGAGCCGGCAAATAGAGCATGTTTAGTTTGGGATTATGTTCGGCATGGACTGGTTGGACCGAAAGGTCTATTTCTATACTCTATGACTCTGTCTCTATTAGTTAACTGTAATAAAGCATTGGATTTTTCAAAAATATATAAAGAATTGGATTGTCTTAATTTCCTTTCACCTCTCCCAGGGACTTCACTGAAGACCCAATCAGTGAACAACATCTTATGTCCAACTGGAATCCATATCTCAACCACTTGGTGAAAGTGAGGGTCTAGGCCTTAAAACTATTGAATCTGAGAATGATATCTTGTCTCAACTCTCCAGATCTGTTACCTACATGCATTATCTCTGTTCCTAAATTAATTCCTCAATCAAGCTTTAGATAAAATGTCCAGACAACATGGACAACTTCTCCACACCAACTTCAAATACAAACCTGATATTGGAAATATAGCCTATCACTTTGATTTGATAGAGTGTGGCCTTCAACAGTTTTGTGTATTGAAGACTTTAGCATGCCTATCAATTGGAAACAATCCAGCCACAGGCTGAGAAAAGAATATTCTCTCAACTACATTACATACGAAGTTTGTCAGAAATGTCTGAACTGATGGAATCACTTGGTTCATTAATCTGTATCGACATTCAAAATGAATTGTCTTCCAAGCACAAGGGCAGCAGTAACACCACTGCTGAACTATTCCTGTCTCTGTAGGATCCTGTGGTGTGAAATTTAAAAAGAATGTAATATAAAACCACGTAGGAAGAAATCTAAAATGAAATCAGAACAAATATAGAAATTCATGACAGGTTCATCACCATCCATAAGGAGAAAATTCAGGGTAACGTTTTTGATACAGCCCTCAAGGGAAACTTACTTCATACAGAACCTGATAGATTTGCTGTCTGCTACCATGAGCCCTTGACCTTTTGCTATTTTGTTTATTTCTCTGTACTTTGTCATTGAAACATTTCAACATATGCTGTCCCATGTATAATAGATAGTAGCACAAAATCCATCAGAGTAGGTTTGTAAATGATTACCATTGCACATTGCACTTTCCTCTATGTGAACCCACAATGACTTTGCCCTTGGCACAAATGTAACACCCAGAGAAATTTCCGTTGAATAAATCCTAGGATTATAAGCCTGTCAACAGAGTTAATGAATGGATAGAAGCTTACATGAGTGATACAGATTGAGGCTGAAATAGAAACATTCACTTTTATAAATGGAACAATGTCAAGGGAGTCTGTCACACTCCAGCAATCAACAAAATATCTGGTAAAACTGCATGATTGTTAAAAAAAAATACAATAAAAGGAAAGAAGGTTAGTCATCTTGGGATACCATCTCTGATCTTTGAATAATTTGACCTCGATGGCCAACAACCTCTGTGCCTCCACCACCCGAAAGCTTGCAGCTGCCAATTGAGAGAAACGTCCAGCAACAATGACAGTTGGCCTCTAAGTGACCTCAGGAACCTTACTTCCCAACAGGGAGCACTTTCTGGGCACAGCTTAATTTTAACACAAAACAACCAAGCCTCAGATTACACTGAGACAAGTCAAAAATAAATTTGAAATTGTGACATTTGCATACACACATTGTAATGGTAAGCCCCTGGAAATGCAATTGCTACTCTGATGGCTTACATTATATTGAGTAAATTCACTGATTTAAGCGCTCTTGTGCATCGGGAACTGAACAAGCACATTCATCCACAGCATTCTTTTCGGCTTTGATGCTGAAAAATGCAACAAAGATTCACCAGGTGACATCTCTGACCTGATCATTGTAATGCCTCAGTACACAACAGTGTTTGATGAATAATAAAGAAACCAAGTAGGACCTATAGCCAGAAGAATTCAGCAGAAATCTTAACAGTCACTGATTCTGAAATTTCACAGAGTGCGAGTGTGACCCCAGTTGGAATGCTGTGTATAAATGTAGTCCCTGTAACTCTAGAATGGTAATCAGTCGTTGGAGAAGGTGCAATAAAGGGAAACCCAAGTGATAGCCGGGGATTAGGTTGAGTTATGAGAGGAAGTTGTAGCTGAAAATGTTTACACTGGAGGACAAGATTCATGTATAATCTTATTCAAGATCAAAAAGGGCATGGATGGGACAAGCATCAATGGCTCTAAAATCTCACACCTCTGGCACATTTGCATCTCCTGGCAAAATAACAGTGAGAGCCTAGGCATGGTCTTACAAAATTTCCCAGCCAATATATTGTAATAAACGAGGATGGCCTCAAACTCAAACTGAAAGGCCGGTAAGATTTAACACTTTATGGAGAGGTCTGAAATCCTAAGGGAGGTGGAAGGTTGATTATTTCAGCATCTCATGAGAGATGTGGGCACTTACCAAGTGAAATGTTTGTTGAGTGTTTTAATACACTGCAGAGTGTGACATTCCTGGGCTGTCAAGGTACTCTTGTAATTAGTCAGATTCCATCATGAAAAAAATTCTGTCCTGTGATTGAATGAAAAATACCTTTTAGCAAAGCAAAATGTATCTTCAAAATAAATTATTGCTCTAAAGTTCAGGTTGGGATGAAAGGATAGAAAGTAGAAGAGAACAAAACTATTTTAATGCCAGAACAAAGTCAGAAAATAGATAACTGAGCCCATTCGCTACAAGAGTGAGAAAATTCTATTTAAATGGCAAAGAACAAAAGAAAAGAGAGAATATGAAGAGACTGGAAAGTAGAATTAACACAAAGAGTGTACAGGTGATGCATATAAATCACGTCCCAGCAGTTGATGGTCAATTTTACAATCGTATGCCTATTTCTGATGATTGTGCAAATGCTTTACACATTAAATATACCACAGTGATACTCAAAACAAAAGCAATACTAAATGTATGACAGTGATGTTTTTGTATTCATTCATGGGATAAGGATGTCCCTAATTGCCCAGAGGGCAATTAAGCATCAACCACATTGTCGTACACGTGAAGTCACATGTAGACCAGCCCAGGTAAGATCAGCAATTTCCTTCTTAAAAGGACATTAGCGAACCAGATGGGGTTTTACTGATAATCGTCAATGGATTCTTGGTCATCATTAGTCTTTTAATTCCACACTTTTTTTTATGTATTGAATTCAAATTCCAACATGTGTCGAATCCAGAGCACCAGAACATTACCTGGGTCTCTGGATTAACAATACTACTAGGCCGTCACCTCCCCAATATCTATTAAATGATATCATAGGTATCACAGTGATGTTAAATATATTACAGTGATATTGAATTCTCATTGTGATATTAAATATAGCATAGTGATGTTTAAATATTTCACAGTGGTCACAATTGTGTCATAGTGATATTAAATGTATCACAGAAATATCAAAGAACACTCTAAACCCCAATAGATACAGGGCTAGTGTTTCCAATCTTACCTCATAAGATGATCTCTTCATCCCAGGAATAACTTCTGTGAACTTTCCTTGAAAACTTCTAAGTCCAATGATATCATTTCTTAAGTACGAGGCCAAAACTATCCTGCTTCTGGCTCTTTGAAGATATTGCATAAAACTAATGATCATCATGGTCTCAAAAGCCTCCTGCCTTTTCCTCTTATATCCTTTTATCTGAGATGATCAAACTACAGCCAACTACCATCTAATGGGTGCTATGTGGTATACCTGGAGGAGGATGAAGCAGGAAGATCCATGATGAAGATCCATCATGGATTTACTGGCTTGGGACATGAATAATCTGCACATTGTGTGACCTCCCAACTCCCACGTCACTGCCACCAACATCACCAACCTCCCCAACATCTATCCCCAGTAAATTGGGCCCTCTGACCTTTTCCCCTCTGTTTCTGCCTGGAAATCAAAAGCTTACAGGGGACGAAACAGAGGAAACTCACAGTTATTTGCTCTGTGTACTTGTTAAAAAATATAAAGATCTCATTATGACATACAATTGTATTGAAATAGTGGTGGGGGCAAACTTTTATGGCCAAAGCTTTTTTTTCATAATTAGGCATTTCATTAGATTCCCTTATACAGAAGCTCAGAAAAACCTGCAAGTACTTTTACTAACCCCATTTTAGGGACAGCACATAATTTTAGAAGAGGAAAAACCAAAAGCTTGAATAAAATAATCAAGAATAGGACCATTATACAACAGCTGGCATATCCAGGAGCTCTCAGCCATTGCAAGAAATCAGTGTGAGCTCGGACCTGATAGAAATGTGCAGGTGAGGTGAATTGGCCATGCTAAACTGCTTGTAGTGTTAGGTGAAGGGGTAAAATGTAGGGGAATGAGTCTGGGTGGGTTGCGCTTTGGCAGGTTGGTGTGGACTTGTTGGGCTGAAGGGCCTGTTTCCACATTGTAAGTAATCTAATCTAATCTCAGAGTGGATCTGAAAGTCTCCATTTTAGCAGGAAGAGTTAAACAAGAGCATCATATATAAATGGTGAGAGATTTCAGGCTCTTAGATGCAGAGGGATCTGTGTGTCTTTGTGCATGAATTGCAAGACACTAGTATACAAGTACAGCAAGTAATACAGCAATGTAAGAGAACTACGTCATTTATCCATGAAGAGACATGAATACAAAAGTAGGGATAATGGAGAGCATCGGTGAGCATGCATCTGGAGAATCGATTACAGTATTGGTCACCTTACTTAAGGAAATATGTAAATACATTGGGGGCAGTTCAGAGACATTTTACTTAAATAATACCTGGAAGTGGGAGGGAGTGGGAGCTGTCTTATGAGAAAAGATTGGCAGGGTCAGAATTCTATCTGGTGGACTGGTGGAGTCTAGGAGAATAAGATTTAATTGAAACATATAACATTCTGAGAGATCTTGGCAGGGTAGATATGGAAAGCATATCTCTCTTGGAGAATCTAGAACTAAAGAGTCACTGTTTATAAATCAGGAGTTGCTTATTTAAGACACAGAGAAAGAAAAACTTCTTTCTCTCAGATGGTCATAAATCTTTGGAACTCTCACTGAAAAGATGTTGGAAGCATTTTCTTAAGGCAGATGGATTCTTGTGCAGAAAAAGGATAAAAGGTCATCAGGTCTAAGAAGGCATGCAAATTTGCAGTTACCATCAGATTAGCCATGATCTCATAGAATGGGGGAGCAGGCCTGGGGGGCTGAATGGCATACAGTCACACTTAATTTATCTGTTTGTATGTTAACAAAATAACATCAAAGTTAATACACATAAGGAAAGAAACAAAAACTAAATGTAAGATCTTATCATAAACAGCAAAAAGACGCAAGCTCTTTGTCACAGCCATATCCTTTACAGATACTCAACCCCAGCAAATATCACTCCTATCTTACCTCGTTACTTTTGCATTCAACTGACAAGTTCATAAGCATTCCCTTTGAGAAAATTTATGAACATTCACTAGATCTGAAACTCTTTGCCTATCCCCAAGACACAGAGATACTGGCTAACTCTCAACTATTTTTCACTGAATTCTAAAAAAACAACTCAGAGCTTTCCGGAGCTAATTTAACTATGTTCTGACTGCTAAATGGCACATCTGCTGGTGTGGATATTTCTTCTTGAAATGAACCTGGCCTCACGTTTTCCCTGTGCCATAAAATTTCAATTTAGTAAACAGCAAGTAGCTTGTCTAGACAAAAAGTCATATGGTTTCTTGGAAATTCTGCTTTGAACTATTGCTCATGCAAAAAGATTTTTTACCTTTAAAATCACTTTCATAGAACTAGAAAACAAAACCCATTTACCCCTATTTTAATGCATTATAAATCTTCATCAAGTCCACCCCATCCCTCCAAAGAGCATCCCACCCAGATGCACACCCCTACCCTCTCCCTGTAATCCTACATTTCCCATGACTAACCCACCTAGCCTGCACATCTCTGGACACTATGGACAATTTAGCATCTAAGCTGCACATCTTTGGGCTATGGGAGGAAACCGGAGGTCCCAGAGGAAACCCACACAGATAAGTGAAGAATGTGCAAACTCTACAGAGCCAGTCACCCAAGGGTGGAATCAAACCCGGGTCTATGGCACTGTAATGTAGCAGTGCTAGCCACTGTGCTGCCGCAGATATGCTCTGGTGAATTTGCAGAAACTGGTATTGGTGGCACTATTCACTGGAATCATAACTCCAATGGAATCCGGCTTGCATATAATTATGTGGAAAAGGATAATTTTTAAAAAGTGTTGCAACAGGTTTCTCACAGCTGAGATCCCTCATTAGATGCCACTGTGGAGAAATTTTTTCTGGGTGTAGCAAAAAGCATCTGTTGCTATGTGACACATTTAGCATTCGGTCTGAGAAGGAAGAATTGACTCTACAAATAAAGGTGAAGTAATATCGCACACATTGTTTAATTGGTGATTTCTGCAAACACTGCCATGGGATGTTGTCGTTTGTTGTTAAATTGAGGATTGCTAAATCAAGGGAACTACAGAGAGGGAGTGAATGGTGCACAGGAGGTACACCAATTGCTGCTAACTATTACAGGGTAAGATACCACTGGCTAAATGAAGTTATGTAGAACCACAAAAGAACAGTGCCTCATGATGCTGAGTCTTTACAAATATATAGTGAAAGAATTCTGACATCTAGTTAACGTTGACCTGCAGCCACAATAAAATATCAGCATTGTACTTTCAGTGAGGTGAATGTCACTATCATCTGTCACTGCTCAATTTCACACACCAATAGAAGGATAAAGCTTCTAGACAGTCACTTGATGTGCTAAAGATGCGACTAAAGCTCTCCTTTGTCACTCATATAACCATCCACTCCAGTAGCTAGCCCAACATTAGTAACAGAGACAGCTGCAGTATTATAATGACTAAACCATCTGAAGTACAGGACATTACTGACTTTGCAGATATGACGAGTTCGTCACAAATAATTCTCAGAAATACATGTCGATGGAAACAGCATTCTTTAAATGTGTAAACAGCACAGAATGCCAGTGTGAAAATAATGCATGCAAGCAAAGTTTCCGCACAGTTTTTTTTGGAAAGGTTTTGTGTTTGCCACATGACACACCTGTGCGTTGAAGAAGGAGAAACTGAAGAACTCTCGGGAATGAATGATGAAGCCAGATTGATATCACTCTCATGAATACCTGTATATGAGAACATTGAGAAACAATGAGAACGATCCAAATATCAGATTTGCTACTGACTGAATACCTATTCGTCAAAGTAATGGTTCAGTTGAAGGGTGACTCAATGAATAGCATTGATCTTCAGAACTATTTGACCTGTACGCTTGCCTTTGTTTTTCTGCATAACAGAGGGCTTATATGTTAAGCAGCAATCATAAAATGAATACCAGTGAATACTGAACATATTTTTTCTGTTTTTGGTATTGTTGCTTAAGTGTTTGAACCCTGTGTGGATGTTATTTATTATTTCAATCTTTCCTACTGTGTTGATTCCATGAAACTACAAAGCTTCTACTGAATTTACTGAACAGTGAGCTTCCCTGGAAGAGTCCACAGGATGGTAATGTCTGTGGAACATATAAGTAACCAATGTAAACTGCACCATTGTTTGTGTATTCAAAGGTATGGTATTAGCTGCACATTTACCAAGTTGCTGTTTCCCATTCCCTGAATGTCCATTGATCTAGTGAATGCAGGACACTGCACCAATGAAATTTTCATATAATTTTTCAGTGTGCTTCTTCTGCTGTCCTTGTGTAGATTCTAAGCCACATATTAACATAGTGGTTGCTGCAGCAACCAGAAAATCTCGATGAATATATTACTTTCCATCCCCTGAAATATCACAGAAACAAACTAAAGCAATCTCTCTCCATAAGGCAAGTCTTGCATTATCTTTACTTAATGCGGCAGAAGTTTGGAGTGCATTTATATCTAACTCATGAGGGTTGATCACCAAACTATGGATCTGCTTTGCATCTCCTAAGGCAATTTCTCTTATGCATCCAAACACCCTCTATGTATATGCATCAACTTGTTGTGCTTAATTCCATTTGTCATTTGACAATATGACTGACCGTGGGTTGCTGCTTATCCCTATTGCCTGTAACGGTCACACTGTATCACAGGCATCCTCTTAAAAGCCTTGCTACATCTCACTACCTGCTGTTGTACCTGAGAGCCAAGGCATCGTTCAGGAGCACACAGAATGCATCTCTCTAGTTAAATATCGTTACTGAAATATTGTGCTTTACAAAAAGCATTTATTTTCATATAACCTACATATTTTTCAGGGACTGTAAGATTTCAGCCTATCTGAAAGTACCGCCAAATCTCTTGTAAGGTCATGCCTCTGACAATCTAAATTGTAAACATATTCTCATTATCTATTGAAATTATGTCAGTAGCTATCAGCCTCAGCATCAATAATTTTAGAGCATTTTCAGTTGTAAAAATAACAGCAAAGAGTGCTTTCACCTTGGTTAATATCATCATCATTCATTTATCATTTCATGTAGGAAGCAATGAACACAAGCACTTAACTTTCCCCTATCATCTTTGTTGAATACTTTACCCTAGGGCTCAAAGTAATTTATTGGCTATAAAACATTTTGGTATGTTTTGAGTTTTTAATGGGATATATAAATATTTTCATTTGAATTTTTTTTGGTAACCTGATTGGTTGTGCTTTGTCACCTTAGTGGCCATCACATCCTGTGATGAGGCTTGAACTCAGACCTTCAGGCTCAGAGGTAGGGACAATACTACTGCATAACAACAGCATTTTAATACTTTCATTGGAGGTGAATTAAATTACATTGAATTAGTACTTACATTTAAGGTCCATGTAGATGTATCAATTACATATATGAAAGCAAACAGCTATTCATCCTGTCAAATCATTAAGAATGCCTTTAAACCCATTCACTTATAGATCATTTCCCTTGTTTTTTCATGGGTTTTTGTGCAGAATTTGACACGGATGTCATTACCGATCACTTACCACGCAGAACTGCTTTCTTCTGCTTGCTTGGCTTCCATGAATCCTGGCCAGATGCTTGCATTTGGAGTAGCTGCAAGACGTCAGGATCTCCATTACTGACAGCCACTGCCCGTGTCTGGGCCATTATGCCAAAAGCAGACTTTCCACAGTCAAACCATTGTGTGGGCATGCTGCAACATTTACAGGTTGTGCAGCTGTTTGCAAGTGTTTGTCGTTCCAGCTGTGGACTGATTTTGATGCTTAGGCAATTTCATAGCCGCAGCTGGAAGCAGAAACATTTCACAGAGTGCAGATTCACAAATAAGCAATGCATACATCTGCACACACAATTGTACATCACAGGGACAAACATAACCATCACACTGCAGATTACACAATCATTCCCCTAAATATGCCAACTTCCACTGCAAGATATGACGCTCATCTTATATTTCTGGTGGCTATATTTAGCTAGCTGAATGTGAGGATTATTCTCAGGCAGTAACTTCGATTTTCTCCAACCCTTAATCACATTGTTCTGTGGTGTTTGCGCTGCAGGCTATGCCAGTCTTCTTGCCCTGGTTTCTCACCTTGCTATCATCTTTCAGAAAGTAGGCTATGGCATTGTTTAGCATCAAAGTGATGATGGATCCTCTCTCTGCTGGGGGTCAGATAAAGAAAACAGGAGATGGTAACCATGTGCAATGAAAAAGAATTGTTTACCTGACATCTGACAGATTATACTGCAAAGCTCAATCTGAAAATTGACCATTCGATCTTACATCTCAGCTCTGTGTTTTTAAAAATTTATTCATAGGAAGAGGGCATCACTGGCTAGGCCAGCATTCATTGCCAAGAGGACAGTTGAGGGTCATGTGGGTTTAGAGTCACATGTAGGCCAAACCAGGTAAGGATGGCAGTTTCCCTCTCTAAAAGGCATTATTGAATCAGATAGGGTTTCCCCATGACAAGCAACAATGGTTTCAGGGTCATCATTAGATTTTTCATTCCAGATGTTTATTAGACTCAAGTTCCACCATCTCCCAAGGAAGGATGTGAACCCAGGTCCCTATAACATCATCTGAGTCCCCAGGTTAACAGTGCAGTGACAATACCATTAGGCCATCACCTCCCTGTTGCAATACTCCAATGCACCTTCAGTGCATGGAAGTGATTCTTAATGTCAAATTACTGAATAGAAGTTTCAAATTGACAACAGGTTTTGAGAGAATAACTTGGGAATGATTACATCAATTAGCTGGCTAATTTACAACAAAACAATCATTGACTCAATACTATCAAATTAAACAGGAGGGCAGTTAGAAGAATGTTTTTCACCCAGTTTATTAGGATATTGAATTCATCACCACAAATGACTGCTGAAGCAGAGCCCGTAATATTACTTAACAAAAGGATTAAATTAGTACTTGGGGAGAAAAGATAATGATGTATGTAAGATCGATTTCCCTCACCTTTGATGAGAATCTCTCTAAGGCAGAATCAGGCCCAACAAGTCCACACCAACCCTCCGAAGAGCAACCCACACAGACCCATTTCCCTACATTGATCCCTGACTAATGCACCTAACACTACCAGCAATTTAGCATGGCCAATTCACCTGACCAGCACATCTTTTGGAATGTGAGAGGAAACCAGATCACCCAGAGGAAACTCATGCAGACAAAGGGAGAACATACAACCAAGTCAGGAATCAAACCTGGGTCCCTGGTGCTGTGAGGCAGCAGTGCTAACCACTGAGCCACCCTTTGCCTCTGGTAGCTAGCACTTCTCCATTTGTGAAAGGGAAGAAAAGAGGATAGATGTCCATATCCATTGATCTGTGTTATATCAAACATTTTCTCGGGGTTTCCAGGGAGACGGAGGCAGGTATGGTCCACACCTATTTCTTGGCTTTCCCAAAGGAGCAGGCATACACTAAGGATTTCCCAGACAGGAAATGTTGACATCCTTGGCCTAGATAGGAGAGGCAGACTTTGATGCATTTTATACAGTGGCAGGATGAAAGTAGGGGGAAGGGGAGGTGGGAGTGGCATTGTTGCAGAGAAGGAGTGGGCAAATAATAGCAGTCAATGAAAGTCTATCACAGACAAAGTGAATACCTGCCTTGTGCATTGTTACTCCCATGATTTTAGCTGTCAGTTTCTTCCTCTCTTTAACTGAATCTCCTGCCTCTTTCTTCTCAGGCAGTCCCTCAAGACTAAGAATGGCTCACTTCCATTCTGGTGTTGTGTTCTGCAGTGACAAAATTAAATCAATAGCAACCAATACATATATGGAAAAGATTGCACATCTCTATTTTTGCACTCTATTCTTCACGTAAGAAATGTCACACCTGAGAAATTGCAAACGCTGTGAAACATTATTAGCACCTTGCAGGTACCCTGAGGGCTGCCATGTACATGGACACCGTTTCTGATATACCTTTGGGTTCAAAATCCTTTCTGAACTCTCACATTATTTCAGGAGTGAAGTGCTCGAAGTTTAAAGTAAGCACAGCTCTGAAACAAACTGCTGAAATGTACAGTAACTACTGGATGATGATGATTCCTTCAAAGGGGATTATCAAGTTCCTGAGAAGTAATTGCAACTGCAGCTACAGACTAAACTGCTTTCAAAAAAGATTATGATAGCTAGCAGCGCTACCCTGGAGCAAAATATTGCAGATGCTGGAAATATGAAATACAAAAACAAAATACTAGAAATGCTCAGCAGGGCAGGCAGCATCTGTGCAGACAGAAAGAGAGATAATATGTCAGCTCAATGATCTTTCATCAGAACTAGGAATAGTTGCTTAAAATCTATTAGGTTTCTAACATTTTTAGTTTTAATGAAAGGCAGTTTGTTTCATTGGCTGAACTCTTGTAGACTGATATGTTGGAGGAACTGAAAATTGGGGGAAGCCATATCAAGTTACATATTTACTACAAGAGCGCTTTCCCAGTGACAAGCTAAGGGTTGCAATTCGTGAGTCTGAATTGTCACGATCAATATTAGGAGAGGGTTTTTCTTACCTTTCTCCCTGACCCTGTCAATGAAGTATGGAGTTTTGATTCTGATGAGATCCCACCTTACCTCCGGGAGGCCACTCTATGGACCCTATATGTACACCAAGGTAGCAAAACATGCTGGCGTTTGCAATGAAAAGGCGTATATGTTGGTGTGGTCGTGCATTCCCTGAGCAGCCTCAGCAATGCCAATTTCTCCTGAGCAGTTTGCTAAGGCTCCAGCCTGTCCATCTCAACAGAGTGCAATAGGAGGCTGTCTCTTGGAAGACTGCATGACTAGCCTCACTGCTGGCCAATGTGGGCATGGGCCTCCTACATGATCCAAATGCTTGCTTCCCAAAGGCCAGGAGAAAATCCAGCCAGTTATGAAGAAGGGTCATTGGACTCAAGATGTTAACTCTTGCTTTCTCTCTACAAATGCTGCCAGACCCTGTTGAGTTTCTCCAGCAATTTCTGCTTTTATCTCAATACATAAACATGGAACGGAAAGCTCCTCTCCATTGGAGAGAAGGCCTCATTAGCTCTCAGCCAGAGAACCCAAGACAGGAGTAGCGACTAGGCTTAGAACCTGTTATGGGGATGCTGCAGATGGCAATGGAGTGAGCATTTCAGTAAATTCTAGTCATAGAATCAAACAACATAGTCCAACTTGTCCAGGCCAACCAAATTTCCCAAACTAAACTAGTCCCAACCTGACTGTGCTTGGCCCATTTCCCTCTGAACCCTTCCTATTCATGTAGCTGTCCAAATGTCTTTTAAATGTGGTAACTGCGCCTGCATCCATCACTTCTTCTAGCAGCTCATTCCACATATGAACCACCCTCTGTGTGAAAAAGTTGCCCCTCAGTTCCTTTTTAAATCTTTCTCTTCTCACCTTAAATATGCCTCCTAGTTTTAAACTCCCCCATCCTAGAGCTTTGCTATTCACCTTATCTATAGCCCTTAAAATTTTATAGACCCCTATCAGGTCACCCCTCAACCTCATATGCTCCTGTGAAAAAAGTCCCTGCCTATCCAATTTCTCCTTATAACTCAACCCCTTCAGTCCTAGAAACATCCTGGTAAATCTCTTCTGAACCCGCTCCAATTTAACAATATCTTTCCAAACCAGGGTGACCAGAACTGTCATGTACACATGAGCTCCTCTGTCTTCCCTGCTGTCTCTTCCAGAGATGTTGGCATATTCCTAATGACTGCATGTGGCAGTGGGTCTCAAGTTAGCATGTTTGCTCCAGATGTGATGCATAATGACCACATCCAGACGCTAAGCAAGAGATTTGAGATGTCCCTTAACTATCTGATTCCTGCTCCTCTTCCATTACTTGCACTTTTACCCAATCTCCTTATTAATGTTTAGTGCTTCGCACAGTACCTGTTCCTAATCTGAAGTATCCTGGAATGGTTGTTGCCAGTGCCTTGGTGTCTCCAGAATTTGAACCATCAGCTTAGCACAGCCCCTACAACAAACAAAGAGCCACAGAGTGAAAGTGAGGAATCTCTTCAAACAGCAATGACATTTCATCATCTCTGCTATTTGTTGCTGAGCAAGAAAGGACAAAATTGCATTTCTATAGTGCCCTTCACTGCCAAAGGTTGTCTCAAGTTGTGTTATAGTCAACAATACATGTTGGAACTGCAGTTACTGTTGTAATGTGGAAGATACGGCTAGCACAGAAAGCTCCCACAAATAGTAACAGAATAATTCTTGGATAACTCTCCTGTTTGTGTGGCAAAGGGAAGAAGCTGGTTAAAAATCATACTAGGTTTCAGATTCAGGAAAGCCTTTCAGTGCTCCTTTCTTCTCACCTTCGTACCAAAGGAGAATTTACTTGTATTGGAAGCAGCTACAGAAAGCTGGACTGATTTCTGAGATGACGTTTTGTGTTTTGAGAAACATTTAAATGAGTGGGGCCCATACACATCGAAGTTCAGACAAATCAAATTTGACCTTTATTAAAAATTATAAGATTCCAGGGATACTTGATAAGATAAATAATGAAAGAACATTTATCTAATGGGGGATTCTAGAACTAGGTGGAGAAATGTAAAAATAAAGGGTTTCCCACTTAATTCAGAGATAAGGGGGAATTTCTTCTTTGAGGGTAGCTGGTCTATGGAATTCTCTTCCCCAGAGAGCAAACAAGATTGGGCTATTAGATATATTCGAGGCTGAGTTAGACACATTTTTGATCTCTAAGAAAGCCAAGGATAATGGGAAAGACATTAGAGTTGAGGCCACAATCAGGTCAGTTCCTATTTTATTGAATGGTAGAGGGGGTTCAATTAGCCTGCCACCGCTCCTACTGCTTGTGATCTATTGATCTCCGACTCTTACAAATGTCTGATGAGCAATGAAAGGTTTATAATGTCAGAATACATTTACATCCACTTTATAGTAATACATACTGGAGTTGTCCACTTGGGAAATAGTATGGTCAGGATATATTGACATCATCTTAGGGTATGCCATCTTCTTCAAAGTCTGGTCCTAGCTCCTGTGGACAGGATACACAATGTTCAGATTAGATATGACCTGACATGGAATTATACAGAATGCACAGCACAGAAACAGACAATTTATCCCAATTAGTGGTATATTTGTTGCACAAAGATCTCCTCCCACACTACTTTATATAACCCTATCATCCTTTGTTTAGAGTGGGCTGCAATACTTTCAAAATAAAAACTGAAATTACACAAAAATAGAAAATGCTGGAAAAGCTCAGCAAGTCTGGCAGCATCTGTACAGAGAATCAGAGTTAACATTTTGGGTCTGGTGACCCTTCCTCAGAACTTATGTCAGCTGGGAAAACGTTGTATTTTTGCAAAAGATAGGGAGGGGGTAAGGAGTAAATGATATTTGGGGATACAACCAAAAAAGAGAGAAGAACAGTTGGACAGACAAAGGAGTGGCTAACGATCAGGCTGGGAAAATGAATAACTATTAATGGGACGGTTAATAGCTAACAATGGGTTGTGTATAATAGCACACCATGTGATAACAAGGCGTGGGGGGTGGGGGTTGGAGTAAGGACATGGGAGTGCTCAAACCCTAAAGTTGCCAGACTCGATATTGAGTCCAGAAGATGAGGTGTTGTTCTTCCAGCTTGTGCTGACCTACGATGTTGGCCAGGAAACAGGGTGGTGAGATGAAGTGACAGGCAACTGGAAGCTCAGGGTCTTTTCTGCGGCAGAACGTAGATGTTCTGCAAAGCGGTCATCCACGCTATGCTTCATTTCCTCAATGTAGAGGAGACCACATTATGAGCAGTTTAGAGGAGAAGGCAGGAGAATCTATTGTCAATATTTTCCTGTAGGAAGGCAGTCTAGAATGTCAAACAGGGCAACTCTCCTCACACTTACCTCATTCAACACCACCCATGTTTCATTCCTTTTTTCTTCTGTCACACAACAGTTTTTCAAAAAGGATGAATATATTTTTTGAATTATTATAGTCTCTGCAGGTGGAATGGAATTCCTTGATTCCTTCATGTTGTAATTTCCCTTTATATTAAGCTGCAGCTGATCCCACTTCAGGGAGTCCCTCAAGGCAGACTTTACCTGGGACAGGAGTTCATCAGACAGAATGAACTAGGGCCAACCTTTTTTTTTAATTGGATCTGTGCATGGACCTAAGCTAACTGTTATGACTAGCTCTGCTGACCTGTCCTCATGATGGTAACTTGGAAGGAATGATCAAGCAAGAAACCATATCTTGCTGTTGTTGTCCGATCCCAACTCCAGTCAGGGCACCAGGAAGGGATGCCCCAAAGCTGGTATGCCAGGTACAATCTTTTCAGGAACTTCTCATTTGTCCTGGAAAGTGATAAACACTTAGTCATATCCAACATTCCCAGTTCCTAAGGATCAGTGGAGGTTATGCCTGCTTGAAACAGGATATAGAAGGAAGCATTAGGCCAGTCACATTGGTGATTAGTGCCCATATTGACGCTGTATAAAACTTTTAGACTTGAAGTTAAACAGCATTGGCTGATGCTTCTTGCGATGGCAGCACATGCATGGCCTCTGTCTTTGTCTCTCAAAGGTCACCTCAAAGAACAGTTTAACCCAGGCAATGGCACAAGTGATATGTTTGGTTGTTATTCCTTTGCTGGATTCAACTCTCCAGGATCATCTCAAACTCCAAAATCTCTTCTGCAAAACTAGCAGCCTGCCTCTCTTGCTTCAGAAACAGACTGACTTCAGAGGCAGGAGTATGTAACAAGTAGATAAGCTGGGCAGACTGCATTTCGAATATCGTGAACAGTTTTGGCACCATATCAAAGGAAGGATGAGCTGGCCTTGGAGGGGGTCCAGAGGAGGTTTATGAGAATGATCCAAGGGATGAAGGGGTTATCAGCTGAGGAGTTGTTGAGGACTCTGGGTCTGTACTTGATGGAGTTTTATAGGTTGGGGATATCTCATTTAAATTTACAGCATACTGAAAGGCCTGGTTGGAGTGGACATGAAGAGATGTTTCATGGGAGAGAATAGGGCACATTTTAAAAGTGAAGGGCCTGAGATAAAGAGGAATTTTTTCAGACAGAAGATGGTGAATCTGTGGAACTCATTCCCACAGAAAGCTGTGGGGGCCAAGTCATTGAGTGTATTTAGACGGAGATGGATGGGTTCTTGATGAGTGAGGCTATCAAAGGTTACAGAGAGACGGCAGGAGAATGGGATTGAGAAACATATCACCATGATCGAATGGTGGAGCAGACTCAATGGGCCAAATGACCTAATTTTTCTCCTGTATCTTATGGTTTCATGGTCTAATCTGTCACAGTTAATCTTTCACTCATTAAATGGAAAATGATGGCCCCTCCCTTCTTTTGAACTATTCCGATCTCTCCTCAGTGACAAGACAGCTTTAAATACTGTTCTTCAGAAAATTGCCTCATTGGCCCAGCAGCTGAGCTAAGAGCTGAGTAACATAAATGACCTAATCTCATTATCTGAAGAGACTACTTGTCTGTGCTTTTGATATATCCTGTATCTGAGAAGTCATGGTTCTAATGCTACTGTGCCAGAATTGCACAATCAGGTGTTATTATTAATGTATGTCAATTGGTTTACTTGTTTCTTCAATGCATTCAAAGTGAAAGCCAATTTGGTGGTGAGATTTACCAGCTTCATTGACCTGCCACTATTTTGCTGCTTTCCATTTCTCTGTCTTCTAATTTCTAGTTTGTCTTTGATTCCAATATTGTATAATTTATTCATTTAGTTCACGCTGTGTTCATAGAGTCATAGAATCCTACAGTACAGAGAGAGATCCTTCGGTCCAAACTGTCAATCCATGCTAACCCCATTTCCCTGCACTTAGACCATATCTTTCTAAACTTTTCCTATTCATATATTCATCAAATACATTTCAAGTGCTGTTTAAATACTCGCCTCACCCACTTCCGCTGGCAGCTCATTCCATATGTATACAACCTTTGTGTAAAAAAGTTGCCCTCTCAGGTTCACATTTATTCTTTTCCCTTTAATCTTAAACTAATGGCCTCTAGTCCTCTATTCCCCAACCCTGGGAAAAAGACTGAGGCATGTCTATGCCTCTCATGATCTTATACATTTCTATTACATCCCCCCTCAGTCTTCTATGCTTTGAAGAAAAAGATCCTAACTTGTCCAACTTCTCCCTATAACTCAGACTCTTTCCAGTTTAATAACATCCTTCTATAGCAAGGTGACCAAAACTGAACATAATACTCCAAGTGCAGTCTCACCAATGTCCTGTACAACTGCAACATAACTCCCCAGCTTTTATACTCAATACCCTGACTGGTGAAAGCCTTCTTCAGTGCCCCGTATACCTGTGACTCCACTTTCACAGAACTGTGAACCTGAACTCCCAAATCCCTCCGTTCCACTACAATCCTTAAGGCCCTCTCATTCACCATGAAACTCCTGCCTTGATTTGACTCTCCAAAATACAACACCTCACACTTATCCATATTAAACTCCATTTGCCATTTCTTGGCCCACTTCCCCAGCCGATCAAGGTCCTGCTGCAATTTCTGATAACTTTCCTCACTGCGCACGATACCACTTATTTACTGTCATCTGCAAACTTAGAAATCATGCCTTGTACGTTCTGATCCAAGTCATTGATATAGATAACAAACAACAATGGGTCCACTACCAACCCCTGACATAACTTGAACATTTGTCAAAGTAATGCTGGTCATTTAATAAACTGTTCATAACATTGTATTGCAGCATGAAACGGCCCTACAGAAGAAACAAATGCAAACACAGTCCTAAGTTTTGACAGGAACAGAGAGGCTTAGCCAAAATAATATCTGAACCCTGAATCTGGAAGTTCTACTCTCATTTCTGATAAATGGTACGTCTGCTGGGGGGTGGGTGAAGACTGGAAGGGGAAAAGGGTAAGATGTGACTCACACCTTTAGGCCACCCAAACTGAGCCGGGTTTATTTGAACTTAGTGCTGAGTTCAAACAGACTCCACTTTTGTCGCAGTGAAGTCTGTTTCTCGCAATAAATGACACATAATTGTTCGATAGATGTGAATCTGCAACAAAGGTCAATAAGGTCAGTTGAATTGTAAAGTTGGCAAGTTATTTACCCCCTGCTCTTCAAATGATAAAAAGATACTCTTTTGTGATTGTGAGTTGGAATCAGTGCTTGTAATTTCAATGCCCACTTGTCAAAGACTGAAAGTTATTATAGGATTAGTACTGCTTGACTGCTTCTGTAACCTATCATTGGTGGAAGGGATTAATTTCATAGTTTGATTGACAGTGAAAGTGTCACAAAGGGATTATCTGTCTTTTATGTGGGAAATGAATTTTTTTTTACATGGAATTAAGTACTTGCAGAGATTTAAATACATTGACTGTTCTTTCTATCAAAAAGTTTTTTTTTAGTTCAATGAAATCTGGAACAAATACTCTAATAGTCTTCTGCTCAAATGTTTCCAGTTTCTTTTAATCCACTAGTGGGACGTGAGCATCGCTGGCTGACCAGCATTAATTGGCCGTCTCTAGTTGCCCTTGAGAAGGTGGTGGTGGTGAGCTCTATGACTCTTGAACTGCTGCAGTCCATGTACTGTGTGTAGACAATAATGTCCTTAGGGAGGGATTTCCAAGATTTTGCGAAGGTGAGGACTGCAGATGCTGGAGATCAGAGTCAAGATTAGAGTGGTGCTGGAAAAGCACAGCAGGTCAGGCAGCATCCGAGGAGCAGGAAAATCGACGTTTCTGACAAAAGCCCTTCATCAGGAATGAGGATTTTGACCTCGCAACAGTGAAAATAATCACAATTTATTTCCAAGTCAGCATGTTGTGTGGCTTGGAGGGAGACATGCAGGGAACGGTGTTCCCATGTATCCTCTGCCTTTGTCCTTTAAATGGAAGTAATCATGGATTTGGAAGGTGCTGTCTAAGGATCTTTTAATTTCTGCAGTGTATCTTGTGGAGAGTGCACATACTGCCACTTAATGTTGATGGTAGAGGGTTGGACTGCACCCATCCAGGTAAGTGGGGAGTATTTCATCATATTGCACACAACACTGAGGGTGGTGGTGGAAGGTTGCTTTTTGGACTGGAGGCCTGTGACCAGCAGTGTGCCACAAGGATCGGTACTGGACCCACTGCTTTTTTTGTCATTTATGTAAATGATTTGGATGTACAAAGGGGCGGCACTGTGGCTCAGTGGTTAGCACTGTTGCATCGTAGCGCCAGGAACCCAGGTTCGGTTCCAGCTTCGGGTGACTGTCTGCGTGGAGTTTGCACATTCTCCCTGTGTCTGTGTGGGTTTCTTCCAGGTGCTCCGATTTCTTCCCACGGTCACAAAGATGTGCGGGTTAGGTGAATTGGTCATGCTAAATTGTCCATAGTGTTAGGTGCATTAGTAGGGAGTAGGTGATTGGGTCTGGGTGGGTTACTCTTTGGAGGGTCGGTGTGGACTTGTTGGGTCGAAGGATTTGTTTCAGCACTGTAGAGAGTATAATCTAATCTAAAAATAACAGGTATGTTTAGTAAGTTGGCAGTTGGTAGGTGTGGTGGTGGTTACGGTTACCTCAGAGTACAATGGAACCTTGGTCAGATGGGCAAGTGTGTTGAAGTATGGCAGATGAAGTTTAATTTAGATAAATGTGCAGAGCTGCATTTTCATAAGGCAAATCAGGGCACGGCTTATACACTTAACGGTAAGGTCCTGGGAGTGTCGCTGACAAAGAGACCTTGGAGTGCAGGTTCATAGCTCCTTGAAAGTAGAGTCGCAGGTAGATAGGATAGTGAAGAAGGCATTTGGTATGCTTGCCTTTATTGGTCAGACCACTGAGTATAGGAGTGTGGAGATAATGTTGTAGTTGTACAGGATATTGATATGGCCACTTTTAGAATATTGCATTCAATTTTGGTCTTCCTGCCATAGGAAAAATGTTGTTAAACCTGAAAGAGATCAGAAAAGATTTACAAGGCTGCTACCAGGATTGGAGTGTTTGAACTATAGGGAGATGCTGAATATGCTAGGGTATTTTCCCTGGAATGCTGGAAGCTGAGGGTAGGCCTAATAGATATTTATAAAATCATGAGGGCCATGGATAGGATGCATTGCTAACATCTTTTCCCCATGATAGGGGAGTCCAAAACTGGAAGGCACAGGGAGAAAAAAATTTAAAAGGCGCAACATTTTCTACAAGAGGGTGGTGTGTGCATGGAATGAGCTGCCAGAGGACGTAGTGGAGGGAGGTATAATTAAACATTTAAAAGGCATCTGGATAGGTACATGGATAAAAAAGGTTTAGAGGAATATGTGACAAATGCTGGCAAATGGGACTAGATTAATTTAGGATATCTGGTTAGCGTGGACAAGTTGGAACGAAGGGTCTGTTTCAGTGACTCTGTGAAATTTGGGAAATTTAAAATTGATTAAGTCATATCATCGTTGTTATATCTGCTCAAACTAATTTGTTAGAAAACAAACAAACAGTCGGTTGAGTTTTCACATATTTTGGTTGAGTCATTTTTGTTGACTTTCATGGCAGGTTTCTCTCTGTGAAGCCCATCAAGTTAACTTGCACAATCATCCCAAACTCGTCTCACTGACTATCTACCACATGCCCATGATGCCCCTTTCATCCAATACCAGCCCAATGTTCAATTTTCCATGTTTGGAAGTACTTTCCAGTGCCAAGATAATCTGGGATCTCAATTGTCAACTACACCTTTGACATCCAGACATACATCCAGTGAAGTCATGAAACTTAAATCAGGGATTTGGAGGCAGCAGGCTGGGATGCAGAGGATAAAAATTGTGACGGGAGGGTAAGTTCGATACATAAATGTGGGGATTATAGCGGATGGGGTGACATGGGATTCCACAGGGGTAGGGTGAGGGATAGGGTGTTCAGCAGCCACCAGTACCATTGCCTCTATGGCAGATTGTGCATGACTAAACTGGAGAGCCAGGGCTTAGGGAGAAATGTCTAAAGGTGCTGACATAATTTCAGGAGATGTGAGGGAACATGTGGACGGTCAGAACTGATGAACTGGCCAGAAAATGGTGTTCCAGGTTGGACTGGTGACTCACTGTGCCAAATGTAACCTGCACTGTCTTCCATATTCACCCCACCTGTATTCACACATTGCAAAGGGAGTCTGGCTGTGACTAAACCCAGAGTACATGGAATCAATGATTTTTTTCTCTCTCTGAGCACTCAGGCTCTACTGTTGAGTAATTCCTACAAGGCGAAAATACGTTAATCAGGCACATTCACACTACAGGTTAAAGTCAACTGTAATCATAGTACCCTACATGTAAAATGCATGCAGTGTCCAACTTTATGTGGTGATATGCTGGTCACAAGCCATCCTTACCATGTCATTCATTATTGCAGATTGAACATAGGAGTCCCAGATTATTCCAGCAGTGCCAAATACCTTTATCTATGGCTTGCAAACAGCATATCGTGCACATAAAACTGGATACTGCATGCATTTCACACACAGGGTGCTATGTTTACAGATGACTTTAACTTGTACTGTTAACGTTCCTAATTAATATATTTGCCCCTTGTAGGAATCGCTCATCAATAGAACCTGTGTGCTCTGATAGGAATAAAATCACTAACTCCAAGGATTCTTTAGGAGCATGGTGCCATTGGTAACGAAATAAGTTTTCAAAGACAGCACAAGAAAACTCACTAGGTCTCAGTGAAACTCTCTTTGATACATACCAAAATTATATTTTGTTGATTTCTGGTAAGATTCATCCCAGAGACTCTTCAAATTTGACGTGAATCTGGCAACAATAATGGGGAAAATGATAGCAAAACGAGAAAGAAACAGCCAGAACCAGTTAGTCTTTCAGTCTAATGTATTAGGTCAATAGGTAAGAACACAAAGCAAAATACAGTGGATGTAAAAATCTGAAATAAAACCAGAAAACGATGGAAGATAAATAGCAAGAGCAGAGTGGAAATGAGAAGATTATTTTGGAACGTAGTGCTTAAAAAGTTGGTGGAAAACTTGCTACTTTCAAATGGAACTGGATAAACACTTAGAAAGGAGGAACTTTGTAGACAATGAGCAAAGAGAGCAGAATGGACTAATTGACAGTTCTTTCAAAGACTTGGCATACGATCGTTCATAAACTTAAATTTCCTTCCCTGACAAATTAACATCTGCTTGAAATTTTAAAGGAGCTATTACCATCAACAATTGAGATAAATGTGACAGTTATAGTATGTAGCTGGTTTCCATAATACAACAAACAAACATAAATCCATCCAATTCACCTCCGGATGGTCCAAATGGTGACCTACAATATACCTTATAATGCAGATTGTATTGTGCTTACAGACCAACAATGCATTAATATCAGAAGTTCCCAAAGGCACCCAGATGAGAAAATCCATCTCAACACAGACAGACAGAGGCATGCTTTTATAGATACACAAACACAAATTTCCTCCACCCACCCACACACAAAATATTCCTCATAAAGTATTTCTCAAATATCTGAACAATAATATGACACATTTCACTGCACTAAATGAAGCTAACATAGACCTGCTGAAATTGTTAGTGCAGTATTCAGTTAATGTCCACTCATAGGTCTGTAGCAATGCTGAGATAAATCAATTCAAAACAATACTGTGCAAATGATTCTCAAGAGAGAATTCTCTGCCATATGATTTACTAACTTTGCTGAAAGCAGTATCTTTGTGGCTGAGATGAATAAAAGGGCATTAAACCCCTATGGTTTGAAGGTTATATAATTCTCACTGATTTATTTAACAGTTTTATGCAGGACGCTCAAACTTAGCTTAAGTATAAAATGTTCAGAATTAGCATAAGTAAGATTTGCAGGAATATCAAACAACCAGCTGATAGTTCCCGGGTAAATATTACATTCAGTATCTCTCTCAGATCCTTATAGAAACAGATGAGGATAGCTTGAACTGGTCTTGAGGTATTTTCTGTCTCTTAGGAGATGGTCGGTACTTGCTGCTGAACCTGGTTTAATGCGTTCTGGTACTTGATACTGACAGAAAGATGGATCATTGTTTAAGGAGGTTAGCATTGACTCTGTTTTTCACAGTAAACATTTGTAGCTAATTATAGCAGTTCTTTATTTAGGTATTTTCTGTCTTCAATCTCATTTCCCAACTGCTCAATATCATTGAACTACCTTGGTATCCAATTTATCCCAGCCTAACATTGCACTGCAAAGGTGTGGGAAGAGGGACTGACAAGGGGGAGATGCTCGGTGAAAGTGAGGACTGCAGATGCTGGAGATCAGAGTCAAGATTAGAGTGGTGCTGGAAAAGCACAGCAGGTCAGGCAGCATCCAAGGAGCAGGAAAATCGATGTTTCGGACAAAAGCCCTTCATCAGGAATAAAGCAGAGAGCCTCCGGGGTGGAGAGAAAAATAGGAAGGGTGTGGGGCTGGGGAGAAGTGCAATAGGTGGATGGAGGTGGGGATTAAGGTGATAGGTCAGAGAGGAAGGTGGAATGGATAGGTGGGAATGAAGATTGGCAGGTAGGCCAGGTCATGAGGATGGTGCTGAGCTGGCAGGTTGGAGCTGGGGTAAGGTGGGGGGAGGGGGAGATACTGAAGAGGGAAGTGAGAGACTGCAAACTGGGGAGAGTGCCTAGTGGAGACCAGGACTGCAAAAGGGTTTTCATCCATTTTAAACCTATTAACAAAATAATACTGAGCCAACTGGAAATCATAAAATTTTAAAATCATTGAGGTCATGAACTCTTTGCAAATGAGTGTGAGTCACTAGCTTCAGAAGCTAATGTGTAGGGGAAATACAGTGGATGCGAAAGTAATGAGCATATATCAGTTGAATACTTCATACTGAACCATTTTATTTTGTAAGCATTTGCATTTATGCATTTTCGTATCGCAAAGCATTCCACATATTATGAATTACCTGAGGTACAAGTGAATGTGTTAGAGAGAAATGTATAGCAATTTAGGCGTGACTTCACTCATCCATGCATAACATGTTCATAGTGATAGCTTTTTGTGCATAGAATTATGTCAGTTAATTTAAAAAAATACTTTTGTTGCCATAACACAATGTATAAGCCAGCAATGTATGTATTGTGGTGTCTAAGAAATAAATGTTTTCTTGTATGACATGGCTTTACTTTAAACGGGGCAGTGATAATTTTTGGGGAATTGATTAATTCTTCTGATTCTGCTTTTGGACGAGTCCACATATCCCATGCACCAATACAAATACAGAAGGTCATGTTATGACATGACCGCATCAGTTAATAAATTATTCGATAAAAATGGAAAAGTAGCCCTGAAAGCCTAAAGTTAACCTACAAGGAAATCTAAGAATGATCCTCTTGACAATTAAACTGAGCACCTGTACCATACAAATTGCACTGCAGCAATGTAGCATGATTAGTTTGAAAGCACCTTCTAAACTTACAACCTTCACAGCTGGATAGAAAGGACAGCAAATATATAGAATATACACACACATGTATGTATACCTGCAAGTACTCTTCCAGGTCAACCATCCTGACCTCGAACCATATTATCTTTCTTTCATTGTTGCTGAATAATTCCTGGCACTCCCTTCCTAACAGCAGTGAGGGTTTACCTACTGACTATAGAAATTCAAGGAAATGGTTCCTCATTATATTCACAAGGGCAATGAGGGGCAGGCAACAAATTCTGGCCTAACCATTAACACTCAAATCCTATGAAAATATTTTTTTTTAAATCTTAACACGAGGATTGCAGTGAAAACATAACCAAGAGCTGAAGTAGTCATGGACAAAAAACAATTTGGTACTGTTTTTCTGAAGCACAGGAGTTGCAGTGTGTGAGACTGGGGAAAAGATGTGCAGAGTAAATGTGCTCTGCCTCATACTGACGTAAGTAGTAGCTCAGGAGTTTAGTGTGAATTATTGCAGGTGCAGATGAAAAGGTATGGAAGCAAAGGGTCCATGGGGATATGAATAAGAGATTACCAATATCTGTCAACTGGGTAATGCGACTGTCTGCCACATTGTCTGATTCTTCAGGTACCTCAGTGCCATCTTTCAGCTGATTCCCAAAGGACCTTTCACTGCAACTGCTCCTTTTAGATGCCATTGTCATTTGCAAGATCATGTAAAAAGCATTACCCTAAAATGTGGTGGAAATGTTATTTGGGTTATGTTGAAAGATGCTTCCTGATTTGTTAAGGCACCAGAATTAATGCTTCAACATAGTCATGGATGCCATGGAATGCATTGTTGTATCTGTTTCCTGTTTGTTGTGTCCAGGTCATGAGGCAAGAAAATTACATGTATGCCTGATCTACTAGGATCAAACCTCTCCACAGGTCGGATGCTGCATAAAGTTATGACATTGATTTACAATGATTGCATTATGAAAGGTAACTGGGTATTCAGCAATTCATCCATCACACACAAACTAAATATTGGTGCAATAAACAATAACAATTCACATTTATAAAGCTCTATAACTCCTCCCATTTCAGTTCAAAGGAGTGTTACCAGTCAGAATGTGACACCAAATCACACTAAGAGCTATTAGTATAGGTGACCAAAAGCTTGCACAAAGTCAGAGGTTTTAAAATAGGTTTTAAAGAAGGATGTGGAAAGGTTTAGGGAGATGATTGCTGAGCTGAGGACCTTGCAGTCAAAACCATAATTGGCAAATATGGATGACTAAAATAAAGAGTGTGCAAAAGGCCAGAATTGGAGAAACACAATGAACTCCAGAGGGTTGTACAGCTGAAGATGAACTCAGAGGTTGAAACAGCCAAGGCTACAGAGGGATTCGAAAACAAGGATGAGAATTTTAAAACTGAGGCTTATTGAACATGTAGCCAAAGTAGATCAGAAAGGGACCTGATATGAATTGGGATAGAAAATTGTTGTGACTCATTTAAGAGGTGTAGACCTTTAAGAGGCATTGTAGACAGTGTCGATGATAGCACAAAATTACAAAGGGATATTCATAGACTAGGTGAATGGGTGAAAAATAGATGGTATCAAATGTAAGTAAGAGCGAGGTTATCCAACTTGGACTGAGAAAGGATAGATCTGTGACTTTTTTGATGGTATGAAGTTAAATACAGTGAATATCAAAGAGACCCGGGGTGAGGGTTCATATATCTTTAAAATACTATGAGAGGTGCCAAATGATGAAGAAAGATAATGGGATACTGGCCTTTATATTTAGAGAACAGGAATTTTTGGGTGAGGAACTCTGCTTACAATGAATTTGGAGGACAGTGAGCAGAAGTGGGCACCACACCCTAGGAAGGATGTATTGGCCTTGGAGGAAATAGGTTTATAAGAGTGTTGCATGCAATTCTGGTCTCTTTCCTTTCAGAAGGATGTTGTAAAATTTGAAAGGGTCCAGAAAAGATTTATAAGGACATTGCCAGGGTTAGAGGATTTAAGCAGTAGGGAGAGGTTGAATAGACTGGGGTTGTTTCCTCTAGAGCATCGAAGGCTGATGGGTGACTTACAGAGGTTATAAAATCATGAAGGGAATCGATAGGATAAATAAACAAGGTATTTTCCCTGGGGTGGGAGAGTCCAGAACTAGAGAGCAGAGATTTAGGGTGAGAGGGGAAAGATACAAAAGGGACCCAAGGGGCAACTTTTTCACACAGAGGGTGATGCATTTATGGAATGTGCTGCCAGAGGAAGTGCTGGAGGCTAGTACAATTGTAGCATTTAAAAGACATCTGGATGGGCATATGAATAGGAAGGGTTTAGAGGGGTATGGGCCATGTGCTGGCAAATGGGACTAAATTATGTTGGGATATCTGATCAGGATGGACGAGTTGGACAAAAGGGGTTGTTTCTGTGCTGTCCATCTCTATGACTCTATGAAAGATATCTGGACTTCAGGAGGGGAGATTTATGAGGAAAGATTATACAAATTTGACCTATTTTCTCTTAGAATTTAGAAGGAAAAGGGGTGATTTGATTGCAGAGTTCAATATATTAACAGGAAACGACAGGGTATATAAGATGAACTATTTTCACTGATTGGGGATTATAGAAGTAGAGGAAATAATCTGAGAATCAGGGCCAGTCCAGGGCTAGGAGAGCTCTTGGGGAGCATTTCTACACACAATAGGTGGTAGATACTTGGAACTCTCTTTCACAAATGGCAGCTGATGTTACTTTTAAATCTGAGATAGATACAGTTTTGCTAAGCAAAGGTATTAGCAGGTCAAAAAACATGTGTATGGAGTTGGCCACAGATCAGCCATGATTTTATTGAATGGTACTACTCCTATTCCTCGTTCTTATGTTTCCATCGGTGCTTTTGGAGTATAAATGACTACATGCAATGTGAACTTTGAAAAACCATCCGATTAATGGTTTTCTATGACTTGGCTGCTGTTACATTAATTGTACACTGGTCTGGCACTTATAACTGAGTCAGCAGTAAAAAATTGTCAAGGTGGTTATCACCTTCATTGTCACCACTACAGACACGATACTGTCTGCAAATCCTCTAGGAGTGTTGCATCACTCTATTTTCACTTCTCTTTTGACTTTGAGGCTCCTGAAACATAGCTTCCCAGTCATTTCCAGATAATTGTGTCAGTGCTGATGTAAAAGTAGGTATCACTTCTTCCTTCAACAATGAGGCCTCACTTTTGCAGCATCCAAAAGTTGTACCTCATTCATTCCTTCTTTCTTCAAGCAATCAAAGTATAATAGGGCCTCAGGGGGAACACCTAGTTGTGCACAGGGAAATAGCAACAGGTGACTGACGAAAAAAAATACCTTTTCAAATTTGCTGGTTCCACAGCGCAGCTTAATGTAAAGTCTATCTTTCAGTAATACTTGATATCTCTCTAATCAGCTTTGCACCTCAGGTGCAGTCTGGCAACTGCCAATCTCAGTTTTCTTCACATTTTCTTACGATGCTAATGAACAATGTCAACGAAGGGGAACAGCTTGGCACTGCAGCGTTAATATTATTGTAACAAATGTATGTTCCATATTGAGCATGCATGCTCCATTCACAGCTGTCATGGCCTGGAAATGCACATCATGCATAACACTGACCTGGGGTATGAGGCCTCAACCCTTTTACACATCTTATAGCCCTGGAAATATATATTAATGAGGCATTGTAAATAGAAAAATCATCATTCTGATGTTTACATTCAGCTGCCGTTCAAAAACATGCCCAATTTCCAGCCAAACCCAAAACACACTGCTCTCTTTCTATGGATGCTGCCTGACCCTGCTGCGATTTCCAGCACATTTTGCTTTCAATCCAGATTCCAGTATCTGCAGTAATTTGCTTCGATTCGATCCAGGATAGGCTTCCTCGGATGCTGCCTGAACTGCTGTGCTTTTCCAGCACCAATCTAATCTAGAATCTGGTTTCCAGCATCTGCAGTCATTGTTTTTACCAAGTTCTATTAGATCCAAACTGTTTTTTAAACTGCAGGCATGACGAAAGAAACTGAATAAAGTAATCAAACGTGGGCTGGGTGCTTTGCTCACTTAAATGTAGCATTGTCAAATGGTTTTGAATTGGAGGTTCTGATTTTACACTGTGGTTTTTGTTCTGGAGTGTGACGAGTTGGCCTCCCAATGGCTAACTTGTACCTGCTCTGAGAAGGACGTTCAAGTGGCCTAGTGGCCATTCATCAACGTAAGGTAAAGTATAGGTTCTGCTTTTGGGACCATCTCTGCTGGGGGAATTGGGGGTGGGGGAGCACAAGCTGCTAAGCGATGTGGGGAAGGGGAATGAGGAGGCCACACTGAGTGGATTTTCAACTTCTCTTTTTTGGTGGTGTGGACCGTTTATCCTTTTGAAATCCTGCACTTCTATAGGGCTTTGTGAAATTGCATCTGGTGCAGAGACACAAAATCTATCCAAGAAATTGAATCCCTAACAAAACTGGTGATCGGATTCCGGTTTTTTCAGTTGCCATTGGGACATTCTGCACAGTGATTGCATATTCCTGGACAAGCGAATCTTCTGCCAGTTTATTGGTTAACTGACTATAAACTGCTCAGGAAGACACAGAGAATCAGTATGCACAATAAAGAGACAATGTTCCTCTGGTTATGTATAAAATCAGATCTCCAGCTCAATTCACATTTTCAATGAGCAAATGACATTCCACAACAGTGGGTGCCCTATATCAGGTATGTCCAACCAACAGTCTTCATAGACCATAGAGGTCAGTACCATCCAGCCTCAAGGAATAAAGCTGAAGTTTCAAATTATATTCCCATTGATTTGACTCTGGTTGGCATCCAATCTAAGATTAGATTCCTTACAGTGTGGAAACAGGCCCTTCGGCCCAACCAGTCCACACTGACCCTCCGAAGAGTAACCCAACCAGATCCATTTCCCTCTGACTAATGCACCTAACACTATGGGCAATTTAGCATGGCCAATTCACCTGACCTGCACATCTTTGGACTGTGGGAGGAAACCCACGCAGACACGGGGAGAATGTGCAAACTCCACACAGACAGTTGCCTGAGGCTGGAATAGAACCTGGGACCCTGGTGGTGCGAGGCAACTGTGCTAACCACTGAGCCACCCTAAAGTTGCATTTGGGAAATTGCTGGAACAGTCACAGCCTGAGAAGCTATTGGCAAAGATTTGCAACTTCATTTCAGACTCAAGATTCCAATCTGACCTTGTGAGGAAGCTCTATCTGAATTTTCCTGGTTTTGTCTTATCTAACCCACAATCCAGAATGGGGCACTTAGTGATTGGCCCAAATTCAACTCTAATTGCTAACTCGTGCTTCTCTCACTGCAGATGTTGCCAGGCCTACTGAGTGTTTCTGGCACTTTGTGTTGTTACTCAGCTGGATGTGTGACAGGAACCCCCCTGATTCTTTCATAAGTTGGATTTCTGTCTCTCTCCCAGTGAACTAATGCTGAAGGAGTTAAAATCCAAGGGATTCTTTCAGCTATAGTCCCATCAGACTTGATTTATTTTACCACTCTCACTATTTCCTTGATAATTAAGAGAGGAATGGGAGATTTAAACAAAAATACTGAAAACTCAAATACGTGACAGTAACTGGTTTGAGTAAATGTCGGGTTAATGCTTCATTAACACTAAATTTCACACATGTCACTTGAAGCTTTCTTTTTTCTAATGCTGTGGTCAGTTGACGTGCTGCACATTTCCAGCATTTTCCATTTTAGTTTCAGCTTTCTGCTCCTTTGTGAGGGAAATGCAGGATTTTCTTTCAAGTGCCGGCCTTTACTTTCCTTCTTCGTTCAATGTTCACAGGTGCACAGCTCATTGTTTGCCTGAGACTAGTCTTGCCTTCTCCCTATCCTGGCATTCCTGCCCACTCCTCCATAAAATTGAAAGGGTTGGAGGAGGGGTGAAGGTCTTGTAATTTTAAATCCTGCCTCGACGTTGCTGCATATCTAGCCACCATTACTGTGTATACCAGTGAATCAAGCTTACCTAGGTACATGCTCACAGCTGGCTACAGCCTCATTGACATGTAAAAGGCATAGCCTGATGATATAATTGACACTGAGACATAACATTAATGGTGAATGGGATGTCCAGGACTGTCTCAAGTCCAGTTATTGAGCTACAATAAAGGAGCCAACTGGTTAGCGGAGGCCAAGATAAATTTCAGTAAGGGGAGGCGACAGCCAAATGCTGTTATTGCTGGACTATTGAATTCAATTTTTAAAACAAATCTGGAATTAAGAATCTAATGATGACCAGGAATCCACTGTTGATTGTTGCTAAAACCTAACTGGTTCACCAATGTCCCTTCGGAAAGGAAACTGCCATCCTTACCTGGTCTCACATACATGTGACTCCAGACCCACAGAAATGTAGTTGACTCTTAAACGTGCTCTGGGCAATTAGGAATGGGTAATAAATGCTGGCCGGCCAGCAACGGCCTAATCCTGTCAATGCATTAAAAAGAAATCCTCTTGTGGGCCATGCAGACAATAGTGCTTCCCATAAACCCCTCATGGATCCCTTGAACCTTCCCTCTACAAATGAGATAGAATCTCCAGATAGGCCTCATCACTTACCATACAAATATTCACAGTACTAAAGAACTGCAGACACCAATTGACGTTAAACTACTCTATCCATTGATTGCCAGGCTATGTCCTCTTCACTGCATTCACATGAGGAGCCTGAAGACTAAAGTAATTTCATCACTGTATCGCAAAAGAATAACCAAGCCAACGAATACAGCACCCCCCAAATTCCAACGCCCGTTGGCCGGTCAGTGAGTGATCACAGAATGGGCCTTTGTCAAAATTTATTGAAAAATGGTCCTGTTATTAAAGTTTTTTGATTTAAATAAACAATATCCACACATTTCATACACTGAAAACAGATGAAAAATATCTGCACATTTCCACAGACAACACAGACCGCAGAATCAAGCCATCCCACATACTTCAGTGGTGAGTACGTTCTATTTTTGGGAGCTTTCAATATCCTGTGTTTATTTGGGTACTCAATATTTACTGGACCTGAACAAATCATTCTTCCTTCATTAAATACAGCAATATACAGTTAGCCTTTCTGTTACCCCTCAATGTGTAAAGAATCAGCAAACTCTAAGTAAAGGCACTCCAACTGTAACTGTGTCCTTGAAGCAAAAATCACAATTTGCAACATGAAGACTGCAATTCTCCATCTGCTGACTCAGAAGCTGAAGCAGGGAGGCGGTGACAAACTGCCAGATGGGGGAACAGCTTGATGCCAGAGGAAAACAGGCTGCACTGCCATTGCTGAACTGGCCACATGCAAATCATGCAGCATTTATTGTTTGATAAAATCCTAAATGTCGGCTAAACTGATGCACCGAGTTTGCCCGGTGCAGCTTAACTTCACTATCGCAAACTCTGAACAGTGTGAGAATTACTTAAATATTTTGTAACCTTGACTGTAATGAAATAAAGGTACCTGTGTAGGGTGTAGCCATCCTGTAACATTAGAAGACAGTAATGAATCTAAAACAAGCTGACAGCATATTGATTTACAATACTGGAAAGGACTTGAAATTGATATGTTGCCTAACAGCATTGATGTCAAGGCACTGAAATTACACAACTGCACCATCACTCGAAACTAAAAGCTAAACTTGAAAGAAAGCACAGTACACTGTCATCACCTGTCTCCACCATTGGACTCTAATACTATTCTTGTTACCTTTGAATACATTTTCCATAGTCTAGCTTTTGCAGAATCTTTCAACTTGTCACTCGCTTGTCAGCCAATGGCCATTTGAATCTCAGTAAGCTGTTGAGTATCTCATAACCAATAATGCCGACGGGGCCATTACATCTGCATTTGAATTTCCACATAACTTTTATCTTAGAAATACTAAAATTATTTTCAATATTGTTGAATTATACAACCAATAATGCAAATTATTTTTCCATGAAGAGGAGCAAAATTAGTCAACTGGCTGTAAATAAAGTGGAACTCCTCCTTATTTCAAACTACAAAAGTTAGCTAATTTATTTCAAGGAAAACAGCAGAAGAAATTTGAAAAAACACAATGAAACTTCCATGTGGAGCATCTTATGTTTGAATCAAAAGGGAGAGGAATTGGTTTGAAAGGAATAAAAATGAAGGCTTGATAAAACTGATGAAATGGAATATGCTTTGCAACTGCTGAGATCACTAAAAGCAGTAGGAGCCTAAAATAGCTTGAAATAACCTCCATCCACAAGGACATTAACCTTACCATCTGCTCTCTGGGCAATTAGGGATGGGCAATAAATGCTATCCTAGTCAGCTACGACCTCACCCCTTGAATGAATGAGGAAAAATTAACTTCAATAAGCTGCTGCAAATTGAATAAGTATTGTATTAGTATCTGGGGTCTCAGCATAACAAACATGCAAAGGATATTCACTTGATCATTGATCGGTGCAGATATTTAAAAGAAAAATATTTATAAGTTGGCACATAATTTTTAATGGGGCCTAATATTAGGAAATTAGGCAGCAAATCAGCATATTCAATTTGTGATCTACTTGATTTATTGTCCATTAATTTAAAGTGAAATGACATAAACTATTATCAACATTTAAAGAAAAGAAATGAAACTTAAGAGTAGTGCTGAGATGGAGAGACTATTGTATACCTTCTCTACAGCACAATGTGATCTGTTGTTTCCACAAAGTCTTCATGGATCCAAGTCTAAGAGGAAGCAGAAAGGAAGATGTGGAGAAACTGAGCTTTTACCTGCAGCAGGTGAATGATACCATATTGGAGAAAGTTGGCAATTTTAGTCAAGAAGCTAATATGTAGATCAATAAAATCATTGAATCCCTACAGGCCCAACAAGTCCACACCGACCTACCAAAGAGCATCCCACCCAGACCCACCCTTTTCCTGTAATCCTGCATTTCCCTTGGCTAATCCACCCAGCCAGCACATTCCTGGAAACTATGGGCAATTTAACATGGCCAACCCACCTAATCTGCACATCTCTGGATTATGGGAGGAAACCAGAGCACCTGGAAGAAACCCATGCAGACAAGGGAAGAATGTGCAAATGCCACACAGTCGCCCAAAGATGGAACTGAACTAAGTTAGACATTGGGGTTCTGTGTGTTCAGCTTCAAATTATACAAGCTGTGGAAATGTTGTTACAGTTTTTCTCAAAGGACGATTTGAATTTTATTTGTGAAAGTTCTGATTCATCTCCTGAAACACAGTTTTATCTGTTTGACAAACATCATGACAAGTTTAGATTGCTGGGGTTCATCTGTGACCTTGTGGAGTTCAGTGCATCTCATCTTACTGCTATATTGGGTAAACTTCAGAGAAAGTCTAATCTAGACCCTATGATTTCTCATGTTTGGTTTGGACACAACCCCAGCTAATTCAAGGACACCCTGGATTTAATGGATATCTCATATAACTTTGGGGTGGCACGGTGGCACAGTGGTGAGCACTGCTGCCTTACACAGCCGCCTCACACAGCCAGAGACCCAGGTTCAGTTCCCTCCTCAGGCGACTCTCTGTGTGGAGTTTGCGCATTCTCCCCGTGTCTGCATGGGTTTCCTCCTGGTGTTCCAGTTTCCTCCCACAATCCAAAAAAAATGTGTAGGTTAGGTGAACTGGCCATGCTTAATTGCCCATAGTGTTAGGTGCAGGCGTAAATGTAGGGGAATGGGTCTGGATGTGTTGCGTTTCAGCGGGTTGGTGTGGACTTGTGTGGATTGCCTACCACACTGTAGGCAATCTAATCTAATCTAATTTGAGTCTGTATCATTTTAGTAGGGCCTTTAAGGAGACCAGTGCGGAACCTGAAAAATTCCAAAAGTTTTTTTTTAGTAAATTTCTTGATTCACTGTTCTTGGACAATAAATCATGTCAAGTCCTCCTCACTACATTTCATTGCAGAATACAGGTCAAATATTTTTTCTATTTGGATGAGTAAGCCTTCAGAAATAGTGGCAAAGTCAAAAGTTTAAAGTTAATTAATTCTTTCTTCATAAAAACTTCAGAACAATTTAACTAGAAATGTTTCCATTTTCTCACATCATTGATGAGATGAATTCAATGTAATATGTTGCTTGAGTTTGTAAATTATGTAATTAAGGCAGGCACTTTATTTTTACCACTTCAGAAAGCAAGGTGAAAGGCATTCCCTTTCCATCCACTGATTCCATTTAGACTTACTGCTTCCTCCAACATAATCAAAGACTCCTCCTACCCTGGTTATAATCTCTTCCAATGTACCAACAGATTCAAGAGCAGCTTCTCCCTTGCTGTTATTAGACTTCTGAGTGAACCTCTCAAACTTTAAATCTAATGTCGATCTCGCTGTTTGTGCACCTTCTCAGCAGCCGTAACATTGTATTTCTCATTCTGTTCTATTACCCTAATGCATTTTGTATGGTATGATTTGCCTGCACTGCACACAAAACAACATTTGTCACTGTACCAATGTACACGTGACAGTAATAAATCAAATCAAATCAAATCAAATACAGGTCTCCTTTATAATGCAATCATCCTCATCACCTTCACTCATTATTTATTTCACTAGTTTGTTTTTTATTCTAAAATGAATAGGTTCAACTTCCTACTAGTAATAATGTCTCCAGAATTACTCAACTATTCCAAAATTCCAGTAACTTCAACAGGAATCTGAACAGAACAGTTCGAACACCACTCTACCAAAACAGGACAGGTGAGACAGAACAGGTGGGGCCATAGCTGCAGACTCTTTCTGCTTGAGAATCCTTTGGTCTCAGTCTTAGAGGCTCTCAGCATCTGTTCAGAAGCCAGAGATTGTATAAGATTTACCAGCCTGCTGATTTTAAAAATGACTTCCTTTAGAGTCATAGAGTCATAGAGATGTACAGCATGGAAACAGACCCTTCGGTCCAACTTGTCCACACCGACCAGACATCCCAACCCAATCTAGTCCCGCCTGCCAGCACCCGGCCCATACCCCTCCAAACCCTTCTTATTCATATATACATCCAAATGCCTCTTAAATATTGTAATTGTACCAGCCTCCACCACATCCTCTAGCAGCTCATTCCATACACGTACCACCCTCTGCATGAAAAGATATCTTTTATATCTTTCCCCTCTCACCCTAAACCTATGCCCTCTAGTTCTGGACTCCCTGACCCCAGGGAAAAGACTTTGTCTATTTATCCTATCCATGCCCCTCATAATTTTGTAAATCTCTGTAAGGTCACCCCTCAGCCTCTGACGCTCCAAGGAAAACAGCCCCAGCCTGTTCAGCCTCTCCCTGTAGCTCAGATCCTCCAACCCTGACAACATCCTTGTAAATCTTTTCTGAACCCTTTCAAGTTTCACACCATCTTTCCGATAGGAAGGAGACCAGAATTGCATGCAATATTCCAACCGTGGCCTAACCAATGTCCTGTATGATTTGAGGAGGGGGAGGGCGGAACTTGTGAAGTTTTAAAACTTTGGAGACACAATCTAACAACTTCTGTCAGAATTGAGGGGATGAGTGGAGAGGTCAAGCACAGCTTTAGACCAGGCAACTTTCATCCATGTTCATGGGGTCTTCAGTTTTGGTGGGGGAGCGTTGTTGCTGATTTGGTCTTCCACAACTAAAACCCATTTCAGAAGGTGAATTGCAAATGAAGTCCATGGTGAGTTCTCGAGTGACAATATGCGAGGATTTTAAAGTGTGCTAAGTTTCAGAGTGGTTTGCAATGAATACTGAATGATCCAGCAGTGAGCTTCCTACTGTGTGTCCTGAAAAAAGTGATGGTGGGTGGGAGGGAATAAACAGAGAGCTAGAAAAAGCGGAAGAAGGAATGAAACTATTTCACAACCAGTTGATTAAAAGGATGATTCAGGTTCTGATAAAAGGTCATTAGAACTCTGTTTCTGTCTACAAAAATGCTGCCTGACCTGCTGAGCATTTGTACTATTTTTGGGTTTTATTTCAGATTACCAGCATCCACCGTACTTCATTACTGGATTTCATTTGAAATGTAGCTGTATCTTTTATAGGGAAACTTAACAGCCAATTTTTAAAATAGCAAGTGCTGTAAGTAAGAAAAAAGTGATGGCGGGAGGGAGGGAATAATCACAGAGCAAGAAAGAGCGGAAGAATTTAATTGGGACATTAGAATAACTCCGCGATCTTGTCATATGCCTAATTAGGCATGCAAAAAAGCGCTCTTGTTTAATAACTGAACCAAGCTAATGGTACTTTGAGTAAATCAGTAAGTCATTAATAATGAACTGATCTTATCTTAGAAAATGTGTTTGAGCCTACCAACTTGAATAAACTCAAATTAATTGTTATTTAATTAAGTCTACCATTGTGAAGCAACAAATATCCAGGATCTTTCAATGCACAAGGAAAACATCTTGCATTTCCAAGGAACCTATTGAGAATTTATTTCTTCACCATTTCCAGGATATAACTCCTATTGAAAATTCTCCACAACCTATCTTATTCCCCTTGCAATAGTATAACTGCAATTCAAAGGTATTACAAAAAGCTGTCAGTGATACAATCAGAATGAGCACTTAAAATACTGGGATATAACAGGCCAATGAACAATAGCAGTGAAACGGTATTAGTGTAATTTGGTGTTTATTTGTTGACGTCAACATGGTGGGCTGAAGGCTTTATGCAAATGACCCTGGGTGGGATGTTTTTAGAGGGTCAGTGTGGACTTGATGGACTGAATGGCCTGATTCCACACTGTAGGGATTCTATGATTCTGTGACTATATGACAATGGCGTGTGCACATACTATGGCCTCAGAATCCCCGGAATTGGTTTACTGATGGGAATGTCAAGGAGAAGCCACCAGCCATCACCCCTGCTGAAGCATCCAGATTCTGTTAATAAAGTACTGTTAATGGGTCCCTATAACACGACTGGTGAAATTTGTATCTCAAACAAAATGGGCTTTATGTGTTTCTGCTTGGTATAGAGTAAATAATTAATATCTTCAGTAGAGTAGGTACACTATTGTTGGTGAATTTCATAGAATTGCTGGAGAGTTTTGTATCGGAATCCAGGTCAGGATCTGTTTTACTTTTGTGGCAACACATAATCAAGGCTGGAATTGTATAGCAGCTGAAAATGTGTTGCTGGTTAAAGCACAGCAGGTCAGGCAGCATCCAAGGAACAGGAAATTCGACGTTTCGGGCCAGAGCCCTTCATCTGGCCCGAAACGTCGAATTTCCTGTTCCTTGGATGCTGCCTGACCTGCTGTGCTTTAACCAGCAACACATTTTCAGCTCTGATCGCCAACATCTGCAGACCTCACTTTTTACTGGAATTGTATAGCAGCTTCGATGTAAAAAGTATACAAGACAAAAATACTTCACACAAATATATAAGGCCATGTGCAACTGTGTGACTCATGGGTAGCAGTATACATATCCATCAAAAAGCTGCTCCAATACCCTAGTGATGTACTGTAGACAAGGAGGAAGAGACATTTAAAGTAGATATCACAGAGCAATGGAAAGATGAGAAATGTTTACTGAAGTCATGTTGGCTGCATTTGGATAGGTAGTATGTGTGAAGCTGTATCAGGGAGGAGGTCATAGAGTCATACTACAGCACAGAAACAGACCCTTCGGTCCACTCATCTATGTGTGAAGAAAGATTGCATGTTAAACTCTGGAGAGCTCAAGGATGGTAAGTAGGAATATGTCAATGTGTTCACATCTTCTAGACCACCGCCTAGCCCCAGCCATCTGTATCCACACAACTCATGAGGAGAATAGAAGCCAAAAGGCCAATCTCCTGAAGGTCGTCCGGAGAGGGAGAATGTAATAATATATTACATTTTTTTTATGTTGCACATCATTAGGAGAAACAAACTCACAATCACTCCACAACCTTAAGCATCCTGTGTCAGGTAAGGGGACCATGGGAGCTCTTCTACCCCTTGTCACTGCTTGATTCCAACAACCTTCACCATCATTTGAGCTTTATCCACTGTCTTCCATCTTTCTACCCTGCCCCACCCCATTAATTGCTGATGTTCATCAAAATGGATCAGTAACTGTAGGTGCTCACTCCTGTCCACCAGGTAGTCATTGGAACAGAGAAACAGGAATAGGCCCTGTCCTGCCATTCGATAAGATCATATCTGATCTGTGACCTAACCCCATAGTCCTGTCTTTGGCTTATATCTCTAAATATCTTTGCTTGACACAAATTTATCAATGTCAATTTTAAAATTAACAACTGATCCAGCATCCATTGCCATTTGTGGAAGAGAGTTCCAAATATCTACCTCCCTTTGTGTATAGAAGTGCTTCCTACCATTTCTCCTCGATGATCTGGCCCTAATTTTCAGACTTTGCCCCTCCTTCTAGAATCTCCAACTGGTGGAAATAATATATCTACCCTGTCTTTTTCTGTTAACATCCTTCCTGTTAATATTAATCTGATTGGTTATTGGGCTGTATTCTGTATAGATTTATGATCAGCAGCTCTCCCTGATCCCAGTCCTTGCTGGAATCATCATTGGGGAGAAGACCTTCCCAAACTTCTTTCTCACTTCAAGCCACATCACTCTCCCAACTCCACCCACTAAATCAAAGCCTATAACTCCAGATGTCATACTGCCCCTGCACAACATCACATGAGATCTACTGGTCAGGCGATACCATTCCAAAACTGATCAGCTGCAGCAGAAGGAACCAGACAAGTGAAATTGTTAACATGTCATTCAGTTTTCACTGAGGCATAAACAAAGGAATCAGATCAGTTGGTTACCTTCTTCATTTTCATTTGTTACTGTGGAGTTTTAGGACAATATGGGATCAGCAACTACAGTTAAAGTAAGACTACAGAATCAGCCATTCGGCAGTTGATTCTATGCCAGTTCTTGAGTTGAGTTTATTTTAGAAGTTCCTCAAGTTGGTCAGCAAGCTCAAAAAATTAATAGACACAGAATGACCTTCCGAATCTCCAGAACTTGCTAATTGATTTATGTTTCTCCATTGTTTGTATCACACAAATAGCATTTCACCCTTAGCCTTTTTGTCATTTGTAAGAACTTGTTGGATTTCCACATTAACTGTTGAATTAAAACTGGCTGGAGTATAATGGTATAAGCATTCTTTATTAACAATGTGATATTTCATGTCAACCAGAAATCTCAGCATCTGACCTGCTCTTGAAGCCACAGTTTATGTTTCTGGTCAATAGTAATTCCAGGATTTTGATGGTAATAATCATAGAGATATTGATGCAACTGAAATCAATGGGAGATGGTTAGAGTCTACTATGTTTAATTACCTCAGATTGTTTGTTGCACATTTTAGTTTTTTAATGCAAAATTGTTGTGAAGGCTTTTTGGTATTCCGTATCACATTCATTACTGCCATTAAAATTACTCACTTTACTACAATTAAAAGTACTTGTATTCAAAGGATGAAAATATAAATGCTTCACATTCCACCATTACAGAGTTCTAGAGAGAGGAACTCAGAATGATTCTCTATCTTTGAACAGAGTAGATTATTGAAACATTAGAGGACAATGCAGACTCCTTCGGTGACACTTGAGCTCGACATGCAATTGTTACTTAGAGCAGCTTTAATGAAAACAAGACAAACAAGTGTTAGAACACATGCAGCAGTCATATTTATGGAATCCTTTGTCACTCAAAATTGACCTTTAATAAACCTTTGGACATTTTACCCATATCTTCATTTGATTATAAGTGAAGGGATTATATTATGTAGACACCATGTTATGTTTTATTACAAGTAGAAATACAGATGATATCAGACCATTAAACTGTTCTAGGTAATGCCTGATTTATAACTTCATGAACAGCAGCTAAGTGAATAGTAGGCAATAGGTATAAGAGGCAGTCAAGATATATACAGATATCATAGAATCCCTACAGTGTGGAAACAAGTCATTTGACCCAACAAGTCCACACTGAACCACAACCCACCCAGACCCGCTCCCCTACCGTGTTGCTCTACATTTACCCCTGGCTAATGCACCTGCCCATAATGTTAGGTGCTTTAGTCAGAGAGACATGGGTCAGGGTGGATTACTCTTTGGAGGGTCGGTATGGATTTGCTGGGCCAAATGGCCTGTTTCCACACTGTAGAGAATCTAATCTACACATCCCTGAACACTATGGGCAATTTAGCATGGGCAATTCACCCACCTGCACATCTTTGGATTGTGGGAGGAAACTGGAGCACCTGGAGGAAACCCACGCAGACACAGGGAGAATGTGCAAACTCCACACATTCCTCAAATTCCTGAGGCTGGAATCGAGCCAGGGTCCCTTGGCTTGAGGCAGCTGTGGTAACCACTGAGCCACTGTGCCACCCATATGTAGATATTAAAAGTGTCAAAGGATTATTGAGATAGTATGGGAAAATGGTGTTGAGACAGAAGGTCAGACATGACCTAGCAGAATGGCAGAGAGACTTGATAGGCTGAATGGCCTACTCTTGTTCACTTTCCATGATCCTATATCTATTTCTATCCCTTTCTGCCTCTGGCCTACTTGTCAAGATGTTTATCTATCCAAATAAAAGCACTGAAGTATATCTTTCTGATCCATTTGAAAGGTTTCCCTCAGTCCTAAAGCCTGGCAATTCCTTCAGGTTACCTCTTCCAATGAGATACTTCAGCCTGCTTTACTAACAGAAGCATGTTCTGTAAAATTCCTCAGCTTCTTGCTGTCGAGAAAGCACTCCTCCAAAAATATGTGTTCTCCGTTTAGAAATACAGCAGTTCTTTCAGAATTGCTGTGCTTTCAATCACAAGTCCCCTCCAGTTTATTCAAAGGACGAGATTTTCTTGGAGGCTCCATTGCCCTGATGTCAGGGTCCTGAGCCATCCTTGTTGGCAGCAAAGTTTCATCCAGGAGGAGAAAGACCAATTGGCTGCTTTGGCATCACTGTGTTATAAAGGACAGTGGGCACCTCCCTGAGCTTGGAGGATCAATCAAAGAGCTAGCAGCACTACAGCTTCAACAACACCATCAGGAGACATGGGCATCGCTATGGCAGGTCTCTGTTGGGATGGCACCTGGATATGGAGGTAGCAATGTAGACGGTTGCAATGATGATTCCCAAAGCTGGTAGGGGAATCACGATCAAGAGAAGCCCATCTACCAATCTATTCATAAACGCATTTGTGGCCGTTCATCCCAAAGCCTACTATCTCACACCGCAGCAGACGGTGAAAATTGAAATCAATTTGATCTCAATCAATCAAATTGGAAATAAAAGTTAACCAAATGGTTGCCATGAAACCAATGTTGTCCTTCATGAAGGAAATCTGCCAGCCTTATCTAATCTGGCCTAAGTATAACTCCAACTCTGAATTCCCCACCATCAACATCTTGGTGGTTAGCATTGACCAGAAACTGATTGGACCAACCATTTAAATGTCATCGTGGCTATGACAGCAATTCAGAGGCTAGGAATTTAGTGACTAGTGACTTCTTTCTTATCTCCCCACAGCCATGTATAAGGTACCAATCAGCAGTAAAAGAGTGGTTTTTACTTGCATGCAAGAGTGCAGCTCCACTCAAGAAGCTTCACACAATCAGGACCAAGGAGTCCACCAGATTGGCATCCTGTCCAAAACCCTCCACGGTCACTACTGATATGCAGTGGCACAAGTATGCGCCTTCTATAAAATGCATTGTAGAAACTAACCCAAACTCCTTCAACAGCAGTTTCTAAGCCTGCAACCTCCATCACCAGGAAGGACATGGAGTACTGTGTCTAGTTCTGGTTCCCCTGTTTTAGGAAGGGTATTATTAACTGGACAGGGTTCAGAAAAGATTTACCAGGATGTTGCTGAGAGTGGTGGGGTTGCTATCAAAACTGAAGAGAATTCAGTTTCCAAGGAACAACACAGTTCGAAATGAAATGCAAACAAAGAGATAGCACTAACCCATTGACACCATTGGAGAGGATATATAGTGTGTTACGGACCAGACCAAACCCCCCTCAAAATATATCAAGAAGGTTATTTCAGAGGTAAATGTTAGGCCTTGCATTCAAGGTGCGATTCAATTGGTCAAACTTATTAACTTTAAGCAAAACATACTTTATTGTTAAACTACAATTAAAATACAGACAAAACAAAAATAAAATAATTGGCTTTACTGTAATTCGATTGAAATGCTTAACAAAATAATATATATTAACTACCACTAATTAACTGCTCCAGTTTATCAACATCCCAAAAATACACAGAGAAGTGGGTACTGCTGGAGATTAGAGTCAAGATTAGAGTGGTGCTGGAAAGGCACAGCAGGCTAGGCAGCATCCGAGAAGCAGGAAAAATCAACGTTTTGGGCAAAAGCCCTTTCCTGATGCAGCCTTTTCTTGCTTTTTCCATCATTTCAATACAGTCTTCAAAACTTGGAATATAATACGAATCAGACTTTGTAACTGCATTGACTTTGTGACAGTCCATACATAATCATTATGTATGATCTGGTTTAGCCCACCATTACTATTGGTGAGCTCCAATCACTGCAACTAACTGCAATTATGTTATCTTTGAACATGCTTTCAATCCGTTTTTAACATGTGCCAACCTTAGAGGATTAAGTCTATAAGGATGTTGCTTAATTGAAACAGCGTTTTCTATATCTATATCTGCATAATCAGATTAGTAAATTCTCTCTTATTCCCATTTATCTCCCTACATGAACGTAATAACTCTTTCAGGTCAATTAGATTTTCCAGGAAGGTAACTCAATAATTTATCCCAAAGCTTGAGAACTTCCTCATTGTCCAACTTAATTTGAGATATGTCCAAATCAGAATTATCTGAACTTGGTTCTTAACTCTGGGATGTAACCATCAACACATTTTCCTTTTCCTTTGCTTCTATAAAAATATCTTTTGAAGATATTCACATGACACACTCTGTGAGATTTCTTTTTATCTGACATTGTGTTAAAATAATTCACCTCAATCAATTTCCTTTTGATTTGATAAGGTTCGCTAAACCTTGCCTTTAAAGGTTCACCTACTGCTGGGAGTAACACTAACACTTTATCTCCACTAGCAAAATTGTGAATTTTTGATCTCTTGCTTGGTTCCTATTTCATTACATGCTCTGCTGCTTTCAAATTCTGTCTAGCAAACTCACCCGCTCTATTTACTTTTTATTAAAATCTGGCAGATAATCCAAATGTGTGATCCCTGAACTCTGACTCACCAATTTTTGCTCAATTAATTTCAGCAGTCTTCTCATCTCATGACCAAAAAATAATTCAAATGGACTGAATTTAGCTGATTCCTTGGGTGTATTCCTAACTACAAAAAGTACAAATGGAATTCCTGTATACCAATCTTCTGGACAGTCTTGGCTATAAACCCTCAACTTGGTCTTTAAAGTTTGATACCACCAGTCTAATGCTCACGGTGATTCTGGATGGCATGCAGTGGATTTGAATTGTTTTATTCCTAAGCCATCCATATCTTCCTTGAATAATTTTGAAGTAAAATTTGACCCTTCATCTGATTGCAATTCAGTGGGTAGTTTGTATCTAGTAAACAAATTGAATAACTTTTCTACAATCCTTTTAGTCGTGAAACTGTGCAATGATGTCCTCTGGAAATCTAGTAAGTATATCCATTATGGTCAACAAATACTGGTTCCCACTTTTGTTTTAAGTAGAGATCCTACGCAATCCATTAATACTCTTTTAAAAGTTCCTCAAATGCAGGAGTGTGTATTAAGGGTGTTGGTTTTAGCACTGCCATAGGTTTTTCAATTATCTGACATGTATGACACGTCTGGCAAAAGTCAACCACATCCTTAGGCAGTCTAGGCCAATAAAAATGTTTTTGTATTTTGAGTTCAGTTTTCCTTACTCCAAAATGACAACCTATTGATAATTCATGTGCGACCTGCAATATCTCCTTTCTATAACCCATGGTAATACAACTTAATGGACTTCTGCCTATTTCTCATCCACCTGAATATGAGATGATTTCCATTTCCTTACAAGATATCATTTTAAGATAGATACGCTCAGATTCTTCTTCTGGGTCTACTTTTTGTTACAACTGCCTTAGTTTTTTCTTTTTCTGTTCTAATACAGCTAATTCCTCTGAACTAAACACACCCACTTTGTTTTTAACCTGTTCTTGTTTTTTTTAAAAAAGCATTTGATCATGTATAGCTTCTGACAATTGAAGTTCAACTTCCTTATCTTTATTCCTTTATTTCTCCTCTTGTTTCTACCAGAGGCTTTCTGACCTTGTTTCCATACAGTCAGGAAAAATCCTTGGATATATTTCCTGCACACCTCAGTTGCCTGATTTTCAACTACAGTAGGCATCACTCCCACCTGTGCCCCAGCTACATCATAACCAAGGATAAACTATATCGCCAGGACTGAGAATTTCTCTATTACACCTACCATCACTTTGCCACTTTTTACCAGACTCTCCAACCTTACTTTACACTGCTCTTTTCATCATAAATTCCACATAATACCGTTTTTTCTGGAAATACTCCTTCTGAATTACGTATGTCCTCATCTCTCACCATCAAAGAGTGACTTGCCCCTTAATCTCTTAAAATCTTAATTTCTTTACCTGTTTCTGCTGGCACACATGAGTATGGCTTACCCACGCAAGTAAAGTCTTTAAAGAAATCTGGCAAATTCTTCTCAACCAACCCCTGACCAGGTCATACATTCTTTTGCAGCCTTTTAGCTTCCACTGTGATATTTTTTTCTTATTTATTCATTTTGTGGAATATGGGCATCGCTGGATGGCCAGCATTTATTGTCGGTCCCTAGTTGCCTTTGAGAAGGTGGTGGTGAGCTGCCTTCTCGAACCGCTGCAATCCACCTGCTGTGTGTTGACCTACAATACCATTAGGGAGGGAATTCCAGAATTTTGATCCAGCGATAGTGAAGGAACAGAGATATATTTCCAAGTCAAGATGGTGAGTAGCTTGGAGGGGATCTTGAAGGTGGTGGTGTTCCCATATGTCTGTTGCCCTTGTCCTTCGAGATGGAAGTGGTCATGGATTTAAAAAGTAGTGTCTGAGGATCTTGGGTGAACTTCTGCAGTTGTCTTCCTGAATGTTGTCAGGGCTGCACTCATCCAGGCATGTGGAGAGTATTCCATCATACTCCGAACTTGTGTCTTGTAGATGGTGGACATGCTTTCAAGATTCAGGAGGTGAGTTACTTGCCATAGTATTCCTAGTAGTGGACAGCGAAGAAGGTTACCTCAGATTACAATGGGATCTTGATCAGATGGGCTAATGGGCTGAGGAGTGATAGATGGAGTTTAATTTAGATAAATGCGAAGTGCTGCATTTTGGGAAAGCAAATCTTATCATTAAGTGTATAAATCCTGCTAAGGTCCTAGGGAGTGTTGCTGAACAAAGAGACCTTGGAGTGCAGGTTCATAGCTCCTTGAAAGTGGAGTTGCAGGTAGATAAGATAGTGAATAAGGCGTTTGGTACGCTTTCTTTTATTGGTCAGAGTATTGAGTACTGGAGTTGGGAGGTCATGTTGTGGCTGTACAAGACATTGGTTAGGCCATTGTTGGAATATTGCATGCAATTTTGGTCTCCTTCCGACTAATGCACTTAATTGGATTCAGAAAAGACTTACAAGGATATTGCCAAGGTTGGAGGATTTGAGCTATATGGAGAGGTTGAATAGGCTGGGGCTGTTTTCCCTGGAGTGTCAGAGCTGACGGGTAACCTTATAGAGGTTTAAAATCATATTGAGGGGCATGGATACTATAAATAGACATAGTCTTTTCCGTGGGGTCAGGGAGTCCAGAACTAGAGGGCATAGGTTTAGGATGAGAGGGGAAAGATGTAAAAGAGACCTAAGGGGCAACATTTTTACACAAAGGGTGGTGCAGTTATGAAATGAGCAGCCAGAGGAAGTGGTGGAGGCTGGTACAATTGCAATATTTAAAAGGCATCTGGATGGATTTTTGAATAGGAAGGGTTTGGAGGGATATGGGCCGGGTGCTGGCAGGTGGGATTAGATTGGGATATCTGGTCAGCATGGATGAGTTGGACTGAAGAGTCTGTTTCCATTCTGTACATCTCTATGACTCTAGTCCCTTACCAGTCTTGTAGCTACTGTATTTATGTGATGGGTTCAGTTGAGTTTCTGATCAATGATAACTCTCAGAATGTTGATAGTGGAAGATTCAGTGATGGTAACACCATTGAATGTCAAGGAGCGGTGGTTAGATTGTCTTTTACTGATGATGGTCATAGCCTGGCATTTGTGTGTCATGAATTTTACTTGCCACTGGTCAGCGCAAACCTAGATTTTGTTCAGATCTTGTTGCATTTGGACATGGACAGCTTCAGTGTCAGAGGAGTCAGGAGCAATTGCATTAAATGCTGTAATTGTACCAGCCTCCCTCACTCTGGCAGCCCATTCCACACACACACACACCGCCCTGTGCATGAAAAGGTTGCCACTTAGTCTCTTTTATATCTTTCCCCTCTCACCCTAAACCTATGCTCTCTAATTCTGTACTCCCCTACCCCAGGGAAAAGACTTAGTCTATTTATCCTATCCGTGCCCCTCATGATTTTATAAACCTCTATGAGGTCACCCCTCAGCCTCTATCATTCCAGGGAAAACAGTCCTAGCCTATTCAACCTCTCCTGATAGCTCAAATCCTCCAACCCTGGCAACATCCTTGTAAGTGTTTTCTGAACCCTTTCAAGTTCCACAACGTCTTTCCGATAGGAAGGAGACCAGAATTGCACGCAATATTCCAAACATTATGTAATCATCGGCAAACATCCTCACTTCTGACCTTATGAGGGAGGGAACGCCATTGCTGAAGCAGCTAAAGATGATAGGGCCAAGTACACTACTCTGAGGAACTCCTGCAGAAATATCCTGGAGCTGAGATGACTGACCTCCAACTACCACAACCAACTTCCTACGTGTCAGATATGACCGGAACCACAGGAGAGTTGTCCACCGATATCTATTGATTCTAGTTTTTGCTCAGGCTCTGTGATGCCAAACTCGGTCGAATGTAGCCTTGATGTCAAGGGCTGTCGCTCTTACCTTCTCACTGGAATTCAGCTCTTTTGTCCATGTTTGAACCAAGGCTGTAATAAGATCAGGACCTGAGTGGCCATCGTGAAACCTAAACTAGAGTTCAAATCTGACGTTCGAAATCTCTCTTTTTCTCCTTTTGTTCTGCTAGGGCCTTCCCTTCTTTTTCTTTTTTTCTGTCAGTGCTACTCTTTCTTTTTGTTTTTTATCTGCTAGTGCTAGTCTCTCTTTCTGCTTTTCTTCTGTTTTCAATCATAATCAAACTGTTTCATTTCCTTTTCATGTTCAAGCTGTTTCATTTGCAACTGAATTGTAGCCATTTCCAAAGATTCCAAATGCATTTCCAGCAATTGTAAATGTAGAACTACTGCTACAATTACCTCCCCTTTTCACACAGTCAAAGGCAACCCAACTGAGACTTGTCTGTCAATGCTCAAAGCTTTGCCTTGCTCACTTTCTATAAAACTCCTGAAGTGACTTCTTCCACCCCCCAGGGAACTCTTAGTGACTGTAAGAGCCATTATTAGACAACGCACACCCTACTTAAACCAACTGAATTCAACCCCAGTACTCACCACTCACTGCCTTTCAGTCCAATAATCTAAACCTAAACAGGAATTAGAGATTCTGGTCCCAACAAGAGCCTTCAATTTGTTGCAGTCCAGACCAAACCCCCTCTAAACATATCAAGGAGATAGCCTTTAAAGACAAGTGCCAGGCATTGCATTCAGATGCAATTCAATTGGTCAAACTACCAGCCTTGAAGCAAAGCAGACTTAAATTTTACACAACAGTTAAAATGCAAATAAAATAAAAAGAAAAGAACTGGCTTAACTGTAACTCGATCAAAACACTTAACAAAATAATATATCTACTAACTATTACTAATTATAAAATCATGCTGAGGGGCATGGATAGGACAAATAGACAAAGTCTTTTCCCTGGGGCGGGGGAGTCCAGAACTAGAGGACATAGGTTTAGGGTGAGAGGGGAAAGATATAAAAGAGACCTAAGGGGCATTTTTTTTTTCACGCAGAGGGTGGTGCAGTTATGGAATGAGCTGCTAGCGGAAGTGGTGGAGGCTGGTACAACTGCAACATTTAAAAGGCATCTGGATGGGTATATGAATAGGAAGGGTTTGGAGGGATATGGGCCGGGTGCTGGCAGGTGGGACTCGATTGGGATATCTGGTCGGCATGGACAAGTTGGACCGAAGGGTCTGTTTCCATGCTGTACATCTCTTTGACTCTTTGAACTGTTCCAATGTAGTAACATTCCATAAACACAGCCATGGCAAGTAAAATAGTCTGTCTCAGATGCAATTCTAGCATCAGGAAGAGAACAACCGCTTTTAGTTATAATAGAGAGAGGGGAATAAGAGTTTCCACATCCAGCTTCAAGACCCCAACAACTGCTGAAAGCTAAAGCTAAACATCTTGATTCTGTGGGAGCTTGACCCCAACTATTCTATTGTTCCAAATTTTAAAAAAAACAAGGCCTGTTTACTTTATATGCTTGGAGCAGACCACTCAGCACCTCTGTCTCAACTTTTCTTCAAGACAAAACATCCCTCTTAAAGCCATAGTATCATCACAAGTGACACACTAACAATGGACATTTTTGCAGCTGAACTGAGTCAGATATCTACAGAGCAGAATAAATAACTATCTACTTGTCTGTTATTAGGGGCTGAGGTGATTTGGAAGGGCTATATTCAAGTAAAATGTCCTATCATCCTACCTTACAAAGAAGGAGCTGCAATGACAAAAAGGGGAACTAGATTAAGCAAGAATGAACCTTCAGTTAATGCAATTGGGGAAGTGACCAATCTGAGTTCATCAGTGAGAGAGGAAAAGAGATGCCCACATGTTTCAAAAAGTAAAGTGTTTTCCTACTTCAACACAAGCTACACATGCAATTAGAAAAAAGTTCCTTATACTCAAATTAATGATGCAGTGCTTTAAACTCCATGGAAGACACCACTAACAACAAAAAAAAACAAACAATGATCCAAGATACTGCAAAGAAACAGAATCCCCAGCGATAGCAGAGACCACACAAACAGCTATAAAGAACAGATGTACACCAGAAAAATACTCTATGAAAGGAATACAAGAAATTAGAGACCTTCCAGAGAATTACCACCATCAGACTATCCAAAAGGTAGTCCATGTCCATCGTCTTCCACCCAACAAACTACCATTCTTCCAATTCCAATAAGAACATATTCAGTGAGAATAATGAGACTTTCAGATTGTCTGAATTTGAAATGTCAAAGTCTTGGTATCTGGTGGGCTAGTAGTAAATGTGAACAAAGATATATAATATTTAAGGAATAAATAATTTGCGTGAAGATGTTAGACAGGGGTCTGAAAGGTTTAGTAATTGATTGAGTTCACCTGCTGGTGACTTAAAGAAGGAGCTTGTAGGTGTTAGTGTATTCCTAACAATCTCTGTAGTAATTTAGGTCATATTCATGTAACTTATAAATGGTTGCAGTAATACAGTAAACTTCATATAGCTGACTCCACAAGACTTTTTGAGTTAGACCAGAGATGTGGATATCCTAATGCTTGCTAGATAACCTAAGCTTTGAAGGAACCCCCATGCAACACCAGCCATTATTCAGGACTAACTTAAGAACACCAGTGTTTATATCTTATAGAATATAGAATTCCCACAGTGTGGAGGCAAGTCATTCAGCCCATCGATTCCTCACAAGTCCTCTGAAGAGCATCCCACCCAGGCCCACCCCCAACCCCTCACCTATCCCTGTAACACAGCATTTCTCATATCTTATCTACCTAGCCTGCACATCCTTCAACACTATGGGCAATCCACCCAACCTGCACAACTTTAGACTGTGGGAGAAAACCCATGCAGACGGGGAGAGAATGTGCAAACTCCACACAGACAGTCGCCTGAGGGTGGAATCAAACCTGGGTCACTGGCGCTATGAGGCAACAGTATTAACCATTGTGCCAAAGTGCCAACCTGCACTTCCCAAATTAGATTCAGTGGAAGGTCAGTATTGAAGCAGCTCGTAAGCATAAGGCAGTAAAATATGCCAGCCTGGATCACTTTGAAGGTTTAGCTAGTACAAGTAATTTTTACTTGGTATCTTTCTTTGGAATGGTATGGCCACTGTAAATCTCCAGAGTGTTAGTACTCTTGTTTAATAAACAAATCTACCTGGCAATTTATAGCCTGAGCCACAATCTAGAAAAGTATTTATTTTGCTCCATCCAAATGTCAAAGTGTTACATAAGCAATATGGTGACAAGGGGTTTCTAATCAAACTTTTGGCTCACTGATATTAACTAAAAACAGCAAATAAAGGCTTCTCATGAATGAGAACTCACTTATAAAATTCAACAGAGATTCAGTACTTGAGAAAGTTATCCAGAGAAAAACTATTTCCAGGAATGGAGAATTCATGCACTACTGAAAAATCAACCTAGATCATATACTGAAGTCCTGGAAAGGACTGCTACGTGCAACATTTTAACTCAGAAACAAAATTAACAGAACCAAGCTGGTAGTTCACTGTATGCATGATCTCTGTATGTATGATCACTGTATGTGTGATCACTGTATGTGCGATCACTGTTGACAGATATCTCCCATCTATGTTTTGCATGACTTCAAATATTCGATGAATCATGATTGTGAAAACATAGAATGGGTTTAAGAAAATTTACCAATGGGAACACAATGCAACATTCCCAAACCATTTTATGTAAACCTTTTTGATTACTGATGCACTTCACAATCCATAAATTAAATAGTTAGTAGTACAATAAACTTCATACTGTTCAAAATGGGTGTTCATTCTAGAATCTTCTGAGAGTTAATTTTGGCTTTGGAGTTTCTCCAGGCAAAATAGCATCCGGAAATTGTGCATTAAGTCGGAGTAATTTCAACAGTTAGTGAACCAAGCATTTGTTGGCATTGGTTGAGGTTGTGATATAATTCCTGCCATTATTAATGAACAGTAATGCACACTGCATGTCTAAGTGCAGTTTGGCCTATTAACTGATTGTTAATGGCCACTAAAACTGACCATCTGACATTTTTCTTTCATTCGTTTTAATGTTTCCTATAAATTTCCTGAAAATCTTCACCAAAGGAATTTGCTCTGTGGCTGTGCGCAAACCACCTGAATTTTTCAAGTGAGAAAAACCTATTCGCTGCAAGCATCGACCTCCTCCTTTGTACTGCTGTCTACTGACATTACCCTCTTTCTGTTTATTGATCCACAAGGCCCTGGCAATCTTTCCCTTTCAGTTTGCTGGTTTTGCCACAAGTTCCGGGCAAAGACCAGCATACCTGAAGAGGTGGCAGCAGCTGCAGCAGAAGGTACTTGATATGAACTTTGGAAAGAGCAGAACGCAGACTTACTTCAAAACATGACATTTATACCACTGCCACAGAATTCAATATCACTGAAACGTAGATGTGGGCTTTGTGATACTCAATTCGTCCCCTGCCCATAGTTTTAATGCAGTGAGTTTGTAAGCTTCACATTTGCCTGCTTATTTACATGATCACAGCATGCAGTCGGTGCCCAACCAATGCTGCATACCTGAACGGGGTTGGGGGGGGGGGGGGGGGGGGGGGGGAGGTAAAATCAATGAGCAGATTGAATAAGTTCAAAATAGCTTTCACTGCTTTGAACCAGCCAGCTTCTTAAAGGGGAGGTGTACTTTGACTGGAGCTGGTGTTTACTAGATGCTTGTTTGGACATAGTTAAATCATATTTGGGAAACTCCTTATGACAAAGAATATAAAGACAATTGGAGAATAATATCAGAACTGCAAAGATTAAACAGCTCCTTTCAGTAAAGAGAAGACTAATGACTGAAGAGCTGATGCAAGTCTTAAAGTTATGAAAGGGTTTAATATGGTAGACTTGGAGATGATGTTTCCACTTATAAGCATGACCAGAACTTGGACCATAGATTTTAGGCAATCATTAATGAATCCAATGGACATTCAGGAGAAATTATTTTACCCACAGGGTGGCTACAATGTGGAACTTGCTACCAAAGGGTGAACATTAAGTGAATGCCATAGCTGCATTAATGTGAAAGGTATTAATGTGAGGGATGAAAAATAATAGAAGAATATGTCAATTGGATTAGATGAAGAGGGGTTCATGCAAAGGACAAATGTCAAGATTGATTTCATTGGCTAAATGGCCCATTCCTAAACTGCAATTTTGATGTATCTCTGTATGATCTCAAGTACAACAATCTATGGTTTTAGAGTGTCATATCAGAGCCAATTGGTTTACTGGTGTAAACTCACTGCAATTCTCAAATACTAAGTCCAAAAAATCCTTCATGTATTTTAAATGCTAACTGTATGGAAAATCTGTGACACATTTTAAATAATGATATCCTTAAAATGTAATATTTAAGTACACGATAGTTACCTAAGCTGTCAAAATATTAAATAGTGATAGCCATCAGGTTGTCATCAATTGTTCATCGATGTGGATGAAAAGATTAATTAATAACAGGTTTACACATCTTAGCAGATGTTATATTTAGCTTTGTGCAGTTAAAATATAAAAAATATTTTGTTGTTCCTTCTATGCTGTTATTGCTGTACAATGCATTTTTAACTTAAGATTTCTCCAAAGTACAGAAATGTTTAACAGTGCTGTAATGACCAGTTATGACCCTATCTAACATGAGAAAACTACATGTCAATCAGAAAGGCTATATTTCTGTAACATCCAATGGCAACAATCTGCAACTAACAATGCATTTAAATTTAAGGAGCTGTGGAAGCAACTAATCTTTCAGCATCATTCTCCAACATGAACAAATGGATATACAAGGGTGTGCATTAGCCTCCTCCTTAAATGAAAATCTTATAAGTAAAAGTCCATGAGCCACTGAGTCCCAGTCCTCCACATCTGGTTGTTCCTTCATCAGAAGAACTGGCCTTTTGTCAGTCAGAATCATAGACCCCAAAATTCTATTGATGTAACTGGACAAAAATCCCACTATCTCCCCTATGGCCACCAATACCTCCCCAGTTCCAGCCCTGCTACCACAGTCCACAACAAGCATGAAGTGGAGCCTATTCTAAATTTCTTTATTAGCAATGTAAATATCAGTGAGCCTTTCAAAGGTAAAGCTCCCAGTAGCAACTACTTGAATCAAAGGGAAACCTGGATGTGTTTGAGTGGGAGCTGGCAGAAGTGAGGAGAGAAATCAATTGTAGAGAGTTGATTTTTGGTTGTCTTGCACTTAAATTAGTACTAACTACAGAAGTATCAAACATAGATTAAAAAAAATAGGCTGCAGCTTCTCTGAAACCCATGTAAATACGATTAATTGCTTGCTCGTACAGAACTTAAGCATTTCGTTAAAAAGACAAAAGACAAAGCTCAGGATTAGGAAGCAAGAACCAGAGTTTGGAAAAGGGTTATCGATTATACAGAAAGATATAGTTGTGCTTGTTGGTTTGACCATCGTCAGCATGGAGACTCAGCAGGAACCTTGGTTCTCAGACCAGGCAGATAGATTCTGATTGGTGGAGGTGTTACCATGGTATCAGCAGTCTCAATGGTCTCTTTTTGTTTCCAATGAAAAAGGTGCAATATATGTACAAATTTCTCTTGTCTACACAAACTAATGTCTTATCTATTAATCAAAATAGCTTCTAGCAAGTGCAAATGCACAACACTGTGAGCCATTGTGATAACCTTAAATTAGTTTCTGGTGTAATTAGTCATAGAGTCATAATAAACAAATAGAAATTCTATTTTTCCTACTTTTTCTTCTTCCAATTAATACATGATGAAATGGGAATCTCCATGGTTAAAAACATTTGGGATGATTTCCTTTCATTTCAAGGTAAGTCTTCAAATGAGAAACAGTCTTAAGGAACTAATAGCAGTGACGAATCTCCCAAAATATTTAAATCAATTCCAACAGAAGATCAACCTAGAAATGGGTGAGATTCTATCTCACAGCATATGTGAATGCATAGTGTTCACCTTTAATACCCAGATACCTCAATTCCATCCGCTGTTTGAAAGTGGCAATAATTGGCAATCTATGGTGTTAAAGTTGAAATTTTGGATTGAAACATAACAATGGACAGAAAGCAAGTGTTGAAAAAAAATGGGAGGGGGTTTATATACAAACTTCTGACCCCAACCTCCATTCCCCTCCACCCCCATTCCCTACTAGAATTAAAATTATTGCACCCCTCCACCCCTGCCTTGCCCAGCAGGTTGTGTGGGGTGGGACTGGGAGAATGGTTGGTGATGGGTAGGTGGGTGGAATGAGAGGACCTGCAGGGTTTACCTCTCCTTCCATCTTGGCTAAGGTCTAAGTATTTGTTCTTTTTCCCAATTCTTCTGAAGAGATTTTCTTTTGTTCTCAATCCCTGCCTATTTTCTCTGATGCTGGAATGTTGTTTGGACTGCAGCATTCAATGTCTCACCCATGTTGGAGATGCTGCCATTCATGTTAACTGACCCTTGTCCCAGGAAAAGGGGTGTGAGTGACAACAGTATCTAGGCAGCAGCTGGAAGCCCCACCAATCTCCATCAAGAAGGAAATTCAGTCCACAATGTCATTCTATAGATGGATGGACCTCTTCCTTATTCTGGAAGTTACAGCAGAACCCAAAAGGTGACATCACTCCTAAAATCTCCCTCATGCTACACCTCTCCCCAGTTACTCTATTCGAAGAGTAAGAACTTCTAGTCCATAGAATGCTAACGCATGAAGCAAGCACTTGGTTCAGCATGCCTACTCCATCTTTCTGAATAAAAGCTATTCACTTAATCCCTTTCTCGTCATTCCTGATAATCTTTGAAAGTTTTATATTTCAAGTATTCATCGTTTTTTTTACAGTCGTGTTGAATTCTGCTTTCATTATTGAATCTGATGGTACATTTCTTGTTTATTTCTTCCTATTCATTGATAAAAGCTTTTTCATAATTTTGAACATCTCTATTAAATTTGTCTTGTCCTTTTCTATATTTCCAGTCTCTCTTTGTTATTAATGCCATTCATCCTCCTGAATCTCTTCCCTGTCCTCTCTGTGACCTTGGCATCCTTCCTAAATCCTAAAAGATGCGTGAAACTAGACACTGAAAGGCTGAATACAGGAACAGGACACAGCATTCTCATTGCAGCCTGCTCAATGATTGATGCAGGCTGAGCACTCTGTACCACTGTTCAAGCATCAACATTATCCTACAGGTAGTTTTGTTTTTGAGGTGGAACTCACCCCGTGTTGGCTCCTGAATTGAATCGATTGTATCCACTTTATGTCCCTCCCGCTTGTATTCGTGCTAATGTGGGGTCCTGCTTTATGGCTTGTCTTTCTGATGGGTCACACAGATGATCACCGCACTCTGGATAATTCTGTGCAAAGAGAAGGTCACAATTTGTGAGAGGCCACATTTTCACGCACATGACAGTTCTGATACAATCATATACAAACTGCAATGGATTTTTCAACCACTATGCTCACATACTTCATATCATCTGTTCATTCACTACTCATGTTGCCTCTGGCTTACTCACACGGCATCTGTGATCTATGTTGTGTGGACTCTCGAACAGCCCATGGGGCTCTGCCTCGTTAAAGGCCAAAGTCTCCTGCAAAGAACAGAAATTAATGCGTTCAGTGTCATAAGTAGAAAGCAGTGTGCTTATAACGTTAGACAGGAAGGAAGGGTTAGAGAGATGGAGTCAGGGAAGGAGCAGAGATAGAGATTGAAATGGAGAGGGAGACTGGAGAGAACAATCACAGTGGCAGCTTCCCCTTATGGGGATAAAGAAAATTTGACTTATTAGTTTGAGTTTCATATTTGAAAGGGAAAATGAATTGTTATCATCTGCAAATCCAAGAGCATGGCCTTATATGGATCTGTAATAAACCTTGGCATTATAGCTCAATTTTGTATATGTAAAGAACTACTTGACTTGCTTAGGTTTAACATCTGTGCAAGAACAACCGCAAGGACTTAGCTGCAGTCAATTACAAATTCTTTTACATAGCCATAATGAGAGGTCATGAATATTAGAATAAATAATATTAGAATCAATTCCTTCTTACCTTTGCCAATTCTTTGGTTCCTTGTACAGTGCACACAAGAACAAGCATTCACATATGCTGCTACTTCTTCGCATGTCCACGGAAGGTCTGGGTTAATAACTGGCACAAAGATGATATTCTGTCCAGGTGATCTTATCCATAAATGCCAGAAGGACATATACTCAGTAGTAGGATTTCCTTTCCTGGGACCTTAGTTCCAATAAAACATCAAGTTGCACACCCACAGTTATTCTGAGGTGACATACTTTTGAATACTTGTTCAATGCCTTGAAGTGTTTTTACTTCTGTATCCTACCCTCACTTGATTTACAGACTTACGAGCTTTAAAAAAGATGAGTAATCGAGAGTGTGACCTTCAGCAAAAATTTGTGGCTCTCAAAAGCACTTAGTAGCACAAAATAAAAATAAAGATTAACGACTAGATAAGAATTCACTTTGAAAATATCACTGCTATTAGTAAATAATCCAGTTATTTGTGGTGATGTAGAAATACAGTATGAATTGCACATTGCCGCAGGTTGCCGGGCATTTTCCACTTTTAACCTTGCAAAAACTGGAGCTAATCGGCAATTCCCTCCCACTATCCATCCCCACTGCAACAAGTGTCAAGAAAATTTTTTGTGCTGTTCAACAAATTAAAAATGCTTCAAATGTTAGGGCTCGTATTTAAAAAAGACTATTTTAGCAACAAGTTTCAAGTGCCTACAATGTTACTTAATCTCAGGGACTGTGGGAATGAACAACTGAAGCTATGACAACTCATACCTGGAGGTAATCAATTATTCCTCAAGGTTTTTAAAATTTATCTTGAAAAACAATCTTTCCTTTCCTTTCTGTACTTTTTGCTCCCTCGTTCTTACATTACAACAATGACCACACTTCAAATGTACTTGGATGGTTGAGAAGAACGTTTATAAATCCAGTGGTCACAAATAAAAATCAATTAAGTCTTTCTTTGATTAATGTTTCATTGATTCAATTTTTTTCTCTCTTCAGTTCTCTTTCTGTATCGAAGTTAACTTGAATATTCTGTACTTTCTTTATATTATTTCTTTGTCTTTTTTTCTGTATCCTTAAAACTCATTGGCCCAAAGCTTACTGTTAAAAAATAACAAGGTTAGTAACAAGGCTATTTACATGCAAATATGAGCAAATATATTGTAAAACAGAAGAACTGCTGTTGTCAGAAATACATCTCTCCATCCTTGGCTTTATTACACAGTTTTCTTTCCCATTGTAATGTACTGATTGCTGCATTGGTGCAGTATGTACAATATAAGTTATCACACAGTTTGTTTTGTTATTTATTGAGATATTACTGGTTAGGCCTGCATTTTATTGCCTAAAGGGCAGTTAAGAGTTAGCCACATTGCACTAGCTTATATCATGGTACTTTGGCAGATATCCTTCCCTAAAGGACACCATGAACCAAATGGGTTCGATTGACAATGGTTACATCATTGCTATTAGACTAGCTTTCTCACTCTAGATTTTTATTGAATTCAAATTTCACCATCTACTAAGATGAAATTTGAACCCATGTTCCCAGAACATATACTGGATTGCTTTCCTCATGACACTATCAATACGCCACTGGCTCCTGACATAATAATTTAGTCATCACTTAGAGTCATAGAGTCATAGAGATGTACAGCATGGAAACAGACCCTTCGGTCCAACCTGTCCACACTGACCAGACATCCCAATCTAATCCCACCTGCCAGCACCCGGCCCATAGCCCTCCAAACCCTTCCTATTCATATACCCATCCAAATGCCTTTTAAATGTTGCAATTACACCAGCCTCCACCACATCCTCTGACAGCTCATTCCATACACGTACCACCCTCTGCGTGAAAGATTTGCCCCTTAGGTCTCTTTTATATCTTTCCCATCTCACCCTAAACCTATGCCCTCTTGTTCTGGACTCCCCGATCCCAGGGAAAAGACTTTGTCTATTTATCCTATCCATGCCCCTCATAATTTTGTAAACAAAAACACTGCACTAACCATATATTAAGTGCCAATTATTGCCAGTGAAACCATCTGGCAATGAAAAATTAACTACTCCAAGTCCGCATCCTTCAGGTTTTAATGATTATTGAGCTCTTCTAAATAACAACTTTCATATTTGCTTTCTCTTTGTCTTATTTTTCTTTCTCTCTTAATCCAATATTTCTTTTTCCTTTTGCATCTCATCTAACTCTAATTTACCTTCAAACATTTCCAAACCACCAGCATTCCTTTCTCAATCTTCCAATCATATTGGTTGAGTGGATTTGTTTTTGTTCTTTATTCATTTTGGGGTACATGGATGTTACTGGCTGGTCTGCATTTATTGCCTGTCCCTAGTTGCCCTTGAGAAGGTGGTGGTGAGCTGCCTTCTTGAACCACTGCAGTCCATCTGCTGTGGATTGACCTACAATGCCATTAGGGAGGGAATTCCAGGATTTTGACCCAGTGACAGTGAAGGAACAGTGATATCGTTCCAAGTCAGTGTGGTAAGTGGCTTTGAGGGGAACTTGAAGGTGATGGTGTTCCCATAAATCTGCTGCCCTTGCTCTTCTAGGTAGAAGTCGTCGTGGGTTTGGTAGGTGCTGTCTGAGGATCTTTGGCGAATTTCTGCCGTGCATCTTGTCATTGGAAGATTGAGAAAGAAACAAAAGAATGCTGGTGGTAAAGAAATTATTCAAGGTAAATTAGAGTTAGATGAGATGCAAAAGGAAAGGTAAAAATAGAGAAAGAAAGCCTGGATTAAGACAGAAGGAAAAATAGAGACAAAGAGAAACCAAATACAAAAGTTGTGCACATTGCTGCTACACAGCATTGGTGGTGGAGAGCGTGGATGCTTGTGGGTCCAGTGCCAATCAAGTGGGCTGCTTTGTTCTGGATGGTATCAAGCTTCTTGTTGGGGAGCTGCACTCATCCAGGCAAGCAGGAGGTACTCCATAACACTCCTGACTTGTGTCTTTTAGATGGTTGACAGGCTTTTGGGAGTCAGGAGGTGACCTACTCGCTGCAGTATTCCTGGCCTCTGACCTGATCTCTGTTGGTCCCATCATTCCCTGAAGTTTCAGATGTCCCATTTTCTTTGCCATGCTATTTCCAGCTTGCATTTTCAGTGAGTAAAGGTATAAATTACATTTGGACTGAAGGATTTGGAAAAATGTCTAACTAATAACACGCATATCCCCTCCAGCAAGATATTGCCCATTGTATTCTCAAACTCCATTCAAATATAAACACATGAAGTACCATATTCTGCATATTAAGTTACATTTATTACTAAAATTTCCATTGAACAATAGAAGTGTGATGCTTTAAATGAAACAGACCAGACATTGAAATTACCATTTTAAATAAACTTGCTTCGCAATCCTTGTGCTATTCATTTCAGAACATTTAATTCTGATTGGTTACACAGATACCTAAGGGGAAAAGATGTAACATTGAACAGTACTACACACTAATGCTGCATTTTGCATAATTCCTTTGCATCAGATCATGCTGCTAAGATGACCTGCATGCTGATCCCATATTTAATATCGTTGAACAACACCTATGAGCTATGTTTATATTTTCCCCCACACTTGCTTACCCTGTTCCCAAAAATAACAGATGCCTTGTAAAAGAGGACTGTACTGGTCAATGTCCCACTTACAGCAACCTGCACAGAAAAATATCATCAGCATTAAAATCAGACAAGGAGAAATCTAACTGGCAATGGACACTAGTCATTCAACTACAGCAACAACTTTTGGGCCAATCCTGTGTTACGGAAATAGACCATTGCTTCTGTCCCTCAAGAACATCCTTGGTGCCTCTTAGAGTCGTACAGATGTACAGCATGGAAACAGACCCTTCGGTCCAACCTGTCCATGCCAACCAAATATGCCAACCCAATCTAGTCCCACCTGCCAGCACCTGGCCCATATCCCTCCAAACCCTTCCTATTCATATACCCATCCAAATGCCTTTTAAATGTGGCAATTGTACCAGCCTCCACCACATCCTCTGGCAGCTCATTCCATACACGTACCACCCTCAGTGTGAAAACGTTGCCCCTTAGGTTTCTTTTATATCTTTCCCCTCTCACCCTAAACCTATGCCCTCTAGTTCTGGACTCCCAAATCCCAGGGAAAAGACTTTGTCTATTTATCCTATACATGCCCCTCATAAGTTTGTAAACCTCTATAAGGTCTCCACTCAGCCTCCGACGCTCCAGGGAAACAGCCCTAGCCTGTTCAGCCTTTCCCTACAGCTCAGATCCCCAGCAACATCCTTGGAAATCTTTTCTAATCCCTTTCAAGTTTCACAAGATCTTTCCGATAGGATGGAGACCAGAATTGCACACAATATTCCAACAGTGGCTTGACCAACTTCCTGTACAGCCGCAACATAACCTCCCAACTCCTGTACTCAATACACTGACTAATAAAGGAAAGCATACCAAATGCCTTCTTCACTATCCTATCTACCTGCGACTCCACTTTCAAGGAGCTATGAACCTGCACTCCAAGGTCTCTTTGTTCAGGAACACTCCCTAGGAACTTACCATTAAGTGTGTATAAGTCCTGCTAAGATTTGCTTTCCCAAAATGCAGCACCTCGCATTTATCTGAATTAAACTCCATCTGCCACTTCTCAGCCCATTGGCCCTTTTGGTTCAGATCCTGTTGTAATCTGAGGTAACCCTCTTCACTGTCCACTACACCTCCAATTTTGGTGTCATCTGCAAACTTACTAACTGTACATCTTATGCTCGCATCAAAATCATTTATATAAATGACAAAAAATAGAGGGCCCAGCACCGAACCTTGTGGCACTCCACTGGTCACAGGCCTCCAGTCTGAAAAACAACCCTCCACCACCACCCTCCGTCTTCTACCTTTGAGCCAGTTCTGTATCCAAATGGCTAGTTCTCCCTGTATTCCAGGAGATCCAACCTTGTTAATCAGACACCCATGGGGAACCTTGTCAAACACTTTACTGAAGTCCATATAGATCACATCTACTGCTCTGCCCTCATCAATCTTCTTTGTTACTTCTTCAAAAAACTCAGTCAAGTTTGTGAGATATGATTCCCCACACACAAAGCCACTTTGACTATCCTGAATCCGTCCTTGCCTTTGCAAATACATGTACATCCCGTTCCTCAGGATTCCCCCCAAAAACTTGCCCACCACCGAGGTCAGTCTATAGTTCCCTGGCTTGTCTTTACTCCCTTCTTAAACAGTGGCGCCACGTTTGCCAACCTCCAGTCTTCCGGCACCTCACCCGGGACTATCGATACAAATATCTCAGCAAGAGGCTCTTATTCACATACTTTAATTTACAGGTTAAAAGAAATAGCTCTAATGAATGAGGCCCAAGATTAGATGTCATGCTCAATGAACTCTGGACGTATTACTTGTGCTGCAAAGGCTTGGATTCAATTTACATAATTTAATATATGTGGATGGTTCTTAATCAATGATGAGCCACCAAATTAGAAATGTTTTTTTTCAGAAAAGGAACTATGTCAGGATTCCTCCAAAAAGATAAGGAGATAAGACAGCTGCTTTATTGCACACACCTTAGCCAGGGTAATACATTCTTGCTAGTTCATTAATTTTAGCCTAATTAGATTACATGGGTTAAGAATGCTGAAATCAGATTACAATATCAGATGTATTCAAACTGACAACAGATTACAGATAGTGAGATATGATGCTTCTGTCAGGTTAAGTATAGTATTTCAATCTCTTGATGAATGCACAACTACACACCTAATTCATGGCCATGCTGAAATATTTAGCGACATTGGTAGTGACAATGATGAACAGAAAGGTTTGTGTTTGTCATACATAAAGAACTATTTTAGTACTAAACTGCCTCATGTATTCTTCCATGTCACAATAAATTTCGCTCTCCATGTGGCAACATCTCACCATTAACTGGCCTCTGACAAACTACAGCAGTTGGTGTAGAGCTACACAATAAATACATTGACACTGGAACACCCATTTGCCTGTTTTCAGTTTTTTGAAATGAAGCTGCATTACTAACTCAAACATAATTGTCATTTTGCAAGATTTTTGTAGAAAATAGCATTTTTTCTAACATTGTTGAACTTCAGCCTGTTCCATCTGATCTATTATAAATTATATCAAAAAATATTTGTATTTATTTCAATTATCTCAAATTACTTTCCAAACCTTGGCACTGAAATGTTCGCTACCTGTAATCCCAGTGACTACTGGATCATACTGATCAGTGTCTTCCAGCACTGTCTGCACAGTCATTTCCATAGGGGCATTATCGTGGCTACATATGCTAAACTTTCTCAGTGCCCATGTAAAGTAAGACAATCATCTGGAACTTGCTTAAGAGGAGACATTTGTTTAGGAGCCATCTCAAACTTATCACTGCTTCTATAACACCTGAACTAAGAAGTTGATCCAGAAACAACTCAAAAGACAGAATTTTTCATTCAGACAGCCTTGGACTCCAGTGGATGAAGTCCTCATTGACTCTGGAGTGCAGCTCCTCCTTCTTCATGTACCAGCTACCACTGAAACATCAAGTCCCCAGAGAGAGAAAAGGCCAGGGGAAGAACCTCAGCAAAGGGAGGGCCCATCTCTGTCCATGTTCCTGGACTGCCATTTACCTTGTAAGGGCTGATGTAAGTACCAGGTGCTCAATAGCCTTGTAATTTACCATGGGTTCCCAAAAGATTCAACTAGCCAGTCTGAAAAAGCATTGAGACATGGACAATAGTCAGTTTGAATCAGGTCATGGAAACATAAAAACTTCCTTGTACATTAATAGAATAAAAGTATTTCAGAGCAAATGACTTTCACTTCTGATATTCTGATTGTGAATACCTTTCTCAAAACCTCCCTCTGCAGCTGGGGAAACCGAACGTTTACAAGGTTACCAACAAGGATTTTTATTTCAATAGCGACTTTCAAAACAATAGGATATACCAATGTGCTTTTCACTACGGAAGCATTTTTCAAGTTTACACACTTGGAATGAAGGAGAAAAGCCTTCCAATTTGCACACTGCAAGACCTCTCAAAAGGTAGTGTGATAATGATCCTATCATCTGGTCTGAGGTTACAAATTTTATCCAAAAGATCATGAAAAACTTTTCTGCTCTTCTTCAGAATAGTGCAATGAAATCTTTTACACTTATTCAAGGGGCAGAAGGGCCGCCAGTTAAACACCTGATGGAAAAGTCGGACTCTTTTAACTGTGTAACATCCCTCAACTCTGCAGTGGAGTCTTAGTCTGGATTTTGTTCTCAAGTCTCAGCAAATTCTTGATGTAGGGAATGGCAGACAGCCAAAAGAAAATGGAGAGAAACTGCTGAACTCAAACCATATTGCAGATCGATGTGACTGAGACAGCCGGGTAGTTACTGAGACTTGTGCTGCTGACATCTGCCTGAATTTCTGGAAGGCCTAGGCAATCAGGGAAAGTGGACACAGAATGATTTGTTTGCACAAAGAATGATAAGCCTCTGCTCCCTGGGCCTTGTCAAAAATAAAGGGGCTGCGAGCATAAACAGACGTGTCAGGGTGACAATTCCATGCCGTGAAGGCTGTTCGAGTCATGCACTTGTCCGGCCTAACTAAGAGAATCTGGCACAGTGTTCACACCGCTGAGGTGCGAGAGGATTACTGAATGGTTTCAACATCATTGAGCAAGCACAAATCCAACAGATTAACAGAGAATATGCAAACTCCACACAGACAGTCTGAGGCGGGAAATGAACCCGGGTCTCTGGCGCTGTGAGGCAGCAGTGCTAACCACTGTGCTTGCAAAGGATGTGATTGCATGGGACAGTGTGTCACAGGAGATTCACCAGGATGTTGCAAAGGATGCAGCATTTTAGCTGTGAAGGGAGGCTGGATAGGCCTAGGTTGTTTTCTTCAGAGCTGACAAGGCACACGATGAATGTGTCCCACATTCCTGCTTCGTTTCAATGGCTGGGTGCTTTACAAGGATGGTTATAAGGGCGACCCTCTGTGATCATGGATGCTGACTCTGTTACACAGTCCCCTGACTGCAGTCATGGGTAGATAAAATACTGCCTGTTCCTCAACTAGGGCCAGTGTGAATCAGATGATAAGCCTGTTCAAGATTAGGTTCTGATACTCGGGTCATTCTATCGGAGCCTTGAAGTACAGTACAGACACAGTGTGCTGCATAATCCTGGCAAGCTGTGTCCTACACAATTGGAGATGGCGAAGATGGGGTGTGATGGATGTTGAAGAGCTGGGTGAATGGCAGCAGTCTTCCAAGGAGGAACATGAGGCCATTGAGCTAGAGAAACATCACTTTCAACAGAATATAGTTCTTCAGTATCTGATGTAACAAGTTACACAGAACTTAATTAATACCTAGTTTCAGCAGATGAGAGCTCAGTGCAGTGATCATCATTTACGTCTCACCTTATTTATTTGAATAGTTAATTTGTTACTTATTTAGTAAAGTAATAGCAGGTTATGGTCGCTTAGAGATAAAACAAAATGCTCAGCAGGCACTGAGAACAAAAAGACTAAAACAGCATCAGCTCATTCACCTCTGTGCTAAGTTCCACTGCATTAAGTTCCTACTCTAACACTCTAACAATACAATCACAGAATTGTTACAACAGAAAAGGAGGCCATTTGGCCCATTGTGCCTGCACTGGAATAACAAAGCACTCTTTCCCCAATCATTCTGTGCTCCACAATTCTGTGCAGCCGTCCCCTTAACTCACACTCAAGTTATGATTGCTCAATCATCTTCCTGCTGTAATAACAAATACTGTGTGTACTGGACAACCATATTTAATGCTTGAAAAGCATATAATTTAAACATGTCAATATTATATTTCACACAATACTAGGTTATGGTCCAACGGGTTTATTTGAAAGCATTAGCTTCCAGAGTGCTGCTCCTTCATCAGGTAGCTCCTCACATCAATATTATATTTGCAGATGTTATATTGACAACTGACAACCAACTGAGTCAGTGACAAAATGTTAGGGCTTTAATTTTCACTTCAAGATCTGAGCACATAATCTAAGCCAGGCTTATCCAACAGGTGGCACATAGACCAGAATGTGACCCACCCACGGGTCCTATCTGACCCGCAACTAGTTTTCCAAATACAGGGACGTACATGTAGAAGAATGTGCAAAGATTCATCATTGAACTAATCAGCAGCAAACACAGAAGAGAAACTACCTTGACTGGAAATGCAGTGAGCTGTGCAAACATTTCTACCTTTATTGAGTCTGTGGCCTGGACATTGGGAGGCACAACTAGAAAGAGGGAAGAGTGCCAAGGCAGGATGCCTACTGGGCAACTCAGGGAAAGTGATTGAGAGTTGTTGTGAGAGGCTGCTCATCAACAAGTGGATTGGGAGAAGACAAAACTCTCTCCTTTGCACAAAGGCATCAGCTCCCAGGGAGGACTGAAGATGGCAGAGGGGCTTCCCAATCCCACACGATGTGGAAGAGTAAGTGTGTGAGAGTCAAATAAGTGAGGGAGTAACAGTCTGTGCATGTGTGTGAGAGAGTGCATGAGAGTGTGAGAATATATGAGAGTGTGAGAATGTGTGAGAGGGAGGGAGTTGGAGTTTCCGTGAGGGAGTAAGAGACTGTTTGTGCGGGAAGATCTGAGGACAGAGTGGAAGGGGATTGCATGGTGAGGGAAATGAGGGTTTTTGTGTATGTGTACCCTTAGACTGAGTGAAGTGGACACAAACACCCACCTTCCCCTCGTCTTCCTTCTCAGAAACCTACCCACCAGGCAGCCTGGAGAGGAGGAAATTCCACCAAAACCTGTCAGTGTGTGCCAACTGAGGCAAATGCAAGATCAATATTAAATCAACCCAGTTTGGTTCAGTCTCAATCCCTACTTGATTCCTGGTAATCAGGATTGTGGCTTAGTCTACCTCTCCCTAGCTGTACTCCTTAACAGAAATGGCAATGAAAAGGGTTTTATTAATTAGATCTGTTTCTTGGAACTTTTCAATGGTTATTTTTCACTAATTATTTATTAATTTAGATAATCAATTTATTGCTTTGGAATTATTTTTAAATTCAGCTTTAGTGTTGTGCCAAACCTTATTTTTCTGAAATTTGTTCAATGGTCCTACAAATGAGAGAAATTGAAATGTGGGTCGCGAGTGTGGTGCTGGAAAAGCACAGCAGGTCAGGCAGCACCTGAGGAGCAGCAAAATCGATGTTTCGGGCAAGAGCCCTTCATCAGGAATTGAAATGTGCCTCTCTACGCCAAAAGGTTAAAGAACCCAGAATTAGACTTATCTTTCCAGTACTCAGGGAGTATGGGATGTTCTGCAGATGAGCTCCAGTTTGGTATTTTTTACATCAAGTGAACATTAGAAGCTGTGCTGCACTACATTAGAAACAGAGGTAGGTTATTCAGTCCTTCATTGAAATCATGGTTGATCTGCATTCTAACTCCATCTATCTCTATATCACTTAATTCTGCTGATTTACCAAAATTAATCAATCTCAGATTGAAAACCAATTGAGTTACGACCTAATTCAGTTTGTGCATGAGAGTTGCAAACATTTCCCATCATTTGCATAAAGAAGCACTTCCTCATTTCTCTGTTAAATGTTCTGATTTGTAGGTTGTATCTTTTCATGATCTTACGCACCCCTATTAGTAGCTAAAGCTTCTATTTTCCCAGTCAATTTCTTACAAAATCCAAGAAACCTCAATTAATTCACTACTTAGCCTTCTAGTCTTTATTTGTGTCAAGTCTCATTTGTGCTATCTCTTCAGACAGCTTCACTTTTAGAGTAGAAATCATTCTGGTAAATCTGTGCTGAAGGTACTGATAACATGGTCGAAGCAAAGCCATGTTTCACTGTCGCAAAGTTTCCTCTCCTTTTTAGGCTAGACCACTACTTTTAAAAGCTAACATTCCAATGGATTTATTGATTTTTTTTTCGAGACTGTTACAGTTTAAACAACTGCATGGGTCCCTAACTCGCATGTTTTCGTCACTTAAAAAATAAACTGATTACAAAACTGCTTTTAGAAGTGAGTATACATTATGGTTTAATACCAATAAAAATAATTAATTTGACATTGCTGCTTTAACTGGGCCTACCACTTCTTATAGTGTCCCCACAGCATGGAATGAGGACATTTGGCTGATTACATCAGCACTGACCCTCTGCAGTGTGTCCTACTCAGATCCTTACATTTACCACGGTGAATCCACGTAGCCTACACATTCCTGGACACTTCAGACAATTAGACGTGACTAATCCACCCAACCTGCACATCTTTGGACTGTGGGAGGAAACCAGAGCACCAGGAGGAAACCCATGCAGACACCAGGAGAACATGCAAACTTCACACAGATGGTTGCTTGAGGCTGGAAATGAACCCAGGTCCCTGGTGCTATGAGGCAGCAGTGCTAACTACTGAGCCACCATGTCACCCCCAATACGGCAAAGGATTCATGGCACTTTAGTAATGTCCCTGTTTCTGGGCCATGAGACCCGAATTAAGTCCCATTTACTCAGGAGGTGTGTGTCATGAAATGTCTGATCCTGGTTACTAAAGCATCTCCACATTGAGATTATACAGTTATGAAGAGAGATTGGGGTTTTCGTGTGGCACAGGGGAGGCACGACTGAGTTGTACAAAATTGAGGAATATAAATAGGAAGAAATGTTCCCCTTCATGGAGGGATCAATGACCAGGGGACATACTTTTAAGGCCAGGCATCGAAGGTTTAGAGGGGATGTAAGGGCAAAGAAAGTTCACCCAGAGGGTGGTGGGAATCTGGAGCTCGCAACCTGTAAGGGTGATGAGAGGCAGAAACCCACATTACAATATTTGAGAAGTATCTCCATGTACACTTTCATATATACTTACAATTCCAAGGTATACAAGGCGATGGGCTAAGTGCTGGAAACTGGGATTAGAATAGATTGGTGATTGTTTTTGACCAGCACAGACTTTTCCAACGCTGTAGACCACTATGTCTCTATTGTGTGGTCTTGGTAACTCCTCTTTGAGGTGGATGTTTAACAGTGCCTGTAAAGTCAAGGTTCATTGCTGGCTGGTGAGAGTGAAAGGTTCATGATGGCTGCAACTTTCACCATACGTAGAATTGCAGTTGGTTTCCTGGGAATATTGCCTTGTGCTTGGTCAATGAGGGTAAATAGAATTAAGCAAGGTAAACTTGTGATGGTGCATGGAGGTAAGGTATGATGCTCATGGATGCGGTGACTGGATCTTACAGCAGTGATGGTTGATTGGGCACTGCACTTGTAAATTTCTCCAACTCAACACCACTGTTAATTTCTGGCCGAACCTTCTGATTCCAAAAAATCCACAGCCCGGCATCTCTCGGGGAACTCTACTCACATGGCGTAGAATCAAAGGACATGTAGTGGTGAGTGGGTAATTGGGTAAGAGGATAGTCTGTAGAGGGTGAAGTGGACGACTGAGAAGTCAGGTCAGAGGTTCAAGAGGGGTGGTCATGTGGCCAGGGGAGGTAGTCAGGTCAGGTCTGGGGCATGATTGGGTAGTCAGTGTAGTCAAAATGCTCAGAAGTTGCAACTAACACTCTCTATCTCTCTTGGATCATTTGCATAATATTCTTAGTGTGGTGATTTGCCATAAGCCATCACTATTACTGTCTGGCAAACAGGCATTGACTTATAATGATTCTGTTTTATTGACATAGGCAAAATACACATTGAAAACGTTGAAGACTTTGGGCAGAAGTTTCAACATTCTCATGGATAAAGAACAGGTCTGCCGTCTACACTCCATCCAAATTTTCTTTCCACTGGCACCAATGGAAGAATTTCCAGGAAAGGAGAAAAAAAACACAATAAATCCTCAAATAGATTCAAGGAATTCAATGCCAATGTCCACTTATTAAGTACTCACATGAAATTCCCATTGGTTCCTCTTTAAGCAATCCTGTGACCCCAGCCACTCAGACATGTTCTGTGCGCAAACCAATGACAAAGGCTTCCTCACAAGAAAAGCAAAGAATAGCAATTAAGCTTATTACGGTTTCATTGCAATCAATTTAAATACTTAAAGTAAACTCTTACCTCCACTCATCCTCATTCATAAAAACTGCCTCTACTAGCTAAGGTGGAAGTTTGAAGAAACATTTCCTTTACTGAAGAAGCTATGGTACAGTGGTGCAGTCCCCAGGAAGCTGACCTCCATTGGCCAATGCAAAAGTAGCAAAGAACACTGTTTTTCAATATTTCTAAGGGATCAAAAAAGTCTGTTTAAAACTGCGAGGAATCTCTCAAATGCATTACACCAGTACATCAATCCTCTGTAAACTGTTTTTGGATGCCTCAGATTTGATAAGCACATATGTAAAGTTGGAAACATTTTGCCTGTTTCCTTCTGATACGCAGTAAGAAATCAGGAGGGCAGAATTAATTATTCTACTTGAATCACAGTAAACTGTGCTTGCATTCTGAAATGTGACGCATGCTTATTTTTGGCACACGCGAGTTGAACAGATTTTAGCCTGCATTTCAAAGCCAACTGCTACTGTGTACTGATAATATTAACACACTAAAATAACATAGGCAATGTCTCGCAGCAGTCAGTGTTTTATTTTTACTGGAAAACTGTAATTTCTCAAATATAATGCGCTGTCATTGATACATTCAGTATGTTTTCATTTTACATTCCTTACTGATATCATTGAATTGCAATTTTCCAATTTAGTCTTGCCCATTGAAACCACATCAAGATGGGCATTTGAATGTGTAATATAGTGAATATTCCTTTGAAATTAATGAATGAAGTTTGATTTTTGTGAGCAATGGAGAGAAATCTCCATCAGTTTTGCTGCTCTTGTCATCTTGCACAGCTGACTCTCCCATCAGTAAATCCACGTAGATGTGGTTTCTTTCAGTGTTATTTTCAACTTCACGAAGTTTCATCAAGACCATATACAGAAGCATCTGCTGAAATAGCCCCAAATGTAGAATGATCCACACCCAGTCCTCAGTCTCAGCTCTAGCTGCAGATCACATCTCAGTCCCTGCCCTAGGGAGACCCAACCCAGACTGACCTACTTTCCCATGGAGTCCAGGAATTCACTGTGACATAATGAAGTGTTTAAATTAAGCTTAAAATCGATCTTTGATTCAGTCACGGTTCATAAGGATTTTTTTTGTTTTGATAAAGCAGCTGCAATCGAACCAAAACACAACCAAATACCATGCAAAAGAGTGCACAATAATAGCTTATTTCCAAGCATTTGAGTTGAGGGAAGGAATATCTCTCAAATTAAACAACAAAACATTCTCTGGTGTAGGTCAGTTAATTGTTCTGCTGGCGGCTGCTTCCTAAAGCTTAGTTGATACTTTTTAAACTTAAATGAAGGCCCACTAATTGCTTGCAGTTTTTTGGTGAGCTGGATTCTTAAAATCAGAGTTGATCAGGTACTTCCAACAAGAACCCAGGCTGTTCCTACTATTGAGTCAAACTGCAAGGAACGAATAGCAAAATATATGTAAGATTAGTAAAGACAATCCTATAATCCTTACTTCAGGAATGATCAAAACCAGAACTATTATACATATGATTTTTTTTTAAACTTCAGTCATTGTTCAAATAAATCATTTGCAAGTTCAAGCCTAAAATTGGGTTGCAATGGGAAGGATGGTGTGGATGCCTTGAGTAGGTGCAGCAGCTAAACTGAAGAGAAAGAAAATTGAAGGAAAGCTCATTTTGTCTGGTAGCCTGGAAGTGCTAGACCTGGTTTTGTACTCCTCATGTCATTTTGACAAAAAAACAACATTTACATTTACAATATAGAAATACAATATAGGGTGAGATGAAGTTCCACATGCAGCCGAGAATGACTTCTGAAGTAAAGTCACTACTATAGAGAGGTTATGCAGTGGCATGTCAGAAACGTTTTCATTGTCAGACAGATGTGTTTGGGAACATGGTAATCCCAGCTTCAACTGAATTGGCCAAATGCACAGAAAACCACAACAGGGCAGTTCACACTGGATAAAGCGATTGAAGAAATGGCAAATCGAGGCAAATAGGTACATGTTGCAATAACAGTCTAGATTAGAGTGGTGCTGGAAAAGCACAGCAGTTCAGGCAGCAACCGCAGAGTAGGAAAATCAACGTTTTCAGGCACCACTCTAATCTAGATTCTCATCTCCAGCATCTGCAGTCGTCACTTTTGCCACATGTTGCAATAATCTCAGGAAAACAGTGCATAGTATCATGACAATGATCATAGCCCTACATTAATCACAGACATACTGAACTTTTAAGAAAATGTTTTTTTTTATATATAAGCAAGAGTGCACACAAACCATAGCTAGCTATGAATACAATTCAGTGACTGTCTGGAATACGTGTGGATTATGACCCACCCTCATGAAATGTCCCACTTGGAAGGGAGCTAAAGGAATTTCTGAGAAACCCTTTTTAAGGGAAGAGATAGAATGCAAAATCTCCTGTGAATTACATTTCCCCAGGCTATGGACATACTGGGAGGTGAGAGAAAGCAGCCTGGGCTTTACCCTGGCAAGAACAAATAAGAAGGGGTTTGGTTGTTCTACTACTGGTCTGCTAACCTGGAGATCTGATGCTCATGGACTAGTTCTAGAGTTAGTATGTTAGCCTGGAGTTCTAATGCTACCGGGCTAGAATGTGCTGTGAAGGTTATAGCTGAGAACATCTATTAGAGGTCACCGAGCTTGCATGTAAAAGGAAAACAATGGGAAGGTTTTCTCTCTCTGACCCTCTTTGATACTGGGAAACAGGTTGCTAGTCAAAAACCACTTCCAACCAGGTAAACAAACAATAAGCTAATCATTTGAATCTGGCATTTCCAAGATAACTGATCTGGTGCCAGTGTCAAAACAATCAATTTAACAGTCACAACATTTCACCATCTATTAGGCTCAGAGAAGACAAAGACCAATTTGTATTTTTCTTAATTTGCTTTTTTTTTAACTCATTTATCCTTTTCATATGTTGTGTTTTGTTTTTTTCTTGCCTTTTAGTAACTAATAAACTCACTTTTTCTTTAATGCAAGAAAATCTGGTTAAATTGCCTCCTTTTAAAACATAATTCCATTGGAATTAAGACAGGGATCCTTTGTTTTGAATTAGACTTGTTGAGAGCAATGGAAGACAGTTCCTTCCTCCTCACCTGGTATCTTAATGAATTTGGGACCCTCATCAGCATCCATAGTATGAAATGTCATTTGTTTTTTCCATTGATTGGCAGCTTAGCTGTCATGGAGTAGGGGAAAGTATTCTGTTGTTGAACTTAAAGAGTCACACACTAATTGAATTGTTATGGCGACACACAATCAAATTTTTTTATCTAAAAATATCTGGGGTCAGTTTCAGGGCAGGGTGCCCCCTGCTGCTCAGATAGATACAGAAGGACTACTGGAGGAAATACTTTTGTTCGAGAATTCTTTTCTCCAAAGATCGAGCTGTGTTTAACTTATGCAGTCCTTGTAAAGCTAACAAATTCTAATAGCTGCTAATGGGTGCATCTGGATGACAAACTCATACAAATGATGGAGTTAAGGAATGTGGATGGAGATGGGATAATGGCAGCCATGACCTGATTAGACAGTGAGAAAGGATCATGAGGCGGCAAATTTTACAGCTATTCCTATAATCCTGTTGCTAAGCACAGCCTCAGGTTAATTAAAAGCTAGTGACTAGCTTTCCTTTGAGGATTTTCAAAATGTTTTTCGTCACAGTTGAGATCTGTTTGGTATTTTGTATTAGGTAGCATTTGAGGGAAAATGTCTGGATGTTCGATATTGAAAACTTAACATCTGGTACAAGATCAGAAATATTCTATTGGGAATGTGATATCTGGGTTATTTTGACTTTTATGTGTAGGCACTTTCCACAGTCACTGTATTGGTCTCTTCCTCTGCCCAACTTCAGCACTGAGCCCCAGAGGGAGGATTTGTAACAGAGCAGATACTCCCACCACCCCCCACACAGACCATGATATGGATGAGTATTGGACTGGGGTGAACAATGTTAAAAACCACACAACACCGGGTTATAATCCAACAGGTTTCTTTGTAAGTACAAGCTATTGGAGCGCTGCTGCTTTGTCGGGTAGCTAGTGGAGCAGGATCATAGGACACAGAATTTATAGTAAAAGATCAAAGTGTCTTACAACTGATGTGATACATTGAACAAACCTAGATTGCTGTTAAGTCTTCAATCACTTAGAATGGGGATGAGGGTTTCAATTCATTAATATGTAAAACCCAGAACTTTGTTCAGGTTACATTCTTCGGATAACTTAAGGTTTTATAAAAATAGGTGACATCGCAGCTTAAACAATGCACACAATCTGTAAGTAGTCAAAGTTAAAAATCACACAACACCAGGTTATAGTCCAACAGGTATGATCTGACCCCACTAGCTGCCCGACAAAGTAGCAGCGCTCTGAAAGTCAGTGCTTCCAAATAAGCCTGTTGTACTATCACCTGGTGGTGTGTGATTTTTCACTTTGTAACCCCAGTTCAACACCGGCACCTCAAAATCATGTAGGCAGTCAGTCCAGGTGACAGTTCATAAATTCCTACTTTAGAAATAGAACCAGTCAGACTCAAGTTTAGGATACAGACAGACTCTAATCTCACACCTTTAATGCATTGTCTAAGCTGAGCTGTCATCCTTTTTAAATAAAACCTTATGTTATCTCAAGAATGTGACTTGAAACAGGTTCTGGGTTTTACATATTAATGAATCAAAACCTGCATCCCCATTCTAAGTGATTAAAGACTTAACAGCAATCTAGATTTGTTCAATACATCGCATCAGTTGTATGACACTTTGACCTTTTACCATAAATTCTGTGTCCTATGGTCCTACCCCACTAGCTACCTGACAAAGGAGCAGCACTCAAAAAGCTAGTGCTTCCAAATAAACCTGTTGGACTATAACGTGGTGTTATATAATTTTTAACGTTGCCCACACAGAGCAACAAGGAAATATATGGTTGCAGCTGGCAATCACAGTAGACTGGAAGGGACCTTCTGTACATTTCCAATATTTCTGTTTTTATTTCAATTTCCACTAGTAGCAGATTGTCATATTTAATCAGGACTCAGTATGGACTGGGCATAAAGTGCAGTAAGGGCTTAATTCTCAAGCAGAAGTCTACTATTAGAACTAGGCTTGAAATGCAACCTTGGCAGAGACACACAATGAATGGTAGCACCTCAACCACTCATTACATTCCATAATTGTTTTTTCTTTTGGTTGAAGTCAATAGACTAGGCATATAAAAGGTGAGCAATCCACAACCATCCTTTTATATTCCTCTCCCCAGATAATTTTCAGCCTTTGTGTTTAGCAAAGTGAATTTTGGTTTACTTGGATGACAATTGTACTACTTGTTTTCGGTTCCACTGAATTAACTTGCAGAGTATTACTGAAGTTCAGACTGAGTTCGATGAACGTCTTGATTTCTGCAGTGGTTAGATAGCTAGCCATCTGGGGAAATTAGCACAATGACTGTATAATGCAATTGGTATAATATACAATGGCAAGAGTCCAACGATAACTGATCTATCAAAGTCCGCGCTTATTGTGTGTCAGAACCATCTCAAGTAACTTCACTGGAAACTCATTAGCAGGCCAATATTTATTAATTGTGTAAATTATGGGCAGTATGAGTACCTGTTATAAATAATTTATTGAATGCTAGACAAAATTTGTCAAGACAAGGAAAATATACAAGGACATAGTTCTGCAGAATTTCGGATTGGTAACACTGGCGTGAGGAATTCCATGGCAGACGTTTGAGGAATCAGAACATTCGTGAAACACCAAGCAGCTGTTTTGGTTCACTGTTTTCTCTGTCACAGTTGCTGGGGATGAAGTTGCTTTAATATGAAGCAGGAGCATGGGCTTATGATGGCTCAGGAAAAGCATTCTATTCCATTCAAGTGGAGCAAAGTCAAAATGGCAATGCCAACAGATCCTCAAAACCTTGACTGGAGTGAAGATGAATACACCAAAAAACAAGTCAACTTGGAAAGACAGTATTCACTTTCACAATTTGCATTTTTTAAAACTTTCTTTAAACTACACTAGCTCTTAGCTTGTCTTGTCGTCTCATAAAGCATCTAGGATATACCAACAATATATCTAGCAAGCAAGATTCAAAATAGATGAAAGTGAGGTTGATCAAGGTCCCAACTCAAATTGCACCAACCCTACCTCTCCCTGCTAACTTCACTTTATACACTGCCTGGCCAAATAGAATTTGGACTTCACTATTTAATATTTTGTCTTTTTCACAACTGACTTCATTTGACTTGGTGGGAATATCTAAAATAGACAGTAGTTTTTACATATTAATTTTGTAGTAATACATCATTGATAACAAAAATATATAAGAGGTTTTAGATGTATTTTTAAAAGATGTCTTTTAGACTGCTCTATTGAACGACATTCTTATACTCAATAGCATTTCTGTAGAACAAATTATTGTCTCTTGAGCTCAGTTGTACTATCTGCTTAAAATCATTATCTGGTCATTTATACCTGTACGTTTATTTTTTTTTGGCAGATTTGATTAATATCACTATTTCTTGACTTCCTCACCCTCGCATTATACTCATATTCTTCTCAGGTCAAAACAGTGGGACCAGGATACGTCAAGGGGAGGCCCAGCAGGAGGTCATTGTACACATTGGAAACAACAACATAGGAAGGGAAAAGGATGAGATTCTGAAGGGAGAATATAGAAAGTTAGGCAGGAATTTAAAAAGGAGGTCCTCGAGGGTAGTAATACCTGGATTACTACAGTGCTATGGGCTAGCAAGGGCAGGAATACAAGGATAGGGCAGACGAATGCATGGCTGAGGAGCTGGTGCAGGAGAGAAGGGTTCACATTTTTGGATCACAGGAATCTCTTCTGAGGTAGAAGTGACCTGTACAAGAAGGGTGGATTGCACCTGAATTGGAAGAGGACTAATTTACTGGCAGCTCTGGACAATTTAACCTAGTAAGGTTGGGAGGAACAAAGCAGAGAGCAAGTTAGGACTGATAAATTAAACTTCATTTACTTCAACACAAGATACCTTACAGGGAAGGCAAATGAATCTGGGCATGGTTAGGAACATAGGACTGGGATTTCATAGCAATTACAGAAACATGGCTCAGGAATGGACAGGACTGGCAGCTTCATGTTCCAGGATAAAAATGCCAAATGAAGGATAGAAAAGGGGACAAGAGAGGAGAGGGGGGTGGGGGGGGGGTGTCATTTTTGATTAGGCATAGTATTACTGCTGTATTTAGGGAGGATACTCCTGTGAATGTATACAGGGAAGTTATTTAGGTGGAACTGAGAAATAAGAAAGGGATGATTGCATTGGGATTTTATGAGAGACCCCCTAAAAGTCAGTGGGAGATTGAGAAACAAACTTGTAAGGAGATCTCTGCTATCTATAAGAATAATAGGGTAGAGATTTTAACCTTCCAAATATAGACTGGGATTGCCATAGTGTTGAGGGTTTAAATGGAGAAGAATTTGTTAAATGCGTACAAGAAATATTTCTGATTTAGTATGTGGATGTACCTACTAGAGAAGGTGCAAAACTTGACCTATGCTTGGGAAATAAGGTAGGGCAGGTGACTGAGCTGTCAGTGGGGGAGCACTTTGGGACCAGTGATCATAATTCTATTAGTTTTAAAATAGCGATGGAAAAGGATACACCGGATCTAAAAGTTGAAATTCTAAATTGGAGATAGGCTAATTTTGATGGTATTTGGTAAGGTCTTTCAAAAGCTGATTGGGGCAGATGTTTGCAGTAAAGGAGTGGCGGGAAAATAGGAAACCTTCAAAAATGAGATTCTCTACAGTATGGAAACAGGCCATTTGGCCCAACAACTCCACACTGACGAGTAATCCACCCACACCCGTTACCCTAGATTTACCCCTGACCCAATGCACCTAACACTATGGGCAATTTAGCATGGCCAGTTCACCTGACCTGCACATCTTTGGATTGTGGGAAGAAACCTGCAGACAGGGGGAGAATGTGCAAACTCCACCCAGTCACCCAAGGCCGGAATTGAACTCAGGTCCCTGGTGTTGTGAGACAGTAGTACGAACCAGTGACCCACCATGCCACCCCTACGTACATTACTGTTAAGGTGAAAGTAAAGGTTGGTAGGTGTAGGGAACGCTGGGTGACTAGAGAAATTGAGGTTTTGGTTAAGAAAAAGGAGGAAGCATATGTCAGGTACAGACAGCAGAGATTGTGTGAATCCTTAGAATATAAAGGCAGTAGGAGTATGCTTAAGAGGGAAATCAGGAGGGCAAAAAGGGGACATGAGATAGCTTTGGCAAATAGGGTGAAGGAGAATCCAGAGGGATTTTATAATTACATTAAGGACAAAAGGATAACTTGGGAGAGATTAGGGCCCCTCAAAGTTCAGTAAGGCAGCCTTTGTGTGGAGTCACAGGAGTTAGGGAAGATACTAAACAAGTACTTTGCATCAGTGTTTACTGTGGAGAAGGACATGGAAGATATAGAATGAAGGGAAATAGATGGTGATATCTTGAAAAGTGTCCATATTACAGATGAGATGACGCATAAAAGTGGATAAATAACCAGGACCTGATCGGATGTAACTCAGAACTCTGTGGGAAGCTAGTGAAGTGACTGCTTGGCCTCTTGTCAGATGTTTGTGAGGTGCCGGAAGCCTGTAGGGTGGCTAATATGGTTCCACTATTTAAGAAAGGCGGTAAGGAAAAGCCAGGAAACTGTAGACCGGTGAGCCTGATGTCAGTAATGGACAAGTTGTTGGAGGGAATCCTGAGGGACAGGATTTACATGTATTTGGAAAGGCAAGGGCTGATTAGGGACAGTCAACATGGCTTTGTACATGGGAAATCATGTCTCATGAACTTGATTGAGTTTTTTGAAGAAGTAACAAAAAGGATTGATGAGCAGAACAGTAGACGTGATCTATATGGACTTCAGTAAGGCGTTCGACAGGTTCCCCATCGGAGATTGATTCGCAAGGTTAGACCGCCAAATACAGGGAGAGCTAGCCATTTGGATATAGAACTGGCTTGAAGGTAGAAGACAGAGGGTGGTGGTGGAGAGTTCCTTTTCAGACTGGAGGCCTGTGACCACTGGTGTGCCACAAGGATTGGTGCTGGGTCCACTACTTTTCATAATTTATACAAATGATTTGGATGTGAACATAGGAAGTATAGTTATTAAGTCTGCGGATGACACAGAGTCATAGAAATGTAGAGCATGGAAACAGACCCTTCGGTCCAACCTGTCCATGCCAACCAGATATCCCAACCCAATTGAGTCCCACCTGCCAGCACCCGCCCCATATCCCTCCAAACCCTTCCCATTTATATACACATCCAAATGCCTCTTAAATGTTGCAATTGTACCAGCCTCCACCACATCCTCTGGCAGCTCATTCCATACATGTGCCACCCTCTGTGTGAAAACGTTGTCCCTTAGGTCTCTTTTACATCTTTCCCCTCTCACCCTAAACCTATGCCCTCTAGTTCTGGACTCACAACTACAGGGAAAAGACTTTGTCTATTTATCCTATCCATGCCCCTCATAATTTTGTAAACCTCTATAAGGTTACCCCTCAGCCTCAGACGCTCCAGGGAAAACAACCCAGCCTGTTCAGCCTCTTCCTATAGCTCAAATCCTCCAACCCTGGCAGCATCCTTGTAATTTTTTTCTGAAGCCTTTCAAGTTTCACAACATCTTTCCGATAGGAAGGAGACCAGAATTTCACGCAATATTCCAACAGTGGCCTAACCAATTTCCTGTACAGCCACAAAATGACCTCCCAACTCCTGTACTCAATACTCTGACCAATAAAGGAAAGCATACCAAACACCTTCTTCACTCTCCTATCTACCTGTGAGCTCCACTTTCAAGGAGCTATGAACCTGCACTCCAAGGTCTCTTTGTTCAGCAACACTCCCTAGGACCTTACCATTAAGTGTATAAGTCCTGCTAAGATTTGCTTTCCCAAAGTGCAGCACCTCACATTTATCTGAATTAAACTTCATCTGCCACTTCTCAGCCCATTGGTCCATCTGGTCCAGATCCTGTTGTAACCTGAGGTAACTCTCTTTGCTGTCCACTACACCTCCAATTTTGGTATCATCTACAAACTTATTAACTGTACCTCTTATGCTCGCTTCTAAATCATTTACGTAAATGACAAAAAGTAGAAGACCCAGCACTTATCCTTGTGGCACTCCACTGGTCACAGACATCAAGAGTGTTTATGTCGTGGACAGCGAAGAAAGTTACCTCATAATAGAATGGAATCATGATCAGATGGGCCAATAGGCTGAGGAGTGGTAGACAAAGCTTAATTTAGATAAATGTGAGGTGCTGCAGTTTGGAAAAGCAAATCAGAGCAGGACTTATACACTTAATGGTAAGATCCTGGGGAGTGTTGCTGAACAAAGACACCTTGGAGTGCAGGTTCATAGCTCCTTGAAAGTAGAGACACAGGTAGATAGGATAATGAAGAAGGCATTTGGCATGCTTTCCTTTAGTGGTCAGACTATTGAGTATAGGAGTTGGGAGGTCATGTTGCAGCTGTACAGGATGTTGGTTAGGCCACTTTTGGAATATTGCATGCAATTCTGGTCTCATTCCTCTTGGAAGGATGTTGTGAAACTTGAAAGAGCTCAGAAAAGATTTATAAGAATGTTGCTAGGGTTGGAGGATTTGAGCTAGAGGGAGAGGCTGAATAGGCTGGGGCTGTTTTCCCTGGAGTGTCAGAGGCTGAGGGGTGACCTTATAGAGGTTTATAAAATCATGAGGGGCATGGAGCGAATAAATCAACAAAGTTGCTTCCCTGGGATGCGGGAGTCCAGAACTAGAGGGCATAGGTTTAGGGTGAGAGGGGAAAAATATAAAAGGGACTGAAGGGGCAAGTCTTTCACACAGAGGGTGGTCTGTATATGGAATGAGCTGCCAAAGGAAGTGGTGGAGATTCTAACAATTGCAACATTTAAAAGGCACCTGGATGGGTACATGAGTAGGAAGGGTTTTGAGGTATATGGGCCAATTTCTGGCAAATGGGGCTAGATTAGGTTCGGATACCTGGTCAGCATGGATGTTTTGGACCAAAGTGTCTGTTTCTGTGCTGTACATCTCTATGACTTTACGTTAGCAGTGCGAGGTGTGGAGAATTCAACCCAATTCCCAGGAAACTAGGTAGCTGGGCAGTTAAAATGCCCCAGTTTACTCAACCTCTGGAAAACCAGTTGGCTACTGTCCTTTTTAATTTGGAAGCATGCTCCTAGAGTGGTGGCTACCTGCCAGGACCTTATGCTAATGGTGCCCCAATGACATCCTCAAGCTTTGATAATGATTTCAATTTTGACCTAAGCAACTGAAGGTCAGGAAATTGAAGAGACAATTGAGGAAACCTTTCTGACTTACTTTTCTGGGGAATTCAACACCTTGCTAAAACAGTCATCAGGATGTGAGTGGAAAATAAATCATGAGACAGAAAAGGCAGATAAGAAAGGCACTATTCCAATAAGCATAGGGGACTTCAATATGCAAGTGGACTGGGAATATCAGATTGGTCACCTGTCCGAAGAAAAGAAATGTGTGAAATGTCTACAAGATAGAGTTTTGGAGCAGCTTATGGTGTGGCCAATAAGAAAAAGACAATTCAGGATTTGGTGATGTGAAAAGGGGCTGACTTGATTAGGGAGCTGAAAGTACAGGATCCACTAGGGACCAGTGACCAGTGACCATTATATGATAGAACTGACCCTGCAGTTTGAGAGGGAGAAGCTCGAAGCAGATGGGGATAATGCCAGAGGCACAGCAGAAGACATCCCAAGGAATAAGGAAGCACAAAGGGGAGGGATGAGGTAAACATGGCTGACAAGGGAAATCAGGGACAGCATTAACGCAAACAAAATGCATACAATATGATGAAGATTAATGGAACCAAAGGAGTGTGAAGCCTTTAAAAACCAGCAGAGGATAACTAAAAAAGCAATAAGGTGAGAAGTTGAAATATGACTGTACAGTAGGTAGTAATATAAAAGAAGATTTCAAGAGTTTGTTTTAGATATATTCAAGGCAAGAGAGAGACAAGAGTGGACATTGGACTATTGCAAAATTAAGCTACAGAAGTAGAAATGGAGAACAAAGAAATGGCAAAGGAACTGAATAGGTATTTTGTACCAGTTTTCCCACTGGAGACTCACTAGCATATCAGAACATCGAATGAGTCAAGAGACACAGGTGATATAGAAGTTGGAGCTGGGGAAGCTGAAAGGTCTAAAGATGGACAAATCATCCAGACTAAAGTGACTACACCCCAGAGATCTGAAGGAGATAGCTGAGGAGATTGTTGAGGCATTTGTGGTGATCTTTCAGGAATCACTGGAGTCTGGAGGACTGGAAAATGGCTCGTGTAACATCTTTAAGAAGGGAGGGAGATGGAAGACAGAAACTGGTTAGCCTGACCGTTGTCGTTGTTAAGATTTTCAAATCCATTATTAAGGATGAAATGGCGACGTACTTGGAAATGCCTGATAAAATAGGACAGTGTCAGCATAGTTTTGTCAAGGGGAGGTCATGTTTGACAAATCTGTTGAAATTCTTTGAGATAACAGGTAAGTCAGACAAAGGAAAACAGGAAATTATAGGCCAGTTCACCTTTTCTCAGTTTTAGGTCAGATATTAGAGCCCAACATTAAGTTTGAGATTGCGGAGTACTTGAAAATGCATGGTAAAATAGAATTGCATCAGCACGGCTTCATCAAAGGGAGGTCATGCCTCACGAATCCATTAGAATTCTTTGAGTGGCTAATGAGCAAGTTAGACAAAGGAGAGCCAGTGGATGTTATCTATTTGGATTTCCAGAAAATTCTTCGACAAGTTGCTGCACAGGAAGCTGCTAAGTAAGAAAAGAGCCCGTGATGTTAGGGCAATGTACTGGCATGGATAGAGGATTGGGTGACAGGCAGAAGGCAGAAGGTGGAGTCTTTTTCAGAATGTCAGCCAGTGACTAGTAGAGTTCTGCAGGTGTCCGTGTTGGGCCTAAAACTATTTATGTAATACATTAACAATCTGGATGAAGTGCATTGTTGTTACATTTGCAGATTACATAAAGATAGAATCATAGAAACCCTCCAGTGTAGATAAAGGCCATTTGGCCCATCACGTCTGCACTGATCCTCTAAACAGTATGCTATGTAGACCCAACCTCCACTCTATCACCTATAACTCCACATTTATCATATCTAGCCCATGTAACCTGCATATCCTTGGACACTGTGGGACAATTTTAACATGTCCAGTCTATCTAAGCTACACAGGTTGAATTGTGGGATGAAACTGGAGCACCTGGCCAACACCCACAAAGACATGAGGAGAATGCATAAACTCACACAGTCAGTCACCCAAGGTAAGATTTAAACCCAGGTCCCTCGTGCTGTGAAGCAACAGTGCTGACCACTGCGCCACCATGCTGCCCATAGGTGGAGCGAAGGGTAATATCGAAGAAGCAATGAGGCTTCAGAAGGATTTCTACAGAGTAGGAAAGTGGGCAAAGAAATGGCAGATGGAATATAATGTTGGAAAGTGTGAGGTTGATTACTTTGCTTGGAAGAATAGAGGTGTAGACCTTTTTTAAAAAGTGGAGAAAGACTTCAGAAATCTTAAGCATAAATGGACTTGGGAGTTCTCGTTCAAGATTCTCTTAAAATTAACATGCAGGTTCAGTTAGTAGTTAGGAAGGCAAAATCCATTGCCAGAATACACTTTGAGAGGGCTGGAATATTAGAGCAGAGATGTATTGCTGGGACTGTATAAGGATTCGGTCAGGCCGTATTTGGAGTATTGTGAGCAGCTTTGGATTGAAGCAAGGATGTGCTGGTATTAGAGGAGGTCTACAGGAGATTTACAAGAATGATCCCTGGAATGAAGAGCTCATCATATGAGGAGCAGTTGAGGACTCTGGGTCTGTACTCATAGAATTTAGAAGGATGAGGGGGGATCTCATTGAAACGTACAGAATACAGAGAGGCGTGGATATAGTGTAGATGGGGAAGATGTTTCCACTAGTGGGAGAGACTAGAACCCGAGAGCACAGACTCAAAGTGAAGGCATGGCTCTTTAGAATGGAGATGTGGAGGAATTTCTTCAGCCAGAAGGTGGTGAATCTGTGAAACTCTTTGCCATAAAGGAACATAGAGAACAAAGCAGCGAGTGTATTTAAGACAGAAACAGATGGGTTCTTGACTGGTCGGGGATCAAAGGTTATGGCAGAAGGTCGAAGAATGGGATTGAGAAATGTATCAGCCATAATGGAATACCAGAGCATGGTTGAATGTCCTAATTCTGCTCCTATATCTATGTTCAATAGTGGCAACTCTCGTATCTACCTGAGAACGTAGAAAATCGCCCACATATGTCCTATACACAAGTAGTCGGTCCAATCTAACCTGGTCAATTTCCATTCCAACAGTCTACTCTTGATCACCAGTGAAGTCATAGAGTCATAGAGATATACAGCACGGAAACAGACCCTTCTCGTCCAACTCGTTCATACTAACCAGAAATCCCAACCCAATCTAGTTCCACCTATCAGCATCCAGCCTATATCCCTGCAAGCCCTTCCTATTCATATATCTATCCAGATGCCTTTTAAATGTTGCAATTGTACCAGCCTCCACCACATCCTCTGGCAGCTCATGTACCACCCTCTGCATGAAAAAGTTGCCCCTTTGGTCTCTTTTATATCTTTCCCCTCTCACCCTAAACCTATGCCCTCCAGTTCTGGACTCCCCAACCCCAGGGAAAAGACTTTGTCTATTTATCCTATCCATGCCCCTCATAATTTTGTAAACCTTTATAAGGTTTCCCCTCAGCCTCCCATGCTCCAGGGAAAACAGCCCCAGCCTATTCAGCCTCTCCCTGTAGCTCAGATCCTCCAGCCCTTGCAAATCCTTGCAAATCTTTTCTGAACCCTTTCAAGTTTCCCAACATCTTTCCAATAGGAAGGAGACCAGAATTACATGCAATATTCCAACAGTGGCCTAGCCAATGTCTTGTACAGCCCCAACATGACCTCCAAACTGCTGTACTCAATACTCTGACCAACAGAGGAAAGCATACTAACTGCCTTCTTCACTATCCTATCTACCTGTGACTCCACTTTCAAGGAGCTATAAACTTGCACTCCAAGGTCTCTTTGTTCAGCAGCACTCCCTAAGACCTTCCCATTAAGTGTATAAGTCCTGCTAAGATCTGCTTTCCCAAAATGCAGCACCTCGCCTTTACCTGAATTAAACTCCATCTGCCACTTCTCAGCCTATAGCCCCGTCTGATCAAGATCCCTTTGTAATCTGAGGTAACCTTCTTCACTGTCCACTACACCTCCAATTTTGGTGTCAGAAAACATAATCAATTGTGCTATCAAGCAATACTTGCTTACCAATAATTTGGTCTCTAATGCTCAGATTTGTTTCTGCCAAGGCCACTGAATTCCTGATCTCATTTCAGTCTTCGTTTAAACATGGACAAATTAGCTAAATTCCAGAGGTGAGGTGAGAGTGACAGCCTGTGACATCAAAGCTGCGTTTTTCAGACGTGGGCCCTATCAACACTGGAGTCAATGGGAATCAGTGGGAAAACTTCTCACTGTTTAGAGTCAGACCATCTCCAAGTTGCATTTCAGATTCCATTTCACGCAGGTTCCATTGAGAGGTCCCAAACCTTATATTTATAAGGGCATGGGCAGTAGATATATGGAAACACCACCACCTGCAAGTTCCCCTCCATGCCACTCAGTATCTAGACTTGCAAATATATCTCCATGCCTTGAGGCAAAACTTCCTCACTAACAGCATCGTGGGTGTACCCTAATGAAATGAATTGAGGCAGTTCAAGAAGGCAGCTCACCACCACCCTTTCAAGAGCAACAAGCAACAGGCAATAAATGCTGGCCCAATCAGTAATATTCACAGTTCACGAATGCATTGTTAAAAATGGAGGCCGGTAGCCCCGTCTAGACAGCAAATAGGCCAGCAACATGCTGTGGGCAGGAAGAAACTAAAACCTGAAGTGTCCCATTCCCCAGCACTAATAATGCATTGTTGTTCTGTGCACTTTGGAAGGATGGATGCAGGAACCAGGTAAGCAAAGGAGTGTTTTTTAATATTCCGTATCTTATTCTGGTCATTTAAAAAGTATCATCGATAAGTCTGCTACCCTCAGCAGAAGTAGTAAGTGTAACAAAGACAGGGAAAATGTTCACCTTCATCAGGGGAGGTGATGGTGAGGTGGTAAAATCACTGGATTGGTATTCTGGGATCCAAGCTGAATGCACTGGGAATTTATTCAAATCTCACTAAGGCTGTAGGTGGAACTTCTTTTCCTTTATGGAAGGAATCCCACTGTTCTTACCCGGCCTGGCCAACATGTGACTCCTCTGAAACAGCCTGGAAAACCTCCCAGTTGAGCCAAACTTATACAGAAATGCTGACACCAGATGAACTACAGCAGTTCAAGAAGGTGACTCACCAACATGTTCTCAAAGGCCGTTAGGACAAGAGAACTAAGGCTTCACAGCATTCTACACATCTCATGAAACATTTTTTTAGATTAGATTAGGGATTAGATTACTTACAATGTGGAAACAGGCCCTTCGAACCAACAAGTCCACACCAATCCTCCAAAGAGCAACCCACCAGACCCATTCTCCTACATTTATCCCTTCACCTAACACTACAGGCAATTTAGCATGGCCAATTCACCTAACCTGCACTAAAAGCTGGGAGTAAAACTGGTACCATCAGATTGGTGCAATTACACACACAGTCTGATTTTCATTTTTATTGATTGTAAATCAAGCAAAATGTCGAACAGGTAATCAATGATGCCAGTTTTACATCCCTACCAACATTAAATGTGCTGCTTTACCCACTCAGCAAGACCTCTAAAAAAGAAAGCAAAACTAACTTGTATTTATGTATAGTATTTTTAAATTCTGCACTTTAAAATTTATGCATGATTCCAATATGTTGTCAGCTAAACCCCTCCTTTGTACTATTGTCTTTTAGCACATTCCAAACACCATCCATATCTGTACAATGTGGTTTAGGGAATATGTAGAAAACACATCAGGGCCATTAATTGTGAAAGCTATGCAAAGATAAAAGCTGATGTTGCTAACAAATATTGGACTAAATTATTCATCCCCACTTTGTCTGTAATACCCTGGCCTTCTCAAGCTAATAGCCATGACTCATGCATTTTCTTTTACATTTAATACTACATTAAAAATGTCTGCTTTTTTTTTAAAGAATAAAGTGTGGAAGACATCCTCAGACATTTCACAGAGGTGTCAAAAAATCAGGCAATAAGTAAAGGTAAGTGGAGTGAGTGAAAGCTTGGTCAAAGATGTGGGTTTTTAATGAGGACATAAAGGAGAAGGAGACATGGAAGAGTTGAGAGAGGACATTCCATAGAAAGTGAGTTAACCAGCAGACACCACAACTGGCTAAAAAGGGATGGAAGGAATAAGAAGATGCTGAAGAGGCCAAAGTCAGTGGAACAGACTTTAGAGTATCAATTTTGGGAGAGGATGAGGTTATGGAGACAGGGAATAGGGTGGGCATGGAGTGATTTTAAAAAGCAGGATTCAAATTGTCAATGCAGACAGTGGGGTTGGGACAGGGGCAAGGGTGAGAGGTGGAGAGGAAAAGTTGATGGCATTTTTGTAAGAGAGACAACAGTAGTTTTTTTTGACAAACATGAATTTATGCACAATAAAACCAAAAGAACTGCGAATGCTGTAAATCAAACAAAAACTGAAATTGCTGAATAAGCTCAGCAGGTCTGGCAGCATCTGTGGAGAGAAATTATAGTTAACATTTCAGGTCAAGTGACCAGAGTTCTCTTCACAGATGTTGTCAGACTTGCTGAGCTTTTTCAGCTATTACTGATTTTGTTTCTGAATTGATGCATTTTGGATGTTGGAAGATGACTTTGGAGTAGTGAAGTCTGGAAATTACAACAATCACTTAGAGGTTTAGCAGCAGATACTGAAGTGAGCACAGAAATGGGAAATATTGTAGCTGCCCACAGAAATATGGTATTGTCTCATGAAAATGCGCAGATACCAAAAGTTCCACCAAGTGTGGATTTTAAGATCTTGTCTTTCCAACTCTGAGTTTCATGTATTGAATATGTATAACCAGAATTTTGTCATTGATGTTAATATACTGACAGAATTTTCCCTCCACCTCATTGAACAAAGGAAACTCTGAGGTTCCTGACTCCATGACTGATTTGCTATTTTAAAATTTCTGCTCCAAGAGCAGAAGAAAAGAAATCATGAGAGCATTAGGCAAAACCTGAATTTACAGTGGAAGAAAGAGACAATCTAAGCTAAAACAAAGTCTTTATTCCACACCACACTTTGGCATTACCATTATATACACATCCAATAACTATGATTATGTTTGATATCAACAAAATTTATTTTAAGACTACAAATGACTACAAAAGTGCTTCAAGCAACCTCAACTGCCGAATATAACTTTATTCACAATTTTTAACCAAATGGCTCAACTCTGATAATTGTGCTACAACAAGGGTAACTCAACATTGAAATCTGTGCAGAAAGCAATAAACAAACTAATATTTATTTTAATACACTGAACTAGAAAAAAAGGTTATTTATTCTGGAAAAGAAGAAAATGAGGTGATACTATCCAATTTGTTTGGAAGGAGTAAATAAGTGAACAACATCCTTAAGTTGAGATTGATATAAGCTATTGAAGGAAGAGACAGAATGCAATGATCTAAATAGAACAAAGATATTGAGGAAAAGTATGGGATGATGATTATTTCATAGAGATTCCATTGTTTGGGTTTACACAAGATTGATACTCAATAGCTGGAGGTTCAGCTGGTAGTCCCCTCACAAATTGAGGTCAAAAATCTTTGAACAAAGGAAGCTCCAATTTCATAGCCAAAGCACATAATGATTATTTATTGACAGACCAGGACTGCTATACTGTTGGAGAACAAACCTTCCCCCTTAGCCTATCCCAACAAGTGGAGATAAAAGACCCCATTACACTTTTTGAAGTACACCAGAATTCTCACCAATATCCTGGCTAATATCTATCCCTCAACAAACAGCAGTAAAAGTAGATTCTTTGATCTGCAAATTATGGGCCAATTCTGAAGTAATGATGACATAAATGTGAAAGGCTTACAAGGCAGAATCAATATTTTCATGACAAAATAGTCTTGCTCAATACATTTACTTCTGTTCTCAATGCATTGAACATGATGAGAACGGAAGACGTGATATATATTAAATTCAGCAAGGCTTTTGACACAGTGCACAGAAGCAATTAGCTTTCAAGACATAAAGACATAAAACAGAGGACATCTGAGTTAGAGTGGAAATTGCTTAACTAGGGAAAGAAAAATGAGTGGAGTTGCATCAAAACTTTCAATGGCAGTGGAGTGCCAAAGGGATTAATAGTGAAACTGTTGCTGCCTGTAGTGCATGAAAATGATTCCAAACTGCAGTCAGAAACAGAGCAATCTAAAGCTTCACTCGAACAAAACCCAGGGGCAGAAGTTGTTTCAGACAAATGGAATTAAGTCAATTTAAAACAAAGAATTCTGAATAGTGACCAAGATAGTGTTAGCAATAATGCTTAGTGACTAACGTGAACAAAATTCAAGATAATGAGAGTCAGAAAAAGAAAATAATAGAAAGAATATAAAATAAACAACTCCAAGTTCATGGACACAATGCAAGACCAGGTTCCAGTGGTATTGGTAATCAGTTCACTGCACAATAGCAATGAGGAAATCTGAAGAAATCAAAGTAATAAGCAACTTAAACGGATCTTTAAATCACCCTAACATCATACAGAACAGAAGGTGACAACTCAGCTCTTCACATTTGTTTGTTTATTGAAAAACTATCTGATTAATCCTGGGCCTTTGCCCTACCCCCAAAGCCCTGTGCACTTCCCCAAAGCCCTGTGCACTTCCCCAAAGCCCTGTGCACTTCCCCAAAGCCCTGTGCACTTCTTTTTCAAGTATGCATCCAATTCCATCAAAAAGATTGCAATATCAGGATGTATACTCAAAGGACAGAACACAACTCGCAAGAAGGTATTGAATACAAAACACCGGTACCTCTATACTTGTAGTATTTGTGCACAACTCTGGTTACTGCTACAACAAGAATAACTCAGCACTGAAGTCCGTTTAGAAAGCAATAGACAAATTAATTTCTAACTTAAAATATCTGAACTATATAAAACAAGATTTTTTACTCCGGAAAAGAGAAAAGTGAGGTGGCCCTTTCATTTTTTGTTAAAAGGAGTAGAGAAGTGAACAACATCCTTCATATATGAGCTGAAAATGTGTTGCTAGAAAAGCGCAGCAGGTCAGGCAGCATTCAAGAGCAGGAGAATCGACGTTTCGGGCATGAGCCCTTCTTCAGGAATGAGGAAAGTGTGTCCAGCAGGCTAAGATAAAAGATAAGGAGGAGGGACTTGGGGGAGGGGTGTTGGAAATGCGATAGGTGGAAGGAGGTTAAGATGAGGGTGATAGGCCGGAGAGGGGGTGGGGGCGGAGAGGTCAGGAAGAAGATTGCAGGTTAGGAAGGTGGTGCTGAGTTCAAGGGTGGGACTGAGACCGGGGCGGGGGGGAGGGGAAATGAGGAAACTGGAGAAATCTGAGTTCATCCCTTGTGGTTGGAGGGTTCCTAGGCGGAAGATGAGGCGCTCTTCCTCCAGCCATCGTGTTGCTATGGTCTGGTGATGGAGGAGTCCAAGGACCTGCATGTCCCTGGTGGAGTGGGAGGGGGAGCTGAAGTGTTGAGCCACGGGATGGTTGGGTTGGTTGGTCCGGGTGTCCCAGAGGTGTTCCCTGAAACATTCTGCAAGTAAGCGGCCTGTCTCCCCAATATAGAGGAGGCCACATCGGGTGCAGCGGATGCAGTAAATGATGTGTGTGGAGGTGCAGCCAATATAGAGGAGGCCACATCAGATGCAGCGGACATCCTTCATATAGTTGAGATTGATTCAAACCCGTGAAGAAAGAGACAGAGGGGTTAGGCAGACGAGAGGTTTGGCAATATTTACTTTATGTAGAGAGAGGTACCTGCACTGTCACTACAGATAAATAATCCAGTGGATAAAGGAACATTTAATGGAGAAATATTTAAGGAACCATTCATGATGTTACTTGATGAAACCGATGAAATAGTCCTGTCCTGTCTGACTTCCAGGATTATCCACCATTTATGGTAACCACTTGAAAAACTTAAAAAGTTCATCTTGAACAGTGATACAAAGTGAATATCTGCTCATCTGGCACAGTGCACAATATTCATTTTTATTCCTGTCAGCGGAAGCATCAACAGGCAATGCATATGACAGGTGGTTAATTCAACACTGCTTGTTCTGAACAACTGTCTGAGAATAACTTCCACCTCACTGAAGTTAAAATCTTTTCCCTGAATACACATTGTCCTTGCATAAGGTACAAAACCAATTCATTGGCACAGGTGTCTTAAGGTATAAATGTCATGGATGCATTTCGGAAGGAAATATTTATCTTTATAACACAATGGTTTTGTTTACTAAGCAGCTACATTGTGATTGAACACAACCCTTCTTCTGAACTTGTAGGCCAGAATATTGCATCCCGAAGGCTGGAAGGCCACATGGACCACCATACTTCTTTTTAAAAAATCATAATGAAACTGGGTAGGCTTGTCATATTGCTGCCATTGCTCCACAGGAAAGGTGAAGGTGTTTCCCTAGGGTATAAAACACTGTTTACCTTTCTGTTAACAATAAATTGGTTGACCCCAGTACCTCTTTCTACCCTAGAAAGGTCACGTTGAGGACAAATGCCAAATTGATAGCTTCTGTCAGCACTACTTCCATGAGAAAGTTGTAGCCAGATATTCCGGAAGTATACAGTACATATCTACAACTTTGTGACTTCCAGTTACCTGCATCATGTCAACAAACAAGAACCTACTTCAGTGGATCAAATGCATTGCACATTGAGCGCAGAACCTGGTGGAGACTAGGTATTGTATCATATAACCACAATGCGATGAGCACAAAGGCTTATGGTTAAGAGTTATTGTTTGTGATAATCCCTTTAATGCCCGTAGGGAAATCATTGCTACTCTCCCTATAGTTTGTTGTATGAGTTCTCTTAGTAACAAGCAATAGCCTTCCCAGCTGGAACTCAACTTCTGAGACCTTTATACCTTGGACCAGAAGGCCCAGGTTTCTTGCTCACCTGCTCCAAAGCAACAATAAAGCAGAACTATACAAAAAAAAACAGACCCTTGGGCTAATGTGGTGCAGTAGTATATTCCTGTCTTTGAGTCAGGAGTCCTGGGTTCAAGTCATTTCTGGTCCATAGGTGTGTAATAATATGTTTGAGCAGTTTGATTAGAAAATATCTGAACTGACTCAGAGAGTAATATATTCAAATTTGTTCATGATATCGAGCTGGGTCGGAATGGAAGCTATGAAGAGGATGTAAAGAGGTTCCGACTGGGTACATGACCAGCATGGTGGCAGACAGAGCATAATGTGGGAAAGAGCATCATCAAAGACCCATCCCACCCTGGTAGTTCTCCTACAACCTCTTCCATCAGGCAGAAGATACAGAAGCTTGAGTACACATACCAGCAGGTTCAGGAACAGCTTCTTCCCAGCCATTGTTAGACTGATGAATGGACTGTCTAACTTTGAATAATGTTGACCTTGTTAAAGTCGATCTTGACTAGTGCATTCCCTGTGCAATCTAACCTGTATGCCTCTGTCTAAGTTAAAAATCACACAACACCAGGTTATAGTCCAACAGGTTTATTTGGAAGCAATAGTTTCTGGAGCACTGTTTCTTCATCAGGTGGTTTGATGAAGGAACAACACTCCGAAAGCTAGTGCTTCCAAATAAACCGGTTGGACTATAACCTGGTGTTATGTGATTTTTAACTTTGTACACCCCAGTCCAACACCGGCATCTCCAAATCATGGTCTCTGTCTAAGGTTTCTCACCCTATGATCTGTATGTCCTTGCTTACTACGATCTGTTTGTACTGCTCATAACAAAGCTTTTCACTGTACTTAGGTACACACGAAATCAAATTAGAATACATAAAGCAAACCTCCTGTACTTATGCCTGGTATCATTGGAGAGGGAGTGTATAGTGCCCACCAGTGCTCTCAATGCCTTCAGAGAGAGGTGGACATTGTGGGGGATATAGTGCTCGATTTCCCTCTCTAATTCCATTTTGATTTACCCCCTTCCCAATCTCCCTACCTGTCCCTCACTGTGATGGTTTGCATTGCCAGTCACAGATTTTGCTTGTGAATATCCAATTGGCTATATGGGAGTTTGACTGTTGGCAGTTTATAGTGAAAAAAAGTCAAATGATTTGGTGAAGGGGAAAAAAAAAGCTGTATATACGAGTATTTCTGGAAATAAAAAGAAATGCAGATCCTCAACAGTTCCAGGCAGCAGGCAATGGAGGGGGCCATATCTGATGACCATCTGACCCTCTTCTGTGGTTACGTACATGGCCAGGGGTTGTTGGAAAGAGAGCATGCAGTGCCTACCAAGCTCTCGATGCCTTAAGAGAGAAGTGAGCGCTGCAGGGGATACAACGCATTATTACTCCCCCTGCAACCCTCCTTATTTGGAGAGGATTTGAATATACTTCTGAGGATCTATAAAGATCTGGTCAAATCACATTTGAGGTACTGTGCAGTTTTTGGCCCCATATCTCAGGAAGGATGTACTGGCCCTAGAGCGTATTCAGAGGAGGTTCACGAGAATGGTCCCAGGAATGAAAAGCTTAACATATGAGGATCGTTTGAGGACTCAGGGTCCATATTCGATGGAGTTTAGAAGGATGGTGTTTTGGGGGGGGGGGGGGATCTAATTAATACATACAGAATACTGAATGGTCTGGACAGAGTAGATGTTGGAAGATGTTTCCATTGGTAAGAGAGACCAGGAGCCGAGAGCACAGCCTGAGAGTAAAGGGAAGATCTTTTAGAACGGAGATAAGGAGAAACTTCTTCAGCCAGAGAGTAGTAATCTATGGAATTCATTGCCACAGAAGGCTGTAGAGGCCATGTCATTGAGTATATTTAAGACTGAGATAGATAGGTTCTTGATTGCCAATGGGATTAAGGGTTATGGGGTGAAAGCAGGAGAATGTTGTTGAGAAAATTATCAGGCATGATTGAATGGCGGAGCAGACTCAATGGGCTGAATGGACTAATTTATGATCCTAAGTCTTACGGTCAACTCCATTTTGATTCATCCCCTTGCCATTCTCCCAACCTCTCCCTCACTTTGATGGTTTGCATTGTCTGTAATGGATTTTACATTTGATTATCTAATTGACTGTACGGTGGTTTTACTGGTGGCAGTTAATCATGAAAAACAAAGTCATGGTTGGTGGTGGGGAAAAGACTGTGTGCAACAGCACTTCAGGGTATTAAAAAAACTCACCAGCTGTCCCTCACGTTTGATGGTATGTATTGCCTGTAAGGGGCTTTCCTTGTAAACGTCCTATTGGCCAAGTATCTGCTGGTGGTAGATAGTTAAAAACAAACAAAAACTTCATGGTAATTGGTGGTGGGTGAGCTCTTCGGTTGTGTGTGATGGCACACAAATAAAAACAGACCCAGGGCTCTGTGGTACACTGGTAGTGCCCTCCCTTTGACCTAGGAGGCTTGGGTTCAAGTACCACCTGCTCCAAAGGTATTTACGAACATCACTGAACAGGTTGATTAAAAGTCCATAAAGCAGTCCCATCTGAGGGCTATTGTGGTGCAGTGGTAGCGTCCCTACCTCTGAGCCAAGAGGCCCTGGTTCAAGTTCCACCTTTGATCATAACACCTCTGATCAGGTTGATGAAAATAAAATAACACAGACACAGAGTTTGCTCTACAGAACTGTCTATCTAAGGTTAGGACTATACCATGAGTTGTGGCTTTATTTTGGTGTTAAACAATGTTCTTTGTCAGTCAGGTTTCCTGATTTATTAGTTTGATGACGAGAGTTAAGAGTAGTTCTGGACAGCCTTGCCTGCCAACAAACCCGGTAATGGGGAAATATTGGAAATGCTGCTGTTTGTGAAACTGGAACTTTTTGATGCAGGTGTGGAGGATTGGCCCCCTTATGCTAAAAGGATGCGATGTTCTTTCAGGAAAACAGAATAGAAGGAGGTGACCAACAAAAAGTCATTCTCCTAACCATTTCTGGAGCCTCAGCTTTCAGCTGTCATAGAGATTTTAACACATCCAGTAACACCGGAGTAAAAATCTTTTGACTGATAGATAGGGTAGTGGATCAGTATGACTTCAAACCATCTACTATATGACAGCATTACTAATTTCACACCACAAATCGGCTTCCTGGGGAATTTGCTGCTGAATTCTTGATGAGAATGTGGAAATTGGCAAAACATTGAGTATGGGTCAGCACTTCAGGAAATGTTAAGGGATCGCTTAGTTCGGAGAATTAATAATATTGCGACGCAAAGGAAGCTACTGACTGAACCAGATCTGTACCTCAAGAAAGTGACAGGACCATCATTTCCTGAAAACAATGGCGGAAAAAGGGGCTTGTGAGCTTCACATGTCCATAGACAGTATCGCCCTTCCCCTGAGCAACTCCCATATTGCATAGCCAAGTCCCCAATGGGTCATACTCATAGCTCCCATTAGTTGTCCAGGAAGGGTGATTGAAGTCAGAGGCCGTAAGTTTTCAGATCTGGATAGGAATTTTCTCCACAATTCAGTGAGGAGCCAGAACATCAATGCCACTATTGAAACAGGCAAAATGTGTGCTCCCCAGGGTGAAGGGCAAAACCACCTCAAGACTGGGATTTGCAAATAAAATCAGTCTGAGGATGAGGTATTAATACAGCTAGATTGCATCACAGCTGCCAAAGTTGCCCCAATTAATCTAAAACTCCAGGTAGCTGGCCACCCGTTAGACATGAGGTAAACTCAGATACCACTGTATCTATTGTTGAGGAATAAACCTTTAGGAAACTCTGATGGGGCATCTTTCCTTTAGGTCTGTGAGACATCAATGTTAGATTGGCTACATGCAGTGGGGAGCCCTCACATATTATTGGGACCACCGTAACTCCAGTTACACAGGGGCAACAGACAGTCCTACGCCCTTTAATGGTGGAGTAAGGGACAGGTACCAACCAATAGTGTAGATCTGTAAATTGGGTTCTGGTGATCTATATAAAGTCATTGGAAAGTATCCCAAAGCATTCCAGGAGGGAGCATACGGAGAGTTTGGTGGAGATCTTACAGCATTTCTCTGAGGCTGAGAACCAGCTGAAAAGAGAGAAACGTGTGTTCCAGGTAAACCAAGTATGAAATATGCCTTGTCAAAGAGAAGGTGAAAGCCAATAAAAAAGGGGCTTGAACTCCAAGGAACACAAATGAGTTGCAGTTTTCCCTACATCTCAAAAAATTCAAGAATGAGATTTGGTCCACTTAAAGAACTTTGATGATGGCTCTCCAGGTACACCAGAAAACTGGTATCGTACATGGTTAAAACTGGGGAGAAGGTTGTAAAAAGAAAGAAAAATGTGTCTAGAACACTTCAAGGAGGTAATTGTTTCGATGGACACACCACCAAGGATGAGCCCTTGCTGTGATTCTTCAATGGTCTTCACAGAAGAGACGGGTCACTTACTTATCATACAGAAACTGACCAGACCTGGAAAGCAACAGAATGGGGTTTGGGCAAAACAATGCAGAAGGCCCGAGCATCACAGGAGTGAAACATACCCTTAAGACATAGAGTTAGAGGGAAATGAAAGCCTCTACAAGGCTTATGGGGAACTGCTAATTAATCTCCTCATGGAGTTCATTGAGTATGAGTTCCCCTGGTAACAGGCAATGCCTTGCCCAGCTGGAACTCAACAACTGAGCTTAGTAACATGAGTGATTTACTGATGTTGGTTAATAGCTAAAAAAAACTACAGTGATTTGGTGATGGGCAAAATAAACTGTTCAGCTGTGTGCGATTACACTCCTGGATAAAGAAGAAATAAAGCCGACCCATATCTGCATCCTCACTGCCCCTCTTCCTCGGTTAACTTCATGTCCAGCTGTCCTTGGAGAGGGAGCATATGGTGTCCAGCAATAGCTCAATGCCTCTCCGACGAGATGGGCACCACAGAGGGTACAGTGCTTTATCTCCAATTCCAAAACCATTTTGATTTAGCACCTTCTCACTCTCAGTCAATCTCCCTCATCATTGATGGATTACATTGCCCTTAACAGTCTTTGCGTGCAAAGTATTTCAACTGGAAACCTGGGTGACTTTCTGGTGGTGGTTAATAGAAGGAGAAAAAAACTTCACAGTGATATGTTCTTGGGGGAAAAAAGTTGTGTGCTATAACACTTCAGAATATATTTATAAAGGCATTCACAGGGATGTGTCTGCAGATGGGGGAGGTGATGGCCTAGCAGTAATATCGCTGGACTGTTAATCCAGAGACTCAGGTGATGTTCTGGGGACCTAGGTTTGAATACCACCACTGCAGATGGTGGAATTTGAATTCAGTAATAAATCTGGAATGAAGAGTCTAATCACGACCATGAATCCCTTGTCGATTGTTGGAAAAAAACCCATCTGGTTCACTAATGTCCTTCAGGGAAGGAAACTGCCATCCTGACCTGGTCTGGCCTACATGTGACTCCAGACCCACAGCAATGTGGTTAACTCTTAATTGTTCTCTGGGCCATTAGGGATGGACAATAAATGCTGGCCTAGCCAGCAATGTCCTCATCCCAAGAATGATTAAATAAAAAACTGTCTGTCCTAGGCTGGAACTAGCCTATGTATGCCAAGAGTATGGACTGTATTTGTTGCTCAAAACAAACGATGATCCTTTCTTGTTAAGCTTTGAGTTACTACACTGTGGTGCTCTCAATGTTTATACAGAGAGAAACAATGTGATGCAATTCTAGCACTGATTCCAATTGTGTTATTAAAAATGATTAGCAAACTGAAGTGCACTCATCAGATTATCAAAATAGGGCTGTCCCATCAAAGAAGAAAAATAGGAAGGGATTTGTCAGAGGTGTTCAAAATTTTGAGGGAAATTTGAAAGAGTAGATAAGGAAGAACTGTTCCCATCAGCAGAGGATTAAGAAGCAGAGAGCACTGATTGGCAAAAGAACCACAGAAGTCATGAGAAAAAGTGTTTTTATGCTGTGCGTAGATCAGATCGGGAAGGCGCTGCTGCAAGTATACTTGTGGCAGATTCAATAGCAGTTTTCAAAACAGAATTTGATAAAATCTGAAGGGAACAAAATTTCAGAGTCACGGTATAAAAATGAAGGTGTGAATCTATGATAAAGGTACCTGTACACATTCGTAATGTGGAGCTGATTTCCACCATATTAACGTCATAATAATCTAGAACTTTCAGTTTTATTTCTGGATTTGCATAGCAAATTTAGAATAACTAAAATAATACAAAGGTTAATTGTACTTGAGGCAGAGGTTCATCTTGTTTCCTCAAGCTATTTTAAGAGGCTATATACATAGATCTTTTCTAAATGTGGAGTATTCATGAGGACAGTTTCCTGATCTGTGTATTCACCCTAAACTGGCAAATATGCAGTGGCATCTGTTATGTGAACAGCAGATGGTTCGGTGGCTTAGTACATTTCAGGAAACAAAGAATCACAGAATTGTGTGTAAAAGTAAGGGGAATTCCTGATTAGTGAAATATTTCTCATAGAACAGACTCGTGCCAGAAGTCCTGAAAAGTGGATTGCAAGAATTTACATTTCACTGCAGAGTATAACTAAGTATTCTGCAATATTCCCAAGACAGACAAATACATAATAACACTCCAAATACACACATGAAAATTGCAAGTCACACAAAGTGCATTCTGAGCTTTTTATTGGTTTGAATCTTCGGAGAGCATAGAAAAGTGTGACGACATTTTTATGTTTGCAAATATTAATTCAAGAAAGCTTTGCTCAAGAAAGCCAGGCCTGAATAAGCCTAGCTATTCAATTTGTTCTGAAACTTTAAATATGGATGAGGTCATATGTAGAACATAAGGATCTTATTTTGTGTTCTTTAAATGAATGTTTGCATCCTTCAATTGGAATATTTTCGATTAGAAATTTTATTTTGTCTCCTGCTTAGTCCCTAATTTGAAAGTGAAAATAGATTGAAAGGAAGGATCTGAGTAATCATGATTACACACTCCATTTTGCTGGAGATACTCTTTCAGCAGCCATGAGCAGAAAGGGACTGTAATCACCCGAATTATTCCCAAGCATAGACTCTGGATAAAATAACCAGGAAAACTTGACAGATTATTGTGAAGCCCTAGCTGCTTCACGAATAATCTTCAGGGAAGTCCTGGGCTCAATGTGATTTCAGTCTCTCATGTTTCAAAGTTGACTTGAGTATCAGGTTAAGGGCCCGATGATTTAGGAATGAGATGAGGAGAAATTCCTGCATTCAAAGGGTTGTGAATCTTTGGACTTCTCCACATAGAGTTGTAGGCAGCCTATACTTGAAAAGATTTGAAGGCAGGATAGATAGGTTTTTGATTTCTTGGGGATTCAAAGAATATGGAGAGCTGGCAGCAAAGTGGATTTGAAGCCCAAGGTCAATCATGATCACACTGAATGGTGGAAAAGGCCTGACAAATGGTATACTCTAACTTCCTGAGTTCTCACAACTCGTTATGCCTCTGGAGCAAGTGGGGATGAGCAGAATGTGCGCTGACTACCAATGCCCGCAACATGAGTCACATTTGGTACAACAGCTGAGACAATATTTCTGCATCTGGACTGCAAATTCCTACAGTTCCACTGTTACCACCATTATTCATCCACATCCCCACCAGCTCTTTAACCTTGCTATTTATATTACTTGGTGTGTGTTATTGGTGCTGTATTTATATATTTATTGTCTATTAAGCTCACCACTGAGAATTCAGCTGCAACATACAGTATTGCAATGAATGCTTCAAAATGTTTTATCAAAGCACTTTGCTATAAGTTGATCTTCCATTTTTTTTGTGAACTCAGAATAGAGTTTCTTGGGGAAGGTCTCCACTTGTGTCAATTTTACACGTGAACATGCAAATGTGGAGCAAGAGTAGGCTATGCAGTCGCTTGAGCATGCTCTGCTGTTCAATAAGATCAGAGTTGATCTGATTGTAACCTCAAATCCAAATTTTCACCTCCGTCTGACAACCTGTCACCTCCTTATTTAAGAAACTATCCACGTCTGCCTTGAAAATATTGATGATATGGAGATGCGGGTGTTGAACTGGGGTGGATAAAGTCAGAAGTCACATGATACCAGATTACAGTTCCAACAGGTTTATTTAAAATCACAAGCTTTCAGAACACTGCTCCGTCATCAGGAAGAGTGACTTCACCTGACAAAGGAGTGGAGTTCTGAAAACTTGTGATTTCAAATAAACCTGTTGGACTATAACCTGGTGTCATATGACTTCTGACTCTAAAAATATTCAATGACTCTGCCTACACGACCTTTTTCAGGCAGAGAAGTCCAACTCTCAACCCTCAGATAAAACTTCACCCTATTCCATTTATTTTTGAACACTGAGGAACATATCCATAATGTCAACACATCTCAGGATCTTTTATGTTTCAATAAAGTTGCCACTAGGTCTTCTAAACTCCAGTGGATCAAAGCCTGTCCAACTTTTCCTTATAAGACAATGTGTTATTCTGGATGTGTCATTCTGGGTATACATCGAATAAACCTTCTCTAAACAGCTTCCAATAGATTTAAATCCTTCCTTAACTAAGAAGATGAATTTGGCATATAGTACTCAAAATGTACTCTCACCCTATACTCTAAATAACTGAAGTATTTCCTCCATAATTTTATTTTAAATTACCTTTGCAGTAAACAATAACATTCTTTTAGCTTTTTTAATTACTTCTTGTACTTGCATGCTAGCCTTTTGTGATTCATGAACGAGGACACATAGGTTCCTCTGCAACTCAAAGAGTTCTGCAATCTCTCGCCATTTAGAAAATGGTGAGAGTTTTTTTTATTCAACCTGCTAAAATAGACAATTTCATATTTTCGTGCCTTATAATTAATTTGCCATATCTTTCCCCATCACAGACTATCTATATTACTTTTTAACCTCAGCTTGATAAATTGATGTTGACTTGATCAATTGTTTCCCTTGTGTAATCAGCAAATTTGGTGGGTGGCACAGTGGTTAGCATTGCTGCCTCACAGCGCCAGAGACCCGGGTTCAATTCCCGCCTCAGGCAACTGTGTGGAGTTTGCACGTTCTCCCCGTGTCTGCGTGGGTGTGCTCCGGTTTCCTCCCACAGTCCAAAGATGTGCGGGTCAGGTGAATTGGCCATGCTAAACTGCCCGTAGTGTTAGGTAAGGGGCAAATGTAGGGGTATGGGTGGGTTGCGCTTCAGCGGGTCGGTGTGGACTTGAAGGGCCTGTTTCCACACTGTAAGTAATCTAATCTTAACTTCCATACCCTCAAAGTGTGCAGAGGTTGATGGATGGGTGGGGAGGGTGGAAACTGTCATACATCTCCTTCCAGAAAGTGCACTTGCAAAGAAGGTCAGGGGAGAGATGCTGTGGTTTTTGGCAAATTTCATCCCAAGCTGCTCTGTGTTTTGCAGTCTATTCCCTGGGCTGCACACTGAGACAAATATTGGCTACGCCTAGAAGACCATCAACTCAATGAAAGATGCTCTTCGGTCTGTCTGAAACCTGTTGCTGTTCCAGTGCAAAGAGTTGACCTCGACTGAGTTTGGCAGGTCTAGTACCATGTGCTGTGGGACACAGTAAAACTTGGGCAGCTGCTGCCAAGGCACAGTAGGGAAAAACCACTGTCTAAGGTCTTTCTGCCAAAGTAGAATGGAGGTCCTTTCAGTTATTACATCCTCATAGTGCCTCAAATGTATATAAATATAGTCCTGTATAACTAAGAAATGCCTTGGGTTTTTTTTTGCCACTGAAGGGAATGCTAAATTCCAATGTTGGTTTGTTATTCATGTGCAAAGACTGTAAAAAACTGTGTATGTATATCATTGTTTTTATGAATAGAGGATATTTTTACAATTGAAAAATGGGAATCTTAGGCTTGTGCATTGATAGAGTGCCACAAATAAATATGCGGTGGTACTTGGGATGGCTTTGAAAAGTGTTCTTGCTAAGACTGGTCCAACCACTTGACAAATTAGACAGTATCTAGAATGCCATACGAGGTACATGGATAAAATGTTCATGCAACTTTTTCTGGATCCTCTTGAATTTCTTCTCTAGAATAAAGGCAGGTAAAAAAAAATGTTTACATCTGTTTCTGTAACTAGTTGTTCCTGGAACAGATCACTGTTGCATATCACTGGGGGCTAAAGGGAGCCACATTAAGCATGGTCTGAAGCCACTTCTTCTGTTAGCCACTGCCATCGGTGTATTGAAAGGATTTACAGGTTGATCATCAACCAGCTGGCCACATTTTAAACACATTCTCTCTGGCTTTCAAGTTATGAGGTGGAACTTGAATCTGGGACTTCTAGCCTAGAGGTAGAATCATGGCCCACTGTACATCAGGATGAAAGGTCTAACTCTATTGATAAACACCCACAAATACTGACAGATGATACAGATGTCAATGTACTTGTATCATAGTCTTTCCCAAAGTTTCAAACTAAATTCACCATTCTACTTAAATGACAGGTCTACTAATTTGTACATTCACATGATGATTCCAAAATTGTCAGCTAGGAAATAATATCAAAGAATATAATTTAATCTAACCCACTCTAGTGTAATGATTATTCATTGAGCAGAGTGGACTCAAAAATATCTGGGAACTGATAAAGGAACATGTAGCTTTACAACATGTAAGCCAAACTACATGGTATAATGAGCATTTCTTCCAGTACATATCCTATAAAGTGTAGGGCAATGAGCATGTACAATCAGAATCATAATATGCTTCTATCATCTGCAATGCTAAACCTATATATATTATATATCTTTATAACCCTATATGTTTTTATATGTTAATTGTGAATATGATACAGGCTAAAGATTCACTAGGGCATGTAAACTATTGCACCAGCCCTGGCTGCTGTTATTATTTTTTTACAACAAATCATTAATTGGAGAAAGGTGTGATTTCATCTCCAACTAAACACCGGCAATCTCCTGTTTATGTGGGAAGTCTCCTGGTTATACTGTGTTTGGATATTTCTTCAATGATTCGACATGGTGCCGCTTAAAGCAAAAATTCCAACATTCAACAACAATGTGAAAAGCTCCCTGAAGTCTCAATTGCAAGGTGTCCCAACATCTGAAGTGTTACTTCGCAGCCCTAGGGTATGCATAATGATTAACCTCAATGACCACTTTAGTGTCATTGTCATTGAATTGCACGGAGGGTTCCTCTCCGCAAGATATAGCAAGTTTTCTTGCGCTCTCATTCCAACCTCATCTCATTAATTGCATAGGTTGCCTGTCATACCCAATGCTAGCTCAATTTACTTACTTGCTGCAAGGAGAAGTACTAGCCACTAACAGATTAGCCCAGAATCCCTGGCTCTGGCACATAATTAAAAAGCAATTGTGCACCTCGTCATGCAAGGTTAGTCTGGGAATGGCTCCACATGCTGCAATGAACTTGTCCCAGATATGACAGGTAAGGGGAAACTGGCCCCTAAAGGTCCTTTTGGATGGTGTGGCACAAAGAAGGGACATCCTGTTACCCCAAGACCAACATTGGAGGCCACAACATCAGACCCTGCCAACCTGGTCCAAGGTTACTATCCAGATCAATGCAGTCTCAGCCAGCTGGAGGAACCCAGCACAATAGGAAGGTGGTCAATGACCTTCTGCAATCTGCCAGAGTAATTGCCAGTATCTTCTCTTTGTTCCTTCACACTCACTTTATTCTCAGCTACTGCACCCACCTGACATCAAGGCAAATGCCCTCCACTCTCGCTGCCACATGCAACATCTTTCATTTGGTCTCACACAACGAATCCTCTCACCCCACTAATCCTGAATGTCTTCTGCATCTCCCGCTCACTCACTCCAGACACCCCACCACATTTACCAAAATGCACCAGCACTAACAGCAGCACCACCTACATTTATCTCACGCAATCCCTCATTTTATGTCATTCCATGAGAAAACAGCCTAAAATAAGGCAGAAAGAGTCAAGACAGGAGGACAGATGCCCAATGTTCAGCTTTCTCACCCCTTAAGAGGAAACATTCTCTGCTGTGACTGCCCCAAGCAGCCAAGTGTCTCTCCCACTCCTCACAACTGATATCAGAGGCAGAGTTCTTTACTTACTTTGCTGGGATCCCCTGCCAGAAGCCAATCTGCCTTGATTTAACAATATCTGATTTTGATACGTGGCCCTTTGAATAACGCACAAGCAGTGTGTTTGGCATGTGGCTGGCAGGTGGCACAGACATGAGATTGATTTGGCACAGTGTGCCTTCACCAATGACAGCTGATGACCATAACATACTGTCTTTGGTAAAAACAGACAAGATTGAAGGATTGTTAGATTCAACTAGGTAAAAGCAATGACTACAGTCTAGATTAGAGTGGTGCTGGAAAAGCACAGCAGTTCTGGCTGCATCCGAGGAGGATTGCTAGATTTGTCTGAGAGGGAGAGAAAGGCACAAAAAGGCAAGGCCAAGTGATGCAAAGCTGTGAGCATCCAAATGAAGTCCAAAGTGAGCACTAAGAGAGCAAGTGAGGAACATGAAATGTTCCCTGGTCATATTCATGTGCTGGGTGCCCATCCCAGCATTCCAATGTGGGGTGCCAATGTCCACAGTTTAGCAATGAAGTGCAGAACTGCATTGTAAGGGGCTGAAGATGTGCCATGATGATGTAGTGAGGCATGTATGTGTTAGAAACCATGGGGTAAGTGCAGTCATTGTCAATGCAGCATGCCCTAAGATACTGGTGCCAGGTGCCAAGTTACAGGTCCAGAGGAGCAGGTGGCAAGATGAACTCCCCAAATACCTGCTCTGACTTTCATGTCAGGAATTCTCTCCAGCAGCTGGTAGAATGGAAGGTTGCATATTAATGAAACTCTGTATAAGACTCTGGTGCGGCCTCATCTGGAGTATTGTGTGCAGTTTTGGTCGCCATACTATAGGAAGGATGTGGAAGCTTTAGAACGAGTGCAGAGGAGGTTTACCAGGATGTTGCCTGGAATGGTAGGAAAATCTTATGAGGAAAGGCTGAGGCACTTGGGGCTGTTCTCATTGGAGAAGAGAAGGTTTAGGGGAGATCTGATAGAAGTGTATAAGATGATTAGGGGTTTAGATAGGGTAGATACTAAGAACCTTTTACCGCTAATGGAGTCAGGTGTTACTAGGGGACATAGCTTTAAATTAAGGGGTGGTAGGTATAGGACAGATGTTAGGGGTAGATTCTTCACACAGCGGGTTGTGAGTTCATGGAATGCCCTGCCCGTATCAGTGGTGAACTCTCCTTCTTTATGGTCATTTAAGCGGGCATTGGATAGGCATTTGGAAGTTATTGGGCTAGTATAGGTTAGGTAGGATTCGGTCGGCGCAACATCGAGGGCCGAAGGGCCTGTACTGCGCTGTATCCTTCTATGTTCTATGTTCTATGAATGAAGATTAAGTAATAATGAGACTGTTAATGAGTGAAAATCCATGCTAATAGGGCTCTTCCTGCTGAATTAAAAAAATATTGACTTGATATCCAGTACTTGGTTAGAAAATGTGGCTTTTTGCTCTCAATATCAAGAAAGGCCTCGCTGGGGTCTCACCCAATTTTCTCATCATTGCCCACATCACTCAGGGCCTGGCAAGATTTCGACCCATGTGATTTATTTTTGCCTGGCAGGGAGTGTCTGGCAGGGAGAATTACACAAAACTACATGAGGTATCACTGGAACTCTTGTAGCCAACCATCTTTGAAGTTCAAATAACATTAGGCCTTTTAATTATCCACTGTGATTGCTGCTGGGTAATGAACCTTTATAAGATTAATTCCATCTTCATGGCTACACAAAAAGGAGTCACGTCTCTTACACAGGAACGATGCTCAAGCAAATGTAATGCAGTGCAGTGAGAAGGCTATAGCGATTGTAAGACCGATGGATGAGAGCCCTGTTCTTGTTGGCAATAGAAAGGAACCTAACCTGAAAATGAAGAGACCAAGGAATTTTATTGCTACTAGCAATGCAGTGCCTGTGCTGGGTGTGACTACCAGATTACATCATGCCTGTGACATAACCTTTTCACAGCCCCTCTACTGAAACAAAGTCTCCAGAGACTGAGGCATTGTTTCTAAGTTACACTGAGATTTAATTGCATCAGTTGATGAACACAGTCTGTGGAAAAAACTCATTCTGCTGCCTTTTAATGTCCTCTTCATCGTTAAAAAAAACAAGTAGAGAAGGACTGTTATGCAATCCCACATTGCCAGTTTGAAGCCAAATAAAATTTAATTAGCACAAATTTCACACGAGCCCACAGCAACGTTTCTACAGGGTAAAAAAGTAAAAACTGACAGGCCTTTTGAAATTACATTGCCCAGTCTGGGGAGGCAGCACATTCCTTTCAGCCATTTTAATCAACTTGTCCAGGCCTGCTATGTCAAAGCAGAAGGGACTTAAACCTGGATCTTTTGCCAGAGAGACAGGGCATTACCACTGCACTACAAGACCTCAGTACCTTCCCTGTACTTTCCACAATGTTGGATATTGGTTTGATGGGCACAAATGCCAGAAGTCACCTGCTGCCCTTGGTGGTTCATTACATTTCTCATCATAAAATTCTCATCATAAAAATGGCACAGAGTCATGAAATGCATGGGGGATCCGAATCACTATTTTTTACCCACAATACCAGCTTCCAGCACCAATCTTACAATATCACAGCTGCGGCAAGCAGGAGAAGATTTTCCCTCATGAAAGGTTTCTTCTACTTAATCGGCAATATTATCATTTTGCCTTGTGTTGTTTATATGTATTAATAGTCTGCTTCTGAAATGACACCTGAATGTCTAATAGAGATATTTGAAGCTTCCTCCTCCAATGCAATCAGTGGAGGAATTCAACTCTTTTTGAATGGAACAAGATTCTGAAGTGCCTTGACAGTGTAGATACTGAGGGGTTGTTCCTTCTTGCTCAGGAATTTAGAACTTGGGGCATTATGTCAAAGTAAGGCAGTCGATCATTTAGGAGTAAAAGGTGGAAGTGTTTCTTTACCTCAGAACATTGTGGGTGCTGCATATTGAGAACTTTTCACGCTGGGATTTTTTTTATCTTTTGAGGAATCGAGAAAATGTGAAGAGGAGAGGAAAATGGAGTTTGAGATGATACTGAATGGTGAAGCAACGTCGAGGGTGTGACCAGTCCGCAATACTCCTTTGTCTGATATGTCCTTATAATGGATTGGAACCTCTGCACAGAAAGGTAGATTTCAGATGAATGAATTAAGAATTCATGCGCTGATATTCCCTCTGATAATTTGTAGGATTATGAGTAGATTTGGAGATTACTTGAGTAGTCACGAGTATTTTGGGAAGGTTTGCAGAAACCTACAATTAATGCGAATGAGAAATCCATCAAAAGAAGCCAAAAACTGTTCAACTGATTTCCAGTGAAATCTGCATTTGGTGTGAAACAGTGAGCAAATCCTTGTTGAGTGCAGGGTATCAGGAGTTGGCTGCAAAGCTAGGGAGAGACATGTGCTGCCTCTTCCAGGAAACATCCACCAAAGACATTGGTGAGGGACTTCTGCCAGGAATTAAAACCCAGAAAGTCCAAGTCCTATTCTGCAAGGGCTGCTGACCAATCAGATCCAATGGAGAATAATGTGGCTGCTACTGGAAGACCACTCATGGTTATGGAGAGCATGATAAGTGTGTTTTTAAGGGGGTGGGGGAAGGTGAGGGTTGTTTCTTAGGTTTGGGGTCTTGGAGAGAAGAAAGATAAGTGTCAGAAGCGAGGGCAGAGAGCACCCACCCTGTCATATCTCCAATTTCTTGGTCAAGCAAGGATTATCCAATCTGGTTCCCATTCTTCCAGCTGATAAACAGCCTGCTCACATGGGATGATCTGTCAGACATGATGACAAAAGCACTTTAATTCCAGTGATGGCAGGCTAAAGCCCTGAAGTGGTTTTTAACTGGCCACCTAAGGGACTCAACTGGCACTGGGATGGGTAGGTAGACCAGGTGGCTTCCTGGCCCAGATTTATTTTTGTTGGGGGTGAGTCTGGCAGAATGAAAAGGTACACCATTACCTTGCCTACTAATTATGTGCCCTTCACAATGCAAAGCTCACTGCCTCAGGGAGAATCACTGCCCAGTGATTCTACAGTTCAATTGCTCAGGTGGAGCAACACCTTAAATTCCAAAAAAAGTGCATAATTACATAAATATATACATAAACACAGTCTTAGCATGCAGAGGGAGAAAATAAAAAGGGGAACAAGAGGTAACCAAAATTGGTAAGGCTAAAGTTTCATCAAGATAACTGCTATGTCAGTCATTTTTCAATAGGACTTGCGCCATCTTTGTCTGTAGTCCTACACCAATAGAATAATGGTCTTTCCTTTTCCTCACTTATCAGTTATGGAGTCAAAGAGCCATAGAGATGTCCAGCACAGAAACAGAACCTTCGTTCCACTCATCCGTGCTAACCAGATATCCTAACCTAATCTGGTACCATTTGCCAGCACTTGGCCCATATCCCTCTAAACTCTTCTTATTCATATACCCATCCAGATGTCTTTTAAATGTTGCAAGTGTACCAGCCTTCACCACTTCCTCTGGCAGCTCATTTCATACACGCACCACCCTCTGCATGAAAAGTTTGTCCCTTGAATCCCTTCTATATCTTTCCCCTCTCATCCTAAACCTATGTCCTCTAGTTCTGGATTCCCCCACCTTGGGGACGAGACTTTGTCTATTTATCCTATTCATGCCCCTTCATAATTTTATAACCCTCTATGAGGTCACCCCTCAGCCTCTGACACTCCAGGGAAAACAGCCCTAGGTTATTCAACCTCTCCCTATAGCTTAAACCCCCCAACCCTGGCAGCATCCTTTTAAATCTTTTCTGAACCCTTTCAAGTTTCACAACATCCCTCCAATAGAAAGGACACCAGAATTGCACGCAATATTCCAAAAGTGTCCTGTACAGCCACAACATGACCTCCCAACTCTTATACTATGGAAATAATTTGTCTCTACCACCTTTTATACCTGTTTCCTACTAATGGTACTATTGTTATATCAGTCCTGACAATAAATTTACATTGCACAATCTAACCGATTTATACATTGGGAAAAATTTAATGTTTCATTGCCTCTGGTTCACCTTCAGTCAGATGTGTGCCAGTTAATGCTTGATGCTTCATTTTCCAACTACTGCTGTAGTACAGAAAGCTGAATGCTGGCAGTTTGCTATTCCTCTGTATGTGCTTATTGCTGAAACAATAATAAATCCACTCGTTCTCCTAGTTTATCTGATGGCTCTGAAACTGCTGCCAGCATATTTGCCCTGCATTGCAGGTCTTCTCTTCTCAACTACCTGTCTCTTCTTCTGTCCTTTGAATGGAACAGCTAAGATAAGTGGATATGGGCAGCTTGATGAGAACTAGCTGTCTCATGCTTCTCGCTGTGTCCTGATTCCTGTCCTTCCCTTGAAGAGACTTGGATCTGCAAACAGACCTCTGGTCACAAGTGGACAGTTGGAAGTCACCATTAAGATTGAGTCAATCTGACAACTAAGCCTCTCAAATCCAGACGTGAAAGCTTGTTAAAAATTGTAGTTCAAGGTCTCACACGTGGAAGTCAAAACACTGACCAGTGAAACTACATCTGGGTTTTGAACTCTGTTCTCGGGCACTCTCTTGACGTTGGCTTTGGACTTACCATCCCTCTATCAAGAGGTATAGAAGTCAATGTCTGGCGGTATACATTAACAAGTGTTCTACTGCTGTAGTTTCTCTGACATTCCATGCATTCAGCTCTGAAGGTTCCTAAAAGCTGTTTGAGATGCTTCTGTGATTAATTTTTCAATTCTGCTCTCACCCTTTGTAAGGTACTTATCCAGGAGAACCACAGCATACACATCTTAAACTAATCCTGTCTCTGTCTTGTTGGAGATTTTCAGCCACCACCTCCATTTCCTCCTCAATTGTGTGATGCATTTCATCAAGTGATATTGCTTGACCTTCCTCTTTCTGATTTCTTTATTGCGGTTGGATGTAAATTGATGCTTGTGGTGTGTGAGAACGTTTGATGGATGCTCGTCTGGGAAGCCAGCTGTTGATTGTGATGTTCGGAAGGTCAGAATCTTGGAATGGCAACAGAAAAGAAACAGGTATCAGCATGGGATCAGACAGATGGAAAATGGTTCTGTATATAATTTGAGGCCAATATAGCATCATATTGTTGCAGATAATACAGCAAGTGACTGAGTAAAGAAACTTGAAGCACAGCAAGAAATAGTTGAAGCAAATGTTTATCTTGCTTGTGAGGATGGCATGAAGTCCCCAAACTCTCATGTGCCCACAATGCTTTTGGCCTCACTTTGAACAACTTGCAGTGCAATTCTGTGGTTAAAAGTCTGGTTGAAGATTTGTAGCTCGGGTGTCCGTTGTGGTGGTTCTGTTCGCCGAGCTGGAAGTTTTTGCTGCAAACATTTCGTTCCCTGGCTAGGGAACATCATCAGTGCTATTGGAGCCTCCTGTGAAGCGCTGCTTTGATGTTTCTTCCGGTATTTATAGTGGTTTGTTCTTGCCGCTTCCGGGTGTCAGTTTCAGCTGTAGTAGTTTGTATGTGGGGTCCAGGTCGATGTGTCTGTTGATCTACAAAATACCATGCAAGGACTGCACAAAACACTATATAGGACAAACAGGAAGACAGCTAACAATCCGCATCCATGAACATCAGCTAGCCACAAAACGACACGACCAGCTATCCCTAGTAGCCATACACTCAGACAACCAGGAACATGAATTTGACTGGGAAAACACTACCATCATAGGACAAGCCAGACAGAGAACAGCCAGGGAATTCTTAGAGGCATGGCATTCATCCACAAACTCCATTAACAGACACATAGACCTGGACCCCATATACAAACCACTACAGCTGAAACTGACACCCGGAAACGGCAAGAACATCCATCAACAGACACATCGACCTGGACCCCACATACAAACTACTACAGCTGAAACTGACACCCGGAAGCGGCAAGAACAAACCACTATAAATTCTGTGGTGCCTAAAACAATACAGAATTGCACCAGAGATACAGACTGTCTCTCAATGGTTACAGACATTCTTTATCTTTCAAAATAGACATAATTTTATTGATGCATTCTTTCATGAATGTTATTGCCCAACCCCTGTTCCAACTTTCATGACTTTTAAGATGACAATTGAACTTGTTAGCAGAACATGCAGAAGTTAGGTGAAAGATATTCCATGATATTCCAAACAAAGAAACAGATGCATACTAGTTAGAAGATGTACAATGTGACAGGCAGATTCTGTTGACGCTTTGTCTATTCTCCAGTATTTGGGGAAATCAGCGCTTGTTTCATGCATACTATCGTCACTCCTGTTGATGTGTAAGGATACTGTGACCCTTGATGATACCATAGAGCTACACATCACTGAATGTAAATAGCAATGTGAACAGGGTTAGAATATACTACACCAGACCAGGCTGCAACATGGATATAAAGAACATGAAAGCGTGAAGTTGATATATTTAGTTTAGTTGTGGACTAATCAAAGTCAGAGCCCGGTATATCTATGATTACTACATATAGCAGCAATTAGTACTGATGCATAATAAAGAATGTTAAGTTGAATTCTTAGTTTGAAGACAGTTCTTGACTTCAACCTCCTCTCGACTAATCTGAAAAGAATCTCAACTCAACAAAGCTCATAATAAAAGACCTATCATCCAATCTAGTCAACCATGTTGATTCAACTTTGGGCCAGATATCATACTCAACTGCTCCCACAACTCATGGGAAATGCTTGTTGTTTGGCTCCAAGTGACTTAAAATTGGAGATCTCCCTCAATAAGCACCTACAATGTTGTGGGATTGAGTGGGATTGTTTTTGCGTATGTCTTTGGCATTTATCAGGCAGAAAAAGAGCTACAGAACAGGGAGCTGTTGGCCATTAAGAGCTGCTCCATTCTCTATCCCCAACACCACTTAACTTACACTGCCTCCAATGAATATAGAAAGCATAACAAAATCATGTTAATTAACCAATAACATCAAGTCTTCCACCAAAGCACATGCTGCAAACAAGGAAAAGTATACACTTGGTTCCTTGAATTATATTGTGGCACAGATGCAAAGCCTCCTTCCCTTTGCACTGTTGAAGGTGTTAACCACTCCTTCTAGATGAATCAGCAATTTGCTCTTACATTCTTCAATTTCATATACTATCTTTGTGATGCACAATGTCATTTCCTCCACATTGGTGAGATCAAACACAAATCAGGGATTTAAGGTTAGAGTGGTGCTGGAAAAGCACAGCAGGTCAATCAGCATCCGAGGAACAGAAAAATCAATGTTTCAGGCAAAAGCACTTCATCAGGATGCCTTCGTTCCTGATGAAGGACTTCTGCCCAAAACGTCGATTTTCCTGCTCCTCAGATGCTGCCTGACCTGCTGTGCCTTTCTAGCACCACTCTAATTTTGACTCTAATCTCCAGCATGTGCAGTACCCACCTTCGCCTGCAGATCAGGGATTGTTGAACAATTCCATTCAAGCTGCAACGTGACACAGTTTCTAGTCCCTTAACATTTTAGCCTCTTTGTCATATTCACAAGCGGAGTTCTCTAGCCTCAGTTTGCTCCATGATTCTAATGAACCTCCAAGGAAACATGAGGAACAGCACCTCATCTTTCATTAGGCACTTTGCTGCCTTTCAAGTTGAGCACTGAATTATGGAGTCATAGAACGTTTTTTGTCATTTATATAAATGATTTGGATGTGAATTAGGGAGTATGGTTCGCAAGTTTGCAGATGACACCAAAGATGTTGTTAAACTTGACAATGTTTCTGTGTTGTATGACCATATGAGTTCAACAATTTTAGATCATAACAACTGTTCCCATTTACCTGCAACAGCAGGTCCTGATGATGTTTCTAGAGTTGCAAATCTTATACAGACTAGAAGCAGAAGTAGGGCATTCAGCCCCTTGAACTTGCTTCACCATTCAATAAGATCATGGCTGATCTGTTCATGTTTTGAATACCGATAATCTTTGATTTATTACCTAATAAGAATCTGTGTCTTGAAAATACTCAATTACTCCTCTTCTACCATCTTCGGAGGGAATCATTAACTCTATTCCCCTTTCTCCTCACATGCGAATCAAGAAACTGTATGTTTCCAGCTAATACTGCAAATTTCCAGAATCTGGAACATTTTGCCACTGTTGGGCATTGATTTCCCAACATCTTGGCCTTTTGACCAACCACGATCCCCCCAATACACAAAGTTATTTTCAGTACTATCTGTGGAAAATTTGACATGTGTAAATTGGCGGCTATGTTTGTGATACAACAGTGACTGCATTTTAAGTAATTGAGTGGGTGTTATGTGTTTGTTAAGGATGCTGTATTTTTGTTTATTTTATTCAGTTAAAACACTTGAAAATGTATCAATTAAATTAGCTGAATATTGCTGTTGCAAGTTTAACAAAGACTTGACTGATGGCACCCTTACACACTCGGGAGCAAATGAAAGTCATTCACTTCCTTACTCAACATAGATACTATTTCTTAACTACCGTGCTACCTAAATATGTAACTATAGAGTCAGGATTCAAATAGATGCTAAAATTATAACCATATTGGTCTTAGGTTATGATCTATGCATGCCCATAATTTCAAAATTTTGTGCTTAGCTTTAGTGGAATACTAACTGATCAGTAATTTATCATCACCTTGTAAAATAAAATTTGTGACTTAATCATAGAATCCCTACAGTGTGGAAACAGGCCATTCTCCCAATCAAGTCCACACCAACCCTCTGAACAGCATCCCACCCAGACCAACCTCCCCTATCCTATGACCCCACATTTCCCAAGGTTAATCCTTCTAGCCAGCACATCACTGGACACTGTGGGCAATTTAGCATGGCCAATCCACCTAATCTGCACATCTTCAGACAGTGGGAGAAAACCAGAGCACCCAGTGGAAACCCATGCAGGGAACGCGCAAACGCCACACAGACAGTCAGTGGAATTGAAGCCAGGTCCCTGGCACTAAAACGTAGCAATGCTGACCACTGAGCCACCAGGCCACCCCTAATTGATTAAACAAACAATTAGATTTCTTTTTTCAGGCAAACACAAATGATCTCAAAACACTATTTCAAAAAAAACAAGGGAAGTGCCTCTGTTTTCCTGATAATACTTGACACTCGGCCAGTAACTAAAACAAATAATCTCATCCTGCTCTGCATGGGTTGGTTACTGTATTTCCAATTCCAGAACAACATTTGCACTTTAAAAAAGTAATTGATAGAAGGGTGAAACACTTTGGGTCGTGCAAGGCATATAAATACAATCTTTCCTTTTTCTACAGTGTGAAACTCCCTGGAGTTCCTCAAACTTTGCGGCAGTTTAATCAGAGGAATGACAGACATCCCTCAAAAAACAGATCAGTATGACACCCCCTTTGGCTTTCAGTCCTAAAGATTTGCTGAATGTATTTAATACCTACAAATATTGACATCATTCAATTCATATTTAACAGATATCCCCGCGTCACTGTGATCAAAAAGTGTATTTTGGGATTTGGATTTGAAGCATATGGATTTTAGTTTGTTTAAAAAATTACCTTCTCAAAACTTTCATAAAGCCATTTGAGCCGTAAACCAATCATACGATTGCCACTGAGTGTCTGGGAGAATCCCTATACTATTAGTAGATAAAATCTTAATTCTGCTGGGTTTATGATAAGCAAATTAAACACATTTAAGGCAATTTGTTTAATTCTGAAGATTTAGGTCTCAGTTTAGAAGAAGCCAGAATTCTTTTATCAGTCTAGTCAGTTCAAGGAAACCTGTCACTCCAACTGAAATATTTTCACGTAGTTTCAGAACCAAAGTTATGAACCTGAGTTTGTATAGCAATCTTCAAGTTGTTAGAATGGTGGAAGTTGGCCATCAGAATTGTGAATGATTCATGTTATCAGACTCAGAAAGAAATCATTAAAATAGTTTTATCACTCCAAGGGGAAGAAACTGCAAAGTTTCAGTTTAACAAAGATTAAATAAAGCTGAGACAGGAATTACATTTCGTCAGTGATGGATAATGTTGAGAAACAGACTGAAACTTTGTTTTAATATTTATGTTAAGATTCATTAAACTTTCTTCTATATATAGCTTGGTTTGTAACTTGCATCAGATGTTCGGTTGTTAAAGAACATCTGCAACCTCGTGTGAACATGTTCCAATGACTAAGTACCATGGTAACCAAAGGCAACAATTAAACATATGACCTGTCAAGTCAGGTTTCGCTCTGGGATCTGATTTGCTCAGTATTAGCTGAGATCATAGCAATCATAGCATCAAAACATGACTGAGGCACCACACCTTTAAAGGACAAGAATTGCTGAACTCAAGGCTTTGCAGACAGATCAAATATAAATAGGTGAATGGTGGTTTGAATGAGACAGTAACCACTGGAAAGAAAAAGAGCAATTATATCAGTCCATACTTTCATGTTCTTATCCATAAATCAGTCAATATTGTAAAAATGCAATGTGATCTGTCACAAAAAAACTACATCTTTTCAACCCAGAGACAAATAGAAATGCAAAGGTGATGCTGAAAATGTGGCATCCAGACCAAAAAAAAAACTGAGCAAGTTCAAAGAGTTAGAAAATGGGGAAGGATGTAAAAATAAATGGGAGATAAGCAAAGATAATTGCAGGAAGTAAAACATATAATTCCTTACATTTGTGAAAAATGGCAGAAATAGTTAGCTTAATTACTTAATTTAGAATTATTAATTAATATATATTCCATCAATGCACTCTCTGATGTTTGGTATCATGTTATTGTATAATAGTGGAAATTAGAGATTAATATGCTTTGGAGTTCTTCTGGTCATGGCAGTATCTGGATATATTAAAATGCAAATCCGTCTGAAGTAGTTCTACAAGCTATGAAACACAAAACACCCACAAAATAAAAATATTGAATTAGTCTAATGTCCACATACGAATTTAACTACAAAGTCAGATTTAAAGAAAACTTAAGGAAAGTTATTGAACACCCTTCCAACTGAAAGCAGTAATGTAAGAACTGACATTATACAAACATATAATAGAAGTCTCTCACGCAATCTGCTAGCTGTTCCAGAAAAAGATTACTTCAGGGTTCTAAGGCTTCTCATCATATTCAACAGTAATATGAAAAAGAACAGCAATGATAACAACAATTTTACATGATTTGGAGGTGTCGGTGTTGGACTAGGATGTGCAAAGTTAAAAATCAACCACGTGATGGAGGAGCAGCGCTCTGAAAGGTAGTACTTCCAAATAAACCTGTTGGACGATAACCTAGTGTTGTGTGATTTTTAACATATTTATAAACAGCAGTGAGAAAAGCAACAGAAAAAGCAAGAGCAACGGAAATAAAAAAAAGAGTACTCACAATCAAAGCTACAACAGTAATGCCAACAGCAACAAAGTAGGATCAAATTAACAGCAATGTTGAATTGTGACAAGTCCAATAATGGTGAGAACAGCAAAAGCAAATAAATAGCAATAAAATGTTCCAGTAAGAAATATTAAAGATAACAAACATCTTTAAAACATCCACAACCATATAAAATCCAATAGCAAAAGTACCAAAACCTCCATAAATAGAATTCAGATAAACAGGGTCATATTGAGCAACATTTATACTAACAAATTCAATTCATTTAAGGGTCTGATCAGGTGTACCCTAGAACTCTGTGGGAATCTAGGGAAGTGATTGCTGGAGCTATTGCTGAGATATTCGGTCGTCACAGGTGAGGGGCCAGAAGACTGGAGGTTGGCCAACGTGATGACACTGTTTAAGAATGGTGGTAAGAACAAGGCAGGGAACTATAGACCAGGTGAGCCTGACTTCGGTGGTGGGCAAGTTGTTGGAGGGAATCCTGAGGACAGGATGTACATGTATTTGGAAAAGCAAGGACTGATTAGGGATAGTCAACATGGCTTTGTGTGTGGGAAATCATGTCTCATAAACTTGATTGAGTTTTTTGAAGAAGTAACAAAGAGAATTGATGAGGGCAGAGTGGTAGACATGATCTATATGGACTTCAGTAAGGCGTTTGACAAGGTTCCCCATCGGAGACTGGTTAGCAAGGTTGGGGCTCACGGAATACAGGGAGAACTGGCCATTTGCACACAGAACTGGCTCAAAGTTAGAAGACAGAGGGTGGTGGTGGAGGGTTGTTTTTCAGACTGGAGGCCTGTGACCAGTGGAGTGCCATAAGGATCGGTGCTCTGTCCACTACTTTTTGTCATTTACATAAATGATTTGGATGTGAGCATAACAGGTACAGTTAGTAAGTTTGCAGATGACACCAAAATTGGAGGTGTAGTGGACAACGAAGAGGGTTACCTCAGATTACAATGAGATCTTGATCAGATGGGCCAATGGGCTGAGATGTAGCAGATGGAGTTAAAGTTAGATAAAGGTGAGGTGCTGCATTTTGTGAAATTAAAGCTTATCAGGACTTATACAATTAACGCTAAGGTCCTGGGGAGTGTTGCTGAAGTAAAGAGACCTTGGAATGCAGGTTCATAGCTCCTTGAAAGTGGAGTCACAGGTAGATTGGATAGTGAAGAATGCGGTAAGCTTTCCTTTATCGGTCAGAGCATTGAGTATAAGAGTTGCGGCTGTACAGGACATTGGTTATACCACTTTTGGAATATTATGTGCAATTCGGGTCTCCTTCCTATCGGAAAGATGTTGTGAAACTTGAAGGGGTTCAGAAAAGATTTACAAGGATGTTGCCAGGATTGGAGGATTTAAGCTATAGGGAGAGGTTGAATAAGCTAGGGCTGTTTTCCCTGGAGCGTCAGAGGCTGAGTGGTGACCTTATGGAGGCTTATAAAATCATGAGGGGCATGGACAAGATAAAAAGACAAAGTCTTTTCCCTGGGGGAGTCCAGTGCTAGAGGGCATAGGTTTAGGGTGAGAGGGGAATGATATAAAAGGGACCTAAGGGGCAACATTTTCATGCAGAGGGTGGTACGTGTATTGAATTAGCTGCCAGAGGAAATGGTGGAGGCTGGGTACAATTGCAACATTTAAAAGGCATCTGGATGGGTATATGAATAGGAAGGGTTTGGAGGGATATGAGGCAGGTGCAGGTAGGTAGGACTAGATTGGGTTGGGCTATCTGGTCGGCATGGACGGGTTGGACCGATAGGTCTGTTTCCATCTTGTTCATCTCTATGACTCTATTACTCTATGTAGCACTTCCATAACAGAAAAGTTGACAAAGAGGTAGCCATGATGTGAAAGTGCTTTGAAATAAACCTATTTGACTCTAACCTGATGTCATGTAATTTTTTACTTTAAAGAGGTAGGGCATAGATTGCTCTCAGAAGGAGATAGATGAAGTTGCAGAAGATTGTATCAACAGGAATATACAACAAGTTGAAATCACAAGAAGACAGCATTTGTGAGTTGCACCAACCAAGGCTGCAGAGATAGCATTTGGCAAAGCTATAGAGAGCAAAAGGAGGTGATACTATACAGGAAGAAATAGGTAATCTTTGTAATTGAGAAAATATGTAGACAGAAGCACAGTTTAGGATTGAATAGAATATTAAGTTGGCAAACTGCCTCATTCAGTGGAGTGTGATGGAAATTGTGGCAACAGATAGAGTTTGTTTCAAAGCCTAAAGACAAGATTTCCATCAGTTTAAAATTCAACTGAAAACATCTTTAGCCAACCAAGTTGTAGGTGGACAGTTGCTGTTTGGTTTTGAGATGTGGGCGTCATTGGTGCAACCATTAATTATTATCCATCATTAGTTTGACAGCATGACAGTGACAGATGTGAGAAAAATGGTGAAGGAGAATTCGATATTATTGGTAGAAATAACATCAGCAACAATAAGAGAAGCACCAACAGATCACAACAATACCAGCAGGACCAATAGCAGCGATGACTGGGAATGAAATAGCAAAGTTAACACTACCAATAATAGTAACAACAGCAAAATGAACAACAACAATGATGGCCACAGCATCATAGGCACCACAAGCAACAACAGAAGCTGTCGCAACAGCAGCCATACAACTGGCATCATACAACAGCATCATCATCATAGGCAACTACAACAATAGCAAGAATGTCAACCAGCACTAAGAACAGTAGTACATTTTGTTTGTGCTCTTCTGTAAAGAGCATGTCACTGAGTGATTAAAAGCACGAAAACGTGGACAAAAAAACAGGGGAACAAGTAACCTTTTTTATGCTGGAGTTGAAGAAGGCTAAAAGTACTGTTGGAAGGTGGAGTCAGTGGTATAATTTTCCACTGCACAACACCCTATTGTAACTTGATTTGGAGGTGCCAGTGTTGGACTGGAGTGGACAAAGTTAAAAATCACACAACACCAGGTTATAGTTCAACAGGTTTATTTGGAAGCTCTAGCTTTCGGAGCACTACTCCTTCATAGGTGGTTGTGGAGTGTAAGAACGTGCGACATCGAATTTATAGCAAATGTTTACAGTGTGATGCAACTTAAATGATATATTGAAAAAGATGATATATTGAAAATGATATATTGTTAAGACTCTCATCTTTCAGAATGACCTTGTTGGTTTCAATTCTTTCATATGTTAATCCCAGAACTTTTTAAAAAGTTACATTGTATTCCATAACCACCTGATGAAATAGCACTGCTCCAAATAAACCTATTGAACTAGAACCTGGTGTTGTGTGATTTTTAACTATGGTAACTTGAATTGAATGGAAGTCCCTTTACATTTGGTGTGAATTTGAATGAAACATTGGTATGTATGGAAAACTTCTGCCCATTGAAACACTTTTATTTAAATGCAAATTTGTTGGCGTAACGTTGGAACACCTCGCACATTTGCGATTTTGTTTGGTAACTAATAAGGGAATTGTTAAAGGTTATAGGAATTAGAGGTTGCAACTAGGACTTTCGGGCATTAAGAGGGCTCAGGTCTGTAGCAATGCACAAATTCTCTCCTACAATCTAGTGCATACACCCACCATCAAGCATCTGCATTCACACAGGTGAAAACCAGGTCATGCTAACATGCGAAACATGAAAATTCATCAGAGATCAACCACACTCTAATCAGGCTCTTTGGAAATACATGTCATTCAATGGACAATAGGATGACAAAGCTTCATCAGTGCCTTTGAAGCAAGTACGACGAAGAGATTTTCAGTAGGCATTCTGGAGACAGTTACAATGACTGAAACTGTTAGTGCAGTGCAGGAAATAGCGAGTGTTCAGTGTGAATGGAATGGAAAAGATAACTCAACTAACAGAAAGCTTCCTGATCAGATCTAGAACCGTTCCGTATCTCCTGTCCTTCGTGGAGAAGTTTATGAAGAAAAACACCTTTGACCACAAGTCCGTCAAGAAGTGGTCAGCACGTAGTGTTCTTGAGACCCTTCGGGAAAAGGAGAGGGGGAATCCTATCGAGCGGTTCCCTGAGCAGACTGTCAAAGCCATTTGGCAGATTGCCTTATCGCCAGAACTTTCCAACAAGCACCAAGACATGGCTTGGCTGGTGGTGAGAAGGGCTCTGCCTGTGAGATCCTTTATGCACTCCCGGACTCTCAGCCGCACCGCACGCTGCCTTCGAAGTGGCTGCGGGGGGGACGGGACTGTCACACACCTCCTTCTGGAATGTGCCTACGCAGAAGAAGTCTGGAGAGGAATGCAGTGGTGTTTGTTGAGGTTCGTCCCGAGCAGTGCTGTGACGCGGGACTCCGTGCTCTACGGCCTGTTCCCCGGGACGCACACCGAGACAAACATTAACTGTGCCTGGAGGATCATCAACTCAGTGAAGGACGCTCTCTGGGTGGTCCGAAACCTGTTGATCTTCCAGCTGAAAGAGTTGACCCCGACTGAGTGTTGCAGACTGGCACATTCCAAGGTCCAGGACTACGTGTTGAGAGATGCGCTGAGGCTTGGGGCAACTGCCGCCAAGGCGCGGTGAGGAAAGACCACCGTGTAATATCTGCCTGCCTAACGAAGAACAGGGGGCCCGCGCAGTCATTTGGGCTCTGCTGACACTTCAGCTAAAAATGTAATCATACAGACCTGTAAATAGGAACGATTACTCTGTTTCGGTATGCAAGGAAATGGAATATTGACATATGTATGGCATGTCCAACTGTACAGACCATCAAATTATTTTATGAATAAAGTATATTTTTGAAATAAAAATAATCTAAAACCATTCCATATCACCTGTCCTTCATGGAGAAGTTTATGAAGAAAAACACCTTTGACCACAAGTCCATCAGGAAGTGGTCAGCACATAGTGTCCTCGAGACCCTTCGGGAAAAGGAGAGGGCGGATCCTATCGAGCGGTTCCCTGAGCAGACTGTCAAAGCCATTTGGCAGAATGCCTCATTGCCAGAACTTTCCAACAAGCACCAAGACATGGCTTGGCTGGTGGTGAGAAGGGTTCTGCCTGTGAGATCCTTTATGCACGCCCAGACTCTCAGCCACACCGCACGCTGCCCTCGAAGCGTGGGGGGATGAGACTGTCACATGCAGAAGAAGTCTGGAGAGGAATGCAGTGGTGTTTGTCGAGGTTCGTCCCGAGCAGCGCCGTGACGTGGGACTCCGTGCTCTACAGTCTGTTCCCCGGGACGCACACCGAGACGAACATCAACTGTGCCTGGAGGATCATCAACTCGGTAAAGGACGCTCTTTGGGCGGTCCGAAACCTGTTGATCTTCCAGCTGAAGGAGTTGACCCCGACTGAGTGTTGCAGACTGGCACATTCCAAGGTCCAGGACTACGTGTTGAGGGGAAAGACCACCGTGTAACATCTGCCCGCCTAAGAAGAACAGGGGGCCCATGCAGTCATTTGGGTTCTGCTGACGCCTCAGCTAAATATATGGACATATGATTAATAAACATAAAGACCTGTATATAAAAATGATAAATTCTGATCTCTGTATGTAAATGTTTACGCATGCATGGCATGACCAACTGTACAGACCATCAAATTATTTTATGAATAAAGTATATTTTTGAAATTAAAAAAAATCTAGAATCAGGCACAGCTGCCCACTCTCTCCCACCTTGTCTGCATATTGAATAGAGCTTTTTGCTGAGTCCATCAGCAAGGATATGAGCCTGAGAGGGGTGAGGAGGACAAACCTTCACCGTGCATGGATGATGTCCCCATCTTCTGCTCAGATCTACTGTCAATGCGCAGACTCATGAGCATCTACAACCAGTTCCAATTGGCCTCAGGAGTGAAGGTAAATCGAGGCAAGAGTAAGGCCAAGTTCTTTGGGAACTGGGCTGACCAATCTGTTTTCCCCTTCAGTGTCAGCACAGATTACCTGAAGGTCACTGGGAATATGATTTGGAGGAGAAGGGTGTGCATAAAATTTTGGGATGAGCATATCACCAAGGTGAGGCAGAAACCAGGCCCACTGCCTCTCCATTGCAGGCTAAAAATCTGGTTATCAGGTGTGAGATATTCTCAGTGTTGCTGTAAACGGCACTGGTCCGGCCAATTCTGCAAGCCTGTGCCACTTCACTGCAGTCACCCAAGCCGTTTTTCCATTTCATTCGGAGGTCAAAGATGGGCTGTGGCTGCAGGGACACCATGTAAAAAACTCTGGAAGGATGTACCCAATGCCAGCCTCATCCTGCCAATGCAGCCATTGTGTGTGACTGCATCAAGCTGTGTAGATCCTTGGTGCAAAAACACCAAATGTCACCACATACTGAGGTTCTACCTGTTCCCAGTGTTAAGAAGAGTGGATCTGGTATTGTGCCAATGAATGTTCCATAGTTGGACTGTTCCATTTCAACTGGAAAAGTCTGCAAAAAGCATCACCTTTTACCACTTATAAATAGTTTAAGAATAAAGTATATTTTTGAAATAATAACGAAGATTGTGTGTGCCTGACAAAAAATGCACATTGTGAATGCTACGAGTATTGAAATTAGATTGAAGCACCTCAGGGTGGAATATTTTGTTCTGTGTAAAGTTTATTTTTACTGCATTTTCTGTTATTATCAATTTCAAATGTTTTGCCCTCAAGCTGTATATCTGATGTGGAATGTATATTGAAAGTGTTAAGGCAATTATTTGAGGTACCTAAAAGTAGAGTGAGTTGTTATGAACTTAGGTTGAATTTTATTACAAATTCTGTAATATTCAAGTCAAGCGTTTAGCTATGTATTTTTACAAATTTAAAAATTCAGTATATTTTGGAGCCACACTGATTCGGTGGCAATTCTTACTGCTATTAGATTGCTGAATGGACCTCTCTAATTTCAAATCTAATGTTGATCTTGCTTTTGTGCACTTCTTGTGCAGCTGTAACCCTGTATGTCTCGCTCTGTCTAAACACTCCATGATTTATATAACCTCGCAGGTTATGACCCGCCTGTGCTTCTAGCAAAACAAAACTTTTCACTCTACTCAGGTACATGTGACAACAATAAATCAAATCAAATCAGATCTTTGAAAATGGGAAAAGTGATCATGAAGTCAATTAGGTTAAACAAAGGGTGGCAATGTTGCTCAAAAAGGATATACGGTTTCATGAAAGAGAGCACGGAATGCCATGACAGTATCAATTGGCTGTATTTTGTGAAGGGTGTTGATGGAGCAGCTATGCAGTATAACACAAAAAAAAATGCTAAGGACTGATTAATAATTCAAACAATGATGAAAAACTGGTCATAAGTAAATGGACAATGTTCTCAAGGTACAAAGAAATGATTTAGGAAATCCTCCTGTTGAAGTGTAGGAGAGGCATTGTGGCACTGATCCAGAACATTAAGGTTCTTCATGTTCTCTCTTAAGCCTTAAGGAGAACTTGTGGTAGGGTGGAGTCTAAACCAGCAGACATGGTGCTGCTGACTTTAGCATATTGACCAAGACTGAGTGTCAAATAGGGAGAAAACATAGTCACAACCTTGGGGTTAGTGGTGCAGGAAAACAGATAAAAAAAGGGACAGGTTTTGGAAGACAGCTGACACAGCAAAATTAAATGTTTGGCCATGAACAAGTGACAGTCATAGGGTCCTGATGACCATGATACATTGACTTCAAACACAAAAAGGATGTATCTATTATAAGAAAATGTTCCATAGTTTTAATACATGTAGTCAGTTGACAAGGTCAGACTCAAACCAATCACTTAGAATAAATTACTTGGTCAAAAACCCAGCAAAAGAACTTCAGAATTACTGAATAGTTTGCTTGCGTACCAATTTTGTCAACCAAACAAAAGAGATCGGTGTCTAACTTTCAGTGAAGCAGGTGAACTTCCTTCAAAATGTTACCAGTTAGAGATGAAAAAATAAATAATTGTAGCTCCTGGAGGCTAATAAACAAAGTGATAGATGGATAATCACAATTACAGCAGCAGGATATTTCAAAACTACCCATTCCAAAAATGTAGTACTTGTGTAATTTCACACAATCTCCTGCATCTCAATGTATAACTGTTCAGTAAGTGCAGACAAAATAATGGAAATGAGTAGAGCAAAATGTTTCTGCCAATATTCCATCAACTCGGCAGTGGCTGGAAAATTGCATTGGAAGTGGCAGTGGACATTGGATGCATACCTCAAATACCGACAGACATATTTAAATCAGGTAATAGCAATGCACAGGCATCATGGGGGTGAAATTGGTCTAATCCACAAATCAACTTATAGTGAATAAACAGCTATAATCGCATTGACTTGGAAAGTATCGCCAAGATTTTTAATTTCAAACTAAGCAAATAAGACTCGGAAAGTAGTCTCTGATGTGAGTCTGAACTATTTCTCTGAAATTCAATAGAAAAAAGTAACTAGAAATTGGTTGACAATTCATTTCGTTCTGTTGGGTAGATCAACATCACCCACCACATATCATATTTTCCAACAGTATTTGCTACAACGTGCACCTAAGATAGGCTTTGGATACAGCAGCTGCTTTTATTAGTCACTTGCTTACCTAAATCTGGTGCCTTGGGAATAAAGAAATATCCTTAACGGCACACCCAGTTTTGCAGCAGGAAACTAAACAAATGCTAACCCTCTTACTGCCACATGTAAAGGGCCTCGGACACATGCTCTTGGCTCAAGCCACACTAATAGGGATGGTGTTGTATCTCTGTCAAATTGGAGGCTTAGGTGCATATTAGCACCTGTAACACAGACAGAACACAGTCAAATCTAAAGGTGGAACATCCTTGTAGAAAGGTGAATTGATCTTGATAACTGCCCGGGTTGCTACGCCAAATGAGACCTGAATACCCCATCTGAGATAGACAGATTGCTAATGCTCAGCCAGACCATGCGAGTGTATCACTAATAATTATTGGCATAACAGATGGATGAATAGATACTGGTATGTTCAGGAAATGGACCATGTAAAAGTAGACTGAAGGAATAGCAGAGGAATGGCATGATTGTTGATTAAAAAAAATTATCAAGATGGATCAGGAAAAAGATTTTGAGGTAATAGTATATATGAAGTAAATGTGTATGGATATCAAAAACCAACCAGAGGTGGGGATGAGTTTTGGAGCAAAGGAAGTAATTCTTCTGTTATCTGGATTATTGGTCAGAAAACCCTGGAGAATTGTATGCAGTTCTGAACTGAAATCACTAGAATATTACAAGAAGAAAATTAAGTTGGACCTTAACAATCCCGGGAACTAGCTGAACATTATAAAAGATTGCTGAATAAATGCTCTACTATGCTGTCCTCATAAAATTCACCCCCAGATCCTCAAAAACATTGGATGCCAGGAAAATGCCAGCTGTCCTTTGGAATTAGTACCACAGGACACAGAAGCCAGCATTTTTGCAGGGACATAACTCATTGAATGAGAAAAGGTTATTTTTCCTTTTGGGAGAAACTTGAACTAGGGACACAGCAAAAAAAAAGGGACCTCCCATTTTAGACAGAGATGAGAATTTTTGTTTCTTTTGGAGAGTAGTAAGTCTGTGCAATTCACTTTCCCAGAGACCAGGGAAGTAGGGTCACTTAGTATGTCTAAGGCTGAAAGATAAAAATCTTAACTCATAAAGAAGTCAAGGGATTTAGGAGGTAGATGGGAAAGTAGAATCCAGGCCACAATCAGATCAGCCATTGATCTTATTAATGACACAGCAAGTTCGAGGAGTTTAATAGCTGAATTGTGCTCCTTATTCACAAATATGTTGCATAATATCTCACCAATTATATGGGTGTCCACATGCAAACGTGTATGTTATGCAACAAAATACAAATCAGCCAGAGATCACAGATGAATCAATCTTAAAGTCAACTCATATACCTTGATCATCACATTCTTTTACTCTTCAACCTCAAGGCTGTATGAAGTGCCTGCAATGAGATCAGCTAGATGGGCCTCACAGATATGAGTTCCCTGATTGGGGCTGTTAATCTGGACCAAACAGGGAGCTGTGGCTGACAGACATAAACGGGAGTGTCAGAAGTTCTGCTCACTCTGAGAAAGCCAGTGTCAAGAGCTATGCATACCTAAATAAAGAACTTGGTGATGGGATGCTAGCCTCTGTGGAGTTATTTCACTGTATATGTTGATTTTTTTTCATGTCAGGCCAGTTATATCACCCCTTTTTCCGAGGCATTACTCAATCCCAATGTAGTTAAAACACCTTTAATGCACCATCTCTATCCTCAGGTTTTTGAAATTGATGATCTGTTTATCTTAAACAGACAGTGCATTTCAAAAGGTGCTTCGCAGTCAGAACAATGTGTTTTTTACTTTTTATAGCTTTTGTCTTCAAGTCTTTGGCTGAATATTATGTAGACCCTGTTCTGAAATTAAAAGTAATGGATTACACTGATGTTCTTGATCTTTACAATAAATTCAACTTCAGCTTTAGTCAGTATATTTTTAAATTAATGTACTTCTTTGGCTTTTCCAGTCTAAAGCAAGTTATTAAATCAGCAAAATCCACCTAACTGCAGTTCCTTGCTTGTATTTCATTTTCAGAATGAGTTTCTGCAAACCTAATAGAATGTTTTGCAATTCTTTTGAGTACCAGTCATAGCACTTTTTTAAAAAGGCTCTCCATGGGGTTACAAACAGTTTCATAAGACCATAAGACTGCAAGACATAGGAGTGGAAGTAAAGCCATTCAGCCCATCGAGTCCACTCCACCATTCAATGGTGGCTGATGGGCATTTCAAGTTCTATTTTGCAAATATATATTGTAAAATAATTTGCAATCATATGCTGAGGAAAGCAGAAAAATGCATGAGGGGACACTAAAGAAGATCGTTGCCCATTGCAACATCATGTGCTTCCCACCATGACAACTACAATCAACTGATATGCTAACATACAGATTTGCTTGACAGTTACAGCTGCCATTTGGGAAATAGGTTGGTACACAATCTCCTGTGGGGAGCATTTATTCACAGTGCACCATAGCATTCTACATATATTATATAAAACTTCTTATTCAAAAGAATCCATGTGCTTTCTTTGTTGTCACCTTGATGCCTTCAATTGTATGAACCATCAGTCCTAGCCATTAATCTCTGTTCTACCTCAGTGACAGGGCGTTCTAGGATTGTGAGCTAGAGCTTTTTTTGTTACTCATCCATTCATGGGATGAGGGTTTTGCTGGTTAGGTCAGCATTTATTGTTCATCTGTAATTATCCAGAGGCCAGTTAAGAGTCAACCATGTTGCTGTGGGTCTGGAGTCACATATAGGCCAGGCCAGGTAAGGATGAGCGATTTTCTTCCCTGAAGAATATCAATGAACCTGCTGGGTTTTCCCCCAAAATCAGCAATGGATTCATGGTCAGCATTAGGCTCTTAATCCAATTTTTTGTTATTACCAAATTCTACCATCTGCCATGGTAGGTTTCAAACTCAGCTCCCCAGAACATGACCTGGGTCTCTGGATTAACAGTCCAGTGATAATACCATGCCATTGCCTTTCTAATACTTAATTGAGGACATGAGGTAGCCATTGTTTCAGTGTATTTAAGGTGCTGCCAGCAGGATCCCTTGTGCTTTTGGTGGCTGTGTCTGATCCTTTCTGCTTTCTTCTACTTGTCATAGTCATGGCTATAACAACTCAGAAGGCAACCATTCAAAATACACTTGGTATGAATCGATATCAGGGGAAGTGTTTGGAAGTGAGGGAATTTCAGTGGCTCTACTTCTAAATGATAGCGTCATGGTCTGATCTACCAAACCACCAGATTCTGGATCTAGTGAGTTATTAATCAACCAGCAGGCTACATTATTTTAACTGGCAGCTCACGAAAACATAGTGCCCCAAGGCTCCTCAGCCAGTCATCTATTTCCCTTCCCTTCAGATAGAAACATGTTTCTTCACTATTTCCTCTTCAATTCTTCCGGTTCACTACTGATCTACCAGTTACTACACGAAAGTCTCACCCAGTTCACTACTACTACTGAACAGCCCAATATCCCAAAGCCCCAGCAGATGGTCTCTGGGCTAGCAGTTGCAAGAGAGACCTGATGGCTTTACTTTGATCCTTTGTTAGAAAAGACTCTGTTCAGAGACTACAACTGCAACATTTAAAAGGCATTTGGATGGGTATAGAAATAGGAAGGGTTGAGGAATATGGGCCGGGTGCTGGCAAGTGGGACTAGACTGTTTTGGGATATCTGGTCGGCATGGACAGGTTGGACCGAAGGGTCTATTTCCATGCTGCACATCTCTATGACTCTATGACTCTATGACTCTCTGTGTAATTGTACACATTCATTATGGTATCTCAGATGTGAACAGATACAGTAAATAGAGGAACTGTAAAGGCTGTTATGGATCTTTCAGCCAAATTGAGGAAGGTGCTCATCATAGATTGGACTTATAGGGTAGAAATGCAAAAGATGCCTTTTTCACTGGTTAGCAATTCAGGTTGCTAGGATAACAATTTTTACCCTGGCTAACAATTTTCCTGGTACTGGATAACTGGGTATGTGGTTACTGGAAGTACAGTTTTGCCCACTTCCATCGTGCCATACTCTTGTGAATAAACATCCTTACTGCATGAAACAGCCATTATCATCTTGGGCAAATTTCAGACGTATGTGAGTATACGTCAGACTTCAGCACCAAATGATATGTGATGCAGGATCTCTTTGCAAATTAAATGCCAATTAGATACTTGGCTGGGCAGCAGTAGACCACCTCTAGGAGTAAGGAACTTGCTGGCAGAGGTCAGCCTACCAACAGCTGTGAGCCAATCAGGGCCTGACAGCTCTTTGTTGCTTAGCAGCACCATCAGGGAGGGGCTGACTGCTGCCCATGATTCACAGTCTCCCCCACTCCATCCATCCCAAACCCAGGATCACTGAGAGACCCAGGTCAAGATGGAAGATGGTGAGAGCGGGAAGTCACAATGTGGGTGTTGTGAAAGGAAAAATGCCAAACCACCCTTCCCAATGCTGTGTCCTTCGATCAGGCATTGAATGACTTCGAACAAGAGACCCCTCAACCCCCTAGAAACACACTAGAATACGTTTCTCATATGGCACGTTCCCCATCTGCTGCCAGGTGAATTCCAGTGGCAGAGGTAAGGAACCCCTAGTTGGGTACTAATTGTCTCGATTAAGTGCTCAATTGGCAACAGGGCAGAGAGGCTGCCCCAAAGCTTTCTCTCCACAGACCTAATCAAAGCAATGACAGGAAATAGTAAGATGCCCAACCACCATCCTCCCAACTCAGTTGAATGAGCTGACTACCGAACATGCCAGGGTGGAAGGTGTTTTCACCCTCTGTAAACCTCTTTCAAATTGTAGCTGCCAGAAAATAGCTGCTTTTGTTAATCCATCTAACTGCTGCGAGAGTGCCAGATTTGTCTTCTCTTTTTCTTTTTTTTAATTTCCACATTCTGAAAAATCAATAATGAAATATTATTAAATATTTCTTCTGTTACAGCTGAAAATGATTTCAATTTTTTGAAGCGTTGATGTGTCACGCGTTGTGATCACAAACATTGGAGTACATTCAATGTCACCTTAAAGTTTTCCTTCATTTACTGCTTTTCAAAAAGACCAGTGCAAGTTCTCTGGCAGGATATTCCCATTCCCATTCATACTTATTTTTCAGAACAAGAAACACATTTATTGTTTTTGTTCACATAATATAATTCTACTTATTTTTTTCCTGACAGGAAGCAAATTAAAATATTTGTTATTTTGCTGTACTTAAGGAACAGAATGTGCCCTGAAGTTATTATTCTATTCTACTAAAGCCTTCAGATAGCAGAATATCACAGTCTTCAGGACAATTTGATAAACGAGAAAATGTATCCTACATTGGCAAGATATTCTAACATATCGGAAATGCAGTGACTGCAATTGATTATAGGATCACAAGTTTTGTTTGGAAGTTCATGAAAGGAAGTTGGTTAATAATGTGGGGCTACACCTCAAAGTTTTTGTGCTAATGTGATCCTTTTCTTCCAATATCAATCCAATTGTTTATTGTCCTAGAGCAAAATCAGGAACTGCAAACAAATTACAATTTTTCAAAAACAGGGTAAATACTTTGACAGGAGAATTTTTCTAGGCCACTTTCATCTGCTTACATTATCCACTGCACCTGTGCAGTAACAGAAACAGTTGGAAGAATTCCGAAGAAAAAGTCTGGGCTTGTATTGAGAAATATTGACCTCCTTTCCTCATCTCTCTTACCTAGTAGTTATTGGTGCCAAAAAAAACTTCGCATAATCATGTGGTATTCTAATGTTAAAGTTAACATTATTCTACTTTCATATTAAAGAAAACTTCCACTTAAGTAAAGAGCAAAGGACAGGGTTAAGCTTTCACCTGCTAATATCACTAAGAGTACATTTTCATATGGTTTCAGGCAATTAATCTTAATAAAACTTCAAGTTAGTTTGCTACTTAAAATTGAAATTATCCAGAATTGTTTTGACTGCATTACTTTCATCTCCAAATCACTCCTCCACCAGCATCAAGGAATCAAGGAGCAGACACTAAACTTTTTAATGCAGCATAATTCACTCTTACTGCTCAGAGTCTCTTCCATAGACAGTTACAGTACCTACTCCAGCAAGAATGCACCTTCCTTAAAGGATACAGACTGGCTTTCAGACATGCAGGCTAACTTTAGGAAGTACATGCCTCATGTGAAATTTGGACCTCCTACTGAGGCAATCAACTACTCTGCAACATGTTTAAGATGCAAAAATCATGCATCATGGAGATTGAAGTTGCTTTCATCAGAAGGAGAGGTAATGTGTTAATGATGCATCATGCTTCCTGCATCTTTTTTTCGGGGGCTGTCCAATGTAACCCCATTTTTAATGGGAGACTGGGTATCACACCCACATCCACTACTACTTTTTGTAAATGAATGTTCTATTAGAGCATTTTATCATCCTTTCATTTGGTACTGTTAACGGAAACATTAATATTAGGAAATCTGAACTATTATCTTTCATCTTCAACTGTCTGCTCTTCTTGCACTGCTGAAGTCCTGATCCAACCTTTTACTACATCAGGATCATGAACAATGTCCTTACTGGTCACCCTCTTTTCACCTTCCACAAACTAGAGTGGCACAATATGATACCTCACATATTAACTAATGCCAACAACTGCATCATTTTTGTCCTTGCAAGACTTCACTGACTCCCTGTATCCATTTAAATCAACTCTAAATTCTCATCTTCACCTTCCAAGTGCCTCAATGGCCTCTCCTCAGGATACATCGCTTCAGCCAGGGTTGGAGGATCTGAGCTACAGTGAGAGGCTGAACAGGCTGGGGCTGTTTTCCCTGGAGCGTCGGAGACTGAGGGGTGACCTTATAGAGGTTTACAAAATTATGAGGGGCATGGATAGGATAAATAGGCAAAGTCTTTTCCCTGGGGTGGGGGAGTCCAGAACTAGACGGCATAGGTTTAGGGTGAGAGGGGAAAGATATAAAAGAAACCTAAGGGGCAACTTTTTCACGCAGAGGGTGGTACGTGTATGGAATGAGCTACCAGAGGATGTGGTGGAGGCTGGTACAATTGAAACATTTAAGAGGCATTTGGATGGGTATATGAATAGGAAGGATTTGGAGGGATATGGTCCGGGTGCTGGCAGGTGGGACTAGATTGGGTTGGGATATCTGGTCGGCATGGACAGGTTGGACTGAAGGGTCTGTTTCTATGCTGTACATCTCTATGCCTCAATATGCTTTCCAAAGTTCTGGCAACTCCATATTTTCCTCTCTGATCCCTCCACTCCACTGTTGGTGACAGATATTCAGCCACCTTTTGGAATTCTGTCATCAATATCTCCACTTCATTACTTCTCTTCCTACTTTCAAAAATCCACTGGAAAATTATTTCTGAGTAATCAATCACGTTTCCTGTTTCTTTTGATTTGTTTTTGCTGCTCAGTATCCAGTGATCTACCAAGCTCAGAGACATCTTGAGATACACACAGAAATACAAAAATATTGTGAACCTTTAGATTTCAAAGACAACATTCCAGTGTTGATATTAAGTATGCAGATTTAAACACTCAATTACCAATTGGAATATTATGTTTTGTCTTTGTGTCAGTTCACATTTCCAGCAACTGACAGTGAAAGATTTGTGGTTCTTTTAATAAAAATACAGTCATTACATGTGATTCAAGTCCATTGGTAATTTGGTCAGCAGTAAAATAAACACTTTAAAATATCTTTTACAGTTCACTCAAAAGAACATTGTAATACATAGAGATTACACAACCAAGTGATGCTCCATTAACAGAGTTCATTGTGATGTGCTATGTATTTGAATATTTGTTGGTCTTATTTGATTATTTCCTGCAATTCCAGGGTACAGTAAAACAGTGATAATTTTGCTGGTCGATTAATTCAACTGTACAGTCAAATGCTGAGATGGCAGGAGTACAAAGGCCACAACAAGAGCTGGAGGAATTTAAAGTAAATTAACAAATATGTGAACTGTAAAAAGTAATAATGATTATGAAACCACAAAGAGAAAATCTGCCACTCTTAACCTGTTTTGACCACGCACACCCCCAGATCCTCACCAATATAGCTGACTCTTATCTGTCTTCCAACATGACTTGGAAACCACTCAATCGTCAGTAGCTCATAACCACCTACCCAAGGCTAATTAAAGGCAGCCAAAAAGTGCAGTCCATGCCGCAACATCCAAAGAACAGATAGAAGAAAGACTGGATGCCAAGCTCACAGCTTTCAGGCCATTCACAAGTACGATTATCGTCTCCTTCCTGCTTAACGAGGTGACAGTTTCCTTCCTTGACCAACTGTATGTGGGAACACCACCTCCTGCTGGTGGCCTCTCCTCAGTGTTACGCACCATCCTGACTTGGAACTATACGGTCATTCCTTCACTGTGGCTGGGTCACAATCCTGGAACTACCTTGCTAACAGCACTGTGGGTGAATCTACCCCTCACAGAATGCAACAGTTCAAGCTGACAGCTCATTACCACCTTTTCTACAGCAACTAGAAATAGGTCATACCAGTGATTCCAAATTACTAAAAATTTCAGCTGCAATTCTTTCTGCTCCATTAAACTGCAAAAGCTCAGTCCATTTTGTTAATCAGTTCATGATTCTTTTAAAACCAGTGAATCCTCCTGCATTGTCATTGGGTAATAACAGGTGCTAAGTGGCTGGTAAAAGAATTAATAAACTAATATAAAATACCTGTGGAGAGAAATAGAGTTAACGTTGAATCCAATGATCGTTTTTCAGTTCTGACAAAGAGTCATTGGACTCAAAACATTAACTCTGCTTTCCCTTCACAGATGCTGCTGAGTTTCACCAGCAATTTCTGTTTCAGATTCAGTTTTAGATCTTCAGCATCCACAGTATGAAGGATGTGTTACACATAGCTCCTCAATCTAATGTTAAATTTAATATTTGGAAACTCCATTCTGCAGACAACATACAGGTTAAAAAAGTTCTGTGGAAACTGTGCAGAACTGTGAGGAAACCAAGGAAAGAAATTGTAACAAAAAGTTATCTGGAAATTGATTTGATGGGTAGTAAAAAATATATTTAGGTGCAAGTTTAGCTTGGTGGCAATTTTACAGTTGGACCTAACCAGTATTAAAATTTGAAAGATTCAATCGGAGTAATAATAGCACTGGTTGCAGGAACGAATGAGGCATCCTTTCTCATTCCTACTGGAGAAACATTTTCTTGCATTGTTCAGGTCAAATAAATTCTTTATTTTAAGCTGCTGGAATTTCAAACTGATAATAGCACAAGTATGATATCTAGGACCATAATAGATAACAGGACAGACAGTATCTCTTATTAAGCAAGTCAATCGAAAGTTTGGATGACATTGTAGACAGTGCAGGTGATAGCAAAGGGATATCGATAGATTAAATAAAATGGGCAAAACTGTAGTAGATGAAGTTCAATGTGAACAAATTTGAACTTATTCATTTCGGACTGAAAAAGAAGAGATTAGGGTACTTTCTCGATAGATCAATGTTAAATACAGTAGATGTCCAGAGAAACTCAGGGTTTAAGTTCATCAATCTTTAAAATATCATGAACAGGTGCAGAAAATGATCAATAGATTTAATGGAATATGGGTCTTTATATGTAGAGGATTGGAATATAAAGGATGTAGAAGTTACATTGCAGTTATACAAGATCCTGATTAGACTCTACTTGGAGTACTGTAAGCAGATCTGAATACCACACCTTTGGAGGGAGTACAATGTAGGTCTACAAGACTGATACCTGGACCTCAGGAGTAAAGTTATGAGGAGAGATTATATGAATTAGGCCTGTTTTCTCAGGTAAAAAAAGACAGAAAGGAAGATTGTTTTTCAAGAAAGAAAAAGAGGAGAAAGGACAAGTAAAGATTTATTTTTCATTTTAAATTTAATTAGTTGGCAAGTTTTCTATAACAATTCACTACATGGGGTGATAAAAAAACCTTCCACAATTTTTATTAAAAAGGTAGTGTCTTATAATCAATCCGTTCAGGCACACCTCCACGGCAGGTGGCATATGAACTCGGACCTCCTTCTGGTCTAAAGGTGGGACATATCGCTATATCGCATAATCTCTCCTCTCTCTCTTTCTCACTCTCTCTCACATACACACACACACACACACTCACGCAAACAGTTTACTGGCAGTCATTCACAATTATGGCACTGTTGAACAGGTACTTGCGAGAGATTTCTGATGCTGATCGAATAGAGAATTAATGTGAAATCACAACTTCATAAAAGCCATGGAGAGATTAAGGGAGAATAGCATTTTTGTGAAGTTAATGGCAGTGACACAATTCATCCAGCAATCTGTGACACTTCAAAATTTATGATCTCTTTCTCACCACAGGGTTGTTGGATAATTTACACCTTATTAACGGCGTGTATCATATACATGCTATTACTTTCTTCCCTAAATTCCAGTTCAATGGGTTCCTGACAGATTGACAGTCTTCAAATGCATCAGAGAGTGCAGACTGGTTCAGAAGAATAGGGTAGATCAAAGCTGTACTGTTTACCACAAAGCAGAAAACAATTACTGGATTTTGAAGTCAGTGCATAATAGTACTTAACATTTATTCTGTTTGAAGTCATTCACAAACTTTTTGTGGCTTTGAGCAACAGTTTATAGTCACTAGAAGTCCTGGTCAATGCAGTGCACTAGAGGGAATCTGGGACCTGTACAAACAAATTGAAGCATCCTTACTGAAATACACAGAGCATAAACCAGGAAGAATAGATTAGATTATCTACTTCAAATTAAATTAGGTGGAGGAAGTGAAATGAAAAAAAAAGAAAAATTGGGATGGAGAGATAAAAAAGATGAGGTTAAAATAAATATTTCAAATCTTTAACAGTAACTACATTTTGAAAGAATGTAGAGTCAAAGAGATGTACAGCATGGACACAGACCCTTCGGTCCAACCTGTCCATGCCGACCAGATATCCCAACCCAATCTAGTCCCACCTACCAGCACCTGCCCCATATTCCTCCAAAATCCTTCCTATTCATATACCCATCCAAATGCCTCTTAAATGTTGCAATTGTACCAGCCTCCACCACTTCCTCTGGCAGCTCATTCCATACAGATACCACCGTCTGAGTGAAAAAGTCTCTTTTACATCATTCCCCTCTCACCCTAAACCTATGCCCTCTAGTTCTGGACTCCCCGATCCCAGGAAAAAGACTTTGTCTTTTTATCCTATCCATGCCCCTCATAATTTTGTAAACCTCTATAAGGTCACCCCTCAGCCTCCGACACTCCAGGGAAAACAGCCCCAGCCTGTTCAGCCTCTCCCTCTAGCTCAGATCCTCCAACCCTGGCAACATCCTTGTAAATCTTTTCTGAACCCTTTCAAGTTTCACAACATCATTCCAATAGGAAGAGACCAGAATAGGACACAATATTCCAACAGTGGCCTAACCAATTTCCTGTACAGCCGCAACATGACCTCCCAACTCCTGTACTCAATACTCTGACCAATAAAGGAAAGCATACCAAACACCTTCTTCACTATCCTATCTACCTGCAACTCCACTTTCAAGGAGCTATGAGCTTGCATTCCAAGATCTCTTTGTTCAGCAACACTCCCTAGGACCTTAACATTAAATGTATAAGTTCTGCTAAGATTTGCTTTCCCAAAATGCAGCACCTTGCATTTATCTGAATTAAACTCCATCTGCCACTTCTCAGCCCATTGTCCCATCCGGTCCAGATCCTGTTGTAATCTGAGGTAACTCTCTTCGCTGTCCACTACACCTCCAATTTTGGTGTCATCTGCAAACTTACTAACTGTAATTCTTATGCTCACATCCAAATAATTTATGTAAATGACAAAAAGTAGAGGGCCCAGCACCGATCCTTATGGCACTCCACTGGTCACATGCCTCCAGTATGAAAAATAACCCTCCACCACCACCCTCTGTCTTCTACCTTTGAGCCGGTTCTGTATCCAAATGGCTAGTTCTCCCTGTATTCCATGAGGTCTAACCTTGGTAATCAATCTCCCAGTGGGAACCTTGTCGAACGCCTTACTGAAGTCCATATAGATCACATCTACTGCTCTGCCCTCATCAATCCTCTTTGTTACTTCTTCAAAAAACTCAACCAAGTTTGTGAGACATGATTTCCCACGCACAAAGCCATGTTGACCATCCTTCATCAGTCCTTGCTTTTCCAATTACATGTACATCCTGTCCTTCAGGATTCCCTCCAACAACTTGCCCACCACCAAGGTCAGGTCTACCGAACTATACTTCCCTGACTTGTCTTTACCGCCCTTCTTAAACAGTGGCACCACGTTTGCTAATCTAAAGTCTTCTGGCACCTCACCTGTGGCTATCGATGATACAAATATCTCAGCAAGAGGCCCAGCAATCACTTCTCTAGCTTCCCACAGAGTTCTCAGTTACACCTGATCAGGTCCTGGGGATTTATCCACCTTTAGCCATTTCAAGACATCCAGCATTTCTCCTCTGTAATCTGAACATTTTGCAAGATGTCACCATCTATTTCCCTACAGTCTATATCTTCCATATCCTTTTCCACAGTAAATACTGATGCAAAATATTCATTTAATATCTCCCCATTTTCTGTGGCTCCACACAAAGGCCGCCTTGCTGATCTTTGAGGGGCCCTTTTCTCTCCCTAGTTACCCTTTTGTCCTTAATATATTTGTAAAAACCCTTTGGATTCTCCTTAATTCTATTTGCCAAAGCTATCTCATGTCCCCATTTTGACCTCCTTATTTCCCTCTGAAATATACTCCTACTTCCTTTATACTCTTCTAAGGATTCACTCAATCTATCCTGTCTATACCTGACATATGTTTCCTTCTTTTTCTTAAACAAACTCTCAATTTCTTTAGTCATCCAGCATTCCCTATACCTACCAGCCTTCCCTTTCACCCTGACAGGAATATACTTTCTCTGGATTTTCGTTATCTCATTTCTGAAGGCATCTCATTTTACAGCTGTCCCTTTACCTGCGAACATCTGCCTCCAATCAGCTTTTGAAAGTTCTTGCCCAATACCGTCAAAATTGGCCTTTCTCCAATTTAGAACTTCAACTTTTAGATCTGGTCTATCCTTTTCCATCACTATTTTAAAATTAATAGAATTATGGTCGCTGGCCCCAAAGTGCTCCCCCACTGACACATCAGACACTTGCCCTGCCTTATTTCCCAAGAGTAGGTCAAGTTTTGCACCTTCTCTAGTAGGAACATCCACATACTGAATCAGAAAATTGTCTTGTACACACTTAAGAAATTCCTCTCCATCTAAACCTCGAACACTATGGCAGTTCCAGTCGATGTTTGGAAAGTTAAAATCCCCTAGCATAACTACCCTATTATTCTTACGGATAGCTGAGATCTCCTTACAAGTTTGTTTCTCAATTTCCCTCTGACTATTGCAGGGGGGGATCTATAATACAATCCCAATAAGGTGATTATCCTTTTCTTATTTTTCAGTTCCACCCAAATAACTTCCCTGGATGTATTTCCAGGAATATCCTCCCTCAGCACAGCTGTAATGCTACCCCTTATCAAAAATGCCACTCCCCCTCCTCTCTTGCCTCTCTTTCTACCCTTCCTATAGCATTTGTATCCTGGACCATTAAGCTGCCAGTCCTGCCCATCCCTGAGCCATGTTTCCTTAATTGCTATGATATCCCAGAACCATGTTCCTAACCATGCCCTGAGTTCATCTGCCTTCCCTGTTAGACCCCTTGCATTGAAATAAATGCAGTTTAATTTATTAGTCCTACCTTGTCCCTGCCTGCCCTGACTGTTTGATTCACTTCTGTTCTCAGCTGTACCCATCTCAGATCAATCTCTTTCCTCACTGTCGCCCTGGGTCGCAGCACCCCACCCCCACACACGACCCCCCCCCCTTAATAGTTTAAATCCTCCCAAGCAGTTCTAGCAAATTTCCCTGCCAGTATATTAGTCCCCTTCCAATTTAGGTGCAATCCGTCCTTCTTGTACAGGTCACTTCTACCCCAAAAGAGATTCCAAACATCCCCAAAAATGTGAATCCTTCTCCCATACGCCAGCTCCTCAGCCATGCATTCATCTGTTCTATCCTCCTATTCCTGCCCTCAGTAGCTCATAGCACTGGGAGTATTCCAATTATTACTACACTTGAGGACCTCCTTCTTTAAATTTCTGCCTAACACTGTAATCTCCCATCAGAATCTCAACCTTTTCCCTTCCAATGTCATTGGTTCCAATGTGGACAATGACCTCCTGTTGGCCCCTCTCCCCCGTGAGAACATTCTGCACCCTCTCTGAGACATCCTTGATCCTGGCACCAGGGAAACAACACACCATTCTGCGTTTTCTGTTATTTTCTACAGACCCGGAAAATAACACCATCTTATTCCTCTACAAACACTGCCCCAGGTTAAATTAATAGCTATGGCTTATATTTTTAAGTTTTATCAAGAGACTTATCTCCAGAAGCATATAATCAAGAAAGAATTCACTGTACTCACTACTGCAGCCTTTATCTTGGACAGACTTAAAACAACAATAAACTTCTGTGCTGTGAACTTTGCCCAACAGTTCCTCCAAGATTAGTTGTGAATTTCACTGTTTTTTAATTTTCCCAGATGACTCCGATGTCCAGCGATACATGAATTCAAACAGCAAAGGTAGCACTCGTGCAGGTTATCTCTCTCTCTCTCTCTCTCTCTCTCTCTCTCTCTCTCTCTCTCTCTCTCCTGCACTGTCCTCACCATGTGCTTCCTCTGTCTGCTCTTCTCCCTTTTAAACTGCTGTTGTTTTGACTTTTTTTTCCAAAGTTCAAAAACAATGCAACAGCATATAAAACAGTAATTGCTGCTCCTGGAATTCAAGGGAATCACCTCCAACAGCTAAAATACCTCAAAAAAAGAGCAGCTCTTACATCCAGAAATGTTTCCCATCCTCCATCTCGGATTACCCAGAACCCTTCGAACCCAAATTGTTAAATTCAAATCTCATGGCTTTGCAGTCATCAGTTCTATTACTATTTTTTTAAAAAATCACTGCCAACTGCATGCATTAGCTCTAAATATTTTGGCATGTTTAATAGACAGCTAAACCCCAGAACTTCCTGGGAGTTACATATTTCAAACAACCTGGTCAGACATGTTATGATACACCTAGAGGACAGGGGGATTTGAACACAGCTATTCTGCTTCGGTGGTACGGAGATTACTACTTTAACAACAAGACCTAAAAACAGCACTCACAGGGACCTGAAGTCTGATGCTCCACCAGCTCAGCTATCTTTCAGTATTCTTAAACTGAGGCTAAGAGCATGGTATGAGTGTAATTATAGCTTGTTGAGGGGTGGAGCAACTTGAACAGCAACTTCCAGATTTATTCACTTTCCCACACTTGCAAAACTAAAGATTGCAATTCCACTTCCACCTCACTGTCAGTGATCACGGCTCAGTTCTATTTTAAATGGCTGTGGCATCATCTTTAATCTTTATTAACCCATGGTAAACAGGGTGGTGCTGATCATTTGTGCATATTTGGTGCAGGGGAATTGTGCAGAGATTCAGAGTGCCAACAAGTGCTTTTGTATCTAAAACCTATTTTATAAATCCATTGTTTCAGCTACTGAAAAGATACCATCCAGTTGTTACTTTCCTGTGACAAAACTTTTCTCAGAAATTCAGGTTTACCAGTCTCCACAAAATTATAAAAAAGCTTTGAATTTGAATTCCTAACAAAAAATTTGTGTTACATGAAACTGTGCACTGACTACACCAAATCAGAGACAACCTAGTACAAGTGGAAATAGATTCAAGGTCTTTTGCAAAAACCAGGTTGCACGGTGGTGGGGTGGGGGGTTCAAAACAAGTGTATTCTAATTATAATTTAATGCATGGCTCCATCCTAGAGCTGGCACGTTTTATACCGATATACTAAGAAAGAATGGACATCCTCTGCATCAATATGACCTTCAGAAATTCATAAATGTAGCAACGAAACATCATGTTTCAAGCTCATTGGGAATGAATTTGCTCTTTGGACTATCATTTCCCCTTTAGTCCTCTTAAAATAATAGCAGTTAAAGGCACATTATGGACATTCTCACCTCAGAAACAGAAGGCTCAAATATTGTACAAGAGAAGTGAGCAACAAATTGAAGTTGGCATTTCAGTGCAGTGTGGAGCGAGTGCAACGTTACTGGAAGTGCACATTCAAATGAGACATTAAACGGAGGCCTGTCTGCCCTTTCTAGTGGACATAAAAGATCTTAAAGTGACTACTTCAAAGAAGATTAAGAAAGTTCTCCCTCGTGTTGTGACCAATATTTATCACTCCAAAAAAAAATCATATTAACTGGTCATTATTGCATGATATTTGTGAAGCATTGTTGACTGAAATTTGGTTGGCATATTTCTAGTCCAAATACTTAATTGGCCATAAGTGCTTTGAGACATCCAGAGGTCATCAAAGGTGTTTAGAAATTTAATTCTCTCTTCCTGTGACAAACAATTGGTGCAATGCAGCAACTGCTCACATACAAGAGAAAACGTAGTGCTGTCAGTCTATTACCTGTTTGTAATTATTAACAGTTTGGTGAATGGGAATCATAAACAAAACCAGCTGTCTCCAGCAAGAGAAGTGATGTAAATTCATTCATTAGATTTTCCCACTATGAAGTGTACAGGTGAAATGCAGAGAGAAGAAAGCAGCATGATCACAAGAGTAAAGATATATCTGCTGACATTCCTTCTGCAGCTGCAGACAGGTACCAAGACTGAACATCTCCAATTTCATCACATCCCAGAAATAAAACCTGTTTTCAAGTATTAACCAAATATTAATTGTAACTATTCTCCCTGTGGGAGAAACACTCATGTTCTTTGGTGCTGAGTCACACAGATCAAGCACCTCAGGATGCATCATACTGTGAACTGTCTGCAACTAACAGCAACAATGAAAAGGTGCTGTGTGATCAAGGACAGGAAATTCTGAGGTCTATTTTCCTCCCCTCATGTGGAGATCTCACAAGACAACCAAAACTCCTGCAGTTTGGATCAGCTTCAGCCACGAGGACATTGATTTTTTTTATTATTGTTTGTTTATGCAATTCTATTCTGTACGCAGGGAAACAAATAGCTAAAATCTTGAAACCCCACCCCTGCACCAGCACACATGAACAAATGTTTGACATGTGTGCTTTGTAATATCACAGCATCAGAAATAAATGAATGCCCATGAGTTACAATTCCAATGTGAATGGGAACCCAAGCCCAAAGAAATCTCAGGAATAATTCAATCAGAATTTGATTAATGGCGGATAAGTATATCGTTAGATATTAGATTTAAAAGCTTTTAGATTTTAGTTCCTTACTGCGTTACTCGTTAGATTTACTCCTGGGATTGGCCTTTGAGGAGAGATTGCATACAATAGGACTATATTCTCTGAAGTTTTGAAAAATGCAAGGTGATCTCCTTGATACAGATAAGATTCTGAGCAGAACTGAAAGGATAAATGTGAAGAGGTATTTTTCCCCTGGATGCAGAGCCTCGATTTTGAATGCAGCTTCACAAGAAAGCCTCAGACATTTAGGCCTAAGACAGAAAGAACATTATTTACTCAAGGCATTATGAATTTTGGGATTTTGCTAACCCACAGGAATGTAAATGGTCACTTGCTGAATATACTCAATACTGAGATCAATAGATGTTTTTGCACTTAAAAGAAAGCAAGGGATATTCAGAATGGGAGAAAATTTGAGTTGTGTTTGAGGTTAGCCACAATCATACTTTATGGCAGAATAAACTCATGGAACTATATGGTTTACATAAGCTATTACATTCTTGTTGTCTAACAAGGCATCATATCTGAATACTTAGAACTGGATCAGGGAGAGATCAAAAACTCACCTGGACTTCTGATGACTATACAGTCATTGCTACAGGAAAGCATTCATGTGTGAACACCAGGTTAATGGTTAAGGTGTAGCTTTGGATTAACAACGTAAGGGGGAATAGCCTGATGACATGCACAATTTTGGTTATCATGAATTATAGAGCATAGAACCATACCCCTGCAATATTATATACTGACTGAAGAGCAGGGAAGAGAGGGCAAAAAAAAACAGGTGAAAGAAAAGTGCATGTGGAAGAAATCAATGCAACGTAGTTGTAAACCCACAAGCTCAGCCGTACATTTGTATTGTACCATACCTTCTTACATTATGGTTAGGAGTCATTTTTAATATCTGAACTATGAACTGTATCGCACAAGCAACGAAATAATTTTCACTGATGCACTGTAATGTTTTAAAATTTCATGCAAACCACCTATTTGCACAAAAAAATAGAAGAGTGCACCTATAATAACGTAGAATAAAACAGAAACTCACAAAATTATAAAAAAAACTTTTTTCTCTCCAAACAAAACAGCATCAGATCTACTCAAGCCTCATGTTTCACACCATATTCACCGTTTTTGTTGGTCTATCTTGGATTAATTTTTTGAAAGGGATGACTTTCAGAGAGCATATTATTTAATACAGTATTTATTTTAATTAACTCAGATTTACAAGTCAAAGGCAGTAGAAATATGCACAGAAAACACATGATCTTGATAATTTTGTTCATAAATAATAAAAAAGTTTTAAAATCTACCTCAGCCTCCGAAAAAAAAAACGCCTCTGGTATGGATTCGAAGCAGCCTTAAGCCTGAATGAATACAAATTAATTTTTCGTGTGCTCAATGATACATTACTGATATATTCTGTACACTTTCCGAAGTTATGTGAAAATAACCAGTCAGGACATAGCTGAATCAGACCTGGAAATTCATCTTTAATTTATCATTAAGTAGAAGGGGAAGGTAAAGTATTTGATACATGAGCAGACTGCATAGGGCACGAAACTATGTTTTTAAATAACAATAATTTATAAACCAAATTATAGGCATGTTTATGACAGTAAACAAGCAAAAGAATAAATAGATCAGAAGTCGAAACATTTTATGCTAATGAGTAGGGATGTCACAATGTAAGTATTGATAGTTACAATATTTATTTTAAACTAATTATATTTTGAGTAAGGAAAAATAGAATAATTCTACTCAATGCTCCTTTTTTGTTTTAGAAATATAATCTGTCTTTCACAATTGCCTTAACCATGTTTTCATTCATATCTTTACAAGATTTTGAATTACTCTAGTGAAAATCAACCTTAATTGAGGAAATTAAATGAATGAACTATGATTATGGGGGAGTTTATGTATCACAATACGTTGGCCTATTAAAGTATTATGACATCCCTAAACAGGAAATGAACAAGCCTGTCAACACAAATGTTTTTTTTAAATGATATCATTGAAAAATGACAGTCATAATACTATAGCCATTCAAACTTGAATGTCCTGGACCTGATGGTACACAGGCTGCAGAGCCTCTTTTCACTTTAAATGTCATATACCAGTTAAGGCAATTTGTGCTGAATTTTAAAGTGCATTTTTATGATTGGTTAAAGTTACACTTAACAGTACTTAGGAATTAACACTTTCTCAACTTCAGCAACCAGTACTTTCACGTTAAACAAGGTGTTAAACAGATTTGTGCACAGCTCAACCACACCAGAGAAGCCTGGACCTCATCAAGTGCTAATTCTATTTTTTCAACATTCAATTGAAGTGAATCAAACACCTGAAGTGAACAAAATAAGAATATTTCTACTGTGTGCTCAAGGGCTCATGTAGCACAGTGATAGAGTCCCTACCTCTAAGCCAAGAGACCCAGGTTCAAGTCCCACCTGCTCCAGAGCTGTGTAATAACAACTCTGAGCAAGCTGATTATAAAATACCTGCTATGTCCTCTTATCTACAAAGTATCTGACTGAGATGTAATCCTCACAATGTTTAAAATATAAGTTCCATCACTTATTGCTGAGCTGAATTGAAATGTGCTCCTCAGCAATGTCTTGCATGGTGTCACAGCCACTATTTTGTCTCCTATTCTTTCTACTTTGTTCATTTTCTGGAGCAAATAAACCAAATTCTAACTCAGAAACACATAACGCATGATGTTTCTACAATGCATATTATTCAGTGCAAACCACTTAAACTGGTCAAAGTCACTTCACAAAACATTACACCAAGGCAACTATTCTTGGTATATTGAATTGCTTCATTTTCGCTACAATTACTAATGGTTCTATTTATAAAAAGAGAAGAGGCTCTTTTATGACTCTGTTCACAACCAGCCACCTTGTGTACATTCAGGCCTATGTACAATATGTTTGCAAAGCTGGTCCGGGATTAAGAATATCTACCAAAACTGTATAACCAGAAAGACATGCCTATATTACATCAGATTTTCTCTCTATCCATATTTTGTACTCAGTTGTAATGGTTATAAATAAACATCACCAAACCCTAACCCATCCCACTGGTTTTCAGAACCTTCATTATCAAAAGAAAAAGTGCATGCAGCACACTTCTCAGTCACATGCAGATAAATGTTTAACTAAGGCGCAATTTCCCAAAAACTAGAAACTCAACTGCTAAATTAAGCAAGAGCTGCCAGAAGCCACATAGAGTTTATCAAAGCAGTTCTGCAGCATTGGATCATTTATTGCTGTTTATTAAGTGCAGTATTAAAGTCACTTAACATAGGGGAAAGTTTTCTCCTACCTCAAGGTTTATGTGATGCAGAAGGATCAGGATAACCAGAGTATGGGTGGTTTACATATTCTACATGAAGAAGTTAATGCCCTGTTGCCAACAGCAATTGCAGTTCATCAAGTTATTCAACACTTTTCCTTGTAACTTCGATTTACACCCGCAGTTCAGCTGTATCAGCTAATTCAGTCACGTAATCTTGGAGCAGTTTCATTCTTTTTATCTTCTCGAAATCTTTGTATCTTTTGCATTCCTTAAATTTCCAAGAACTTACAATTGATAATCAAGTGCCATTCATCTTTCGGGGAATTTAATTGTGTCTTAATCTACCTGTTTCAGTCTGCATTATCCGAGGGCAACAAATTGTCTCTTGCAATAAACACATCCATATCCAGGTAAATCTCTCTGTCTGAAGACGTGCATGATGTGAATTACAAAAAAAAAGTAACTCTTGATTCTCCAGGTCTTTGGGAAATTGTCATATAATCTGCAAATATTGATGTGATAGTCTTGAGATATCTTTGAGAGCTTCTGGCTTTAAGTAGTAAGTTAGAGTGAGTTATGACAAGTTTCTGCATGACAATTAGGCTAAAGACAATGATAGGTTAAACAAGTGACTGTGGCAACATACTTGTACGTAACCACTGAAACCAACTCGTACATATGGCTCCAGAATAGATGGTAAGAAATTATAATGAGGAAGAACCTGCATTCCAACAGCTGTTTATGTGATTTCAGATTACCAAAAAAAAGAATTCCCTCAGCCTGGGGCCACAAAGTTGAACTGTCCTTTTCATCAATCTAAACTGAGGTAGTCTGCTGAGGAAACACTGCATTTTTCTTTTTGGTACATTGCAGCTTTTGCAGGCGGGTTAAAGAAAAAAAATGAAACTAACTTTCTTCAGTGTTTAGTTCAACACCTTAATGCCTCATGATGATACCATTAACATCTGTGCAATTCCTTAGCAGGTTCTGAATGCTGATCTCATTGTTGAAAAGTTGTTAGTCTTAAATTGATAAGTACCTCAGAGAAGTTACAGACAGGATTCCCAAGTGTCACTCATTCAGCTGCAATGTCCAGTAGCCAAGTTGTTCTGCATTTCTCCCAGCTCTCTTGCCAGCTGATTTAAGTCCTTCAGAAACATGTGCAAACATCTGATCAGCCTTTTCCACCATCTTTTTCACTATGATAACTGTCCATTGGCTCTTGTACACAAAGGTTTGGTTGGACATTCGAGAGGTTGTTCTATTTTCATGGTGTTACAGATTAAGAGGATTTCTGTGGACATCAGCTTATTCAGCCATTCTTAGTACATGGAGGCACTTCCAGAAGTCTGGGAGTGTAAGGATTTAAAAGGCACTAGCAACTAACTAAGTCATTTGCTGAGTTTCTGCAGTTGAGGGAAGCTCAAAAGTAAAATATTGTCTCAGTCAGGATGGATTTGGAAATGAATCGCAAATTAGATGCATAATTTACATATTCTTTACATTTACATTCTGCTAAAATGCATGAAAGGCATGCTTTCTTTTCTGTTGGATTAGTTGCATTTAAAATTAAATTGTATAAGTATATACAGTATCTAGCCTGCCTCCCTTTGTTCAAGAGATTTCCCAGAAGGAACTAAGTTTTGCTGTGTTATATTTTCAGGATTGTCAGGACACGAACCAACTCATTTCCCTGATATTCTGCAGGAAAATCATCAGGTCCCTCAATATCATATAGCAACAGTTCAAAGCTGTTTTGTTTTCTGTAACCTTATATCATGCATAAGTTATAGTGGGTTACATGTTAAGTTGTCCAAAAAGGCCATAATGTTAAGTAGTTAAAACATGCTATGATCTAAACTTACTCTATCCCATACGAGTTAACATTCAGGCCAATGAGTGTTTCAGAAGTATTAAATTAAATAATAAGCCATTGCACTTTTGGTGACAGCAAATGAGAACTAACTCTCCAGAATTATAATTTAAAACGCAAATTTGTTTGCTGTTATTTGAGGTAATGTCCCAGGCATGCCACAATCAAAGTGAATGATGAATATCAAAGCATGCGGTTGTTAATTTAGGGATTTTCTTTTGTGATTGATGATTCTCGCATGAAATCGGGGATGGGGGAATTTACGTTCGGTCCTGGAAGCAGATGAATTGCAGTACCTGCAAGATTGCAGCACCGCTGGTATTTTGAGCATTCGTCATTTGATTATAAAGTGGAGATAAATGCAATCGCTTGTTTTTTTTTGTTCCTTTGATGTATGGCGTCACATCACTTCTCGCAATGAAATATTCATCAGTGGATCGAAAACTGCAGACGTTTGCAACTTTGACCAGACTCATGAGTCTGGCGTTATTTGGTTGGTTTTCTTTTCGATGCACGGTGCAGCTTGCAAAATCCTTAATACATGCATTGGTATTTGTAAATGAACTGAGAGAGAAAAATAATAAACTTCCATTCGAGGTTGGCGAGCAGGTATAAGTCCAAGTTTCAAAGTTTCTACCTAGGGACGCTCTCGTGAACGGATCTGGAGAAGATTTCTCCCTCGTTACCCAGTTGGGAGAAAGAAAGCCATTTAAAAATAAATGAAATTATACCTTCCACGTAATTCTGAAAGCTTATTTTGCTGAGCATAACGGCAATGCCACAACGCATTAACGAGGTCAACAAGGCAAAATACAAAGGGTCAGTAACAGTGTCTAGAAAGCGCGGCTCCCGGGTCACTGAGTCCGCAGCTGTTTAAACATCAGTCAGCAGTTTGCTTTTGTTCACACAGTTTTGGTTTGCTACAGTGCAGTTGCCAGTTCTCAGATTTGCCTCTCTGAAATTGTCTATGCTGTTGTTCACATCCTCGTCGATCTCCATGTAGTCGGACTTGCTGATGGTGGACGAGCTGCGGCTTCCTAACTCACTGTCCGAGGCGATGTTCGGGCAGCTAACGTGCAGGTACTGTGCCTGCTCCTCTCCCTCCGTCTCCCGGTGGTAGAAGTAGTTGAAGTTGGAGACGATGACGGGCACGGGCAGGGCGATGGTCAGCACGCCGGCGATGGCGCACAGCGAGCCCACGATCTTGCCGCCGATGGTGATGGGGTACATGTCGCCGTAGCCCACCGTGGTCATGGACACCACCGCCCACCAGAAGGAATCCGGGATGCTGCTGAAGTGGGAATCCTGGTCGTCCGCCTCGGCGAAGTAGACGGCGCTGGAGAACAGGATGACCCCGATGAAGAGGAAGAAGATGAGCAGGCCCAGCTCCCTCATGCTGGCCTTGAGGGTCTGGCCCAGGATCTGCAGGCCCTTGGAGTGGCGGGAGAGCTTGAAGATGCGGAAGACCCGCACCAGGCGGATGACCCTGAGGATGGCCAGGGAGGTAGCCTGTTCGCCACTCACGTTGCCCTCCTCCTCCTCGGCCAGCTCGGTGCCCAGGGTGATGAAGTACGGGATGATGGCCACGATGTCGATGAAGTTCATGATGTTCTTGAAGAACTCCGCCTTGCTGGGGCAGGCGAAGAAGCGGACCAGGAGCTCGAAGGAGAACCAGATGATGCACAGGGTCTCCACGATGAAGAAGGGGTCGTTGAGGATGTTGGACTTGTACGGGATGGTGGTGTTGCCCACTTGCATGGTCCTCTTCCTGTCGTCCTTGAGCTGGGGCAGGGTCTCCAGGCAGAAGATGACGATGGAGATGAGGATGACCATGACCGAGACGATGGCGATGCCCCGGGCCGGCCCGGAGCTCTCCGGGTGCTCGAAGAGAAGCCAGACCTGGCGTTGGTACTCATTCTCGGGCAGGGGTCTCTCCTCCTCCCGGATGAAGCCTTCGTCCTCGCGGAACTTTTCCATCGCCTCCTCGCCCAGCTCGTAGAACTTGATCTCCTCGGAGAACATCTCGAGGGGTACATTGACCGGCCTCCGGAGGCGTCCCCCGGACTGGTAGTAGTACAGGATGGCGTCGAAGCTGGGGCGATTGCGGTCGAAGAAGTACTCGTTCCGCAGGGGGTCGAAGTAGCGCATCCTCTTCTTGGGGTTGCCCAGCAGGGTGTTGGGGAACTGGGCCAGGGTTTTCAGCTGGGTCTCGAAGCGCAGGCCCGAGATGTTGATGACCACCCGCTCGCAGCACTCGTGGTCATCGTTGTCCGGGGGGTAGCTGTCCTGAGGGTGGCCGGGCAGAGCCGACGCTTCGTCCATGTTGTCCCCAGCCAGCACTGTCATTGTTGGCGGGAAGAAGGTGGGGAGGGGGGTCCTTCAGGAAGGAGGGAGATGGGATGGGGGGGGGAGGGGGGAGTGAGGGAAGGGGGCTGCTTCGGAATCACTTGTCTCTCAGTCTGCCCAGCCCCCGGGGGGACATTCGGAGGCAGAGTTGGGGGGGCAGAGCTTGAGGGGAAGGGTAGGTGCTGGTGGTGGTGGGAGAGGGAGGAGGAGGGAGAAGGGGCTTTGAAGGGCACTAATGGACGCCTCGGGGCTTTCGGACTGACTCGAGCATCGCACGGCTCGGCGGTTCCGCACGGATCCGAACTAAATCTCGGGCAACTCAAGGCCAATTTCCGTGACGCTGTCGGGCCCACCCCCACCTTTCTGGTTTTGTTTTGTTTCGGGACCAAGGTGCTGCGGAATACAAAGGTTAGCATCAAACAACATGCAGTATTCATACAAAGGGGAGGGGTGGGGGTGGTTAACCAAACAAAGTTAACTTGGTTGGGAGGGTTGGGGGAGGGATGGGGGAGGCGGTAGTGATGAAAACAGCCCAGTCTCCCTTTCCCGACCGTGAGTTTGGCTCATGCACTGCTTTAAGAGTCCTACATCATCCCACACTCACTCTCTATCTGTGTATCATATCTAAAGCAGTTTTCAGCTGAAGTCCAGCTGCAGTAGTGGGAGAGGAGGAACACTGTCTACTCTTCCACAACCAGAGATTGGGGAGCGCAAAGTTGGCGGGGGGGGGGAGGGTGTGGAATCTAGGAGCAAAGTGAAGGGAAAAAATCATAACAGTAATAAAAATAAAGCCAGCCTTACCTGCTGAATGAAAGAGAATAGAATGAAGAGTACAGGAATGCAGCCCGGCCCTCCGAGCGATGCAAAAGCCCTTCCTCCTGCCTCCTTAATATGGATATCGCTTTACAGCTTTGTGTGTATGAGATCTGCTGAAATATTAATAGCCTATATTATACTGTACTGACACCATTTACAAGTCATTTGTTCCTGACAATTCTTAACAGCGGGCAGACGACTATGTAAAATATAAAAAAGGGCTGCAAAATTTGCCAGGCGCTATTTTAAATACACCACCAATTAAAGAGAGAGAAAAACACAAACTATGCACATGGACTTCGTGACAGGTAGCGGGAAAGCAATCTTCTGATACAGCATCCTGGCGTCTTGTTGGAGGATCATGTGGTGCAGTGTAGAAGGCTGAATGCATTAAAAGTCAAGCGAGCTGGACATCCCTTAGCATTGCAGTATCATCAAAAATAAGAGAGGTGCTTCATGGAGTGGAGTAGGCAGGGAAACCGGTCTCCGGACAGAAACCTAAACAGCTGCAGCGAAAGCAGCTCCTACATTGCAGGCAAAACGGCCGCTTCCCTTTTTTTTGTTTGCTCAGAAGCTCTGCTAATTCTCACATAACAAATCGAGACATTTTAGACGCAGTGCAGGCAGCCCCGATAAGATCCTCATTGCACACGACGCCGTGCACACTCGCAAAAAAAAAATCCGCATCATAAACATCAAAACTGCTGCATCATTTGGTTAGATTTTACGACAATGTTCCTTTGACTGCAGCACGCTGTGGCAAACCTCCGAATACAATCACTGCAGTTTGCCAGTTTAGCCCGCAGGTACAGCGTTACTGCTCCTGGAGAAAGGAGGACCCCTAGACTGTACCGACACGTACATTACATATTGATAAAAAGCACCCTGCACATGAGTTCTCATCAATTGTAAACAGTTGCAAGCATGCACTGTGCTTCAGTACTTAATAGACCAATGCCGCACCCTTTATTTCGCAAGGTTAGCAAACCAACTAATCCCCATCACCCCTTATTTTTAAACAATAACAGAATTTTATATCCTGGACGTCATGTTGATAACTTGCACAGCGTACTGATCGTATGAAGTGTTGACAGCTTGAGAAATACTCATTTGGTACAGGATATTGCAATTAAACACAGCACCCACTTCCCGTTTATGTTATCATCCCACAATTGCACTTAAACTTTAAAGAGCCAACACTCAGTCAGCTTCGCGCTGACAAAGGTAAAGAGCAGACTGCTGCGTTTTACTACCCCCCGAGTTTGGGAAGAACAAAACGATTTTCTGCATAAAACTCAAATGGTTATGGAAATCGATCGAGGCTGACAACATCCTGACAATGAACAGAGAAAGGACCGCCGCTGCTCTCAGGAGTTAATGCTTAGAGTTATGTAATTTCCCTCTTGCCAAGCCACGTTACCAGAAGGCACTGTCCACGGTCCCGTTTTGTTCAGCGTCAGAATTCTCAACCTCATTCCATACACATCACATCTGTTTAATTTGATTATTCTCCATTCAGCACTATTTACCAGCAAATTTGTTCTCACCGCTAATAAAAGCTATGAACAGCGGAGAAATGAATGGGAAACAGTTGCTGTAACTCGGTGCATGAATTTGATGGCCAGCCGCGAGGTGTATTTGTGCAGTAAGGTTATATTGCCATATTATGTTAACTCCAAATACTCCCCAGAGGGTGAAGACCAAAATGGCCAAGTGTGATGAGACCTCAGATTGTCGATCTCCCAGAATGTCCTGGAGTCCCCAGATACTACAGAGAGAAAAATAATCATTAAACACTGTTATGTATATATCCCAGGAGAAACATCGTGGGGACATTGAAAACGTTACTTCCTTTGGAACACATTACCATAGAAAAATATATAGTGCATTGTGTTGAAAAAGATAGCTTTGCTAGTCCGAATACCATCTCTCCTTACTTTGCACAATCATTCTTTCTGTATATAATCTCCCCTGCCATTCTGGCTGGATACTGGAGAAGGCAATTCGGCCCATCAAGCTGACCCTGCTATTCAATACCATCATGGTTTATCTAATCTCAGTATCAACTCCTCCCTGCTGCCTGCTCACTATAACTCTTCACCCATTACTAATTTAAACTTTGTCTCTCGACTCCTTAAATTTACTCAATGTCTTCGCATTTACCACCCTCTGGATTAGTGACTTCCACAGATTCATGATCCTTTGAGAGAAGTCATTTCTCCTCTAATCTGTTTTAAATCTGCTACTCCTTATCCTAGAAATAGAAACTCCTGTCGTCCCACATAAGGATGGATCTTTTCTATGTTTATTTTGTAAATCCACTTAAGCATCTTATACACCTCAATTAGATCTCCTCTCATGCTTCTAAACTGCAGTGAGTATAGGTTTAAAATGTTCAATTTCTCTTCATAAGACAAACCCCTGAAGTGGGCAGCTTCTTTCTCTGATATTATGCTCTCTGGTTCGAGACACTCCCACAAGGGGCAACAATTTCTCACATCCATCCTGTCAAGCCTCTTAAGAATCTTATGTGCTTCAACAAAGTTTTCTCATTATCATAAACTACAATAATTAAAAGCCTGACTAACTCAATTTCTCTTCATAAAGAAATCTATGTCCAAAATCAACCTCGTGAATTGTTGCTAGATTTTCTCCAATGCAAATATCCTTAAACAAGGGGATCAAAACCATTCACAGTATACCAGCTGCAGATGATCAAGACCTCCCTATCTTTATACTCCATTCTATTTGAAATAAAGGCCAGCAGACCATTTGCTTTTCTGATTAAATATTGATCTCAGATGCCAGCTTTTCATACACAAGAACCCCTAAATTCCTTTGTGCTGCAGCTTTCTGCAATCTTGCCCCATTTAATTCATAGCTTTTCTAATGTTCCTGCCAAAGAGTATAACCTCTCATTTAATTATTGATTAAGTGGGTCCGTTTCTCGCACCTTACCACCTCGTTTCATTTTAGGAGAAATTTTTAGATCAGAAGTTCAGCCCTGAATCTGTTGGTGGTGATATGACAGCTTGGAAGATTTGAACCATAACCTCTGGTCTGTTATGACCAACAGGGAGATCCACTATGCTAATGCTTATCCACAACCAACCTTGTTATCTGCAAGGTGGTTGGTGATCGACAATATTTTATTTTAACTTCCTTTAGCTCATCAGTAATACTTATTAAACTCACTCCGGTCATTGTTTCAAACTCTTGGAAGAAGTGCTTCTGTACTTCTGTGCCCGAGATGACACCCCTTTAGATGCTTTTAAATACAGTTTCAGTTGTCCAGATTTAAAAGTATTACATTATTATGTTGATTGCACCAGGGTACTATAAATTTTAGAATGTCAAGGTAGTTATTTGTACTTTAAAATAACTCCAATCAAGTAGTTTCATAGCTGGCTGTGTAAGTTGTAAAACAGTTGTCATTTGGTGGGAAGAAAACCATCTCCTTGTTCAAGGATTTTGCTGCATATATTTCCAATACCTTCCCTGGTCTGCTTCAAACGATAACACTCTGCCAGCAAACATTCCAAGTACCCGACCCATATCTCTCCAAACCCTTCCTATTCATATACCCATCCAAATGCCTCTTACATGTTGCAATTGTACCAGGCTCCATCACTTCCTTTGGCAGCTCATTCCATACCGGCATCACCCTCTGTGTGAAAAAGTTGCCCCTTAGATCTCTTTTATATCTTTCCCTTCTCACCCTAAACCTATGCCGTCTAGTACTGGACTCCCCAACCCCAGGGAATAGACTTTGCCTATTTACCCTATCCATGCCCCTCATAATTTTGTAAACCTCTATAAGGTTACCCTTCAGCTGGGTTGGGATATCTGTTCAACATGAACAGGTTGGACCGAAGGGTCTGTTTCCATGCTGTACATCTCTATGACTCTATGACTCTAATTCTTTCTGACTTTTCCAGAATCTCAGTATTCTTGGAACATTACTACCAATGCATCTACTATCTCTTTGCTGCTTAGTTTAAAATCCAAGGATACAACTTTAAGATCCAGAAGATTTATTAGCCTTTCATCCCATTAGTCTCCTTTGAGTGTTTAGTCCTTCTGAAGTATTACTAATGTCCTTTGCATTAAAGAATTTATTTTGTCATTGGTGTTCAACCATCTTTCCTGCTATACTCCTTTTACAATCTACCCCAGCCAATCTGCCTTCATCTCCACGTAGTTACCCATATTTAAGTTTAGCATAGTTGTTTCTGATCCAAGTTTCTCATTCTCCAGCTGAATTCAAATTGGGATCATATTATTGGCATTGTTCATAGGGGATCTTTTACTCAGATCATTAATAAACTTACATCAATATACAAATCCAAAATAGACTGATTCCTGGTTGGAATTGCAACACATTGTTTGAGGAAGCTTTCCTGAATACACTCATATGAATTCTTCCCTGTGGTTACCCTGGCCAATTTGATTTTACCAATCTATATGAAATTTAAAGTTATCCATGATTTATACTGTCCTTTTTAAAAAAAAATGTCCTCATGATTTCCTGATGTATTCACTGGCCTACAGAACAGCTACTTTTAGGAGGTCTATAGACTATTCTCACCAGTTACTTATGATTGTGTGTGGTTGACAACTTGTGAATGTTGACTGGCTTGAAATAGTTAAGACAAATAGTTTTTATATCCTTTGTTCTAGTTTTATGTTCAGTAAAATTGAACTCTTATAATGTTGCAATTGAAATCAGTGGGCAGTCAAACCAAGGCATGCTAAAATATTCAACTGGTCAAAAGCTCTGTTGTATCTTTTCACAATCAAATGAATAAATGGGGCCGTGATCTTGTATTTTCCAGAATGTAAGCAGTCTATTGAGACCAGGTAACTTATAAACTTTGACCATATGTGGACTAGAGAAGCCAGGCAAAATAGACAGATCTAATCAGCTTGTAACCAATGGATCAGAGCAAAACTCTGGAATTTTATCACATCCAGTCATGCACAGCAGCAGGCAATTAAGAAATTAATTTTCTGATCACCATGAGTTCCTACATTGATTAGGCTGATAAAAATTTAGCTACCGTGAACCCACAATTAAGAAGACATTTCTTAGCATTGCATTAGCTATTATAGGACTGCACTTGAAACGATGCGAGGTGCAGGAATAAATTAGCTGACCAATTTTGAAATTCTTGAAGTGCGAAAAGCTGAGAAATTAAAGCATCATTTTCTTTTCTCAAATTAAAACTCTTTTCAATCTTCATTTGAAGAAAGTGGAGCACAGTTTAAGTCTTCCTCTAGATAGCCATGAAAAAAGTTTAAGGTAAAGGAATATCTTGATATCCTGCAATTGTACAGCATTGTCACTGCTGCAAAAATCTTCATGTTCCAGATGTGGATAATTTACTAGTTTTTAAACAACCTGTACCTCACTGTGGCCACCATGAGACCAGCTTTCAGTAAAGCATCACTGGATACAAATCCCAGAAAATGATCATCCTACTAAGTGGTCTTGACACCCATCTGATCAACCATGCCAATAGTTCTCAATCAATATAAAAATCAACACTACAACTTTGGTCCAATGGACTAATATTAAGAAACAATTGGGCACAGTTTATATAGCACATCATGCAATAGATCAGAAATAGTGGAGAACCAAGGACACACTGTGATGGGCTAGAAGAAAGATATTAATATTTAAAAACTACAAGATATTATTGGATTTAAATCTGCCAACTCTCTTGATCCACAAATTCTGCATGCCAGGTGTTAAAGGGAAATAATTGCAGATTTATTGGAGGCATTGGTCATGAACTTCAGAATTCCCTAGATTCTGGAATGGACTGCGTGGATTAGATGATTGTAAATGTAGAATAATTCTTCAAGAAAGCAAGGAGAGAGGGAGAGAAAAACAACGTGAACAGTGAACTGACAGTGCTGGAAAGAATGGTGTTCTGAGATTTTGACTTTGTGACAGTTAAGGAAGAGCACTGTATTTTCCAGTCAGGACAGTGAGAGACTTGGAGGGGAACCTGCAGTTGATGACGTTTCCATAAGTCCATTGTCCTTGTTTTCCAGGTCAGTGGTCGCCAAACATTTTAAGCCTAAGATAAACTTTGGAATTTAAGTGAAACCCACAATTTATTCCTCAGATAATCTTGAATAAACAATTTATTTGTAATGGTATATAAATCAAAAACAAAAGTATATGCAATTATTAATTTCATCTACTACTCATTAAATCAATGGGATACTTGTGCATGCCAATGCCTTGATTGTGGAGTCAGCTAGTTGTATACAGTTCATCAAATGAGTATCTGGGAGAGGTGGATGTGATAATTGGGCTTGGTTATTTTCATTTGGGAAAACATTGTCTCACAGAGGTATGTGTAGTTAAAGCAAGCTTTCATTCCAAAAGCACAGCATGATAGGAGTTTGTATTTTCCTCTGTTTATGAGTGCCCTGCTGAGTCCAGTGTTCTCAATCATTTCCAGCATCTATGACGTGGGAAGGAGGCTGAGATGGATCATCATCCTGACAATTCTGCTTGAAAATGGTTACAAATTCTTCAGTCTTAATTTTTACACTGATGTGCTGAGCTCTACTTTCATGCAGGATGGAGATGCTTAAGGAATCTCCTTTGCCTGCTGGTTAGTTACTTGTCAACACCATCATGACTCCATATGGTAGGACTGCAACGCTTTGATTTATTCCATTAGTTGTAAGGCCACTTAGCTGTGTTGATAGCATGCTGCTGCTGCTGATTAGCACACTTGTAGTCCTGTTTTGCAGCCACACTGCCTTGGCATTTTCTGATGCTGCTTGTGACATGCTTTCTACACTTCATTGAACCAGGGCTAGTCTCTTATTTTGAGACAATGCTAGAGCAAGGACCAGTGCTGATGCCTCAGCTATTTACAATCTATATTAATGACTTAGATGAAGAGACTTTGTATAATGTTAGTGACTATACAAAACTAGGTAGACACACAAGTTGTGAGGAGGATGCAAAGAAAATGCATCAGTTTGCTCGATTTGCCACTTTCTTAGCCAATGGAGTCTCACGTCAGGAAACGTAAACATATCTTCTTTGGTAAGAAGAATGAAAAATCAGAATAATTTTTAAAAGGTGAGAGATTAGCTAATGTTGAAATGCAGATGTAAATTTAACTTAAAGATGTAGCAAACAATTTAGAAGATTAATGGCATCTTACTTTGATTGCAAGGAGATTGCAATATAAGAATAAAGAAGTTTTGCTACAGTATAGAATCCCTACAGCTTGGAATCAGGCCCTTCAGCCCAATAAGTTCCCACCGACCCTCTGAAGAGTAACCCACACACATTCATTCCCCTACCTTATATTTACCCCTAACTAATGCACCTAACCTACATATCCCTGAACAGTATGGGCAAGTTAGCATGGCTAATTCACCTAACCTACACATCTTTGGTCTGTGTGAGGAAACCAGAGCACCCAGAGGAAATCCATGCATACACAGAGAGAAAGTCTGTGTGGAGTTTGCACAGTCACCCAAGTCTGGAATCAAACCTGGGTCCCTGGTGCTGTGAGGCAGCAGTGCTAACCACTGAGCCACTGGATTGCCCCAAACTGGCTTTGGAGAGTGAAAACCTGTGCACAGTTTTGTATCCATACATTTAAGGAAGGACACACTTGTCTTTCAGGTAGTATGGTGAAGATTTACTTGGTCTGTTGCAGGGGTGAGGGTTGTCTCATGAGGAAAGGCTGAGTAAATTGGACCTAAAATCTGTGGAGTTTAACTGAATGAGAGATGATCTGATTAAAACACACAAGATTCTGAAGGGGCTTTGCAGGGTAGTCTTGAAGAGTCAGTTTGTGAAATCTAGAACACGGGGCAACAGCCCCAGAATAAGATGACAATCATCTAAGATGTGGACGTGCCGATGTTGGACCGGGATGGACAAACTTAAAAGTCACACAACACCGGGTTATCGTCTGTGAAGGAGCAGCACTCCAAAAGCTAGTACTTCCAAATAAACCTGTTGGACTATAACCCAGTGTTGCACAATGTTTAAACTTTGACAATCATCTAAGATTAAGATTAAGAGAAATCTATTAACTCAGAATTGTGAATCTTCAGAATTAAAGGTTGTGACTGTGCCATCCTTGAATCATTAAATATATTTTAACCTGAGATTGATGGATTTGTGACCTACTAGGAAATTAAGGGATATGGGAATGAACAGAAAATTGGAGATGAAGCAGAAAATAACTATGATAGTATTGAATGGTTGATTTGTCTATTCCTAAACCTATTTCTAGTGTTCTTATGTTTAGAACCTACAATAACAACTGAAAGCAGTTTTCAACCAGTTAAGATTGAAAAGCTGACATGCCGCTATAAGAAAATCTTCTACAAAATCATCATACAAGTTCGTGTGAGAGCAAAGAATCCTTTTTAATAGCTTCTGAAATGGCTATCCCAGAATTTCCACCAGCCATGGTTGGTGATGAGATCAGAAACTGGTGTTAGTTAGGCAGCAAGAACAAAGAAATGTTGTAAGGTAGTCATATCATGTGGATCCGACTTATAAATCATTCAGGAAGCTTCTGACTGCTTCAACTGAGAACTCTGAACTTCGGTCTCCCCACATACCAGGTAATCAGCAACAACCAGGCAGGAGTAGTAGACACTTTGACTGGGAGGCATTGAAGGTTTGGAAAGTAAGAGTATACGAAAACTGGGCAAGGCCTGGGAAGTGGTGGTGTTAATGATCTTTACAGCTCATATAAATAATGGCCAGCACAGTGGCTCAGTGGTTAGCACTGCTGCCTCACAGCGCCAGGGACCCAGGTTTGACTCCTGCCTTGGGCAACCGCCTGTGTGGAGTTTGCACACTCCCCGCCATGTCTGCATGGGTTTCCTCTGGATGCTCCGGTTTTCTCTCACAATCCCAAGATACACAGGTCAGGTGAATTGCCCATAGTGTTAGGTGCATTAGACAGGGGTAAATATAGGGTAGGGGAATGGGTCTGGGTGGCTTACTCTTTGGAAGTTCGGTGTGAACTTGTTGGGCCTAAGGGCTTGTTTCCAAACTGTAGGGATTCTAATCTTCTAATCATAACATTGGTGGTGGAATGTGTGGGGAGCAAGCCCAAGTTTGGGGCCAGAATTGGAGAGGTGGGGTGGGGGGGGTGGAAAAAAAGCCCAGTTCAAGGGTAGCTCAAGAATCGCTGATGGGGCCTGCACGAGTATCTCTGCCTCTCATGGCCCACAAAAACACCCTGTAACATTAATATAAACTTAGCATCTGACCCTCTTCTCATCCAGAATCCAACAAGTTGAAATTTCTCCCCCAATCCCAGCACACCTCACCACCCCAATCTCTTGCCTCAAAATTACAGATAGGATATCATTAGACCCAAGTGCGTATTTAAATCAAAAAACCCTTTTCCAGGGGTTGCCTGCCCACCTACTCAAAACAGCAGATTAAATAAGAGACTTTAAGGAAAAGGAGAGGGATTTCTGCCAAATACAACTAATGTGTGTCTTTTTTTTTAAACTGCTGGCTCCGGTTTTTGCTTGGTAGCAGCAGTTAAAACCTGCTCAATAATTTCCACATCTAGTTTGCATTCAAGAAAGGGACACTATGCAGGCAGAAATCACAGGCTGTCAGCCTTCAACAGGATTATGGGATTGGATTATCAACACTGCAGTTCTTAGTCTGCACAGGACAGACCTCTGTGTTTCCGAGCAATCCAAGAGGGGCTTCAGCTGTAACTCTGCATGAAGCAAAAATTCCAAACAGCCATCTGTGATGTCTGGTATTGTGTCCCTGTGGAATTGTCTCAAACTTAATCTTGTCATTGTCTGGAACTTGAACACAACACCATTTCTTCAAACGTGAGGACAGGTTTTTTTTTTGAAAAGCATAAAATATGAGGAGGTATTTTCACTGCCTGTCTGTTGTGGCAGTTTATAAGTTCCTGTCCACAGCATAATTAGGAAGTAGTGGCTTGAAATGGGATAGAACATTCATGACCCATTTATAGTGGTGCTTTTTGGAGCAATTTTGGAAGTACCATGAAAAACATAATCAAAGACCTCATAGTTTTCAAGGTGGGATGTCAATTTCTTATGAAGACAATGGAACTATGAAACAAGGGTACCACTTCCAATTTTGAGATACAAATGCTCAGAGAGTGTATTACAAAATAAAATTTGAACACATCTTGATTGCTTCAGATTCAGGCTCTGGCTTGCGGCAGGTCTTTTTGACACGGGGATCTAACCTGTCTCTGGCCACACTTAGAGGATGTAGAAGTACGGAACAAATGGTCTTGAAAAGGAATGCTGGAGACCTGTCAATAAGCAACTAAAGATTTAGCCAATTTACACAACTTGAAGGACAGGGGTTCAAGAATGCAAACAATACACAAATTAGAAATTTAGGCCATGATATTCTATGCTCCCATCAAGCAGACAACTTGACATGACTCCTTAACGCAGTCTCTAGATGTACCCAGTAAATTGCTATTTAGCCAGCAAATGTACTAATATTGGAGATATCAGATGTAATGCAAATGGCTCCAACTCTTATGCAAAAATATCAGAAATACTTCTTAGGTTGAAATGCATATCCAACTGAAAATGCATTGTTTTGTGCAGATTATCAAAGAATAAATGAGCTAACCTTCAACTTGGGCATTGTGCCATACATGCTTTCCCCATCCTTGCTGATTATTTTTAGAAACTTGAAGAACTTTGTACTCCTAAGTGGTCACACATCAGGCGCATAGCCTGCTCTTCTGACTCATTAGAATCGACTAAGTCACAGAATGACATGCACAAGGCTTCCTCTAATCAATGAGCATTGCTACAGGAAAATCCATTATGTGATAGTAAATGACATAATCCCTCTGCACCATAAAATCACCAGTGTGTATCAATTTGGAATGTACCAGCAAAGTATCCATATTTTCCTCCATAGAATTACTTAACAATAATTGCATTATTTTGCTGTTTATTAGATGCAAGTGGATTAACAGAGGATTGTTTCATTGAAAATTTACCAGGAGGTATCATCAGAATCTAGTGTGAAATGTTTATGTTCAGCACGCATCTGTCAATGTAACCTGTCAGTGAATTGCATCAATACAAACAGGCTTAGATTCAGACTTGGATTACATTAAATTTAATTATGACTTCCTGCTGAGATACCATTTAACTCTAAGTTTAATGTGGATTTTTTTTAATGCTTGTTAAAGGCCTGCATCTTTAGCCTGGTGAAGTGCTTACACATAAAATGGTAAATATTAATTTCCTTTTAAGCATACTAATAAACAGGTTGTGTCTTCCTACCATTCTTTGCTTTTATTTGAAATAAGTTGGACAAATTAAGAAACAATTATATTTTCTGTGCATTAGTGCAAAAATCTAGTAACATCTGAACTGACAGCATACAACAGTAATCCCATTACATATGAGGGACAACATGGTAAAATGTTTGTTTGCACACTGTGTTCTGTCTTGCAATGGATTGATATCAGAAGCCGTGCACATAATTTCTACAGTCTGCTTCCATTGGGTGAAGCTTTGCACTGTGAGTACAGAAGTTGAAAAACTCTACCTTAAAATGTAATGGACACTTTTGGATAGACTAGAGGCATAAATGTAACAAGGCTTATGCTGCCCTTCATACATAAGACTGTAAATATCATAACATTGTAGGCAGAATTTCTACAAGATGTCCCAGTTTCTCACCACGACAACCGAAACAGAGCCAGATAAACCCCAAGGAAGTTACATAAAATGCAAGTTTGCAGTCTCTCTTGCCAACCTAACCAGATTCCAGAAGACTCTCTGTTCCCTTCGCTGCATAACAACTTTGGCTTTTAAATGCTCAGACACCACAATACTTTACCGAGGAAGACAGAGTTGGATAAGAGGGGCATTTTTAGCATGGCCACCTGTAACTAGTGGAGTGCCACAGCGATCATATAGCACTGCTGAGCAGTGCCACAATTCTTTACTTAAACATTAATGTATTAATCAATATATTAATTGGAGGAAAGTAAATAAATTATTATAAAGTTTGTGGAAGACAAATGGGTGGGAAAAGAAGAGGTGAGGATGACATAAAGACTCAACAAAGGGATACGGACGTGTTAAGCAAGTGGATAAAATCATAAGCATCATCATAGAATCCCTACAGGCCATTCAGTCCATCAGGTCCACACTTCCTCTCCAAAGAGCATCTCATCCTCCTATTGTAATCCTGCATTTCCCATGGCTAATCCACCTAGCCTGCAAATCCCTGGACAATTTAGAATGGCCAATCCACATAACTTGCACATCTTTGTGACTGTGGGAGGAAACTGGAGCAAACCCACACAAGTGTGGGGAGAAAGTGCAGACTCCACACAGACAGTTGTCTCTGCTTGGAATTGAACCTGGGTCCCTGGCACTGTGAGGTAGCACTGTTAACCACTGAGCCGCCCATCTTGGCAGATGGAATGCAATGTTGCAAAATGTGAGGTTTTCCATTTTATCAGGAAGAGTAGAGAAGCTGAATATTATTTAAGTTAGGAAAGACTGCAGAAAACTACACCACAGAAAGCTTTGATAGTACTTATGCATAAATCACAAAAAGTTAACATCCAAATTCAGCAGATAATAGGGAAGGTAAATGGAATTTTACCCTTTAGTTTAAAGGGAATGGAATATAAAATAGAGAAGTCTTGCTAAAACATTACAAGGCACTTTTTAGACCACACCCACACTACAAGGAAAGGTGTCCTGATAGTTGAAGGCAGCCCATAGAAAATTTGCTAGGCTGACATCACTAGGTATGGAGGGATTGTCTTATGAAGAGAAGTTGAGTAGTTTGGGCCCTTGCTCATTAGAATTTAGAAGAATGAGAGTCAACTGTGTTGAAATATAAGATTTTTAGGGGACTTGACCGGGTAGGGTGAAAAGGTTGTTTTCCCTTGTGTGAGAGTCCAGGACAAGAAGGCATATTCTCAGAGTAAGGGTTCACCCAATTAAAGCAGAGATTAGAAAGAATTTCTTTGCTTAGAGTAATGAATCTATGGATTTTTTTAACCACAAAAGGCAGTTGAGACTGAGTTATTAAATATATTTAAAGCTGAGATAGACAGAAGTTTTAATAATTAAGGCAATCAAGGGATACTAGGAAAAGGCAAGAAACAGAATTAAGGATCATCATGTCAGACATGATCTCATCGAGTGATGGAGCAGATTCAATGGGCAGAATGATGTATGTTTACTCCTCTATCTCATGGTCTTAAAGTACTCCATGCCAAATTGACAACTCTACAATCAATGTAATCTGCACAGAATATTATGTGAGTAAAATGAAAATATCTATCACTACCCTACAAATATTCTACAAAGTCCAATGGTTCTGATGTATTAGAATACACTTTCAGTGCCATCATGTTCCAAAGTGGAACATGAACCCAAACCATCTGACCCAGAGGTCAAGTCTCTTAGCAGCCAACACATTCTCATAGTTATCATTCATTAACATCATTCACATTCATGGTCATTAACAGGAAGCAGTTAACCAATCATTTTGTAGAATTATTAGGCTCATGAATCAATTTGACTATACCAATTACCTGACAAGACTAGCTCTGGATTATCAATCCTAATTAACCAGTTACTTGACATAATTAGCTCAGTGTATCCTTATGAGCAACCTCTCCATAAAAAGGCTGCTGCAAAATTGAGCCACCTGCTGCAGAATGAACTGCACACAACATCTGCTTAGGGCCAACTTTACAATAGAAGTAAAAGTTACCACAGCATGACACCTCTGTTACTAAATCCTTCCAAACTAAGACAGAAGACATGTCACATCAGGCAGTGCCAAGAACATAGCAGTTAATTTGGAGAAGGAACCTCCTCCAATCCTTTCCGTGCAGAAAGGAGTCTCAACGGCAGCTGGCAGTATTCCCCAAAGTGCAGAAATTTGGGTATAAAACACACATTAACACCAGGGCTCTACATATCAAACCCATGGGCTTCATAACATGAAGTAGAATACAGGCATAGAGTCATAGAAATGTACAGCATAGAAACAGACTCTTCAGTCCAACCCGTCCATGCCAATCAGATGTCTCAGCCCTACCTAGTCCCACCTGCCAGCACCCGGCCCATATCCCTCCAAATCCTTTCTATTCATATACCCATCCAAATGCCTCTTAAATCTTGCAATTATACCAGCCTCCACTACATCCTATGGCAGCTCATTCCATACACATACCCCCCTCTGTGAGAAAAGTTGCCCCATAGGTCTCTTTTGTATCTTTCCCAACTCACCCTAAACGTATGTCCTCTAGTTCTGGACTCCCTCACCCCAGGGAAAAGACTTTGCCTATTTACCCTATCCATGCCCCTCATAATTTTGTAAACCTCTATAAGGTCACCCCTTAGCCTCTGGCATTCCAGGGAAAACAGCCCCAGCCTGTTTAACCTCTCCCTATAGCTCAAATCCTCCAACCCTGGCAACATCCTTGTAAATATTTTCTGAACACTTTCAAGTTTCACAACATCCTTCCAATAGGAAGGAGAACAGAATTGCACATAATATTCCAACAGTGGCCTAACCAATGTCCTGTACAGCCACAACATGACCTCCCAACTCCTGTACTCAATACTCCGACCAATAAAGGAAAGCATATCAAACGCCGCCTTCACTATCCTATCTACCTGCAATTCCACTTTCAAGGAGCTATGAACCTGCACTCCAAGGTCTCTTTGTTCAGCAACACTCTCTGGGACCTTACCATTAAGTGTATAAGTCCTGCTAAGATTTGCTTTCCCAAAATGCAGCACCTCGCATTTATCTGAATTAAACTCCATCTGCCACTTCTCAGCCCATTGGCCCATCTGGTCAAGATCCTGTTGTAATCTGAGGTAATCCTCTTCACTAGGAGAAAGTGAGGACTGCAGATTCTGGAGATCAGAGTTGAAAAGTTTGGTGCTGGAAAAACACAGCAGGCCAGGAAGCATCCGAGGAGCAGGAGAATCGAAGTTTTGGGCATAAGCCCTTCTTCAGGAATGAAGCTGGTGTGGCAAGCTGGCTGAGATAAAAGGTAGAGGGGAGGGGCGCTGGGAATACGATAGATGGAAGGAGGTGAGAGTGAGGGTGGTAGGCCGGAGAGGGGGTGGGGCGGAGAGGTCGGGATGAAGATTGCAGGTCAAGAGGGCGGTGCTGAATCCGGGGGTTGGGGCTGAGATAAAGTGGGGGAGGAGAAATGAGGAAGCTGGAGAAATCTACATTCATCCCGTGTGGTTGGAGGGTTCCTAGGCGGAAGATGAGGTGCTCTTCCTCCAGACATCGTGTGGCCAGGGTCTGGCGATGGAGGAGGCAAGGACCTGCATGTCCTTGGTGGAGTGGAAGGGGGAGTTAAAATGTTCAGCCACGGGGCGGTTGGGTTGGTTGGTGCGGGTGTCCCAGAAGTGCTCCCTGAAACGGTCCGCAAGTGGGCAGCCCGTCTCCCCAATGTAGAGGTTGATGCTCGTATCCAACTCATTTACATAAATGACAAAAAATAGAGGACCCAGCACCGATCCTTGTGGCACACCACTGGTCACAGGCCTCCAGTCCAAAAAACAACCTTCCACCACCACTATCTGTCTTCTATCTTCGAGCCAGTTCTGTATCCACATGGCTAGTTCTCCCTGTATTCTGTGAGATCTAACCTTACTCAGCAGTCTCCCATGGGGAACCTTGTCGAACACCTTACTGAAGTCCATATAGATCACACTTTACCCTCATCAATCCACTTTGTTGCTTCCACAAAAAACTCAATCAAGTTTGTGAGACATGATTTCCCATGCTCAAAGCCATGTTAACTATCCTTCATCAGTCCTTGCCTTTCCAAATACATGTACATCCTGTCTCTCAGGATTCCCTCCAACAACTTGCCCACCACTGACGTCAGGCTCACTGGTCTATAGGTCCCTGGTTTGTCCTTACCACCCTTCTTAAACAGTGGCACCCTACAGTGTGGAAACAGGCCCTTCAGCCCAACAAGTCCACACCAACCCTCTGAAGAGTAATCCATCCAGACCCATTCCCCTACCCTATTACTCTGCTTTCCCCTGACTAATCCTCCAACCTACACATCCTTGAACATTATGGGCAATTTCACCTGACCTGCACATCTTTGGATTGTGGGAGGAAACCTGGGGAAACCTACGCAGACACAGGGAGTATGTCTGTGTGGAGTCTGCACAATCAAAACCAAGTCCCTGATACTGTGAGGCAGCATGTTGCCCACAGTAGTTTATATCCAAGCATTGTTCAGGTTGAATCTGACTACAGAAACATGAATATCAATAGCCATTATTCAAGAAGCCGCCACAATGCCTTCCTGCAGAAGCATCTCCAGATGCTCACATTATTTAGAGTGTACAGCACACAAGCAGACCTTTCAGTTCAACTTATCCATACCAGATAGTTAAAGAAGAAAAAGTGTCCAGATCACTCTTTTGAACCAAGACTTTCTGTTACATCAATAGCAACTGTTAACTACCATGGACATTTGGACAACCCAACATCTGTTCCCTAATCATCCACTGCCACCAGCTTGATAATAGTGATGTTTTCAACTTGCACGTGTCAATAGATTAGAAAGCCAAAAAACAAATGATCATGCTGAACTGCATATGATATGTCCTTGAAGATATTGCTTTCAGAAAGTTTGATTTGTATTGTAGAGTCATAGAGTTGTACAGCACAGAAACGGACCCTTCAGTCCAACTCATCCACGCCGAACAGATATCCTATACTAATCTAGTCCCATCTTCCAGCATTTGATCCACATCTGTCCATGCCTTTCCTATTCATATACCCATCCATGTGCCTGTTAAATGTCTTAATTGTGTCAGCCTCCACCACTTCCTCTGGCAGGTCATTTAATATGCACACCACCCTCTGTATGAAAATGTTGTCCCTTAGACTCCTTTTATATCTTTCCCCTCTCTCTTTAAACCTATGCCCTCGAGTTTTGGATACCCCTCCCCTGCAAAAAAGGGCTAATTCACTTGGCTATTCACTCTATCCATGCCCCTCATGATTTTATAAACCTCTGTAATGTCACCCCTCAACCTCAAATGCTCCATGGAAAACCGCCCCAGCCTATTTAGCCTCTCCCTGCAGCTCAAACCCTCCAATCCTGGCAACTTCTTTGTAAATCTTTTTTTGCACTCTTCCAAGTTTAACAACATCATTCCTATAGCAGGGAGACCAGAATTGGATGCCGTATTCCAAAAGTGGCTTAACTAATTTTCTGCGCAGCCACAACATGACATCCCACCTCCTAACAATGCTCTGACCAATAAAGGTAAACATACTAAACACCTTCTTCACTATCCTGTCTCCCTTTGACTCCATCTTCAAGGAACTATGAACCTGCACCCTAGGGTCTCCTTGTTCAGCAACATACTCTAGGACTTTACCGCATGCATCCTGCCCTGATTTGCCTTTCCAAATGCAGCATCTCCCATTTATCTAAATTAAACTCCATCTGCCATTCCTAGGGCCATTGGGCCATCTGATCAAGGTCACATTGTACTCTGAGATAGCGTTCTTCACTGTCTACCACATCATCAATTTTGGGGTCATCCACAAAGTTACTGATCATTTTCCATGCACAGAGCCATGTTAACTATCCCTCATCAGTCTTTGCCTTTCCAAATGCATGCAAATACTATCCCTTAGAATCCCCTCTAATGACTTACCTGCCACTAATGTCAGGCTCACTGGTCTATAGTTCACTGGCTTTTCCTTACCACCTTTCTTAAATAATGACACCACATCAGCCACCCTCCAGTCTTCTGGCATCTCATCGGTGACTGTCAATGATACAATTATCTCAACAAGGGACCCAGCAATCACTTCCCTCGCTTCCCATAAAGTGGTAAATGGATCTAGATTAATATAGGATATCTTTTTGGCATGGATGAGTTGGACCAAAGGGCCTGTTTCCATGTTGTAAAACCCTATGACTCTATAATACAAATTAAACTTTCAGACAGGCAATACCTTCGAGGACACACCAGACAAAGTTCAGCATGATCACTGCCATTTGGCTAATAATCCATTGGATCAGAACCTGATCAAATCCTGGAGATTCATCCACTTTTGTACACTTTAGGGCATCCAGCACCTCCACCTCTGTAATATGGACAGTTTTCAAGATATCACTGTTTACTCTGTTTGCTGGAAGTAGCTTATCTTTCTCTTGATTACAGGGAATTTCTCCCTCACTAAAGCCAAATAGCTGAAAGTTGGATGACTACAATGGATCAATCAGGCACTTTCCTTTCACTGGGTTTTATGGGGAGATTGTTTTCAGTATCGAAAAGAAACACTTTCTATATGGAGCACTTCCCGACAAAGGATCACTAAATCTTTAGCACCAACAGAAGCAAAAAGCAGGACAAATCCAATATGATCAATTATTACCCTATTACTCTACTCTCAATCATCAGGAAAGTAATGGAAGGGGCCACCAATAGTGCCATCAAGCAGCACTTATAAAGGAATAGCCTGCTCTAATGTTCAGTTGGTGTTCCACCAGGGCCTTTAAACTCATGGCCTTATTACATCCATGGTCCAAACATGGTTAAAATGAGCTGAGTTCTAGGGATGAGATGAAAGCAACTGCCCCTTGACATCAAGTCAACATTCAACTAAATGTGGCATCAAAGGAGACCTAGAGAAACCGAAGTCAATTGGAATTGGGGGGGGATCCTTCACTGGTTGGAGCCATATTTAGCACAAAATGAAGATGATTTTGGTCTTTGGAGGTCAATCATTTCAGCTCCAAGACATCTCTGCAAGAGTACTTCATGGTAGTTTCTTAGGCCCATCCAATTTCAGTTGCTTCATTGATGGCCAATGTTCTATCAATGAGTTTCTGCTGCTTTATTATGAATAACTTGGAATTTTTTTTCTGTCATTAGCGCAACTTTTCATTTTACCATGAGCTTTCAAGAGGCAAATCTTCAAACATTTTGTTTTGAACTCCAAACCAATGTTTGTAAAGGCCATATTCTCAAGCAAGCCTTTTCTATGCTTACACCCTAGCTTAGTTGGCTAGGTGGTTGGTGAGTCATGCCAACAGTGTGGGTTCAATTCCTGTACCAGCTGAGTTTGCAATGAAGGATTATCCTTCTCAACATGTCCATTTACCTGAGGCATGGTGACCCTCAGGTAAAACTACCAATCTACTCTCTGAATGAGAAAGGATTATGGTGACCTTAACTTTTCTCTTTTTAATATCGGGATCAAAATTATATTGCAAAATTCAATGCTGCTCAATCCCTGAACAATGGGAAAATGGGGCTGGCATTTCCCCAATATTTGCTGGAAAGCTAAAAATAAAATTCTTTGAGGAAGTGACAAAGTTGATTGATGAGGGAAGGGCTATAGATGTCATATATATGGACTTCAGTCAGGCATTTGATAATAGTCCCCATTGTAGGCTGATGGAGAAAGTGAAGTCGCATGGGGTCCAGGGAGTACTAGCTAGATGGACAGAGATCTGGCTTAGCAACAGGAAAGAGAGTAGTAGTGGAAGGGAGTTTCTTGAAATGGAAGACTGTGACTAGTGGTGTTCCACAGGGATCCATGTTGGGACCACTGTTGTTTGTGATACACATAATGCTCTGAAGGAAGGTATAAGTGGTCTGATTAGCAAGTTTGCAGATGACACTAAGATTGGTGGAGTAGCAGGTAGTGAAAGTGATTGTCAGAGAATGCAGCATAATATAGATAGTTTGGAGAGTTGGGCAGAGAAATGGCAGATGGAATTCATTCTGGGCAAATGCAAGGTGATGCATTTTGGAAGATCCAATTCTAGAGGCAACTATATGGTAAATGGAAAAGCCCTGGGGAAAATTGAGGTACAGAAAGATCTGGGTATTCAGGTCCATTGTACCTTGAAGGTGGCAACACTGGTCAAGAAGGCATTTGACACGTTTTCCTTCATCAAATGGATATTGAGTACAAGAGTTGGCAGGTCATGTTACCGTTGTATAGAACTTTGGTTTGGCCACATTTGGAATACTGTGTACAGTTCTGGTTGCTGCATTACCAAAAGGATGTGGATGCTTTGGAGATGGTGCAGAGGAGGTTCCCCAGACGTTACCTGGTATGGAGGGTGCTAGCTATGAAGAGAAGTTTAAATAGATTATGATTACTGTCATTCGAAAGATGGACTTTGAGGGGGGACCTGATTGAGGTCTACAAAATCATGACAGGTGTAGACAGGGTGGATAGCAAGGAGGAGAAAGTGAGGACTGCAGATCTGGAGATCAGAATTGAGAGTGTGGTGCTGGGAAAGCACAGCAGGTCAGGCAGCATCCGAGGAGCAGGAGAATTGATGTTTTGGCCATAAGCACTTCATCAGCTGTTCCTGATAAAGGGCTTTTGCCCGAAGGGTGGATAGCAAGAAGCTTTTTCCCAAAGTGGGGTCTGAATTATTAGGGGTCATGAGTTCAAGGTGAGAGGGTAAAAGTTTAGGGGAGATATGCATGGAATGTTCTTTACACAGAGGGTGGTGGGTGTCTGGAACACTTGGTCAGTGGAGGTGGTAGAGGCAGGCATGTTAGCATTATTTAACATACATCTAGATAGATGCATGAATGGGCAGGGAGCAGAGGGATACAGATTCTCAGAAAATATGTGGCATAGATAGAGGATCTGGATTGGTGCCATAGGGCCTGTTTGGAGGGTCGAAGGGCCTGTTCCTGCCATATAATTTTCCTTGGTCTTTGTTGTTGGAATATCTTCTTCTACTAAGGTTAAGGTGGCAAATTCAGCATTAGTTTCTTTTGCTACTCATGAGGGCTCTGCTTTTCCTTGTCTGCACACATTTGTGATATATGAATTTTCCTCCTTGATCAAAACACCAAATATAAACTTAGAAAGCCCAAGTTGCAGGGCTTAATCTTACTAAAAATTAACAATGTATCATTTTTGTCAAAATTCATAGAGTTTCTTGCTATGAGGCTGAATGAGGCTACTCATTACTATCCCAAAATTGTCTTATTAACTACCTACCATGCCTCTACGGTGCCCCTCTCTACTAATACTACCCAATTCTCCTATTCACCATCAATGGAAGTACTCTTCACTGCTGGGATATGCATGTGTCAGTGCCATCTTTAAAAGGCTGTTGTATACTTGGTAAGCTACTGCTGGTCTGGAACAGACCTGCACAGTTCATGACATTTGTTCTGTACATGGCAGACAAGTGGAAGTGGGCACAAAGATTTATGGGCGTGGATGTGGAGGCCCTGGTGGACTGGGTGATGTAGAGAAGGGCCATCGTCTTCCCACTGGACTGGCAAACAAGGCCATGACATCAGATTCTGCCAGCTGGGTATGGGATTGCCAATCACACCACTGTAGTCTTAGTGTTTGGAGAAACCTGGAGGATTTCCACAGGTCAGTCATTCAGGTCGACCAGGGTGAGTAGCACCATCTTCACACTGCTAATTCCCTCTGTTACCGCACATGCCTCACACCGAATGTTATGCTTGACCATGCTCACTACCACATGCAATTCTTTTCCTCACTCACTCACTCATTCCTACCCAACGTCCCTGTCCACTAACCTTGCACAGTCTCTGCCTTCTCCTGACCCACTCAGGACACCCTGCTACCAATTTCCAACTTACGTCAGCATTAACAGCCATGCCAGCCACTTTCATCTCATCCAGTCCATTCCTTTCTCCTTCCAGGTGAAAGCGGCCCACTGTCAGTCAGGAAAGGCCAAGATGGGGGAGGGGGGTATGACATTCTGCTCTTCACATCCGGTGAGGAGAGGATCCTCTCTGTAACTGCTCTGAGCTGCTGACTGACCATTACCATGCCCCATGTGAGATAGAAAGGTGCCATGCAACAAACTAAGAGAAAGTGAGGACTGCAGATACTGGAGATGAGAGTCAAAAAGTATGGCACTGGAAAAGCACAGCAGGTCAGGCAGCATCCAAGGAGCAGAAGAGTCGATGTTTCAGGCATAAGGTCTTCATCAGGAATGCCGCAACCTGTCCACCTTTTTGACTGATGACTGCCAACAGGTCGGGCTGCCTGGCTTTATGTCTGCATTCAACAGCAAGGCAAGGCAAAAGAACTGCCTTTAAGTTGAAGAGGTAAATGCGAAAAGGCAAGGCAGGGATGCTGAGAGCATCCAGGTTAGGACAAGGTAATTGAGCGCTATTAAAGTGAGTGAGCAGGCAGCCCTGAGATGCACCCAAGTGCAGTTACTAATCTGGGTGCCTGGCCTTGCAGCAGTTTTGAAATGAAAGGTGCTGGTGTGCTCCACAGTGCAGCATTGAACTGTGGAAGTGTATTACAAATGGGTCACAGATGTGCCATGATGATGCAGTGGGACTGGCACATGTCAGATGTCAATGCCTCTGGACATAGGTGCATGCAGCTGCTGCCCATAGAGTGTGCCCTGAAATGTTAGTGCCATTTCTAATATTGAGGTCCGGGGGCAAGTAGAGAATTAAGCCTCCATGTACCTGCTCAGATTTTCATGTTGGGAATTTTGGTGTCTCGTTTCTATCTGATGGGTTAGAGAATGGGAGGTTGCATATTATTGGAGTGAGATTAGGTAGCAATGATGGTGATAATGAGTGATAATCTCCTTAATATGCATCTCGCCTCTTACTAGTGAGAATATCATGTCAATGTTTGGGATTTTGTTGAAAAATGCAACTTTTTCATCTTAATATAGAAAAGGGCTTCACATGATCTCTCCACTGATTTCCCAAATTTCTTTTTCCACCATTACCCACATTTTTGAGGGGCTCGGAAAATTACACCTAAATTTGACAATGGAACTACCTCCTGATCCAATCTACCTCAAGTGCGTGAGCAGGCAGTGGTTTTCACTACTAACACAGTTCGTACCAAAAATTCAAGCTATGAAATAGCAACCACAGAATGTTTCCGGACGAACATAACTTTAGTGAATACAAGTAAATGAGGGAATGAAGAAAACAAATGGGATGTGGTAGGTACTTCACTTTAGCCAATGCCCTGTGAAACACATTTAAAATGAATATTGTTGCATATGTAGGGTAAATGTGTTTCTAGAATTAACAAGTGCAACGTAAATGCCAGTGATGCTAATAAATGAAGTTAGTACAAGAAGAAAAACTGCCTTCATAATTTCTGCAGGGAGAAAAAATGTAGAAGATATTCAAGTAATGATCAGAGGGGAAAGAGAGACATAGAAAAGCCCAAAAGCAGAGACTAAGTATGACAAAAACAACTCCTATAATTTAAGAGTATACTGGGAGAAGAGGTGAAAAATGTAAGATGAAAATACAATTGGGGATGAGCATAATATAGTAGATGTTCTAAATTATCACCTCTCCAAGTAATAAGATATTAAAATAAGTCAGCTCAAATGACATCAAAGCAAAATCAATCAATAATCTCAATATATAAGGAAGTAACACAATAATTCTTTGTTATTCTATCTCCTAAAATAATGGAATTAATGAAACTTAAAAATTGTATGTAATAATTACAAAATAAAAAAAAAGAGTATGTTGGCTTAGAGGAGGAAAGTTTCACCTGACCAACTTCAACAATATTTACATGAAAATGATAAACTGTGTTGACATGGTAATCCCTACGCGGGTGGTGTGCCTAGACTGGTTTTCTCATTAAAGGCTCTCAGGCAAATACAAATCTGAAGGGATTCAAGATAAATTCTGGGAATGAGTATTCATTAAATTACAATAGTTATGATGTTGGGAGGTTAGTAACTGTGATGCTTAAGGGTTCAATTTTAACTGAATGGGATGAGTTGACTCCAATGATACAGTCATCCTACATAGTGTGTTAAAATATACAGAATGATGCCACATTAGTAGTGCGATAGAATCAGAGGATCAACTTGACAATTATAGAATGAGATGATAAAATATATGTCAACAGAGAGTAGCACATGAAATTTAATATACATAAGAGTAAATCAGGTACATTGGGAAAGAAATGTACAGTATACATACTTAACGAATGGCTTTGAAATTGTTAAGGATGACTCTGAAAGGGAAGTAAGAGACTTAAGTGGTTAGGCAGCACGGCAACCCTATACAGAGTAGTAAATCACAAAACCAACGGACAGCTGAAGTACATCATCAGTTCAAAAGAAAATATCACCGAAAGTACAATGCTCTGGTCAGATCACGCTTCGAGAATTGCATCTATTTCCGGTCACTCGTACATGAGAAAAGCTTCTAATCACTGGAGCTATTGCAGAAACAGTCACAATGTTGATCACTTGTGTTAAATGACTGGTGTAGAGGAAAAGTTTCAGAAACCTTCGAACAGATCTGGTTACTGTGCAATCAACAGCAGACATCCACACTTCTGATTTGATAATGGAGTGAAGGTTATTCATGAAGCAGCTGAAGATGTTTGGACCTCGGACATATTCACTGACCTTAAACCACCCATCTTTGTTCATTGAACATTTTCCCAACATAGTATCCAGGTATCTCAGGTGCAAATTCTGAGTATTCATGTCCTTGACTACCCACTCCCATTAATTTCTACATTCTGGTCTCTCTCACAGAGTGAAGTTCCACTTCTAGGCTCCCCATGCTGCATCTCAGAGCCAAGAAACTCTCTTTCTGGCCTCCTGATCCATCGATTTTGCTGTTACCACCAAACCTTGCAATCCTGTCCCTTCTTTCTGTGAGCTGTACTTCAATTTCTGAATGTAGTATTTGGGCCACATGGTGGCACAGTGGTTAGCACTGCTGCCTCACAGTGCCAGAGACCTGGGTTCAATTCCCGCCTCAGGTGACTGACTGTGTGGAGTTTACACATTCTCCTTGTGCCTGCGTGGGTTTCCTCCCACAGTCCAAAGATTTGCAGGTCATGCTAAATTGCCCATAGTGTTAGGTGTAGGGGAATGGGTGGGTTGCACTTCAATGGATCGGTGTGGACTTGTTGGGCTGAAGGGCCTGTTTCCACACTGTAAGTAATCTAATCTAGCTACAAATGCTGCTGAGAAATTCTGCCTTTTGTTATATATTGGAATGAAAAGGAAATGGAGAAAGATGCTGCTCAGTAAGCTGTTTGGAGATCGTTTTGGAGTTATAAAGACCAAACTCTTCAGTAAGCTGCAGCCAGGGACATTTAATGAATGAGTAGCAAAACAGATAAATATCATTTTTTGCTTTTTCCAGGTAAGGAACTATTAGTGGGATAAGCAAGTCCTATATTATTCTGTTCAGAACAAACTGCAATGACATGTCTTTAACACACAAATCGAAATATTTTTTCCTTCTTTGAACACCCTATTCCTCAGCTTAATATTAATATAAAGCAATCTATTTTTAGCCATCTCATGCCTTTCATTCTCTACAGGTCAATAGGACCATGTTGCTTGTTTTTGGAAGCATGGCTATTAGAGTTCTGTCAAACCTAAGAAAACAGTGCTCTCAAAACCAAATGACAAATGAAGAAAATCAATGTTTTTGTGACCCCAGGAAAAATAATTCTATAAATGTCAGGGGTGTTTGAAAACTAGAAAAGCACAACATGGTTCAGGCCCTTGACACTTTCCAAAGAACTAATTTTGTATACTGTGCAGTTGGGTCCCAGCTGAATGTGGGTATGCAGATGGGGCAGCTGCCTCTGGCTGTAAAATTCTTTGTCTTAATCCAATTCCCCGTGGAGCACTATCAAAAAAACATTACTACAGGGTATTAGTGCATCTAAAATTGGCACCATCTTCTCTGGTCAGGGAACAAAATGTAACTAAGAAATACAAAATTTGAAGAATCCAAAACAAGATTACAAGACAACAAGGTGCATTGCCAAAGGAAAAGAAAAGATGATAACAAGCTCAACTAAATTACAGCAAACAGCTAAGAGGAAAGAAAGAACTTGTGTTTATATAATGCCTCTCACAGCATCTGGAAATTCTAAAGCATTTTGCAGTCAAGGAAGGATGTTTGAAGTATAGTCACTGTTGTAATGCAAGAAATGGAAGAGTGAATTTACTTGCAGAATGCTCCCACAAACAGAAATGAGATATTCTGTTTTATTGGTGGTGGCAGCTGTACAGTTGCTGTTGTATATTTTTCCCCAGCTTGTAAAGGCATACTAAATATAGCATTTTAATTCTCAGAGCAGTAGGGCCACCAACCGATGCCATAGCACCAATAAAACTGAGGACTGTGAGGCTGGTGCCAAAGTGCAGCACAAGTCTCCTGTGTCCATTGTAAAATCCAGGCGAAAGCAAATACAGCACATGAACATTGTGCTAAGTTATCAACCCCGTGATCAGTATGCATCAGCAATATAAATGCCCCATATGTTAAGATTTCCTGGAACTGTCGAGTCCAGTACTTCTTAGCAAAATTAAACTGCTGATCCCCTCTGTCACTTAGCCTGCAGTGTCACATGGATAAAGCAGGAGAACAGATTGACTGAATTGATCTATAGAGAGTAAGCATTGACCGAAGGACTGAATGGCCTTCTGTGGTGTGTTGGCATTATGACCTCTGTAAAATGCTGATTAGGCCTCAGCTAGTGTACATTTAGAGGGATCCATGCATCACCGTGGATACAAAATTTGCTAACAAAACAGAAAACAGTGGTACATACTCATTTTACAGGGTGGATAAACATGTACGGGTTTAGTATTAGGATCATTACTCATTGAAATAAATTAATGACCTTATACTGGGTATATTATCAAAGTTTGCAGATGACATGAAACACAGGAATGTTGTAAGGTGGATACTTTACAAGATCATAAACAACCATTTTAAATAGGCATGTTTGGAAGCTGACATTTAATCATGAAATGTAAATTGATACATCTTGGTAAGAAGAATGAGAGGTAGAGAGACTAATAAAGGGTACACAGATGAAAGGATGCAGAAACAGAGAACATGGAACATGGACACAGAGCTTTGATTGTTGTCAGACAGGCTGAGAAGGCCGTTAAACATATTAATAGCAGAATACATTGTAAAATCAGGGAACTGATGCCAAATACTAAAGAGAGCCCAGGAACAGAGGGGCATGGGAGTCCATGTATGTTGATCTTGGAAAGTGACAAGCCATGTTGAGCCAATCAAGCAAGTATGTGTTTAAGGTTAGTTTGAGAAGGTCGGGTTATTTTCGATGGAGTAAAGAAAATTGAAGGGAGATCTGACAGGGAAGTACAGAAGGTTATGGCAGGTTTGAATATGATAGACAAAGCAAAGCTGTTCATTTTTGCTGATGGTGCAAAGACAAAATATCACAGATTTAATGTTTTGGGCAAGGGTTACAGAGTGCTGAGAAGGAGGACATTTTTACATAGCAACTGATAATGACCTGAAACTGTACATGATGGGTTGACAGTTGAAGGGAATAAGCCTGCAGTGTCACATGGATAAAGCAGGAGAATGGATTGACTAAATTGATCTATAGAGAGTAAGCATAGACCGAAGGACTGAATGGCCTTCTGTGGTGTGTTGGCATTATGGCCTCTGTAAAATGCTGATTAGGCCTCAGCTAGTTAACTGTTCAACTCTGGGTAGCACACAGAAATTGAAGAAGATTAGTTGTTCAGTTTGGATGCAGTGAAGATTAAAAAAAGATTGAAATGTTGAAAATTGAGGGTTTTAAGAGACTAAATCAGTAGAAACTACACAGTGACAGAAGGGATCAGTAGTTTGGTTAAGAAAAAGAAGGAAGCATATGTCAGGCATAGACAGGATAGATCGAGTGAATCCTTAGAAGAGTATAAAGAAAGTAGGAGTGTACTTAAGAGGGAAATCAGAAGAGCAAAACGGGGACATGAGGTAGCTTTGGCAAATAGAATTAAGGAAAATCCAAAGGGTTTTTACAAATATATTAAAGACAAAAGGGTAAATAGGGAGAGAATAGGGCCCCTCAGAGATCGGCGTCCGTGCGGGATTCCTGGTTGGGTCCAAATTTTGTTGGTTGGAATGTAGTCCTCATTTTCCTCATTTCCCCAGTTTCCTCATTTCCCCTCCCCCCTCCTTGTCTCAGTAGGTTCCTTCAACTCAGCACCACCCTACTAACCTGCAATCTTCTTCCTGACCTCTCCGCCCCCACCCCACTCCGGCCTATCACCCTCACCTTGACCTCCTTCCACCTATCACATCTCCATCGCCCCTCCCCCAAGTCCCTCCTCCCTACCTTTTATCTTAGCCTGCCTGGCACATTCTCCTCATTCCTGATGAAGGGCTCTGGCCCGAAATGTCGAATTTCCTGTTCCTTGGATGCTGCCTAACCTGCTGTGCTTTAACCAGCAACACATTTTCAGCCCCTCAGAGATCAGCAAGGCGGCCTTTGTGTGGAGCCACAGAAAATGGGAGAGATACTAAATGAATATTTTGCATCAGTATTTATTATGGAAAAGGACATGGAAGATATAGACTGTAGGGAAATAGATGGTGACATCTTGCAAAATATCCAGATTACAGAGGAGGAAGTGCTGGATGTCTTGAAATGGTTAAAGGTGGATAAATCCCCTGGACCTGATCAGGTGTACCCGAGAACTCTGTGGGAAGTGAGAAGGTGCTTGCTGGGCCTCTTGCTGAGACATTTGTATCATCGGTAGTCACAGGTAAGATACCGGAAGACTAGAGGTTGGCAAACATGGTGCCACTGTTTAAGAAGGGCAGTAAAGACAAGCCAGGGAACTATAGACTGGTGAGCCTGACCTCAGTGGTGGGCACGTTATTGGAGGGAATCCTGGGTGAGAGGGTGTACATGTATTTGGAAAGGATGGATTCGGGATAGTCAACATGACTTTGTGCGTGGGAAATCATGTCTCACAAACTTGATTGAGTTTTTTGAAGAAGTAACACAGAAGGATAAGGTTTCTAAATTCTTGAAAGAGCAGAGTCTGAGTAGAACAAGTCAACATGGATTTAGTAAGGGGAGGTCGTGTCTGACAAACCTGTTGGAATTCTTTGAAGAGGTGACAAGTAGGTTGACCAGGGAAACCCAGTGGATGTGGTCTATCTAGACTTCCAAAAGGCCTTTGATAAGGTGCCACATGGGAGGCTGCTGAGCAAGGTGAGGACTCACGGTGTTCGAGGTGAGCTACTGGTATGGATTAAGGATTGGCTGTCTGACAGAAGGCAGAGAGTTGGGATAAAAGGTTCTTTTTCGGAATGGCAACCGGTGACAAGCGGTGTCCCGCAGGGTTCAGTGTTGGGGCCGCAGCTGTTCAAATTATATATCAATGATCTGGATGAAGGGACTGGGGGCATTCTAGCGAAGTTTGCTGATGATACGAAGTTAGGTGGATAGGCAGGTAGTACTGAGAAAGTGGGGAGGCTGCAGAAGGATCTAGACAGCTTGGGAGAGTGGTCCAGGAAATGGCTGATAGAATTCAACATGAGCAAATGCGAGGTCTTGCACTTTGGAAAAAAGAATAATAGCATAGACTACTTTCTAAACGGTGAGAAAATTCATAAAGCCAAAGTACAAAGGGATCTGGGAGTGCTAGTCAAGGATTCTCTGAAAGTAAAAATGCAGGTTGAGTCCGTGATTAAGAAAGCGAATGCAATGTTGTCATTTATCTCAAGAGGGTTGGAATATAAAAGCACCGTTGTGCTACTGAGACTTTATAAAGTTCTGGTTAGGCCCCATTTGGAGTACTGTGTCCAGTTTTGGTTCCCACACCTCAGGAAGGACATACCTGCACTGGAACATGTCCAGAGGAGATTCACACGGATGATCCCTGGATTTGTTGGTCTAACATACGAGGAATAGCTGAGGATCCTGGGATTGTATTCATTGGAGTTTAGAAGATTAAGGGGAGACTTAATTGAAACTTACAAGATAATACATGGCTTGGAAAGGGTGGACGCTAGGAAATTGTTTCCATTAGGTGAGGAGACTCGGACCCTTGGACACAGCCTTAGAATTATAGGGGGTCAATTCAGAACAGAAATGTGGAGACATTTCTTCAGCCAGAGAGTGGTGGGCCTGTGGAATTCATTGCCTCAGAGTGCAGTGGAGGCCGGGACGCTGAATGTCTTCAAGGCAGAGATTGATAGATTCTTGATGTCACGAGGAATTAATGGCTACCAGGAGAATGCTGGTAAGTGGAGTTGAAATGCCCATCAGCCATGATTGAATGGCGAAGTGGACTCGATGGGCCTAATGGCCTTACTTCCACTCCTATGTCTTATGGTCTTATAGAAGATTGATGAGGGCAGTACAGTAGATGTGATCTATGTGGACTTCAATAAGACGTTCGACAAGGTTCCCCATGGGAGACTGATTAGCAAAGTTAGATCCCATGGAATACAGGGAGAACTAGCCATTTGGATACAGAACTGGCTCAAAGGTAGAAGACAGGGTAGTGGTGGATTGTTTTTCAGGCTGGAAGTCTGTGACCAATGGAGTGCCACAAGGATTGGTGCTGGGCCCTCTGCTTTGTGTCATTTACATAAATGATTTGGATGCGAGCATAAGAGGTACAGTTAGTAAGTTTCAGATGATATGAAAATTGGAGGTGTAGTGGACAGCGAAGAGGGTTACCTCAGATTACAACAGGATCTTGATCAGATGGGCCAATGGTCTGAGAAGTGGCAGATGGAGTTTAATTCAGATAAATGCAAGTGCTGCATTTTGGGAAAGCAAATCTTAGCAGGACTTATACACTTAATGGTAAGGTCCTAGGGAGTGTTGCTGAACAAAGGGACCTTGGAGTGCAGGTTCATAGTTCCTTGAAAGTGGAGTCACAGATAGGTAGGATAGTGAAGAAGGCGTTTGGTATGCTTTCCTTTATTGGTCAGAGTTGGGAGGTCGTGTTGCGGCTGTACAGGGCATTGGTTAGGACACTGTTGGAATATTGTGTGCAATTCTGGTCTCCTTCCTATCGGAAAGATGTTGTGAAACTTGAAAGGGTTCAGAAAAGATTTACAAGGATGTTGCCAGGATTGGAGGATCTGAGCTACCGGGAGAGGCTGAACAGGCTGGGGCTGTTTTCCCTGGAGCGTCGGAGGCTGAAGGGTGACCTTATAGAGGTTTACAAAATTATGAGGGGCATGGATAGGATAAATAGACAAAGTCTTTTCCCTGACGTCGAAAGTCCAGAACTAGAGGGCATAGGTTTAGGGTGAGATGGGAAAGATATAAAAGAGACCTAAGGGGCAACTTTTCTCACAGAGGGGAGTATGTGTATGGAATGAGCTGCCATAGGATGTAGTGGAGGCTGGTACAATTGCAACATTTAAGAGGCATTTGGATGGGTATATGAATAGGAAGGATTTGGAGGGATATGGTCCGGGTACTGGCAGGTAGGACTAGATTGGGTTGGGATATCTGGTCGGCAGGGATGGGTTGGACCGAAGGGTCCATTTCCATGCTATACATCTCTATGACTCTGTGACATGGTTTTAGTGGGGACAGGTAAAGACTCAAATGGCGAGCTGAAACTTTTAATTACAGGAAGTTGTTAGGGTTGGAAATGTTCTTCTTGAAAGAATGGTGTGAACAGATTCTGTAGGAATGTTTAGGGAGAATTGGATTAATGAGGTGGAAAAAAAAAGACAGGTTTGAGAAAATAGCAGGAAAGTGGAATTAAAGAGCTGATGCAGGCAAGCTGGGCTTCTTCGGTGTTGTACTATTCTACAATTATATGTTAAGTATTCACAGTATCTCACCTTTTAATCCATTTGCAAAAATAATTTATGTTTTACCTTGTGTCTTTATCACAGCTCAATGTTCCTGGGTGATTCACAGGAACATTATGTAGTTTGGTGTCAAGTGTTGTTTACTAGCGAGACACTAGGACAGCGTTCAGTGAAACCCAGAAAGATGGGTTTTAAAGACGATTTGTAGGTAAAAAGGCAATTGGAAAGAATGTCAAGTTGAGGGTGGAATTCCAGTTTTAGAGTTTTGGCAGCTGAAGATATGGTTGCCAATGATTGACTTATAAAAAGCAGATGCTCAAGAGACCAAATGAGAGTGCAGAAAACTTGGAGGATTGCAGACCTGAACAAAATTTCAGACATTGAGAATGAATATATTTGCAAACAAGGATGAGAATTTTGACATTTGGAGTTTGGCTTACCAGGAGTAAATATGTTTCAGTGTGCAGAGGTTGGTAGATAACTGAGACTTGGTGCAATTTAGGTTTGAAATCATTGAACTTTAGATCTCTTCAGGTTCATAAATGAGAGAGACTGGCCAGAAGTAAACCAAAATAGTCAGCTCTCAAGGTAAGAAAAAGTATGGAGTAAGAATTTCAGCAGCAGGTGAGCTTAGACAGGATGTTACATAGGTGAAAATAGTTGATCTTAATTATGTTGTGAATGTATTATGAAAAACTGATTTCAGGCTCAAAATCAATGCATGGTTGTGAAAAGTTTGCCTCAGACAGAAGAGGAATAGAGTTTGAGGCAGTGAGCAAAGACAATGGGTTAAATCTTTTCAATATTTCATTGAATTGAGATTATGTTCATCCAGTACCGAATGTTGAATCGGCAGTCACCCGTCTTAGAGCCAGTGGAGGAGTAGAGAAAGAAGGTGGTCGAGTAAAGGTAGGTGTCATTTGCAAAAATGTTGAAACCAAGTTTGCAGATGAAGAAGCAGCAGCAACACAGACAGAAGAGGCCAAGGTAGGACTCTTGAGGGTGACCAGAAGTAACAGTCCAGAAATGATAAATGAAGTAATTGCAAGTAATTCTATGACAGGGTGGATAAGAAATGATCAGTCCCGCCCTGCTGAAGGAAGAAAGTGCAGTCAAATGTGTCAAACATTGCAGACAGGTCAACAAGAATGAGAAAGCATAGACAGATTCTTCTTGCTATTGTGGATTCTTCTCATCCAATTTCAGCATAAATAGAACCCTGAATCCAAACCGCATTATTGCTATAGACTACAGCTCTGTTATGGTGTGGAGCAACTGTCATACATCTAAACAATCTACAGTCAGAGAAAGTGAAGGTTTGACACAGGGATTAGAGACCACCAATTGTAGGAAGTGAAAGTCTCTGATTAATAATAACAATAATTAGGTCAGCAATAATAAGTCAACAAGCCCCATACAATCTATAATGTTCATAAGTATCAACACATGGTTGTGAAAAGTTTGCCTCAGACAGCAGAGGAATAGAGTTTGAGGCAGTGAGCAAAGACAATGGGTTAAATCTTTTCAATATTTCGTTGAATTGATTTCCAGGTTATAGTCTTTGCACCACTCAACTTTGCCTATGCTATCTCTTTAACATTTCAGGAGTCCAATTCTCATTGAGACAAGTTGAGGTAGGGAAATTGAACTGAAAAGCAATGTCACCTTTTGAATTCAGAAGTTGATCGTAACATTTTTACCTTGTTAACGTTGACAAGGTATAATAAAAATTTTCTAGATCTATGAGCATTACCAAGCAACGTTAAACATGGTAAATTCAGATGACACCTGCCAATTTTGTTGTCTTTTTCAAGTTACTACTGATAGAATAGAAACATCACACAACAACAACTTACATGACATACACTGGAGTCTGGCACTGTATGAATAAATAAAAAATTCTGTATTTGATGTCTGAAATACATTTGTTCTAAACTGCCTGATTTACTTTTAAGCAGCACTGTTGACAGCATCGGCTTAATTTTGAGGAGGACTTGAACACATATGAGCAATGGAAAGCTTTATTCCTAATCAATAGATAATTATATTGATAAAATGCAAATTGCTTTTGTTTTCATTTTGCGTTATGCCGAGCAAAATGGAAAACAAAAAAATTAACCCATAATTAAAATCACTGAGTAGTTGAGTTGTAGTAGTCTTTCCCAAATAGGATTGTTCACAAATAGAACTCTGAGGACTTCTGCAATTTGACACCACTTAACATGACAGATTTTCACAATGGTGGAAGGGCCGGAGGCCATACCCAAAATGATGTCACAGTCCCTGAATCCAAATTCCCACCCACCAATCCAGAACCCACCATTTTCATCGATTGTTGGTACTGGCAGAAAAAAAACAGGAGCAGATTGTAATTTGAATCTGAATGGTTCATGGAGTTATCTCCATAGGTAAAACTTCAGTCTCCATTGAACAGATCTGAGTTTTGATCTTGGTATTTGCAAAACCTGGGCATTAGACATTTGATGAAAATGATTGAAGCTACTTCTGCATTAGGTCTACAGGACTGACCATGATTAACTCTCTGGACTGGAAAGAGATAGACCCCAATCCTGTTCAAGCCCCTAGACTCAGTGGATGCTGCATTGACTGGCTGCACTGGGACCCCAATTCACAGCAGCCCCTCTTGACGTGACAGAAGACTACTCTCCTTTGACGTTGCAAGTGCATCAGCCATATGGCCATGTCTCAATGTGTTGTGCTGTTCACTGCTGGTATATATTGAAGATATGCGATTGATGTAGGACAATAATATCTTCACCTCCTTGAAAAAGGGAGAGGAGCAGACAAAGGCAGCACATGTTGAGGTCAGTGCAGAAGTGAGAGGTAGAGAGAGAGAGAGAGAGAGAGCGAGAGAGTGAGAGAGAAGAAACCCACACTGCTAACTGACACAGCAGTGAACCAGAGCAGTTACTGCCTTTGCTATTTGAATTCATGTATCACTGGACATTGTCGTGTGTGTGGGAAAATTAACAAACAGTGAAATTCATAATTAATCTTGGAGGAACCTGTTTGGAAGAAGTCACAACACAGAAACAGAGAAGTGAATATTTTCAAGCATGGCCTTACAAAAAGTCTGCAGTAGTGAGTAGAGTGGGTTCTTTCTTGATAATATGTTTTATTGAGATATGTCTCTTAAACTTAAAAAATATAAGCCATAAGTATTAAGTTAGCCTGGAGTTGTGTTTTGTGGAGGAATAAGACAGTGCTATTTTCTGGGTCTGTAGATAGGAAGAAGCAAAAATCGACTGTATTGGAGTGATATGCTCTTCTTGCCAGATTGGGAGATCAGGGAGAGTTTACATGTTACTGAGGATTATATCAGCAATAAAAGCCATTGGTTGCAAATCCTATCAGATCAAATGGATTGGTTGGAGAGACAGTTACAGGCAATGAGGAATTTACAAGAGCAAGGGAATGTGATGGATGGCCGTAATAGGAAGGGAGAAAAGTTGCAAATACAGTCACATAGATGGGTTAACTCTGGGAAAAGTAAGAGAAGTAGGCAGGTAGTGCAGGAGTATTCTGTGGCTATCCCCATTTTGAACAAGTATGCAGTTTTGGAAAATGTAGGGGGTGATAGATTCTCACGAGAATGTAGCAAGAACAGCCAAATTTCTGGCATCAAGACTGGCTCTAATGCACTGAGGGGTATGTCAGGTTCCAAGAGATCAATTGTGTTAGGGGACTCTCCAGTCCGAGGCACGGATAGATGCAAAGTCGCATTTGGTATGCTTTCCTTTATTGGTCAGAGTATTGAGGACAGGGGTTGGGAGGTTATGTTGCGGCTGTACAAGACATTGATTAGGCCATTTTTGGAATATTGCATGCAATTATGGTCTCCCTCCTATCAGAAGGATGTTCTGAACCCTTTCAAGTTTCAGAAAAGATTTACAAGGATGTTGCTAGGGTTGGAGGATTTGAGCTATAAGGAGAGGCTAAATAGGCAGGCGCTATCTTCCCTGGAGCATTGGAGACTGAGGGGGCAACCTTATAAAATCATGAGGGGCATGGATAGGATAAATAGACAAAGTCTCTTCCTTAGAGTGGGGGAGTCCAAAACTAGAGGCCATAGGTTTAGGGTGAGAAGGGAATGATATAAAAGAGACCTAAGGGGTAATCTTTTCACGCAGGGGTGGAATGAGCTGCCACAGGAAGTGGTGGAGGCTAGTACAATTGCAACGTTTAAAAGGTATTTGAATGGGTATATGAATAGGAAGGGTTTGGAGGGATATGGGCCAGGTGCTGGCGGGTGGAACTAGATTGGGATATCAGGTCGGCATGGATGAGTTAGACTGAAGGGTCTGTTTCTGTGCTGGACATCTCTATGACTGGCCATTGCTGCCAACTTGACAAAATTACCTAGCCACGTGTATGCACTAAACAGCAAAACTAGACAGATATAAACAGATAGTCGATGAGTGTGGGGCTGGAAAAGCACAGCCGGTCAGACAGCATTCGAGGAGCAGGAGTGTCAGCGTTTCAGGCATATGCCCTTCATCAGGAGAATGGTGAAGGTCTTACTGAAACGTCAACTCTCCTGCTCCTCGGGAATTCTGATGAAGGGCTTATGCCCAGAGTGTCGACTCTCCCTCCTTTGATGCTGCTGGACTGGCAGTGCTTGTCCAGCACTACACTCTTTGATTCTGTTCTCTAGCATTTGCAGTCCTCACTTTCTCCTTGTAGATATAATGGGTAGTCCCTGGGCTGTGAACAGGTTCCATTCTAGACTCCTTTAACAAGGTAATTTGTATGCATTTCGGAACACAATGCAGGATAATATGAAGGAAGTACAGGAAATGTTCATATATTGGGTCTTTAACTTTACATCACTGTCTGAGATTGCGTCCACGAGTATGAGCGTTCACAAGGACAGATGTTGTAAAATTGGGGACACCCTGTATTGTGCGACCTTAAAATGTAACCGAGGTGAAAAAGTGCTCAAAAGGAAAGGAAAAGATGCTGTGAACATCTGCAAAGTGAGCAGGTGCTTGGAGAACGAGCATCTGGAGGCGGAGTCTGCTCCACTCTGTGAGCTAGATATCTGTACCTGTGTGCAACGTGGCTTTGCAGCAGTACTTCAATCAGAGATGTCTCCAAAGTACAGCATTAAAGTGCAGAAGTGTCATCTAAGTGGACTGGAGACGTGCCATGATTGAGGCTGACTCAGCATCTGGGGATGTGGGGTGGGAGCAGTCATTTCCCACAATGGTTCAGGACAACATTCTCAGTAAGCTTTGCAGCTGCTCAGAGGTTCCTATGCACCAATCCATTTGCCAATGCATTGGCACCTGGTTCCTAGAGCTGCAGCCACATAGAGATCTTAGAGAAAAAGAATTGCAAGGAATATTGATGCTGTGGGCAGCACGGTGGCACAGTGGTTAGCACTGCTGCCTCACAGCGCCTGGAGACCCGGGTTCAATTCCCGACTCAGGCGACTGGCTGTGTGGAGTTTGCACGTTCTCCCCGTGTCTGCGTGGGTTTCCTCCGGGTGCTCCGGTTTCCTCCCACAGTCCAAAGATGTGCGGGTCAGGTGAATTGGCCATTCTAAATTGCCCATAGTGGTAAGGGATAATGTAGGGGTATGGGTGGGTTGCGCTTCGGCGGGTCGGTGTGGACTTGTTGGGCCGAAGGGCCTGTTTCCACACTGTAAGTAATCTAAATCTAAATCTAATCTGTGGAGATGTGGATGATGAAATGATTAACTGGAACTGCCAGGTTGTTGATCTAACTTTCACCTCAGGAAATGTTGTTTTCTAATTTCTATCTGGTGGGTGGGAAAATGGGAGTTTGCATATTAATAAAAGGGAAGATTAATTAACGTGGGCAATGGTGAGCAATATCCAAATAACAGGCCTCTCAGCACTCACTGGCTAGAATCTCAAATCAACATCTAGAACTTGGTTGGAAAGTGAAATTTCTTAGAGTCAGAGAGATGTACAGCACAGAAACAACTGCGGTTGTTCAGTCCAACTCATCCATGCCAACTAGATATCCCAACTCAATCTAGTCCCACCTGCCAGCATGTGGCCCGTATCCCTCCAAACCCTTCCTATTCATATACCCGTCCAGATGCCTTTTAAATGTTGCTATTGTACCAGCCTCCATCACTTCCTCTGGCAGCTCATTCCATACACGTACCATCCTCCGCCTGAGAAAGTTGCCCCTTAGGTCTCTTTTATATCTCTCCCCTCTCACCCTAAACCTATGCCCTCTAGTTCTGGACTCTCCCACCCCACAGAAAATGTCTGTCTATTTATTCTCGCCATACCCCTCATGATTTCATAAACCTGCAAGGTCACCCCTTAGCCTCCAATGCTCCAGGGAAAATAGCCCTAGCTTATTCAACCTCTCCCTATAGCTCAAATCCTCCAACCCCGTCAACATCATTGGAAATCTTTTCTGAACTTTCACAAGTTTCACAACATCTTTCCGATTGGAAGGAGACCAGAATTGCATGCGATATTCCAATAGTGGCCTAACCAATGTCCTGTACAGTCACAACATGACCTCCCAACTCCTTGTACTCAATACTCTGCCCACTAAAAGAAAGCATACCAAACGCCTTCTTCACTATCCTATCTACCTGCGACTCCACTTTCAAGGAACTATGAACCTGCACTCCAAGATCTCTTTGTTCAGCAACACTCCCGAGGCCCTTACCATGAAGTGTATAAGTACTGCTAAGATTTGTTTTCCCAAAATGCAGCACTTCACATTTATCTGAATTAAACTCCATCTGCCACTTCTCAGCCCATTGGCCCATCTGATCAAGATCCTGTTGTAATCTGAGGTAACCTTCTTCACTGTTCACTACACCTCAAATTTTAATGTCATTTAACTATACCTCTTATGCTCCCATCCAAATCATTTATATCAATGACGAAAAGTAATTGACCCACTACTGGACCTCCCTGTACATCTCACTCAATATCTCCAAATTTCTTTCCAAAACCTACATCTTTCAGGGCTTGGGCAGATTCTGCTCATCAGGTTTGATGGCACTCGCACATTACTAACTGAACACTAGTTGGCCCGCTAATGGAAGGAAGCATATTGCAACAGCCATACCACAGAGCCAGTACCATACTACCTTTGTATTCTTAGACAGGCCTATTCTTTTGGCAAAAGGATCTAGTTATCATTAAAACAATACTGATCCAGACATAACTACAATGGTCCTCTTTATTGTGGATTTTCCCTACAATTTAAGAGATAATGTATCCTTTCATGTAGCTGCAATTGCTTTATAGCTGACGAGTAGATGTTTAGATCAACAATTAAAATATTGCCACATATTCCAGAGACCCTTCATTCAGAAATTGTTCCTTAGTATTAATGGGTTGGAAAATTCTACCTGTCATATGCTGCGTCTCCTCTCCTCACCTAAGGAGGAGGAGGAGGAACAGATGCAATTCTTGATGATGGATGGATTAGACTGTAAGCTTTTATAGAGGGAGACTGACTAACTTTTGGGTCCCTGGCCTGTACTAAAGTACTAGTGACACTGATACAGTTTTAACTCAAATACAACGGGGTGGAGCAAATGTAGTTATCGAAAACATAAAAAGGTTCCTTCACCAGGATTGAAAGTGAAACCAACTCCCAGTTTGACTCTCTTGGACACTGGGTGGCCAGTTAACTCCTTCAGTGAGACTGCCATCCAACTGAGGACAGAGGCCCTCCTCTCAAAGCTGTAAGTCCACAGAGTGTCACCATGGAGGTGGTCTATCTGCCAATGTCAGAGGGGGCCACTGTGCAGGAAGATGGGATGCCAAAGAGACACCAGTTCTGTTGAAGGATATTGCCACGGGTAAGCAAGACAGATCCTGGCAATTAGGTAGGTGCACTATCCTGCATTTGCACCTCAGAGTCAGATGTAGCCATTGCTCTTGCGAGACCCTTCCATGGGGTACAGAGCAGCCATAAAAGAGGAAGCCTCCCATCCCCTACCCAAGGAGGCCACTAGGGTTTACTTAGCAGTTTATCCACATGGCAAAGGCCAATTTAAATACCAGTTAACTGCTGACATGGGTGAAAAATGGTCCCACTACTGGTAATATGCTGTGGTGTAGGAAGATTTCAGACCACTTTCCTGATGTCTTCTACCGTCATTTTACCAGCTGTACTCAGTCCATGGTTTTACTACCGATTATACATCAATGGAAATTTCTAGTGGAAAGTTGAAGCATAAAAGTGGGTTTTAGGTTTAGAAAGCATACATTCACAAACTGCAGATATGTCATATAAATACATTGTCCAGTATGGTTGGGGAATGCAGTATCTTGAACACAAACGTTGAGACAAGAATGAACTGGAACTGATCCAACAAACAAGATGTTACTGAAATATTGATGCTATATGCACCTCTTAGAAATTCCTCTTTCTCTTGTAATAAATAAGCTCTAACAGAAGTTCAAATGACTCTAATCCCAATTTAATTCAGGGCATGTATGTACTCGTGTGTTTAATTCATATCCCAACTGCCATATTTTCAGTTATTTTTGTACATTGATTATGTAATAACAGTTGAACGGGAGGCAAGTATAATAAGAACAGATTTCTCATGAAATGGACTCTGATAGTTGCTGTAAACACAAACTTAAATGAAGTTATACAGTCTCCTAAAAGCCAGAGCCAATTTTTTGCCACAGCCAAGTGCACCTCCATTTACCTGCAATTAGCTAGCATACACCATGCTTCCGCATCCTTGGCAGAACTTCTCCAATGTGTTTCATTAAAAATGTATGCTGTGTGGTGGAGCTCCCTGCAAAATCATCTTGATCAGAATGACATTACACATTCTAGGATAAGGCTTATTTTACCACAATGCTCACTCATCTGTCTGTGTCTCCTCTTCTTTTCTTATCGAAAAGAGGAAGGATGCAAAACTAACAGGCGTGGATGATCAAATTACAGTAGTGCCCAAGAAGAACAGAAAGGAAACAATCTGAGAGATTATATCTGTTTTAAAAGGTTTAAGTTTAGGAAATGTACATTAATGGGTTGATCTAATGGTAGCGTCATTTAACAATAATGCATTTCAAAATTATAGGTGGCTTACTGATAGATGTATATACAATTTATTTTACAGCATTTTATAATGAACATATTGTAGAATATTGTACAGTATTTAGAACAGCAAAGTGTCCAACCTATTTTGGGAGACAGATTGTTCTATGATTTGAGGATTATTAATGTGAAGTAGCAAAGACACATATGATGCGAATTTAGGAGATTTGAGAGATAAAGATTGTACAATAGGTCGAGAACACCAATGTGATGGGGATGTGTTGTCTCAATATTACCCAAATGCAGAGGCTAAGAAAAAGTCAGGAGTGAGAGGCCAATGCAAGTTGAAGATAAGGGAGAGATGTGTGCCAACAGGTACAGCAGTGGAGAGGCGAAGGTAAACAAGGCACGTGACAGCCACACATGGGAGAGAATTGAATAGGCGATATTAAAGTATCGCGATAAACATATTGAAAGGAAGTACTACATTCACAGTTTAAATATTACTTTCCAGTGTTACTAAATCAAACTCTCACGAACATTCACATGTTGAATTATGATGATGTTCCACGTGATAGGCTGAAAAGATCAGATGTTAAATTCAGATATAGAATGCTGCTGGGAATGGAACTACAGAATTCAAACACCCTCCTGGTTGTGTGTGCTGGGCACCAGATGCTTCCAGAACAGGCCCGACTCACAAACCGTCTTGAGAAGGGAGTCACACAGAAAACAAGTGAACCGGTCAGGTCATGCCGTCAGTGTCCCAGTAGGTGTGACATCCATTTTCCAAAGATAAATCTTGTGCAGGTCCAGTCAACTAATTTGCATGTCACTCAAAGGTCAAGTGCACAGCTACAAGAGAAACCCTGAATGCTGCACAAATGTTAAAGGTGACGTACCCATGTTGTAGGCGGACTGTCTGCAAGCCTACAAGTCTTCTTTGGTGTATTCTGATGATGTTCTGATGAATTTAGCAGGTCCTCAGATGAGCAGAAGTGTACCTGACTTATCCACATAAAAGACAATAACAGGCACAGCTGCAGTATCCATGGGTCTGCTATACCACAAGGAGATGGAGGAGAATTTGGAGAGAGTGTAGGCTCTGCATGATGCCTTCTGCCAACTTACAGTCAGACTCCTAGGGTAAATAGCCAGGATTTTCTCCCTGGGGTTGGGGGAGGGGGGATAGTTCAGAATTGGAGGGCATAGGTTAAGGGTGAGAGGGGAAAGATTTAAAAGGGACCTAAGGAGGAAGTTTTTCACTCAGAGGGTGGTGAGTGTGTGGAATGAGCTGCCAGAGGAAGTGGTGGAGGCTGGTACAATTAGAACATTTAAGAAATATCTGGATAGGTATGTGAATAAAGGGATATGGGCCAAATGCTGGTAAATGGGATTAGATTGACTTTGGCTATCTGAATTAGACCAAAGGGTACGTTTCCGTGCTGTTTTTCTGTATGACACGGATGGGAGTCTTGCAGACAAGCCAATACAGCCTGCATCTCACCATGCCTGTGCACAGTAGAGTTCTCTTTGATTCCACCTCATTGAGATCCTTAACTGAATCCTCTGTCAGTGAACTCTTTGCTACCTAATCCTCGAGTGAACTGGCACGTGAACCATCTGTTATCTTGGCCTGACTGTAACTAATTCATGCCCAGTGACTTACCTGGTGCTGTTCCAAAATTAGGCTCACTTTTAAAGTGTTTCCAAGGTTAGCATCTCAGCTGGTAGCTGCAGGAATCAGATCAAATAAGGGGGAATTTTTCAATTCAATGCAGCTCTGCAACAATTGTGAACCATCTCTTTCCACAAGGGCTGCCTGAACTATTGAGTGTTTTCAGCTATTGTTTGAGGGAATTGCAGCAAGTATTTTGTTCTGCTAGCCGTTCTTTGATTTCTGAAAGCAAAAAAAATCAGAAAAGGGACAGTTGGCATAAAGTAAGGGTTGGAAGGTAAGAAATCCATGGTGACACTGCCTGCAGCTTGCTCATCATACTAGAGAGCAGGATGAGGGGAAATAAAGTTAAAAGACATAAGCCAGGAACATACTGTTGTTCCCAAATGTGCTCAAGGATGCCATGTGCTCTGTCACAGCCAGGTCTATGAACCAACTCTTCCTAAGGCTTAGGAAGTACATGTTTTCACTGCTCTACCTCCATATAATAAACCAGCTGGTGCTGCAGGACTAGGGTAAATGTCAATAATCGTCACATGACCTTTGGGTGACCTGGCTACCAATTCAAGACTAAATTGAATGGTTAGAGTTACATAGAATAATCAAAATGCTAGGCAGGAGGCTGACATTAGGAGTTGCATGAATATGGTATTGAATATCTGGTAGTGTGCCAGAGACTAGTGCTGCATAAGAAACAGGGAAGTAATGCATCGAACAGCATGAGGGTCTATTTAAACAACACATAGGACATCCTGCAAAGGTGAATCTCTACAGCACAAGTGAGGTCATTTAACTTTTTTATGTATTGCACAGGTCCAAATCTCAGGAATTGATCTGCCGTCGACTCCCAATCCTTTCAAGAAGAAATCCATGGCATCATCTTCTGTCCAACTACACAATTTAAGGACCCAGTACCACCTCCGTGACTTGGAATCATGACCTGTGCCCTGGTGTTCCACTGCATGGTTTAAAATTGCACCAAAATGGAACGTTGCTGCACTGTATGAGATGAGCAGGTGTTGCTCAGTTCCTTGATCATACAGGAAGCCAGCTGGCAGGTAGACATTCAGCCCTACAATCTGATAATTGAGCTGGCAGGACTACATTTGTTTTACTACCTCCATTAGAGCATGTACACACCAATTGATAACCTTAAGTCTCATTTTCTTCCCTTTTACCTGTATCAGTTATCTTAATTTTGCTATTTCTCCACCTTTTTTGTTCTCTCCCTTAAGCCTAACTTCTATCTTTCTATTCAGTTGTAGGTAGTGGATGATATTGAGAAACAAGAAAACAGATGTCAACAACAACAGGATGTTACATTTTGGTGGAGAATTGTGGCAAAATATGCCCTAAAGATCTGGTCTGTCCACTCGTTCAATCCCTCAGTCACACTGTAAAGATGAATGGGTATCACACTGTAAAGATGAATGGGTAGAAGATGCTACTTAGTTTGTAGTCTCATTCTTTTTGAATACTATTTGGAGCTCTTTGGGTAGCATGGCCTGTTCTGAACTAGGACACTTTTCCTACTACCCCAACCACAACTTAAATCTAATTCTGAAATGCTTCTTGCAGAATGGCTCGGTAGTTAGCACTACTACCTCACAGCACCACAGACCTGGGTTTGCTTCCAGTCTGTCTTCCTGTGTCTGCATACATTTCCTTCAGGCACTCCAGTTTCCTTCCACAGCAGAAAGATGTGCAGATGAGTTGGATTGGCTATGCTAAGGTGCTCATGGTGTTCAGACTTGGTGGGTTAGCCATATAAAATACAAGGGTTGGAGGAGGAGGGGGATCTGGGAGAAAGGAGGTGAGATGCTCTTCAGAGGATAGGCATAGACTCATGAGCCAAATGCTTCCATGCTGTAGGGAATCTATGAACTCCTTCTCATACAGATTAACATGCACTTGTAAATGACTGATGTCATGTCACTGTTCAATCAAAAGTGTATGACCATCTCATTACCAAAACCATTAACATTCTAAATCCTTTCAGGAGTGCCCCCTTATTCATTACTGCCCATCAGATAATGGGAACATTTAGCCACCCCACCTGGCATTTAAGATCAGGATGATCTATGATATACACACAGCTTTGCCCAATATCTGACCAAACCATTGGTGGATCAATTTCCATTTTAAGTTAACAGTTGATCCAGTGGTGACTATAATTTGTGGAAGACAATTCTAAATGCCCACTACACTGTGGACATATTGCCTAATTTCAGCCTTGAAGTTTTTAAAAATTAAGAAGTCCTTCCCTTACACCCTCTCCCCCAATGATTCAGAATTCCACAAATCCTGGAAATAGATTCTCTCTATTCCAAATGATCCCCTAATATCAATTCTCAGGAACACCACCAGCTTTAACTTTGTAGTTTAGCCATTGATATCCAGTAAATCTACAGTATACTTCCTCCAAGGAGGATAGATTCTCAAAACACATGGTGGCTGGGGGAAAGAAAGGCAATGGTCTAACCAGAGTTAGATGATGTTAGAAGCATATTATTCACCCATTGATGTTGCACTGTTTGGTAAGCCAGAAATCCATTAACCTAATAATAAAATATCAAATCAGCAGGAAGATAAGGCTGTTTGGTTCCACAAAGCTCTTTGAGCTACCAGTTTTTCCACAATGTTACACTTACCTGCTGCTGTATTTACAGAGTGTTAGATTTGTTGCCACTATCTCGTTCATTTAGAAAGAATCTACAGAACCTACTCATTCTAGTGGAGTAAATGAAACGTTTACTGGTCAAGTTAGGAAGACGCTTGAAGTAGTTTATTGCATACAACAAATGACATAGGCAAGGTAATTTCCATAACAATCACTGAGGATGACAAGGTTTACTTCCAAGATCCTAAACCTTTCTGCCCACAGGTCATTATGAAAGCATAGCAGATAATATCAAAGGCATTCCTCAGCATTGAGCTTATACAATACTCTTTTTAAAAAATAAATGAAAATTAGATAAAACCACTTGTGCTTACAATAAAATTTCTTTACGACAATTTTGCCTATTTACAACTTAATTTTTGTAGCTTCCATCTACAATGTACAAAATCTGGCCCACCTTCACATCTTTGATGGACTTCAGTGTGTCTTTCAAGTCTAATCGTTTAATTTGTTATTAGTGGTTCATATCCCAGTAATCAGATCTCATTAAAAAATTGCCCAATAATTAATTGAGTCCTTCTGGTCAGCTAATCTCTTAGCCAGACCAATAACTTGCATTCAACTTCATAAACTTCAAATAAATCTGGGGTATTTCAGAAAATGCCTCCTGGGAAGGTCATATAGTTAAACAGGCAGAATGTTTCTTTTACCACTACTTTAGCCACCTCAAGAGAAACAACTTAATTGATAAGGCATGAATTCACTTTATGAAATCTGCACTGGCTCTCTGATCGACTGAAAACTACCAGTGTTTAGTCTCGTTATCCTTAATTATACACTCTGGTAATTGTCTAACAACAATGGTTAATCAAGCTGGTCTCTAATGCCCTGACTTCCCCTTTATCTCTTTTTAACCCCTTTCCACATAACCATGCAGTCTAATCCTTCATTCACTTTACCCCTTCACCCTCCTTCACTTCTGCTCACTTAGTGTTTCAGGCTCATTCACTCTTAACTGTTTCACTCTTCACATCAGTTACTAAAAGGCACCAAAAATAATTTTTAAAAAAACAAAAAATTTTCAGCTATATTCATCAGGACAAGAACACAAGAAATAGGCCTAGCATAGGTTCACAATATTATAAACAAAAACAGAAATTGCTGGAAAAAGCTTAGTTCTGAAGGAAGGCTCACTGGACCCAAAACATTAACTCTGATTCCTCTTCCAAGACACTGCCAGCCCATCTGCATTTGTTCCCAGCAGTTTCTGTTTTGAAACATCTACAGCTCTTTCCGTTCTTGATCACAATGTTATACAGCATGAGAAGAGGGTGCTGATTCGTCAGGCCTTTATTGGCATAGAGATACCAATCATGGCTCAACCAATCATTATTCTTTTCTCATTCTGTATATATGTGTTTAACATGTTCATGTCCTGGAGCTTGCAAGATGAAAAGATTTGACTTCTTGTCTCTTTTGCAGAATGTTTAAGTTCTCTTCCTAATCCTCTCACAGAGCTGGTTAGCTCTGTTAGATGGTGAGCAAATGGTTCAAATTAATATCACTAGTGCCATTTTGATTCTTACTGTAGCTGAGGGAGACTTGGGACCTATCTCCTTGTCCTTGCTGTTAAGAGTAAGGCAATACAAACCTGTCCTGAAAGGAATGAAGCATCAGCAGACAATGAGTCAAAGACTCACTTTCAAGCTGAGCACACATGACATAATGATCCTGCAAGTGTCACTCATTCGTATTGACCTTCCTGATCAACAAAATAGAAATGAGCTAACTTTATAATTTCAAAATAGAACTGGTGTTTCCTCTAAACTGAAAAATATTGTACAAAGGAAGATAGTTCCATTCTTTCCAGTCTCCATTCTCTCTTTCTCTTCTTTTGATCAATCTTTCACTTCCAAACATCTAGGAAATGTGAAGTGAAGGTTCAAGGGTGAAATAACTCCGCAGAGGCCGGTGTCCTATCACCAAGTCACCCTTTATTTACATGTGGAGAATCCTTGACACTGATCTAGCTTCGTCATGGTCAACAGAGCCTCTGTCACTTCTGTTTATATCTATCAGCCAGGGCTCCCTGATATGACAGCTCACAGGTTCCACCACAGCTAGAAAGGTTTTGAGGAGCCCGGCAAGCTTTGCTTCAGCAGTGTTTGTGAGGTTACAGCTTTCGTATGGTCCATGTGCTTGTCCAGGACTATCACACTGACCAAACTTCATATATCACTGGATCTGACCTTGTGTTGACCACGCCTCTTACCCATGCAGGGGCATTCCATGGCTCCTGCACTAAACATTGTTCCTGAAAGTGAACTGTCTCTCTCACTTAGTGGAACCTTGTGGTCAGGATTGGTGTTCCTGATGTTGTTTCACTCTCTCCCCCAGGTCTGGTAAGGTCAGTCTTTTCCCCATTAGCAACCCTGCTGCAGTTATCCCTGTGCTTGCATGAGGGGTGGTTCTATCTCAAATAGGAACTGGGGCAGTTTGGTATCTAGTGGAGCTATAGGCTTCAAAGTTTGGAATGCTCTTTTTGCCAGACTAGTGGATGATGGACAGTATGGAGCTGTCCTTATATGTTGAATACCATTTGAGTTTAGGAAGTACACAAATGCCTTGTTGTAAATGATGACCTATTATCTATGACCAACACTTCCAAGAGTCCAAGAATTTCAAAAGATTTACACAATATTTTATCACTGTCCCCATGTTTAACAAATGAGTTCTATGTACGTCCAACCACTTTGAGTGGTGACTGCAATGACTAAGAATATTGAGCCCATGAAAGGGCCTGCGCAGTCAATGTGTAATCGAGTCGCCAGTTTACCCGGCTATTCCCACAACTGTGGGGGAGCTGATGGCAGTAAGTTTTGTCCTTGTTGGCACACTGGGCACTGCCCAACCAATGCAGCTTTGTTGGCATCCAATTCTAGCCACAGACGTAACTTCTTGCCAATATCTTCACTTTGGAAACTCCTGGATGACCCTGATGGAGTTCAGGCAGTATCTGGTGGTGACGTTTGCTCTGGAAAATTATTCTTGCTCCCCAGAATAATATGCCATCCTCTGTTGTGATCAGATCTCTTGGGGTCCAAAAAGGTTTCAATTTTAGTTGTAACAGCCCTTTCGTTTTCCCCCATTGCCAGCTGTCTTGGTTCAGCCAGATCCAGATCTTTCCACATCCAAAGTTTGATATTGTCAGCTGTGACTGGGACTGAAAGTGTGTCCAGAAAACTTAAAACTGTTATGGGCTCTTCCAGTGGGGGTACCACTGGTAATGTATCTGCCAGTGGGAGGTGGTTCAATGCATTCACATTTGCTGTTTGGCTTCCCGGATGGTATCCCAACTTGTAGTTACACACAATTAATATTAGAGCCCACCACTGAATTCGGATTAAAGCTATTGTTGGCACTGCCTTGTTTTCTTTAAGAAGACGTATCAGGGGTTTGTGGTCCATTATTATTACAAATTTACTTCTGTAAATATATTGGTGGAACTTCCCGGCTCTAAATATGACCACCAAATCGTCCTTCTTTCTCTGGGCATATTTACCCTCTAATTAAATAAAATCCCGGATGCATACCCTATTAGGCATTCCTCTCCATTGGGCCACCAATGAGCTAACACTACCTAATGCCATACAGCAAGGCATCACGTGTCAATGCCAGATTTTGCATGCGGTCATAGTGTGCCAACACCTTCAAGGATGAGAGCTGTTTCTTCACTTCCCTGAAAACTCTGGCTTGGCTACATGATCATTGCCAAGGCTGGCCCTTCTTTAAGAGGTGATGTAAAGGTGCCAGGATGGAGGCCAGGCGACGCATGAGCTTTCCATAATAATTCATCAACCCTAGGAAAAACTTAAGCTCCCGGACAGATGTGGGAGCTGGGGCACCTTTGATTGCCCTAACTTTATCTTCCAATGTGTGTAACTCGCTCATGTCGACCAGTAGCCCAAGTAGGTCACTTGGAGAAAGTGAGGACTGCAGATGCTGGAGAGTCAGAGTCGAAAGGTGTGACGCTGGAAAAGCACAGCAGGTCAGGCAGCATCAGAAGAGCAGGAGAGTCGACATTTCGGGCATAAGTCCTTCATCAGGAATGTCACTTGATGTGACTGGAACACACATTTTTCACTTTTAAGGCACACATCCGCCTGAGAGAAATGTCTATAGACGATGTCCAAGTTCTCTGTGCTCTTTATTGCTCTTTCCGGTTATTAGCACATCATCTAGATGATTGGGAGCTGGGATAAAGCTTGTAAAATGTTCTCCATTGTCCACTGAAAAACCGCACAAATCAGAGGAGACCCCAGATGGCAGTCTCGTATATTGTTACAAATCCTTACAGGTATTCATTGTAGGATATTTCTGTGAATTCTCATCCTACCACAATAGCAACCATACATGGCTCATATCCAGCTTCGTGAAGAACAGGTCTCTTGCCAGCTTTGCCTATAAATTCTTTATGTGAAGGATTGGGTATTTTATTTTGAAAAGTGGTTTACCATTCATTTAAAATCCCCACCAAGGTGAATCAACCCGTCCAGCTTCACAATCGGTACGGCCGGTGCTGCCCAGGCCACAAGCTGGACTGGTTTGAGGATTCCTTCACTTTCCAGTCTCTTGATGTCTGCCTGCATTTTTGTCTGTAAGGCAGATGGCACTGGGCGGACCTTGCAAAATCATGGAATTGCTTCCCTGTCAATATTCAAGGTGGCCTTAGTGCCTTTGATAGTCCCTAGACTTTCCTAAGAAACTTCTGGGAATTTAGTTAGGACAATATTCAAGCAGCCACTTCCTCATGGAAAAACATTGAACCAATCTAGGTGAATCTTTCTCAACCAATTTCACTCCATCAAGTTTGGGCCCGAGCCCAGTCAGTGGTAACTGAACCAGCTGCTCCTTCTAACAGACTGGATCCGAAGTTGTACCCTTACTCTCTAAAGGTTTCCTGGCATAGGTTCTCAGTTGAGCCAAGGTCTTGCACAAACTTAACCTTTGGATACTGATGTGAAAATTGTTCAAGACTAATTCTGCAATCACTGATATGGGCAGCTTTTATTGGTTTATCACACCAATAAATACACCATCAGAACTAAGTTACCATTTAACAAGAATTTTATTTTGATTGGTTCAGATTTGGATATTGCTTAGCAATTTAACTCTTCCAAACTAGATATTGGTGGGCTTTCCACGGTATGCATTCTCCAGCCTATGAGTTGCTCAATTTAGGTCTAGTGGGACTCCTATGCTGTCTTGGGTCCGCACACTCTCCTGCTCTTCTGATGCTGCCTGACCTGCTGTGCTTTTCCAGCGTCACACCTTTTGACTCTGACTCTCCAGCATCTGCAGTCCTCACTTTCTCCAAGTGACCTACTTGGGCTACTGGTCGACATGAGCGAGTTACACACATTGGAAGATAAAGTTAGGGCAATCAAAGGTGCCCCAGCTCCCACATCTGACCGGGAGCTTAAGTTTTTCCTAGGGTTGATGAATTATTATGGAAAGCTCATGCGTCGCCTGGCCTCCATCCTGGCACCTTTACATCAACTCTTAAAGAAGGGCCAGCCTTGGCAATGATCATGTAGCCAAGCCAGAGTTTTCAGGGAAGTGAAGAAACAGCTCTCATCCTTGAAGGTGTTGGCACACTCAGCAACTACAATGCCCAAGCCATCCAGCCAGACCTCCAGGTCGCTGCCTGCAATGTTGAGCATCAAGATTCTCTGGTCCACCATGTCTGGGACAAATGTCAGGAACCATGCAGGGCAGCTTCAGACTGACACTATCTACTCCAGTGCACAATGGGTTTTTACAGGTGATTTCTATACCGGGAATCCCAGTCAATTCCATATCCCAGCAATGGTGAGTTGTCCCTGGAATGATGCACAATAAGACTGGGGCTTGAATCAGACTGGCGCTATGGCATGGGGCAGCGTGAGTAGTGAGTGAGGCGTGTTTGGTAAAATTTGCGAGAAAATGCGTGAGGACTCGTGGCAAAAGACTCTCCAAATTTTGCAACACATCTGATATACAGCAAAGAAAGTGTCAAATTCAGCCCAGAGGGGTTTTTCTGAGGTCGAATGCAGAAGAGCTTTGAAATAGTTTGACCTCGAGCTACAAAAATATGGGTAAGAGTTTCAGCTGACATGAGATGGGCAATGTTGGGCAATGATTTGGAAGTAGGCAGTGATAGTTGTGTCTTAGTGGTCAGATGCTCATTGCAACATCAAGTTTGACTATAATCTTTGGCACTATTGCTAGGGGAGGCTGTACTCAGTAGCTGTAGGACAGAATTTGGATGCTCAGGTGGGGTGGTGGCAGATTCAAAAGAAATCCTGACTCCTTGAACCTGCCCTTTAATAATGGCTGACCACTCTTTGGATTTTCTGTTTGGGAGTGGGGAACAGCTACATTGTGAATTGGACCAGGTGACACAGGAAGGGCCGAAGAGGACCCTACTCCTGAGGCAGGTTGTTCAAGAAGCTTGCCTGTGGATTCCAATGCTGTGTTCAAGGTTTCAAAAGAAAGATCGTAACAGAAAATGTTTCTTCTATGCTCACCCCTGAAACATCCATACCAAACTATATCCTTACACTTGCACCATTGCCTCTGATTTCCCTATGCTAATCTATTCATCTCTTCATCCCTCATACCCATGTGCAACCCTATATCCATCTACTCCCTCCAAGGCCTCGTACCTCTATGACAATCTCCTCCTCTCTCTCATACCCCCCTTTAATATTGTACCATCTTAAGCGCATTCACCTATCTCCCAAGACCCTTCATGCTCCTGTGCCAATCTACCTATTTTCCATGCCCCTTTTTCCCCACATGCCCATCAATTATCCCCATTGCCCCTTTCAGCCTCTGTGCAAACTCAGGGTCAACTCCTGTCCTCTGCCCACTTCTCTTTGCCTTTCCTCTCCATGTCAACTCATCAGGAGACATCCTAGCAAAAAAAATAAACTTACAATCCATTGATGATGTTAGTGGTGAAGGATAAATGCACACTCGCTGATATAAAATAGCACTCAATACATTACTGCTTCAATGAATCCTTTATGTAAAGAAATAATTCATTCAAATGCTAAATACAGCAAAGGATTCCTGACGTATCTACATAAGATGGGTGGGGTACCTCAGCTCTGCCCACGGCTATTCAAAATGAATTGCCTGAGGACAGATCTGCTGTTACCTGGTCCAATCTCCACACTGTAGATTCCAGACACAAGAACTCCAATCCCATTTCATTGCAGCCAGCTAGTTTTTTTTCAAATGGCCAGTTAGCTCAGGCCCAGTCAGCAGAAAATTAACATTGGTGTATTCATAGAATTGTAGAATTATTGAATAAGAAATGACCATTTGGCTTATTGAGTCTGGACGGTCAAAAACATCCCAAATTCACACTCTACCCACATTCCAGCTCACAGTCTTGAATGTTATGACACTTCAAGTGCTTATCCAAATATGGTAGAGAAGATCTTCCTATCCCAGCCACTGAGTGCTGGACAGAAGTGCCGATCCATTGTGGTGCCCAGGAGCAATGGTACCTCCTGTCACTGCCACCTCCAGGACTGCATTGTCACTGACAAGGCAATATAAACACTGCTGTAGACTTCCTCAAGCAGTGTAAGTGTCCAGATTGATTTTAATGTCATTGTTCACAGGGTAACCCTGTGTAAAGGTAGCCTGATATGAATGACCTCAGGAAACCGAGGCAGTCAGTCAAAGCAGCACCTTACCCTGCATTCACATCAGAGTCACTGGCTTATATTTGGTACAGGTGAAGGGGAAATCCCAGCATTCCATCCTTTCAGGGATGTACCAGAAATCCCAAGGCAATGTAGAGAGAGCAGAGACCAAGCCAAAAGGTGCTCTGCCCTTTTTATTTGTTCCTTGTGCCTAGGGAAACAGGAACAGATGTCCTAAAAATTAGTCACCGAAGTTGTTAATAATTATACCACAGGGCATAATTGGCTGATTATAACATTGATATCAATCTTCCAGTGATCTGATGAGCTATCTCGCATGCATTGTTTCACAACCACAAAACTACTGTGCATCATAATCTATAAAACGCAAGTGCTATTATAATTCTTCACGGTGTGTGAAATTTGGAAATCCCATTGTCTGCATTTTGTTTTTAGGGTCTGCAACTCATGAGACAGGAATAATAATTACGTGAAAAGGGATTTTAAATCCTCAAGGGAAGTGTCTGTGGTTAGCTTATATTGCGGATCATTGTGTACATTCTTTTTCTCTTTTTAGAAATGTTGAACTGAGTTTGCTGAGAGTAACACTAAGCATTGTTTGTTGACCATGAAAAATATTTTAAGTTTACCCAGAACGAACAGGGCTTTTTTAAAAGAATGTTTATGAGAAAACTTGCTTCATCCTTGAACCTTTTTCGTTGCAGCTTCTGCGTAACACTGGTGTTCTAAAATAAATGCTGGATGTTGGCCAGGAAAATTTGTTTTGATTTTAGGTGGCTGATTAGCGAACCGTGTGAACTTGAGAAAAGTTGTTTTGATTATGAGGCAAGATATTAAGTAGAACAAAGAAAGACAGGGGTTCCTCAGAGAGACTGAGTACAGATATAAAAATAGAAAAGTCAGAAACATTTGTATAGCGCCTTTCACAACCATTGGTCCTCCCAAAATCTGTCCAACTGGCAAGTAACCAGATATTTACATTAATTTCAAAATTTTAAGTTCTGTTGTAATCTGCAGAGACCAATGGGCAAGATTTCATTTTTCAGAACTTTTACTGTGACACATTAATAAAATCAAACTATTTCAAACATTAGGTAAAAGGCCAATGATACTTCAAATGAAAAGATCATTTTCACTGCAAATAGTCAATACAGCAAAGTTGTGTCTTACAAGACTTTAATCACTTGTCACTTCCTACACAATATGTGCAGTAGTAATGTTCTCTTGCCTGATGTCTGGTATTTAGTACCTTTTGTTTTATTGCTTTAGTTGTTTTAGCCTTCAATCACTTGCAATGGCAGCTACATTCTACCCAAAGTGCCCAGATACAGTCAACAGCAAATCCCTGTAGAACCTTCTTAGCTAGTTTCACAACAATCTTGATGTACAGAATCCCAAGAGAATGGCATCTGTCCCCTTTTAGCAGGGCTGTTGGCCTAGACAAATCTGAAACAGCAATTGTAGATTAGTTAAATTCACAATTTCTACTTTCCCAGTCTTCAGCTTTCCGTCTCTTTCTAACTTTGTGCCACCACCACCAGTCCAAGTCCAAAGGTGTGCAGGTCGGGTAGATTGGCCATGCTAAATTACCCATAGTGTTAGGTGCATTAGTCAAAGGGAAATGGGTCTGGGTGGATTACTCTTCAGAGGGTCGGTGTGGACTTATTGGGCTGAAGGGCCATTTTCCATACTGTAGGGAATCTAACCTAAACTCTGTTGCACAGAGTGTTCTAAGTTGTGCATTCTCTGTTGCATCCCCAATTGACATCTGTTCTGCCCAAGGTGTTTCTGTGTTCTAACATCAGTTCTTGATATTTTTAATCAACCTGTTCAGAGCAGGTGGAACTTGAGCCCAGACCTCCTGACCAAGGGGTAGGCAAGTTACCACTGTGCCACCAACACCAGTTCTAATCTGACATCAAATTATTTCTCTATTTACATTTTAATCAGCTGCATCACAGGAGTACTGCCAAGAACTTTAAGGTTAAACTGCTATAATTATTTTAATTTCACTTTGGACTTAAAAGGATATCTCATAAAATCGAAATGCAGCTGCTACCTAAAAGCACAAGATTATCATAATATAGATTGTCTATTTCTCTGTGACAAAGCATTTGTTGGCACCAAGAATGTGTAACCTTACAGACCTCTTAAAGAAAATGATACAAACAGCAATAATTCAGTCAAAAGTGACTGAGTGCATCTTGGATGCTGCCTGAACTGCTGTGCTCTTCCAGCACCACTAATCCAAAAAATGAAGTTTGAACTTACACATTCAGTTGTCTAAACAAGGTCAGGTGCACAGCATACATCATGATTCAGGTTTCTTATGTCTAATATTAAACTTTAACCTATTTCCTAACAGACATTAGCTTTTGAATTAAATAAATATATTGTAAAATTTTCATACTTGTGTTAAGTTCCCTTACTCCCCCACCATATCTCGATTACATCCTCCTGTCTGATGATTTCCAATAATTCCGCATTCTTTCAACACTGGACTCTTATGCATGTCATGCCAGCTCTCTTTGGTCCGGCGTTGATGAGGTACCCTTCTTTTGTCTAGGCACTAAGATCTGGAATTTGCTTTCTCAACCTTCTCACCTCTTTCTCCTCATTAAAATATGACTCTGTTTGTCTGTAAATCATCTTGGGATTTTTTTTCTGCATGATTGACAAAATACAAAGATGAATTATGGCCACTGTTGCTGCGAATTTGAGTTTAAAACAATAATATCAGAAATGTATAGCAAGCCGATTAGCAACTGTTTTAAAAAAAACTGTATTAACTATTTGTCTCTGAATTAAAAGGTTGCTGAAAGGAGTTAAGCCAGTACTATTCACTAGACAACAGTGAGGACCAATAGGAATATTGGAAAAATTTAATTGAGCTGCAAATAAAATTCAGAAAATACTTACAGTGCAGCTTATTTCTTCAAAAAGATATCTTAGTACATAAAAAATAAAAATTACTACAGAAGGTAAACGGGTTGGTATGCATGTACAGCATGTCAAGAATGACGAGGCTTTAATATACATTTTCATATAGTATCTCTTCTTTTCCTTAAACACTGCACTTTTGTCTTCTGACAGTTATCAATTGTGGCAATTCATTCTTTTAGCTTTCAGCTATGAATGATAATCATGACATTAATTACTTACATTATCTCTCTCTGTTTTCATGAATTTGCACCTAACCCTTGTTTAGCATACCTAATGTAGACCTAAAAATGGTGTGCTAAATGAAAGTCTCCTAAACAAAAACAACTTTCCCATAAGTAAGTACATAATGAGGCTAAGAAATATTACTGATTGAAGAAAGAAGAATTGGTTATATACACATAAACATGCTGGAAAGGCATTTCATAGAATAGAGTAGAATCCCTTCAATGTGGAAACAGGCCATCTGGCCCAACGATTCTACACCGACCCTCCAAAGAGTATCTCACCCAGACCCATTCCCTACAGTATTGGTCTTCATTTACCCCTGACTAATGCACCTGACTTAGGTGAAAGTGAGGACGACAGATGCTGGAGATTAGAGTCAGGTGTGTGGTGCTGGAAAAGCACAGCAGGTCAGGCAGCATCTGAAGAGCAGGAAAATTGATGTTTCAGACAAAAAAAACCTTCATCAGGATGAAGGGCTTTTGCCCGAAATGTTGATTTTACTGCTCCTCGGATGTTGCCTGATCTGCTGTGCTTTTCCAGCACCACACTCTCAACTCTAATGCACCTAACCTGCACACTAGACAATTTAGCATGGCCAATTCCCCTAAACTGCACATCTTTGGATTGTGGGAGGAAACCAGAGCACTGAGAGGAAACTCATGCAGACACGAGGAGAATATGCAAACTCCAAACAGTCAGTCGTCTGAGGCTGGAATCGAATGCAGGTCCCTGGCATTGTAAGGCAGCAGTGCTAGCCACTGAGCCACCATGCTGCCCTACCATTATAGGGAAGAGAATGAGGAGGAACAAGTGTGGTTGGAGGTAAGAGTAGTGGAAAATGATCAAGATAATGAAAGTAGGCTAGAAGGAGAGGTCACAGCTGCAAATGTGTTGCTGGTCAAAGCACCTCAGGAATAGAGAATTCGACGTTTCGAGCATAAGCCCTTCATCTATTCCTGAGATGCTGCCTAACCTGCTGTGCTTTGACCAGCAACACATTTGCAGCTGTGATCTCCAGCATCTGCAGACCTCATTTTTTACTAGAAGGAGAGGTCGACAGTTCACAAAGTGAATCTCCTACAATTTGACTTGCTCACACAGAAATATCAGGATAGCTACTCAATGTGTTTTCATATTTAAAGAAAAGACAACAGGAGGATCTTGTAATATTACTGAGAAGGTATGAAGTCAGTTGGATGTACTACATTAGCTCGACATGATGTGGACATAGGAGAGTCAGGACTGACGAAACAGCTTTGTTGTCAGTTAAGACCAGAGAAACAAGCTCAGGTGGGATCAAAGGTTCAGAACATGCTGTGAAATCACTTGACTGAACCTAGTCAAATCAGTTGGCGTTCACCAAGAGCGTTAGTTCCTAAGCCAGATAGATTGACTAAGGCTCAGAAAAGATTACCAGGATGTTGCTGGGAATGGAAGGTTTGCATTATAATGGAGGCTGGATAGTCTGGGACACTTTTCATCGCATTGCATCAATACATCACATCATCGTCTGCCATTTCCGCCACTTATAAATGGATCCCACCACAAGAGATATATTTCCTTCCCCCCACCATCTGCTTTCCGTAAAGACCATTCCCTCTGTGACTTCCTCATCAAGTCCACACCCCCCCACCAACCAACCCTCCCCTCTCAGCACTTTTCCCTGCCACCGCAGGAATTGCAAAACCTGTCCCCAAATCTTTCCTCTCACCTCCGTCCAAGGCCCCAAAGGTGCCTTCCATATCCATCAGAGTTTTACCTGCACTTCCACACATGTCATTTACTGTATCCGTTGCTCGCGATGCGGTTTCCTCTATATTGAGAGACAGGTCACCTACTCGCAGAGCGCTTCAGAGAACGTCTCCGGGACACCCACACCAACCAACCACACCACCCCGTGGCTGAACACTTCAACTCCCCCTCCCACTCTGCCAAAGACAAAAGGTCCTGGGCCTCCTCCATAATCACTCCCTATCCAGATGCCTGGAGGAAGAACACCTCATCTTCGACCTTGGGACCCTCTAACCACACAGCATCAAATGGGGATTTTACCAGTTTCCTCATTTCCCTTCCCCCACCTTATCCCAAATCCAACCTTTTGACATGGCACTACCCTCATGACCTGTCCAACCTGTCCATCTTCTTTCCCACCTATCCACTCCACCCTCCCCTCTGACCTATCACCATTAATATCATCTTCATCTACCTATCAGCATTCCTGGACTACATCCCTCCCCGACCACCACCACCCTCCCCTCTCCCCCACCACCACACTCCACCACTTTGCCATTTATCTCTCCAGCCCCTGGGCTTCAAGCCTCATTCCTGATGAATGGCTTTTGCCTGAAACATCAATTCTCCGGCTCCTCAGATGCTGCCTGACCTACTGTGTTTTTCCAGCCTCAACCTCTTGACTTTTTTCTCATCATCTCAGGAGGTTGAGGGGTGACCTTATTGAGGTTTATAAAATCCTGAGGGGGGTATAGATTAGGTGAATGGCAGGTGTCATTCCCTAGGATGGGGGATTTCAAGACGAGGGGACATATTTTAAAGGCGGGAGGAGAAAGATTTAAACAGGACATGAGGGGAGGCAATTGTTTTAGACAGAGAGTGATTTGTGTGTGGAATGAACTTCCAGAGGATGTGATGGATGTTTGTACAGTTAGAATATTTAAAAGACATTTAGATAAGTACATGAATAAAAAATGTTTGGTGGTATGTGGGCCAGGTGGGACTCGTTTAGTTTGGGATTATGTCCGGCAAGGACTGTTTAGACCAAAGGGTCAGTTTCCTGCTGTAAGACTCGAAGACTCTAGGACTAGATTCGATATAGATTATAGAAAGGTAACTGTGATCACAAAGACAGATTCATATGTCATTCCATGATTAGAAGATTGCATTGATAATTTTGACAGTGCTTCATTTCCTTCTAAAGCGGACCTATTGAAGGGATACAAGCAAGTGCGATTAATACAAAGGCCAAAGAAATATCCACTTTAGTTACACAAACTGTGTTATACTAATGTAGAGTGACAGTATTTGGGTTAATGAATGACCCAGCTACATTTCAGAGTTTATGAAACATGCCATTACTGGGGTTCAAAATTGTGTTGTTTCGTTAGATTATGTTCCAATGGAATCTAATTTCCTTTCATTTGTATTCAAGGCTGCCTATGATAAAGATCAACATTAAACTTGAAATGGTATTATTTTTGGCTGTTTACTTAGTCCATACCATAGTATTTTCTTGTTTTGAACTTCACAACTTGTTCTGCCTTTTAATGTATGGCATCTCCAAATAGAACACTTTACTCCTTCTTCCATGTCATCAACGGATCTATTTGAATATATGGATCAGGAATCACCCCAAAGGTATAACAAGATGACAACAAGGCCTATGTCCAAAATAATTCTTCATTCTGCCAAACTACCATTGCAGAGAGCATGTGAAACAAGTAGAAGGCCAGTTCGAGCAACTGCAGTAGACTAACTTCATAATACCTTCAGTCAATAGTGAATTTCTGAAAGCAAGAATTGGTTACCCAGGTCATACTTTAGGACAGGGGCAAGTGTTGCCAAAGCTGGCAAGAGTGAAGGCTATAATGCAATTCCCTGATCCTAAAGCTAAATGGAAAATCATGAGATGTTTCAGAACTTGGAGCTTTATTATACATTAGGACAATAACTAGCTTGAATGAATTTGTAAAAAAAGCAAGCAAACAGTGTGGGGTCAGCAGAATCCAGGCAGGCTTTGAGAAATAGAAGGCAATCCTAATATATCAATTAGTTTTAGGTACCTCTTCCTTTCCAAGTCTTTCAAATGGCGATTAATGTTATTGACTTGGGGGTAAGTGTAGTCTTGTTACAGAGTAATAAGTTGGGAAGAGAGTCATAACGAATCATAGAGTCATAGAGATGTACAGAACGGAAACAGACCCTTCAGTCCAACTTGTCCATGCCGACCAGATATCCCAACCCAATCTAGTCCCACCTGCCAGCACGTGGCCCATATCCTTCCACACCCTTCCTATTCACATACCCATCCACATGCCTTTTAAATGTTGCAATTGTACCAGTCTCCACCACTTCCTCCGGCAGCTCATTCCATGCACGTATTACCCTCTGTGTGAAAAAGTTGCCCCTTAGGTCTCTTTTCTATCTTTCCCCTCTCACCCTAAACCTCTAGTTCTGGATTCCCCCACCCCAGGGAAAAGACTTTGTCTACTTATCCTATCAATGCCCCTCATGATTTTATAAACCTTTATAAGGTCACCCCTCAGCCTCCGACACTCCAGGGAAAACAGCCCCAGCCTGTTCAGCCTCTCCCTGTAGCTCAATCCTCCAAACCTGGCAACATCCTTGAAAATCTTTTCTGAACCCTTTCAAGTTTCACAACATCTTTCCGATTGGAAGGAGACCAGAATTGCATGCAATATTCCAACAGTGGCCTAACCAACATCCTGTACAGCCACAACATGACTTCCCAATTCCTGTACTCAATACTCTGATCATTAAAGGAAAGTATACCAAATGCCTTCTTCACTTTCAAGGAGCTATGAACCTGCACTCCAAGGTTTCTTTGTTCAGCAACACTTCCTAGGACCTTATCATTAATTGTATAAGTCCTGCTAAGATTTGCTTTCCCAAAATGCAGGACCTCGCATTTATCTGAATTAAACTCCATCTTCCACTTCTCAGCCCATTGGCCCATCTGATCAAGATCCCACTGTAATCTGAGGTAACCTTCTTCACTGTCCACTACACCTTCAATTTTGATGTAATCTGTGAATTTACTAACTGTACCTCTTATGTTCATATCCAAATCATTTATATAAATGATGAAAAGTAGTGGACCCAGCACCGATCCTTATAGCACTCCACTGGTCACAGCATCCTCCAAGAAACTGAACCAATGCCAGAAGAAGTGGTCTATTATAGAATAAGAGATTATTGGTGGCTCTTCAATACTTTGAAATCTATGATCAACACAATAACTAGGAAACACAACTTTATATTGATCATAATCCTCTGGTCTTCTTGAAAATGTTTAAAATTCTGATGGAGTCTTTTGTTGCAACCACTTTATTTAAAGATTATTATTGAAAGTTTTAAAAAGTATACATTTTGTAAGGTTATATGGATGTAAGTCTTGTGTATGTATTGTTGCTTGTGTGTTACAGACTTCATGATGAAATGCACTTTTGAAATGGTGTTTCATTATGTATGTATTGAGGTATGAAAAGACAATGCCTTTTTATTATTCTGTGCTTTTGATTGTAGACTAAAATAGAAAACAATTATTTTAAAAAACCAAGGATTATGGAAACGATTGACACATTTTACATAAAAGCAAACTGTCAGCATTTATATTAAGTGTTGTTTACATTGTTGTATGGTCTGCCAGTGGGGGAGGTTTAGTTGCAGAAGAACTGGGGCCAGGAGCTGTAGACAAAGTGAGATTCGGCCAGCAACACATTGTGATTGGTCAGAGGATTGGCAACCCATTGTTGATGATAAAGGACCTCTGCTTGGCAAAAACAATGTGATTGGCTGTCAATTAGCTGACCAACTTATGGATGTGAACAAGGTAACTGGAAGTCTTTGGATCTCCAGGGGTGGTACTGTCTTTTTCACTACTGTACAAGCTCTTAAAGTCTGAAGAAAGCTAATTTATTTCCCTACCAGATGCTTTAAGTTGTTGCTTTTAACCGTTCAGTCAGAGACATTATCAGCTATGAAGCAGTCACTCTGCCTCCTGCAAGCAAGCTAATTTACCTGGAGAAGAGCGATTGTAAAATAGAATAGTCCTGGCATACCCTAAGATGTGAACCAGGGGCTGTGCATTATAAATCCAGTGACATCAATACTTTTGACATTTCCTCAACATAACTGCCCTCCCACCTTCAGGGTTTTCTAGACATGCATTCCAAAATATGAATTACTCAATTTGAGCTGGCTTAGCCATTAGACCTAAAAGTGGTGCAAGCAATGGACTTACTGAGAGAGCTTTGAGAGATTGGGATTAATTCCGCTGAAATGGTTGGGGCTAAGAATAGATTTCATACAGAAGTATAGAATTGTGAAAGATTTTGATAGGGAAAAAAAGGAAATAATATTACGGTTTGAGAATCAATTTAAAATTGTCTTGATAAGATTGAGATGTGAATTTCTTCATGCACAGGGAGAACAGAGCCCGTTTTATTTTTGGTTCAGACTAGTACATCTATCCTTAAGGATTAAGTTTTGATGAATATTTCAAGTAAGGTCACATGAGAAATAATAAGAACAGTGCAGAACAGTAAAACTGGTGTCAAATTGCTCAGTGAAACAGCCAGCATAAATATAGTGTGCCAATTCATCTGCTTCCGAATTGTAAAATTCTAGGATTCTGGTATTTTGTGATCCATGCTCTATGCTCTCTTCTTAAATATAACTTTACATCCTTAATCAACTGCAGCTCAGTTGGCAGAACTCTTGTCTCTGTCAGAAGGTTTGTGGTTCATCTCTCATTCCAGAGATCCAAAGGCACAAATTTCTCGGCTGGCAGTCCAGTTGACGTGGTGTTGGGAATGTTACAAATTATAGATGTTGTGTTTCAGCAATTATATTAAACTGAAGCATTGGCTGTTTTCTTATGTGGATGTATGAGAGCCAAAGGAAGTTTTTCCTGCTGTCTTTGCATTTAGCTTAATCAATTGATAAGATATATTAGACTAGAAATTGGAAAATCATGGTTTGGAAATGGGGGCCATCATTCTTGAGCCAAAGTCTGTTCCGATCCACGTGGACTAATTAGTTTGAGGTAACCACCTTGTTGAGTTAAAAATCACACAACACCAGGTTATAGTCCAACTGGTTTATTTGGAAGCACACTAGCTTTCAAAGTGCTGCTTCTCATCAGGTGGTCATCTACTTGATGAAGAAGCAATGCTTTGAAATCATGTACTTGCAAATAAACCTGTTGGACTATAACCTGGTGTTGAGTGATTTTTAACTATGTCCACCCAGTCCAACACCAGCTCCTCCACATCACATCTCATTCAGGTTATGATAGTGTTTGGCCAGGCAGTTCCTGTACTGTTCTCTCCTTCTGAATGCTGCAGGGATCTTCTACACTAACAGACCAAGCAGTATTTGAGGAATACTGGTCTAAACAGCCTTCTACTCTTAAGTACAGGCTTTCCTTGTTAAAAGGATGCAAATTAAATTATGGCAAACTGAACACCAAGCCACAGAATGGAGTACAGAGAATTAGTAAGGAAGGCATTTATGGTTACGGTGCATAAAAGGAGATGTGACGTCTCCCTGCCGACCCCCCCCCCCCCCACTCCAATAGGATAGGAAGTTCTCAGTAACCACACTCCGAAGGGAATCAAGAACGTCAACTCCCAGTGTTTGGACCTAAGGTCCTAAAGAAAGGGACAAGGTGCTACAGAGAGAACATAGGAAATTAGGCAAGAGGTTAAAAGGTAGGTCCTCAAGGGTAGTAATACCTGGATTACTCCCAGTACCACATGCTAGAGAGAGTAGGGATAGGAGGGTAGAGCAGATGAACGTGTGGCTAAGGAGCTGGTGTAAGGGGCAAGATTCACATTTTTGAGCCATTGGAATCTCTTTTCCCTACGCCCTCGGATTAATGAGTTCAACACGCGGAGAGATATTGAACAATTCTTCCGCCGCCTTCGCCTCCGTGCCTACTTTTACAACCAAGACTCCCACCCACCCTCTGACGACCCCTTCTCCCGCCTCCAACACATCCCATCCACCTGGACACCTCGTGCTGGCCTCTTACCCGCCCTCGATCTATTTATAGCCAACTGCCGCCGCGACATTAACCGACTCAACCTGTCCACCCCTCTCACCCACTCCAACCTCTCACCCTCAGAACGTGCAGCCCTCCACTCCCTCCGCTCCAACCCCAACCTCACCATCAAACCCGCAGACAAGGGAGGCGCGGTAGTAGTTTGGCGCACCGACCTTTATACCGCTGAGGCCAAATGCCAGCTCGCGGACGCCTCCTCCTATTGCCCCCTTGACCATGACCCCACCTCCCACCACCAAACCATCATCTCCCAGACCATCCATAACCTCATCACCTCAGGGGATCTCCCATCCACCGCCTCCAAACTCATAGTCCCACAACCCCGCACCGCCTGTTTCTACCTCCTGCCCAAAATCCACAAACCTGACTGCCCCGGCCGACCCCTTGTCTCAGCCTGCTCCTGCCCCACCGAACTCATCTCCGCGTACCTCGACGCGGTTCTGTCCCCTTTAGTCCAAGAACCCCCCCACCTACGTTCGGGACACCACCCACACCCTCCACCTCCTCCATGATTTTCGCTTCCTCGGTCCCCAACGCCTTATCTTCACCATGGACATCCAGTCCCTGTACACCTCCATCCCCCATCACGAAGGACTCAAGCCCTCCGCTTCTTCCTTTCCCGCCGCACCAACCAGTACCCTTCCACTGACACCCTCCTTCAACTGACTGAACTGGTCCTCACCCTGAATAACTTTTCTTTCCAATCCTCCCACTTCCTCCAAACTAAAGGAGTTGCCATGGGCACCCGCATGGGCCCCAGCTATGCCTGTCTCTTTGTAGGATATGTGGAACAGTCCATCTTCCGTTACTACACTGGCACCACCCCCCACCTTTTCCTCCGCTACATCGATGACTGTATCGACGCTGCCTCGTGCTCCCACGAGGAGGTTGAACAGTTCATCAACTTTACCAACACCTTCCATCCCGACCTCAAATTCACCTGGACTGTCTCAGACTCCTCCCTCCCCTTCCTAGACCTTTCCATTTCTATCTCGGGCGACCGACTCAACACAGACATCTACTATAAACCGACTGACTCCCACAGCTACCTGGACTACACCTCCTCCCACCCTGCCCCCTGTAAAAACTCCATCCCATATTCCCAATTCCTTCGTCTTCGCCACATCTGCTCCCAGGAGGACCAGTTCTAATACCGTACAGCCCAGATGGCCTCCTTCTTCAAGGACCACAATTTCCCCCCAGACGTGATCGACGATGCCCTCCACTGCATCTCCTCCACTTCCCGCTCCTCCGTGCTTGAGCCCTGCCCCTCCAACCACCACCAAGACAGAACCCCACTGGTTCTCACCTACCACCCCACCAACCTCCGTATACAGCATATCATCCGCCGTCATTTCCGCCAACTCCAAACGGACCCCACCACCAGGGATATATTTCCCTCCCCTCCCCTATCAGCGTTCCGCAAAGACCACTCCCTCCGTGACTCCCTCGTCAGGTCCACACCCTCCACCGACCCAACCTCCACTCCCGGCACCTTCCCCTGCAACCGCAGGAAATGCAAAACTTGCGCCCACACCTCCTCCCTTACTTCTCTCCAAGGCCCCAAGGGATCCTTCCATATCCGCCACAAATTCACCTGCACCTCCACACACATCATCTATTGCATCCGCTGCACCCGATTTGGCCTCCTATATATTGGGGAGACGGGCCGCCTACTTGCAGAACGCTTCAGGGAACACCTCTGGGACACCCGGACCAGCCAACCCAACCACCCCGTGGCTCAACACTTTAACTCTCCCTCCCACTCCACCGAAGACATGCAGGTCCTTGGACTCCTCCATCCCCAGAACATAACAACACGACGGTTGGAGGAAGAGCGCCTCATCTTCCGCCTGGGAACCCTCCAACCACAAGGGATGAACTCAGATTTCTCCAGTTTCCTCATTTCCCCTCCCACCACCTTGTCTCAGTCGATTCCCTTGAACTCAGCACCGCCCTCCTAACCTGCAATCTTCTTCCTGACCTCTCCGCCCCCACCCCACTCCGGCCTATCACCCTCACCTTGACCTCCTTCCACCTATCACATCTCCATCACCCCTCCCCCAAGTCCCTCCTCCCTACCTTTTATCTTAGCCTGCCTGGCACCCTCTCCTCATTCCTGATGAAGGGCTCTGGCCCGAAACGTCGAATTTCCTGTTCCTTGGATGCTGCCTAACCTGCTGTGCTTTAATCAGCAACACATTTTCAGGTCTGATCTCCAGCATCTGCAGACCTCGCTTTTTACTCGAATCTCTTTTTGTAGACAACTGACCTGTATAAAAAGGACCTAAATTGGAAGGGGAGTAATAACCTGACAGAGAAATTTGCTAGTGGTACCCAGGAGGCTTTAAACTAGTGAAGGGATGTTGATGGGACCCAAAGAGATAGTGAGAAAGAGATAAGTCTGAGGCTGCTAGACTAAGTAAGGGGAGCAAGTTAAATAGTCAAGGCAGGCCAGAACAGTGCAGAAAATGAGGTAAGACTGATTAATTAAACTGCATTTATTTCAATACAATAGGGCTTATGCCCGAAACATCGATTCTCCTGCTCCTTGGATGCTGCCTGACCAGCTGTGCTTTTCCAGCACCACACTCTCGATTCTGATCTCCAGCATCTTCAGTCCTCACTTTCTTCCAATACAAGAGGCCTGACAGGTAAGGCAGATGAACTTAGGGCATGGCTGAGAACATGGCTCAGGGATATCAAAGCAATTACAGAAATGTGGCTCAGGGAGCAGCAGGGCTGGCAGCTTAATGTTCTGGTATGTAGATACTATAGGAAGGATAGAATGGGGGGGGCAAGAGAGGAGGTGGAGTGACATTTTTGGTTAGGGGTAACATTACTGTTGTACTTAGGGAGGGTCTTCCTGGGAAAACGTTCAGGAATGCTATTTGGGTGGAACTGAGAAGTAAGAAAGGGATGATCAGCTTATTGGGATCGTTCTATTGCTCCCCCCAATAGTCAGAGGAAAATTGAGAAGCTAACAATGTAAAGAGATTTTAAATTTCCAAATGTAGACTGGGATGGCTTAAGTGTTAAGAGCTTGAATGGAGAGGAATTCATTAAGTGGATAAAGATGTGAAAGTTCATGTTCTAAATTGTAGTCAGGCCCATTTTGACGATATTAGGCAAGCACTTTCAAAAGTTGATCGGGAGAGGCTATTCACAGGGAGGCCTTCAAAAATGAGATAACATGAGTTTAGAGCCCTTATCTTCCGGTTAGTGCAAAGAGGCTGGTAGGTGTAGGGAATACTGGATGACTGGAGAAATTGAGGCTCTGATCAAGAAAAATAAGGCATATGCAATTTGTAGAGAGCAGGGATCAAGGAGTATAAGGGCAGTAGGAGTGTACTTAAGAGGAAAATCAGGAGGACAAAAAAGGGACATGAGGTAGCATTGGCAAATAGGATCAAGGAGAATGCAAAGAGATTCTACAAATGCATTAAGAGCAGAAGTGTAACTAGAGAGACAATAGGGCCCCTTAAAGATCAACGAGGCCACGTATATGTGGAACCATAGGAGATAGGTGAGATACTGAGCAAATAGTCAGTGTTTATTGTAGAGAAGGATATGGAAGCTAAGGAATTTGGGGAAATAAATTGTGATGTCTTGAAGAGTGTCCAGAGGAGGAGATGCTGGAGGCTTGAAATGCATTAAAGTAGATAAGTGCCCTGGATATGATCAGATTTTTCCCAGAACTTTGTAGGAAGTTAGGGAAGTGATTGCTGGGCCTCTTGCTGAGATATTTGTATCATCGACACATACAGGTGAAGTGCCAGAAGAGGTTACCTGCAAGCTGAATGCATGACACTTTACATCATGCTAATTTAATGTTTTTCTTAAATCTTCAAACTTGTTGTTTGCAGTTTGAAAAATGAATGTGTGTTGCCCAAACTGCAAATACCACTTCATCAGCAACCCATTCATCACACAAAACTTTCACTTTTTCCCACCACTGGTGCACAATGGTAATAATGTGTTTCTTTTCATTCTTTACAGGAACATTGGGGGGTGGCCAGCATTTATTGCCCTTCCCTACTGTCTTTGGTGGTGGTAGGTGACCATCTTGAGCCACTGTACCCCATGTGCTGTAGGTAGACCCACAATGCCATTAGGGAAGGAATTCCAAGATTTTGACCCAGCAATACTGAAGGATCAGCGATATATTTCCAAGTCAGGATGGTGAGTGGCTTGGAGGGGAACTGAAGGCCATAGCGTTCACAAGTACAGTATCTATTACTCTTGTCCTTCTAGATGGAAGTGGTCATGGGTTTGAAAGGTGCTGCCTAAGGATCATTGGTGAATTTCTGTAATGCAGCATGGTGGCTCAGTGGTTAGTACTGCTGCCTCACAGCACCAGGGACCTGGGTTCAATTCCAGCCTCGGGCAACTGTCTGTATGGAGTTTGCACATTCTCTCTGTGATGTGTGTGGGTTTCCCCTGGGTGCTCCAGTTTCCTCCCACAGTCCAAACCTGTGCAGGTTAGGGGAATAGGCCATGCTAAATTACCCATAATATTCAGGGATGTGTAGGTTAGGTGCATTAGTCAGGATTAAATGTAGAATAATGTGAGTAGGGGAATAGGTCTGGGTAGATTACTCTTCAGAGGGTCAGTATGGACTTGTTGGGCCAAATGGCCTGTTTCCACACTGTAGGGAATCAATGAAGCACCCTGCTGCTATTGAGTGTCGGTGGTGGAGAGAGTGAATGCTTGTGGATGTGGTGCCAATCAAGCATTCTGCTTTATCCTGGATGGTGTGAAGTTTTTTTCAACATTGATGGAGCTGCACTCATCTAGGTAAGTAGGGAGTATTCCAGCACAGTCCTGGCTTTTGCCTTGTTGATATTGGACAGGCTTTGGGAAATTCGGAGGCAAGTTAATGCTATATTCCCAGCCTCTGATTTGCTCTTGTAAACATTGTACTTATACGGTGTGTCCAGTTGAGTTTCTGGTCAATGATAACCCCCAAGATGCCGATAGTGTGAGATTCGGTGATGATGATGCCACTGAATATCAAAGGATGGTGGTTAGATAGTCTCTTATTGGATGTGGTTATTGCCTGGCATTTGTGTGGTGTGAATATTACTTGCCATTTGTCAGTCCACGCCTGGATATTGTCCAAATCTTATTGCATTGCTTCAGTATCTGAGAATTTGTGAATGGTTCTGTACATTGTGCAATCATCAGTGAACCTCCCTATTTCTGATGATATGATGGAGGGAAGGTCATTGATGAAGCAGCTGAAGATAATTGGGCCTAGACTCTACCCTGAGGAACTCCTGCAGAGATGTCCTGGAACTGAGATGACTGATCTCTAACAACCACAATCATCTTCCTAGACGTCAGCTGAGACTTTCCCCTGATTCACACTGATTCCAGCATTGCTAGTTTTTTACCATCTGCAAGATGCTCTACAGCAACCCATGAATGTTTCTTCAACATCACCATCCAAATCAGCATTCTCCACTATCAGAAGGTACATGGGATTGGCACCACCAGCACATTCCCCTCCAACTCATGCATCATTCTGACTTGGAACTATCACTGTTCCTTCATTGTCACTGGTCAACAATCCTTGATGTGTATCCCCACCTTCCGAACAGTACTGTGATTATACATAGTATAATGTGCACTGCAGCAGTTCAAGTAGACAACTGCCCACCATTGCGCGGCAATGTGGGATCCAATGTAGATTCTGGCATTGCCAGAATGACAACCAGCTGGCAGCAAAGAATGTGTTGGGCTACGTGCAGACTCTAGGGTGTATGTGAGTATCCTGCCTGGCTGAATGGGAACACGGGTAGGCAAATCACAAATTACAACCCTGTGCCTGAAATAAGAACAAATAAACGTTTTCAAAAATACAGATTTCATATTAAATATGTCAGAATATTTTACTTAACTCTGGTCAGCCAAAGAAGATGAAGACATTTTGGTACCATAAGGAAGGGTATAAAAGCAATGGAATAAAATGCACCATAGCCTAGATTCACAGGAATGTCAAGAATCAGGGTTTCAGGTATTACCCAATTTGAGTCTGTCTCTTACAAAGCCTATTCTCACCCACAAACGGAGCCTTTCTAAAATGGATATTCTCAGTGCTCAATCTGGTAGTGGATCAGGTATATGTACAACAACCACGCCATTTCTGTTTTTCAGCAGCAGCAGCAGCTCGCAGGGTGGGTGCTTGGACCAGGGGCTGCTGGGAACGGTGAGTCGCTGATTTGAACCATTAGAAACTTCCCTTAAGTACTGGAATCCTCCATTTCTGTTTTTCAGCAGCAGCAGCAGCAGCTGAAAGGGTGGGAGCTTGGACCAGAGGCCTGCCGGGAACGAGTAACACCTGTGACCCTGATTCTTGACATTCCTGTGAATATATACTGTGGTGCATTTTATTCCATTGCTTTTATACCCTTCCTTATGATGCCGACACTTCTTTGTCTTTGGCTGACCAGTTAAGTAAAATATTCTGACATGCTTAATATAAAATCTGTACTTTTGAAAACATTTATTAGTTCTTATTTTCAGGCACAGCACGGGAGTCCTCCATTTCTGTTTTTCAGCAGCAGCAGCCCAAAGGGTGGGAGCTTGGGCCAGGGTCCTGCCAGGAGCAATGAGTCGCTGATTTGAGCTTTTATATTTGAAATCAGAGAGCAGAGGTTTCTGAAAAGGAGAGACTTTTTTATTTCCGTCCAGTTATATAAGTCAGTGTTTTCTAAACCTGAGATCCTACCTTTGTAGGACCTCCCACCCAACTACCTCCTCTAACCTTAAAGACCGGGGACACATCAGGTAAGCGCCTCTTCTTTTTTACTTTGTGATAAGGCGACTAGCAGGGATGGCAGTGCAGGGAGAGCAATGTTCCTCCTGCATGATGTTTGAGGTGAGGGGCACTATTAGTGTCCCATCCAAGTACATCTGCAGAAAGTGTACCCAACTCACTCCTCCAAGACCACGCTAGGGAAATGGAGTGGGAACTGGATGAACTTCAGATCATTCGGGAGGCAGAGACTGTGATAGATAAGAGTTACAGGGAAGTAGTTACTCCTGGGTATGAAGAAACCTCGGTGATTGTTTGAAAGGGGAAAAAACAGTCAGTGGAGGGATCCCCTGTGGTTGTTCCTCTGAAAAACATGTATACCGTTTGGATACTGTTGGGGGCAGAGTTGGGGGGGGGGAGCTTACCAAGGGTATGCAGTGGGGCCCAGGTCTCTGGTACAGAGCCTGTCCCTGTTGCACGGAAGGGAAGGAGGGAAAGGAGGAGAGTGTCAGTCATTGAAGACTCAATAGTTAGGGGGTCAGATAGAAGATTTGATGGGAATGAACGAGACTCACGATTGGTGTGTTGCCTCCCAGGTGCCAGGGTCTGTGATGTCTCAGATCATGTCTTTGGGATCCTGAAGGGAGAGGGTGACCAGCCTCAAGTCGTGGTCCATGTAGGTACTAACAACATAGGTAGACAGAGGGATAAGGATGTAAGGCAGGATTTCAGGGAGCTAGGGTGGAAGCTGAAAGCTAGAAAAAACAGAATTATTATCTCTGGTTTGTTACTCATGCCACGTGCTAGCGAGGCAAGGAATAGGCACAGATATCAGCTGATCACATGGCTGCAGGGATGGTGCAGGAGTGAGGATTTCAGGTACTTGGATAATTGGGGCTCATTCTGGGGAAGGTGGGACTCAGGACGGTCTTCACTTGAACCAGAGGGCAAATTTGCTAGTGCTATTCCAATGGTTTTAAACGAGCTCAGCAGGGGAATGGGAACCTGAGGTGTCATTGCAGTGCTCAGGAGGATGAGAGTAGGGAGGACAGGGACAGGATTTCACAGTCACAGGACTGTGCTGGCAGACAGCAAGCTGGTTTGAAGTGTGTCTACTTCAGCACCAGAAGTATCCGGAATAAGGTAGGTGAGCTTGCAGCATTGATAAGTACCTGGGATTTTGATGTTGTGGCCATTTTGGAGACATGGATAGAGTAGGGTCAGGAATGGATGTTGCAGGTTCCAGGTTTTAAATCTTTCATTAAGAAAAGGCAAGATGGTAAAAGAGGGGGAGGTGTGGCCTTGTTAGTCAAGAATAATATAACGGTGGCTGAAAGAGCTTTTGACAAGGACTCGTCTACTGAGGTGGTGTGGGCTGAAGTTAGACACAGGAGAGGAGAGGTCACACTGCTTGGAGTTTTTATAGGCCTCTGTAGAGTTCGAGGGAGGTTGAAGAGAGGATTGGCAAAATTATTCTGAGTAGGAGTAAAAGGAACAGGTGGTCATTATGGGGGACTTTAACTTCCCCAACATTGACTGGAAATGCTATAAGTCTAGTACAATGTGTACAGGAGGGTTTCCTGACACAGTATGTCGAAGGGTCGACAAGAGGGGAGGCCACACTGGATCTGGTACTTAGTATTGAACCAGGCCAGATGTTTGATTTAATTGTAGGTGAGCAGTTTGGAGAGAGTGACCATAATTCAGTTACGTTTTATTCAGCGATGGAAAGGGATAGGTACATGCCACAGGTCAAGAGTTATCGATGGGACAAGGGCAAGTATAATGCAATAGGCAAGAATTAGGATGCAAAGAAATGCAGGGGATGGAGACAATGGTTATGTGGAGCTGGTTTAAGGAACAGATATTGCGTGTCCTTGATAGGTATGTCCCCCTCAGGCAGGGAGAAAGTGGTAAGATAAGGAAACCGTGGTTTACTATAGAAATTGAATCTCTTGTTAAGCGAAAGAAGGAGGCTTATGTGTTGATGACACAAAATGGTTCAGATGAGGCAATGGAGAGTTACAGATCAGCTAGGAAAGATCGAAAGAGAGAGTTAAGAAGAGCAAAGTGAGGACACGAGCAGTCTTTAGCAAATAGAATAAAGGAGAACCCTAAAGCTTTCTGTAGGTATGTGAGGAATAAAAGGGTGACTAGGGTAAGAATAGGGCCAGTCAAAGACAGAAGTGGGAAGTTGAGTATGGACCCTGTGGACATTGGAGAGGTGCTAACTGAACATTTCTCATCAGTTTTCACTCAGGAAAAGGAGAATATTGAAGAGGAGAAGAATGAGATATGAGATATCAGACTAGAAAGGACCGAGGTTAGTTACGAAGAGGTGTTATCTATTCTAGAAGGTGTGAAGATAGACAAATCCCCCGGGCTGGATGGGATTTATCTGAGGATTCTCTGGGAAGCTAGGGGGGAGATAGCAGAGCCTTTGGCTTTGATATTTGAGTCATCGTTGTCTACAGGTTTAGTACCAGAGGACTAGAGGATTGAAAATGTTGTGCCCTTGTTCAAGAAGGGCAGTAGAGATGACCCAGGTAATTATAGACCAGTGAGCCAATGTTGTATTGTAGAAAAGGTTTTGGAAAGGATTATAAGAAATACGATTTATAATCATCTAGCAAGCAACAATTTGGTTTCAGATAGTCAACATGGTTTCGCCAAGTGCAGGTTGTGTCTCACAAACCTCATTGAGTTTTTTGAGAAGGTGACCAAGCATGTAGATGAGGGTAAGGCAGTTGACATGGTATACATGGACTTCAGTAAAGCCTTTGATAAGGTTCCACATGGTAAGCTGTTGGAGAAAATGCAGAGGCGTGAGATTGAGGATGATTTAGCAGTTTGGATTAGAAACTGGCTTTCTGAAAGAAGGCAGTGAGTGGTGGTTGATGGAAAATATTCAGCCTGGAGTTTGGTTACTAGTAGTGTGCCACAAGGATCTGTTTTGGGACCACTGCTGTTTGTCATTTTTATAAATGGCTTAGAAGCAGGCATAGGAGAATGGATTAGTAAATTTGACAGATGACACTAAAGTCGGAAGAGTAGTGGACAGTTTGGAAGAATGTTACAGGTTGCAGGTGGACTTGGATAAACTGCAGAATTGGGCTGAGAAGTGGCAAATGGAGTTCATTGCAGCTAAATGTGAGGTGATGCACTTTGGGAAGTGTGGATGTGTAGGGGGATCTTGGAGTCTATGTACATGTCCCTGAAAGTTTCCATCCAGGTTGATAGTGCTGTTAAGAAGGCATATGGTGTGTTTGGTTTCATTGGTGGAGGGATTGAGTTCTGGAGCCGCAATATCATGCTGCAACTATACAAAACACTAGTGCAACCGCACTTGGAATATTATGTACAGTTCTGGTCACCATATTTCGGGAAGGATGTGGAAGATTGGAAAAAGTGCAGAGGAGTGTTACCAGGATGTTGCCTGGTCTGGAGGGAAGGTCTTATGAGGAAAGGCTGAGAGACTTGGGTCTGTTCTCATTGGAAAGCAGAAGGCTAAGAGAGGATTTGATAGAGACATACAATATGATCAGAGGATTAGATAGGGTAGGCAATGAAAGTCTTTTTCCTAGGATGATGATGTCAGCTTGTACAAGGGGGAATAACTACAAATTGAGGGTTAATAGATTTAAGACAAATGTCAGAGGCATGTTCTTTCCTCAGAGAGTGGTAAGGGCGTGGAATGCCCTACCTGCTAGTACAGTTAACTAAGCCACATTAGAGAGATTTAAACAATCCTTGGATAAGCACATGGATGATGATGGGACAATGTAGGGGGATGAGCTGAGAATAATTCACAGGTCAGCGCAACATTGAGGGCCAAGGGGCTTGTTCTGCACTGTATTGTTCTATGTTCTATCCCTACATGATGGCATCCATAGTTTTGTTGTGGAAGATCAGAGAAGTAAACTAGAAACACCAAAGAACATAACATTAAAAAAGGATGACCGTCATCGATATAGGGCTTTTCACATCCTCCAGATATCTCAAAACACCACACAACCAATGAGTACCATGTAAGTCTCATCACTGATGTAAAGTAGGAAACACACAGCCAAAATCTCACCTCGCTCAAGCAACAATGAGAGAATGACCAGATAATCTGATTTTGTGATGTTGGTTGAGAGATAGATATTGGCATTAGGGATCACTTCCCTGCTTTTGTTCAAAATCATTCTGTGGTAACTTTCCCATCTACCAGATCATGTAGATATGGTCTTGATTTAAAAGCTCATCCAAAATATGCCACATTCTATCAAGCAGCAAAAGCTTAGAACTGCATTGGAGGGTTAGCAGTGATTTTTGAACTCAAATCCTGGTGTGGGTCTCAAACAAGGTCAGAGCTTTGTGATTTAGAGACAAGAGTGCTTCCAATTGAACCACAGCTGACAGATAAAACATTAAAAAAAACAAATTGGCAGATCAATGCATATATTGTGGGGACCAATAGGACAATGACGGGTGTTGGTTGGTGGTCTGGGAGGTGGGGGGAGGGGTGTAGGTCGGGAGCACCATTGCAGAAGGGACAAGTGCCCACTCACAGATTGCTGCCATATATTGGAACTTCTGAATGGACTTGATGAGACAGGTGCCAGAGATGCATTCAAAGTGGTATTTGTACTTGCCTGACCAATATTCATGACATATTCTGCTATTGACCACTCAAATCCTGATGGGATTACTGTGAAAGGGAGCTGTTAGGAAACTTTTGAAACTTTGGATACATTGTTACCCCCACCAAAAGTTAATTTAAATTATACACTGTGCAAATAAATTTGCAAAATTGAACAGAGATGAACAATTCAATATTGCTTTGGATTAACTCACACACCATTGTGAAAAGAGAGTGAATCATCATTTGTCTGATTCTACATCACTAGTATCCTTAATAATTAAATACTGGTTTGAAGTTACAGCATCCTTTTTACAATGTTTACAGAATGTGATGACATATTGGGAAGATATGCATCTACTGGGTAGTTGTAATGTAAGATGGCTCAAAAATGGCCACACAAATACAGAGTTATTCTTGTATAAGTACAGCGCAAAAAACTCTATCTGTCTCGTTCTAACTCCCTTTTAACTGTGTTTTGTATAATAACTCATGGCCAGGTTTGCTGTCACCAGGAGACAATGTATACTTTACAAACTTTCATATAGACATGTTTGAGGAGGAGACTGTATCGAGGGAAGGCAGTAAGAAACATTGTGTACTTTCTCTGAAAGCTGTGGCATTGGTACCATCCATTCCAAATCTAGAAACACTGGAGGAAACACCAATAGAAGTGTTGTGTCTGACATTGTCATTCAAAATTGTAAGATCTGACAAACTTTATTTATTTATTTTTATATATATAAAATTCAAACATTGTGGGTAATCCTACCAAGGCTTGTAGTTAATATTAATCTCTGGCTGCTTTTGAGATGGTGACGATGAGCTTCTTTCTTGAACGGTATAATCCACATGCTGTAGGTGCACCCACTGTACTGTTCAGGAGGGAACTTCAGGATTGTGATTCAGTGACAATGAAGGAGCATTATGTTTCCATGTCATGATAATGTGTAACTTGGAGAGAAACTTGCATGAGGTGGTATGGCCATGTGTCTGCAGCCTTTATTTTTCTCCCTGGTAGAAGTTTAGGAAGGTGATGTTGAAGGAATGTGATATGACATTTAGGGCATAATTATTTAGTTTTATTTCTGACAAGAATTCCAACCTCTGGAGGAATTCGATATTTTATCTCATTCAAAATGGGAATTATGTTGTTGCATCCAAAATTCCAATCTAAGATATACATTCCCAAAAAGGTATATTCATCTTTGCTGATGTTCCTTTGTGCGGTACTTTATTTGTAAATAGCGAGTGGCACTAGCCTGAGTAGATCATAGTGAGATGTTTCCTACACTCTGTGGGTATCATAAGACGATGGTGAGTATTTCATATCTCTCAGCGAACCATGGATCACATTTAAGAGTTAATTGTTAATCCTGGACATGGTGTTCCATACTCAATATGTAGAAGGAAAATTATGGGTTTCAAATCATAGGATATTGAATGTCCTATGGATACATCTGTATTGCTGTGATGACAACACGTTAGAGTCTGAAATGTAACAGTATTATTCTTCCCAGTTTTTCCTGAATGAGGATCTCTGATTTATCATCAGACCTCCAGGAAAAAAATCAATGCTTTTCACAAGAAAGCGCATATTTGATCATTAGATATGTTCTATGATTTTAAAATGTCTTGGGATTATTCCAGGAATTATTTTTATGGTTCAGCAACCAAAATCAACTATTAGAATTGTAGACAAATAAATTAACAGTTCTGTTATTGATTTGATGCTGTAATACTTTACAAGTATTTAAATATTGTCATGTCTTGCTGAGGGAATGGATTGTAACAGTCAGATGTTCCGCTACAGTTGGATAGAGTTTTGGTGAGACTACATCTCGAATATCATGTAGAATTTTGGTCTCCTTATTTAAAAAAAGAGACACAATTGCTTTGACGTAGTTCAGAGAATGATCCTTTGGATGAGTGATTTCTCCATGTGGAAGGATGAGACAGGTTGGACCTGTATCTAATGGAGTGTGGACAAGTGTGAGGTGACTTTATTGAAACATATAAGAGCCTGAGAAAATTTAACAGGGTGGATGCTTTTTGGCAGAGACTAGAACAAGGGGACACAATTTAAAAATTAGGGATCTCCCATTTAAGATGGCGATGAAAAGGAACTCTTTTTCTCTTTGAGGGTTGTGAACTCTATTCCACAGACCAGTGATGCTGGGGTCATTGAATATTTTCAGGACAGGCATTAATGGATTCTTGACTAGCAAGGTAGCCGAAGGGCATTAGGGGTAGGTGGGACTGTGGAGTTAAGGCCACTTGAAAGATTATAAAAGTGACAAATCAAAATTTAAACCTCTGTTGCTATGACTGGCTTCCATAATGATCTTCTGTTTCTCCTGATGGGAGATGAAGATTTGATTTCAGATCAGATTTCTCATTATGGGAAAAGCTACATGGATGCAAGGAAACATGAAAAGAGGAAGAATTGACAAGGCTGCCTGCTGACACCTCAATGGGTATGTCAGCTGGATTAGAGTCAGGGGCATATTCTGGTGAATGTATCACTGACCAGGTCTTCACAACTGGCCAAATAAACTCCTCAGGTTGTTGGGACTCAGAAAATAACCAGCTGCCTGCTCAGTCCTTGGCAGCAGAGGACCCCATGGTGTCAGCCATTTATATCCTCATGCAAATGCACAAACAGGCAGAGGAGCAGCTGGCAGGTCAGGAAACTAGATCAAAGGTTGGACAACTGCACCAATGCCATGCATCTGGCTATCTCCATGGACAGATTGACAGTTGCCATAGAGAGCCTAGTCCAACAGAACACTCATTGGCTGTTGAAGATGTACGCAGACCGGCACTCCAGCACGTTAACCATTAGTGCTCAGCACCAACAGCAAAGCTGGGACAAGGGATCTCGACCCCACTCCAGGTGCCCACTTCTTCACAAAGAGACAGGGTAATGCCAGCAGGCACCCAGCTGGAAGTGGAATTACACACATGCCCCCTCCCATCCTGCAGAACTTCCCTTCGATGTCACTTCAGAGGTACCCAGCTCTCTCCACCCACTCTGCCTGCAACCGTCTACCCTTTGGCAGTCCATGCTAAGGAGAGTGAACCTGCTTCTGGACAGGATGCTCCCAGCATGGCTGGGCTCTCTAGTTAACAACCCCAGGTTGTTTCCCCAAAACTGCAGGGCCAACGGATTCCACTATCGGGCAGGTTTCCTCCACCTCATGACCACATCTAGGCATAGTGGGCAGGTAAAAGAAATTGGGTGACGTATTAATGCAAATAGAATTTCACATTTGTATACATGTTTTCACTTGACATCATCACCTGTCTGGTTGACTGTCATTTTAGCTGTAGCTACAAGAATGAAGCTAGCAAGATAACAATTTCTTAGTGCCACCCCATGTTAGAGCATTGTATGAGGGATTGCTACTCTACCCCAAGAACACATACTGGCAAAAAAAACATTGAATATGGGACCATCAGGTGTTGAAAACTTTTCCAGTAGTTTGTGACACTCATTTTTATTGCACAACAAGAAAGATGAATAAAGAACAAAGCATGAAGCTGTGTTTGCATTTGGGAATAAACAAGGGCTGCTGGCAGTTTCAGTATCAACACACTGACAGTCAATGAATGATAATTCCATCATAGTCAGTTCCATTTGAAATGAGTATGAAATGTGCCTTGTTGTGCCGAACACTGTGAAGATGATGTTCCTCCTGCTCAATATTCTCATCTACTTCCTCAGAAGAATACAGCTTCTCTCAGAGCTCTGAGTCATTCATCACTTATCCTTCCTGCCTGCTCCATAGCATAGGATGCAAGGTTTATAAGGAGCACCATCTACAAAAGAGAACTGGTTTTCCCCATTTGATCTGTCCAAGACTTACAGTGTTTTGTGCACCTTAATTAAGTCAACCTTCAGTCTCCTTTGTTGAGAAAAGATTGCAGAGCATTGTTTTAGGTTAATGGGCACATCACTGTTTATATCAATTCATTTCTTGTACATTGAAATCAATAAGTCTTCCATACCTCTCCCACCTCCCTACATAGAATCACAGAGTCATAAAGATGTACAGCACAGGAACAGAGCCTTTGGTCCAACTCATCCATGCCAACCAGATATCCTAAATTAATCTAGTCCTATTTGCCAGCATTCAGCCCACATCTCTCTAAGCCCTTCCTATTTATGGGTGGCACGGTGGCACAGTGGTTAGCACTGCTGCCTCACAGCCCCAGAGACCCGGATTCAATTCCCGACTCAGGCGACTGACTGTGTGGAGTTTGCACGTTCACCTCCGGGTGCTCCGGTTTCCTCCCACAGTCCAAAGATGTGCAGGTCAGGTGAATTGCCATGCTAAATTGCCTGTAGTGTTAGGTAAAGGGGTATGGGTGGGTTGTGTGTCGGTGTGGACTTGTTGGGCTGGAGGGTCTGTTTCACACTGTAAGTAATCTAATCATGTAACCCATGATTAGAAATAGTACCAGCCTCCACCACTTCTTCTGGCAGCTCATTCCATACAAGCACCAACTCAAACTGTTTACAGTGAGAGAAAGATCAATGAGAAATGTTCAGATTTTGGTCAGTGCTGGTTTTTTGGGTGGTCAGATTTGAAAAAAATATACCTATAGCTGAAACTGATGTTTATTTAAATTTCCAGGTTTTGAAAATACTGATAGAACACTTTAATAATCATTTTTCTGTTTGCTTGCCACAGAAGTTTGTTCTAGTTCATCAGGAATTTCCTCAGGATACTCTAATTGTACTACACTTCCTCAAATTGCTCCTTCTTTTGAAGGAACACATTGACGTAATTAGATGTTGTGAAGAGCTGAACCATTAGCAGTCTACAGAAGAAAACTGCCAGATTGATACAGGGAAATAAGGTTCTCATTACCTTGTATGCCTCAGTTGTGTCACCGTAGGGAAGTGTGTAGTAAAAAAGACCAGAAGAGGATTCAAATGCAGCCTATTTTTACACTCACTACTCATTTCACAGCAACATTTACAGAAAGCAGCAGGTGTTCACTCAGCCATTTTGCTCTGTAGTACATATGGGCGCATTCAAAACTAAGAGAAAGGATCTAAATATGGGTTATCCAGCAATACGAAAGTAATTGGTCTTTTAAAAATATGAGCATGTCTAGAGCGTGTACAATGATTACAGTCACTGGAGGCAGCTCACAGTTACGTGCTATCTGAAATCACATTCTGTCCATTTGACATACTTGTGGCTGACTTACCCAAAATTGTGATTGGCACAGCACACAACTGAAATCTATATGTAAAATATAGATGTCATTTGGACTTAAAATAGCACTCACAGTGTCAAAAATGCAGGTGCCAAGGAACATAATTTTGTAGTATTCTTTACTTTCTGAATAAGTAGAAGCTGATACATATGATGTTAGCACATTGCCACCTGTAATAGTTATCCCCAACATTTCTATCAGCGTAAGGCAATTAGTGGGGATAATTTGAATGACCACAATCCAATTGGGTGGAAGTTCTTTTAGAATTATACCTTAATGCAGGATGTTCATGATTCGAGCAGATTGCATCCTTTTAAATGGAACACAAAGTGTTTTGTGATCAAAGATTTTAAAGTATAAAAGGTTAGTTATTGTGGGGCATTGGTAAGATCATATCTTGAATACTGAATGCAGGTTTGGTTTCCTTATTTAAGGAAGGATGTAAAGACATTGGAGGTAGTTCAGGGGAGGTTTACCAGATTGGTACTGAGAAAGAACAGATGGTCTTAGGAGAATAGATGTGACAGACTGGGCTTGTTACCACTGAAATTTAAAAAGTAAGGGGTGAGTTGATTGAAGTATATAAGATCATCTAATGCCTTGACAAAATGGCTGTGGAAATGTGTTCCTCTTGTGAGTGAGTTCAGAATTAGGAAGCACAGTTTCAAAATAGAGGTTGTTATTTTAGCTCTATGGTAAGGACTTTTTTTTTCAGGTATAGTAGTTTTTTTTTGCAAAATGTAATACTGCTTCGTTGCAATTAACATCTTACTTAAATTCACTGCATTTAAGTTTTTAGCTTCTTCCAGGCTCAGTTGGGGCTAATCAAGCTCTCTGCTGAGAGAAGATGAAATCTATTATTAATGTAACTTCCCTAAATTAGTTCTGTAATTGCCAGGTAGTACACCCATCTGAATGTCAGTAGTATCAATAAGAGATGCTTAAAGCAAGGGGATAGAGTGGAATCACTGCAAGTTTGGTGATTAAGGGTATTCAGTGGAGAGGAGATGGAAGTGCCTTTTATTTTCCTTTTTCTATCTTTGTCAGTCTCCAGGAAGCCAGGAATTGAAAAGCCGCACAAGAGTGTTGAGTTTGAAAAGAAAATTCAACGAGTGGTATAATAGGAGCAGTATACTTTGATGAATATCTCATTTTCAGTTCATAGTCATGTGGGCAGAAGTAAGTTCAAGGCAAGCCATAGCAACTCAGCCATGCAGAATGCCACCTTGTGGCATGTGGGGAATCATGGACACTTCACACGACTGAGTTGAACACGTGCAGTAGGTGTCATCAGCTACAGCACCTTAAGTTTTGGGTTTTGCGACTCAAGCAGCGCTGGAACAGCAGCCCAACTGACTACCTTCCAAATCAAGATCTATTCCCTCAAAAAGAAAAGGCAGAATGAACAAGTCTAGAGCTCCCTGGATGGCAAAGGTGGTAGACATTCAGTTAAAGGAGAAAAGGTATGAGTATAGAGATCAATGTGGAGAGATGTGAGGCGATACAGTTTAATAGAAAAATCGTGGAGAGACAGTATAAGCATAGAAATATCGAAAATAGGAGCAGGAGTAGGCCACTCAGCCCTTCGAGCCTGCCCCACTATTCAATACGATCATGGCTGATCGTGCAATCTCAGTATTCCATTCCCCATATCCCTTGATCCCTTTAGCCACAAGAACCACATCCAGCTCATTCTTGAATATATCTGATGAACCGGTCCCAACAGCTTCCTGTGGGAGAGAATTCCACAGGTTCACAACTCTCTGAGTGAAGAAATTGTTCCTCATCTCAGTCCTGAAAAGCTTACTCCTTAATCTTAAACTGTGACCTCTAGTTCTGGACCTCCCTAATATCGGAAACATTCTTCTTGCATCTAGGCTGTCCAATCATCAGGATTTTATATGTTTCTATGAGATCCCTCCCCACTCTTATACAAGCCCAGTCAATCTAGTCTTTCCTCAAAATGCCACATAAAACAAAGGGTACAATTCTATAAGACATGCAGGAATAGAGAAGCTTGGGTGTATGTGTCAATGCGTTAAGAGGACAGGTAGTGAGACTGGTTAATAATAAAGCATACAGTCACAGGAAGATTGTGCTGGACCTGTATAAGTCACTTGCTGGATTTCAACTAGAGTATTGTGTACAGTTCTGGGTGCCACATTACAGAAAGGATGTGAATGAATTGGACAAAGTGCAGAAGAGCTTTATAAGAACGGGTTCCAAGATGAGAAACCTCTGTACCAAAGATAGATTGAAGAAGTTACCACTCTTCCTAGGAGAGGTATGGGCTATGAGGAGATTTGATTTAAACTTTGGAAAACTGTAAGGAGCGTGGACAAAGTAGTCAGCGAGAAATTGACTCCATTTGTAACATGATTCAAGGATGAGAGGGTACAGATTACAAATCATTTGTGAAAGTTGGAAGTATGTTGTTAGAAAAGCTTTTTTGTTGCACAGAGTGAGTCTGATCTGGAATACGTTGCCTGATAGTGTTTGGGGAAGTAGGTTCAATTGAAGCACTCAAGTGGACATTAGACAATTATGTCAATAGACATAATCTGCACAGTTATGGGGAAAGGATGGGAGAATGGCATTAAATCAGATTTGTCATTTGGACAGCCAGTACAGACATGATGGGCAGAATAGCCATCTGCACCACAATGATTCTGTGAAAGCCCCAAGATCTATCTGGTGGAATGTGTATGATTTTACTGAGCCTGGGTGTTCAATGCATGAGGAAACAGTTGGTAAAAATAGGGCAGCTAACAATTCTACTTCATTTCACGTCAGAAAAATGTACAAAAGGAAGGAAAAAACTTGCAGCAGAGTTTCTACTTTGATCTTAAACAAGGCATTTGATCAATGAAGTCTTGATTCAGCACTCTAGCTGAAAGGACATCACACTTACCTGGCTGCCTTGTTTCCACTTCTTTTACATATTGTACTGAAGATGTATATGTGGAATAATAGGCAAATGAGCACTGCAGAACAGAGAAAAGATTTCAGAGTCCAGGACCACTCTAATCTTGACTATGTGGAATAATAACAGCCTGATTCCTTCAAATTAGCACACTGGTGTTAGCTTGGTTCTATCAACATTTTAAACATCATGGCAGAAACAGACTTTCATAAACTTTCAGAGAAGAGTTTAAACTCTTTCAACTGTAATTTGATTTTAAATGAAGTGGTGGGGCTGATTTGGCCTCATTCCCATGTTCTTTAGTGAGAAAAGTTGTGACAATGAAACCAAAATGACAAATTCACACTGGCAGTCCTGATGCCACTGACGTCTGACCCACTTTGAATTTGGAGCAATCCAAGAACTAGCTGACGTGCCTTCCTGACTGAAGCTGGTTTGCTCAGCCTATTGTATACCTGATAAATGGATCACACAGGAGTCGGCATTCATTTTGCTCTTGCACAAATCATGATCTTGTACTTTAGAATAATTTGTAATCCCTGCATCTCTTTATTTATCTATCATCCTTAGAGTTATCGTCTCAGTAATAACTGAAGAAGTCTGACTGGAAAGGAGCAGCATTTATTGTTGAACACCAAAATGGAGCCATTACTTGTGGCATAGTCCGACCCTGCAGACCCATTGCTGGGTCAGCTTTATCTGTTCTATTTTTTTCTCTGATATATTCATGAGTGTTATCACACGCAACTGAACCTTTCTACACACCCCCCAAAACCAAATAACTGTGTTTTCTTTGCTCAATTATCCAGCGCCAGTAAAGCACCCTCATTTCCAGTTGAGGGTCTGCTCTATTTTAATTAGCTTCTTTTAAAATTTACTTATCAACCTATTCAGGGACATTATCACACACTTCTGGAGCAGGTGGGTTTTGAATCTGGGCCTGCTGGTCCACAGGTAGGGACATTACCATCATGCCACAACAGCCCCTGAGGGTCTGCTTTATATTTCGTTTTCCTTTGTGTAATATTGAATGTGCAAACAGCACACACACGCAACACAGTCAAATTGCATGATAAAAAGACCGAAATACGACGTTGATCCATTTTTAGTTGAAAGGGATATTTGTTTTGGGTAACCTCAGCACCAGGCTGCCCTCGCCCATTGCCCATCAAGATGCCCAGCAGAGTGAAGACACCTTGCTGCCCTCCACCGAGGTAGTTCTGTCCTGGGAGACACCCACCAGGGTCTGATTTCTTTTTATTTCAAAACAGGAAGTGCACTTGCACACAATTGAATGGTTTTCCCACCACCAAATCACCATGACATTTACTTTTCAACCACTGACCACCACCAGTAAATCACTCCTGCAGCCAATTAGACAGTTACAAGCAAAACCTCCCAGGGGCAATGCCAGCCATCAAACGTGAGGGGGCAATTGAGAGAGCAGGAAGGGCCCAAATGAGAATGAATTTGGAGGGGGAAATAAAGCACTATGGCACTCCACCCTCTGTTTTATAATTTTTTAATTTTCTTCTTAACCTATTTTTTCTAATCAACCTGTTTAGAAATGCTATTACATACCTCTGGAACAGGTGGGACTTGAACACTGGGCCTCGCAGACCGTGTGGGCGGCACAGTGGCACAGTGGTTAGCACTGCTGCCTCACAGCGCCTGAGACCCGGGTTCTCCCCGTGTCTGCGTGGGTTTCCTCCGGGTGCTCCGGTTTCCTCCCACAGTCCAAAGATGTGCGGGTCAGGTGAATTGGCCATGCTAAATTGCCAGTAGTGTTAGGTAAGGGGTAAATGTAGGGGTATGGGTGGGTTTCGCTTCGGCGGGTTGGTGTGGACTTGTTGGGCCGAAGGGCCTGTTTCCACACTGTAAGTAATCTAATACCACTGTACCACAAGAGGGGTCCCAGGGTCTGCTTTATTTTTATTTTAAAAAAATAACCTATTTTTATTTAACCTATTTTTCAAATCAACCTGTTTAAAGAAGTTATTATACATTTCTGGAGCAAGTGAGACTTGAACCTGGGCCTCTCGGTCCAAGGGTACCATACCACAAGAGGACAAAGGGCCTGCTTTATTTTTCTCATGCAGGGTTGCCTGATTTCTCCTTTTGATACACTAGCTATATTCAGATGTCCAGTTGCAAGCCTAACTGGACTCATTTCATTCAGCACAGACTGAGAATTGGACCAATGACATTCCTACCCCATAGAGTTCAGTTCTATATTGCTAGTGGACTTAGCAAGGGCCCAGTTGGTGATGTGATTGAAATCTTCAAGATACTAACAGGAAAAGACAGTATAGATAAAAATAATTCTTTTCCACTGGTTGGGGATTCTAGGTATGCGAGCATGGTTCGAGAATTACTGTCAGACTATTCAGGAGAGATGTTCGGAAGCACTTCTACACACAAAGGCTGGCAGATGTTTATTACTCTCTTCAACAAATGGCAGTGAAAATTGGATTAATTGTTAATTTTAAATTTGAGATAGATACAATATATTTAAGCAAGGATATTGAGGGATATAAGCTGAAATCAGATATATGGAGTTAGACAACAGATCAGCCATGATCTTATCAAGTAGTGAAACAGACTCAAGGGGCTGAATGGCCTACTCCTGGTCCTATGAAGTTTTTTTATAAAAATTCCCACCATTTCTTTCTCCTGTTTTTATTCTTCTCATTAAAGTGTTCTGACTAAGTATATTCACTCCTAAAAATTGCAGATTAAATATTCCGTATAATTTCTGGATTAATGTCAGTTATAAGCAAAGTCAGATCTTTCATCTGGAAGTAAGAAGATATAAAGTGCTGCTTTGCTCCACTGAAAGTACAGGAGCTTGGTATGTGATAGCACAGCAGCAGACGATGAATAGCTTTGGACAGTACCAATGTATGTAAGCAAGTGAGGGAAAATTCTTTCAATATTGAAATACCTCCCTGACTTAGTTAAGCTCAAAGCAAGTTAATGTTTTTCACCATTATAAAAATACTCAAATATATGTCCAATATATTTACAAATGTCATGTCGTTAGCAGACTCATTTCATTTAAGCTTGTGTCTTTTCCTCCAAACAATGGTATGGCTTTTTTCTCTGGGCATTGAAAAAAATAGACTGCAGTTTTCCCATGAGCAGGGTAGAGATCTAAAAATAGCAGGGTTATGTGGAAAGGTATACATATATGATAGATTTATTTTTAGTGTTGCAGGAAAGGAGTTAACTCCAGGCATATTTAGAAATGCTGCAAGCATTATTTGGAATTTGCTTTTCTTCAAAAATTATAACAAAGAACATTGCACAATTAACACACTGAACCAAAAGTGAAACTAGTTAATTTGCCAGATTGAAATAGAATCCAGTGTAAAATTGATACTCCTTCACAGACACAAACAAATACCTGCAGGAATATGCAGAGAGGAATCTTATATTTAACAAGGCGCAGCACTTTACCTCTGCACCTTTTTATTCCAGCCCAGTTTATTGAGGTAATAGTCCCTTTTTATTCCTGACGAGCACAATGCTCTGTGAAATGAGTTTGTACAATTTGAGCCCACTCCTCATGGAAGTGAACACATGCCACAAATCTGCTCACAAATTTGGCATTCAGTTGGCAACATGACCTGGACTGACCCTAAAGCTGAATGCTGTGGGAAACAGAAAGATTCACAGCAGTTATATTGTGGGTATAAAGCACTTTGGTCTCAAATCTTGATAACCCTCTATAATCGAAGCAGGGATTGCAATGCACCGTTAACATGATGGACACTTCATACTTCCAACTAATTAAGTGCAGATTGTGGTGTGCAGTCAGTGCAAAGCATACTGTTGAATGGCTGCAGCCTTAGCAGTACATATGAAATGGTGACCAGTTAGTATGTGTTCTGCTAGCCCGTGCTATTTCAGCCCAGTCTGCCCCTCTCAAAGTGGAAGCCCTTTTGGGCTGAAGCAGATGCTGGTAAACATGCGAGAAGTGATTTTGATGTGTGGCACAATATGACAGACAGCAGGCACCAGATTTTTCTGACGTTGGAAATCTTGGTGCGGGATGTGGAGAGGAGAAATATCACTTATCCCTAGAGGACCAGGATACCCTCAAGTCAAACTTTATGCAAGAATTAGGCCTCAGGATCAATTAATCATGGTCATCAATGCTAGGGGTCTAGTCAAAGGGACTGAATACAATACTACAGGGTACTTCATGACCTTGTTCAGGTGATCAAGGTCAGTGACAGTATCTTCAAATTACATATCCCTCAAACTGCTCTACAAGGATCCTGTACAGCTTAATGCACCATTTTCCATCATTCAACAACCAGTGTTCTCTAACAATCAGAACTCATAAACAAAATTCACAACTTTTCCTCACCCTCATACAATTAACTGTGCTGCAAACCTCACGCCCATATGACTTGCCTTACACAAACCATTCAACCTTGACAGACATACAACCCGGAGGCATTGAATCAAATTCGCTGATCCACATCAGTCTCCCATGAAGGACAACATTGGGCATAACCAGAAACAGCAGGAGCTAACAAGCAGGGTCAGGTAGGGTTGAATCTCATCCCCCACGACACACACCCCGTAACCCTCCCCCTTCTATTCAGCAGGTAGGGCTCATTGTTAGATTTGCTATGACTATGGCCATGGCCAGTAATAGGACTAAAAGCATTGCATTCTAAGGCTCTCCTTGCATCTTAACCTTCATCATGTCTGCTTCCACCCCATGCCATAGGCCTTTGTGATTTACCAATTGTAAATGGTGTAAGCATGTTTCACCCCAACCCCTTCACCACAACTCTACCTATGAGATTTTCTCATTTTAGAATGACACACTGGTTCAGTGGTTAGCACAGCTGCCTCGGAGTTCGATTCCAGCCTTGGGTGACTGTCTGTCTGGAGTTTTGCATGTATTCCCGTGTCTGTATGGGTTTCCCCTGGGTGCTCTAGTTTCCTCCCAGAGTTCAAAGGTGTGCAGGTTAGGTGGATTGGTCAAGCTAAGTTATCCTGCAGTGTCATAGGGATGTGCAGATTAGATGAATTAACCATGGGAAATATGGGGTTACAGGGACAGGGTAGGGGTCTGGGTGGGATAATCTTCGGAGGGACAGTGTGGACACGATTACCTTTCTCTGCACTGCAGAGATTCTATGATTTGGACACCCAACGCTGCCACATAATCAGGCAGGGCTGGAGGAGCAAAGTGTGCAAAGCAGGAAGTCAGGGAAGGTAATGAAACACTGTCATTCGATCACTTACAGACTTGTAGCCACCAGCTCAGACACTGGCATTGTGTGTCTAGAATAGTATAGAAGGTGGGTTTGAACATGATAAGGCTCATGAAGGGCCTCTAGCCAAGATGGGGCTAAGAGTGGCACAGATACCAGCTCAGCACAAGGCAAGGTCAGACATAAATACTGTAGCAGAGACTTGGGGCAGGTTCCAGGAGAAGCTGTGGATGTGTTCTGCCAGAAAGCCGACAGTCAGTGTTGAAGAGCCAGGTGGAGTTTGGCGCTGGCTTGATGCACAGAGCTTGATGCCCAATATTCCTGACGTTGAAGAGTTGGTCAAGTGCATGAACACACTAACAAACATAAGATCTGTCTGATTGTTAATGTCTCAGCTTCCTTCACAGCACAAACAGCACATGGGAGCACGAGGGGAAGCTCAGGATGAAGAGCTGAGACTGCTGTTGGGCATGTTCACTTTGCTGCAATCCCAATCCTGAGAGCTGTCATCATGGCTGGAAGACACCAGAGTTCAACGTGGTAAATACCACGTTACTGAATTGCTGATGTTCCAGCTTGGAAGGATGGCAGCGCCAACCAAGGATGACAACATTGTCTTGGCATTGCCATTCTGCTAGTGCTTTTACTGCTGCCTGTCAGTCCAGGCTGCTACCAACCATGCAGTGATTGTGCATTGGCACAAGTGGCTCTTCTTGATTCAAGACTGATCAATGTCTTCCTGCAAAGCCATCAACAATCAACCCCTCTGAAAGTTAGTAACTTTTTCCCAATTGTGCTGCACACAATGAGAAAGTTTCAAGCCAAAGCATGCTATTCCCTTCTTATGTTCCCCTTCTACTTGTGCTAGTGTTCCTGTAGATTGAAAATGTCCTGTACAAGAGAGGGGACAATGTCAGGTTGTGCAGGTATATGAGCGATGTCTGCTGCAGCTATACAATTGGAGGTAGCGGGAGGTGGGTGTGAGGCCAATAGGTGTCTAAATTCAATGAAGTGTATGAATATAAAGTGTATCCAGAAGATGTAGCGGAATGAGTGATGAGATTGTGCTGCATTGAATAATGAGAGGTGCCGGTGTTCCTGCAGATTGATAATATCCTGTGAAGATGTATTCGCTGACAATGACCACCGTTTGACCTTATGTAACACTACTGCTTGGCCCATGGGTGCAGACTCTGGAAGGTAATATCATTGGCCACTTACACCCTGCTTCTGAGGGTGATCTCTGAGGGTCCCTCCCACCATGGGATCGTGTTACTCTCTTCTGTTGGTCATTGTACCATGAATATCTCCAGTGTGTCTCCCTTGGAAGACTGCGGGTTCTCTGCAAGAGGGTCAGCCTCTCTATGAGAACAGCAAGCTGCCTGCACCACAGGTTCAGTAACCAATAGGCCAAGGCCTTCTGCTGTTCAGTGGAAGCAGAGAGCACTTTTTTTTATTTCAAAAAATATACTTTATTCATAAAATTATTTTGATATCTATACAATTAGTCATGCCATTCTTATACACACATTGCATTTCTTTACATACAGAGATCAGAATTAATCATTCATACATACAAGTCTGTACATTGACCATCCAGAAATTTAGCTGAGGCGTCAGCAGGGCCCAATTTATGAGTGGGCCCCCTGTTCTTCTTAGGCAGGCAGTCCTTACATGGTGGTCTTTCCCCACCGTGTCTTGGTGGCAGCTGCCCCAAGCTTCAGAGCATCCCTCAACACATAGTCCTGGACCTTGGAATGTGCCAGTCTGCAACACTTAGTCGGGGTCAACTCCTTCAGCTGGAAGATCAACAGGTTTCGGACAGACCAAAGAGCGTCTTTCACCGAGTTGATGATCCTCCAGCACAATTGATTGGACACACAGTAGGTAGTGCCATACATTGTAAATACATGAATTCAGCATGTTTCCCACCTCAGTCTGAACAAGTGTGGGCACACTATAAAGTCCAAGTGTGTGAAAACTGTGAAAACAAATTTCTACTCCTCTGAACCTCAGCTTCGAGCAATTATAATGCAAAAATATAATTTGATATATCTACATTTAATGATTGTTTGAACATAATTCTGGGACAAGCAGAATCCACAATCGATTTTAAAAGGGAATTGGATAAATATTTCAAGGCAGAAAATTGTAAACGGATAGTAGTGTAGGACTAAATGGAAAGCTTTTTCAGAGACTTGGCATAGGCACAATGGATTGAATGTTTCCTTCTGTGCTGTAAATGTTGATGATTTCTTTTCTATTTCATTCTACTTTCCATATTGTGCATTCTATTGACACCTAATCTAAATTGTACATAATTTTTCCATTTATTGAAACAATTGACACCGTACAATATGAACGAGAAGCAGAGTTAATGCACAAATATGGAAGCAGCCACTTTGTTAATTATTTATGTGACGACAGAAAGTGAAGGACAAACGTTTATTTCTTGATGATCTATTTGTTGTAAGTGAGCCCATTATTTATTTATCTGCCCATTCTTTTTATGTTTATCTCCCTAATCTTGCACCGGACTCAGTATTTTATTCTTAATTGCCTTCAAAGAATCCTTTTAGTGCTGTAGTCAGCCACTTGTACCCACATATTTGTGGCACTGCTATTGATCTCTTCCAGTCTTCATTGCGATCTTTCTTTGGTCCTGATGATATTTGAGAGACTCAACCATCTACTTTCATAGAAAAGAATAGGAGATTAAAATGAGGAGGCTACTAGGAAACAAAAGGACCAATTGCAGATATACTTTTGAAGAATGAGATTTTTGACAATGTCCTTTGGAAGGGGGACGAATGGTAGGTGAACAAGAGTGAGCCAAAAGATTTTGGCTAACTAGGGGATTAATGAATGACACTTAATTTGACTCAAGAGAGGATTGAGGGAGATGGATTTAAAAAGGCTGGGGAAGGAGGGATGTGAAAAGAATTGCAGAGTGTGGGGATCAGAACTAGAATGGATGGAAGACTGAAGGGAGATTCAGAACACAGAGAGGAACACTGAGGTTGGCTAGATAGCTTCATGGATGGTCTTGGTTTCAGAAACAAAGAGCTCCGTGAGCTCTTCATAGATTGGAGTAGAAGGTGAGTGAACAGCAAAGACTTGAGGTGGTAATTAGTCATGGAACAAAGGCATTTTAGATCATATTTGCCCACTAGGATTGTCCCAAGGTAGTAGGAGTACTTGGCCGGTGAGAGAAATACTTGGTAATGGTTGAAATGGACGATAAATAGGTAGACCAATTTAACACTTGTGCTTGTAGCTGCCTGACAAGGATGCAAGGGTGAGCATTGTACAAAGAGAATAGGAGTGATAGGAAATAGTGACTGATTGGCATGTGGTGAGGCTCAAATGCTAATGGATCAGAACAGGTCAACAGGTTAATCAGGGTGCAGATGGTGTGATTATTGAGGGCCAAGAGAATGGTTGCATTTGTGAGAGAACTGGGAGTCAATGGGATCGATTTTCAAATTTAGCAAGGAAAGCACAAGTCAAGATATTCCCTGACATTATACTTGAGTTCCCAATGAACCCACATGAACAGACTCAGGCGACTGACTGTGTGGAGTTTGCACGTTCTCCCTGTGTCTGCGTGGGTTTCCTCCGGGTGCTCCGGTTTCCTCCCACAGTCCAAAGATGTGCGGGTCAGGTGAATTGGCCAAGCTAAATTGCCCGTAGTGTTAGGTAAGGGGTAAATGTAGGGGTATGGGTGGGTTGCGCTTCGGCGGGTCGGTGTGGACTTGTTGGGCCGAAGGGCCTGTTTCCACACTGTAAGTCTAATCTAATGTCATTTTCACAGCGGGGATTCTGAGGTGGGAATTGGTCAGTGATGCTTTAGGGATGGAAGTGGGCAGATACCAAAGCTGGTAGGTTAATAGGATATTGCTTCGTTGTATCAGTTACTATTAAGACATTTAGCTTTCTTCCCTTACCACCCACCCATCCCTATGCACATTACATAAGACCTTATGTTTCCCACACTTCCTCAAATCTCCCATTCTCCCTCGATATTCTCACTGTGCCCCTTTGGTCCTATTTAAGACCTCCCACATCACCTCCATAGTCCTATGCCCCTTCATACTCAAGTAACCAGTATCCACAATGGACTAAAATCATAAGTCCGAGAATAACACTGAAAATTCCAGAAAATGTTCATGAACTGAAAAAATAAACAATGCTCCATTTAACCATCCCTTGAAAATAAACTACTTTTAGAATCTTGCAAAGCTCCCAATCAAACATACATTCAACTTCTCCTTGTAATAAAAAAATCCCTTAAAATGCTCATAAATGAGTCAAAATAAACAAATGGCGATTCAAAGACCTCTTCAAACGTTTTTGCTGTTATTAGTTGCCATGAAACTGTCATGGTTCATTCTACAGTTGTGTAAACAATCCCTGCTGAGATAAATCCAATAAGATTCTGGAACTCAGCTAAACATTCATAATGAGATTCTACAACAGAGCAGCTAAATAAACAATTCTGTACAATATAATCTTTGAAGTTACCTGAAAAGGCCATAAAATAAGTGTAGAAGTAGGTTATTCAGCTCATTGAGTTTGTTTCACCATTCAATGAGATCATTTCTGATGTGATAATACTCACTCCACTTTTCTGCTTTTTCCCCATAACCCTTGATTCCCTTGCTGATTAAAAATCAGTCCATCCCAGCCTTTAATATACTTAATGACTCAGCCTCAAAAGCCCTCTGCAGTAAAGAATTCTGCAGATTCTGAACACTCTGAGAGAAGAAATCATTCCTCATCTCTGTCTTAAATGTGACCTCTCATTCTGAAGTTATGCCCTCTGGTTCAAGAAATGCTCACAAGGGGAAATAACTTTTTTGCATCTAACCTGTCCAATCCTATTGGGCAACCTTGCCTTTCAAAGGTTCAACACAAGGTTCAGAAGCCTACATGCCTCACTAAAAATATCAATCTATGGGGAAGCACTAAAAAGGTTAAGTCTGAGGTTGCCACTGACCATAATTCCTGTGCCAATCAAAATAGCGGTGAATGAAAAATTTTAATTTAAAGCCACCACACCCTTCACCTCTAAAACTCCAAGGTTTCTACTTTCAGTATCACAGAATCTAGCCCAATATATTGCATTGGAGACGGACTGTAAAATTGGGATAGATGTTGAGTGAGGATGTGTACTGTATATAAAGGAAGAGGAAATCACCAAATATCATGAGACCATTGATCAAGACTCAAAAACAGTGATTCAGAAGATCAAGATCAAAACATTCAAATTAAAATGATAAGGTAAATCAAAAGAGGGCTTTGAGTTTTCTATTTTATAATTGCACCAGTATATTTTCCCTTTAAAGTGTCCCAATCAATCCCTCAGAAAGCTGTTTAGATAGCTCCTAGTAATTGTCCTTTGCAACTCCTAATACACAGCGCTCCCATGAAGTCTTCCTCTGTTCCTCTCCTTCTGTTGCCATTGTTACTTGATTTCACAGAACTCCCAAGAGTAAGAGATTGTTTTCCCCTCTGATCCTTGACTGCATTAATTTATGGCCTCATACCTCAAAAATTATTTTACATGAATATTTTATGACGAGAAATTATTTTATATGAATGAGACATTTTGCACAATTATTTGATTAATTTAAGTCTGCCAAACTGCAGAAAGTTTGGTTTTGCAAGCCATGGGTTCAAATTACTGCCTTTGACATCTTCTCTGAATCCTCTGAAAAGTTCAAGGAAGTGTTGGTAAAATCAATTATGGCTGCAGAAAGACTAGAAGTAAATCTGGAAGAAAAAGCTTTGCAAGTATATGGATTCCCATCATGTTCTCTCAGTTATATCTTTCAAATGTTCATACTAATTAGTTTATTAAATTGCCTTCAAAGTTATGAAGCTAAATGGAGCTGCTGATCGCACAAAACAAGATCCTTCAAGCAGCAATGAAACAAAAAATCAACTGATCTATTTCTTAATCCAAGGAAAAGTGGCAGCCATGTCTCCTACAGAGTCTCTGGTTCGTCATTAAACGGTACCAAGTTCTTACTAACACGTGGTATATTTACCTATCCAATCTTATGACAGGAACTGGCAATTGTTCACTTTGTGAAAACCCAAACAATATTCTCTCCTTTCTGAGGCTCTATCTGAGTGGAGAAAGCTTTCAACATTTTATCATTGATCCTCATCTACTGTCAATGACTGGAACACTTGACTCACTGCCCATGTTTCTTCACTAGTATACATATCTAACTCCACTCAAACAGAATAAACCATATTTCATTGCAGGGTAACCATAAAGTTACCAGCAGTGAAATCAACAATGCCACTTGAGACTGTTTCCATGACTCAACCTCCAAGGTTATCCATGATTTAACCTTTTTTTTATTATTCATTCAAAGGATGTGGCGTCACTGGCTAGACCAGCATTCATTGCCCATCTCTAATTTCCTAGAGGGTAGCTGAGAGTCAACCACATCGCTGTGGATTTGGAGTCACATGTCGGCCATACCAGGTAAGAGAAGCAGTTTCCTTCCCTCAAGCGCATTAGTGAACCAGATAAGTTGTTCCTGACAAACAGCAATGGTTTCACGGTCATCATTAAATCTTTAATTCCGGATTATTAATGAATTCAAATTCCACCATCTGCCTTGGTAGAATTTGAATATGGGGTCCCCTGAACATTTCCTGCGTCTCCAGGTTAATAGTTCAGTGATAACGTCAATAAGCCATCGCCTCCCCAGCCATCTGACCCAAGAGCTCTCAGGAGTTGGGACCATCAATGTTCAGGGCTAGTCAATATTTGAGACATGCAAATCCATCTCCGACACCTGGGGCTTTGAAACCCAGGATACAGGTTGCAGATCTTAGTGTATATGTGCTTATCTGATGCTTGAATTCAGCAGGGGAAGGGATTGTGATTAATAGTCAGTCATAATGTGTTGATATCATCAGTTGTTCAAGATTCTCCCTGCTGCTCTCAATAGCAGTTGGATTTTGAGTTTGCAAAAATTCCAATTAGCTGTTTCATTTCTGGCTCCTGGCCAATTTCTTCAGTGTCTCCTTTGCACTGAACTTGATGAATGCATCCAAGCATGATAATGTCAACACACAAATGTCAGGGCACTGTAAAGTCTCCGGTCTTCAGATCATTTCAGATCAAACAAGTCAAATGTGATCTGGATGTGGCAGTAGAAATATTTTGTATAAAAATGATTTGCTTTCCACTTTACTTCCTAAAGTACAAATGAATGTTTAAATTGTGCTAGCTTTAAGTATTAGCACAGCAATTATAACTGATCGCTAATGAGCAAAAACCCTGGTAAACAAAAGATTGATTTATTGCTGCTGAAACAAGTAAATCAAGCCAATTATGAGGCACGAAAGCACATGAACTTTAATGTGAACACCTTTCTATAAGGTAATAAAATGTCATAATCAAACTAAATACTGTTATTGATGCTGTACTAAATGCAGCTTTAAAGCATTTGTAAAACTCTATTCCTATTGCAACAGAAATCAGCCCCTCAAAAGAGGAGGAATGGCAAATAAGGGCACAGCTGAGAGCAAAGATAGAAGGACACATCCAGGTGAAAGGCTGAATGATTTAGCCTTTTATGGTAAAGGTTGCCATGTTGGCTGAAAGCATGCCAGAGTGCACTGATGGACACCATCAAAACTGCTGCTTCAACTTCTTTGAATAATTGCGTGGCTGCCAATGCAGCCTTGTCTTTGTGCAAGGAAAGAAAAGTCTAATGGGGAGAGCAGATTAATTGTTTATGCCTAGCCAAAGGAAAAGAGCTTACAAGCTTAAAAGGAATACATTTCACCCCTTCAAATTGAGGAAACAAAAAGGGAGTGGCACCTTGTTGCTGTGTAATTATCAATGGTTATCTTGGCAGTATGCCTCCAATCTCACGGGGTAAGAACAAAGTCTCTCCTCATGGCCTATTCCTCACAAAGCATAAGGTGTTTCAGGATAGGGATGCTCCCTCTGGTGGCTTGGCCTTTACAGACTCTGCCGCATTTTTTTCTGTATTGTAACTAAGTAAAGAAAGTGAAGGCTGGTCCTTGAGAAGTGTGTACCGAGTGCATGCTACAGCGTAGTCATTGGTTTTACCGTATTTCCCTGTTATATTAGAGGAGGGGTTTTAGAATTGTTGCTAGGTGGGATGAAGTAAAATATCATACAATTCAATGGTCCTTTAATCAGTGTACTTTGCATTGTGCAGGGTTAGTTTTACTGCTGTTACTTTTAGAGGGTGAAGAATATGATTAGCATTCAAGGAAACAAAGTAACAGAGGCTAATGTGTGATCTTCTCCTCTGTGAGCAGGCTACTATTCTGTTTGGCACTGCTCTATCATCCACAGCATGAGGCAGTTGACCTTCCTCCTCAAGTCACCTACATCCTGGTAGGTTTGTTTATTAGGTTTGCTTCATTTCACAAAATTTCAGATTGGATGCAAGAAATTGTGGCTTATTCTTCTTCTCTACTTCTTTGCTTTGCTCTTCATTCTTGTTACTCCTGCCATGTTTCTTCAGTTAGCTTCATCCCCAACAGCCATCACCATCCGTTATCCTCTCCCTAACTTAGTTAAGAGCTGTAGAATTTTTCAGCGGAGCCTTCAGTACTAATTCCCACCCACCAATCAAGCAGCGGGTCTGGCTGCATTTAGACAGGAATTCAGTGATATTTACAGAAAGTGAGGGTGAATAGTGTGGGATATGGTAAATTAATGTTACTTCTGCAATTCTCAATTATTAGCTAAAAGTGTATGCAAGAAAGAAATGGGACTGTAAGACAGACAGTTAAACTCAATAGGCCTATAGAAACAGTAGGTCTAAACATCTGTTTCCCACTTTTACAGAAACACAGGAACAAACCCCAATTAAAAGGGCTTAGTGATAAGATGCTGTGAAAAGGCAAGGATGTGCCCACAGCAGGATGGGGTCAAATGGCCTTGAAAACAGGAATGAGCATTTTTTTCACAGACAAGACCAGATAAGACACGAGATAAGCAGGAGTAATGGGTACCGGTCTTAGGGAAGTGGAGGATGTAAACAGGGGGGAAACAATGAAATAAGGAAAAAAATATGTGGGAACCAAATTATATAAATATCGAATATTTGTTGAATTCAGCCTGTTTTGTCCCTGCCTTGTGGACATCACACCCACTTGCAAGTGTGAAATAAAGGGCACTTCTGATTCAGATCTTGTCTCGGACTGAAATTATTGCAGTGAGTGAGCTTTGTTTCTCACAATAGAGTCTTAGATCATTGAGGTCTACAGCATGCAAACAGGCCCTTAGGCCCAACCTGTCCATGCCACCCAGCTTTCACAATTAAACTAGTCCCATTTGCCTGCATTTGGTCCATATCCCTCCACAGCTGTCCCATCTATGCGCCTGTCTAAATGTTTATTAAATGATGAATGTTAAAATTAATATGGTTTTGATATCTCTGTGGTGCCTGGGTTTTCTGTATTTCTCAAGGCCTGTGTGTCCCAATTTAGCTCACCTCCTCCTTCCCTCCCTCTTTTTAAGATCAGAGTCATTCAATCAAACTGGCAGGTAAGCAATTCTCTGAGTCCTATCCTCACAGTTCTCCCAGAACCCACAAACGGAGCAAGCTTTTGCAAAGCGTGCACGTGCATTTCCAGTAAAATAAAGCAAAGAACTTCAGTAGCTGGAGATCTGAACCACAGCAAAAAAGAAACTGCTGGAGAACCTCAGCAGGTCTGGCAGCATTGGCAGAGAGCTAGCATTGTGAGTTCAGTGTTCTCCGCACTTGTGCCTCCCATTCTCCCCCGTTTTATGTCTCCAATTAATATGTAAATGCCTGACTTCTGAAATCCTGCAGTAACAAACTCCCTGGTCCATTAGTGAATGCAAGAAAGTCATCATCAGTATTTAAAATGGTGAAGCTCAGGATAAGAGTATCTCTGTTACGTTATGTAAGTAACTATGGAATTCAATTGAATTAAAAAGCAGTCTTTCGAGTATAATTTAAAAAGCCAGTCACCCTGAGAATCAGGAGATGGCATTCTGCCTTAATCAAAATGAGATTCATGCCCCTTTACTTGTTATAATTAATGGTTAATTCAGCTGCTGTGATTCAATTAAAGTTCTATTAATATTACTTGAATGTTTTACTGTAATGCTAATTACTTAAAGTGTCTTTTACCCTAGAGGTATCAGATGACAGTCAGTAAGAAATGTTCAGGAAAATGACTTAATTCAGGATGATCCAGCACAATAGCTTGAATGATGGTCTCTATAAATACAATAAAAACAGAGAGTGCAAGCTAAATTACAAACCGAAGCAAGATGACAAAATTGGACACGATTGTGTTCACTTGTTTGACCCATTGTGAATTCCTACCTCCATCTCTGACTCAAGTTCAAAAGAGATGCATTCAAATCTTACTCCAGAACTTTAACATTGGAGATGATGGGTGTCAGCACACACGAATGGTCATTCACTTGTTCTGTTGCAACAACTTCATAAACCCAAAGGAAATAGCACAAAAGAATCATTTGTTGTTAATTGGACAAGGCAATGAATGGAGGTGCTGACAATTTCAATAGATTGTACTGATACCATGACTGGAATGATTTCAGGTCCTGGTTCAAATACTGTAAGGGCAGCTGTTTCTCCTCCAAGTCACTCACCATCCTAACCTGGATTTATATTGTCATTTATGCAGTGTCTCTGGGTCAAAATTTTGAGAATCCTTTCCATGATGCATTGTGCATCTACCTAAGCCAAATTGATTGCAGTATTCAAGAAGCCAATTTGCCATTACCTTCTCAGGGGCAACCAGGAGCATGCAATAATTTCTGGTCAGCAAGTGATGGCCAAATCTCATGAATGAATAAAAATAAGATAATCTGTATTGAGTTAGGCCATGTTTTGACATATTAAAGGGCTAAATTGGATAGCCATGGGTAAAGGATGTGGGGATGCATTACTCCAGGTCTGATCACTATAATGCACGAATCATATTTCCTTCTGAGGTATCCGGATTGTTGCATGTAACTAACCATGCTGTGAGAATGCTGTGGACTTAATACTAACACTTAAATTATGTGAAGATAGGATGAGTTTATAGTTAGTCTGCACCACTTAAACAGAAATACATAGCTGAAGATAGTTGAAATCTAAACTAAAAATAGAAATGTTGGAAATATTCAGGAGGCCTGGCAATATCTGTGGAGGGAAAACGAAAGTTAACATTTCAGGTCTATGATCTTTTATAAGTTCCCACAAGTTATCCTGACATGGAAAAAGTCTGAATAATGGCACAATATTGGAGATAGTTTCTTGAGTACTGCATAAAGGGATGCCATAATGGAGGAAGTGCAAAGGAGCAGAAGGAGATTGTATGTCAGGAGACTTTCTAGGCAGAGATTCAGAGGTCAGTGGAAACAGATAGCTGAGGCACTCAGTACCTGGAGTCAATGCCCAAGTACCTGGATGTAATGCTGCAAGAGTTCATTGACTTCATCTGTTGTTTCATACTAAGTTAATTCATCTTCAAGTTCCATCTCCCACCAATTGTACGGTTAGCCTCTGACACTATTCAATGTGCCGAACACTATTCAGCTACCAATGACTTCCATCAGTCAGGACTCATGCCTCACCTGCACACAGCAAGTAGCACAGCAAGCTTTAGTTTCTGCTTCTGTTGTTTTGACATCAAGGACAGATATCCAAATAGTTATACAAGTGCCCTTTGCTAAACCAGGTATGGCCTGCGAATGAAAACTCAGATCATGAAAATATTTCAATGAAACTAATCTAAAGATGACTCTTAAAGATTTGAAGTGATGGGATTGTGATTATTTATTTTGATAGCTTCATACCCCCACCTCAGATTTTGTAAACACTTTCTGCTATTCAACCATAACAGCTTCATCATCTGAAACAGTGCCTGCCACAGACACTGACACACTTCAGTTTCTCTCACAAGGTCAAAGTGGTGCACAACCTGAGCAGTATGTGTACTGGAGAGGCAGAATGCCTGTATGTTATTATCCCAATGAAAAAGTCACACTTTATCCTTGAAGTAGCCATTGTAGAGACTGAGCAGTGGGACTGAGAATCATTATTCTCATGCATGACCCTCCTCGCAACCTACTGTTCTTGTATTCCCAAATATCATTCCTTTAAAGGCTGCAAAAAGTTCACGTAATCTCCTCTTCCCTCACACACATTTCCTCCCCCAAAAACCAGTTCTTCCCTCACTGTAATCACACCTTTCATTTTTCAGGTATCCATGAACTGTAAACTCATCATGCAGTAATTTGAAAGCCAAGGGACAGAACAGCAACAAGACATGGATTATAACAAAATGTTATTACTTATTTTCCTAAACACAGCCACGAATGTGGACTGGTATGAACTTTGTTGGGTAGCCTTAGAGGCAGGACCTGCACTGGTAAGCTCTAGAGCTGTCATAGATATCATATCCTGGACAAATCTCTATTTGTGAGGTTTCTACCAATTATTCTGACAAATTTAAGGCAACAAACAGAGTTCTGTAAACTCAGGCTTAACTCTTACCACTCGACTCATTTTATTCATAAATATATGGCCCAGTAGAATGCTTTAACTGGTAGTTTTCAATTGGTTTGACTGTATTTGCAGGACAACTGCTTTTATTTGGGAATTCTAAATCAATCCTTTGTCAAAAGCTTATACTTCCTGTACAAACATTACAGGACATAGATCAGGGAGGACCTCTTCATAAGAAGTCATTATTTGAAGCTCTTTGGAGGATAAGGCAACTGGCTCCTTTTTGCCGTCCAATAACCCCACCACCAAAAAGTGTGTGTGTTTCTTGCGATGCCCACTTGTTCACATCAAACTTACATCCAATCAGAAAAAAGCTAACATATATTGACATTTTTAGTTGAACTTTTTTTAAAGAATTAACAAACGATGCAGAATACAACTCTGAAATAATATATTTCTATTGGTATACAAGAGTTTATTGGCGGTACCAGGAAACCAATTTACAGTACGGTACATACAGAGATGAGTTTAGAAATTCTACTGCTAGTTTGCAAGACACCAGCTTTATACATTGTTATTGTATCAGTGTCCTGGATTTATCTTCGAATATTTTTGAAATACCTCAGCCTTTGTCACTATAATTAATTATAGTTGACTTTGCATATTATGGTAGAATTTCAAAAGGTTGTACACTATTATAGTTTTCTCACAGTACTGATATTAATCCATTTATTACATATGTTGTAATATAGAATATTTGCATATTTAAGTATCGTACAGAACAGCTTACAAATTAACACACAATTTACAAACAAGAATTTCCCGACAGGACACTCATTAGGATTTATATATAGATGTAAGATGGATATTCACTTGGGTCCATTGTATGTGTCCAGCCAAACACTGATCTGATACAGATTGCATTGAAATATGTGTAATGGCACATTTACATTCACAATCAAATAAAAAATAGCTTTCTGTAAAAATGCTATCACGTAGCAATGATCTTTACAAAAAAATTACAATGATTATTCCAAACCTCCATTCATCAATTGAAAGAAACAAACCTTACACTATATAGAAGCTTTTGCTGTACGCCAAAGTTAATTATGTTATATCACAGTCTATTACTCTATGTCACAGTATGTTGCTGTAAATCAGCACCTGCTCCTGTGTATATTGTTCTGGATCATTATAACCTGTTACTGTACATTAGCATTTTATAAAACATGTTTTAATATGTGCTACAGTTTTTTAATATAAATTATTTGTTACTCTATATCTCTTTTTTTCTATTTACCACAATTACCAGTTACTGTAAATCATGCCTGTTGTTGTATCACAGCATCCCTACAATGTGGAAGCTGGCAATTCGGCCCATTGGTTCCACATCTCTCTCTGAACAACAGCCCACTCAGACCCAGCCCTCTACCTCTGTATCTTCCATCGCTAACCCACCTAGTCTGCATATCCCTGGACACTATGGGCAATTTCCCATGACCACTCCACCTAACCTGCACATCTTTGGGCTGCGGGAGGAGATGGGAGCACCTGAAGGAAACCCACACAGACACTGGGAGAATGTGCAGTTACCCACGGCTGGAATTGAACCTGAGTCCCTGCCACTGTGAGGCAGCAGTGCTGACCACTGAGCCACTATGCCACCCCATATCATTGTCCATTATGGAAAACGTCAACATGTTACAGTATATTACAGGTTGCAATTTACCTCAGTGTATTGCTCATATTGCAGTCACTAACTGCTGCCAGTTTCTATATATTGTTCTTGCAGGTCCCTGCTCTTTTTTCCCAGTCTATTTAGTATATAGCAGTCAGTTCCTGTGTTTCACTATCAGTGTACATAAAGACTTACTTTGCAGGGTAAGGTCCATACATCAAAGGACAGTACTGACCCAAGTTACAATTACACTGCATTGTGCTTTCTTGGAGTTAATCTCCCTGTGTTGTAGACTATCACCTTCAGGTTGTTGCTGTCCAGCAACAACAAAGGATCCCTAATATTACATCCTCCAGAGGCGGGCCTGTGGCATTTGGGATTGGCCTTCTTCTCCAACTCCTTCTGGCATCAAAGCTCTTTTTAGAAATTAGTTTAAGATCTCACCATATTCTCCATAAACAAAAACTTAACGGAAACTTTTGAACCTGCACTGTTGGAATGTTACCTTTTAGGAGAGTAGCTAAACTGAGGCTCCAGCTGCTCTTTCAGGCAGATGTAAAAAATCCCTTGGCACTCTTTCAAAGAAGAGGAGGGAAACGTGCCCTGAGTCCTGGCAACACTTATCCCTCATACAGCGTATAAAGTTGATTATCTGGTCATTATCCAATTATTCTTTGTGACAGTTTCCAACGAACAAGTGAACTATTGTGTTTCCTAGGTTACAGGTGCTGTGCTTCAAATTCAAACACAATATATGAATGCAAGCCTAACGTTTTCTTTCTTCTATTTCCTTTACTTCTTTTGATTTCTATCTTTCATTTTTTTCTTTCCTGAAATGGAGTCCAGAGACAAAGTTCATTTTGGAGATTGAACATAGCATTGTGATAGGATTCCTCTTTGAAGGAATGAAGGCCAAGACCATCCTCCCTTAAATCTTTCCATTTCACCTTTCCTCTTTCAGAGGTCTCCATTAATAATGATCTATAATACAACCCTCTGGTCATCACATGGCTGATGATTCCAGACAATGAGAACTGGTGACAAACTAGAAATAATTTGTGGGTAATTCTGTATATTTCCCATCTTCAACACTTTACATTTAGAGTTGCACGGCAAATCCATTCTGAGACAGTGCTATGTCAACAGTACAAATATTAAAAGCTATTTTGCTTGTAACTAGATATGTTGATCTACCAATTGTTCTTTACTCTAGGCAATACAAACATATGAATTATGACGAGTAGGTCATTTGGTCCCTTGATCCTTCTTTGCCATTAAACAAGACTGATCTAATTGAGAGTTCAAACTTACTTTCCCCTCTGCCCTACTACCCTTTAGTTCCCTTGTTAGTTGATGATTTATCTAAGGAGAAAGTGAGGACTGCAGATGCTGAAGATCAGAGTCGAGAGTGTGGTGCTGGAAAAGCAGAGCCGGTCAGGCAGCATCCAAGAAGCAGGAGAATCTACATTTCGGACGTAAGTCCTTCATCAGGAATGAAGAGGAGCTTATGCCCAAAATGTCAATTCTCCTGCTCCTTGGATGCTGCCTGGCTGGCTGTGCTCTTCCAGTACCACGCTCTCAACAAGGATTTATCTAACTCTGCCCTAAAAAGATTTAATAGCCTTGCCTCCACTCCTGTCTGGGAAAGAGAATTCTATTGACAAGTGACACTCTGACGGAAAAAGAATCTCATTTATCTCCATCTTAAATGGGAGATTCCTAAGTTTTAAACTATGTTCCCTGGTTCTCACCTCTCCTACAAGGGGAAACACTGATTCTTCATTTGTCATGTCCCCTCATACATGCTTAAATATGATCACCTTTCATTCTTTCAAATGTCAATGGATACTAGCCTATCGAACCTTTCCTCGTAAAATAATCCTTGGTTGACATCTGTTAACATAACTGCCACAGATACCACATAGTAATTTTTCCCTCTGATTTTGAACATCGAGTAATCTCAGGCTCCTTTATATTCATTCCAAACCCAGGCACATTCCACTTAACAGTTTAGTTATTGAACTAGAATGCTTGCTTCAACTAGAGCTGTCATCTCCCACACAGGCCAACCTGAATCAATTCCCAAAGGGTATCTACGGTTCAAGTTTATAATGAAAAATGCTAGAATTAGTTGTCCACAAGTTGAACGCAGTTAGTTAGGTTTATTTCCCTTTGCTGTATCTGTGAACATAGATTGAAACTTGCATTTGTTAGGCCTCCTATTGCTTCCTTTTGATTTTCCATTCCCTGTCATGTCTAATTCATTCCAGGACCACATTTTTGTGTCTCTGGTTACAAATGATACCTAGAACTTCCATTTATCGTATGCCTCACTTAGACTCAAGATGGCTTCTTTGGTTTCATAAACATGAATTTGCACTCTGATGGAATTGTTGGTTGTGTAAAATTTCAAGTTTAACTCCTTGGAAAGTGCATTATGACACATGCGTTTTCATGAGTAGCAACCTCACATAGATTGTCACTTCAGATCTTTTTGGAATGAAAGAAGGGAGCTCCACATTTCTAACAGGAGAATTTAGTCAGAGCTTCTTTGGAAATGCGGAACCATTTTGACAGTTCTCTCATGAGCTGTTGTATTCAGAAATGTGAAGGACTTGACAGCTGGTGTCAAATGGTGTGGACATAAGGTAAGTGTGATGTCAGGCTGCTGGGAAGAAAAGGTGCCAGATGGATAGGGTGGCAGGGTACATGGTTAGGATGCCAGCTGGGGGAGTGTCTACTGGAGAAGGGTAGGTCCAGGGGAAGGATGCCAGATGAGTAGACAGTATAGAGCCAGGTTAGCAGGGTGACAGCTGATAGGGTAGAGTACCAGTTGGGTAGGATGTTTAGCAGGAAGTGGGGAGCGTACCCATTGGATAAGATGCCAGGGTGGAGGCTGTGCTGGCTGTGCAAGCGTCGGGACCAGCAAGGGGGATGGTGGTGATGGGAAGAGATCACGTGAGGATCAAGTCAGGCCAGACAGTGAGTTGAAAGAGAGTTGAGTGAGAAAAGGGAAAGGGATGTCATGTCAAGATCGTGGTATGTTATGGATATGGGAGAGGGAGTGTCAGGTCAGTCTGGAGTCAATTGAATAGTTACTCAGCAGTTAGACCATATATTTCTAAGTTAATTTTATCAGAATTCTCCAAAGGCTCTGATTTAAATGGAGACTTTGGGAGAGTTTCACGTACATGGGAATTGCCCAATGAAATCTTTGATTTCCCAGGCAATTCCTTTAAAGTCCGTTATGATCAGATCCCCATGTACAATTTCCAGATATGCTGGAATAACAGAAAATCTGGGCCATTATTTCAGTCAATTAGGAAAAGTTGACAAATTAAGCATTTAGCTTTTACCCAGAACTGTATTTATTTCCATGGCTTGCTCATTCTCAGAACAAATCCTAAGTTTCTATCAAGAATTGTATCTCCCTTTCATGTCAATAAATATATTGTAATGCCATGTCCTCCTCACAAACCTGAGTATGAGCAATACCATTGTTAATACAATATCGCAGATTCCTTCTGTCCAATAATGCAATTTTGAGTACAGGAGTATTGCATGCTGCACAGACAGCCTACTGAAAGCAGGATACTTGAATCATAAAGTCATCATAAGAATTCTCGAGAGTGATGGGAAAATGTAGCAGGGAACGATGATTCAGAAAAATTGGAACATGACAGTATAAAGCAGAATCTAATGCAGGTTTAAAAAATTATGAAAAATTTTAGAGTAGTAAATATGAAAATCTTTTTTCATTGATCAAAAGTAAATCTTTGACTGGAAGAAACAAAGAGGAAGTTTAAAAAAAATCTTTCGAATGCAGGGTCAGAGTTTGGATTAAGTTTGCACAGATGCTTATCAGAATTTAGCAAACTTTGTTAAAATAACAAACGAGGCACAGATTCAAAGATTCAATAAATATATAGAAATTACAAATCTAAAAGTATATAGAAAAAGGACTTGGGAATGGGGTTAGAGTACACACTATGTTTTCACTGCTATGCGCATTATCAACGATTTTGCTGCCATTAATTTAAAGGAGAGGAGAGGTATCCAGATCACTGGGCACAGGAAATGTGAATGGAATGTCTTCCTTCTTTGCTGTAAATAATGTGATTCCTAGATATGATTAAGAATCACTGCCAGAATGCTACTCTTAATGTTTAGAAAGTCAACTGTATTGATAGTCTCTTAGGAAGCATTGTATCAAACTTTCAGACCTTGACCAATCTTCAATTGAAAAAATGGCCAGTCCTAAAGTGAATTTGACTGACAAGTTATAACATATTTTTGGCATCTTTTCAATATTTTAGGATATGTACATTCACTTCTTTTTATGCTGCAGTACTACAGAATGGGCTTAACTAGAGATCTAACTGTATATGTGAAATTACCTGTATTAAATTATTTATCATTTCTTGGCTTTATTAAAAGGGGCATAGAGCACAAGAACAAGGATGCGATGCTGAATTCATATAAGACACTTCGTAGACCTCAGCTGGAGAAGTGAATTACAGAAAGGATGTGAATACATTGGAGAGAATGTAGAAGCAGTTTCAATAATGATACTAGGGATGAGAAACTTCTGTTATAAGGATAAATTGAAGACATCAAGACTGTTCTCCTTGGAGAGATGAAGGTTCAGGGGAGATCTGATGGAGGTTTTCAAAGTCATGTGCGGGCTGGAAAGAGGACATAGGGAGAAATTGTTCCCACTTGCAAACTGGACAAGAATGAGAAGGAATAGATTGAAAACAATTTGCAAAAGAAGCAAGGGCGATATGAGAAAAAAACATTTTTCATTCAGCTCATAGTTAGGCTGTGGTATGCATTGCATGGAAGTGTGGTAGAGGCACATTCATTCAAGAAGTCATTGCATGATTACTTGGATAAACATAATGTGCAATGATACGGGGAAAAGGCAAGAGATTGGTGCTCAGTAATAATGGGCCGAATGGCTTCTTTCTATGCTATAAGACTTCTGCAATTGTTTCATAATTTTACACATGTTCTGTGTACTAAAATATGGGAAATAAGAATGTTAATTCATAATAATTCCTTCTTAAAATGATATAGCGCAATGAATGAATAACAAAGATGATGAACTATGTTTGTAGTTCAATTATTTATTAAATTTTGTTCTCAGACTGTGGATGGTTCCAGCAAGTTTTGTATTATCTGGTCTAGTTATCTTATTTACTACTGAATAGGTTCAAGTCTCCTTCAAGCAGCATTAAAAGCTAACCGTCTAGTCTGAGATTGGGGATATATAGACAGGATGGTTAAAAAGACGTTTAGCATGCTTGCCTTCACTGCTCAGTCCTTTTGAGTATAGGAGTTGGAAAGTAATGTTGAGGTTGAACAGGACATTGATGAGGCCTCTTCTGGAAAACTGTGTCCAGTTCTGGTCACCCAGTTATAGGAAGGTTATTATTAAGCTGGAAAGGGTTTAGAAGAGATTTACCAGGATATTGTCATGTATGGAAGGTTTGAGTTATAAAGAAAGGTTAGATAGGCTGAACTGTAGGAGGTTGAGAGGTGACTTTACAGAAATTAATAAAATCATGAGGGGGATAGATAGGGTTAATGATAAGTGTGTTTTCTCTAGGGTGGGGAATTTCATGATTGGGGACACATTTTTAGGGTGAGAGGAGAAAGATTTTTAAAAAGCCTTGCAGGGCAAATATTTTACACAGAGGGTGGTTCACGTGAGGAATGAACTTCCTGAGAAAGTGATGGATGTGAGCACAATTATGATGTTTAATAAACATTTGGATAAGTTCATGGATAGGAAATGCTTGGTGGGAAATGGGCCAGGAGCAGGCAGTTGGAACAAGTTTAGTTTAGGATTATGTTCAGCATGGACAGGTTGGACCGAATGGTCTGTTTCTGTGCTGTATGACATAATGACTCTGTGTATTGCTTGGGTTAGGCTCTTGGGTCAGTTTCCTTTTAGGGGCATTCATGGACCAGTGGATTTTTATAACAATACAGCAGCTTTGAATGCAATTTTTCAGGCTACGGATTTATGAATTCAATTTCACAACACGTTTGAGTTGGATTTTAGTTCATAACTCCAAACCTTGCAGAAACGTTCCTCGCAATAATTAGCTTTTAATTATTTATGCTTGGGATTTGGGTAAAAGTGGCAAGGACACATTTATTGAAAATTTACCTTATTTTGTTGCAGAAGAATGTGATCCTCACTGTTGCGTAAACTTAAATGTAACCTTTGAAGAAAAGTATTATTCACCACATGATCTGCAGGAACTAAAGAAGAAACCTCAATGTCACCTTCTCAAACTTAATTTCGGAAAGACAATTAGGAATGAGTAAGAAGTGTCAGCCTTGCAAGTGATGTTCACATCCCAAGAAAACTTTTTGAGTCAATCATACCTTGTTGATTTCATGAAGTTTGCCTGTGTATCTCATCTTGGGTTTGAAACACGAAATGCAACATTGCTTCTATCCACAAGAGCTAACTCAATTAATCCCACTCTCCCGGTCACTCCTCAAACTGTTCATACTTATCATTTTCAAGAAACAATCATATTTCCTTTTGAAATACATATGAATACATTTTTCAACTGGCTGAGAATTCCATATTCTACTCATGTTCATATTGAAGATATTTTATCAAACATCACTTTGAATTTTTATTGGAATTAAGTGAAATTTGCACCCTCTCTTTACTACTGATGACTACAAAATATCACCCATTTATTCTATCATAATTAATTTCAAACACCTAACAAGTCAACTTTAAATGTTCTCAGCATTTGTGGAAATAAATACTAATTCTCATGTCTGTCTTTCCACCTATAACACCTATGCCTTGGTAATATTCAATTCATCTATTTCCCACTTGATTCTTAATCCCTTCCATAATTAACTGCGAAGAATTCTATGCAACGCTTCAAATATGACTGAAGAAAAGTCTAGACTAGTTCAAATACTTCCCCTCAGTTGTCCCTTCCCAATCACATTCCCTTCTCTTTTAATTAACAACCTCAGAACAGTGTTTTTGCTTTTACTAGCTGGTGTTTGTAACTCATCGGTCTCATTTCAATGAGATTTATGGACCAATATTGGACCAGCTGACCTACGCCAATTTCAAGTCCAAGCACTGAATTTTCTTCATTAATCTAATCTGTTGGTTCTACATGGCTGGCGAAGCAAGACCTAAAATTCAGAACTATATAGTGATTAATTTGTGTCTTTTCAAATATTTAGTAATTTTATCCTGCATTATTGACTTAGTAGTTAATCAATAAATGATGTGAGACTAACTGGGAAAGGCTGTTTCAAGAAGTCAGAGATAGTAATGGCTCTAACTTTTTCCAAAGTTCTTTAAATAAGAACTTGCATTAGTAACTGGAGATTGACTAACAGAATATATATATTTTCAAGGGAGAGAAACACATATTGGTTCAATAAACAAGTATCAGAGCGTTTTCCAAGATAGAATTACTTTATTACAATGTACTGTCAGATTTATATGAGTATCTATAATTCATCAAAAGATGAACATTCCCAATCATGACAGAGAGGTCAGAAGAAAGATTGAGAAAGAAACCAGGCCAGTCTTGTGCACTGATTGAGATCAATGCTGACTTTGTCTGATTTTATAAAATGGATGATACTGAGTTTCAACCCATTTTACTTTTCATTTGAAACCAAGGGAAATTTTAAAAATGAAGAAATGGAAAACTCACTGCTAAAATGCTAATGTCTGTTTTGCACAAAGTTAATTAAGATCACCTCAATCACTTCAGTAGTGTGTAGTAATGAAGGGAGACCGAAAAAAGCCAGAGTATCTCAGAACTGAATTATATGGTATTTAGCGTTACCATGGATAACAAATTAAATACTGCTCTGGAGCAATATTTTGACTGTGACTTATAATTGTTTCCATCATGCTCAACATACTGGTCATTGACTGGACCATTCCTATATTTGGAAAGCACAAATGTTTCTTCCTTAATGAGTTGTTAGTTTTGTACTTAGAACATTTGCTTTCTGGTTTGTGTCATGTCTCAGTATGTTTCACACTGGCTACGTTTATCTCATTTGTTTTAGTTCCGTGAAGTCCTCAAATTAGAACTATCAAAAACTGCAAAAAAAAGAGCAAGACATGAACTGCCAATGTTAAGGGAATCTGGGAAGAGAGGTGAGGTAGATCTCCTGATTGCAGGAAACAGTCAGGTGAAAAACTAGATTCATCTTGCTCATCTGCTCCCTCTGCTGTGTTGAAGGGACCATGAGGATTCTCACTACTTAGAGACAGTCCTTTTTGAGAGTCTGATACTGGTCCTCATAACAAATACAAAATTGGAGGTTTTGTATATCCTTGATATAATTATTGGATAAGCAAATGAATAGCTATATTTTTCAGCTTTTCAAATAATCCATTATTTGTTCTTATTTTGTTAATTAAAATGCAATAAACCTTAAGCCTCACATTTATAGGAAAGCTGATGCAGATTACAACTCCACAGCTTCAAAGATGAGAGTCAACTCCTGAAGGAGTAATTTTAGTCACGTAAATAACCATGCTTAGTAATTTTGTTTCAAAGTTTTAAAATGTCATTTTACTTTCTCCTTTAAAGGCAAAGTGACACATCTGATGTTGAGTCTTTAATAGAACGAAGGGAACAGATCTCAGTCCTCCTGATTGGTTAGTGGGTCAAAGGTGGAACTGAGTCACAAAGACCATGATGGCTTAATGAAGTTCTGAGATGATACATCAAATTCTCTTTGAATGCTGCTTCTAATATTTTTAATGTTTAAACTTTATTCATTGTTTGTTGTGAATTTGGGGACTTGAGCTTGAAGTGATGTAGAATGTGTTTAATTTTTTTTCTTATTCTCAATGGGCTTGGTAAAGGGAACATCAGGTAGGTTCCTCTTGTCATTTCTAACAATGTTTGTGTGGACATTATAGGGATCAGGACTGAGCTCAAAAGTACCACCACTTATTGTTCAACTCTCAGTTGAAGAGAAAAAAGGTAAGAGGAGCTAGTCAACTCTAAGGGAACAGGAACCTGAAAATGGAAAATGAGCTGCATTCAAGCATGAGTTGCATTCGTGGAATGAATGAGCGCCAGTGAAACTGTACCCTGGCAGAAGTCAGTGCCTGTCTGTGCCCATAGCAAGACCCATTACCTGTGAAACTTTATCCCAGAGCAACTATGAAACTGTGCCTCGGTGAAATTTAACACCTATGGAACTATATTCAAATATGGATCCCCATCCATATAAATGTATTTTAACTCCAGTCAGCATTTATGGAACTAAACACTCAAATAACTGCAAAATACTCCACATGCTGGAGGTCTAAAATGAAACCAGAACGTGCTGTAGAAATTCAGGATGTTTGTCAGCATCTGTGCAGAGAAAACCAGGCTAATATTTTGAGTCGAATGAGTCTTTTGTCACAAAATGTTAACTCAATTTTTCTCTCTTCCATAGCTCTTCACCTTGATACTAGTGAAACCTGGCACTCAGAATTGACTGGGCCTTCTGACAGACAGTCATGAAATATCTGCAGTCATGAACTTGCTTCCTTGTAATGTATAAGTCTTCCACATTTTGTGGTAAATGAAAGGTAGAAAATAATCCTTGAAAAGTAAAAAGGAAAATAAAATATCATGAAAATCTATTTGAGAAGTGAGTGAATACAAGCAACTGAATGAGTTCTGCCATGAATACCATATCTGCCTTTGAGTAATTTCTAAGTAATAATGCTCAAAATCTGGGACATTTATCTGGAATCAAAATGAATAGCAATTTTGAACCCAAAAAAGGTAAAAGTTATACATTAATGTTATCATTGGAAGGTGTAAGAATGTATAGTTGTCTATTAATACAATTATGTCATCTTGAAGAACATCCAAAATGTCTGTCTTGTAAATTATCAAATTCAAGACTATTTGTTGCAAAGCAAAAATTAAAATATGGTGGGAATAAAATAAAAGTGTTATTACATGTTATCATACAGTAACAGTGAACCAAAAGTTTTGAGGCCTTTCTGTCCTCTATTGAAGTTAGATTCTTCCTAGAGGATCATTTTAACAAAATCTCATTTTCCTACTTTGTAATTATTCTTTAGGTGAATGCTTTAATAAAATTAGCATTGGTCACCACCCACCATTCTGATAACTATGCTTGAAAACTCTTTTCTAAGCTTGATCTTTTATGTATACAGTGCTTCTCTTGAGATCATAATCTCTTGCCTTTGATTTGCATTTTTTTTAACAATTTGGTTAACTATTTCATAGAACATATAGTTAGAATCACTGACCCCTGAGATGTAGATGTTAAGATATCTATACAGTTTCCCAAACTCTTCATCCATGTGATAACATATAATAGTTATGTTGAAAGTATATTGATACTTAAATAAAAGAAAGATGAGTGAATACATCAAACTGAGGTAGATGTTTTTAATTACAGTGATACAATGATTTGGCACAAGTGCATTGACAACTTGTGAACAAGATGCAACAAATTGTCCTTATGAATAAATCAGATTATGATAAAAATGCAATTGCTGGAACATTTATCATCATCATCCTAAACAGATCTCCAAAAGAATTTAAAATCTGAGTACTGGTGAAATAAAATGCTTTAATTTTTAAAATCAATATATCACTAGAAACTCAATTATTTGATATAAAACATATATAATATATACAAAAATAGATATTTGAACAATTCACCCCCAAGATTAAGCCCACAGTTTCAGAACAGTGTTTACTGTCTACAAATGACAGATAGACTCCCTTATGTTACTCTTTAATTGTTAGAAGAATTGTTGTTACTCCTAAAACAAAGTATTTCCACTATGTCAACTAATAGATAATAAACACACATTGTGAGATCAGTACAGTAAGGGCCTCCACATAAGTTTGAATTTATTTCCTTATAATGTATAAGTCTTTGACATTTTGTGGTAAATAAAAGGTAGAAAATAATCCTTAAAAGATAAAAAGAAAAATTAAATGTCATGGAAATCTGTTTGTATACATTTAAAGAAGTGAATGAATACAAGCAACTGAATGAGTTCTGCTATGAGACAGTATCAGATACAGTGTGCGTGGAATCCTCTCTTTCCAGTATGTTTATGTACCTGTGTTTTTCTTCCAATTCTAATGTTGGACTTCTAGCTTTTCCCAACAAGTTGGCACCAATGATTCCAAATGATTTACTCCTTTTGGATCAAGCAGCAGGCATCAATTTGATCAGCTGGTACATAGAAGGGGTCATCATGTAGCATGAGTCTTATGTTCCAGTTTCCTGTAAAACAGAGCAGAATACATGAACTGGATGACTGAATAGCAACACCACATTGTAACAACACAAGTCAGAATGCAGTTAACCCAAGTACACTAATCCATCTGGTTTGGTGACTTGTCAAAATAAAGAAAGGAAAAGCAGGACATTAATTAAATAGAGATTGCAGAACTATGAAGTACAGGGGAATCTTAAGTATTATGATACATGAATCACAAAATGTTTACATGCTGGTGTACCGAGTGATTAAGAAAACAAATAGAATATTGGTATTTAGTGCAAGGTGAAAGGAATATAATTGTAGATATTTTGTGGAACAGTTGAACAGAACATTAGTGATGCCACTTCTGAAAAACTGTGCATGGTTTTGGTCTCCTTATTTAAGAAAGGATGTAAATGAATTCAAAGCAGTTTGAGCAGGTTCAGTCAATTGACGTCTGGGATGAGATAGATAAATTATGAGAAAAGATTGGATAGGCTGGGCCTCTATTCAGTGGAATTCAGAAGAATGACTGGTGATCTTAATGAAACATCTAAGATCCTGAATGGATTTGGCAGATTGGAAGCTGAAAGGATGTTTCCTATTGTGGGAGAGATTGGAATTAGGGGATACTGTTAAAAAACAAAAGGCCTCCCACTTAAGATGGAACTGAGGACAACTATTTCTCTCAAAGGAGCATGCATCATTAGAACTTGCTTCTCCCAAAAGTGTTGGAGATGGTGTCACAGAATTGTTATGGCTCAGGAGACCATTCAGCTCATCACAGCTGCTCAGATTCTGTTAGCTAGTGCCAATCTTCTGCCTTTTCCCTATATCCCTGCACACTATTTATATCCACATAATCATCACATACCCTCATGATAACTTCAATTTAACTTGCTTACCCCACAATTCCAGGCATTGCATTCCAATCCCCGTCCACCTGATGCGTCAAAAGATTTTGTTTTGCTCACATTACCTTTGCTTCACTTTAAAATTGAATTCTTTTGAGGCAGGGGTTGATAGGTTCCTGATTAACAAGTGAGTCAAAGGTTATTGAATTTTAACTGGATTGTGGGTTTGAGGACAAATGGATCAGTCATGATTTATTCAATGATGGAGCAGTTTAAAGGGACTAAATGAACTTCTGCGCCTAATTTGTATGCTCATACTGCCTCCCAAATCCCATTAACCGATTATCCAAGAAACCGTTCTAATATACCAGCTGCAAATAATGTAAACATGCATCTTTTGTCTCCTATCCATCCCACCACAACCCCCAACACAACACAATCTTATCCTTGTGTCTTTGCTCTAAGAACTCTAACCTAATCGGGCCGTGATAGATGACGAAAAGTTGAAAGAGCAGGACAACAGTGATGATAAGGAAACACCATCACTGTCGCCTAGGCACTGATATTTCCTGCAATTTAGAGACTAATTTAGAGAAAGAATCTGCACTCCATGATGAAGGAATAGGCAGGAGTGCCCTGCACCCAGGAAAGGAATGTCGTTCTCTATTTGACCAAAGAGAGATACAGAGGTCACACACAAGTTCTATCACATTGGACTGAGATGAGTACTTTCATTTGGGCTATAGGAAAGAATATGCACAGTGAATTGCATTGGGCAGACCCACAAAAATCCATTTCATGTTACATACAAGAGGAGTCCAATACCTTCTTATCACAGGTTTGGCACAGAGTTTGGAGCCCATGCTTTCCAGTGTATGAGTGATGCCCAATACTTCTCATAATGCTAACAAAAGCAAAGTATTGAGAATGCTGGAGATCTGAAATAAGACAAAGTGCCAGAAAAATTCAGCAGGTCTGGCAGCATCTGTGGAGAGGGATACAGTTAGATTCAAGTCCAAAATGGCTTTCGTTTGGAACTCAGGTGGTGCCCAATATCATTCACATACTTTTGGACCCAGCTATGATGGAGAGTCTGATGACAAATGTTTATCTTACTCCAGGATAAACAGAAGGCACCTGACATCTGGATGCTGCAATGACAGTTAGAATTCTTGCTGTAGAGCTAGCCCAGACTGTGCCATTATGGCTCCTGACAGCAGTGGTCAAAGGGACCTGCAGCATGTTAATTTGTCCTCCAACAGATTACTGGAATTGTTGCATTGTTGGTGGAGTAATGGCCCTTGGAGCATATATTAAGCTTTTCATTCCTGGGACTATTCTCGTAAACCTCCTCTGAACACGCTCCAAGGTTAGTACATCCTTCCTGAGATATGGGGCCAAAAGCTGTGCAGAATACTCCAAATGTTGTCTGACCATTGCCTTATAGAGCCCCAGAATTACATTCTTGTTTATATATTCAAGTCCTCTCAAAATAAATTTCATCACTGCATTTGCCAAGCCTTTAGGTCCAAAGTCACCCATAATCATCCTACAACTGTAATGTTCTCCTCTGCAAGTCAGCACCCTTCCAGCAGATGTACCTTTGCAGCAGCATGTAGTGGGACATGAATTGGTTTGGAATGTTTATTGTATGTTGGCTTTCATCTGAGCATTGTGTCTGAACAGACTGATTGTCAGGAACAGCGAATAGGGATTTGTGGATGTGTTTGCTGTTAAAACAAATGCAATAGCATTTTGCAATAAGAGAAAACAAGACAGAACAATAAAGGTAAAAAAAAATGACAGTTTTAGTTTCCAATTTCCTACACTGGAAAGGTAAAGGAATGAGCCTTCACGTTTGTAATAGTTCATTTTCAATACCAGCAAATATGCTTGTAAATAATTGATGCTCATCACTTAGTTAAAGAAGATATTTGAACTGCAACGGGCAAACCCTAACTTTCAGTGATATATTTAGTTCATATCTACCCCAAAGGAATGGGCTATTCACGCTATTCAATGTATTTAAATAGTCAGACAGTTAGCAAGATCCTGTTTAACAGTGGAGTGATACATCTTGAAGAGCAATTGCTGGATTTTTGCATTTAACCAGGTATCTGCTCTTGCTTGAAGCTGCTGCATTTTTTTTCGAATAAACAACAGAAAGCATGTCACTATTATTTGTACAAAACTGTTCGGAATGTATGCTAGCTTCATTTGCAACATACCCTAGCAGAGCTCACTACATAGCAGATAACATTTGAAATGGAATCAAACACAGAGTACTTTGTGAATTTCTTCCAGATACAAGAGGGAAGTTCATATTAATTGTGCCTTGGCAGCAGGAATAGTGCCACTTGTTTTCACACCCAGTTGTACACCATCAGGTCTGCAGAAGGCAGTGGCATCTTGTTTCATTACATGCCCACAGTGATCCCCTGATAATATCAAATACTGATTGTGAGGTGAAATATCAAATGTACAGTATTTTTGACAAGGCTGCAGCCAGATTAAGGATCTACAAATATAATAGATGCAGCCAAAGAAATGCTGCAGCAAGAAGTAGAAAAATAGAAGTGCCCTTTTAGCCAATCTAGGGCACTATTCTAACATGAAGGCAGTGAGGAATGCTTGATGGGAGATGGTAATATACTCAACGCTTAGCTCCGGACCTAGACAATTCATCCAAAGGCTCCCAGTCAGTACTTTAAATCAAGATAAGTTACATCAACAATATCTTAAGTTACATCACATAACAAGCACTTTGCTTAAGGGCAGGTACTGCGCTAATAGTCTCAAACCAAGATGGAACCTTATACTAAAATAATAAAACCAAAGTAAAGCTGCCCATAATCATTACACAAATTATGCAAGTAAACATACACATGTACAACACATACAGTTACACTTTTATTTTTGTCCCGTAACAGAACATAAGTAACTTTAAAAGACCTTTGAATGTATAAAGTGGATAGTGTTACTGTAGAAAACATGCAACCTGAGCACAATTTACTTCTTAAATTGCAGGGATGTAGACATTTGAAAAAAAAATGTATTTGAAAGTATGATGTCAAGGAGAACACTTTAATTTGTGAAAGCAACTTTGGAAATGTTGCTTCAATAAGTGGGGACACTGGGAATGCCCTGCTTAGCCACTTTCAGAGGAAAGCAATGAATGAATAGAGCTTGGTGCAATGTTAGCTGCATGATGCATACTTACAGAGTGTAAATACATGCTGGCACTGAGGATCAAGCAAGAAAGTATCGGGCCGTTTACTAACAATCATGGTAGATTTGTTTATTGGAGATCATTTGGCTTGTCTCTCCACCAGCCACCAGAAAGTCTTAAGCCTGGAAACAGCACAGAAGCTGTAGTTCATTCAGTTCCACAGCTGTGCTCCTGTTCCTGTTTCATTTATCACTGCAACCTCCCTGCTAGGGGGCAGTGCAGTACTCCTCCAAGCTTATGGTTTCAGATACCAGATTCAGGGAGACAGTAAGCCAGAAATGTGGAACATAATTCCAGTTGAATGAGTCATTTGTGCTACTTGTAAATGAAAGTGAATTGATAGAATTCACAAGGCTGCTAAAAGCTACATATATACAAATAGAAGTTAACATTGTGCTGCTAGAAATAACACATTTAGGAAAGTCAATCATTCTTTTACAGAACTTGATTAATTAGGCTTTCCAGTGCTCTAATTCTTTTATGCCGGGATTATTATTTTATAGATTCGCAATCCTGCAATGTTGTCCCCTTTAACAACAAATCTTCATCTATCTGAGATGTTTGGTGTGCCTCTATCACTACCATGAGGAGCAGTTTAACACTGAATTGTATTTCCCTGCCCTCCAATTAACAAATCATTTTCCAGTTGCCACAAGACCCCAGTTCCCAACAGCATTCTTGACTGGTGAGACCATCCTTTAATTTCTCGCCAAACTCCTTTCCATCCTCAGACTCACCTGAACCCTCTCAACTCCATCTGATTATCTTCTGCTCGTTTGATCTCTTTACTTTCCAATTCAACTACATTGTTTTGTCCCATTGCTCACCAACATCATGAATGGCTTTAGCTATGTCAATACCGTTCAAAGTCATTATTATCTCCTGAAAAACAACTCTGCCTTTGAACCTGCCATCCTTTCAACATTATTAGACACATGGGTATGGAATACAATATAATATTTTATAATATAAGGGGCATTATTAATTGTGAAAAGAATGCATCTTTAGTACGGCATAGACAAATTTGGACAGATAAACATCAGAAGAAATTTGAAGTGAAACATTGAGAGCGGAAAACCAAAAGGAAGAAATGAACATGAAATAGTGAAACCTTTGAAAAGACTGGAGGACCAAAGGGAACTGCAGATTTGGATACACCAATCTTTAGAAGAATGAAATGATAAAGTTAGGAAAATATATTCCCAGGATAATGAGGACAAAAGGTGAACAGATAATGCCAGACTAATACCAACCGTCAGTCAGAAGTTCTAATTGTGTTTGACATTGGAGTCTTCTGCTAGCAAAGGTCACAAATGGAATTCAGATCATAATTGTTACTAAAGAGCATACATACCATTTAGTTATGAGGATAAATTGGAGAAGCTGGGGCCCTTTACATTTATAATAAAGTAAGTTAAGAAAAAATAATACAGATATTGATAATTATAAGAGGCTTTGATAAAGCAAATCTGAAATAATTATTTCCACTGGCTTGGTAGTTAATAACTAGAGGCATGATTTTGAGAGCATCAGCAAAACTCCAAAGGGAAAGATCAAGGATTTTCTTACTGGCAGATTATTATTGGCATGAATTGTCCTCTCTGAACAATGATGGAAGCAGAATCGATAATAGCTTTTAAAAAGGAAGTGGATAAATATCTGAAAAAGAAAAAAAATTAAAAGGGCACGTGGAAATGGCAATGAAATAGCATGATCCAAGGAGTTCTTTCAGACAAAAGGAGAAGGACAATGAGCCAAATGGCCAATTAATACATGAACATTTTAACAGATATAAGGTCAGATAGGCTCCCTTTACCAACACATATTCCTCCTCACTTGATATTTCATAGTTTACTGGCCTCATTTGTTGCAGAAGGAAATTAGTTCCCCAATTCTAATCAGACATTCCTCCCCAAAGTCCTTAAAAATGTTGCCCCATCAATTTTCATTAAGTCATAAAGTCATACAATACGGAAACAGACCCTTCGGTCCAACCAGATCATGCCAAGCATAATCCCAACTATACTAGTTCCACCTGCCCGCTTCTTGCACATATCCCTCCAAACCTTTCCTATTCATGTACTTATCAAAACGTCTTTTAAACTTTGTAACTGTGCCCACATCCACCACTTTCTCAGGAGGTTCAACTCCACATGCAAACTACCCTGTGTAAAAAATTTGCCCTCATGTCTTTGTAAAATCTCTCTCCTCACATTAAAAATGTCACTTTGTCTTGAAATCCCCAATTCTAGAGAACAAACAACTCCCATAACTCTAACTATCCCCCTCATGGATTTTAAAAAAATCTATTTGGTCACCTCTCAACTCCCACACTTCTTGTTTAACTTTCCTATTAAACTCCCTTCAACGAGTACAAGAGTGATAGGTGACTGGGCATAACATAACACTTTGACAACAAAGGGCCACTCTGCTCAAAGTCACTAATTGCAGACTCTGTGACAGATCTTGGTATGCTACTTCTCTGTGTTCTCTCTGAACCCTGACAAGTGGTTTTAGCTTTCCACAAAGGTGTTTCAGCCTAAATACCTTTCAATTCCTCAACTATGTCTTGTTCTGCAGTTGGCTGCGGGTTGCTGGCCTCCTCTACTATATGCATCATGTCATCATCCTCTGTGTGCCAAAGTTGTGCAGTTTGCAGCAAACTGTGACGATCTAGAGTACTCTAATGGCAGTGTACAGAGTACAGTGCACTATACTGTGCACAAACTGTCTTCAGTATTAGAGCCGCTGATTTACATAGTCTGTAGTGAGATGGATTATTATTCGGGTGGCTGCATGTTGTCTCTTTTTATTTGTGTCAAGCACAACCAATGAAACCATATTTCTTCTTATTAGCCCTGGAGGGTGTGATTCTGTGTGTCAACATGGATCAACATTCAGAAACAGGGCAAGTTCAATGATTTCAAAATGAATTAAAACAATGGAATTCCCAAAGGATGCCAAGTGGTGATTAAATTCATTTTTTGAAATTTTCATTGGTCGTAAGTATTAAAAAGTTTTGAAAGTAAGTTTCAGTGCAAATGTCAAGCAAAATTTTGCAGTTGGTTGGAACCTTCTCCAAGAAACTAAAATAACTGAAAGAGGCTGATATCCCGTCACCAAGTCACCCTTTATTTACACATGCATAGTACTTGACATTAGTTCCTCAGAGCCAGCTCTCAGAGTGAACAGAACCTCGGACACTCCTGTTTATATCTGTCAGCCAGGGCTCCCTGATTATACCAGATTAACTGACGGCACTTTGGTTTGATAATTCAAAAATTGAAGGTCTCCAACTCCATCCGTACCCACAACTCCATTTTGCCAAGAGGTCATTGACTAGAAATGTTATCTCTGTTTTTGGATCTCCAGTGGTGCTTATCTGGCTGAGCACTTTCCAACATTTTCTGCCTTTCTTTCCAGCAGTATTGTGCCTTAGCTTTTCCTTTAAATGTTGCCTTCCTGTCACTCGGAATAGGTGGTAGCCTCCAAGGCCCCTCTTGTCATGGGAAAAAATAATAGCCAGCATGTTCCCAGCAAAAAACATGTGGGAATTTATGTCAAGTGTCAATACTAAATTCATCTAAATGTGCAAATATATGATAATGAAGCTGTGGGCTATTTTCAGCCTGAGGCCTAATTATATAAACAAGTTAGCACACCCACACAAAAATAGCCAGCACTGAAATGTGGAACAAGCCTTCCAACCATTCACGCACTGCCAGTTACACTGTGCTTTTTAGTTTTTCCACTTAAAGTGTAGCTAAGTAACATTGTGTACCAGTTCTGGGACACACCAGCAACTGTCCTGAATATAAACAAGATTTTTTTTCTCATTTTGGCAAACAGCATTTCCTTAGCAAAACAAATGTGCACAGGAAGAAACTATAAATATGGAACAACATTTAAACCACACTGCCAGTCATTTATAGAATGTTTTATTTTTATTTGTGCCACATCACATGACCTCATAACTGGCATATTCTTTTTATAGCATCTCACAGTAATCGTACCATTGTGATATTTTCTGAAAGCGGTACAGCTCGAAGTTAGGTCACCTGGGTTACTTTGTTATCTGCACATCAAATGATTTTGGCCTTACAATAAGAAATTAAATGGATAAAGTAATCAAATCATTATTTTCATTACTTGCTGAACCTTTGGTATGAACAGATGGCATCATCAATATTCGGAGGATAAAGATTATAGGAGTCACTGACCCTGAGATGGTCACAAAGAAGTCAGTACTCAACCCCATCCTTGAAATGTCCAACCTACGAGCACAGCTTTTTCACTCAGTGTGCAAATGCACATTCATACATGCCATTGGCCTTATTTAGTTCAGGATTCGGACAGATTTGGGTCAAAGGAGACATATTATTTTTAATTCTCCCGCTGCAGAACTTCATGAAGTAGTTTGTGAAGGTCAATACGCCACATTCACAACCAGCCATACAGCCGACACTACTCGTGATATCCACTGGCTTACGTACACTGGCAAACATTGACACTGACACACACACATATTGGCATACATTGACACTGACACAGGCACGCTTACACACACACACAGTGGCATACATTTACACTGACACACACACACACTGGCACTGACTGACACTGACACATGCACACACACACAGGCATACATTGACACTAACACATGTGCACACACAGTGACATTGACACACAAATGCATGCACACACAGCGACATACATTGACACTGACACACACATGTACTGGCATACACTGACACTGACACATGCACGCACACACAGAGGATACATTGACACGGACACACACATACATACTGGCATAGATTGACACTGACACACACACACACACACACACTGGCATACATTGACACTGACACACGCGCGTGCACACACAGTGAAATACATTGACACTGACACACACTGACACTGACACAACACACACACTGGCATACATTGACACTGACACACACACACGCACATACATATACTGGCATACATTGACACTGACACACACGCACACGCACACACACACACACTGCTATACATTGACACTGACACACACGCACACGCCCACACTGCTATACATTGACACTGATACTGACTTGCATGCACACACAGTGACATACATTGACACTGACACACACATACTGGCATAATTGACACTGACACACACACACACATGTTTGTACACACAATGACATACATTGACACTGACACACACACATGCTTGCACACACAGTGACATACATTGACACTGACACATGCATGCATGCACACACAATGGCATACATTGACACTGACACACACACGTGCACACATACTGGCATACATTGACACTGACACTGACACACACCCATAGTGACATACATTGACACTGACACATACACACACACACATGCATTCACACACAGTGACATACACTGACACATACACACATACAGGCATACATTGACACTGACACACACGCACACAAATTGGCATACATTGACACTGACACACACACACAGACTGGCATACATTGACACTGACACACACACACATACAGGCATACATTGACACTGACACACACACGCAGACACGCAGACACACACAAGTATACATTGACACCGACACACACACATACTGGTATACATTGACACTGACACACAGACGCTGCACACACACACTGGTATATATTGACACCGACACCAACACACACTGTCATAAATTGATACTGACACACATGTGCACGTGCGCACACACTCACACACGTTTACATTGACACTGACACATATACTCACATGAACTCACATCGACACACACATGCACATTTGCACACATTGACACTGGGGGACACACACAAGCACACATTTAAAAACATACACACATACAGGCATACATTGACACACACGTACACATTTGCACACATTGACATTGGGGCATACACACAAACACATGATTAGACACATTGATACTGACACTGACACACACACACAAACATTTGGACACATTGACACTGACACACACATTTACACACTAACACAAACATATACAAGTTCATATTGACATGCACACATACACAGTAACACATTGGCACAAGTGCACACACATATACATAATCATGCATATACATTGACACACAGACACACACACACACACACACACACACATATTCATATATATGCTTTGACACTGACACAATGACAATGACACACACACTAAAGGCCAGGTTTTAGCGTGAAGATGGTGGCCCTGCCACAAGCTCAAAGGTTGGGGCTGAGCTGTCCTATGACAGGGCAGGAAATTCCAAATGTACTGAACAGCTATCAAATCATTCAGGTCAAGACTACTATCCCCAACTGGGAAGATGACCCACTGGCAGGAGCAGACAACCAAAGAAATTTAAACAGTGCCACCAGGTACAGTGGCCAGTGCTGACAGTAAAGCTAGAATCCAATGAAGATTGTTGCTGGAGTCAGGAAATTAGGTGAGTGTGAGGGATTCACCAGACCGAGGAGTACAGGGAGTTGGGGGGCGGCGTGGGCGCAGGGTGCCTGAATGGGAGGGAAACCCCAGCTTAAAACTATACCCATTTCAACTGGCAGTCTTGTCACTAATATGGAAACCTCCATCTTCCCCCAACCCCATACAGTGAAGCACCAGTGGAGCATTGAAGGTGAGTTTTAGTGCAAATCTCAAGCAAAGTTACACAATTTGTTGGAATATTCTCCAAAAAACATGGCAAACATGTCATTAACTGAAGGCACTTCGGTTTGATTGATTAAAGAATTCCAGGTCTCTGACCCCAATTCCTACTCACAACCCCATTTTGTCAAAAGGACATTGACCAGAAATATCAGATTTTGTATCCACAAACAGGCACAATGCTTCCTGCCATACCACTTAGCCTGCTCCCAACAGTGCGGGAAGGGAACATAACATTTTATCTAAAGACTGAATTTTTCACGCTTTCTTACTTTTGCATGTTTTCCAACATTCTTGAATCTACATCAGAACATGGGTTTTTTGTTAGTTTTTATGTGACAGTGAAGGAACTTTGATCAAATGTGTTAACAGGGACTTACTTTTACCACAGGGAAATGAATAATCGTTTTCTTGCAGGTTAGGTTCACTAACCCAGCAGCCCAGTGGGAAACAGCACTCAAAGTGAAAATGAGTGAGAAATCAGTGCTTTGGCACTGTATCTCTATTTCTAAACTGCAACTCCCTTGAACATGACTCCCCACTCTGAATGCAAGATCAGAGAAACTGCCTCTAAAATAAAAATTACTTCCAAAATTGCTTGGAAGCTAACCTTCCAAGGTTAATTGTGCACATGCTGCTTTCACACTTAAAATCACACACTCCTTTCAACCTTAAAAATGTATTCAATTTGTTCCAAATGCTGTCAAGGTACACATGCCCAATTGTGATTAATTGATAATAATTTTGCATTGATGTCAAGAAAAAAATGTTTCCATTAAAATAGTTTCTTACATTAAAATAGTATTTTCGATTCATCTTAGCATTTTTACACTTTACAAATATGAAACTTTTAAGGATGAGGGAAGGAGTAATTTCCACAAATAGTAACCTTGAGGGTCACTCTCCTCCTGGAGGCAAATGTGTTGCTGCAGGAAGCTATGCAGAGGCACTCACAGAAACTGCTCTGTGAAAGGCCCATCTCAATGCTGTGGGACTGAAAAACAGTAAGGCCCATTAACTGTTGCCTCTCACACTCCCTCATATTTCCCCACCTCCACATTCTCAACCAGTGGCAACATGTGCCACCCCACATTTCTCCACCAAACCTACAAGGCTCCTCATGCCATCTGTGTCAGTCTCTGTCCCTCTATGGCCCCTTATAGCCCCTCTAGCAACTTTAATGTAAATGCATGACAACCCATCATCCCCACTCAAAATCCCCAATCCCCTTGCCAACTTAGTGCCAACACATGGCAAACCTATGGTCTTCATACTCCATGGCTCTTTAAAACCTCATGACAGTTTAGTGCCATCTCATGCCAATCCATGATCCCTCAATGCATGCCCACTGCTTCTTACAGCTCTATGTCAATCTACTGCCAACTCATCTCCCCTATCTACCATCGTTTGCCCTTAAATACACCATGTCAACTCACCCATATCCAACAGGGGCAGGATTCAGCAACCTGATGAAATATAGTTTCAATAACCTATTACTGCTTTCAGTCTATTAAATGAAACAATCCCATTAATAAAAGCTCAATCTCTACATTAAATCCTTCAAATAGTTGTAATGTCTTATTAAAACAAACATTTGTATTCATAGTCCCACATCAATTCCACCTAGGCCTTAATATCCCTTGGAGCTGTCAAACAAAACAGTGAATTTACAGAGACCCCCAACTGAGATGAAGTTGTGGAAACAATCAAGCAATACTAATCCAGTAAGGGCAATACTCAGACTAATGCCATCAAACAGCCAATGTAAGTGCAGCACTTTCTTTTTACTCAGTCTCAGCAGGCTGATTTTTAAAAAAAAGTTTAAACTGCAAAGGACTTGACAGGTTCATAGACCCTTTTACAAACACTCACGTCAACTCTTAATAGTTGTAAGTCACACACTGTGGGAAACAGATTCTGGAGAAAATGGTATCTGTTTGAACTCAGAACTGGATTCATATGTACATGCTGAGCTCAGGTTTCCCATATTGTGAATTATATCCCAAGCCCTTAGTCAAACACCTCTCCAACAAAAATACCAGCTGTCCAAAATGGAGTGAACCTTCTTCCATCCAATGTTTTGCATTGCTGTGATTGAACAGACTTCTTTAGATACTGAAGCTTTTCACTTCTACTAGAGAGCTGCCCCACTTAATCCTTCGCAATTCTGCAGCTATATGTTCTCTCCCAACCCCTTAGTGATCAAATCATCTCCAAGTATGAGGTTCTATAAACAAAATCCTCATCTAGGAGAGTCATCGTTCAATTAAAAAATCTTTTCTCCTTCAGCAACAATCAAAACAATTTTAGATGTAAAATTAAAAGATTAATTTGAACAGTCGTGCATAGAAAGGGCTGCTATCTCAATATTATTGAACTGTGCACAGATTCATGGTCACTGGTAAGCATAGAAAACTCCCTCCACCTTCTTCCTTCCAAGCTGACATCTGATGAGTTCACTAAAATATTAAAGGGTTCTGAAGTTTTGTATATTAGTCAGCTGCAAGTTCAATGGCGATACCACACGCAGTGATCTCACCAAGGAACAACACCATCTTTTGGGGACACAGGGTGAATCACCTGGAATCAAGCACATTCTGTAAAGATTGAACAAGGTACAATTCAAGCAAAACAGAAGTTCAGTCAAGTCGATGTAAACAGTATCACCATTTTGACATGAGACAACCTGCGGAACAAATTAAAAATACAGTGGATTCCTAATACCAAAGCAAAAAAAATCTAAAAAATATCTGTACTCTTGACTGACCTACTTGTCCATCTTCCTTCCCATCTACATGCTCCACACTTGCCATTGACCTATCACTATCACCTCCTATCTATTGTCACCTACCTTTGTCCTAGCCCCAACCTCTCAATTTATCTCTCAGCACTCTTTCCCTTCCCCAGTCCTAAAGCAGGGTTATGCCCATAATGTCAAGTCTCCTGCTCCTCAGATGCTGCCTGACCTACCGTGCTTTTTCCAGCGCCACCCTTTATCTACACTGACTCTCCAGCATCTGCAGTCCTCACGTTCTCCTAGTTCCTGCAAAACATCCAAATGTTAGGAATTTTTAAAAAGTACACAAGAAATGTTCAATAACTTAAGCAACAGAGAAGACACAAAAGTCTAGCATGCATAGTAATGAAAATTATGGATTCTCCCATCATAATTTGAGAGAAAGTTCCTGAGATGGCGAGGTGTTTGTCCTGTGGGGCCAGGCTTTAAGTGGATTCAGACCCACTGCAGTTGGAAACTATGCACAGGCAGCCTTGGAGCTGCTAAATTCAGAGGTAACTGGTTAACAGACACACCTCGATGCTCTTGGACTTTGTTCGATTTATAATAAAGTCAATAAAGTAAATCCTGTTGGCTCTCATACTCCATCAGTATCAAACATTCACCAAGCCCGATCCATGTCAATCCACGTCAGTTACGACACAAAGGTCAGACACCATCACCACTCAACACTTCGTGTCAGCTTGTGCCCCTCTATCCCCATACTCATAACTTCCATGGCTAATGACTCATGGCCATTACAGCTACTGTGCCAATGTAGTGCCAACTCATGCCATCCATAACCTTTTGCTCTTACATATTCAATGTCAACTCATTGGTAACCAAATGTGCAGCTCTCAGGACCAGGCTGAAATGTAATAAATTTTTAAGTATCCAGTACAGACATTCACAGTTAAAACAAAACTCATTGGTACAAGTTTTTGAATGCATTTAAATGGGTTCAAGTATTTCATCCTTCACATAAATGAACATTTATGTTCACAGCCTTACATGTAAGACAGCTGACCACTTTATAACCATTCAGAATTGTCAAACATACCAAACTTGCAAGCTCCTTTTGTGATAACATCTATTATGAGAGCAGTAAAACAACATTAACCTTATATGGATAACCCTCAGGCTTACATCAACAAACATCGAAAAAAAAATCCAAGCATTGACCTTTCTTTTCAATGCAGGCTGCTTTTATCTCAAAGTTTGAAGGACATGGAGTTTAATTGGCATGACATCTTGTATTCGCCTCTTGTGCACAAATTATGTCTTCTCTTAACAATTCCAAAGCAGAATCTGTGCTCTTTAAAATCATATCTAACATGTGCAAAGAATTCTGCCAGTCTTATATCCTCCAATTCGTCAATCACAAGTCATGTTTTGGAAATGACAGAAATTAGTTCCAAGTGATAGGTAGACAAGGTGGTCAAATACATGTTTAATACCCTTGCCTTCATTGCTCGTTGCACTGAGTATAAGATTTAGGACATCAGGTTGAGGTTGTTCAGAATGTTGCTGAGGGGCTCCTTCTGGGGCACTGTGTGCAGTTCTGGTGGCCCTGCTGGAGGAAGGATATCATTTAAATTGGAGCAGTTTCAGAAATGATTTACCAGATTGTTGCTGGGAATGGAGGGTTAAGTTATAAAGCAGGCTAGAAAGGCTGGGCCTTCATTCATTGGAGTGTAGGAGGTTTAGTGGTGACTCTACAGATTTTATAAAATCATGAAGGGCATAGATAAGGTGAACATCAAGGGTTTTTTTTCCCTCAGATGGGTGAGTTCAAAACTAGGGGGCATTTTTTAAGGTGAGAGGAGGAAGCGTTAGAAAGGATATGAGGCGCAATGTTTTTACATAGAGAATGTTTGCCTGTGGAAGGAACTGTCAGAGGAAGTGGTAGATGCAGGTACAGTTACAATATTTAAAAGACATTTGGATGAGTACATGATTAAGAAAGGTTTAGAGGAATATGGGACAAATGCAGGCAAGTGGGACTAGTTTAGTTTGGGAACATGGTAGGTGTGGACTAGTTGGATTGTAGGGTCTGTTTCTGTGCTGAGTGTCTTTATGACTCAACAAGTGTGTGGCTACCTCCATGAACTGTGGATATGTAACATACATCCTGCTCTCTTCCACTCACCACCAAAAGAGGTGGGAGCCAGTTTGATAGGCAAAATGTCTGTACCCCGGGCACTGGCATTATTCTGTCAGAGATGTCGAGCCCATCTATCTTTGTGAAAATTTGACCAATGTTAACATTCAGGTCTACAACCCTTAATCAGAATGCAGAATCATGCAATTATTAATGCTTTGTTTAATTTTTATTCTTAGTTTATGAGGAGAAAGATTATTTTAAAATTTGCATTCCAAAGCAAAGCATCAAGATTAAGCTTGAAACCCTTCACTTCTTCTCTGTGCAGATTTTTGTTTGACTTAAGATTACTTTGCCTGACTACAACCTTTCTCATACTGCAGTTCATCCCTGGAGAGAGTCATCATTATATTTAACTCCAGATTGAAAATCAATGTGGATAGCATTATTGTTATTGAGTCGAATAATATAAGCATCAAGATTCAGCTGCATCAACCACTTTTCCTTAGTGACAGTCATTTATGTTTTGAATTTGTAATACTAACTTATATATAATCTATAAAACATCACTTCATTTCCAAATGATATCTCCATCAATGTCCTGGATGAAGAGAAATTGAAGAGAAATACACAAGTATTCATTTTATACAGGTCGGTCAATCTATGAACCTTACCTTCTCTGGGAATTTTGTCAACTTTTTTGTGAAGATTCTGAACCACATTTAAAGATAAATAGTTCTAGAAACTTCCATCTTATTGATAATTTGCAGCGCAAGGATTAAAATCCCAGGCTCCCAAGCAGGAATTGTTCCCACATAGGACATGGGTCAGAGAACTGTGGTTCCCCACAGGGAGTGCAGGGTTTGGAATTGCGTCAGTCAACTGCAGCTAAATTTCTTGTGTTCAGTATTTTTATTTCAGTGGATTTCAACTCAAGAGTGAAGTAAAGTCGCAAACTTTGTTATTTTGTTAAGTACAGTTCAATACACAGAATATTAAAGCCTCACAAGGGATATTTCTTCCATTTGTTTTGTTAATGACACTATAAACATCTTAACAATTTACTTGGATAGTTGGAGTTCAGGTTAGAGCATTATCTATGAAAGGAAATAGTGAGATGTCAACAATTGGGTAAGCTTCACAACTGCAGGACAAAATATATTTCATCTCAATTTAAATTTCTTTTTGAAGAATGTAATTTTTTTTCATTAATGGGATCTGGGCGTCATTAGCTTGCCCAGACTTTATTGCTCAATTTTAACTGTGTTTGATAAAGGAGTGGTGCTCAGCTTTGAGGATATTGCAGGAGCTGCTTTCTCAAACTACTGCAGCCTTAGGATGAACGGTTACACCTAGGACTATTAGAAAACAGGTTTCAAGATTTTGACGCAGTTACAGCAAAGGAATGGTAATATATTTCTAAGTCAGGATGGTAATCGGCTTGATGGTGAACTTGCAGCTTCCCCTATATCAGCTGCCTTTTCCATTTTAGATGGCGGTGGTTCTGCAGATGCAGTGCCATTTAAGTGGCTTCTTTGTCCTGGATGGTGTCAAGCTTCCTGAGCATTATGGGACTGCACCAATCCAAGCAAGTGGAAGGTATTCCTTCACAATCCTGACTTATGCATTTTAGATGGTGGACAGGGTTTGGGGATATAGAGGCTGAGTTACTCATTGCAGAACTCATACCTCTGACCAGCTCATACAGCCAAAATATGCATGTGGCTAGTCCAGTTCAGTTTCTGGTCAATGGTAAGGCTCCAATGATGTTGATTTTGGAGACTCAGTGATAGCAATGTCTCAGGGATGATGGTTAGATTTTTTTGCTGTTGAAGGTAGTCATTTCCCGGCACCTATGTGTTATGAATGTTACTTGCCACATCAGCCCAAGCTGGATGCAGTCCAGGTCTTGGCTGCACATGGACACAGACTGCTTCAGTATCTGATAGATTGTGAATAGTACTGCACATTGCATAATCATCAGTGAATATCCCTATTTCTGACCTTATGAAGTGGGGAAGATTAGATTACATTACATTACAGTGTGGAAACAGGCCCTTCAGCTCAACAAGTCCACACCGACCCGCCGAAGCGTAACCCACCCATGTCCCTACATTTACCCCTTACCTAACACTACGGGCAATTTAGCATGGCCAATTCACCTAACCTGCACATCTTTGGACTGTGGGAGGAAACCGGAGCACCCAGAAGAAATCCACACAGACACGGGGAGAGCGTGCAAACTCCACACAGTCAGTCGCCTGAGGCAGGAATTGAACCCAGGTCTCTGGCTTGTGAGGTAGCAATGCTAACCACTGTGCCACCGTGCCGCCCAAGATCATTAGGAGTGACATGGTGGCTCAGTGGTTAGCACCACAGTCTCACAGCTTTAGGGACCCAGGTTTGATTCCAGCCTCAGGCTACTGCCTGTGTGGAGTTTGCACATTCGCCCCATATCTGCATGGGTTTCCTCTGGGTGCTCCAGTTTCCTCCCACAATCCAAAGATGTGCAGTTCAGGTGAATTGGCCATGCTAAATTGCCCATATTGTTAGGTGCAGTTGTCAGGGGTAAATGGATCTGGGTGGGTTACTCTTCGGAGGATCAATGTGGACTTGTTGGGTCGAAGGGCCTGTTTCCACACTGTAGGGAAATCTAATCTAGTTATTGATGCAGCATCTGAAAATGGTTGGGTCTAGGATATTACCCTGAGGAAATCCTGCAGAGATGACCTGGAATTGATATGATGGACCTCCAACAACCATGTGATAGGTATGACTTCAAATAGTGGAGACATTTCCCCAAATTCTCATTGATTCAGGTTTTGTGAGGGCATCACAATGCCAGACTTGGTTAAATGCCACCCCATCAAGAGCAGCCACTTTCACCTCATCTTTGGAGTTCTGTTTTTTTTGTCCATGTTTGGATCAAAGCTATAACAAACACAGGAACTGGGTAATTCTGGGAGAACCCAAACTGAGTGTCAGTGAGCACATTATTCCTTTCCAAGTGTCATTTGATATCACTCTTGATGACTGCTTCCATTGCTTTGCAGATGGTCAAGAGTAGGCTGATAGGGCAACATGTAGGTAAGGAGGTATTGCCCTGCTTTTCATGACCAAGGCACACCTGGTCATATCTTTGCACATTTTGATTAGATGCCTGTACTGTAGTTGTGCTGGAACAGCTTATCTAGGAGCACAACTAGTTCTTGAGCAGAGGTCTTCACTACTATGGCTGGAATGTCAACAAGGCCTTACGATTTTGCAGTATACAGTATTTTCAGCTATTGGTTGATATCAATTGGAGGACCTCAGGAGGAAGCAGAGATGGATCATCCCCTCAGCACCTTTGGTTGAGTATGGATGGAAGTAATTCAGACATGCCTTTTGCACTCATGTGCTGGACTCCCTCCCAATCCATAATTGGGATAGGAATATTTGTGGAGGCTTCACTTTCTGCCAGTTGTTTATTCATTCACCACTTCACCAATGGATCTGGCAGGGCTGCAGAGCTTGGATCTGATCTGGATTGCATATTGTTCCCATTGCTTTGAATGTACGTAGTCCTGTCCTGTAGCTTCACCAGGTTGACACTATAGCCAAAACCTATTCAGACCCTTTAAGATGTGGGCTCTTGTGAAAAATTTTGGACAATCACATGAGAACGCAAGCAAGACCTTTCTCAGCTTTGTAAGCAACAAGTTATATTTTCCAATTAAGTTTCAGACATCATGACAAGAGTTTTGTAAGTGAACAGTAAGAGGCCTATTGATAGGAACTATTGTTCATTATCACCCTCAATATTACCTGAACTCTCTTCATTAATATGCACACTCCCCCAGTCAGACAGAAACTAGATGCCGAGAATTCCCAATGTGGAAGTCAGAACAGGAATCCTGACAGACCTGCTGCGGTTTTCCAGCAACACATTTTTAAACTCCAGGTCACTGTTTACTCCTCCAAATATCCATCTGGGCACCAATATCTCAGGTCATACTGCACGGGTACGGGCCACATGTACTCATCATCAATGGATGTGGGAATTTGACACATGCTAGCTACATAGCATCCTCATAGCACATCTCTAACCCACTTATACTATGTTTCTGTACTTTGATGTTGGACTTTTAGGCTCACTGCCACCGATCATTGCAAGGTTGCTGTGTGTTCAGCGCACAGATTGAACCTCCAAGCTGCATGGCAGGCTGTTGCTAGCTATCTTAGTATTCACTCACTTGGAGCCTATCTGGATGCTCACAACCTCACTGCCTCACCTCGCCTTGTAATACAGACACAAACCCAGAAAGCTTGTCATTTCTGTTAGCAGTCATCAGTCAAGGGGTGGACATGTTGCTACCTGGTACCATGCTACATCAATCTCGCACCATGTGATCTGTAATCATAGCAAGTTTGAGATTAAGTATAAGAGATTTACAATAAAAATGGATAAGTTCTTTTGTAAAAGATGTAAGATGTCAGACTATGGAATTCATTCCCAATTTCCATTATTAAGCTAGAGACTATGGTGGGGAGCTGCATTGGAACTTGTCGTACTCCAGTTCATAACTTCATGTTAAGTGTTGTCTTGTACTAAGCTAAAAAGAAAGGATAGGCAAATACAATTGGAACGTTTCTTTATTTGCAGAAGATAAACACTGACATGGGTTTATTGGACTGATTGTCCATCCTTCCAAAACATAGAGGAATGATTCCTTTAAAGTGAACATTTTGCAATTTTTTTCCATGTGGGCAACATGTTGGATTACATCTTTGGGCTGAATTTAGAGGTTGGTGGGCCCAGAAATTAACCCCAATGATTGGCAATGCCAGTTCCTAAGCTTCATCCCACCTCTGTTCCATTATTTATGAAGGTGGGACAGGCAGATAACTGATTATACCTTATTTAGTTCAATTAAAATGGAAATACAGAAATTAGGAGCAGAGTAGGTTTTTGACCCTTCAAGTCAGCTTTGTCATTCAATAATACCTTGGTTGATTAACTATCTCAATGCCACACTCCTGCTTTCTCCCTATTCCCCTTGACGCCTTCAAAATCTAAAATATCATCTAAAAATAGAACAGTCGACTCCAACTGTTCAGCGCCCTCTAACCCAAAGTCATTAACTCCAAACTATTTGCATATCTCTTCACTTCTAAGCAAACAAGCATATCCTCTGAGACTACCTGCTAAACTCAAATATGCCACTGGGATATTCAAAACCTTTGAAAATTAAGTTACCCAAAATCTTCTGATGGCATTTCCCTTTAATTATCTCCACCAATACAGGGGATCCCAGTGTGTGTTATGTAAACTCCTCATGTGTAAAATTGTTTCTCTACTATCGCTGACAGTTTTCACTTTGAATAAAAAATCTTTAAAGAAAAATGCATTTTGTTTAAGATCAATGCAATACGGCTGCAGTTTAGGTTTTAAGGGCGTTTTTTCCTGAAATTACGGTGGATATAAGGAATAAACTAGAGTACAGAGGTAATTTAAACAAGGAGACACCAATGCCCATAAGAAATCTTATTCAACTGTTCCAATTGCACTGCCACAGGTGATTGTATCTACTCAGTTCTGTTGCAGGAAAACTGCCCTCCTGTTCATAAATACCTATCAACCAAGTTATTCATCCAGTACAAAATCTCCCAACCACACCTCATTCCTACCACCAATAAAATCCAAATCCTCAACTTCATCACTCCCTTGGCTTGACTTACCATCAAGGAGGAGAAAGTGAGGACTGCAGATGCTGGAGATCAGAGCTGAAAATGTGTTGCTGGAAAAGCGCAGCAGGTCCGGCAGCATCCAAGGAGCAGGAGAATCGACGTTTCGGGCATGAGCCTGATTCCTGAAGAAGGACTCATGTCCGAAACGTCAATTCTCCTGCTCCTTGCATGCTGCCTGTCCTGCTGCGCTTGACTTACTATCACCCTCCTCAATGTATCCAAAGCTCCATATTTACATAAACATTCACTAAGAACTGTATTGTCCAAACCTTACTCTGCCTGGTGCACCCTTGTCTCCACTGATCTCTATTACTAGGCTGTATACCACAACACCAGTTTTCCACGTTCCATCACCCTCTAACTCCGTGAGTCCAAATGTCCAACAGTTTTACAAAGCCATGGGTGACCACACCAGTGCTGTCCTATGTAACCTCCTTCACAGCATCTGCCGCCTTTTAATCCTCCAAATCTGATGTCTTGTGCATGCACTCTTCCCTCACTCCTCCCAACCATTGCTGCAAATTCACTGGAATTGTCTTTCAATCCTATTCTAACCCTCTGGTTTGTTAAAACTTTTTCACCTTGCCACTCCTCTCTCTCAGTTCCAAAAGCTTATTATCATGAACATAACTTCAATTCATCTTGCAAACGTCCATGCTTATCATAGGGCATCCACTTCCATGAAGTGAAATGCTACACAATAATCACTTTTGATGCTGTTATGTTCATAATGTTAGTTTTTGTATAAAATCATAGCAGCTGTCATTAATGTAGCCACTCAATATCATGAAAATAAGTACAGGCATCTTCCTATCTCACACGTGCAAAGAAATGACTGCACCATCTGCACTTTAAACAGGCCTGGCTGACTCACAGCTTAAGTATTATGAATTCAAGCAATACCTAGAGATGTTTTGAAAGTGTTTATATTGTCAGCACAGTAAGGGGCTTGGTACTCACCACTATTATTCACATTCAATATGCTGCATTGTAAAATAGTGGGTTTTTTTGGAGAAATATCCAGCTATATATCCTTAGCCAAGTGCTAGTCTCTTAATACAGAATGCTGCCCTGAGCATTGATTGAAAAAATTCATTTTCACATCAACTTGCATAGGTAGCACAGAATAAAATCTCTAAATATAAACCATTTATAAATATAATTACACACAAAGCAAGTTACTGGAAATAGGCTGAGTACTGAAGCAAAGAATTTAACATAATGAAGTCTTTTTCCTGGTATGAAAGTGATCCTGCAATTGTTGTTGTTCAGTATTGAAGTGAGACTGTGATAGATGAAGATTGTGATTAAATAAGGTCTGTAATGGATTTTCGAGTCAAGAGTGTGGTACTGGAAAAGCACAGCAGGTCAGGCAGCATCCGAGGAGCAGGAGAATTGATGTTTTGGGCATAAGGCCTACCAGCACCATACTCTCAACTCTGACCCCCAGCATCTGCAGTCCACACTTTCACCTGGAACGGATATTGGTTGGTTTTAACATGAAGTCTGAGTTGACTATTGGTTGCTATTAGAGTGGGACATGTGATAAGTATCAGTCAATATTGCAATTAGTGTTGCAATTGGGCCTAAGATGTGTGTGAGATGGTATGAGAATGAAGTCTGTGATGGATGATATTGTTTATAGTGTGTGGTTTGTCACAGAGCTGACAATTATATACATTTGAACAAGATGCATTTAAACTTAGAAATTAATATATTTCAGTTTTTATTTTCCATCTGTCTGTAATTTCCCAGTTAACTTGCATCCAGGCTTAACTACTCTGGGATTTATTTTAATATCAAAGAGAAGTCACGAGGATTACAAAATGTTTAGAGTGGATCAATATAATGAAATGTATTTTCCCCTATTGGTAAATCATTAACTAGAAGGGGCAAGCTTCAGATTAGTACTGGCAAGAAATTATTAAAAATTAGAATAAATGTTATCAATACTTAATAGATATTAAATTGGTGATGAATGGAAATAGCCATAGATATCACAGTGTCTGATAAATGTGTGCCTGTTAATAGAATTCCAGCAACATGACACGTCATAATGATTTCTGCATGCTGCCAGCCTACCTCACTATTCATTGGCTGCACTTATTCTGGCAACTGGACAACTATCCTGACTTCTGCCTCATAGATTCTGATCAAGCTATGGAGACTCAGGAGTTGAGTTACTCACTGTGGATTTTCCAGCCTCTGACCTGCTCTTGTAGCCATAGTAATGAGTGCAATTCAAATTACGGCCAATGGTTGGGGCTCCAGCAATGCCAATAAATATTAAGGAGAGATGACTGCATTCTTTCTTGTCAGAGGTGGTCACTGCATGATGCCTATATGGTACAAACGTTGCCATTTATTGGCACATGGATATTGAATGGTACTGAGCATTGTGTAATCATCAGTGAACACCCCCACTTCTAACCTTTCGATGGAGGGAATGCCATTCATAAAGCAACTGAAGGTATTTGGGTACCAGATTGCTACCACAGACAGCTCCTGTGGTAATATCATGGAACTGAGATGATTGACCTCCCACAACTACAACATTTTCCTTTGTGCCAGCAATGACTCAAACAAGTGGAGATTCCCAATGATTCCAGTTTTGCCAGGGCTCCTCGACACCATACTCTATCAAATGTTGCTTTGATATGAAAGGTAGGCACTCACCTCATCTCAGGAAATTTTGTCCATGCTTGCATTCTGCTTCTGCTGCCTGGCCTTATAACTTTGCTGATTGTAGACTTTATTTTTAGGCATGTCTGTTGCTGCTCCTGCTATGCCCTTCTACATTCTCCATTTAATTGGGTTTGATTCCGGGGTGGGGTTGCACAGTGATATGAGCTGTTAGATTACGAACTAATACTAATGGTGCTGATGGTCACATTAACTCATGGATGTCCACTTTTGAATTGCTAGATCTGTTCTGTCTGGGATAGAAGTCAATCCCACTCACAAAATTTGTAGTACTTTATGCTGCTGAATGTAACACATTTGATGCTACACAACACACTCAACAGCATTCTCAATGGTAGAACTTTGTCTCATGAGTACTGTCAATGGTCACACTGACCAATGCAGTCATGCAAAGGTATATCTAAGGCACAATAGTGGTGAGGACATGGACAAGTGGATTTTTTTTTACCTCTTATTGTCTCCTCACCACCTGCCACAGACTCAGCCTAGACGTTATGTGCTTTAAGACTTGGCCAGTTCTGTCAGTAATGGTGCTACCAAGCCACTCTTGAGGAATGAGATGGAAGATCCCCCTCTCGGAGTATATTCTGTGCTCTAGTTATCCTTCCTCTTCTTCCAAGTGGTATTCAATATATACATCCAAATTCATTATTTGCTAAGGGTGGGATGGAGGCCGGGGAATTGGGAGCACACACAGAGGTGGGGATGTTGGTGCTGATGATTATCAACAGGAAGTTTCCTTACCCACATTTATCCTGATACCATGAGACTACTTGCAGTTTGGAATCACTGTAGAGGATTGAAAGAGTAATACCCACCTGATAGTACACCATTGTGCCACCATCGCAGAGAGGGTGACAGTGGTGTCTGGAATCTGTCTGCAAGGCATGAATCCAGGAGGATGACAATGTCAAGTTTGACCATGGACATTTCTCCTAATCTTGGTACATGTCTCCAGATGTTAATAAAGAGGATTTTACAGGGTTGACAGTGCTACATATGCCATTGCAGTTTCTGGTGCCGATATCAATGCTTGATGTTCTGATCAAATTCATTCCACTTTTCTTAAAGTTCATTCCATTTTTCTCCAGTGACTGGATACTTTGTGATTTGATAGTTGACATTTAAGAATCAGCCACATCACTTTAGTCTGGAGTCACATTTAGGGGAGGTAAAGATGGCAACTTTTCTTAACCAAAGTGATGCAGATGGATTTTTATAACAGTGAGCAGTAGTTTCATGGTCATCGTTACTTAGTCTAGCTTCAAGCACCAAATCTATTAATTGAATTTTACCAGAAGCTTTCATGGGACTCTCGTCCCCAGAAGGTTGGCCTACCAATATGCCACCATCTACCTTGTCTTATACTATCTTACAATACCTTATACTGATACTTTACACAATGCACCCGACCAAATAAATTGACAAAGTATTCTCTCATAGTTTAACTGCATTGAAATGTTCCTATTGATATTGCAAATATTTTTGTCACAATTACTAAGTATAAGGGAATTTTTCCACATGAGAAGAATAATGATTCAGAAAATACTACAAACTTAAATAATTAATTTTAAAATGCTGTGAAATTCAGAAATGTAGGAAGACATGTTGAGGCCAGTAACAGACTTCAAGAGGACATTAAAAACTGGTAAAATGGATATATGGTTGAGGGGAAAATTGAGTCGGATCTTCTGATAGGAAGAAACTCATTACAGCAACATAGACAATGTAAACTACGTGGAGCTTGCAATGCAGTAGCAGTCTCGAAGAAAGATATTGAGGGTCTGAGTGAAGCAAAATTTGAGGTCCTTGCGTTTATCAACAAAGCCAAGATGTTTTGCTGACATAATTGTCCTTGAGAAGGTGACCATAACTCCTTACATTTTATACAAGACCTCAGTATATGCTATCAGGGGCTTACCTAATTAAGATAATGAAAGAAATTGTTAAGGTCAATGGAAAGAACAAGATCCTCTGGAGGAACAATGTGGAATGGGAGTACAAGTAGGACTCAATTGTTTAGAGATAATAATTTCTTCAAAAGCCATGGAACTCTCTTCCTCAGAATAATGTATGTGAATGCATGCATTTCTGAAAAGTTCCATTTCACCTTTATATAGAGGGTGCTGCTGCTTTTAAATAAACTGGCTGAGGAATGGTTGACTGGCTAGAAACATCTATTTTTTAACAATCCTGGTCGATGACATAGTGCCACAGAGGTATACATACGCAATGGAAACAAACCTTTCAGTCCAACTCATCCATACTCAACAGATTTCCTAAACTGAACTCATCCCATGCCTGCATTTGACCCATTTTCCTCTGAACCTTTCCTATCCATGTGCATGTAAATGTTATAATTATATCCACCTCTACCACTTCCTCTGACAGCTCATTCCATATACGCACCACCTTCTGTGTGAAAAACATCTTTCGACTGTGACAGCAAACAGATAGTGGGCACAGATAAAGCAATGTATAGAATAAGTGTAACAAAACCATTAACACATTTATTTTCTGAGTTTACATTAGTAGGATAGTTATGCTTAAATCTTTTCCACTCTGAGATTATTGCTCAACTGCAACCACACTTCAAAGGCCTACTTTTATTTCTTTTCCTTTAATACCATTCATTTAGAAAATTCTATCAAGCTGAAGTTTGAAATTAAAATTTGATCTAACACGATTTGTCATTTCTGCAAAAGTGTAATCAATTTCTCCCATTACATATGTAAAGAAATGTTTCTTATCTTCAGTTTTGAAAGGTTAGGCTGCAATGTTTAGACCATTCCCTCTGGTTTTGAACTCTCCAACCTGAGAAAATAGTTTTGCTGTATGTAGCTCATGTTTTGTCCTTAATGTTGTGAAACTTTCAATCCAATTATCCTTTAGCGTAGAAATTCTGGGAGTTAGAACCGTAGTAGTCAGTATCAAATTCCCTGGTCTATTATACCAATTTCAATTCTATAACACTGCCCAGAAAAACAACCTGAATGAATCAGTATGCATTTTTCAATCCAGCATCGTCTGAATGATACTATTGCAGCACTGATTAGCAACAAATTACTCAGTTTTACACAGTGGGTCTGCATCCATTAGAAATTCATATCATGTGGAATTCTTATAGCCTCCAAAAGTTTAGAATTTGCATTCCCTCAGTTTGAATTAAAATCAAACACAGATATAACACAAAATGCTGTAATTTATGGAGGTCCCATTTTAATCCTTTTGAAGATAAGAGCAATATCAAATTCCTTGCTTATACTGCCTCCTCCAGGTGAATCAATGATATGCCTTTTTTTTGTGCCACAATGACATTTATTTTTGCAAAAAGCATTCTCCCAATACTTGCATTCTTTAGATTCTGAACTCATACCAGGATCAGTGGTGTGGGATCTAGCCAAGGTTCAGAACTTGAAATCAATTTATATCATATTTACTTTGTCATGGTGAATTAACCTTTTATTTTGTGGAATATGCCATATAATAAAAGATATCAATCCAGTTTCAGCTCAATGTCTAAGTTTTGAATATGACCCATTTATGGTTAAGTACTAATAGGTCCCACACAACTCCCATGAGTTCCAATTATCTGTAATAGTTCTTTGGTAATAATAACTCAATGAGCAACCTATATTTCATAATACAAGTTTGTATTATAATATCAAATATGTACTCATATCAAAATTGAGATACCTAAACAGTTATAGGTGCTGCTGCCTTAACGCTGCAGATGTCAAAAGGTGATTTGCAAAAAAAGAACAAAATAAATTGCATTTATATCTTGTCAACATGCATTCCCAGGGCATTGCCTAGTGTTTCAGAAACAAGGATGCATTTTCAAATATAGTTAAATGGTATGTTGAAAAAAGCTGAATGCATTGTAAACTATCAAAAAGAGGGTTTTTTGATAGGCAGTTTAGTCCTTAGTCCTACCTGTTCCAGGGGTGTGTAAGAACATCTCTGAAGAGGTTGCGTGGCAGGGCTTATTGCAATACAGCTTTCCTTTTGTATTGCATTGAGTTGTTCACAAGCTGATAGCTTAAACTCAACAATTCCTAGGTGACGGTGCTACTAGCTGAGTTCAGCTAACACTGTTACATGTTTCTCATGTTAGAAGGCATTAATCATAATTATCTACCATTTCATCCAAGCTTCTGGCAAATTGCACTCTACTTATGTTACAGTCTACTGCCACATTCACAACATGGCATTACTAACGTACTGGATGGAATCTGTTGCACTTGGTGGGCAGTAGAAACTTCTAAAATTGAATATAGACTTAAAGGAACTCCATCCCCTTTACATTTATAGTGGAAAGAAGGTATTGCTAGTGGTCAGAAGGGACACAAACTTTGCATAAGGCTCATGAAATTAGATCTAGGTCTCCACAATCTGGCTGGTCTGCCTGAACAATCTTCCAGTTGTTCATTTTCCACTGTAAACATGCACTGTTTGGAAAGGCAAAAAAACAATGGTTTAAAAGTTTTATTTTGGATATTACTGCTTGAGTCACAGGATGTTTCAACACTGGAGCAGGTTAATAAGTGGATTAATGACACTAAGATAACCTTGTGTCATCCTAGTAGATAAAATCACAAAAGGTAGATAGATAGATACAGGTAAGATGTTTTCTACATTGGACAAGCTAGAACTTGGGTGTAAAATTCAAAAATAGTGGTGAAGTATTTAGGATTTAAATTAGGAGAATTGCTTGTACTCAGACAGTTATGAATCTTTGGAATTATCTACACTAGAGGACTTCAGAAGATTAGTCTTTGAGTAAATTTAAAGTAGAGATTGATCATTTTTGATTATCAGTGATGTAGAGAGTTATTGGGATAGATATTAAAGTGTTTGATCAGCTATGTCTGTATTAAATAGAGAAGGAGGCTCAATGAGCTTAATGACTTACTTCAGTTCCTATTTTTCTATGTTACTAAGAGAAACAGGTTATTTGGCTTATCAACTCATTTTTCAATGGGTTTAATCCACTCTTCTGTTTGCTGCACAGATCTTTTATTGTCTCATTTTTCTATGTAAATTATTTAAAATATACATTCTGCTTCCACAATGCTTGACAGCAAATTTCCACAATTTAATCAGCCATGTATATAAAAACGTCTGTGGTTATTCTTTTCTTGTTTTATCTTAAATTTGTGTCCTCTTGTTGCCCTCTCATTGACCAGTGAAACTAATCATTATGTAATCTATAGACCTTTCATACAATAAATGTTATATCATCAACTGACCTGCACAACTCTGTCAAAGTCCAAAGTACCTCCTTACCTGAAACATGAGGCTAAATAATATCCAAATGAATCTATGCAGGGCTTTCTTTCCATCGTTTCCACATCATTCCAATAATATGCTGTTCTAAACTCCACTAAATTAAGGTATTCTACAAATTAAACTTTAGGGCTCTTATGATGAAGCCAAAAGGCTTTGAGTCCCATCCGCTTCCATCTGGACAGGTTGATTGTAAATACCTACAAATTCAGCAATAGTTCCTTCCCTTTGTTGACCCTGAAGATTATTTCTCTCAGACCATAGTTTACTGACCTTGAAGTGTTTTGATACTTTTATTGTTAAATGAATCATTGGCCTGTACTTAATGAAAGTTGTAAACAAACATAGCTTTTCTCCAATCTGACTAAACAAATTTTGAACAAGATGCCTTTGTACTTGTTGCAATTGTCAAGCTGCATTACCTTTTCACATCACTGACAAACATTACCACATTCAGACCTCACACAGCAACTGTACTGCAAAGATTTTTACCACATCTGATGGAAGTCTTCAAAATCACAACAGGGCTGGATAGAACAGTCAGGGAGAAATTGTCCCTATTTGTAAGAGGATAAAGAACAGGGGGCGCAGATTCAAAGTGATTTGCAAAAGAAGCGATAAGACATTTTTTACACACTAGTGTTTAGGGTCTGAAACAGATGGGAAATGTAAGGATGTTGATCAGATATCCTAAATAGATTTGGTTCCATTTGCCAGCAGTTGACACATATCCCTTTAAACCCTTCCTACTCATATACTCATCCAGGTGCCTTTTAAATGTTGTTATTGTACCAGCCTCCACCACTTCCTCTGGCAGTTCATTTCACACATGTACCACCGTCTGCCTGAAAATGTTGCCCCTTAGGTCCTGTTTAAAGCTTTCCCCTCTCACCTTTAACCTATGTCATTTACTTTTGGACTTGGCGCCCTGGGAAAAAAGACCTGTCTACTTCCCTATCCAAGCCTCTCATGATTTTATAAACCTCTATAAGGTCACTCCTCAGCCTCTGACATTACAGGGAAAATAGCCCCAGCCTCTCCCAATAGCTCAAACCCTCCAACTCTGACAACATCCTTCTAGATCCTTTCTGAAACATTTCAAGTTTCACAATATCCTTCCAATAGCAGGGAGACCAGGATTATATGCAGTATTCCAAAAGTGGCTGATTATTTAAATAGAAATAATATGCAGTGTTAAAGAGAAAGGCAGGAGAATGGTACTAAGTCATGGTGCTCATTTGGAGAGACGGTGGTACAGACAATGGGCCGGATGGCCTCCTTCTGCAGGGAAACAATTCAATTATTCCGTGAAAAGAATGTTTTTTTTTAACACTGCTGTTCGTTATGACCTGGTATGCTACACCTGCAATGTGGCGGAATCAAATTCAACAGTACTTTCAAAAGGGGATTCAGCATGGGAAAAATAGTAGTGAAAAATCAAGGTGATAGGGCTAAATCAAAAATCTGTCACAGGAGAGATAGAGGGAATGGCACCCGTTGTGATGTATGATTCATGGTTCAGTGATATCAGGGGAAAATCATATGACACTCTAAATGAATGTAATGCCCCATTAGGATTAGTACCTCCTGAGGTCCAGTAGCATTATTATATTCGGCCTATCTCGCAACGATGAATTTGGCATTTGTGCCTGCCAATATAGTGTCTCTGCGTTCTTTAATAAAATCTAAATCATAAAGTAAACCTGGGTGGTTCATGCGTGATCTCTCTCTACCATTGTCTGAAAGAGTTTTCAACGCCTAAAATAGCTGTACAAAAAGACCCTCGTCGTGCAAGGGAAGTGTCAGGCTTTGGGGTACCCCAGGTTCATCGTTCTACTGGACCAACGCTTCGTTAATAAAAAGGGGAGAACGTGGCGTTACGAAATGTGAGCGGGTAGGAAGGCGACTTTTTTTTCCTTACAGCTGTCACGTCTGACCTTGTCGAACTTAAGTTTTCCCGTCTATCCAAAACAAAATAAATCTCCAAAGTCTTGTTCTTTTTTTTCCACAGAAGGTATCGGACAGAAAGTGCGAACCTCTCACATGAACTGAGCGCGGTCCTGTCAGTGGTTTGTACATGATTTAATTGATCTGCTGCCGAGCTGTGGAAAGCGGATCTTGGGTCTCCTTGTGGAGGCGGTGGGTTCGGACTGCTGTTAGCACTGTGGTAAAGCAGAATATTTGCAGACAAGGGAATGCTCGACACGTTCATCCCTCAGAGGACAAACTAATGGTTGCCCTTCACCCTCGAGAGAGCCGCCTTTCAATTTACAATCGCTGCCTCGCGATTTGAAACAGACCACAAATTGGAACAGCAATGTCTCCGCTCCCCGCACTGGCTGCGAATCATTCAGAAAGTCACAGCTGAAAGAGCATTTTAAAAAATGCAGGAGGAGTACACCTCACAAAAACGATTAAATGTAAACGCACTCACCTTTCACACCGCGCCTCTCTCAAAACTGCCAGTTCCACTGGACGTTTGAAGCAGGTCGTCAATTTCCTTTCCCCTTCCTTTGTAAATCGCGGGTTTCCCGATTTGAAGGAATCCTGATTTCTTTTGCGGTGGCTGATTTCCAAGGATGTTAAGCCGTATAAGTCCTCTCCCTAAACCTCACAGGGTGGCAGGGCAAGGCTTGGGGATTCCAAGCAGGTCGATCCGTGTCTCATTTGACGGCATCCTGTGATCAGTGAAGGGTCAGACAAGCAATTGGCAACAGCCCCTTCAACTCCCCCGGTCACAACTCTAACGGTGCGGCTTAATGCCCTCATAAATCAACAGAAGGGTCATTCACGTCTTCTTCAGACAGGGACATCAGTAACTCATTCCCGGAGGTTGGGCGGGGTGGGGGGGGGGAGGTGATTGTCACTCCTGGCTTTTTTGGAATATGTAGAAAATGTTTTGCCTCTTGCTTGCCGGGTGGGTGGGGGGTTAGAGCAGCCCATATCGGATAACTAATGCGAACTAAACGCGGATTTCCTCCGCCCTCACCACCACCCCTCTCCCCCACCCACTCCGTGATCCGGTCCTTAATCCGTTGGCCCTGAGTTTGTCTCAAAACGTGTTCGCCGTCACCAAGGTAATGTGGCTATTTTGGAATGTCACATGGCGCGACCGCTCCAATGATCGGGGCCCTGGAAAGTGTCAGCAAAACAGGGAATCCCGTTCTGTGGGGTTTTTTGTTCGATTCAATGTCGATTGTAATCGAAAATAAATCTTTCCTCGAATGAGTTCAGTTGGGCATGGTGCAGCTGTCAAGCGGCAATCGTTCCATCATTCCCTTAAATAAAGGGCATTGGCATTTGCTCTGACTACTTCAGTCCATTTGAGGCTCGGTGTTAGATCCTGTTGTTCCTGGGGGAAGGGGTGGGTGCTGAGGGGACAATGATAGCACAGCGAGCTGTGCACGGAATGCAGAGTGAACAGGGAACCTTCATCCGCAGGGCTGCGGTCGCTCTGGCCAGATTCTTAAACACTGTTTCACCAAACCAAGGGAAATGCAACGATTCGCTGGTGAAACGCGTCTCTCCCATTTTGTTTTTTTTTAAAAAAGAGGGACAATGCTGCAAATTAACCAGTGTCTCACTGGAGAACAGTCGAGAAGGTTGACATAGCAACCGCCGACGCTGCTGAAGTTGTCCCCGCGGGGCGGCGCTGGCGTATTCCCCGCCGCAATAGCGCCCCTACTTCCAGAGCCCTGTCTGACCCTGGGCTGGTACACGTGTCCTTTATTTTGTCTCATTTACCTCTCTCTCTGTTTTTCTCAGACAGGCACTTGGCAAAAAAAAAGAGGATGCTTGTTTGTCGTTTTATTTTTCTTTCTGGTTGTCGCTGCTGTTTATGGTCGGGGGAGGAGAATAATTGTCAATTGTGACAGCCCTCTGTAAACATCAATCCACCTGCGCAAGAAGACAACGGTCCCCATTTCTTCCTCAACTGTTGGGAGTTCTTTTTTTCTAAAAATAAAGCGATGCAACACACGAATGCCGATGGGAGGTGAAAAAAGCAAAAGTGCGAGCTGATTTTTATCCTCCCCTCGCACCCACAGCTCGGAGAGTGGCGCAGGGAAAAAGTCTATCAAATGGATTCAGCTATTGTAACAAAACATGTTGGAAACGACATTAAATTAAGAGTCAGATGAGTGCTGGAAATGGCTTCCGGTTTGGTTTTTCACTTCTAGGAATGTAGAAGATAGCAACAGCTGCGTGTGTTGCTCCGGCTTTCAATTTTGCACTTTAATCTCTCTCTACTTGATTGCTATCTGGTTCTCCCCCCGCCCCCGTTAGCTGCCTGTTCCTTTTTGTTTTGACAATTCAAAACCCTCGTTTCTGTCACACCGCCCCCCCCCCCCCATTCTCCTCAGGGCGGGTTGAGAGGTTGGAAGGGTCATGATGTTCTAAATCCCCCTCTTTCCCCCACCCGCCGGAGATACATGCTCCCAGGCAGGAGAATTCGCCCCCTTCACTCCCCGCGCCCCCCTCCCCCATGAGAGAAATGCCCCCTCCTCTCCCATGATGTGATACGCAATTAGCGGGAAGGAAGCGAGGGGAGGCGGGGGGAGTGATAGAAGCTAATCGCTTTTCTTCTTTTTTAAAAAAAACATAGATGCCGCACGGTTCGTTTTTGTTCAACTCAATTGACACACATTGAAGGTTAACCTTTCGTGAAATGTGTCAAGACCAATGCAACAAAAAATGGCGGGCAAGTCGCAATAAACCACAGGAAAAAAAACTGTAAAATAAACTACAAACGTTGACAGCAAAGCTAAAAAAAGGAAGACTTTTGTTTTTCAATTCGATGCTCCCCCTCCCTCGCATAGATATAATTCTGTCACACATGTATTGGTTCAAAAATATTTAGCTTCCATGGGTTGAGGCTGACTATCAGACGTTTCTTTTAATGTGACTGAGAACACTGAATGTAGGGTTTCTCTGTGTTCAATTCCCCCTTCTCCTCAGATCCCAACACCCGAGTTAACCCCTCCCCGTCCTTTCCTCTCCCTTTGATCATACATCAGTGAATATTTTCTTGGCTTGGGGTTTCTGTTTAGTTGGGGTGTAACTGGGGTACTGGTGGGGACCCAGGAACAACGCGTCCACGTTGTCCTCGGCCTCCAGGTTCTCGCTTTTGTCCAGGGACTGGTCGCTCGCTTTGAAGCGGCTCAGGGAAGCTGTCTGCTGCCCGCTGCTGACATGCAGATACTCAGCCTGGTCCTCATGCTCGTTCTCCCGGTGGTAGAAGTAGTTGAAGTTGGAGACGATGACGGGCACGGGCAGGGCGATGGTCAGGACGCCGGCGATGGCGCACAGCGAGCCCACGATCTTGCCGCCGATGGTGATGGGGTACATGTCGCCGTAGCCCACCGTGGTCATGGTGACCACCGCCCACCAGAAGGCGTCGGGGATGCTGGAAAAACTCGAATCACGGTCGTCGGTCTCGGCGAAGTAGACGGCGCTGGAGAACAGGATGACCCCGATGAAGAGGAAGAACATGAGCAAGCCCAGCTCCCTCAGGCTGGCCTGCAGGGTTTTCCCCAGGATCTGGAGACCCTTAGAGTGGCGGGAGAGCTTGAAGATGCGGAAGACCCGAACAAGCCGAATGACCCTGAGGATGGCCAGGGACATGGTCTGTTGCCCGTTGCTTTGGTGGTACACTAACTCGGTGAACAGGGTGATGAAATAAGGGATGATGGCCACTATATCGATGATGTTCATGATGTTCTTGAAAAAGCCAGGCTTGCTGGGAGAGGAGAAAAACCTCACCAACAGTTCGAAAGAGAACCAGACGATGCATAGAGTCTCGATGATGAAGAAGGGGTCGGTGAACGAGTTCATCCTCACGGTTTCCGTGCCATTGGTAGCAAAATTCATCAGGTTCGGGTGGGAGTCTTCTCTGAATTCGGGCAGGGTCTCCAAACAGAATATGATGATGGAAATGAGAATAACTAGGACGGAGACGATGGCTATCCCTTTCGCAGCTCCCGAGCTCTCGGGGTATTCGAACAACAGCCAAACTTGACGCTGGTACTCGTTGCTGGGCAGAACCCGCTCCTCTTCCTTAATGAAACCTTCCTCCTCCCGGAGGTTGTCAATGGCCTCATCGCCCATCTCGTAAAATTTGATCTCCTCCAGGAAAACGTCGACGGGCACGTTAACAGGTCTCCTCAGCCTCCCGCCCGACTGGTAGTAGTACAGGATGGCGTCGAAGCTGGGGCGATTTCTGTCGAAGAAGTACTCGTTCCGCAGGGGGTCGAAGTAGCGCATCCTCTTCCTCGGGTTGCCGAGTAAGGTGTTGGGGAACTGGGCCAGGGTCCTGAGCTGGGTCTCGAAGCGGAGCCCCGAGATGTTGATGAACGCCCGCTCGCAGCATTCCTGCCCCAGCTCCTCGGGATCGCGGTGACCCTGACAGAGCGCGGTCAGCACCACCGACTCGTCGATGTCCTCCTCGCCGACCAGGGTCATCTTCAGCCGGGCCGCTCTCGTTCCTGGTCCAGGGGCGGCTGAGGGCACTCGCTGTGATCTGACACCTCCGCCAGGGCAGCGTCTGGCATTTCCTGATCAGCAACACCCCCCCAGCCTCCCCCAACCTTCCACACACACACACCCCACCCCGCCTCCCCCGACTTTTAATTCTCGCACACCTCTCTCTCTCTTTCTCTCTCTCTCTCTCTCACACACACACACACACACAGACGGGCAGGGACTCTGCAATCACAGCATTTCAAATAGCTCAGCCCCTTACCATCCCCTGCGATGACGTGAGGACGACGTTTCTCAACAAGCGTCTTTGATTCCCCGCACACACACACAAATAAAACAGTACTCCCAGTATCTCACCGGCTGCAATCGGTCCATCCAATTCAGACCCAGTGTGGGGAGTCCACATCGGAACACCCCCGCCCCACTTTATCCAAGACTGAATCTGCCGGCACGGATTTCCTCCACCAACCCCAGCCCGCCTGGACTTTAGCTGTGAAACTTTCCTCGCCGAGTTGCTCTCCTAGTTCCGTTCCGAAGATTTCTAGATTTCACTGGCAGTGTCCTGTTGCACGTCTGACGGCGAGAGACCACGCTGTGAATTGCAGTAAGGCGGGTCTGGCTAGGGGGATTGGATATATTTGACAGAGACCTACCCCGCCCCACCAAAAGCCCCTCATCATTTCCCCCACTTTCACCAGCGTGCGTGCTCAGCGCGACCAGTCCGTTTTATGAACCAGACGCTCAGCCCAAAGTGTCCAGGCAGTGCCGAGAGCTAGCTCTTCAACAACGTGCATCATATGGGTCTGGTGATAAACTCCAGGTGTACCCTCTCAGGGGGTTACAGCTCACCATTGAAGGAAACTGCATGAGTTCAGTCAATAATTATTGCTTCACTTAAATCAACACAACGTTTTGGCTGACTCGTATTAAAACTCCCGGAATAAAACCCCGCGCCCTCTATTTTCATAGCTGTTGTTTCGGGTCCTCACTTTCGCAACGCACAACTTACTGCAGCTTCCCAAAGTCAGTTGTCCGATTACAACCATCTTTTTCCGAAGTGACCCTTAGTGAGGTGTCAGTGGACAATTGATATATGTATCCTTGCAATGACAAAAACAAAACGCTTCTAATGGCAAACTTTTCTGAGGAAGATAAAGTTATTTCCAACTTGGGACAAACAGAAACGTTTTTTTAAAGAAACAAAGTGCGATATTCTGTCTTCGAAAAAGTCTTTTTCTATTAAAATGTTAATCGAGCAAATAAAAACTACTCAGCGTCGACTGAGGCATAGTTGTTTTGGTAGCTCACTCTACACTGTGAGAATTCTTATTTCCTGCAGTTTCCACCCTTTTTGCAAGTTGTTTCACTCTTCTATTTATTAAAACGGAACTCATTACTGTTTGAGATGAAGCCCTTTATATTTTTGGGACAAAGCGCTCTCTCAATGCTCACATGGTGATTGCACCACCTAGTGTGGAGGAGACAGACCATACAGGACCCATGCTTGACATTTGGTCACTGCCAGGTTAGTGTTTCCCAACTGAGCAATGACGATTCTCCAATGGGCCTGAGCACCACTCAGAGAGAGAGAAGGACGAATTAGGTCTTTCGACTTGGAATCTGTGTAGAAAGTGCTCTTAGATATAAGGCAAGGACAGGATCAGTCCTAATTATCTCATCTATCAAGGAATGGTCAACTGATACTGCATAAATTCATCAACTGAGAGGGAAAAATAGTTAATGTTTTGGGGCCAACATGACTCTTGTCAGACACTGGATGCTCATACTGCTGGTTTGACTTACAGTAGGCACCATTTTGGTCAAGAAATTAGCACAGGTGTTAGGAGTATGTGGTAAAACTGGCATCTGTACAGTCCTTCCCCCCGCTCTAATTGTAAGACATTCATGCCCAGTGACTCATTATGTGCAAAAAAATACACTTCTAACGGCAAACTTTTCTGAGGAAGATAAAGTTATTTCCATCTTGGGACAAACAGAAATGTTTTTTAAAGAAACAAAGTGCAATATTCTGTCTTCGAAAAAGCCTTTTTCTATTAAAATGTTAATCTAGCAAATAAAAATTACGCAACTCTAAAGCGTCGACTGAGGCATAGTTGTTTTGGTAGCTAACTGTACACTGTCAGAATTCTTATTTCCTGCAGTTTCCATCCTTTTTGCAAGTTGTTTCACTCTATTCTAACCTCCAATGTACACACAATGTCAGTATCTGACAATCCCTGAGAATTTGAGAGCAAATGAGTGGTTTATCATCTATAATCTCCTTATCCTCTTGGTCAGGTTGCAGTTCATTATTGGAAAGAGCAAGGTTGCAGTGAGGGATTGGAGAAGTAAGAGATTCATGCTTACCTCATCTGCAGTTTATAAATCAGATGAGATTGTGGGGTGAAAGGGAAGTGGGATATGAGAAGATGGATTAGCAGGGAGCATAATCTCGTCTTCACTGATTTCAACCCTGCCATGGCTGAAGTCATGGTCACTCCAATGATGGCCACCGGCCTCTTGCCCATCAAGATAACGGCCCATAGTTCTGCCTTATTTCTCACTCAATAGATAATGTTGCTTGTGGTTGCTCCACGTTTTCATCCATGAAAGATGGAAAGGTATTTATGAGTGTGTTTGTGGAAATGTAAACTAAAAGGCATTTCCGTCATTGTCGTGTGCAGAAAGAGCAACCCAGGCCAAAAAGTTCCCTTTTCCCTCTCCCACCAGAGTGGCACCTATGCATTTCACTGGCAGGTGTGCATACATCTTGTCATAGCGACACAGATACCAATAGGTTCAAGAACAGCTTCCTCACTGTTGTTATTGAACGTCTGAATGGGTCTCTCAAATTTCAAATCTAGTGTTAATTTTGCTTTTGTGCAATTTCTTTGCAGGTGTAACTTTGTATTCCTCGCTTTGTCCAAATACCCAATGATTTTTGCATGTGATGATCTGCCTGTACTGCATGCAAAACAAAACTTTTCACTGTACTGAGGTGCATACAACAATAATAAATCAAAGCAAATCAAATTAAAGCCTGTTGCGGGACTGTTTTTCAGGTCTAGAACTGGAGAGAGAAAGTGTGGAAATTGCACAGGGCAGGTTGTGGTGAAGGACAGGGAACAGGATTGTTGATTCTAGAGTGCAGAAGCAGGTTTGAAAGTCAGACTGGAACCCAGGGTAGGAATGGGCTGAAATCTGGCAGGGACAGATTCTGCAAGCTGATCAGAACCTCAAGAACCTTGAATTGGCTGAAGGTGTGTTGGGAGGGCTGGGGGAAGCTGTAGCCCTTGGATAAAATGTCTGGTATAGGTTACTTTCAGGGCATTGAGAAAGACAAATACTCAGCACATTCAGAAGGCCTGCAAATACAGTAGAGATGGACCAACGATGAAAAACGTGATTGAATTGAATTAGCTTAACTGTCACATGTACTTTCATGATGACAGTGAGAAGTTTACAAATCACAACTTATGGTGCTATCTTAGATACAAGCATATCTAGGTACAGATACTTAAGTACAAATTCTTACGAAAAAAATTAGAAAAATAAAGAACTAAAAAGTACAACATTTCAGACCTTCTAAAGTACAAAGTCATAATAATAAACTGGTGGCTCAGTGGTTTTGATTTGATTCCCACCTCAGGTGACTGTCTGTGTGGAGTTTGCACATTCGCCCTGTGTCTGCGTGAGTTTCCTCCAGGTGCTCCAGTTTCCTGCCACAGTCCAAAGCTGTGAAAGTTAAGTGGGTTGGCCACACTAAATTGCCCATAGTCAGGGATAAATATAAGATAGGAGAGTGGGCCTGAGTGGTTTACTCTTTGGAGGGTCGGTGTGGACATGGGCCAAAGGACCTTTTTCCATACTGTAGGGAGTCTAGTCTAATCTCAGGTAGAAAAATAAGGAAATAAAAAGTTCCGAATAACAGTCCTTCCACAATAATACAATGAAGAATAAAAATTTAAAAAGTGAATTTAAGACAAAATCCACTCCTGATCTAAGCAGGACGGTGTGGAAAAGGAGAAAGTGATTCATCTATGAAGAAGGTAGGCAGACTATATTTGTCCCATGTAAATAATTTTGCTTTTTGTGTTGACCCTTGACATTAACAGGTATGTAGTATCATCATGACCATTCTGGAATAGTTTGATTTAAGGATTAGCAAGTTAATACCTAGGGCATTATTTAAGAGATTTTTTGCAGCATACAGTGCACTAGATCACTTCCCTTTCACAATGGTAGCAAGTCTGTAGAAATATTTTTCATTTTAGTTAGATTTTTAGTTTTTAAAGGGGAAATAGAGATTAATACACCACTTACAAAACAGCACAATGTTTGACGCAAAAACATTTATAGCCGATAATCAAAGACAAAAGTGGGTCATTTGGAAATGAGCAGAAATTGCAAGTTAGCATGGATACGTAAATGGTAAATTGCATTCAGCTTTATCATGTTCTTTGATGACAGTGGAGAAGATGGATCAGCATAGTGCAGCTGATGCTGTGTTATGTGGACTTTGCAAAATGAGTTTGATGAAATACTTTGAAATAAATGTGTTAGCAAAACAAAAGCTCATGGGATTAAAGGGCTGAATTAATATAAATCTGGCTAAGGGATAGCAACCAGAGAGTGGCACTTAATTGTTTTAAAGGCATAACTTCCAAATTTTCAAGTGATATGAAACTCAAAATTTAGCAGATCGTGACAAATATTAATAACAGACTTAAGGAAAACATAAATAGAACTGGGCACACCCAAATTAGATAAAGCATAATGCAGAGAAATGTGAAGTAATTGGGTTTGGTAGAAAGAACGAGATGAAGAAAGATATAAAATTTAAAGGTAAATTATTGAAAGGCATGCAAACACTGCATGATCTTGAGTGTATGTATCCAAGTCTTTGCAGTTCATCCCTAGTCACCTGGCATACTTGCAAATGAGGTACGCACCACAAATGTGGAACTATAGTGTACAAGAGCACATGTATCCTGAGTCAAAGTAGCACAGAAGGAAGCCATTCAGCCAGGAGTACCTGTGCCAGTTCTTTGTAAGAGCTGATCAATTTAATTGCAAATGAACTGCTTTTTCCCCATAACCATACCAATTAGCCCTTTTCAAGTACATAACCTAATGCACTCTCACCCAACATATAGAGTTTCCACATGATTTGGGCTCCATGCATACATAAATGTGCGCACACCCCACATATCGAGACCGCACTTGCACCTCTACCTTACACACAAAAACTCATACATACACACATATCCTGCATGTGGATTCCAATCAGATGTCTAATCAACAAATCCTTACAACATTCCTGCTACGTTTTAGCAATTTTGAGATCTAGAGGCCACTAAGTATTTCCATTTGTTGTTTTCCATTTCCTATTTTAATGAATGTATTCGTCCTTCATTCTGAAGTTTTCTTTTAATCATATCCAAAAACAATAAGAATCAAATTTCCAAATGAATAATTATTCAGTAGCTAGTGTATGACATCTTTTAGTTTATTCACTAACGATAATTGCAGTTGCAGGACATTATAAATAATACAGCATTTTCACAAAGCTGAATGCAAGTCCATTTTGTGCAACTATATAATCTACTGTACATTGCTGTCACACGATTTGCACTTTCCTCAGTTATGCTGTATAATCACAACAGCACTGTGAGTTTGAAAGCCATTTTTGCCTGTCTGATGGTGCCTCAGTTAGATTTAATATTTGGATGTGTCTTGTCTACCAATCAGAAATCTGGTCCAAGCCACTCGCCTTGTAAATAATCATGAGCATATACTTGGGTGACATGCCTTCCATATCTGAATAGCTGACAGTGACTGGAAACTGTGAGATGTTAGTGTGAGATTTGCAGAAGTGCTAAATATGTAATGGTGAGGTGAAGCTATTTTTATGACAACAGATCAGAGCCCTGAATTACTTACAGTTATATTGAACATTTAAGTGAAGCAAGTAGTTTTACTTTTTGTCTTAGCTCCTGTCTCTGCCTCTTCTAATCCTCAAAGTTGTTTTGCATTGTTCTTGGTTTTTACAAGGAAGTCAACTAGAGATTTGTAACTAAGAAAGGTTTGGGGACCAGTGTCCTTCTGACAAAGTTAATATTCTGGATAAAATCTGGATTTTGAATTAGTCATAATCTAGGAAAACACTACCTTTACTAACCCAGGTGAAACTAGGCAACACAACTTCAACAGAGAAGAGCCAGATTATTTAATGGAGAACTTTAAAATTAAGATAACCATGGTTGCTGTTTGTTGTGCAAATGCAAGAATCTTATACTAAAAGACTTTTTTTTAACATAAATGTTATTTCACAAGAAAGGTGCCCAGAATTGCTTCATCCAGCTTCAGTCTTCCTGCGTTGTGTTACTGAACAGTTTGAATGCTTCCTGTAAAGTGGAGAGCCAGTAATCAAAATAGGAGAAGACAAAGTTCTCAGTTCGTTGTACCCTGTGGTGAACAGGAAACAGCCTAAGTTCTTTAGTTGCTTGCGCCTATGGAATTCGTGGGCATGGGAGCATGTAATACATAGCAACAGAAAGGAGTCTGTCCTGTTCTTCAAAATTGAGGAGGGAAAAGCAACTCTCTAGTGCAGAATTCTAATCAACAGTGATATTGTCAAGGGTTATTCTTCAGGATTCCAACAGCTTTTTTTCAGTGCATAGTGACATATTTTTGTGAATACTGCAGAAGTAATGATGATGTTAAACTCGTCTGTTAGTAACCAAGGAAAAATGCAATGAACAAAACAACTATTGTGGTTGACTGACCATGACATCCAGGAAAGAGAATAAGCTAATTATTCATTTTAATTTTCTTTTATACCCAACTGTGTGGTGCGATGGTGCTGTTATTAAGGGTACTCTTGCCTTGCTCTATGATGGAAGAGAAAACTAACATTACTTTTTATTTTCTGCCATGCAATAGAGAAAATTTAAACTGTCAAAATTAAAATTATCGAATCATCAGTACTTCAACTCTTCTTGCAAAAAAATGAGCCACTTTAAAAGTTACCAAACTTGGCTAAATCTTTCTTTCTCAACTGCTTTGAATTATTCGATTACGTTGATAATTTGAGAAAATGGCATTCAGCTCTCCCACATTTTTGTAATATTTCATAGAGAGTGGCAGAATTTTCAGAGGATTCTATTGAAAATTGAAACTCATTTAGAAAGAGGTATGAAAAAAACCTTTTGTTGGACAGATAAATTTCTGCAAAGGGAGAAAACTTAAAATTATGTTGTGATAAAATTCAGTATGATATCTCTTCTGTTGCCATGATACATTTATGGAAATGGCTGAAAGCGGCAAGAATAGTTAGGTGGTTGACTTTCACTCAGACTTGTTGGGCTAAAAGGTGTTTTTCTGTGCTGTAGACTTCTCTGACGCCGCACCTCTATAACTCTATATCATACAAACCAGAGATGGCTGAAAATGCAAATCAGTGGCTGTGTGGAAAATTCCTATATTTATTGAATCCAGTCTCATGAGACCATGAAACATTATACCTAAAAGGGTGTCATGAAATTTCATAAAGACCACTTCAAAGGGATAGATACAATGCAAAAACCTACACCATCTTCTGTGAGTTACATTCCCAGACTGGGGACACAATGTAAGGTAAAACTAAGCAGTTAGTACAAAAAAAATCTGTAATCTTCCTGCCAAAAAAGCTGTTAAAAACCAACTGACCTCTGGTATCTGTATGCTAATCTCAGGTTTTACTGCTGCTGCCTATAGTGAAGGTTACAGCTGAGATCATCTTGTAGACAACCCTGTACTACCCTAAAATGAAAAGGAAGGAATGTCTCTCTCTCTCTCTCTCTCTCTGATTGTTGGAAGCAAGACACTAATCAAAAGCCACAGTTGAACAGGAAACCAAACAACTCCTTTCAGCTCATCTGCAGAACCCAGAATCTCCAAACCAATTTATTGTACAACTTCCAGAGTCAATGACACCCAAATTGATAATTATGACATTTCACCATCTACTCTGCATGGCCAAACCAAAGCTGATTTTTTTAGCTGCTATCATTTTACACATTTGTCATTTCTAATCTGTATACTTGTGGGTTTTTATTTAAGTTTTCCTTACATTTTATTAATAATAAACTGGGCAGAAACTTGCAAGGCTCTGCATGATGTGAACTTTGATGAGAAATTTGGGAGAATCATGTGAGAAATCAAATGAGGCCTCCCTTGATATTGTGAGTGACAATTTGCAACTCAGTTTCAAACAGCAAGATGAATTTCTTATTCGGGAGTGGCAAGAGGATTATTAACAGGGACTGTTACTAGTTATCACATGTATTACTTAATCTTCACATTAATGTGAGTTTTCCAAATTCTACAACCTGCCAACTAGAAACCAGACACTGACAATTCCTGACATGAAACACAGAGCAGGTACCTGGTGAATCCACGCTTACAGCCATAGAGATGTACCGCATGGAAACAGACCCTTCGGTCCAACTCATCCATGTTGACCAGATATCCCAACCTAATCTAATCCCACTTGCCAGCACCTGGCTCATATCCCTCCAAACCTTTCCTATTCATATACCCATCCAGGTGCCTTTTAAATGTTGCAATTAGCTCTGAAAATGTGTCACTGGTTAAAGCACAGCAGGTCAGGCAGCATCCAAGGAACAGGAAATTTGACGTTTCAGGCCAGAGCCCTTCATCAGGAATGAGGAGAGTGTGCTAGGCAGGCTAAGATAAGAGGTAGGGAGGAGGGACTTGGGGGAGGGGCAATGGAGATGTGATAGGTGGAAGGAGGTCAAGGTGAGGGTGATAGGCCGGAGTGGGGTGGGGGGGGGGGCGGAGAGGTCAGGAAGAAGATTGCAAGTTAGGAGGGCGGTGCTGAGTTCGAGGGAATCGACTGAGACAAGGTGGTGGGAGGGGAAATGAGGAAACTGGAGAAATCTGAGTTCATCCCTTGTGATTGGAGGGTTCCAAGGCGGAAGATGAGGCGCTCTTCCTCCAACCGTCGTGTTGTTATGTTCTGGTGATGGAGGAGTCCAAGGACCTGCATGTCCTCGGTGGAGTGGGAGGGAGAGTTAAAGTGTTGAGCCACGGGGTGGTTGGCTTAGTTGGCCCGGGTGTCCCAGAGGTGTTCCCTGAAGCGTTCCTCAAGTAGGCGGCCCGTTAACACCTCAGGGACGCCCGGACCAACCAACCCAACCACTCCGTGGCTCAACACTTTAACTCTCCCTCCCACTCCACCGAGGACATGCAGGTCCTTGGACTCCTCCACAGCCAGAACATAACAACACGACGGTTGGAGGAAGAGCGCCTCATCTTCTGCCTTGGAACCCTCCAACCACAAGGGATGAACTCAGATTTCTCCAGTTTCCTCATTTCCCCTCCCACCACCTTGTCTCAGTCGATTCCCTCGAACTCAGCACCGCCCTCCTAACCTGCAATCTTCTTCCTGACCTCTCCGCCCCCCACCCCACTCTGGCCTATCACCCTCACCTTGACCTCCTTCCACCTATCACATCTCCATTGCCCCTCTCCCAAGTCCCTCCTCCCTACCTCTTATCTTAGCCTGCCTGGCACACTCTCCTCATTCCTGATGAAGGGCTCTGGCCCGAAACGCCGAATTTCCTGTTCCTTGGATGCTGCCTAACCTGCTGTGCTTTAACCAGCAACACATTTTCAGCTCTGATCTCCAGCATCTGCAGACCTCACTTTTTACTCGAAAATGTTGCAATTATACCAGCCTCAACCACTTCCTCTTGCAGCTCATTCCATACATGTACCACGCTTTGTGTGAAAAAGTTGCCCCTTAGATCTCTTTTATATCTTTCCTCCTTCACCCTAAACCTATCCGCTCTATTTCTGGACTCCCCAACCTCAGGGAAAAGACCCTGCCTATTTATCCTATCCATGCCCTTCATGATTTTATAAAGCTCTATTAGGTTACCCCTCAGCCTCTGACGCTCCAGGGAAAACAGCCCCAGCCTATTCAGCCTCTCCCTATAGCTCACACCCTCCAATCCTGGCACCATCCTTGTAAATCTTTTCTGAACCCTTTTAAGTTACACAACATCCTTCCAATAGGAAGGAAACCAGAATTGCATGCAATGTTCCAACAGTGGCCTAACCAATGTCCTGTACAGCTGCAACATTACCTCCCAACTCCTGTACTCAATACTCTGACCAATAAAAGAAAGCATACCAAACGCCTTCTTCACTATCCTATCTACCTCCAACTCCACTTTCAAGGAGCTATGAACATGTACTCCATAAGGTCTCTTTGTTCAGCAACACTCCCCAGGACTTTACCATTAAGTATATAAGTCCTGTTCTGATTTGCTTTCCCAAACTACAGCACCTCGTGCTTTATGCACCTCTGGATCTCCATCCTGGACACACAGTACAAACGTCTCAGGTCATAAACCGGGAGCAGTGGGTGTTTGCTGACATGTCATGGATGAGGGCATTATGCTGAATGGCACAGTGCTCCATCAGCCTTATACCAACACCATGTGTCAGTTGTGTACAAGGCAAACACATTGTATGTGCTGCAAGCAAACAGCCTTATCTCAAAATCTAAAGAGTGTAGTTCTCGGGCAAGTCCAGGGAGACAGCCTTAAGTTGAGGCTCCCAGCATGGCAAGTCAAGGGCAGGCTTTAGTATCACACCAGGACTTGGGGTCACTGTCCAGTCTCCTGACGGAGTGGTCATGGTCAGGGGTCCACCGCTTTACAGTCCTGGGAATGTGCCACAGTCAACCTTGTGGGTCCAGTTTGGGGAGTCATGGGTAGACAGTTGGACAGCTGTACAGATATCAGTCAGGGCTCTGGTCACTCATCATTAGGGGCAGTCTTGCTGAGGTACTCAGGGGCATGGACAACAGCAAGTCCAGGGCATCTGTCCACTAAAAGTCATGGCAGCATTATCAGAGGCTAGTGTTACAGGAGGGAGGCTGAGGAAATTCATTGCAGGGATTGGAATCATCATTCTGGAATGTAGAGTGAATTAAAATATTGAAGGGGGTAACTTAATATATAAGGGGGAGTGAGACACGGGAAGGAAAACGGCAATGCAAGGATATGCATTTTGATGTGACTAAGAACGAGTGAGGGAAGACGTATGCAATAATGAGAATAGTGTAAGTCTTGGTTGGAGGGGATGCAGTAACAGAGATAAGGTGAATGTCAGAGTGCTCAGAGCAAAGGGTGGCATTTATCCGAGTGGAGGTAAGAAGGTCATTCATCTTCTTCCTGCACTGGTGTGTGATTTTCTGGACTTTGGAGACTGAAACAGGCCCCATTGTCGACCAAAGAGCAAACTTGCAAGGTTTGCTGGCATGGTGTCCTCTGGTGGTCTTCTGGGAAATGTATAGCTATCCCCTGGACTACTTCATCTACCCGGACATGCATCTGCCTGTCTGCACATTGGGCCTCAATTTCCCCTTGTCAACCAAGCCTGGGATAAATGTTTGCAAACATACGGCAACTTGAAATGCCAGCACTTCATGTTCATCAGTGCCAGGGATGTGGTTTATTCTGGGATATCCATGCAATGGTGAGTTCTACTGGCTATGTCAAAGGGGTGAGTTAGGTTAGCATTGGATGAGAGGAGTGCAATAGGGATATTATAGGGATGCTTGCTTCAGGGAGAGAACCCTTACATGAATGTGGTAAGATTCAGCCCGCAACTTGGGAAAAATTGATTCAATTAGCTCCTTTAAAACATAAATATGATGGAATTGGGAAAAGTATCCATGAGGGATGTGTTCCTTTGTAAGTTAGTCTTGTTGTGACCAAAGAGGTGGAGGTTGAATAAAGTAAGTGAGTGAGTTCCTTCGTCCTCACCTGGGATAATAACAAATTGGGGACATTTGCCCAGGGATCATTGGTTCTGGACGTGAGAAATAGATCACGGTTGAGAGAGGTTTGGTAAGTGAGTGAAGGAAGGACACTGAATTGAACTGGATATGGTTAGTATTTCATTTGCAAGGATATGGCATTTTTAGTAGCAGTCGGTGAATGAGCATTCATGTGAAGTCATTGACCTTCTTACAACACTACATAAGGTCAACATGGAGTTACTGTTGGCTGTGATCCACACAATGATCTGTACGTATTTCGTGATTGTTGTCTGGCTAAAGGGCTTCTTGGCCCCTGTGAATAGAGGACATTTCTCTGCCTGTCCAGCTCCTCAACCAAGGCATCCGATGCGACACCAGAGAAATGTACTGCTTTGCTGCACCTTGTTCATGCTCCTTGCAGATCACACACTCTTCTCCAGCCACTTTAAACCCTGGTGTAGCAAGAAAAAGTGTGCCCTTCTGAGGTACGTGTCGATTTTTAATGCTGCAGCCTAGTTTCAACTGTTAAAAACAAAATGTGCTGGAAATATGGGTCAATCAGCATCCGAGGAGACAAGAAGAGCTGAAATTTCAGGTTGATGACCTTTCTTTAGAATTGAAAAATGATGGAAATATGAGGGCTTTTAAGTCAATAGAGGTACAAGGGACAAAAGAATAATGTAGAGGGCGAAGAGATTAACAGGCGTAAGATTTTATGATGCAAAAACTAAACAGAGTGTAATCGATACGGTAAAGAAACAAAGGTTGCATCCAAATGAGCAGTGTAATGTAATATAAGAGCAATCAGAATGTATTGCAAGTAGAAGTTTTCTGTCACCAATCCTCTCTCCTTTGACTGGGGCAAAGGTCTGAAATGGTTTGCAGTGGTAGAGCTTCAAGAGGCTCTTGTCCTAACAAGATGTTGTTTTTTGCATGATTGCAATGAGATTCAAGTTACATTAGTTTATTGGAATTTAAGTGAATTTAATGAGAAATTGACTGGGTATCAATTTTAGGTGAATTTTATGAAGGGTTCTTCACTGCCAACCCGTACATGTTTTCTCACACTATTCTCCACAGCTTGCCTCATTAACTGTGCACCAGACCTCTACCAATACCTACTCACTCTATTTTCCACTCAGCAATGGCAAAAGTGCTGGCCACTGGTAGGATCTTTGCGTTAAACACACAGATTATCCATCCATTCATAAGTTACAGATAGAAGGCCAAGGGGCCCTGTTTAACTATTTTCCAATTAATATCCAGATGTTCAAGGGATGAATAAGGCAGAGTTGGTACCTTGCCAGTTCATTACCCTGATCAAAAAATTAGAACCAAATCTTTGTGTTGGTGTTGCTTTCATTCTTTTGGAAATAAAGTAATTGACTAAATGTAATCTTTGAATTAGAGTTAACTTTACTAAGCTTGTAATTGTATAATCCGTTATGGTTCATCACTCAGGACTTTGAAGTGCGGAATATTTCACAGCTTCATTCTTTTTAACAATTTGATTTGCTTAAAAATTTATGATCTTCTAGATTAGATTTTTATAGCGCTGAGGTTATAAACTTATTTTTTAACTCTACATCTTTTGTCTTTAAAAGAAAGGTACTAAAAACTACTTCCGGGTATCCAAAAACCACACAGAGACTAAAAAGTATCGTTCGGCAAAGAGCTCTAAGAAGACCAAATGGACAGTGTCAAGTACATGTCTGATATAATAGTTACCGTGCATGAAAATTGGGAAATGAGTTCAGGAATATCATTCAGTGGTTCTCGACTGTATTTGCCTCCTTTTTCACAAAAGGATAAAGAATCTTTCAAACTTTCAAAATGTCAGAAGGAGCCATTAAGCAAGCCACAATTGACAAGTGTGGGCCGAGGGATAACTGACAACTCAAGGAACCAGTCAAGAGATAATGGGAATTGGTATGAGTCAATGTTCGTCACTTTAAGAGCTAATTAGAGATTGGTCATGCAACCCTTAAACCAAATCGCAATAACTCCAGCCTAACCTAGGCTACAATGTAACAATGTTATTGATCATGCTGTTGGCCATGTTTATTATGGTTCTGCACTTGCCTACTTCAGGATTGCATTCTTTTAGAGATGATATCTGAACTCCCATGGTATTGTATCACAGAATGCAAGTTACTCCTCAAGAAAGGGACTCAAGTTTTGGAGCTACCTCCCATCTGCTGGGGTCAATCCTAAAGAGAGTGAATGGTACAGTAAATGAGAAATAAGAAAATCATAGACTCTCCATCATTTATCCTTTTGCTCCTTCACAGTCTCTCTCAGAAGTATAAAATCCTAATGTATACCTTTGTCACTGAAATTGACTGATTATTCCAAATGTCTTGATATTGCTTCATTAATACTTGACTCTAACACTTTCCCAACAAAAGATGTTAAACTAACTGATCCGTAATTTCCCACATTTTTGCCTCCCTCACTTTTCATTAAGCGTACTATTTTCCAATTCACTGGAACTTTTCCCTGGCTCCAGGAAATTTTGAAATATTGTAACCAATAGATCCACTATCTCCACTGCCACTTCCTTTAACACCCAAAGATGGAGACCATCAGACGCTAGGGGCTTGTCTGTCCTTAATCCTGATAGTTTGTTTAGTACCTTTTCACTATCAATGCTGATTATTCTAAGTTCAACTTTTTCTATTGCCTTTGACTTGCCTGTTCCAACAGGGATTGTATTATTGTCCTCCACCTGAAAACTGAGGAAAAGCATTGATTCAGCATCTCTGCCATCTCAGTGTTCCCCACTATTAACTCTCTGGTTTCATCTTCCAGCATTCACATTAGCGACTCGCTTCCCTTTTATGTACCGATAGAAATATTTGCTATCCTTTTTGACATAGACTCATAGAGATGTATAGCATGGAAACAGACCCTTCGGTCCAACCTGTCCATGCCGACCAGATATCCCAACCCAATCTAGTCCCACCTGCCAGCACCTGGCCCATATCCCTCCAAATTCTTCTTATTCATATACCCATCTAAATGGTTCTTAAATGTTGCAATTGTACCAGCCTCCACCACATCCTCTGACAGCTCATTCCATACACGTACCACCCTCTGTGTGAAAATGTTGCCCCTTAGGTCTCTTTTTTATCTTTCCCCTCTCACCCTAAACCTGTGCCCTCTAGTTCTGGACTCCCCAACCCCAGGGAAAAGACTTTGTCTATTTATACTATCTATGCCCCTCATAATTTTGTAAACCTCTGTAATGTCACCCCTCTACCTCCAACGCTCCAAGGAAAACAGCCCCAGCCTGTTCAGCCTCTCCATGTAGCTCAAATCCTGGCAACATTCTTGTAAATCTTTTCTGAACCCTTTCAAATTTCGCAACATCTTTCCGATAGGAAGGGGACCAGAATTTCACGCAATATTCCAACAGTGGCCTAGCCATTGTCCTGTACAGCCACAATATGACCTCCCAACTTCTGTACTCAATACTCTGACCAATAAAGGAAAGCATATCAAACACCTTCTTCATGATCATATCTACCTGTGACTCCACTCTCAAGGAGCTATGAACTTGCATTCCAAGGTCTCTTTGTTCAGCAACACTTCCTAGGACCTTATCATTAAGTGTATAAGTCCTGCTAAGATTTGCTTTCCCAAAATGCAGCACCCGCATTTATCTGAATTAAACTCCATCTGCCACTTCTCAGCCCATTGACCCATCTGGTCAAGGTCCTGTTGTAATCTGAGGTAACCCTCTTCGCTGTCCACTACACTTCCAATTTTGGTGTCATCTGCAAACTTACTAACTGTACCTCTTATGCTCGCATCCAAATCATTTATGTAGATGACAAAAAGTAGAGGGCCCAGCACCGATCCTTGCGGCACTCCACTGGTCACAGGCCTCCAGTCTGAAAAACAACCTTCCACCACCACCCTCTGTCTTCTACCTTTGAGCCAGTTCTGTATCCAAGTGGCTAGTTCTCCCTGTATTCCATGAAACCTAACCTTGCTCATCAGTCTCCCATGGGGAACCTTGTCGAACACCTTGCTGAGGTCCATATAGATCACATCTACTGCTCTGCACTCATCAATCTTCTTTGTTACTTCTTCAAAAACTCAATCGAGTTTGTGAGACATGATTTCCCACGCACAAAGCCATGTTGACTATCCCTAATCAGTCCTTGCCTTTCCAAATACATGTACATCCTGCCCCTCAGAATTCCCTCCAACAACTTGCCCACCACCAAAATCAGGCTCACCGGTCTATAGTTCCCTGGTGTGTCTTTACTGCCCATCTTAAACAGTGGCACCATGTTTGCCAACTCTGGTCTTCTGGCACCTCACCTGGGACTATCGATGATACAAATATCTCAGCAAGAGGCCCAGCAATCACATCTAGCTTCCCACAGAGTTCTCGGGTACACCTGATCAAGTCCTGGGGAATTAGCCACCTTTAACCATTTCAAGACATCCAGCACTTCCTCCTCTGTAATCTGGACATTTTGCAAGATGTCACCAAGTATTTCCCTAAAGTCTATATCTTCCATATCCTTTTCCACAGTAAACACTGATGCAAAATATTCATTTAGTATCTTCCCCATTTTTGTGGCTCCACACAAAGGCCGCCTTGCTGATCTTTGAGGGGCCCTATTCTCTCCCTAGTTACCCTTTTGTCCTTAATATATTTGTAAAAACCCTTTGGATTCTCCTTAATTCTATTTGCCAAAGCTATTTCATGTCCCTGTTTTGCCCTCCTGATTTCCCTCTTAAGTATACTCCTACTTCCTTTATATTCTTCTAAGGATTCACTCGATCTATCCTGTCTATACCTGATATATGCTTTTTATTCTTAACCAAACCCTCAATATCTTTAGTCATCCAGCATTCCCTATATCTACCTGCCTTCCCTTTCACCCTGACAAGAATATACTTTCTCTGGATTCTTGTTATCTCATTTCTGAAGGCTTCCCATTTTCCAGCTGTCCCTTTACCTGCGAACATCTGCCTCCAATCAGCTTTTGAAAGTTCTTGTCTAATACCGTCAAAATTGGCTTTTCTCCAATTTAGAACTTCAACTTTTAGATCTGGTCTATCCTTTCCCATCACCATTTTAAAACAAATAGAATTATGATCGCTGGCCCCAAAGTGCTCCCCCACTGACACCTCAGTCACCTACCCTGCCTTATTTCCCAAGAGTAGGTCAAGTTTTGCACCTTCTCTAGTAGGTACATCCACATACTGAATCAGAAAATTGTCTTGTACACACTTAAGAAATTCCTCTCCATCTAAACCTTTAACACTATGACAGTCCCAGTCGATGTTAGGAAAGTTAAAATCCCCAACTACCCTATTATTCTTACAGATAGCTGAGATATCCTTACAAGTTTGTTTCTCAATTTCTCTCTGACTATTGGGGGTCTATAATACAATCCCAATAAGGTGATCATCCCTTTCTTATTTCTCAGTTCCACCCAAATAACTTCCCTGGATGTATTTCCAGGAATATCCTCCCTCAGCACAGCTGTAATGCTATCCCTTATCAAAAATGCCACTCCCCCTCCTCTCTTGCCTCCCTTTCTATCCTTCCTGTAGCATTTGTATTCTGGAACATTAAGCTGCCAGTTCTGCCCATCCCTGAGCCATGTTTCTGTAATTGCTATGATATCCCAGTCCCAAGTTCCTAATCATGCCCTGAGTTCATCTGCCTTCCCTGTTAGACCCCTTGCATTGAAATAAATGCTACCTTGTCTCTGCCTGCCCTGACTGTTTGACTCACTTCTGTTCTCATCTGTACATCTCATCCGTCTCAGATTGATCTCTTTCCTCACTATCTCCCTGGGTCCCACCCCCCACCTTACTAGTTTAAATCCTCCTAAGCAGTTCTAGCAAATTTCCCTGCCAGTATATTAGTCCCCTTCCAACTTAGGTGCAATCCGTCCTATTTGTACAGGTCACTTCTACCCAAAAGAGATTCCGATGATCCAAAAATGTGAATCCTTCTCCCATACACCAGCTCCTCAGCTATGCATTCATCTGCTCTATCTGCTCTATCCTTCTATTCCTGCCCTCACTTGCTCGTAGCACTGGGAGTAATCCAGATATTACTACTGTTGAGGACCTCCTTTTTAAATTTCTGCCTAACTCTCTATAATCTCCCTTCAGAGTCTCAATCTTTTCCCTTCCAAGGTCATTGGTTCCAATATGGACAATGACCTCCTGCTGGCCCCGCTCCCCCGTAAGAACATTTTGCACCCTCTCTGAGACATCCTTGATCCTGTCCACCAGGGAAACAACACACTATTCTGCTTTTTCTCTGCTGGACACAGAGACGTCTGTCTGTACCTCTGACTACAGAATCCCCTAACACAATTGATCTCTTGGAAGCCAATGTACCCCTCGTTGCATTAGAGCCAGTCTCAATACCAGAAACTTGGCTGTTCATGCTATGTTCCTCTGAGAATCCATCATCCCATACATTTTCCAAAACAGCATACTTGTTTCAAATGGGTGGATCCACAAAAGACTCCTGCTCTAGCTGCCTACCTCTCTTACCCTTCCTGGAGTTAACCCATCTCTGTGACTGTATCTGAGACTTCCCCCCCTTCCTATAACTGCCATCCATCACATTCTGTTGCTGTTGCAAATTCGTCATTGCTTCTGTCTGTCTCTCCAACCGATCCACTCGGTCTGATGAGATTCGCATTCAACAGCATTTCCTCAGTAACCCTTAAACTCTCTTTAAACTCCCACATCTGACAAGAAGTACATATCACTGCCACCCCCCCCCACCAACTCCCCCTCCCCACCCCCCCAACACTACCACCACCACCATCAACATCCCTACTACCATCTTTCTTTCTCAACTGGGATATATTTTAGTTGTGAGGAATTGAGTAGCTCCTTAAACATCTGCCATTGCTCATTGACTATCTTACCATTTAGCCTTCCTGCCCAATCTACATGGGCCAAATCTGTCCTCATGCCTATGTAATTTTCTTTGTTTAATTCTAGAACACTACTGTGGAACTCCACTTTCTCACCCCAAACTGAATTTTGAATTCTATCATGCTATGGTCACTACTCCCAAGGGGATCCTTAACAATGTTGTCATCAATTAATCTCTCCTTACTACACAATACCAAATCCAGAATAGCCTGCTCTTTGGTTGGTTCCACAACATACTGCTCTAGGAAACAATCTCTAATATATTCAATGAACTCTGCCTCCAGGTTACCCTTGCCAATTTGATTCTTCCAATCTGTGGGTATGTTAAAATTTTCTTGCAACCCTGTAATATTTCTTGATTTATACTGTTCCCCACTGGAGAACCACTATTTGAGGACCCATTGATTATTCCTAACAAATACATCTTCCCTTCGCTATTTCTTATTTTTAGCCAGACTGATTCCACATCTTGATCTCCCATGTTATGTCATTTCTCATTACAGCACTGATCCCTTCCTTCACTAGCAAGGCCACACCACCAACTTTTCCTTTCAGTCTGTCTTTCCAAAGTAGCTGTAGGTATTTAATTTTTAAAGATGCATTTGTGGGACTTGGGAGTCGTTGGCTGGCCAGCATTGATAGCCCATCCCTGTTTGCCCTTGAGAAGGTAGTGGCAAGCTGCTTTCTTCAATCGCATTAATCTACTTGCTGTGGGGTGACCCACAATGTCGGTAGGGAGGAAATTCCACGATTTTGATTCAAAGACTGTGAAGGAACAGCGGTATATTTCCAAGTCAGGGTGGTGAGTGGCTTGGAGGGGAATTTGCAGATGGTGGTGTTCCCAAGTACCTGCTGCCCTTGTCCTTCCAGGTGGAAGTGGTTGTGGGTTTGGAAGGTGATGTCTTAGGACCTTTGTTGAATTTCTGCAGTGCATCTTGTAGATAGTACACACTGTTGCTACAGACCACCGGTCATGGAGGGATTGAATGTTTGTGGATGTGGTGCCAATCAAGTGGGTTGCTTTGTTCCAGATGATGTTGAGCTTCTTGAATGTTGTTGGAGCCACACCCATCCAGGCAAGTGGGGAATATTCCATCACACTCCTGTCTTGTGCCTTGTAGATGGTGGATAGATTTTGGGGCATTAGGAGGTGAGTTACTCACTACAGTATCCCTAGTCTCTGAGCTGCTCTTGTAGCCGTTGTGTTTATGTGGTGAGTCCAATTGAGTTTTTGGTCAATGGTAACCCCAAGGATGTTGACAGTGGGGGATTCAGTTATGGTAATAGAATGTCAAGGGGCAGTGATTAGAGTGTCTCTTATTGGTGATGGTCATTGTCTGGCATTTGTGTGGCGTGAATGTTACTTGCTACCCATCAGCCCAAGCCTGGATATTGTCTTGATCTTGTTACATTTGAGCATGGACTGCTTCAGTATCTGAGGAGGCACAAATAGTGCTGAACACTGCAATCATCAGCAAGCATCCCCATTTCTGACCTTATGACAGAGGGAAGCTCCCAGATCTGGACTCCTTGTAAACATGTCTTAATAATCATTATCAAATCATACCCTTTAATTTTTATTTGCATTATTAAACCATTAATTTTGTTTTGAATGCTTCATGCATTTATATACAAAGCTTTTAAATTTGTTCCACTGTTAAATTTCCCTAATTCCTTATAATTCTTTGGTGCATACAGATATTCACTTGTCCTCACCTTTACTGTCTGGTTACCATCCGTCACATTGCTAATTTGCTCTCTTCCCTCCTCCTTTAAGCTGGGATTTCTAATGTCCCCTGTAACTGAACCCTCCCTTTCCCCACCCTATTTCATTTAAAGCCCTGTCTACAGCTCTAGTTATGCAAGTCGTTAGGACTCTGGTACCAGCATGGTTCAGATGAAGACCGTCTCATCTTAATAGGCCCCTTCTTCCCCAGTGTTGGTGCCCATACCCCATGAATTCAAACCCCTTTCTTGCACACCAATCTTTGAGCCATGCATTTACCTGCTTAATCTTACTGACCCTGTGCCAATTAGCTTGTGACTCAGGTAATAATCCAGAAATTATTAGCTTTGTGATTCTGCTTTTTCATAAAACTCTGAGCTGTTCTTACTCCCTTAGCAGAACCTATCATACTCCTGCTTTGTGCCTTGCAGTTGGTGCACAGATTTTGAGGAGTCAGGAATTACTTGGCACAGTATTCCTAGATTGTGACAGTAACCTGTGCACAGCTTCGTTTGCTCTTCATTATACCATCAGGCCTCCAGACCCCTCCAGCCTCTTGGTCACTGTTATTTCAGCTTGTTGGTCAGCCAGCACTCGGCTGATGTGGGAAGACGGAACTGTGCAGGAATGGGTAATGTGCTCACTTCAGCTCACAATACCTGTTTGATCCGCTTGGAATTCTGGCCCATACACTTAAAGTAGGAGGAGAAAGTGAGGTCTGCAGATGCTGGAGATCAGAGCTGAAAATGTGTTGCTGGAAAAGCGCAGTAGGTCAGGCAGCATCCAAGGAACAGGAAATTCGACATTTCGGGCAGGGCTTATGCCCGAAACGTCGAATTTCCTGTTCCTTGCATACATTTATAGTGTCTTGATAAAAGTAATTAAGAACTAAAGCAATTTTTAAACTCTTTTGTTTCTTTTTATTTGTATAGACAACATTATATAGCATTGAGGAATTTTGACACAAAATTAAAATTAATCTCTGATTCATTATACAATGATACAAAGCTCCTTGTGATCAAAGAGGAGACAAATGTATGTGGAAATGTTCTAACATGAAGTAACTACATAGGCAGAAAATGAGGGGTACAGCAACTACAAGGGCAGTTTGTCAAACTCTGAAATGTCAGCCAATCACAAATCCTATATCTAACCTATGCTAACAAGAGAGAATCTTAATTAATGCCCTTTGACATTCAATGGCATTGCAACTATCAACATCCTGGGGGTTACCATTGAACAGAAGTTGAACTGGACTAGCCATATACATATTATGGCTACAGAGGCTAGCAAATCAGAGGCTAGGAATCCTGCAGCAATTAACTCATCTCCCAAGTCCCCAGAGCTGACCACTATCTACAAAGTACAAGTCAGGAGTGTGATGGAATACTCTCCATTCACCTGGATGAGTGCAATTCCAACCATGCTCAAGACGCTTGACACCATCCAGGACAAAGGCTGCTTGATTGACATCACATCAACAAACATTCTCTCCCTCCATCTCTGACACTCAGTAGGAACAGTGTCAACTAACTACAATAAAAGCCAAAAGAACTCGATATGCTGTAAATCAGAACAAAACACAAGTTGTTTGTAAAGCTCAGCAAGTCTGGCAGCATCTGTGAAGAGAAATCAAAGGTAATGTTTCATGCCCATTTCTGAGGAAGGGTCACTGGACCCAAAACGTTAACTTTGATTTCTCTTCACAGAAGCTACCAGGCCTGTTGATCTTTCCAGCAGCTTCTGCTTTTGTTTCTACTATCTACAAGATGGCACCGCAGAAATTCACCAAGGCTCTTCAGACAGCACCTTCCAAACCCATGACCACTTCCGTCTAAAATGACAAGGGTTGCAAATACATAGGAACACAAGTTTCCCTCTTAGTCTTCCATCACCCAACTTGGAAATGCATTGCCATTCCTTCAGTGTCATCATTGTTCATTCTCATCAAAATCCTGGAACTCCCCTTCTAACATTGCTTACACCAGATGGACTGCAGCAGTTCAAGAAGACAGATCACCACCACCTTCTCAAAAGCAACAAATGTTGGCCTAGTCAGTGACACCCACCCCTGAATGATTTGAAAAAAAAATCTTCAGAAGTTACAGTTGGTGTACTGTGTGTTTCCAGCATTTTCTCTTTTCATTTCCAATTTCTGACATTTGCAACATTTTTCATTATTTATGATTACAAGAATGTTGTGTACATACGAGTGTGACACAAGGCATTTCTGGATTGCCAGGAAAATAAATCTGCTTAGTACTGGAGAATCTGTTAAATATGGACTGAAGCTTACTGCTGTTTTTAGCATTCTCACAGAAAAACATTATCTTATTATGTGCATTTGCTGGCTACATGCTCAACAGGGTTCACAGCCACATGCATCACTAGCGAAATGCAAGTTAGCCTGGTTCTCTTAATGTGGACATGCAGTTATGTAACAAAAGTTGCCACAATACTTTCAAGAAGGCTTGGCTTGATGGTAGAGGGTAGTGAATAAAATTGCTGGATGAAGAGAGAGCTTCCAGGTTTTCGATGTAGCACTAAGTGTCCTTACTGGTGGAAAATGATAAGAGGAAGGAGTGGAAAGTTGAACTAAATTCCAGGATATGCAATGATTCCTTAATGTGTGCACTAAAATAATAGTCACAGATGCTAAAGGCAGTTTGAGCATCACAAAGGGTAAGAAATTTAAGCAACTGTGTCGGTGACTCACTGACCCCATTCAGATACTCATTCAGAAAATTAACAAGTGCACGGCTTTACCAGTGAATATATTACTATAAATTGTAGATTACACTGTTGGAGAGATATTTGCTGTTGCTTAGATCGGGGATGGGAACATACTTCCATTCAAAGATCTGAAGATTTCTTAAGTGACAGTGAAGGAATTTTTTTTTGATCAATACTAATATTTTACATGCCTACACCCCTGCTCAATTTTTGTCTTGAATACGTCAATAAGAACACTCTCAGCTTTCACTTCTTTGATGTATAAATGCTATATTTCTTCACAGTTCAGTCCAATTACAATTTAGTTGCCTTCCACTGTACTCTCACCAATGGACGTATTCATTTTAATATCATGCCCGGAATTATCAGCCTCTGGTTGTGCAGTGGCAATGTTCCTACCTCCAGACTAGGAGCCCTAAATTCTTAACTCTACTTTCTCTGCACAGATGCTGCCAGATTAGATTAGATTCCCTACAGTATGGAAACAGGCCCTTCGGCCCAACCAGTCCACACTGACCCTCCGAACAGTAACCCACCCAGACCCAATTCCCCCTGACTAATGCACCTCACACTATGGGCAATTTAGTGTGGTCAATTCACCTGGCCTACACATCTTCGGACTGTGGGAGGAAACCGGAGCACCCAGAGGAAACCCACACAGACACAGGGAGAATGTGCACATTCCACACAGACAGTAACCTGTGGCTGGAATCGAACCTGGGACCCTGCTGCTGTGAGGCAGCAGTGCTAACCACTGAGCTACATGCCACCATGCTGAATTTTCCAGCAAATTCTGACTTTCGTTTCTGACTTCCAGCATTTGCAGTTCTTTGATTATTTTTTAAATCCCAGGAGGTAATAACAGCCCAGAATAGTTTGATTGAAAATGCCTAAAGAAGATAACAATCAGAGTTATGCCTTATAGTTGGTGATGGAGCAACATCTCGTGTAACCTCTGAATCACACCCACGTTTGGCTGCATTCCTTTGATATGGAGACCTTGATCCCATTTACCTAATTGATTGCTGCCTCACACTGTGTTGATGACTCATTAATCTACACAATAGCACCATCAGTACCTCAAATGTATTCTATCCCATAGAATAAAATAATTTATCTACATTATTATTTTTTATTGTCCTTGCTCAATTTTTGTCTTTTCCACCTGCCCATATGAAACTAACTCTGATGAATTGCGGTCTAGTTCAAATCTACCCCAGTACTTCACAGTCCAGACCAGTTTAGTATCATCTGAAAATGTGTAAAGTGAAAAAAAACATTTGTGTGGTGGAAGACAGTTTACTTTAAATTGCTGAATGTGTGCGAAATGAGGAAGGAAGTTGGGCAAGTGTTTAGTTTCAAAGGGGAAGAGTTCAAGAAGAGATACAGAAGAACATTTTAAAAAACTTTAAAGCTTTGTGAAAGGGGTAAGGTGTTTTGGAAGTCTCAGAGAGTTTGGGAGGTGGTTGATTTTCAAAATCTTCATACATGAGAGGTGGGCAACACTAGTTCAGCCAGTATTTCTTGTCTGTCCTTAATTGCCATGGGGAAGGTGATACTAATCTACCTTGGTGGACCAGCATAGCCCTTGGTTTGATACCGAGTACAGTTAAGAGACAACTACATTCCTATGGGTCCACAGCCAGACCAGGTAGAGATGGCAGATTTCCTCCCTAGCGATTCCTTAAAGATTTTTGTACTTCTAAGTTTCAACTGGAATCAGTTGGCAATGTTCCTGCTTTTGTGTCAAAAGGTTCGAGCCTCCATTGCATTCAGGTTTTTCAAAAAAACTGTTTTGGGGATTTAAAAGCTTTGCTGGCAAGACCATTGCCTGTGGTGAGCCACCTTCTTGAACTGATATGATCTATGTGGTGTTGAACACCCATAGTGCTCTTGGGAGAAAACGTGAGTATTGACTGTGGTCTGTAACCTCAATGCAGCACTGAAAAAATGCTGTAATTTTAGACTTCTCATTTATAGACTTCTAGTCATAATCAGCTTTGATTCATATAACCCCTTATCAGTTTCTGTTTAAGATTATAAAACCCAATTGAATTGTTATGAATTATTAACTTTTTACAAAAACGTGACATGGATATTATTATAATAACCAGTGTCTTTGATACTAGGGTGTGCCATTGTCAATGTGAAACTTGAGATCTACATTGTATACTACTTTTAGAGATTAATACTCACCTTGAGTTGGTGGATGAGTTGATTTATATAGTGAAGTCTGCTAAACTGTATCAAAAACAGAAGCTGCTGGAGAAACTCAGCAGGACTGGCAGGATCTGTGGAGAGAAAGCAGAGATAATGTCTCAGGTCAGTTTTGAAGAAAGGTTACTGAATCTGGAATGTTAACTTTGTTTTTTCTGCACAGATGCTGCCAGATCTACTGTGCTTGTCCAGAAATTTATGTGTGTGTTTCTGATTTTCAGCATCCATTGGTCTTTTATTTTATGTTAAACTATGTGATGTGGTATGTGACACTTTGAGGCTAGAAGGTCTAATGGCTCTCAAGTAAACATTGGGTTCATACTGCAAGCGGGCATCAGAGCCGCCCCGCATTTGCCGCGGGACTATGCCTACATTGGTAAAAATATAGGAATTCATTTTGTGTTTTAAACGGCAACCGCAGCTTAAACCCACAGAACTCAGCAGCTGTCAGTCCGCCCACGTGACCGGGAGATGGGAGCCAGAGGACAGATCAAATCCACACTAGGCCAGACACTACCCATGACTCATAGACCGAAACTCCAGAGCTAATTAATATGGAAACCCATCTCCTAATCAAATCAAGAAACTGACTGAAACATACCCATATTTATCAATACAGAACCATCCTGACACAAAGGACAGGCATCCACTAGACCGGAACAAACAGACTAATACACACCAGTACCCCAAGGGAACAAAGGGGGGTGCTAGCCTCCAGCCCTCACAGAGAGAGACAAGCAGATAGTACCCAGACCCGTTTACATAATCCAATTAGCACCCTATTGTGTGTCCACTGCAACTCTCCTGGGACGACAAGAAACCCACCATTTGCACCTACTCCAGCGATGATGGGGAACTATCATCCCACTCATACTCAAAATCCTCACATCCCGACAAAGAAAGGTATATAATGTGTAGCAGCGTGTGGGAACAGCAGAACAGCTGAGATTCGGACTTCGGTTGGTCTCCGCCAGTGTTACTGTATCAATAAATGTTATCGATTGTTGAACCGCACTCTGGGCCCGGACTGATATCATTTCATCCACGCTAACAATACAGAAATCAATGAAAGGCTGTTGCTATTAAGTAAATGCACCAGTTTGGAAGTTGCAGATTTCTACTCCAGTATTTTGCAGTTTTGGAGAATTCCTCTCTTTTATATATATTTTTATTATTTTGTTGTCTAATATAACACTCAATGTTGAGTGCGATTTGAAACATTATAAATAAGTGTAACAAGCATAAGCCTAAATATTGTTAGTGCAGTTCTCAAAATAAATCAATATTTTGTAAAGAATTATAGTTATTAAGATCAATTTATAGTTATAAAACAATTGTCAAATTCTAATCCTTGACATTTAAACGATAAAGATCATTACAATGAGATTATCAATCAGAATCATGCCTGAATAATAGTTATGCTTACACAGTATAAATGCCTAAAACATCCAAACTGCATTAAATCATGTTCACTCAGTATTAAGTGAAATACATATACTCTAAAATCAGGACTGCCTGTGAAAATGTCTATTTGTAGTAGTTTCCCTGCTCACTTCAACCCAGTTAGGATGGTGTTTCAGCAAATAAAAAGTTTGGGTTTCAATACACATTGTATAATATGATTTTGCTATTGCTCGTGTGTGTTCTGTGCTCTTGAAAAGAGGACAATGCTGTACCTAAATAAACATCGAGTTGTGTTGTCCAAAAAGCTTCAATAATATATGCCACTGGTGAGCAACATTCTACATTCTATCGAGAGTTATGGTGAAGGGTCATGATCTATCATATTGGGAGTACTGTGTGCAGTTCTGGTCGCCTCATTTTAGGAAAGATGTGGAAGCTTTGGAGAGGGTGCAGGGGTGATTTACCAGGATGTTGCCTGGAATGGAGAATAGGTTGTACGAGGATAGGTTGAGAGTGCTAAGCCTTTTCTCATTGGAATGGAGAAGGATGAAGGGTGACTTGATAGAGGTTTATAAGATGATCAGGGGAATAGATAGAGTAGACAAAGACTTTTTCCCCGGGTACACCAGAGTGTTACAAGGGGACATAAATTTAAGGTGAAGGGTGGAAGGTATGGGGGGATGTCAGGGGTAGGTTCTTTACCCAGATAGTGGTGGGGGCATGGAATGCGCTGCCTGTGGGAGTGGCAGAGTCAGAATCATTGGTGACCTTTAAGCAGAATTGGATAGGTATGTGGATAGATGCTTAAGCTAGGATAAATGTTCGGCACAACATCGTGGGCCGAAGGGCCTGTTCTGTGCTGTATTGTTCTATGTTCTAAGTTCTATGTTCTATCAGTATTTGAAAACTTGAGTTCTAAATTTGATAAAGCCACTTATAGGTTTACAGTTCTATATTGTGTCTGTTGAAAAAAGTGAGGCATAATTTTAGTTTGATGAATTTTGTGAATGGAGTAACCTTGTCTGGAAATTTGTTTCTATGCGTTTGAACAAGGTAAGAAGAGAAATAAACAATGACTTGGCCTATGTCACAATGATACACAGACTTAAACAAGTTCTTTTAGAAAGACAGAGCAATTTAAAAGGTCAATGAACATGGAAGTTGCTTTCAGAGAGTGAAGTAAATCTTTCAGAGAGGCAGAAGAAAGGCCTGTAACAAGCTGCAGTGTGGTTCAGCAATCTCCAAGACAGTCAGGGTAGAAAGAAAACCTGAGTACTTTAATGTCAGTAACTGAAATGCTCCAAAATTGGAGGCTGTGTTTAGGAACCCATAGTAAGAAATAAGTGAGTTTTGTAAGTAGTTTGTCTAAGGGTCACAGGAAGAGTCATAAAATGAAGAAATAGCATCTAGTGATTGCATAAAGAAACAAGTTACAGCAAGCCCATGGCAAGGGAAATTTCAGTAGAAATGGGGAACCATTCACTGTGGTTTTATTATCTGTAAGACTGAGAGTATGATTCTGGAAAAACACAGCAGGTCATGCAACATCCATGGAGCAGGAGAATTGATGTTTCAGGCATAAATCTTTCATCAGGAAAGCCATACCTGATGAAGGGTTTATGCCCAAAACATTGATTCTCCTGCTCCTCAGATGCTACCTGACCTACAGTGCATTTCCAGTGCCACATTCTTTGCTCTGATCTCCAGCATCTGTAGTCCTCAGTTTCTCCTTAACTGTAAGGTTGTTGTTCAAAGGTAACATGGTTGACTCTCTATTTCTGATATTAATCTTGGACTAATTCAGTGAGTTCTTGTATGGTGTAATATAGTTGATTTTTCTTCCCTTTTTGCATGTAATAAACATTTATGTTATTTGTTAAAGGTACATTAGCATCCTCTTGTGACTAGATTCAGTGACTGGCAACTGCAATAAGCAAATTATTAAAATAAAACTTATAATCTAACAAGCTAGTTTTAACTCTGAGATTTGACTTGTAGAATATTACAATCAACTGGGATCCTCACAAGGTGTTGATTCTCATCCTTTTAAATTCATCATCCATATACCAACTGAGGCAACAGGCAGTCTAACATGAACTGATATAATTTGAACTTGGGAACCTGTAGGTATGGATGAGCTTTTCCTGTATTGTTGTATGACTGAACTTCATAATCACAATGGCCTGGGTTCCTATCACAAATCACCATGAAATATAGTTTTCTTATACCTGTGACTGACTTCTAATGCAGCTCCCCATTTCTTGTATTATGTTGGTGAATTCAACACTGAGCCACATGTGTGGATCTGCCAACTGGGACATCTCTTTAATTGGACTTTTCTGACTGGAATTCCAATTTGCCCAATTCATTGCTCCTCAATCATAGTCAACTTTCAAAACTTGGACAAATTAACATTCTTATTCTAGTGTCCTAGTGGTATTTCAAGGTCACACACCCCTGGTTAGGTGAAGCAGGACCAAGTCAAGATCAAAATATTAAAAATATGAACTTTCAGTTGAAATGAACACATGTACTATGGAGCCACAGGATAGACTGTGACCCAATCCCTGGGCTGCTATGGGAGGCTGCCCTCAACTTACTGTTCTGAGACCCCGACTGTTGGGAACCTCCGCGGATTTAAGTGTAAACTACTGTCCTTACACTCTGAGGCATGGCTGCCTGCTTGCTGCACATGAAGTGAGTTTGCCGCATCAGCTGCTTGTACTTGGAGCTGGTATGAGATTGGCATGGCACACTGCTGTTCAGCAAGATGTATGCCCCCTTGCCTGAGAATTGCTGACCAGCAGAGCAAGCTGCCTGACTGTGTGACTGAGCTAGGTGGCACAGCATGGTAAGAGAGGATGCTATGAGTGTGCAGGCTGGCACAAAGTTAGCGAGCACTAAGTTACCAAGAGACAGCCACCCAGAGATACAAACTGGGGCAATTTGTGAGCTTGTCCCTGCATGCAAGGTTTCCTGCAAAGCAGTCTTTCACAATGTTAGTGCGCCCTGCAATGCAGGTCTGTGCATCCTACAAGTGGATCATAGAGGTGCCATGAGGATGTGAGGAGTTGGGTACGTCGGATATTAATGTTGTGGTTGAGGGGTGTGTATAACTAGTGTCCATGGATCTTGCCCTGAGATTCAGTTATGTGGTGACCAAATTAAGGCTCTTTGCAATCACCTGTGAGCTGAAGTTGCCAGATACATGCTCTGAATTCCCTGTCCAGAATGATCAATATTGAATTTGCTCAATGTGGATGGTAGTGTAGGGAGGTGAATATTAATGAGGTGAGATGTGCTGTTAATGAGGTCATTAACAAGCTACCAACCCCCTTAATAGGCAACTCACCACTCCATTTTGAGAAACTCACCTCAATGCCCAGAACTCAGTTAAAAGTTGAAACAAGTTGCTCCCAACATTAGATTTGTCCTTGTAAGATTTTTCATTCAATATTGTCACATTTCTTGCTGTTGCCCACGTCTTTCAGGTCCCTATAAGATTTCACTCAGTGTCTCTAACAATGCCATAATCCTTTCATGGTACCTAAGATTTGTTCCTCGGTACTTTATACCTAAGATGGAGCTATGTGACATTAAACACATTTCAGTGTACTCCTGTACTTTGTACTTGAGCATAAATGATAAGAAACCTAATTCTAAATCATCTAGATTTGGTGCTCAGTTCTGTGGATTGGGAGTTGAACATACATCCTGTCAACAGAAAGATACAAGTCTAAAATCGAAAAATTATGAAGACATGTTATATTAAAACAATCTTGTATTGCCTTCAATACATAAGCTAAGGGATCATCTCATTGAAGTACAGTATTTAAGTTGATTAAAGGAGTTTATGGGATAAATAAAGAAAATGTATCAGATGATGTATTCCCACAACTGGTGTTTATAGTAATCCAAAAATCCCTTGAAAACTAGCAAGAAACTGTTTGAAACTCTGTACCCATATAGATTATAAATATATTTGGCTTCATATCTGTCATGTAACTAATCACCAAGTGAAAGAATCCAATGTTAAATGTGTACATTAATTATTAAGAATGCATTCATACACCAAATTTAGCATCACTGCTTTCTACTTCAGATATTGGGTTAAAATTCTCATGGGGTGCTATTAATTGTCCAGTGAAGACCATTGAAACTTCTTAGAAATGATGCAAATGGTCTGGGTTAGGGCTAATTTTACACTTAAATTATGGTAGGCATACAAAATAAGTCCTTTCAAGCTTTCATAGTGATGTATATATAATATTGCTTTTATTTCCTGGTGATTTGAGGCTTAAAATTCATATAACAGACTGAATTTTAAATTTGTGTTTGAATTTAATTTGATATTGATAGCATTTTAAAAAATAATTCAGATTGCACCTTCAACTGACTATATTTGCACAGTTAAGTGCATAAATTAGAAAATTGCTCCTCAAGTTAAATTGCTACTCCCCAAATTGGGCAATAATGATAACTCATTGAACAACTGGACATTTAAAAACATGGTATGACCTCAATTTGCTACCTCCAGTTCAGAGATCACAGTTAGACTTACTGGAAAAATCAGCGTTTGTCAATTTCTGTACAAGTGCATCTTTAAATGACAATGCAAGTCCTAGTTAATCAAAGCAACCTCTCTGGAACTTAAAATTAATTATTGCATATATTGGGTTTCACTGTATACCCACGACTGCGTTGCGAAATACCAGATTAATGCCATTTACAAGTTTGCTGATGACACCACCATAGTCAGTCGAATCTCAGATGGTGACAAAACAGAGGATGGGAGGGGGAAGACCTGGAAAAATGGTGCACTGAGAACAACCTCGCTCTCAATACCAGCAAAACCAAGCAACTCATTGTTGACTTTCGGCAGGATGTTACTCATGACCCCTACACATTAACAGCACAGAGGTGGAACAATTGGAGTGTCAAGCTCCTGGGAGTGGTCATCAACAACAACAAGCTTTCTTGGACTCTTCATGTGGACACACTGCTTACAAAGGTCCAACAACATCTCTTCTTCCTCAGGCACCTGTGGGAATTTGGCATGACTGTGAATACCCTTGCCAACATTTGTAGGTGAGCCATCGAGAGCATTCTGTCTGGATGTATCACTACCTGGAATGGCAACAGTAACATTCAAGATCAGAGATGGTTACAGAGTGGTGAACTCAGCCCAGACAATCACCAACCCCTCATCTATGGAATCCATCTACCAAGCCTGCTGTCAAAGAAAGGACGCCAGCATTCTCAAAGATCCATCCCACCCTGGCAATGCTTTTCTACAACCTCTACCATCACGGAGAAGGTACAGAAGTCTGAACACATGCACCAGCCGGTTTCAAAACAGTGTCTACCTCACTGTTGTTAGAATACTGAATGGACCCACAAGCTCTTAGCATTTGCCTGTACCTGTGTTTTTGTTTTTGCCGCTGTTAACCTATTATTTGCTTATCTATGCTATTTAACTATATGATCTACTGTATTGCTCACAAGAGAAAGCTTTTCACTGTGCTTTGCTACACGTGACAATAAATTCAATTCAAATTCCAAATTTAAATTCAAATTCAGTTATTGTTGAAGGTTTTTAAAAGTCAAATGTTTTTGAAAACTTCTTGTACCCATCTTTTTTCGTCTCATTTCCTTCACATAATCTTTCTTCCCTTTTATTTCACTTTTATTGCACCCAGATCTGGCATTATATTCATTACTGTAACTGACATTTCCTCACTCATGCTCTCTACTTCCCATTTTTATACTTGATTAAGAAGATACGCAGTTCCTTAATCTAGTTTCCAAGATCAACTGTTGACTGTACAAAAACTTACAGTGAAAATTCCCATAAATAATCTATTGGACAAATGTAAGTTCATTAAGTGACTGGTGTCATCTATTGACTACTGACCACAAGTTCCAACCTTCTGCAATCCAACTTTGGCGGAAATAAGTTGTGTAGTCAGTGATGGCGAAACAATGGTATCAGATGGCTGCCTCATTAATTAATGTTCCTATCTTGCATCTAAAAGTCATTTATTACTCGGCCTTCTTAAAAGTGCCTAACATCTGGCAGATGCAGTTTAATTTACTTTAATTTAGATAAGTATGAGGGAGTAGCAGATGGAGCTTTATTTAGATAAATGTGAAAGAGTGGCAGTTGGAATTTAATTTGGATAAATGTGAGGTGTTGCATTTTGGCAAGGCAAATCAGAGCAGGACTTATACACTTAATGGTAAGATCCTGGAGAGTCTTGCCAAACAAAGGCTTGGTGTTACAGTGGTTAGCACTGCTGCCTCACAGCGCCAGAGACCCGGGTTCAATTCCTGCCTCAGGTAACTGACTGTGTGGAATTTGCACATTCTCCCCGTGTCTGTGCGGGTTTCCTCCCACAGTCCAAAAATGTGCAGGTTAGGTGAATTGGCCATGCTAAATTGCCCATAGTGTTAGATGAAGGGGGAATGGGTCTGAGTGGGTGGTGGGTCGGTGTGGACTTGCTGGGCCGGAGGGCCTGTTTCCACACTGTAAGTAATCTAATCTTATACACATTTAGGTTGCTGTCATACTTAAAAGAAACATTGGTCACCAGTGAGTGAAAAGAAAGGAAACACGACTTAATTTCATTAAAAAATTGCTTGGGAACTGAAATAATCAGAAATCTGAGGTAGTTACACATATCGTTCCAAAAGAAGTTGGAAGTACTTGCTGACATCATCATCAACAGTAATCACTCCACACTACAATGTTAATGTCCAAAGAGAGATCGTACACGAAGTGGGAACAGCTAAGAATAAGGAATGGTCTCCCTTCCCCCAAGCTTGATGGAATGCTCAGTGCATTTATTTTACAAAGCTGCATTTAATGTTGATAATGTTTCTGTTTGAGTTTTCAGAATAGTATTCACCAGCTTCAAAGGCATACAATGCAGAGTCAGTCTGAAAAGCGTACAGGATTCAGGTTTTATGACTAGAGGCTGCAGGGTGGGGTAGTGAGGGAAGAATTGAATACACAGATGTGGTCTTTGCTGCATTTCTGCAGTGCATCTTGCAGACGGTATAGAAATTCACCTAACACAGCACCTGACAAACCCATGACCACTTCATTATAGAAAGGACAAGGACAGCAGATACATGGGAACACCAGCACCTACAAGTTACCCTCCAAGCCATTTGCCATCCTCATTTAGAGATAAATCACTATTCCTCAGCGACACTGGGTCAAATTCCAGGAATTCCCTTCCTATTGGCATTGTGGGTATAACTACACCACATAAAGTGCAGCGGTTCAAGAAAGCAGCTCACCTCTAATTTCTGAAGGGCAATTGGGACAGGAGATAAATGCTGAACCAACCAGCAGCACCAACATCCCTTGAATGAAGAGTGAATATAAAAAAATGTAGAGGAATATTGTTACACAGCCGAAGTGGTGGTGGTGATGGTGGTGGTGGTGGTTCAGTATATGTCTGCTGCTTTGCAGGAGGCAAAGTTGAACAATTATCAATTGAAGGCCAAGATATGGTTACTATAAAGTACTCAAAGGGAGATTGAATGCTGTAACAATGACAAACAGACAATATACAATCACTGTAAAATGCTGAATGCTGAATGTATAGTTTAATGGACATAAACAGAGATAATCACTGTAAAGTTCTGTAACATGGAATCCTGATTAGCTTTATATAGTTTCATACATGTTTAGAAGTGAAGATTTGGTTATTTCTTTGATGTTTTATAGTCATATAATGAATAGAATATTGGAGCTATGTACAAATATGTTCAGCAAATTGCAATCAGGGAATAGTCTTGAGCTGTATCCCTGCTATGCATTTGTGCATATAATAAAGTCTTTGTTGTATTGGAACCTTCAGTTGTTTCCATGTGTGTATCACTTGTAACACTGCAATAATTGGCACAGTTGGCAGGACAATGTACAAGTGGTCAGAAATGGACAATCTTTTCTGGCTTGGCAGCTGAGATGCATACGCTAGAGTCTCTTTGCCTTCAGTGAATGTCTGAGAGTATCTCCCTTTGCAATCTCAGTGTTTCCATATATCCATCATACTCTTCACAAGCTATCATGTTCTTTCTTTCACATACATTGACGCTGATGGTGTTGCAGCTCATACAATTCTAAACTTAATCATTCTAGTTGTGAATTGGGACATTGTTCATGATGTAAACAGGTAGTGTTGTATTTAAAGCTTTTTATACTTTCCTTGACTTCAATTGAACCATATTTCTGATATGTTGTATGGTGGTCAGCACAGATGATTCTGCTGGTTTTCCATCCATGCAAAGTCCAGTCTCACCCCTTTCAATGACTCTAAGTCAGAGATAGCAGAAAACATTTCAAGGAGCATTGATCTTGCATTCACCTCTATATGTGGGAACACTGAAGGTTACTCACTCACACCAGAAAGAGTGGATGAGGAATTGGTCACAGCACAGTGAAGCTAGCAAGTGCAAATTCAGAACTAGTATCTAAGCAGAAATGTAGGCATCAGTCTATTGTTAATAAATGGTAGTCTAATAAATTTATCAATACACCCTGCAACAGTTACCCATAAATTTCAACATGGATTAAAAGAAACTATTAATTCAAACCAATCAGAATATACAAGCAGCTCTTTACCAAAATGGGTAACTCCTATTGAGGATGAGTTTCTTTCAGAGCCATTTAGTTCAATAAATCTCTTCAGCTTGCTCACATTATTCACTGAGCCCTCTTCTGACAGACTTATAATATCATACTTGCCCTGCAATTTCCATGTGTTGTCCAAAAAAATAGATTTGGAAAATTATTCCTTAGAGCTACATTCAGGACCATAATGGTAGAACACAAGAATGAGATACTGTAGTCCTTTACACTCGGCTTTCAAGTCTGTTCAATGGAATAAGAATAAAACTAAAGGGCAGAGGGAGTTCAGAACTAAAGAGTCAAACATCAACAAAAAAACAAGTACTTATTCAGTAAGTACAGAAGAAATTGGAAATTGAAGTGAATTGAAATGGCCCTTGAGACTACTCTCTCCATTAAAAACAATCATTGCTGATCTTCTGTCTCAAATTCATCTTCCCAACCTCTCCTAAATTCCCTTCAAGGAAAGTCTCAGAGAAAAACAAATCAGAGACAGTTAGGCACCAAATATAAGATCAACATTCTAATCTACTGCATTATAATGCCCTCTAAAGCTCCCATTTTTGTTTTACTTCCAGTTAAAGCATCCACTTAAATTATAGCAGTTAACATAGTAATTGCACACAAGTCATACATCAAGATTAAATAGGAGAAAGTGAGGACTGCAGATACTGGAGATCAGACCTGAAAATGTGTTGCTGGAAAAGTGCAGCAGGTCAGGCAGCATCCAAGGAGCAGGAGAATAGACATTTCAGGCATAAGCCCTTCTTCAGGAATGAGGAAAGTGTGTCCAGCAGGCTAAGATAAAAGGTAGGGAGGAGGGACTTGGGGGAGGGGCGTTGGAAATGCGATAGGTGGAAGGAGGTTAAGGTGAGGGTGATAGGCCAGAGTGGGGGTGGGGGCAGAGAGGTCAGGAAGAAGACAGGCCGCCTACTTGCGGAACATTTCAGAGAACACCTCTGGGACACCTGGACCAACCAACTCAACTACCCCATGGCTCAACATTTCAACTCCCCCTCCCACTCCACCAAGGACATGCAGGTCCTTGAACTCCTCCATCGCCAGATCATAGCAACACGACGGTTGGAGGAAGAGCGTCTCATCTTCCGCCTAGGAACCCTCCAACCACAAGGGATGAATTCAGATTTCTCCAGTTTCCTCATTTCCCCTCCCCCCACCATGTCTCAGTCAAATCCCTTGAACTCAACACTGCCTTCCTAACCTGCAATCTTCTTCCTGACCTCTCCGCCTCCACCCCACTCCGGCCTATCACCCTCACCTTGACCTCCTTCCACCTATCGCATCTCCAACGCCCCTCCCCCAAGTCCCCCCTCCCTACCTTTTATCTTAGCCTGCTGGACACACTTTCCTCATTCCTGAAGAAGGGCTTATGCCTGAAATGTCTATTCTCCTGCTCCTTGGATGCTGCCTGACCTGCTGCACTTTTCCAGCAACACATTTTCAGCATACATGAAGATTAAGACAGATATAAACATTGATACACATTGCTGTACTTTGTGAATTTCATTAAATTTACCTCAGTATAAACATTTGAATGATTATAGAATCTATTGTTTACAAACCCAGACCTGTTCAAAAATAGTTTTGAACTTCTTTGCTTAGCATTCTTTGCATTTCATCGTTCAAGGTCATATTTTCTCATTTATACAGTGCTGTTGATCACACGTAACAAATAAGCATATTCTTATGACTAGCTGAGTCTGTGATTGTTCACAAACGCCTTCACATTGATAAATTCCTGTTACTGTGATTTTCTGTTTATCCTCTTTCTTACTTTAGTCATTTTCTGCTATCTCAGTGGAAAATTGAATGACTTGCACCAATTTGAGATTAATCACCATAAAGTTATTTTTGGGACGTGTTCTTACTTCGCAAAAGTGTAATATCAGATTTTCTCACCTGAAGTAAGTGAGGTAGTGATGGGAAGGCAACAAAACGATCCTACCTAAGTATAGATGAGAAGATTGCAATTCCATAAAGGTGAACACATGATGTCAGCTAGTTGAGTTGTCTACTTCATTACTGCCTAACACTGGAATGCCAGAACTAAGATAACATCTGACACTGGTTCTCAGCCACATAAAGGTAGAAACAGTTGTGAAAATACCATTCAGTTTCTGGAAAAAACTGGTTTGAAAGTTGTATCTTTCAAATGATTGTGATTTTGTTGTGGATGCAGAAGATGGTGCAGGTCTCAATGAGTGGACTGAGGGGTCATTCCCAAAGCTGGTTGGCCATCCTTGTGGGAGATGGGGCCTAGTCTATTTGCAGGTTCCTGTACTTGCCCCCTTGCCCAACTCCTTCCCCCCACCTCCCCATGCTATCTGTTCCACTCCTGCTGCTCTCGTCGTCTATTACTCCATGCCCTACTCCCCCTTGTATATGTTTAGTCAAAGAATTAGGGAAAAGGAGACACACAAGAATCAGTCTAGGACTATTACTGATTACAATATATATTATTGATTTGGATAAGGGATGTGAATGTACTCTAGCCAAGTTTGTAGATGGCACAAAAATAGGTGGGTGGTGAGGATGACAGAGTGAGGAGTCTACAAAAGGATAGTTAAGTGAGTTGGCAAAATCTTAGCAGATGGATTATAATGTGGGAAAATGTGAACTGTCACACTTTGACAGGAAAAATAGAAGAGCTGAATATTATTCAGTGTACAAGTTACAGAAAGCTAACATCCAAATTCTGTAGCTCACAGGGAAGGCAAATGGAATATTGCCATTTATTTCAAAAGAAATCTAGTATCAAAGTAGGGAAGTTTTGCTAAAGCTATACAAGGCACTAATCAGATCATAGCCAGACCAGGTTTGATCCATATATGTAAAGAGTAGCATGGTGGCTCAGTGGTTCACGTTACTGCTTCACAGCGCCAGGGACCTGGGTTCGATTCCAGCCTCGGGGGACTGTCTGTGTGGAGTTTGCACATTGTCCCTGTGTCTGCATGAGTTCGCTCCGATTTCCTCCCATAATCCAAAAGGATGTGCAGGTTGGGTGAATTGGCCATGCTAAATTACCCATAGTGTTCAGGGATGTATAAATTAGGTGCATTAGTCAGGGATAAATGTAGAGTAGTGTGGGGGAGTGCGTCTGGGTCGGTTGCTCTTCGGAGAGTCGGTGTGGACTGGTTGGGCCAAATGGCCAGTTTCCACTCTGCAGGGATTCTAAAGAAAAACATGCTGGCATTGGAAGCAGTCCCAAGAAGGTTCATGAGATTAATCCCAGGTTCGGAGGGTTTATTTTATGAGGAGAGGTTGAGAAGGTTGGACTTGCACTCAATGGAGTTTAGAAGAATGTGAGGAGACTTTATTGTAACATATATGATTCTTGGGGCTTTGAGAGGGTAGATGGGGAGAGGTTATTTCCCCTTGTGGGAGAGTCGAGGATCAGAAGGCATAATCTCAGAGTAAGAATTCACTCAATTAAAGCAGATGTGAGGATGGTTTCAATAAGGGTTATGGGGAAAAGGCAAGAAAGTGGAGTTGAAGAATACTGGACATGATCTCATTGAAGAGTGGAATGGACACAATAGGATAACTGGCCTGTTCTCCTCTTATGTCTTATGGTCCTATCTATCTCTCTGTATAGATGTCACTGGTACACGTACAGATTAAGCCAGTGAGGTCAGTTGGGCCACAATACTGTGCTCCTGTATGCACATGCTCATTGCTTCACCTGGTGGTAGCATTCAGAATGAACACAACTATCATGATTGGCTTTCTGTCAGGAGACTTCCCTGATGTCTTCTCACTTATTTGATAAGAACAGACTGAGTAGCTTTTTGAATTTTTTGATCCAATGATCTTACTTGGACAGTAGAAGATTGTAGGGAGGCAAGATTAATGAAGGTTTTATAGACAAGGAAGATAGCCACTACATTGGCTGTGCAACTATCCCAAACTTTACACTGTTTGAAGAAATGGCCTTTACAGTAATGGTTCAAAGTCATTTCAGTCATCTGTTCTGATATCCCTGCATGTGACTCAATCTCAAATTGTACATAACAGTCAGTCCTGTGAAACACCTTGAGACATGTTAAATGTCTCACTGATGTATTGTTGTTGTTGAATGGCTGCTGGAGAAGTGTAAGAAAGCAACATCATTACATGGTGAGTTTTGGTTGTGATTTGGATTTGTTATTTTTGTACAATTTAACACAATCAATAATTTACTACTGGTGAACACCGTAAATGGTTAGAGAGCTGATCTTGAAATCCGTTTGGAGTACGTTGTAAAATAAGTGGAAAACTGGTACATTCCTCACAGTGTGTTCAACTGCACATGTCAATTTTTTAGATTAGATTACTTACAGTGTGGAAACAGGCACTTTGGCCCAACAAGTCCACACCGACCCTCCAAAGAGCAACCCACCCAAACCCATTCCCTTACACCTAACACTATGGGCAATTTAGCATGGCCAATTCACCTAACCTGCACATCTTTTGGACTGTGGGAGGAAACTGGAGCATCCGGAGGAAGCCCACGCAGACACAGGGAGAATGTGCAAATTCCACACAGACAGTTGCCTAAGGCGGTCATTGAACCCGGGTCTCTGGCGCTATGAGGCAGCAGTGCTAACCATTGTGCCACCGTGCTACCCATTAAGTTGATAGGTGGATTGACCATACTGAAATTGTCCACAGTGTTTAAGGATGTGGTATGTTCCATGGGTTAACCATGGCAAATGTGGAGTTATGGGAGACGGTGAGGGGTTGAGTTTGGAAGGAATGTTCTTCAGAAGGTCAGTGAAGACTACATGAGCCGAATAGCCTCCTTCTACACCGTAAGGATACCATTCCATAAAAGAAAGGTTTATCCACCTCTCCTGCAGCGTCTATAAAAAGACACTGCTTACTGTAAAATGGTATGCACAATAACCTGAGGGTTACTGACACCCACTAGGGCAGCTCTTAGACTATCTAGATACAGTCAGACTTCAAAGGCGGCAGGAACTCAGTTTCCCTGTCTCAAGTAGAAAGGCTTGGATTCTGCTCAGAAACCATGGAGTTGCTATGTCTGTGTAACATCAATCTTTCCCAGTATTAGGGAATGTTGTTGCTTCTAAGCTACTCAAAGGCTCCCTCAATTAAGAAAGCTCCTCCTGAAGTTTGAAAAGATCCCGCCAGGACCATTTCATCATCTCTTCCTCGCAAATGCCCACCTTTTTCTCCCTACATCCGAGCTGACATAGACACAGTCCCTTTCTCCTTCAAAACAAGGAAAACAGCAGGAATTCCTGAAGAGCTTGGACCCTAATGAGCATCACTGGATGGCTTTTTTCCTTTACAAAAATATGGAAATGGCATTATTCCATCATTGGATGGAAGCTAAAGACATTGTCATCCTGAAACTGGGGAAACATGACCCAGATGTTTGCAGATAGTGAGCCTGTAAACCCCTCTGGCAAAATTGCCTTCTTATCCAAGTACTGTTTCCAGTGCTAGGGCTAAAATATGTCTCCTTCCTTTCTTCACAGCTGAGTAATGAATCTTTTACTCAAAAATTAATTAAACTCAAGGGGGCCCTGAATAATTGGCTTGCCCACTCACTGTTACAGCCATGAGCCTCTTTTACAGTTTTATTAACAACATGCCTAAAACCGAGAAGGTTGCCAATGTGGATGGTCTGGCCCTGTTCACCCAGCAACTAATTGAAGATTTCAGCAGAATCCTGTTCCAGGAATTTGAAGTGCTTGAAGCAACATTCCAGCATTAGCCACCTCCACCTGAAAATAAGATCACAGTCTCTAATACTTATCTCAGCAACAAACTGATTAACAGGGACTTCTAGGTCTCTCCTTCTCTCTCTCTCTCTCTCTCTCCCCCTCTCTCTCTCCCCCACCTCTCTCTGTCCCGCTCCCCCAGCTTCCCTCCTAGGGATAGTGATTGTGTAGTCTGGGACATTGCATATATGGTGTGACATTTTGAGTATGACTCTGTCAGGCTGTTGGTTGACTGTTAGTGAAGAGGACCTTGTTAACAGAGCTGGATTTGCCATTCCCTCTTCCAGTGGCTAGGTCAATGCAAGGTGGTCCATCTGCTTTCATTTCTTTCAGACATTTTTATGTTTTGGTACAACTCAGTGGCTTGCGGGGCCATTTAAGTAGACAGTTAAGAATTAACCACATTGCTGTCCATCAGGCATCACAGACAGAATGGCAGATTCACTTCCCTAAAGGACATTAGTGAACTACATGGGTTTTTATGACAATCAGCAGTAATTACGTTGTTATCTTTAGACTTTTGATTCCAGATTTTTCATTCCATTTCCATTCACCCGCCACCATTTACACTAATAGCACATTCCAATATTAAATCCTTCCTGAAAATGAAAGTATCTTCATTCAATCCTATTCTGTACGTATGCTGCATATTCAGGTATTCTGATGCATTTCATAATAAGCTCTTTTCAGAAGTGGGTCCTGAGGGCGCTGAACTGGAAATTGAGTGCAGGTTAAGTGCTCTGCAATTCCCAGTTGATAATGCTTTTCTGTTTCCAGGCTGGATTTCCTTCGCATTACCAAGAAGGTTGGCAGAAATCTTTTACTTCCATAGCAGGGAAGGGAGTCAGCCTAGCCAGTGTGCATCGAACACATCCTCCCAAAATATCACTGAGGGAAAGCTCGTACTGGTCAAAATTGAAATAGACAGATAGGACAAAGACTTAAAAGACCAAAGATGACTGAGATCTTAGGGGAGACTAACTACAGGGAATTTCACAATCCCATTCCCTCAACTTGAAAAGTATCAGTAGAATTCCCAGAGGTCAGAGGGTGAATGATTTTTTTTCCCCAGGGTTTCAATCAATGTTACAGTGAGAGAACCCTCTGAAATATTTAACCCAGAAGTTAAAGATTAAAAAAAACTGTGTCTTCAAACATGCAAAACAAATTTCACATGGAATGTGTATGAGCGCATTGTGTCAAGTATAATTAAAATGTTGCACTCAAAATAATGAAAAGGCCTTTTCAAACTCTTATAATGCTGTCTTCAGGAATCAGATTGTCAAGGTGTGTTGTACAGAGCTCGGTTAATTTATATTCGATGTGGCTAAATCTTAAAGTGCTATGGTGGTCTGCGAGTGATGAGGCAAAGAAGGCTGAGATACCAAAGTAACTTTAACTGTAGTTGTTATTCATGACAATGATGTAATTACCATAATCAACAACATCAAAGCAAATAAATCAAAATGGCCTAAATTAATCATTGCGCTTTCTGTAACAATTGTCATCCTCCCAATCAATGATCTTAGGAGATGATAATGCATGGAGTTTGTGTTGTGATTGCATTGATGCAATGACTTAGGGTCATGGAGTCATAGACATTTAAAGCACAGAAACAGACCCTTTGGTCTGACTCATCTAACTTGACCAGATATCCTAAATAAATCTAGTCCCATCAGCCAGAACTTGGTCCATACCCCTGTAAACCCTTTTGACTCATCTACCCATTCAGCTGCCTTTTAAATGTTGTAACTGTACCAGCCTTCACTGCTTCCGCTGGCAGCTCATTCCACCACCCTTAGCATGAAAAGGTTGCCCCTTTAAGTCCCTTTTAAACTTTTCCCCTCTCATAGTAAACCTATGCTGTCTAGTTTTGAACTACCCCACCCCAGGGAAAAGAAATTGGCTATTTACCCTATTCATGCCCCTCATGATTTTAGAAATCTCTATAAGGTCACCCATCAGCTCCAATGTTCAAAGGAAAATATTCAACCTCTTCCTAAACCCATACCCTCCAACCCTGGTAACAAACGCTGCAAATCTTTTCTGAACCCTTTCAACTTTCACAATGTACTTCCTATAGCAAGGAGACCAGAATTACATGGAGTATTCCAAAAGTGTCCTTATTAATGTTCTGTACAGCTGCAATATGACCTCCTAACTCCAATATTAATGCACTGAACAATAAGAGCAGGCATACTTTTATAAAGGTATAGAAGTGTGCTGTACCTTGAAAAGAGTGAAGGACTTGGAGAAGCACACAAAGTGCTGGAGAATTTACAATGTACCATGTGGTCCAGAAGTTAGATTAGCTGGTTGCCTGGATACAGAAACAAATTCGAATGCAGCCATTGAGTTTAAATTATACCCCCCAAAAAACCCAAACTCCAATCAAGTTTGAATTTAATATATTGACAATATTAAAAGCCAATGACACAACCTGATGCTTTGGAGTGTAAGACCGGGAAATCATGAACATCTGAGATGGAGAACTGCCAAGCCAACAATATCTGCAAAAAAGCCGCCAGAATAGGTCTCTTAAAGGTACATTTATCTGTCAACCACCTATGAAACAGAAATCCCTGAGAGAAAGAAAATCTACAGAGGAAAATATAAAGGGAAGATTCGACATCTGCCTGGCCATGAAATCTGAACTTTTGGAAATTTTACCTCGGGGTGGGGAAATAATGCTGTTCATTTTAACTTTAAATAGTTCTTGGCTTCTCAAATTTTCACGGATTACCACATGGGTAAATCATTTCTCTGTTGTTGGTTTAAATTAGCAGGTGGGGGTTTACCCATGTCATAATAGATTGGGTGCTCATCATTGGGATTTGAACAGGTTTAGACAGATTTGAATACATCTGGGGGTACGAAAATTCCCAGCAGATTTAAACACCTGCAGGATAGGGAGCTAAATCTTTCAATAAAACATAGATGAGGCAATTTGTTTAATTTCGGTGAATTGTGGTTAATTAAAAGTGAGAGAAGTGGTTCTTAAAATTACTAAGAGTTCTGGGATTTGAAGATGATTCTCAATTTTTCCAAGAAAGTTTAGAAGGAAATAAAAAGGTCATACATTTAGAATTAGCGAAGAAGTTAGATCTGGTTTTAAACAAGGACAAAACTAAAGCTGATATTGTAAGGGAATCACTCAAACACTTAGGTGTATCAGAGAAATAGACAAGTGCAGTAGAGGTAGAAAAACTTAAATTACAATTGAGGAAAATGTAGTTAGAAGTTAAACAAAGAGAGAGAGGAGAGAGAGAGAGGAAAAAGAGAGAGAGAAGCTTCTTAGCTGAGCAAAAAGAGGGAGAAGTTGAGACTTAGTCAGCAAAGTCAAGTTAACAAGATGGAGATTAAAAGAGAAGGTAGTGATATATATAAATATGTTAAAACTCTGCCATATTCTGATGAGAAAGATGTTGAAGCCTTCTTAATTTCATTTGAAAAATTGGCTCGGCAGATGGAGTGGTCAAGGATTTAGGGTAATGCTAGTTCAGATTCAACTGATAGGCAGAGCTAATGAGGTATTTGCCACACTATCAGATGAGGAGTCAAGAGATTATGAAAAGGTTCAACAGAAGTGTATAGACAGTGGTTCAGAAACATAAAAAAAGAAATCAGGTCAGACTTACATTGAGTTTGAAAGAATTAAACATAGTCTTTTGATAGATGGGTGCGTGCTTTGAAAATAGATAGGATCTTTGAGGCTCTACAAGAGATTACTTCTGCTGGAGGAATTTAAAAACTCACTTCCAGAGATGATAAGAATTCCCTTGGAGGAGGACAAAATTCAGGAAATGAGAAAGGCAGCAGAATTAGCAGATGAGTACATGATGGTGTATAAGACAAACTTCCAGCCAGAATTTTGTCCTATGAGGGATAGAAGTTGGGAGAAGGGGAGATCTTACACTACTAAACCAAGAGTCGAGTGCACTGGTAAGAGTATACCACAGGATAAAAAGGAAGCCCAAGAGGGTGGAAAGGAGGTGAAAGGCCTCAGTTGTTTCCACTGTGGTAAAGTGGGGCATGTAATGTCATAGTGTTGGTCATTAAAGAAAGGTGCTGTGGGAAAAGATGTAGTAAAAGAAGCTAACCAGTGGCATTAGTGAAGGTAGTAAAGGAGACCCCAAGAAAAGCTGAGGAGCTGCAAGAAAGTGTGCAGCCTAGGCCGGGGCTGGGTATAAAGTTAATACCTGATCTCTACAAAGAATTTGTCTCTGTGGTAAAGTTTACTCAGAAAGAACAGGGGGAGACAGACAAGAAGTTATAATTTTGAGAGATACAGGATCTACCCAGTGGCTGATATTAAGGGCTGAACGAATATACACTCTTTCTGATCTGTTTCCCAAGAGTGTGGTAATTTGTGGGATAGATGGGCAGAAATTTACATACCCCTATGTAAGGTCAGGTTGGAGTGCTGACTTAAGACTGAGGAAGTAACAGTGGGAGTGATTGACAGAGTGTCAGTTCCAGGAATTCAGTTTGTTCTTGGGAATAATTTGGCAAGTTCCAAGGTGGGAGTGACACCCCTTGTTGTGGAGAAGCCCAAGGAAGACCAAGACACTGAGGTGTTGAAACAGAAATATCCTGTTATTTTCCCAGACTGTGTGGTAACCAGATCCCACTATCATAAGTCACAGCACAAAGTGCAAAGTAAAGAGAAAGATGAGGAGTTGAGGTTCAGTTAGTGGATATCATGTTTGACGTCATAGTGCAGGAAAGTTCTGAACAAGCAGAGGATCAGACAGAAGTGTTTAGCCCTGAAAGGCTAAGACACTTTCAATAGCAAGACAAGACGATAAAAGATATATACATGGATGCGTACTCTGAAAAGGAGGCAGGGAATATTCTGAAAGATGATTTGGAGATGCCGGTGTTGGACTGGGGAGCACAAAGTTAAAAATCAGACAACACCAGGTTATAGTCCAACAGGTTTATTTGGAAGCACTGGCTTTCAGAGCGCTGCTCCTTCATACTCCACAGCCACCTGATGAAGGAGCAGCGCTTCAAAACCTAGTGCTTCAAAATAAACCTGTTGGACTATAACCTGGTGTTGTGTGATTTTTAATGATCTGAAAGATAGAATCCTAAGATGGAAATGGAGACCATGGCAGGTGATTGTAAAGGAGAAATGTGCCGAAGTGCACCAGATTGTGTTTCCGGTAACATGAGATAGGAAGTGTTACGGGTAGCACATGAACTACCTGCAGAAGGTCACCTGGGAGTATGAAAGACTCAGACTAAGGTACTAAAACATTTTCATTGGCCTGGAATACACAAGGATGTGATTGACTTTTGCCAAACGTGTCATACTTGCCAAATGGTAGGTAAGCCCCAGGCTGTAATAAACCAGCCCCTTTGTTGTCAATTCCCCCATTTGAAGAACCTTTCATGTGGGTTATAATTGATTGTGTAGGTCCTTTCCTGAGAACTAAAAGTGGGAATCAGCACTTGTTAACCATAATGGATGTGTCTACCAGATTTCCAGAGACAATTCCATTATGGAGTAACAAGGCAAAAAGTGGTAGAGGAGTTAGTAGCTTTCTACACATGGTATGGTCCACCCAGAGAGATTCAGTCAGACCAAAAGTCAAATTTTACTGCTAGGCTATTTAAGGAGGTATGGATAACCTAGCTATACAGCACATCATCCTGAATCCCAGGGAGCTTTAGAAAGGTGGCATCAGACCTTGAAGACTATGTTGCAAACATACTGTCAGGATTACCTGAATGATTGTGATAAAGGTATCCCATTCATATTGTTTGCCATTAGAAATACCCCAAATGAATATACTCTGTTTACTCCCCTTGATTTAATATTCAGGCATGAAGTAATAAGCCCTTTGAAATTAATTAAAGAAAAATTGACAAGACCAAAGTCAGAGATCTCACACTTAGATTACATATCTGAGCTGAGGGAGAGACTAGATCAAGTAGGTGAGTTAGCTAAACAGCACTTAAAGAGGGCACAGTATAGAATGAGGCAGGTGGCAGGTAAAAGATCTGAGACTCAGACGTTTTCCTGAGGGGATGATGTGTTAATATTGATAGAAGATCCCTTTGAAGCCAGGTTTAGTCGTCCCTATCAAAATGAGAAAAAGTTAATACAGTGAACTACATATGAAAGATGCCAGATAAAAAGAAAAGGTATTGGTTATGTGATGTGAACATGTTGAAACTGTATTATACTAGACAGCAAGAACTGGAGAAACAGGTGTTAGTTACTGCCCTGTAGAGTGAGGAATCAAATCCAGACAATGTGGATTTTGATGTGCCTCAAAATAGATTTAAAAATGAAGAAATGCTTGAGGATTGGAATAGATTAGTAAACTATCTGTCTCAGGAGCATGGAATGGAATTGAAAGATTTGTTACTGCAGTATAAGGACATATGGAAGAATCAGATGGGGAGGATTAATGCTATTGTACATGAAGACTGCATAGGGAATACTACTCTGATAAATAACACCCCTATCGGCTTAATCCTTTCAGAGCCAGACAGGTCCAGATGGAAGAGAAGACCATGCTTGATGAGGACATCATCAAACCAAGCCAGAGCGAGTGGAGTTTGCCAATCATCTTAGTTCCCAAACCAGATTGGACTCAACAATTCTGCGCAGATTATTGATAGGTCAATGCCGTTACAAAATCGGACTCATATCCAATTCCTAGATTGGATGACTATAGTGCGGAAGCTGGACAAGCCAGTTACATCAACAAGTCAATCTTAATGCATGGTTACTGGCAGGTTCCTTTAGCAGAGACGGCAAAAACATTTCTGCATTTGTAACCCCAAATGGGCCATATCAGTTTAAAGGATGCCCTTGGGAATGAAGAACTGACTCACCACATTCCAAAGACTCATGAACAGAGTTGTGGCTGGGTGAACAAACTGTGCAGGCTATTTGGACGATGTAGTGATTGTTAGTAAGTCCGGGAAAGATTACATGGTACTGTTGACACAGTTCTTTGAATGACTACAAGAAGTAAAACTGGTGGTAAACTTAAACAAAACTGTATTTGCGAATGCAGCAGTGACATTCTTGGGACATAACATTGGTCACGGAAAGTTGACCCCACAGAGCGCAAAGATGAAGGCCATTGAGGAATTTCCATGACCAACATCAAAGAAAGAGGTGCTTCAATTCTTAGGATTCAGTGGATTCTATGGAAAGTTTATTCCAAACTTCAGTGTAGTGACACCATTTGCTGAAGAAGAGCACAACGTTTCGGTGGACAGAACAATACCTGGAGGGTTTTGACCATTTGAAATCAATATTAACCACCAAACCAGTTTTAGCTACACCAAACTTTTCAAAACCTTTTAAAGTCGCCATTGATGCTCCTGACGTAAGAGTTGGAACTGTACTCCTACAAGAAGATGAGGATGGGATTGAGCTGCCAGTTGATTACTTTTTGATGAAGATCAACATCCACCAGAGGAAATACTCTATGATCAGAAAAGAACTATTGAGTTTGGTACTGGCCTTGCAACATTGTAATGTGTATGCCACGGACAATATGTTGATGACAGTTGTGTACACGGATCACAATTTGCTTATATTCTTAGAACAATTTAAAGACAAGAATATGAGACTATTTTGTTGGAGTCTTATGTTACAGACTTTTAATTTAAAACGATGTACATGTTGCGGGTCATAAGAATGTAATTGCAGACTAAACTGATTGAGATTTGTATTTATTTAATGTTTTGTATATATATTATATAGGTATATGGGAAGAAGTTAAGGTGAATTTAGGTTAAAGTTATCGGTATGGTAGGGTAATGTGTTTAAAGAATAGAAAAAAAATGAAGCCATCTTTTCATTATGACGGTTGACAATATTTAAAGCCAATGATACAATCCGATGCTTTGGGGGATAAAACCGGGAAAACTTGAACAGTTGAGACAGAGAACTGCCAAGCCAACAACATATGCAGACTATCCACAGAATAAGGAGAAAGTGGGGACTGCAAATGCTGGAGACCACCATCATTTCCGCCATCTCCAAACAGACCCCACCACCAGGGATATATTTCCCTCACCACCAGGTCCTTGGGAGCTTCAACTCACTGCTTGCTCCTCTAGAAACCCCTCAGTGACCAACATCACAGGACATGCACCAAGGGCAGGGACCTCATGCATCCCCATCCAGTAGGACGTCCAGCTCCCATCAGCAAAGTCGGATGTCAAGTACCCTTTGACCGACACACCCAGGGCAAATAAAGTGAGCTACATAGAACGTTTGTGGATCGCCAGCTGTTGACTGGGTGAATGGCTAGGATTTAATGCTGGCGCTGGTGCCAGGAATCTTGGGATACCCCAGTAGCAGGTATTATGTCTGCTAAGATGGTGAATTGCAGAATATGAATGGGGTGCAGGATTAGAGTGTGATGTATTACAATGAAACATGTTCAGGAAAATAGTTGGGAGAACTCGTTAGGCCTCGCAGAAGGAAACCCTCCATGAAACTCATCAAGATCACACGGCCAATTTCTAATCAGATCCAGCCTCTGGCCTTAGTCTCCTGCAGTTTTCTACTGAAAAATATTGTCTGGTTGCAACATTTCATGTTGATAATCACAAAAATGTATTGCTATTTTTGAGACTTTGCTAAGTATAAATTGGCTGTCATTTCTCACCTATATTTCAATAGTAACTACATTTTAAAACTGCTTAATTTGCTGTAAAGACATCCCGAGGAGCTATTTAAATATAAGTCTGTCTGTCTGTTCTGGCCCAATCACTAGGACGGAGTTGTGGATTCAAACTGCAGTGCAAGGTTTGAGAATGTAATCTGGGTTGACAGAGCAGTGAATTTTGAAAGTGTGTCAGAGATGCTAACCTTCAAATGATACCCTACAGCTAGTCGGGTGTCTCAGTTAGCACTTTCCAAGGGATAACAGGGCAGACTCCTGAAAACATTTGGATCTTGAATAAAACCATGAGAAACAAATGACCTCATGTGTTGTGTGATCATCCTATGAAGAATCTCACTGTTGCATTTGCTGATATAACAATCACTTTAAGTAAAGTGTCTACAGATGAATCTGAAAGGCAAATCAGGTGCGATATCATGTAATGCTGCTCAGGTAACTGAATATTTATAATGTCAAGTTAAGTATTTTTTAGTTGAGAAAGCATCTATAGAAAGCATTTCGTGTCAATTATTTCAAAGTACAAATAGAAGTAATTTGGTTCTTCAGATAAGCCTCCCTGAACTAATTCTTCAGTATTTGGCCCCACTTCTAAGTCTGTTCTTGCACAATCCTGCGCATCTCAGTAACCAGAGCTGAACATTATATTCAAGGTCCAAGCTGACTGGTTTCAGTACAATAACTTCAGATTAAGTCTTAATGACTCAGCAAAGTAATTCTGTTGGTTAATTGCTACCCTGCAAAGTCTGCATCTGTCTACAAACCATCAGCTAATTTATTCATTCATATCATCATTCACCTATTAAATCTACATTGCTCAGTTTTCTTCCAATACGTATGGATTAGATTAATTGACTTTCATCTGCAATGCTTTGCCTACTTTTTAAGTGTTATCCACATTTGTAGTAATTCTTTAACTGCCCAATGAAACCCTACTTCCACCAGCCCACAGCCAGAGTATTATGCTTTTTGCACCTTATGTATGTCCATTTGGTACCAAGGAGGAAGAGATGGAAACAATCATTACTGTTGAGGTCAAGACCCTACTTAATGTGACACATTCCTGTTTTATATGAGGAGATTCATCTTCTTGTTCTGTATCTAATAAATTAATTAAAGCTACTGAGGAATAAAAGTTTAAAATATAGAGTAAAACTAATGGACTCCTAAAAAGACTAACAAGAAAACAGATTTCAATAATAGAGAACAACTTACAAAACACCGAAAGATTAATTTAGAGTGAGAGGGAGAAAGTTCTAAGGAAATGCGTTTGTTTACACAGAGACTGGTAGGAATCTGGAACATGCTGCCTGGGATGGTGGTGGAGGAAGATACAATAGGGGTATTTAAGGGAATTTTAGATAAACACATGAATATGCAAGAAATGGAGGAATATGGGCCAAGGAATTAGTTTAATTTAGTGTCATGTTCGGCACAACATCATGAGCCAAAGGATACATTCCTGCCCTGTACAGTTCTATGTTCACTTCTGTTCAGTTGGAAAAAAACATAGGTTTAATAGCATTTAAACATATGGGGATTTGGAACTTTTAACAATGATGAAAATCCAAATATATGTAGTTCATCAGTTTGCTGACACAAGCAAATCTAAATTGAAAAAATCGATATGAGATATCACGGATAAATAAGGAGAGCCACAGTTCTGACCACGTTTCACTTCAGGAATCACTTGGGTCAATTCTGCCATTGGATATAAGTGAGATTATTTTCCTTGAGCAACTGTCCAGTTAGCCCAAAAGTAAGTGTGCTTAGAGAGCTACATAGGACTCATGTTGATGCAGTTTGGACATACGTGGTTTATCTCTCTCATAGGGCACTTTATCAAATACTTTCAGAATCAAAATGTGGCATCTCAACTCAAAAGTTGAAGTCCCATTGATATTTTGAATTTGGGCAGATTGATTATTAAAGAAACAAGCTGCCATTCAACCTAGAAAATTATACCCACAGTATCAAAATATTTGTACTGGTACATCACATTTCTTTTTCTGTTTCACTGTCATGGGCCCATCAAAGCTTTTTATACAGTATCAGAGTATAAGCCTCAATGAAGTGTGCATTGTAATCTCTCCTTAATAATTAACTACAAAGTTTCAATCAAGTCAGAGTTCACATCATTACCTGTTAACTGCGAAATGTTTAAACAAGGACGCTATCTTAAAGCTGCCACATAATGTGACCCTAAACAGGCAACATTTAAGAGGTTCCATAAATATCCCCATCCTCACTGACAGTATAGAGCTGAAAATGTGTTGCTGAAAAAGCGCAGCAGGTCAGGCAGCATCCAGGGAACAGGAGATTCGACGTTTCGGGCATAAGCCCTTCTTCAGGAAACGGTATAGCCAAGTATTTCATTCTTTTTGTTAATTCATGGTGAGGCCAGCATTTATTGTCCAGCCCTAATTGCCGAGAGGGCAGTTAAGTGCCATTTCATAGAATCCCTATAGTGTAGAAATTGACCATTTGGCCCAACAGGTCCATACTGAATCTCCGAACAGCATCCCACTCAAACCCATTTCCTGACCCAATATTTCCCATAGCTAATACATCCCTGGGCCCTCCAGGGCAATTTGGCATAGACAATCCACCTAATGTGTCAATCACATTGCCGTGGATCTGGAGTCACATGTCATTGAGTCATAGAGTCATAGAGATGTACAGTACAGAAACAGACCCTTTGGTCCAATTTGTCCAAGCCGACCAGATATCCTAACGTAATTTAGTCCCATTTGTCTGCACTTGGCCCAGAAACCTCTAAACCCTTTCTATTCATATACACATATCCCTATAAACACTTCCTCTTCATATACCCATTCAGATGCCTTTTAAATGCTGTAATTGTACCAGCCTCCACCGCTTCCTCTGGCAGCTCATTCCATACATGCACCACCCTCTGCATGAAAAAGTTGTCCCTTTTTACCCCCCTCACATTGAACTATGTTTCTTGTCCCACCCTGGGATAAGACCTTGTCTAATTATCGTAATGAAGACCCTCATGATTTTATAAACCTCTATAAGGTCACCCCTCAGTCTCTGTCCCTCCAGGGAAAACAACACCAGCCTATTCAGCCTCCCTGTAGCTCAAATCCTCCAAACCTGCAACATCCTTGTAAATCTTTTCTCAACCTTTTCAAGTTTCACAACATCTTTCCGATAGGAAGGAGACCAGAATTGCAGGCCAGACCAGGTAAGGACAGCAGTTTCTTTCCTTAAGGAATATTAGTGAACCAGATGGGTTTTTGCAGACCATTGACGATGGTCACTGGTTGCAGTTTGATTTTAATTTTAATTCCATATTTTTAAAATTGAATTCAAATTTCACATGTATCACAGTGGAATTCGAAACTACATCCTTGGAACATTTGACTGGGGTTTGGGATTTTGGATTTAATACAAAAGATGAGGATGAAGTACTTGTGAGTATCATCATCCAGAATGGATGTCTGAGTGGATAGTCCATCTTAATCTCCTGCACCATGATAGACTGCAAAAAATTTGATTTCCATATGATATGAAGAAACAGGCCAAAGTACTAGGTACTGCAAAAACTGTGGGCCCTGACAACTTTCTGTCAAAAAGAGTGGGCCTTCTGCTCCAGAATTAAACATGGCCCAAGTCAGGCTGTTCCTGCATTTTATCTTCTGTCTAACAATATAGAAAATCATACAGGTACATGCTGACTATAAAGAACAACAAATGCAATTTGCCCAATTACTACCCCATTAACTTATTCTCTATTCATCAGCAAACTGAAGGAAAGTATGATCGACTGGCAGTTACTCAGCAATAACCTGCATAGGTTGGTTTTCACTGGGTTACCTTCTCTTGTCCTCATTACAGACTGGGTCTGAGAATGGATGAAGGAGTATATTCAAGAGGTGAAAGGCTTGTCTCTCAGGTAGGAATCAGTCTAATACAAACCCCAAGGAGCTCTACCAAGCATAAAGGAATATTGTTGTGATTGGTGAAGCCCAAGTTTCTAAGTTCCAAAAGTTTCCCAGCGTAATATCTTTGGCCCATTTTCAGGAGCTTGGTCAATGACTCTCTTTCAATATATGGTCAGCAATAGGGATATTCACTCCATTTGCCCTGTCCTTAGATACTGTCTGCATGCAGCAGGAACTGGACAACATTTTGGCGCATGTTGAAAGTTATCAAAGTATAGTCAAGCCCCACAAATGTTAGACTGTGACTATCTATAACAAAAGAAGATTGATTATCCTCCCCTTGACATTCAAAGTTATTGCTGTTGCTGAATCCTCCAGTATCCTGAGGCAATTGTTGACTAGACACTAAACTGCACAGACCATATAAATACTTGGCTACCAAACGAGATCAGTGACTGGGAGTTCTATGGAAGTAACTCAATTTCTGATACACCCAAAGCCCGTACCCTGTCTGCAAAATACAGTGTGAAGGAATACTCTACTTGCCTAGATGACTGCATCTCCGACAATGCTAAAGATGTTTAGCATCACTCAGGATAATAAACCAATCTGCTTGACTGGCACCTCATCCACCACCTCAAATATTTACTCCCTCTCCTACCATTTGCCACTCATAGCAAAGTGTACCACTAAAAAGCACAGCAACTTCCTAAGCCGCCTAAAAAATATCATCTGAACCTGTGACATTGACCATCATTAAGGACAAGGGCAGCCCAAACTCTCAAGAATACCACCAACGACAAGATCCCTCTCCAAATCGCACACCATCCTGCATGAAGATTCAGTGCTGTTCCCTCATTGTCACTCAATTACTCTCCTGGAATTGTAGCTGATCAAGAAAACAGATAATTGTTACCTTCCCAACAATAATCAGTAAGGGGATATACGCTGACCTAACCAGAAATGTACATATCCTGTGAATGTATAATGCAAACAACCCACAAAGAATTCTCTTTGATATGGATTGCTACAGTGCTTTTGTTAGGAATACAGTCCACTTAGTTAAATTCAAATCATTGTAAGCAAGTGCCATTATTTCAGAACTCCAGGTTTGCATAACGTAACTCTCGGGTTTAATCAGCTAAATCATGCAACCTCTCCTTGCTTGCTTAACTTTCTCCAAACTAAAATTGGAACCCACAGTGCCAGGCACCATCAGTGAATCAAGGTGACTGGTTAATCATCAACATCACCCTGCAGAATTCCAGATCTGCCCAGTTTCTCTGAGATGTTTGCTGACTTATCTGAAGCTTTGATTATTATTGGATTAACTGGCTCTGATAATAAGGAAGTAACTCATAACTCATGAGCTCTGTTCCAAAACATTTAGATTTCTCTTTGGACATAAGACATACAAGATGATGAGGAACTCAACCTTGCAGGATCTTTGCCTCAAGAAAGCCCCAAAGCTCAGAACATTGCAATGCATTGAGCCCCTTGAATTGTACCATCAGTACTTAAATTCCATTTATGCCTTTTACCCTTAGCTACAAAATGAACGGCAGAGTCAACATCAAATCCATTTGCCCAGTATGCACAGCATTTTTTTTTGAAATTATTACAAAGTTGGAATACATGTAGTCAATTCAATGTAATTAGCTTTCTGCTGAGCAGGTTTGCTTAAGTTTATCTTGTGATTTCCAGCATTAGCTTTGTACAGTCTGTTCTGTTTATTGCAGGTATCAAAGCCGGCCTCCTATGCCATCCTAAAAGGTATTATGAGGTCAACAGATGAAGTTCTTGTTGTAAGGGCAAGCTGATAACTTCCTCATTCATCAAGAAAGTTTTTATCTTCTCCAACTTTAGAAGAATTATTTAGAGCCCCAAAGATATCTCATTCTGCCTAATCTATCTTCTGCTCAAATTAGTAGAAGCAAGAAGTAAAATGGGTTTAAGAAATAACATTCAAAATAGAAGCCCCGCTAAAACAAAATCAATCCTAAACTGCAACAAAACACAATGTATATGAAAATCAAAAGAAAGCAATATAATAATTAAAACATAATTGGTTCAGAATCAAACCTGTGCAGGGTTATTCAATATTGCAATGTGGGGTGGTTTTTAAAACATTTGAGACACACAGAATACTTGATATCATGACTGTTGGGAGATGCTTCCTCTTGTACTAAAGATGAGAACTAATGGAGACTGGTGCCCATAGATTAAGAATAAAACCCTTTCCCTTTAAGACTGAGACGATGGACAGAATCTTACAGGTGTCTGAACAATATGGACTTTGGTACAAATTGGATGAGAAGATTGATGAGGACAGCAGATGCAGGCGCGTTAGTAGACCAGCTCGCGGCATCTCCTCCTACTGCCCCCTTGACCATGACCCCACCTCCCACCACCAAACCATCATCTCCCAGACCATCCATAACCTCATCACCTCAGGGGATCTCCCATCCACTGCCTCTAACCTCATAGTCCCACAACCCCGCACCGCCTGTTTCTACGTCTTGCCCAAAATCCACAAACCTGACTGCCCCGGCTGACCCATTGTCTCAGCCTGCTCCTGTCCCACTGAACTCATCTCTGCATACCTCGACACAGTCCTGTCCCTCTTAGTCCAAGAACTCCCCACCTACGTTCGGGACACCACCTACACCCTCCACCTCCTCCATGACTTTTGCTTCTCCGGTCCCCAACGCCTTATCTTCACCATGGACATCCAGTCCCTGTACACCTCCATCCCCCATCACGAAGGACTCAAAGCCCTCCGCTTCTTCCTTTCCCGCCGTACCAACCAATACCCTTCCACTGACACCCTCCTTTGACTGATTGAACTGGTCCTCACCCTGAACAACTTCTCTTTCCAATCCTCCCACTTCCTCCAAACCAAAGGAGTAGCCGTGGGCACCCGCATGGGCCCCAGCTATGCCTGCCTCTTTGTAAGATATATGGAACAGTTCATCTTCCGCAGCTACACTGGCACCACCCCCCACCTTTTCCTCTGCTACATCGATGACTGTATCGGCGCTGCCTCGTGCTCCCACGAAGAGCTTGAACAGTTCATCCACTTTACCAACACCTTCCACCCTGACCTCAAATTCACCTGGACCGTCTCAGACTCCTCCCTCCCCTTCCTAGACCTTTCCATTTCTATCTCGGGCGACCGAATCAACACGGACATTTACAATAAACCGACTGACTCCCACAGCTACCTAGACTACACCTCCTCCCACCCTGCCCCCTGTAAAAAGGCCATCCCATATTCCCAATTCCTTCGTCTCCGCCGCATCTGGTCCCAGGAGGACCAGTTCCAATACCGTACAACCCGGATGGCCTCCTTCTTCAAAGACCGCAATTTCCCCCCAGACGTGATCGACGATGCCCTCCACCACATCTCCTCCACTTCCCGCTCCTCCGCTCTTGAGCCCCACCCCTCCAATTGCCACCAGGACAGAACCCCACTGGTTCTCACCTACCACCCCACCAACCTCTGTATACAGCGTATCATCCGCCGTCATTTCCACCACCTCCAAACGTACCCCACCACCAGGGATATATTTCCCTCACCTCCCCTATCAGCGTTCCGAAAAGACCACTCCCTCCGTGACTCCCTCGTCAGGTCCACACCCCCCATCAACCCAACCTCCACTCCTGGCACCTTCCCCTGCAACCTCAAGAAATGCAAAACTTGCACCCACACCTCCTCCCTTACTTCTCTCCAAGGCCCCAAGGGATCCTTCCATATCCGCTACAAATTCACCTGCACCTCCACACACATCATTTATTGCATCCGCTGCACCCAATGTAGCCTCCTCTATATTGGGGAGACAGGCCGCCTACTTGCGGAACATTTCAGAGAACACCTCTGGGACACCTGGACCAACCAACTCAACTACCCCATGGCTCAACATTTCAACTCCCCCTCCCACTCCACCAAGGACATGCAGGTCCTTGAACTCCTCCATCGCCAGATCATAGCAACACGACGGTTGGAGGAAGAGCGTCTCATCTTCCGCCTAGGAACCCTCCAACCACAAGGGATGAATTCAGATTTCTCCAGTTTCCTCATTTCCCCTCCCCCCACCATGTCTCAGTCAAATCCCTTGAACTCAATACTGCCTTCCTAACCTGCAATCTTCTTCCTGACCTCTCCGCCTCCACCCCACTCCGGCCTATCACCCTCACCTTGACCTCCTTCCACCTATCGCATCTCCAACGCCCCTCCCCCAAGTCCCCCCTCCCTACCTTTTATCTTAGCCTGCTGGACACACTTTCCTCATTCCTGAAGAAGGGCTTATGCCCGAAACGTCGATTCTCGTGGTCCTTGGATGCTGCCTGACCTGCTGCGCTTTTCCAGCAACACATTTTCAGCTGAGAAGATTGATGAGTCTCATCTCCATGGCAGATGCTTCTTACTGCATCGCTTATGCTTTTCACAAGGGATGTGGTGAGTTTCTCACTTGGTAGTTGCCAATTAAGGGAGATTATTGTTTGTTAAACACTCGGTAATATGCCGTATTAATATTAGCTTCCTGTCTGACCAGACAAGCTGGACATTGGGAAATCTCATCGTGGAAACCAATTGGATGCCTGGTGAATTCAGCAGACTGTTTCCTCTAAAGCACCTCCATGATGCATTGGACCAAACCATGGCACAAGGATTGTACTACAGGCACCAGTCACATGTGCCCCTTGTCCACGGACATTGCGCCTGGCATCTACCAACCCACCACAACCATCAAGACTTATCTTTGAGTCACTAGCAGACTGCTGATGAAGTACAGAATTGCATTGCAGGACACATTAGTAACTAGCGTGGAAAAGCTGCTGCATGGAGACATTACACACTTAAAGAGGCACCAACTCAAGGATTGGACCATGCTGCATTGTAGTGCTGCTTACTTACTGTCTTAGTGCTTGCACAATTAGTGTTTACCTTCTTGCTTGCACCATCCATGCCTTGCATTGCCATGTTGTGCCATGCCTGCTAAAGCTAAAGGCTCTCAGTACTGCCATATTGATGTTCTGTTTTGTGTAGACATTTAGACAAGCTGTTTGTCAGTGGGGGTCTGTCCAAGGGGTGGGGGTGGAGAGTCATTTTGATGAATGGCACATGAGATATCAGTTTAATATGCACAGCATGTGCCAGCTGCCTACATGGCATTCACAATATGTTCCTTCAACCAAATGGTCTTGTCAGAAATTGGTGGAAGCTGGTTCTCAGACCAGTCACAGGAGGGTTGATGTTTGATCTGATAAGGTCCCATTGCTATCAGTCACAGGCACAGTCCTCACACAGTCCAGGAGCTTCTCATGGTTAGTAGCCTCCTTGGGACAGTCACCGTCAGGGGAATTTTCCCAGCACAGTCTGAAGAGTGTACAGCTGTCAGGTCTATAGGATCTGCACTAACAATCAGGGAATGACATACTGTCAGAAAGGGGGCTGATAACGCAGTGGTCTAGGGGCTACTCATCAGAGTTGGTCGTGGCTTGGAGCAAATAAGGTCCTGTATGTCTGTACATTGATTGTTAATGGTGAGGGCCCTGTGGAAACAGTAGAATGAGCACCACTAAAAAAGCTGAGGGAATCCAGGTTCGGTGGGAGGCAGGGAATGAGTAGCAGCAACATTTGAATAGTGGGGACGACATCAGTAACTAGGGGAAGCTCACGAGGTGGGTGTGAACAGCATTGAAGGGCATGGTAGATTATGGGAGGGAGGGGGGTTTACTGTTAGAGGCAGTGGCCACTGAGGTTGCCTCTAGAGGGGAAGCAGAGAGAAGCTGGGTGGCCATCACCAATGGGTATTGCCAGGTTTCAGGGGTAGCGAGGACTGTTGTAGGTGAAGTTCAGGATGCTGGGTCTTCACGTTGTTTAGAGCGGGGGGGGGAATGGTTTGAAGTGGGATGTTGTGTTGTGTGAGATGATAGGAAACATGGAGTCCTTCGGGACGCAACAGCTGGGGCCTGCTGCATTCCTAGCAGTCACTGTTTGTGCTCTACTTATGTGGTTCTATAGAAAACATCCCGGCTGAGTGAAGTTAATGTCAGATTGATGGGCAAAAGCATGGTCTCCAGGTTTGCTGGGCACTAGGACATTGTAGCAAAAAATACATAGAACAGACATTTGCAAAGCCCAGTTACATTTTACTTGCAACTATTTCATCACCCAGTTGCTGTAAGTGGAGAATGAGGGTGGTTAGGGATCAGATGTCGATCCAAGGTGATTTTCTTCATGCCATTGGTGATGCAAATTGAACTTGGTTACCTCAGTAAGGTGGAGTTTAACAGCAATGACACTGCAAAAGGCCAATATTCACTAAAAGAGAACTATTTGTCTAAATTCCAAGGGTCCTGTGTGAGCCACACAACATCATCTATCTTGCAATACAATGATGGCCTGAACCAAACGTAGTAAAATTATAGAATCCCTACAGTGTGGAAACAGATTATTCAGCCCAACAAGTCCACACTGATTCTCCAAAGAGAGTTTCACTTAGAGTCAGCCCCACCCCCCAGCCACCATCCTATCCCTGTCACCCTGCATTTCCTGTGGCTACTCCACTTAACCTGCACATGTCTGCACAGTGGGAGGAAGCCCACACAGACACAGGAAGAATGTGCAGACCTCACAAAGACAGTCACTGGAATTGAACCTGTGTCCCTAGTGCTGTGAGGCAGCAGTGCTAAGCAATGAGCCACCATAATGCTTTGACGGGGTGTTCAGTGTTTGATGTGGGTCTGGATTAGGAAGGGTGTCAGAGGGCTGCAGGCAATGCCCTCTTGATGACATTGGGTGTAACTCAGCCGGAGTGGTATGTTTGACCAATTTGCTGCACATTGAGCATGAATGTGGATGGACGATGCCCCGCCTTACTAGGGTGCAGTAAGCCTCACCACATGGGGGAAGTGTGCTCAGGCCACCAATGACTATCCTGAGACTCTCTTGCTCCCTTTGTTCCCAGTTTAGTGAAGACAGATGCAGGAGGAGCTGCAGGCCATCAGCGAGGAACAGGAGTCCCCAGCTCAGGGAGAGGTCATAGCTGCAGGGTCCGTAAGATGGACAGGAAGGCCAGAGTTTTCCAGTTCAACTCGATTTCCTGAGGAGGAGTGAGGTGCAGCATTGACATCGGATTTGTGTGCCCTGTATGACGATGTGACAATACCATGCTGAATGTTTGAGGAGGACATGAGGGTGGAGTGAGAGGTCATTCTCTCCTGGTGACTGTGAAGATCATTGGGCCGGTGAGCTTTTATAATGCTGGCTCCTTCTACGGAGCGGCGGGTGACCTGTGTGGGAGCTGTCTGTTCTGCATCCGCAAATGTATCAGGACAGTGACACGCCATTCTGTACAAGATCACACTCACAAGGTGAGTGCTGTAGGCCAGGAAAATAACTGGCACAAGGTGCCATCGTCTGCACACACTTGCCACTGAGCGGGCCATATCAAAACAATGCAGGATTCACTGGTTAGGGTGAAAGGAAAGGCTGATTGGTATAGGGAATGTTGGATGACTAAAGAAATTGAGTGTTTGGCTAAGAAAAAGAAGAAAGCATAAGTCAGGTAAGACAAGATAGACAGAATAAATCCTTAGAAGAATATAAAGGCAGTAGGAGTGTACATAAGAGGGAAATCAGGAGGGCAAAAAGGGGACATGAGATAGCTTTGGCAAATAGGGTTAAGGAGAATCCAAAGGGTTTTTATAAATACATTAAGGACAAAAGAGTAACTTAGGAGACAATAGGGCCCCTCAAAGATCAGTATGGCAGCCTTTGTGTGGAGCCGCAGGAGATGGGGGAGATACTAAATGAGTATTTTGCATCAGTGTTTACTGTGCAAAAGGACATGGAAGATATAGAATGTAGGGAAATAGATGATGATATCTAGAAAAATGTCCATATTACAGAAGAGGATGAGCTGGACGACTTGAAACATAAAAAAATGTGGATAATTCCCCAGCACCTGATCGGGAGTACTCTCGAACTCTGTGCGAAGCTAAAGAAGTGTTTGCTGGGCCCTTTGCTGAGATATTTGTATCATTGATAGTCACAGGTGAGGTGCCGGAAGACTGGACGTTGGCCACTATTTAAGAAAGGTAGTAAGGACAAGCGAGGGAACTATAGGCCAGTGAGTCTGATGTCAGTGGTGGGCAAGTTGTTGGAGGGAATCCTGAGGGGCAGGATGTACCTGTATTTGGAAAGGCAAGGACTGATTAGGGATAGTCAACATGGCTTTATGTTTGGGAAATCATGTCTCACAAACTTGATTAAATTTTTTGAAGAGGTAACAAAAGACTGATGAGAGCAGAGTGGTAGACATGATCAATATGGACTTCAGTAAGCCGTTTGATAAGGTTCCCCATGGGAGACTGGTTTGCAGGGTCAGATCTCATGGAATACAGGGAGAACTAGCCATTTGGATACAGAACCGGCTCAAAGGTAGAAGACAGAGGGTGGTGGTGGAAGGTTGTTTTTCAGACTAGAGGCCTGTGACCAGTGGAGTGCCACAAGGATCAGTGCTGGGTCCACTACTTTTTGTCATTTATATAAATGATTTTGATGCGAGCATAAGAGGTACAGTTAGTAGGTTTGCAGATAATACCAAAATTGGAGGTGTAGTAGACAGCGAATAAGGTTACCTAAGATTACAATGGGATCTTGATCAGATGGGCCAATGGGCCGAGGAGCGGCAGATGGAACTTAATTTAGATAAATGGGAGGTGCTGCATTTTGGGAAAGCAAATCTTAGCAGGACTTATACACTTAATGGTAAGTCCCTAGGGGGTGTTGCTGAACAAAGAGAGTTTGGAGTGCAGGTTCATAGCTCCTTGAAAGTAGAATTGCAGATGGATAGGATAGTGAAGAAGGTATTTGGTATGCTTTCCTTTATTGGTCAGAATATTGAGTACAGGAGTTGGGCAGTCATGTTGCGGCTGTGCAGGATATTGGTTAGGCCACTTTTGGAATATTGCATGTAATTATGTTCTCCTTCCTATTGGAAGACTGTTGTGAAACTTGAAAGGATTCAGAAAAGATTTGGATGGTGCCAGGGTTGAAGGATTTGAGTTAGGGTGAGGTTGAACAGGCTGGGGCTGTTTTTCCTGGAACGTTGGAGGCTGAGGCGTGACCTTACAGAGGTTTATAAAATTATAAGGGGCATGGATAGGATAAATAGGCAAAGTCTTTTCCCTGGGATTGGGGAGTCCAGAACGAGAGGGCATAGGTTTAGGGTGAGAGGAGTAAGATATAAAAGGGACCTAAGGGGCAACATTTTCATGCAGTGGGTAGTACGTGTATAGAATGAGCTGCCAGAGGATGTGGTGGAGGCTGGTACAATTGCAACATTTAAAAGACACCTGGATGGGTATGTGAGTATGAAGGGTTTGGAGGGACATGGACTGGGTGCTGGCAGGTGGGACTAGATTGGTTGGGATATCTGGTTGGCTTGGATGTGTTGGAGCGAAAGGTCTGTCTCCAAGCTGTACATCTCTATGACTCTGTGACCCTAAGATGTAGTGACTGTAACAAGATCAGCCAGTGGGCCATCATAGAATATGAGCTCCATGACTGGGGCTGTTAATCTGGTCCAAACAGGAAGGTCTGGCTGACAGATATAAATAGGAGTGTCAGAGATGCCAAAACTCTGGCACCTGACTCTGAATGAAGCAGTACCGTAGTCAAGGATTATTCAAGTGTAAATAAAAGGTGACTTGGTGACAGGATACTGGCTTCTGTGGAGTTATTTGAGAAGGGGTGCTACCCTATTAATATTCAGCACCATTTCCTGGAGTTGTTCATCTGTGAAATTATCCCACATGTGTGTGTGTTGGGGGGTGCGGGTGGGAGAAGGGGTGGGGAGCGGAGGATGCTGTGTTATTGAATTTATTCAAGGAAGAGTTAGTTGGATATTCGATTGAAAAGGGCAGCACATTGGCAGACAGATAAGTGAGGTTTACACCAAAGCCAGATCAGCCATGATCTTATTGAGTGGTACAGGAAGCTTGAAGAGTTGTTTCTAATCCTGCTTCTACATTCCAAGGTTCATTTCATTTGGATGCCAATTGTGAAATGCCGCTGAATCCAGTTTATTACTTAATTGGACCATTTTTGAGGGTCTATTGAAATTTGTGCCCATCACAAACGTAGGATGTAAAAATATTTCAATGTGATGAAACAAAAGACAGTACCTATAGACTTCATTTTGTAATCAGTCATGACCCTTCCCTCTCTGCCCTGAACCCTGAGGGTCAAGTTGAACCTCATTAAACTATGACTCACGCACAGCCAAAACCTAAACATCTTTATTTCGTGCAGTTATCACTGTTCGAGGAAATTGGCTCAAATGTATTCATCATAGGGAGATAAATAAAATGGGGATACAGTAGTAGAAATATGTTGTACTGTGCCACAACACAGGACTCATAAGTCTCAGAGTTAATTATCAATCCAGAATGCCAAAAGTTGTCACTGTCCATTGTGGCCATTCTATAATTAAAGCATTTGTTTGGAATACTGATAGAAATAATCTGGGTACATGAAACTGCAGCAGAATTAATTTAGACAAGGACACAAATCTACAATGATTTTGATACTTGTATTTTTATTTCAGAACAATAGGTGAATGTGTTCAATTTTAATGTTTAACACTCAGGCTGTTTGGAACACTTAACCAAGTTCACTGAGATCTGTTATACTCTCGAATGAACCTAGTCTGTATATTAATTTCACATTTGAATAGTTCTGCTGCTTGTCATGAATTATCGACAATGGCTACAAAGAAATGTTGATTTTAATATACACCTTAAAGCTGGTCAGGACCATCCTGCCATTGTGCATCAATTTAAATGGGTGCGGTGGTACTGGAAGCAATAAGCACACCCACAATACAGCCAAGTAACAGGATACAGTATCAGTTTACAAAATGTTTTGACGTGTACAATTAGGTTATAAACAAGGTAATAAAAGCAGAAAATACAGGAAATGCCCAGCTGATATGGCAGCATCTGTTGAGAGAGAGAGTGAGAGGTCAATTTATTTAACCTCTGCTGCGCACCTTGAAAAGCAAACACATTCTTCCTTGGGTAAGCAGACAGAAACCCTACACAGTGCTCCAAGTAATGGCCTCATAAAAAATCCTATTTCTTACTTTGATACTTTAAACCCCTTTTGATAAATGCTACCATATCATTTGTCTTCCTAACTGTGTGCTGTAGCTGCACGTGAACGTCTTGTGTATAAAGAGCACCAAATCCTTCTCCATACAAACAGATAATACTCTCTTACTGTCTAAAATAAATCTTTTTTTATTTAATTTGCTTTGCTGTATCTGGTTACTTCCCACTATACACCATTATCCATCTTCTTGTCCGATCACCTACCTGGTCTACATCCCTCTGATCAGCCCACAAGCACAACTCTTGAGTTTTGAATCTCTTATCATTTGAACTGCCTGTCCCACTCCCACTCTGACCAATCCAGAGTCTCCCGCCATGTTCCCTTGAAATTGATAGAAGCTTGATGAACAAGATTTCACTTTTTGATTCAATAGCTTGAAACGTTCTGGATTCAACAGGGAATTCAACAATTCTAGATGCATAATCACTGTATCCAATTTGCAGATATTGGGTCATGATTTGGTAGTTGATAAGTAAAATTTTTTACTCTTTTATTTCTCATTGTAACTCCCTTTTGCCTTGCACCTTCATATTCCATTCACCATTTGATCACTCCTTCCTTCTCCTCCACCACTGATCTTTCCTTCTGTCCTATTCTGACTCATCTACCTCACTTTAAATCTCCAGCATTTGCATGTTCTGATAAAGATCAATAACTTGGAATATTAATTCTGTTTTTGTTTTTGTTCTCTCTAGCGGATGCTGCCCGACTGGTTGAATGTGTGTAACATTTTCAGCTTTAATTTCACATTTCCAGTGCAATGACCATGGGCCAGAACCCTGAAGGACCGTCAGTGCCCAGATTATTATCAGGTTCCATTCCATAGAATGTTCAGCCAGTACTCAATACAGCACAGTATAAAATATCCATTCATGAGTATGACCAAACATTCACATGTCAGATCCTTAAAACTAATTGTGATATGGGATCTCGTTTGTCGGACATTCCCAAAAGTCAGGGACCACCTCTGCTGTGGGGATTTACAGTCCTTAACTCCAAAATATGTATTTTTAAAAATAGAATGCTACAGTGGCAAAAGCCTCTGTGCAGGACCACTGGGGTGTGACATTTCAAGCTGTCAAGGAATCTTCAAACAAGTAGACTGTCATATCTCATGACTGCAAGGATAACAAGGGAATGATGACCCTCCTTCTCAATAGCCAGCCACTCCACTCAGATTATATCCCAAACTTCAGATACATATTGTGTTTTGGCCTTTGAAGAATGCAGAAGGACAGGGGTTTAAAAGTCGGTTTCGACTCCGTTGGAGTGGGCTAGTGGAACTGAAAGCTCTTGTGTGTACCAACCTGCTTCTAAATGTTAATGTTCTATGAAAGTCACAGTCAAGGAACTATTATTTTGTCACCTTGTGTTGCCGGTAAACGAAGACCATCTTTTACTCCAGGTGTTGAAAATCAGTTCATAAGAAAAGCAAGATAAAGGAACTTCCATTAGCCTACGAAGCCAAGAATCATCACTCCGACCATTCAACTCCCAATGACAGCACTCCCAATCTAGTAATGGCTGCGAATTTGTCTTATCTGTTCGTATAGAACAATTCAGAGATTGATCCAAATTTCTACTTTCTATTACTTTCAACTGCACGGACTCACCTCATTTTACTCTGCGTGTATCTATGTTATGTTATTAATCCTTTATGCATTTAGTAATTAATTAACTCTGTTAACTTAAGAAAGTCTGTTTGGATTGACCCTTTTAAGGCATAGATTCATTTGGATGTTGGAGAAAGCTATTCACAAGAGAAGGGATCCTTTCTAATTTAACTTGCAGTAGTTGCAACCATCCAAGGGAGGAGAGGTGAATAAGGAAGGAGAGACTTCATTCCTCACAACAGTTTGGGTTATTCCACTTGGAACTGTAATGTATTGGAGAACCTGTGGTCTGACTATAAAACCAGCTTCCAGAAAATTTCACTTGTACATGAACTATTATTGCTGATTGAGCACTGAAAGTGACAATTTCCATCATGCATTAATGACAAGATACGACGTGGTAAAAACCGCCGCTCCCTCACCACCAGAAGCCTAGAGGAAGAACGCCTCATCTTCCGCCTCGGAACACCTCAACCCCAGGGCACCAATGTGGACTTCAACAGTTTCCTCATTTCCCCTTCCTCCACCTCATCCTAGTTTCAAACTTCCAGCTCAGCACTGTCACCATGACTTGTCTGGACTTGTCCGACCTGCCTAGCTCCTTTTCCACCTATCCACTCCACCCTTTCCTCCCTGACCTAGCACCTTCATCTACTCTATGCTACTCTTTCCCCATCCCCACCCTTCCCTAGCTTATCTCTCCACGCTTCAGTCTCTCTGCCTTTATTCCTGATGAAGGGATTTTGCCCGAAACGTCGATTTCCCTGCTCGTTGGATGCTGCCTGAACTGCTGTGCTCTTCCAGCACCACTGATCCAGAATCTGGTTTCCAGCATCTGCAGTCAAGGTATGACGTGATCCAGCGGGCGAAGGGAATCTGGAATGCAGTGCCTGAGGCAGGAAACTTCACAGACTTTGAAAAGTACTTGGATAAGCATGTCAAAAGTCACAATATTCAAGTATATGGCCCAAGCGCTAGGAAGTGGGACCAGTGTAAATTTAGAATAGGTTGTGCCATTGCAGACTCTATGAGCCAAAAGGTCTCTTTTGTTCAACTTTCCCTCAGAACTTGCAACTTTAGTGCATAGTCAACAATAAATTAGGAGCAGAAATGCACCCTGGATTGGCCAAAGGACTGAAGCTGACATAAGAAACCTCGTTTATACAGTGAGTGGTGAGGATCTGGAATGTACTGCCCCAAATATGATGGAAGCAGATTCAATCATGGCTTTTGAAAGAGAATGGAATAATTGTCTGAAAGGGAAAGATTTCCAAAGTTACAGGGCAAAAGGTTCCAGGATTGGACTATTCAGCGACTGCAGAACCCATGCCCCCAGGTGGAAGCAAATTATTGTTAACCCTGAGGGGCTGCTAAAGAGGCAGAAGAATTCACTGCCTGAGAGTACAATGGAAAGAAATTCAGTCATGGCTTATGGGTTCCTCAAACTCGGCTGACCACAGAGATATGTTACCATTGTCTGACAGATTCATAATGATATGCAAGTTGTGAGTCTCACCAACAAATCTACCATAGACTCAATATGGGTGCAAACTTGGGTAAGGCAGAGCTGTATTATCACACCAATGCTCTTCTCCATCTTCCTCATTGCAACTCTCTACCCCAACTCCATGAAGCTTCCCACGGAGTGGACCCACCTGCAGGATGAGTGGCAAACTGTTCAACTTTTGATGCCTCCAGGCCAGAACCAAGGCCATGATAGCTTGCATCCTTGAGCTGCAGTATGCAGATGCTGCCCACACATATACACACAGACACACACACACAGACACACACACACAGACACACGCACACACACAGTGAGCAAGCTACAAACCACTGTCAATGCATTCACTGAGGCATATGAGAGAACAGGCTCTCTATTCTCTAACCATCACACAAAAAAAAAAGGTTCTCTACCAGCTCGGTCCTGCCACACAACACTGCCTCCCCAAGCTATCAAATCTGTGGTGAGCCCCTGGACAAGTTGGATTATTTCCCATTACTAAGGAGCCTCCCCTGCAAGTAGTTATTGACATTGAAATCAAACATTGGCATTTTGCTTCTAAAATAAGTAAAACTTGAAATAGTGGCAAGATTAAAACTAAAATTATTGCTGCACCTATACAAATATTATTCCTATTTTTAGGATTGGATGCATTAAACTGAACAAATAAAGACCTATCATAGAAAAGCTATACTACAGAAAGAATTAAAGAGGAACAAACCTCATCAGAATGCATGATTTCATGTCTATGCTATGTAAGTTGAATGGTGGTGGTACCAGTCAGTGATCCATTCATTTTGACCTGGTTCTTGGGACTGGGGAATAATAAACGTGTTGTTCCTGTTCCCAGGACAGTCCATAGTCTTTTGCATTAATCTCTTCCTCTGGTCCAATGTGCGTGAGTGTATCATGTGGAGATTGCAGATTTTGAAGGTCAGATTGACTTCTATGGTTACTTTTGCCACATCAAATTCAAGGAAGGTCAGGCCAGCCCACTTATTTACGGAACAACACCGAGGGGGTCAGGGGTTGGGATACAACTATTAGTGATTAGATTTGGTGCATGTTCCAGCTATAAAAAACACATTAATCATTAACAATTACTATTTCAAAATATTTTAACATAAATTAAAATGTAAAACCTTAACTCTTTGGTGTGCAAAGGGTTTAGATTAATTGACTTATCACTGTCCAGGTTGAACATGCAGCTGTAAATCGGCTTAAGTATGCAACAGTGACACCTACTGGACCCAAGCATGACCCAAAGATAAGTAAGGTCAAGAGAACTGTATCAGCCTGGTAAGATAGATGTGTTTGGAAAACATTAACTCACAAGAAGTAACTATTCTGTGCAAGACCTTTTTCTATATAATCGATGTATAGTGTTTATTGGATTTCTGTAAGCAGCACTCTAATGTTTGAATCAGAAAGTTGCAGGTTTAAATTACACTTCAAATGTACTTTGTTGGGTGTAAAATATTTCATTCTGTCCATTGGTCGTGCAAGGTGTTGTATAATTGCAATTTTTTCATTTTTGTATGGTTAGAGAAACTGATCATCTTTAAATTGTAAGGAATATCAGGAAGGTGCAACCATATTGGCATAGAGCGATTCAGGACCCACACTTGATATTGGCAGTGACTCCATTGTTTCTGCTAATTAGAGATTTTCTGCTAAATAGTGAGTATAGCCCATCTATTTCTCCAGCCTCCAGGTCAGCCATCAACTTCCAAATCATTTCAATCTAACACAGTCCCCCATTCTCTCTTCGATCAAGCTGACAGTTGTTGTTACTAACACAATGTCTTGTGGTTAGAGACCTCTTCACCACCAAGCTGCTTTGTACAAACAGACAATTATCTGTGTACAGCATAGAAAGAGACCATTTATCTCAACTGTCCATGCTGGTGCTTATGTCCCACTCGAGATTACACCCTATCTTTCCTTATCTAAATTAATCAGCACAAACCTGTACTCCCTTCTCTGTCAGAAGCACATTTATCCTTCCCTTAAATGCATCTGACCTACTTGTTTCAACCATGTTCTTTATAATGAGTTCCACATTCTCACCATACTTAGTTTAACCAAGTTTTTTCAGCATTCCCTGTTGAATTTCTTGTTGACCGTCTTATAGTCGTAGAGTCACACAGCATAGAAACAGATCCTTCAGTCCAACTCATCCAGGCCAACCATGTTTTCCAAACTAAACTCGTCCCATTTGCCTGGGTTTGACCCATATCCTTCTAAGCCTTTCCTATTCATGTATCTATCCAAATGATTTTAAATGTTGTATTTGTACCTGCATCTATCACATCTTCTGGCAGTTCATTCCACACATGAACCACCATCTCTGTGAAAACGTTGCCCCTCAGGTCCTCTTTAAATGTTTCTCCTCTCAGTTTAAAAACATGCCCTCAAGTTTTGAACTCTTCCACTCTCAGGAAAACACACGTGTCGTTAACTTTATCCATGCCCCTCATGATTTAATAAACTTCTATAAGGTCACCCCTCAACCTCCGACGTACGAGTCAAAAATGAACCAGCTTCTCCCTATAAATCAAAACGTTGTCAACTCTAGTTGTGATGTCCCCTAAAAGAGGGAACATTTTCTCTGAAGTGGAGATGCCGGTGTTGGACTGGGGTGGACAAAGTTAAAAGTCACACAACATCAGGTTATAGTCCAATAGGTTTATTTGGAAACACCAGTTTTGGGAGTGCCGCTCCTTCATTAGGTAGTTAGTGAGTAGGATGATAAGACACTGAATTTATAGCAAAAGATCACAGTGTCATACATTGATGCAATATGTTGAACAAACCTAGATTGCTGTTAGGTCTTTCATCTTTTAGAATGGGTTGCAGGTTTAAAGTTCATTAATATGTAAATCCCAGAACTTCTTTCACGTCACATTCCCGAGATAACTCAAGGTTTTATAAAAAATGGTGACATCTCAGCTGAGACTCTAACCTCACACCTTTAATTCATTGGCTGAGCCAAGATGTCACCTTTCTTTTAAAGAAATCTATCTCCGGAATCTGGCTTGAAAGAAGTTCTGGGATTGACATATTAATGAATCAAAACCTGCAGCCTATTCTAAAAGATGAAAGACCTAACAGCAATCTAGGTTTGTTCAATATATTGCAATATGATCTTTTGCTCTAAATTCTGTGTCCTACGACTTTACTCCACTAGCTACCTGATGAAGGAGCAGTGCTCTGAAAGCTTGTACTTCAAAATAAACCTATTGGACTATAACCTGGTGTTGTGTGTGATTTTTAACATTCTCTCTGAGGTCACTTTATGATGTTAAATGTGCCTTCAGTCTGGCATGGGGATCAGTCCCTACACCCAGTCAGGAGATTGCTGAGCCTATCTGCAGACCTCTGTTTGATGTTGTAGTTTAGAAGCTTATTCCATTGATGTTCCACAGGGCATATTTATGACCTTAGATGTTTTGTATTACTTCTTCCTGCAACTGGAGTGCCACTGACACGTTTAGTGTTAATTGTCGATTTCTAGGTCCCTTCAGAATCTGATAGTGAGTTTTCATCTAAAACTATTCTAGGTTGTTTCATGCACATCTTTCCAAAATGATGGGAAGGGAGGATTTTGGGGAGTTTGAGCCAACTGCAATGAAGGAATGCTGATATATTTCCATGTCAGTCTGACTTGAAAGAAACATTTTAAAATTAAAGCTTTGCCAGATCAGCGAATAACAACATTGCCCAGGATACAGGGAAAGCTGCCCTACTCTTCTGCAAAATAGTGCCATGGGATCTACTACATTCACTTCAGAGCCCAGGCAGAGCCTCAGTTTAGTAGCTCATCTAAAAGAGGGCATTTCCAACATAGCAATGGGTGGCTGCCTTAGTTCCGAGTTGAAGTGTTTTAACTGGGATTTGACTCGCCATTTTGTAACACAGAATTGAATTTATTACTGTGATCGATACCATGGGTAAAATCTTATGGGGCCTGATTGAAGTGAATCATGGTGGGAAATGTGGCAGAAACATGTGAGGAGTCCTGTGAGCCTATCTCAATGTCAGGAACAAACGCGCTGCATCTTTTAACTAAGTTCTGGGCATCAAGGTGAGATTCTCATTAGGGAGTAGCGAGTTGATTCATTGGTAGTTTAACAGGGCATAATACAATTTTGCCAATGGGTGCACTAGGTACACACATTTCAGACATGTTGTTCCAGAACTTTCAATTGGTATTGGAACAGTCATCAATTGTAGCAATACTACCTACTTAGTCATACATGGTCATTCTTCAGGAGCTGACCACTTTCCAGATCTTATAAAATATGGCGAGCCTGAATAAAGTGTACAAAGTTAAAAATCACACAACACCAGGTTATAGTCCAACAGGTTTAATTGGAAGCACACTAGCTTTCAGAGCAACACTCCTTCATCAGGTGATTGACAATCACCTGATGAAGGAGCATCGCTCCGAAAGCTAGTGTGCTTCCAATTAAACCTGTTGGACTATAACCTGGTGTTGTGTGATTTTTAACTTTGTACACCCCAGTCCAACACCGACATCTCCAAATCTCAATAAAGTGAAAGCACTCAAAACAGAGGGATTTAAACTGCAAGAAAAGTTAAATGAATCTTCTGCAGCATTTTTCGAGTGTTACCTAGCCTTTCTTTTCTCATTTCTCTTAAACGTTGCAGGTAGGATGGCATTGGTCAGGCAGGGGTCAGGTTGGATAGTAAAGTCAGAGTTTGGAGAATTGAAGCATTGTGTCGGGGATGTTGGAGTGAGCCAATTGGCTAGGTTAGGAGATGATGTTGCCTGGAGTTGTGTTCAGAGGGCAGGGTAGACTTAATCTTATATGAGAGAATCAGACATCTACAGAACACCTCTTACATTTCTGAAATATTATAAATGGAAAACCTAGGAATTGGTAATCATCGGCTGCATCTGAAAAACTGAAGCATAGCATAGACATGAAATCATGCATCTAATGAATACCTCTTACAATCTTGGAAACTGAAAGATCTGTGCATGAGGATGTCTGTCTCATTATCCAGTTTCTGGAAATTCCAGGAAATAGCTAGTAAAGAATATAGCAGTGCGTTTGTGACTGAAAGCATATAATGCCAAAATTATAAGACATCTTTCTGCCCAGTGTCAGAAATTGAATAATGAGGCAGACAGCTTTGTGCACAGCGATTTTTTTTATTTCAATATTCTGAATTTGTAAGAGGTGTTAATTCAATGTGTCATTCTCTTAAATATGTTATGATTTAATTTTTGGGATGTAGCTGATGCTTACTCATCCCTGGGAATTCCTATTGATCCTATACCTGTTCAATTACTTTCTAATGAGATAGCAGTGATATCTCTGAACTCGTAGTTCAAAGGCCCAGGTTAATTTTCTGGTGAAATGGTTTCAAATCTCACCAAAGCAGTTAGTGCAATTTAAATTCAATTCATGAAATCTGGAACTGAAAGATAGTCACAGTCATGGTGACTGTGAAACTATCATTAACTGCTGTTTAAAAATCTGTCTGGCTCATTAATGCCATAGGAATGGAATAAAGTTATGCTTCCCTGGTGTGGCCTACCCGTAAAGCCATATTCAGTGCAATTACATTATTATTAATTACCTTTACCTGCCCTCTAAAATGTTCTATTAAGCCATTCAGATCAAGAACAATTAAGGGCAACAGATACAGACCTGGCCAGCAACACTCATGTCCCATGAAAGAATAAATTTTTCAAAAAACAGCCTTGATTTTATATTTTTCAACATAAAATATAAAATCTACTGGCAGAAGTTGGTTGATCTCAGATTTAAAGTTATTAAGTGAGACAGAGACTATTGCTTTTGTCAACATGTTAGTTCCACACTTTGACCCTGGATGCGCTCCCTTATTTCTCTCCCAGATGCTTGGGAGTTGATTTTAAATTACAGTCATGGTCTCCTTGATCCCCTCACCAGCAGAAAACCTTTCTCACTATGTATAAATCCTAGCAGTTACTTTAAAAATCCTATCAACCGCAACTATATCATGCCTTCACTGCAAAAAAGGGTAGCTGCCTCCTTATCAATCAGGTAGGATACACGTATATCAAGTTATACCCCTCGCAGATGCAATGTACTGAATGCTTGTTATTAATTCTCATTGAGAAACAGCATCACATTGTTCTGTAAGATTTCCTTCCCTCATGTGCTTATATTTCCCTCCAATAAATGTTCGACATAACGTCAGTTATGCAATGGTCAATTATTCTATGTTGCATTTTGTGAGTTTGCAACAAAATATAGAAGTTGTTAGTAGTTCAAATGACAGTATGAACACAGATGTTTTGTGACTGCAATGTTACTTTAAAATTCTTGTAAATGTAGAATGGAAGAAGAATCCCTACAGTGTGGAAACAGGCCCATTGGCCCAACAAGTCCCCAGCCACCCTCTGAAGAGTATTCCAACCAGATCCATTCCCCATTACTCTACATTTCTCCTGACTCATGCACCTAACCTACACATCCCTGAACACTATGGGCAATTTAGCACGGCCAATTGATCTAATCTGCACTTCCTGGGATTGTGGGAGGAAACCGGAGCACCCAAAGGAAACCCACGCAGACACAAGGAGAATGTGCAAACTCCACACAGACAGTCGCCCGAGGTTGGAATCGAACCCAGGTCCCTGGCACTCTGAGGCAACACTGAGCCACTCTATGGAGGATGCATTTCCTGCGCACATCTAACTTCGCATGTTTCATCTCTGCTTTCTTCAAAGGCTTATAAAAGAGATTAAACCCGCAGCATAAGCATAGATTCACATCCAGAAATGGCCGTCTGGTCATTTTTGAATGAGATTCAATAAACCATTTTTTTCCATTTAAAAATCAATGCATCCTTGATTGAAATAATTTAACAATGTTCAGAAGAACCAGGAAGATAATGGGAATAGCACAAGGTGGATCTCATTATGGCCCCTGCTTTCTGACTGGAAAAGGAAAAGCAGCATCTGTGCTGGAGTTTGGGCTTTACTGAGTGCACCATGTAGAAAAACTGCTGTCATGTGTCCTTCACCTGCATAAATGTTATACAAGCTCAGAATTACCTGTTCCCTCTTTAGTGAGAAGCACTGAGCAAGATGGCTGCAATTATCAAAAAAAGCATTGGCAGAACTTCATAATCTGATCTAGCAGGGCCAGAACATTGGCACTACACATTGGCACTACACTGACAATACTCAATCTGACCTTGTCTTGGGCAGTTCCTAGGCTGCACCTAGCATGAATTAGTCAGTAGCACACTGATACATTAAAAAGGCCACTAATGACCTCTTCTCTTTGGTTGATGTCTGTATCAAATAGAATATTAATCAATCCCATATTATGACTTTCACTTCACTAATAAATTACATGTTAATCTACAGTAACACTTTTGCTTTTGTTCTTTACTAATTATCAAAGTTGCTGTAATAGGAAGCTTTGCCATCATACATTATTGTAATCATTTATTTCCATTGTGGGAAGTACATCTCTGTATCTATGGGTATTCTTACATTGCAGACCAGTATCAACATAGCAGCTGCACTGGATGAGATACAAGTCATGTGTCTCAGTTACTGGCTGATTGAATCAACCATTTTTTTGGTTGCTCATGGTAGGAATGATACAACCATACAAAATCAGCCTACACTTACAAAGCTCAATATAAGATGCTTACTGTCAGATATGATTTCATACTTGAGTAGCACATGCTGAACAATCATGTGTGGGTTCATTATAGTGGCAGCAGCTAATTTAAGATAATGAGTTGAATTTGTAACGTGACGCATTTATGTTTGTTTAAGATGCTATGAAGTCCTTATGCAGGCATGCACTCTCTGCAAACAGGAGGAATATGTTCAAGACCTGCATCTTTTTTTAATTACCAGGCAGCTTCAGGAGCCTGTAGTTCCCCATTATTTCCTCCATTGCAAAACATTGACCAATCAAGTTCTACTTGTCCACCTATCAGCACCTTTCTTTTGTTTGTAGCATATGTTGTAATGACTATTTGAAATTTGACATTTTTGTTTTCGTCCTGATGTGAACAAGACAAAAGGTTTCAGCAATTTGTCTCTCTTGTATGCAATATTCTAGTTTTGTTAACACCAAAAAGGTCAATAAGCGATAAGACATTGTGATATTAGCTGTGCTGGAGTTCCCTATTGCTTTCTGTAATGTGACTATCAATCTCTAACCTGTCTTCATAACGTAATTATCTGAAGCTGGGAACTGTTATGAATAACCTTCCTTTAGTTCTTGCCCTGCTTTGATTCAGTGAAATAAACAGAAAGCAAAATCACCATCAGATAATTCTTAACACAGTCAGAAATAAATTGTTAACTTGACATTCTATAAATCTTTTTATGGGCTTTGGCATTTCATCACATTGAAAACAATCATGTTGTTTTGTGCTATCACTTGGCAGTTAAATAATCCATCTTCGTTCACAATATGTCATTCATTGTGTGATTCTAATTACTCTCGTATATTTCACATTTTTCAACACTACATTCAATGGGTTCCTGGCCAATATCCTCCCCTGCTCTGCTGAGATTCCTGAAGCAAGCATCATTCCTAAAGCACAACCCTGTGGAACTGCTCACACTGATGCAGCAAGAATTGTCAAGGTTGTCCACAATATGGTAGCATTATGAGGGCTGTAGTTTTAATGCTGTGGCAGTCCACAAGGACAGAGAACAGTTGCTGTATTTACTTAGACTGTTAATATTCTCTTGGGATATTCTTTATTAGTTTTAAGGAAAGATCTGCATTTTTACAGTATTCGTTCACAACGTCATGACATCACAAAGTGCTTTATAGCCAATTAAGTATTTTAAAAGGGTGTGGCAGGTTGGAAAAGGTGGGAGGTTCTTGGGAATGCCATCCTAAGATTTCACAGACATTCCCGATTGCAATGCCACTGAAGTCAGTCTGCATAATTGTTCCCAAACTCACTGTTGTATTGTAGAAAAATGCATTTGCAAATTTTCACACAGCAAGGTAACAGTAAAGTCGCTGTAATCCTAGAGGACCATACAATTGCTCTCTTAATCGGGAGAGACAACTGGTGGTGGCTTATCCAAAGGGTCACCACGGCCCAGGCAATGAGAGAGGGCGAGACAGATAGTTATTCACGGTAACCTCAGCTGGGGCAGGATTGAACACCTACTGCTACATTACAAACCAACTGTCCAGCCAACTGAGCTAGCAAACTCAACAATTGATCATTCTTTGGAGCTGGATGTTTGGGGGACAAATGCCAACAAACACAAGATAGAAGTGCTTTAAATAGAAACATGGGATTTATATTAACTTCACTAGAATGTTCAGTTAAGGTCTTAACAAGATGGCAGATCCAAAGGACTATACCTCTCACAAAGCAACCCATCCTCAAAGCTCTGCTGAAATGACAGCCAAGATTATAGGAGAGCTTTTCCAATCTGACAAATTACACATTCCCAGCCAATAATTTTCCACTCAATAAATTAGATCGAAGAGGAAATTTCCGATAAATAGATTTTCTTTATAAATCATCAGTATTGGGAACACGGACCTCAGCTAGAGTATTATATTCAATTCTGGACATCAGGCCTGTCCACCTTGGTCCTCCATTCCCCTCACCAAGACCTGTCAACCTGACCTCGGTGAGTCCCAGGACTTGTCCTTCAGTCTGATCCTGTTGCTTGCCATATTTCTCCAGGACTGTTGCAATCCCAGTAGTGACCACTGCTCTTGATGGCACCGCTGCAACAAGAGAGTTGATTGGCTGGTATCCCTGAAAGGTATCATGATGGAAACATCAACGGCCCCCAAAAACAGTCCCAAGAGCCAAGAGGAGGTGACTTACGCCTGAGCTTTCCCCTGGGTCAGGGACCTCACCCCCAGTTAAATATTCAGCTCCATGAGTCATGGATGCAGAGATTGACAGGATATTATCAAAGGAGAGAAACACTAATCATAAGGAGAGATACATATAACTGAACTGCTCTACCAAGAGCAGAGAAGATTAGGATCATGATAACAGCGGTGCTCAGAACCAGTAGGGGGCTTTGATAGGTCATTTGAGAAATTGGCAAAACCAATGAATGTAAGGAACTTTTCTATGAATGCAGGAAGATGTAAGATCTTCCCAGAGTTGTGGAAGCTGATTCAATAATCATGTTCAAAAGGAGAGTGGATTTTCCATTGAAGAACAGAAGTTGGTGGGGTTATGGGGAAAGAGAAGGGCAGTGAGACTTTTCCAAAGAATCATCACAGCCAATTGTCTCTTTCTATCCTTAATAATGCTATGAAATCCTGGGCTGTGATTTGAACTGAGAACTTTCTGGTGTGAAACCAAGCATTCTACCAGGCAGAGGCTGGCTAGCTGGATGGCAAGAGTTACCTGACCCACACCAGCTCATGACTCTCCTCTGCCACCCGACCACATAGAGATGGTGCACTAGCAGAGGGAGTCATGCCATGACTTGCAACGTTATGGAACAAACCATTGACATTCTGAGACAATGAGTTGAAAATATAATACGAACGATGGATTCCCAGCCTAGATCATGCATGTGATTTACTTTTCTACACAACAACAGATCTTTGGGCTAGGCTTTGGGAACAAACCATTGTTATCACTTTGAAGGATATCCCTTGTCTACTGGCAAAACATTATATGCTTCCTCCTCTGATGCTGCTGGATCAAAGTGCTAGGGCTAAGTCATAAAATGTAGGAGCCCCCTTTTGTTCCATTTACAATCTTATTCCTTTCCTCAAACACAGTTAGTTCTGGTGGTCACAGAGTATATCTTTTGTTTAACACAATCTATCTTTAAGAAATGTAAGCTCATTGTAATTGGTGCTAGCTGGTAGCCAGCCAGTAGTGCATTTTACTGGTTCGTCTTTGCTGCAGGGTAACCAGACACACTGATCCCCACATGTGCCACTTTTGGGTTCATGTAGGTTTCTCCAACAATATCAACTGGATCAGAGAATCTGAAATGTGGATAATAGCACCACCTACTGCAAAAATCAAGCATTACAAGATTCAAAAGCTGAACAGAATTTGGAAAAGAATGACACCAAAAAAATGTCTGGAGCAAGTTAGACTGATATGTGTGACTGTGTCAAAAGGAGAGAACTATTCAACATGTTATGTGATATTGTGAATGGTGTCTGATGGCTGTTTAGGGCACTACGGATAAAGTTAATGCTTTGAACACGATCACATTCTAGTCTCAAATTGTGCTGAAAATTCCTCTACCTCTAAGTCAGCAGTGACTTATTTGCTCAATTGTTGCACAAATTAATTTGTGTAATATTTACCATTTATCAGCACAAGTGGACCAGATTTTACATTGCAATTTCTTTTGCAGTGGAAGCATTGCTACAGCCAACTTTGGGTGTATTCACTTCACTTATGCAGTCGTAACGCCCCTCCATAATACCAATACAAATTGCATGTTCTTGATGGTTGTTGGTCTGCCTAAAAAAAAGTCTAGTTCAGTGAGCTCAAGAAGAAAATTGACTCTCATATTCCTCCATGACAGGTGCTTGGTCAAAATTTCCAACAAAATTGCCAACTCGTCAGGACAAATTCAGTGTAAACAATCATTACACTCCAAGCTGTGAGGTGCAAACTGATTATAAATCCCCGAGGTGAAAGGAAATATATTTCTGTATTATAAATAATTACATTTATTTGATTTGTTTATGTACATTATATTTGTATTGGAAAGAACTCCAGCTGAGTTATAAAATGACCGGCAAATATTTTTAAAATAATTATTTAACAATAACATCCATGCTTCTCTACATAAATTCTGATTGTGATGATTTGCTAATTATTTTCTACTAAGATGTCTGTTTACAGTTTCAACAGTGAAGAAGCAGCACTTGTCATTCAGTACACTGACAGCTACCAAGGTGAGTTTTTTAGTTGACATTTGCTTCAATCAGGGAGTCTGATAGTACATGGTGCCCTCCAGAAGGCATCTGTGGTGTTTGGGAACAAGCAAATGCAAAGTTTCTCATATGATCAGGTTTAGTCAGAAGTCACATGATACCAGGTTATAGTCCAGCAAGTTTCTTTGAAATCACATGCTTTCAGAGCACTGCTCCTTCATCAGGTGGGGTGACTTCAAAACCAGATTTAAGAATGGAGACATGGAGACACACAGAGTACAAGAAAAGAAATACGAATTAAATTTAAATCATCCATAGGATGACAAATAAAGGTTATGAAAGAAAGATGGGATTTAGAGATAAAATGGGCCTGTAAAGTTAAAAGAAAATTCCAACACCACTCAAAATTTGAAGGAATGAGATTCAATGACTATGAGTTGTGTTGACAATGATTCTGACGCATTCTACCATTAAAACTTCAGTTAGACCAGAATAAGTTAGCCCTAATTTTCTTTTTCTGGTATATTTCATTGTTATCTCCTGGGTAAGTATCAAAATAACCCAGGCTTCCCCATACTTCTTTGCTCAGTATATAAGTGACACAGCAATACTATGAGACTCGGAGAGGAACCGAGTAAACCAGGCCACAATTGCTGCATTTCCTGGACTGTGCAGTCTAATTTACTTAGACATAACTGCAAGTGTTGTTAGGTCATTACACATGGAGAAAATGATACAAAATTCCCAAAGAAGGAGCATGTTGGTATAAGTGGGAATACACTTGAAATCCAATTCTTGATCTTCAAGAGGATCTTTGTCAGGTTTTGAGCTGATATGATTAACACTGTGATGCAGAAGTAAACATTCCTGCACTTTTGACACCCAGAATTAGTAGCCCCTGTGTAGGTCACACACGATAAGTATGTTGTTTTATGAATATCCTTAAAAGTTAAAGTTTTGTTCATTAATGTGACAATTCACTTTTCCACAAAAGGTATTCTTCGATTTTTAATGCTGACAATTTAGCCATCAATCAGTTTTACGCTATGAATTTGTACTGCACTGTGATACCCAAATTTACATCGAGCCTTTAGGGGTTGTTTTGAAATCAAATCCCGGAGATGGAAGGATGCCGTAGTAACCCACTATATCACTTAGTACCTCTGAAATGATCTTTCACTTCCAATATTTCATTCAGAACACAACCAGCTTAAGATGAAGGAGCGGCGCTCCGAAAGCCAGTGCTTCCAATTAAACCTGTTGGACTATAACCTGGTGTTGTGTGATTTTTAACTTAATACCAAAAATGTTACTGAATTGTTTTCATAACATCATTATATTCATTTAGCTCATGCCAGACAGAGCATAAACTATGTCATAGTTTCCGTCAGACATTTACTTAAAATTGTTCTGAAATCTTAGAATGAAGTGCTTTACAAGAATGTCCCATTTTGTCTGTAGTATGTCCTGTGCATTGGAAATGATCTCTTTGGCTAGGCATTGAAGCACAGACATCCTTATTAAAAGAAAGATTTAGTATAATTGAAAATGCAAATTTCAGAGGTGCTTAAAATAAACGGCCTATATTTGTTGAAGAATACATGGACAAAATGAGAAAATATTTTTGATGTAATACTCACATGGAATACTGTGATTGTAAAGGATATGTATGTGTTTACAATGGGGTGTTGTAGAAAGTAATGTTTGTGAAAGGGTTAATGCTGAAAACTGCATGAAGCTCCGCACAGTCTGTCATATGGAATGGAGTAGAGAAAAGCAAAACAAAGGAGACAGGCCTACCATCTGTGTCTTCTCATAGTCTTTGTGACAACAAGGTAACTTGTTCCTGATTGTTGTAATGTTTAAGGCATAAGCCTCTTCTTATTGGACTACCTAGGAGTTTTCCTCTCTGATAGCAGACCTATGAAAGCAGAGCCTAAAAGGAGGATGGTGGCAGCAAATCCACCTTTTTGTGACCATGCGTGCAGCTATGGCTCAGTTACATGGTTCTCAGCAGCTCTGCAGCCACACAGCTTACAGGGAACATTGTTCTGCTGGTACACTGGCCACTGGAGAACTGCGAAAACAGTTCTAATGGGGAAATGCTTTTCAGACATCCAGACACAATGTCCAGTGATGCCTGTGATAGGCATCTGAAGATTTAGTTTAATCACACCATTACATGAAAAGTTTGTTTAGCTTAGATGGCTAGGATGTAGTTCAGGGTACCCAGATTGCAGGTTAGATTTCACTTCTACCGAAGGTAGATTTGGGACTTTCCTCCTTGCTGTGCTCCTGAGAGTGGAAGGCAAGGATAAACAGAAATTTCCAAGAGAACTACTCAGGATGAAGCAGCAACAGTGAATGAGCTAAAGGCCTGCTTTTAGACAGAGCATGTAGTTTGTATTGATTTCTATATTTAGCTGTTTAGCATCACGTTCATGGCTTCAGTGGGAGGACTGTCAAACAAATGCTAACATCCTGCTTGAACACACTTCTACAAGCACTCTGACACTGGGCATTGCCTGAAAAGCATTTCCCCATTAGAACTTGTTTTTTTAGTATTTCTCCAATGGCCAGTATACCAGCAGGACAATGCTCCCTCTAAGCTGTGTGGCTTCAGAGCTGCTGGAAAACTCCATGCATGTCAACTGAAGTGCTGACAAAGGGCTTCCTAGGAACTGCTGCAGTACCCAGAACCTGAAGGTCCACACAGCGGAAAAGAAACTTGCAGAAGAGGTCAAAGAAAATGATATAAAGACACTCTATAGCTCTTCCTGAAGCATGGTAGCATTGACATTAATAACTGGGAGGAGATTGTTATCAATCAAAATGGCATGGTCTATTAATCTGCGTTGTGCTGAGTCCAAATGCTATAACAATGCTGAGCAGTGACAGGGGATGAAGGGAAATGAACTAAACCCTACACCCAGATCCCACTACCTTTTGGGATGCACTGATTCATACAGTCAAATATCATTGGATTGCTTTGGTCAGTCACAGGAAGACCCACTACACAGACTCATAGCCCTGAGTAGATGTCATCCTCAAACTGAGGAATGGTCAACAAGGATTTATATACTATTAACATCAAACAAAGTATTTTGCCTTTAGTTGTTTGATGCAACTTCTAGGCTAACACAGAGCAGGTAATACTATCACAGCATTATCCACTGAGACAGTACAAAGAAATGTTACATTGTTGATTTAAATGTTACTAAGTGGATGATAAGATTTTAGTATGGGTATACAAATGTTCTGTCTTTTTCAATCTTGGTGTCTTTCATCTTTTTCTAAAGGGAATCTCATTCATCCCATTTATTTTTCCATGCGAACTTTTGATCTTGATTTTGCAGTTGTCAGGACAGAAGAATGGTCAGCATTTCCCAAATTACACAGTGACACTGACAGCACTGTCTGGCATCTATATATGCCAGCTAACATTCGCTGTCAGTGACATTGAGGTGTACTACTGAGGACTGCACAGTTGGATATCTATGAAATCATTTTAATTGACACAGATTTCCACTTTTACACTGCGATACTTGTAAAAACCCACAAAAAGCTTCTGTCATGTTTTATGAGCTGTAGCTAGATTTTTTAAACAGTACCAGACTTTAAATTACAACTCTGACCTTATAAAACTACTGTAGTTTTTAATTTGTAGGATGATTATATTTCTCCATTGTGATTAAAAAAAACACTTTTTTAAATTCAATATTTAAAAGGTTGCTTGTTTTATTTCAGCTGCTGGCTTAATCACAGCTTGCTTGATTTTTTTTCTGAACTCTGCGGAATTCCCTAGCACTAATACTCGAATCAATGAATGTTGAGAACAGTGCAATCCCTGCCAGATTGCAGGATATCTGTGGGACAACTTCCTTCAGGGGTTTGTAGCAAGCAAAATAAAGGGGTCATCATCTCTCTGATCCCCTTCCTTTGCCTCAATTCATTGTCACAATTTCCTCCATCCACACACTGTTCCTTGAATTCAACCCTATCCTTCACTCTCACCCCATGGCTCTGATTGTTTTCCTCTCTCCCTCCTGCAGACCTTTATTCCCATCTTTCACCTTCTCCAGCACACTGTTACAGTCATACAGCAGAGAAACAAACTCTTCAATCCAACCAGTTTATGTCAATTATAATTCCAAACTAAACTAGTCCTACTTGCCTGCTCCTGGTCCATATCCCTCCAAACCTCTCCTATTGATTACCTACCCAAGTGTCTTTTAGATGTTGTAATTGTACCCACATCCACCACTTCCTTTGGAAGTTCATTCCACAAGCGAACCAGTGTAAAAACTTTGCCCCTTGTGTGTTTATTTAACTCTATCTCCTCTCACTTAAAAAAAAAATGCCATCTAGTCTTGAAACCTGAGGGAAAAGACACGCACAATTATATATAAAACATCAGATTAAATAGTTACTTGCCAGAATGAGCCAGTAGCTGGTAGCATGCCATTTAAATAGCTGCCAGTATTAGTTAAGGGAGGTTCGCAGCATTAATTGGGAAAGGATAAAACTGCTGATGGCACTAAAATGACTGGGCATGGATGAGAAGGTTTGGAGTTCTAGATTCCAGGCAAGAGGAAGTCAAGTCCAGTATTGGTTACTGGATAGACTGGAGATAATGATGAGTAATAGCATTAATTCTGTTGGAGACCGGCAACAGAATATAATTAATTTAATTTTTAAAAGTGTACTGGTCAATCACTGTTGTCACACAGGAGTAAAACAAACAGCAAAGGAAGTGTACATCGACAAGAAATACAGACATTTCCAAGATCTTTATTCTAGCATAGGCAATGGCTTCCAAAGTCAGCATTTATTATTTAATCATACAGTCGACCTTGAGACCACACTGGTGGGCGTTCTGGATGGATTGCAGTGGTTAATGAAGAAGAGGACCTTGATTTCTGGTTCAATTGTAGATAAAATTGGAGGCAATGCTCGCAGCTCATACACTGCTGCTCTTTTGTTTCACTTCAGAAGAAACATAGTTGAAGAATTAATTTAAAGTAACAGGGTTTCTTCTGTCAAAGAATATCTTTTATTGCCATCCGACAAACAATGGCATCCAACAAATTGCCAACTTTTTCCTCAGGAGGAGACACTTTGTAAATCTGTGTAAAGTAAAACATTTTGATTTTAGTTCATTTGGAATGACAGTAAGGCATTTCTTCCTCTCAAATAAACATGTATTATCCTGCAAAGGATTAAAGGTGTGAAGAGGAATCAACCTGTTCAGGACTGAACAAAGAGATCCTAATGAAGGTGAAGAAAACATTATCCAACTATGCTAGAACACTTTTGTGTCAATGATTCAGCTGCAATCATTTTTGGATACCATTACGTCAATATGAATACGTATGCATCTTAATAGGAACATCAGTGGTGTCAATGAAAATATTAATCTGAAAAGCAGCACAGGCGTAAAGAAAATGGATTGAATGGTTCAGCACATCAGCCATTGTTTTTGTGCAACTAGTTATAATTTTCTGATACAAAGTTTCATTGACCTGTAATTGTTACCTTACAAAATACTTATTGCAGCAAATCATAATTTACCCCCAATGATAGTGATATCAAATGATAAGTCAAAACTGCATGAAATGAAAATGGTGATTTGGATGCAGACTTTAAGAAAACCAACTTAATTTTAAATCCTGTAATGAAGATGTCACGTTACTCACAAACCTTTTTAATTTTGGTCATATCTGCCATTGTTGAGAGATCCTGGACATGAATTTGTTGCCCGTCCACTTGCCTTATAACACCTTCCAAATCAGATTTTTTCTCTCCATCATCCACCAGAACAATGAGAACAGCCGAGTCACTATCTGAAATTCCAAATTTTCTGAATGCATCTGAAATCTTCAGAAAAATAACTAATGAAATTGTGACTTTTTAACCGTCAACATCCTCTCTGAAGAACAGCATTGAGTACAGGTGTTGGGTGGTCATATCGTGGCTGTACAGGACATTGGTTAGGCCACTTTTGGAATATTGTGTGCAATTCTGGTCTCTGTCCTATTGTGAGGATGTGTGAAACTTGAAACGGTTCAGAAACGTTTTACAAGGATGTTGCCAGGGTTGAAGGATTTGAGCTCGAGGGAGAAGCTGAATAGGTTAGGGTTATTTTCCCTGGAGCATCGGAGGCTGAGGGGTAACCTTATAGGGATTTATAAAATCACGAGAGATGTGGATAGGATAAATAAACAAGGTCTTTTCCCAGCAGTCGGGGAGTCTGAAACTAGAGGGCATAAGTTTAGGGTGAGGGGGGAAAAGATTTAAAAGGAACATCAGGGGTAACATTTTCATGCAAAAGGTGATATGTGTATGAAATGAGCTGTCAGAGGAGTGGTGGAGGCTGGTAAAATTACAACATTTAAGACACATCTGGATGGATATATGAATAAGAAGGGTTTAGAGGAATATGGGCCAAATGCAGGCAAATGGAAGTAGATTAATATAGGATATCTGGTCAGCAAGAACAAGTGGACCAAAGAGTCTGTTTCAGTGCTGTACACCTCTATGACTCTAAGAAATGTTCAAGAATCATGTTTTAAAGAAAAGCAAAATTAAAAGAAAGACACTAGTGACAGAAGTGAAAGAAGAGTTGAACGTGCCACCACTCTGAAATGTTGGATAAATAAAGTGTGGCTGTTAAGCATTTCATATTCTCCTTCCAAATGGTGTCTGAAAACCACACAACTGCTGGGAATAATTCTATCATTCTAATTATGAGAGGCCAGCAAAAGATGTTAAAGAGCGTATATTCTTGAAGATACAGGAGGATTGCATAATGTTCAGCACCACTTGCAACTCCTTAGATACTGCAGCAGTCCACATCCAGGTACAGGCTAACAAGTAGAAAGTAACATTCACACCATACATAAGAAACAACTGTTTCTTATTGGGGGTGACCTAACCCATGACCCATTGACATTTAATGGCATTAGCATTAATAAATCCCTCACCAACGTCATCCTGGGAGTTACCATTGAATAGAAACTGAACTGGATTAACCAAACAAATACAGTGGCTACAAGAGCACATCAGAGGCTATAAATACTGCAGTGAATAACTCACCTCGGGACTCCCAAAAGCCTGTCCACGACCTGGAAGGCACAAGTCTGAAGTGTGATGGACTGCTCCCCATTTACCTCAACCACACTCAAGAAGCTTGAAACCATCCAGAACAAAAGTAGCCCCATTGACTGCTCATGAGAGTGGTGCCATTCATTCTACTACTGATGCCCTCTATACACTGCTGTTACTATCTAAAAAACGCACTACAGAAATTTGTCAAAGCCACAGACAGCACCTTCAAAACTCAAACACTTCCATCTATAAAATGACAAAAAGCAGCAGATACATCGGAACACCACCACCTGCAAGTTTTTCTTGAGGTAATTCACCATCTGAACTTGGAAAAGCATCACGTCCCCTCACTGTTATTGGGACAAAATCCTGGAACTCCATCCCCTATGACATGTTGGGTCTATCTGTAGGAAGCTCACTACCACCTTCTCAAGGGCAAGTAGGGACAGATAATAAACGCTGACCCAGTCAGCAAGACCCATGTCCTATGAGTGAATAAAGAAATTACAAGCAAAATTTTGAATAGTTGAGCCAGATTTTATAGCTCTTTTTTCTACTCCTGTTGCCATGTGTATAATTCAGAAAAAAAATTCATTTTTAATTTAAAAAAAACATTCTATTAGTGAGTGACACTAATGGCTGATTCCTGCATGGCCACCGTACTTCCCACTTCGAGATACCAGTTTATAACTGTGAGGTTCAACTCTATGTAGTTCTATAACTGCAGTATTCTGAACACGAAGAGAAATGCAAAGCAGCACAAATGCATCTGATAAAGTGTACAAGTTATTACACCAAAATCAAGCCTTACATTATTTGTTGGAGAGAGATTAAATATGATTTCAGAATAAAGGCCTCTTGTCTTCATTTTGGCCAGTTTGTGTAAATGAACAGCTTTGTTGACAGCCAGAAGTATCTGAAATGGATCAACTATCTGAAAGAGAAGAGGTAAAGACTGTGTGCAGTTTATACAAAAGCATGTATTGCATTGGCAGCTCCATGTAAACTGGCAGTTTTATATAGTTTTCTTAATGATAACAGAGCAGGTCAGGAGCATTTTACAAACAAGTTCCCCCAAATGAAAATCACAACTTACAATATTGTAGAATATCTTTTGAAATCAGCTCGACAATTTATATTTTCACATTCTATTTTACATTAGACACTGATAATGCAGTGATTTTACAAAAGGAACTCAACTCTTGCAATTATATGTACAGTTGATTAGAAACTGCTACAAGTGCAGCATTTCCGTTTAAGTTCTCTGCACAACAGCAGGCCCTACCCACATCACTATGACTTTCTCCATAGATAGAGGCAGGGAAGCAGGCCCAGAATCTACCCCTACCCTGAACAGAGGTCAAATTAGTATTAACACCAATCTGATCCACATGAGCTGTCCAGCAAATGAGCTAACCATGCCAGATATTCAGAGTTGCAGTGGAATGTACACTTTGACATGCAAGCTGCATTCTGAAGCTATCGCAATGATGGGAGAGGCTCCAATCTCTTGTCATCAGATAGCGGATCAGGGGACTTACCCTCGCGACACCTGAATTTGGTGTACGTTGGAAGGATTTACAAGCTAATTCTTAACCTGTACACTTATGTTATGTATGTACCTTCCTTCCCTGTAAAATTCTGAAGTAGAATGGGTACCTGGAGCTTTTGGTTTAGAGCTGAAAATGTGTTGCTGGAAAAGTGCAGCAGGTCAGGCAGCATCCAAGGAGCAGGAGAATCGACGTTTCGGGCATGAAGATGGGCTCATGCCCGAAACATCAATTCTCCTGGTCCTTGGATGCTGCCTGACCTGCTGCGCTTTTCCAGCAACACATTTTCAGCTCGGATCTCCAGCATCTGCAGTCCTCACTTTCTCCTAGTTCGCTTTTGGTTTAGAAGCAGGCATGCTAATCAGTTGTCCAACTGCTCTATTTAACATCTGAAAAACAACTTGAAGGTTGCTTCCAATCTAGTTCAACCCTGACCCAGATTATTTAATATAAAGCCAATGCTCCTGTAGCTAGATTGGGCACGACTCCGAGAAAAATTACAACAACCAAAACAGCCAAACATTCATCCATGTAAATTTGTATAGGCCTTTGGGGGAAAATAAAAGTGACCCTCAGGCTAATGTTTTTTCTGTTTACCCTATAGCCACTGAAGACAGCATGAAAATGCATTCATTACATCAGCAACAGTTGGCCAGTGACTGAATGTGGAAACTTCCTGATGGAAAATAGATCAAGCAACCTTGCAATGCATTACTCACTAACCCAAAGGTGACAGTATAACAAACTTGTAAGAAAATTACATAAAACTGGAAACTACACTTTGTTAAACAAAATAACAAGAATCTATCAAATATATTGGTTACTCTGCTCATCGGTTTCTCTCTTGCTCACAGATGTATCACCTTCTTTCCTCAGAAGAAATCTAATCTTCATGCCTGCAGGATTCCCTTTATGTACATATTAAAAACAAAATCACAGCAATAATTAGATTATCATTCTCACCATGGATGCATTTATCAATGCTCCATCTATGGTTCCTTCCATAGCTTTCTTTCGAAGTTCAGCAGCATTTTTAACATCTTTAAACAACAGAAGTGTCACAGTGCATCCTGGAAAGAGCTCGAGCTCATGTATCATAATCATCTTGTTCGCCTGATGATCAGCATACCTGAAGTGACAGGGTGACAAAGTGACTGATTAACAAAACTCTTGCTAAGAAAAGAAATAGACTGTGCAGTTAGGTTCCATGATTACAAAGTAAAATTCTTCCTTGAAAAATATTGTATGGTTCATGCCAAGATCAACACAAAACCAACTAGTAATGGAAAAAAAAGTTAAAATGGAAACACCAAGAATTCATTCACTTACTGGTTATATACTATTTCAGGAAAATAATTTACTTTATTTTCCAAAAGCGACATACTGCAGACACTAGAGATCTGTTTTTATTTCATGTTTCTCACATCGTAGTATTTTGCTTTTATATAAATAGAAAATGCTGGAGAAATGCAAGAGGTCTGGAAAAACCTCTTCTTCAGAACTGTATGGTTATGTTGAATTTGAAACATTAGTTCTGTTTCTCTCTCCATAGGTACTGCTGAACCCGCTAAGTTTCACAGTTTGCCCGAAACAAGTAAAAAATGAACATAAAAACAGACTTACTGCATTAATGGTGAAATTTATGAACTAACATTTTGTTCATCCACAATATTTCTGAACTACATTCTCCTCAATGCTCCTCAACAGGAGAAAAGGGCAATATTCAATAAAGAAGAAAAATGTAAATGTCCTTCATTGATTATCAATAATAGTAATTTCAGCATTATTTTCCAGGTACTTAAATTCCTCATGTGACTTGCCTTGAGAACTATTTTCACAAACACTATCCTCTACAACCTTTTAGAGTCAGAGAGATGTTCAGCACGGAAACAGACACTTCCGTCCAACTCGTCCATGCCAACCAGACATCCCAACCTACTTATCATCACCCGGCCCATATCCTCCAAACCCTTCCTATAAATATACCCATCCAAATGCCTTTTAAATGTTGCAATTATACCAGCTTCCACCACTTCCTCTGGCAGCTCATTCTAAACATGAACTACCCTATGCCCCTTAGGTCTTTTTTATATCTGTCCCTTCTCAACCTAAACCCTCTAGTTGTGGTCTCCCCCATCCCAGGGAAAATGCCTTGTTTATTTACCCTCTCCATATCTTTTGCGATTTTATAAACCTCTGTCAGCCTCCGAAGCTCTAGGGAAAACAGCCTCAGTCTATTTAATATCTCCCTGTAGCTCAAATCCTCCAAACCCAGCAATATCCTTGTAAATCTTTTCTGAACCCTTTCAAGTTTCACAATATCCTTACAACAGAATTGCACGCAATATTCCAAAAGTGGCCTAACCAACATCCTGTACAGCCGCAACATGACCTTCTATACTCAATACTCTGACCAATAAAGGAAAGCACACCAAACATCATCGTCACTATCCTATCTACCTGCAACTCTACTTTCAAGGAGCTATGTACCTGCACTCCAAGGTGTCTTTGTTCAGCAACACTCCCTTGGACCTTACCATTAAGTGTTTTAACACCTTAATTTTTGGAACATTTGAGATCTTTTAAATACCTACAGTACGGTAATAAATATTCACTAAGCAAAGCATCACTGGTAATTAACAGCACTGAGAGATCACAACTTGGAAGCTCATATCATGCTTATATAATTTACTTGCTTCTTGCTTCACACCTACCACAGCAACTGGCTTGAGAATCACAGTGCCATTTCAGAAATGGAATTCAGCCACAGTCTGCTTGTTAGACAACTAACTGAACGGTAGCCCTGGCTGGGTAGTAAGGGCGTTATCTCAAAATTAAATGGTTATGTCCGGGTCAGTAATTTGATTTCCTGATGAAGGGCTTTTGCCCGAAGCGTCGATTTTCCTGCTTTTCGGATGCTGCCTGACCTGCTGTGTTTTTCCAGCAACACTCTAATCTTGACTGAGAAGTCAATAATAGTCTGCGGTTCAAACATCCCTCATATCGTACAATCAGCAACATAATGATTAACTAATATAAATTTTGGAGAGAGACGGATCAAAATAACCGACCAGGAAGGTGACAGCAGCAGATGGAGGATAAACAATCAGTTGCAGAGTGAGAGCCTAGAGTGTCCCTGGGCACTAAAGCGAAAGCAAAAAGTTGCGGTTGCTGGAAATCTGAAATTTGACCAAAAAATTGCTGGTAAACTTTGCAATGGGCTGCATCGTTGGGGAGAAAACGATAAGTTAATGTTTCGAGTCCAGATTGATTTTTATTCATAATAATAATTTCCATAGATGCTGCCAGACTGGCTGCGCTTCTGCTTCTTTTTGTCTCAGCACCTACATTGCTTTTAATCACATTGCGACCACAGAGAGTAAAGAATGAAACCAAGTCTCCATCATTAGGTGCAGCACAACTCACCACTGGAACAGCTCCGACAGGCGAATCCCGCCCCCGGAAACCGGAAATCCCGACAAAGGTTCCGCCCCAGAAACAGCGACCTCCTCCATCCCCAACCATGTCTAGCCCCGCCCACTATTATGTACCTGCCCCGCCTCTCATCCCGCCATTGGCCCCGCTCACCAATGACGACCTTGAACCCGCCCCACACTGCGCTTCTGGCCCCGCCTACCTCACGTGTCCTGGCCCCGCCCAATATGGGTACCTTCTTGCGTCACCGGCCACACCGTATGTCGATGCATTGGGCCCGCCTCTCTCTGGCGTCACTGGCCTCCACCCCATCACGTGACGCGACCTCGCCCACGGTGAGGCCACGCCCCCATTCCCCCCCGGACCGTCATGGAGCGACTAGAGCCGCTCCTCTTCTCCGCGTTCCTCAGCAGCAACTTCCTCGTCTCCTCTGTGGTTTTCTCGGCCATCAGCCGGGTGCAGAGGGCTCCTTACATGGACGAGATTTTCCACGTCCCGCAGGCGCAGCGGTACTGCGACGGGAGATTTTCCGAGGTATGCGGCTGACTGCGGCTGAATGGCGGACCCCAGCGGGAGGAGAGCGGGCTCCTCGCCCCCTAGTGGCCTGATCCCGGAATTGCAGGCTGGAGTGATGAGTTCAGAGGAGACCATTCAACCCATCAGCACTGTGCTAAGATCTCTGCCCATAACCCTCTTTTAAAATGTTTAATCTGTTTCTGCCACCCTGTTTTTGGCAGTGGTTCATGGCATCCTGCCCCCAGCCCCTAACATCTTAGATGTTTTTCTTTTACTTGCCTCGTGGAAATCTGATGCACTTGGTCAGAGAGATGCACAACACGGAAACAGACCCTTCGGTCCAACCCGTCCATGCCGACCAGATATCCCAACCCAATCTAGTCCCACCTGCCAGCACCCGCCCCATATCCCTCTAAACCCTTCCTATTCATATACCCATCCAAATACCTTTTATATGTTGCAATTGTACTAGCCTCCACCACTTCCTCTGGCAGCTCATTCCATGCATGTACCACCCTCTGCTTGGAAAAAGTTGTCCCTTAGGTCTCTTTTATATCTAACCAACGTCCTGTACAACCGTAACATGACCTCCCAATTCCCGTACGCAGTACTCTGACCAATAAAGGAAAGCATACCAAACGCTGCCTTCACTATCCTATCTACCTGCGACTCCACTTTCAAGGAGCTATGAACCTGCTCTCAAAGATCTCTTTGTTCAGCAACACCCCCTAGGACCTTACCATTAAGTGTATAAGTCCTGCTAAGATTTGCTTTCCCAAAATGCAGCGCCTCGCATTTATCTGAATTAAACTCCATCTGCCACTTCTCAGCCCTTTGGCCCATCTGGTCAAGATCCTGTTGTAATCTGAGTAACCCTCTTCACTGTCCACTACACCTCCAATTTTGGTGTCAATTGCAAATGTACTACCTGTACCTCTTGTGCTCACATCCAAATCATTTGTATAATGACAAAAAGTAGAGGACACAGCACCAATCCTTGTAGCACTCCACTGGTCACAGGCCTCCAGTCTGAAAAACAACCCTCCACCACCACCTTCTGTCTTCTGCCTTTGAGCCAGTTCTGTATCCACATGGCTAATTCTCCCTGTATTCTGTGTGACCTAACCTTGCTAACTAGTCCCCCATGAGAAACCTTGTCGAACTCCTTACTGAAGTCCCTATAGATCATATCTACCGCTCTGCCCTCATCAATCCTCTTTGTTACTTCTTCAAAAAACTCAACCAAGTTTGTGAGACATGATTTCCCACGCACAAAACCATGTTGACTATCAGTCCTTGCCTTTCCAAATACATGTACACCCTGTCCCTCAGGATTCCCTCGACCAAATTGCCCACCACCGATGTCAGGCTCACTGGTCTATAGTTCCCTGGCTTGTCCTTATCACCCCTCTTAAACAGTGGCACCACGTTAGCCAACCTCCAGTCTTCCGGCACCTCACCTGTGACTATCGATGATACAGATATCTCAGCAAGAGGCCCAGCAATCACTTCTCTAGCTTCCCATGGAGTTCTAGGGTACACCTGATCAAGTCCTGGGGATTTATCCACCTTTATGCGTCTATAAATCCAGACGAAAAACAAACTATTGGGACATTTATGCAATTATTTTCTTCTCCTTTCAAATAAGTTGTTTCTCCCCCTCTCCTTAATTTGACTGATATGCCTATTATTTTCTGGCAGTTAATGGGCCTCGTTCCATATTCTGGTTTTGTGTTCGTAATTGACAGTTAATTTTAATTTCTGTTTCCAATAACATTTGGAAGAAGTCGACCTCACTTGATCCCCCTGCCTACTAGTGTTGCTGAAGATCAGAATTCGTTTCTACAAACCTACAATTCCATACATTTGTTGACTTATTTGGTTAATATGCAATAGTTTTGACAGGGACGTGGATATTTCCCATTCCTCCATCGTAGGGTCATAGAGTTATACAGTATGGAAATAGACCCTTCGATCCAACCAGTCCATGTCAACCATAATCCCCAACTAAACGGGTCCTGCCAAATCCCTCCAAATATTTCTTATTTATGTGCTTATCTAAATGTCTTTTAAACGTTGTTAACTGTACCTGCATCCACTTTCTCTGAAGTGTGTGTGTGTGTGTGTGGTTAAAAAAAAATGGGCTTTTACGTCTTCTATTAAACCTTTTTCTCTCACTTTAAAAGTATGCCCCCTAGTCTTGAAAGCCACCACCCTAGGGAAAAGACACCTGCCATTCACCTTCTGTATATCCGTTAACGAATTTGTAAACCTGTATGAGGTTGCCCCTCGACCTCTGATGGTCCAGTGAAAAAAGTCCCAACCTCTCCCCATAACTGAAACCCTCCATTTCTGGCAACATTCTGAAGTGGACAAGTTGGACCGAAGGGTCTGTTTCCATGCTGTACATCTCTCTGACTATGACTAAGTCTCTTTTGAACCCTTTCCACCTTAATAATATCCTTTAAAGGAATAATGATACAATATTAATAATGTTGTATTAATATGCTGCCTATAATTTCCAAATTTCTGCACACTGTTCTTTCTTTAAGTTCATACGATAGAGGAGCAGAATTAGGTCATTCAGCCCATCGGGTCTGCTCTGCCATTCGATCATGGCTGATATGTTCCTCACCCCATTTTCCTGCCTTCTCTCCATATCCCTTCAACTCATTACCAATTAAAAATCTGTCTTAACTCTTCCTTAAATTTACTCCCAGCATCGACTGCACTTTGGGTTAGCAAATTCTACTGATTAAGTTGGGTTTTTTAATCTGTGGTACAGACCATAACATACAAGAGCAGAATTAGGCTATTCCAGCAGATTGAGTCTGCTCCATCATTCCGTCATGACTTGTATGTTTTTGGACCCCATTCTCATGCTTCTTTTGAACCCCTTACCAATCGAGAACCTACTCATCTCTGTCATAGAGTCATACAACACAGAAACAGACCTTTAAGTGCAACTTGTCCATGCTGATCAGCTTATCCTAAACAGATGGAGTCCCATTTGCCAGCATTTGGCCCATATTCCTCTAAACGTTTCCTATTAATATACCTATCCAGATGCCTTTTAAATGCTGTAATTGTACCCGTCTCCACTACCAGCTCTAGCCGCTCATCCCATACATGCATCACCCGGTGTGTGAAAATGTTGCCCTTCAGGCCCCTTTTAAACTTATCTCCTCTTACCTTAAATCTATGCCTTCTAATTTTGGACTACTCCACCCTGGGGAAAAAAGAAACCTAGGGAAAAAGTTTTCATAAATAAGCTCAATGACTTGGTCTCTGCAGCGCAGTGTGGCAATGAATTCCACAGACTAACCACCCTCTGACCAAAGAAATTCCTCCTTGTTTCAGTGCTGAAGGGTCATGCTTTCACTCTGAGGCTGTGCCCTCAGGTTCTAGTCTCTCCTAGCGGAAGGATCTTCTCCATATCTACTCTATCCAAGCCTCTCAAGTATTCAGTAAGTTTCAGTCACATTACCCTGTGCACTCTAAAGTTTGGGAATGCTGCTGGTGTCTGGCGTTGCAAGAACTGATGCAGAGTACCTATTCACTTTCTTCACTATTTCTTCGTACCCCATTACTACTTCCCCACCAGTCTAATGTCTACTCTTGCCTCTCTATTACCTTTGTTTTAATAACAAGCTCCTGCAGTCTTTTATTATATTACTAGATAGCTTACTCTCACATTTTATCCTCCACTCACTTTTTATGCTGTCCCTGACTTCCCTTGTCAGCCATGTTTGCCTCATCCTCCCCTTAGTGTTTTCTTCTTCCTTTGGATGAATTTCTGCAGAGTTACCCCCCAGAAAGCCCTGCCATTGCTACCCCCCCCCCCCCATCTTCTCTGCTAGGCTTCCCTTCCAGTCAACTCTGGCAAGCTGCTCCCTCATCACTTTGTAGTTATCTTTACCCAATCGTAATAATGTTACACCTGATTCCAGTTTCTCCTCAAAACTACAAGGTGAATTCTGTTAAATTATGGTCACTGCCCCAGAGGGATTCCTTCCCTGTTAAGCTTCCTCATCAAATGCCTCATTACACATCACCAAGTCCAGAATTTCTGGTTCCCTACCACAAGTTGCTCCAAAAACCAGTTTCTTAGACATTCCACAAACTCCTTTTCTTGAGATTCGCTGCCAACCTGAGTTTCCCAATCCATCTGCATATTGAAGACCCCTATGATTATTGTCACGGTGACCTTCTTACATGCCTTTATATCTCCTGATATATTTCCTACCTCACATCCTGAATACTGCTAGGAGGCTTGGGCACAATGCCTCTGAGTCTTTTTGTCCCTTTGCAGTTCCTCAACTCTACCCAACCAGCATCTGTGCTTTCCAACTCTATATGGCTTCTTACTATCTATTTAATTCAATTTCTCACGAACAAGACAATCCCGTGCTCTCTGCCCATCTCACTGTCCTTTTGATAGGATCCTTGGATGTTTAGATCCCAGCCCTAATCCCCTTGCAGTCACATCAGTGATACATAACATCATATCTGCCAATTTCAATCTGCACTACAAGCTTATTAACATTGTTTCATATATTGCATGCATCCAAGTACAACACCTTCAGCCCTGTGTTGACTGCTCCCCTTCTCATAGTTATCCCTTTAACTGCTGTGCCTGAAGTTTGATTCTTGAGTGTTTTCATACTCTCTGTTGTATTAGTTATTCTGGAAACTCCAATAACCTCTGCTGAGCGCCCACCCCCGACTCCGCCAGCCCGAACATTTTCTATGATCTTCCATGCAACTGAAGCCACCTCCCCCACTAGTTAGTTTAAAGCCCTATCCACAGCTCTAGTTTTGTGATTTGCTCGGACTTTGGCGCCGGTTCCGGGAGTGAGGGAGCTGTTCTGATGGGACAGACTCCACTCAGATCATGCTGGCACCAGTGTCCCATGAATTCGAACCCGTTTCTCTCACACCAGTCATTCAGCCATGCATTTTCCTCTTCAACATTGTCAATCCTCTGCCAATTTGTTCATGACTGAGATAGTAATCCAGAGATTATTACTTTTTTGGTTCTGTTTTTTAATTTGGCCCCTTGCTATTCATTATCACTCAGCAGAACCTCTTTCCCCTTTCTGCGTATAGCGTTGGTATCTATGTGGACCCACAGCATCTGGATCTTTCCTCTCCCACTCCACGTTCCTCTGCATGACAGATGAGATATCCTGAACCGAGGCACCAGGCAGGCAACACTGCCTTCGGATTGTCAATCCTGGCCACTGAAAATAGCGTCTATTCCCCTTACTATACTGTCCCTGATTACAATTACATTATTATAATTCCACTACAAATACACTTATTCCCAATTTATGTATCTTTAAATTATAAATTGCTTAATTCTCTCATGCAGTGGGATCCAATGATCACAACTTTACCTGGCCTCTATCTGGTGTCTACTGGGATAATCAAGCCAGTATCTTGGCTGATGGGTTGGACAGGGAGTGTAGTATGTTCTACAGGAATGCTACGATTCGTTAATCTTCTGTTCAATACCGGCAACCTCTACTTGCTTTATCTGCTCTTGTGCAAGATACATCAGAAGGACAAGGTACACAAGTTTCTACCTTTTTTTTCTCAATGTTGGAAGAGAAAACCTGTACTTAAAGCTGTATGGCTTCTGTTGTAAGTGGTATGTTCTAGAAATCTTCGAGTAAAAAGTGAGGTCTGCAGATGCTGGAGATCAGAGCTGAAAATGTGTTGCTGGTTAAAGCGCAGCAGGTCAGGCAGCATCTAAGGAACAGGAAATTCGACGTTTCGGGCCAAAGCCCTTCATCAGGAATGAGGTTCATTCCTGATGAAGGGCTCTGGCCCGAAACGTCGAATTTCTTGTTCCTCGGATGCTGCCTGACCTGCTGCGCTTTAAACAGCAACACATTTTCAGTTATATTCTAGAAAGCCAGTTGAAGATGAGTACGGAGCTGATCTTTCCTTTATCTTCCATTAAGTTGTGAAGTTTAACATTGCAAGTGTATATACCATTAGCTCAATCACACAGAATTTCAGAAAACATGTTTTTGTGTGTTATGGACCAGACCAAATCCTCTCAAAACATGACAAGGAAATAGCTTAGACCCTAACTTTTTCGTATTTTAAAGGCAAATGCCAGATGTTCCGTTCTGGATGCAACTCGATTGGTTGAACTTCCAGGCTTGAAGCAAAACACACTTCTTTCATCCACTATTGTTAAAATGCACGCAAAATGAAAGAAAAGAGTTGGCTTAATTGTAACTCACTTGAAATTCTTAACAAAATAATATATATTAACTACTGTTCATTAACTGTTCCAATATAGTAACATCCCATAAACACACTCTTGGCAAAGGCAAATTCCGTAAAATAGATTGTCTCACATGCAGTTCTAACAGCAAGAAGAGAACCACCGCTTTTAGCTGTAACAGAGAGAGGAATAAGAGCTTCCCCATCAACTTCAAGACCCCAACAGCAGCTGCAGAAAACAAAACTAAAAATCTTGATTCTGTGGGAGCTTGACACCACCCATTCAACTCCAAGGCCTCAAACTGTTTGTTGTCTTTGAGCAGTCCGCTCGTCACCTCTGTCTCCACCTTTCTTAAACAAAAAGGACCAGATACATCCCTTAAAGCCATATTATTGTCATATTGTCTGGGTATATGAATAGGAAGGGTTTGGAGGGATATGGGCCGGGTGCTAGCAGGTGGGACTAGATGGGGTTGGGATATCTGGTCGGCATGGAAGGGTTGGACCGAAGGGTCTGTTTCCATGCTGTACGTATCTACGACTCTATGGCTTTAAGTGAAACCTCAGCTAATGCCTGCCATCTGCATGCATAAACACAAATAATGTACTATTAACATAAAACAATGTTTTCATCTTAGTATTTTAAAAATCCTATTTAGAATTTTGTATTTTATACAAAAAGGCAGTATTTTATATTGTAGTGTAACCTCATTACCCCACTTCCTTTTTAAGGCATAGTTTCAAGCCATAGTACATTGGGTAAGGATAAAGATAACAAGATAATTTCCATAAGTACTCTGTAACCATTGGGATGTGAAACTCGAGCTTGATCTGCTTGTTTCTTGCTCAGCACAGTGAGAAAAAGATCATATCTCAGCTAATGGTGTGCTGAGTGGAAATTGAACACATGACATCTGTATCATTATCAAGCAGTGACTTCCCCAAGTAACCCCATCTGAGGAGCTTTGTTCTGGAATATTTTCCTATTTCTACCTGACATGTTCGTGTACCTAGCAATGTTTTTGGAACTAGTGGAGTTGTTTTCAAATACCTTTTTGTTAGTCTCCATCCTGCTCATCAAACATTGAGCTTTAATTGTGTATGTGAGTAGCAATAGAATATTTCTCCATTCACCTCCTGACTAGTTGTTCTGATGAAGGGCTTATGCCCGAAACGTCGAATTTCCTATTCCTTGGATGCTGCCTAACCTGCTGTGCTTTAACCAGCAACACATTTTCAACTGTGATCTCCAGCATCTGCAGACCTCATTTTTTACCCGGACTGTTTTATAATCCAGGAAGTAAATTTGCAGAAATAAGTTAATGATTATAGCTCAAGGGTTTACCTGTATCTTCAGGTCTGCTGAACTGAAGTAACTCTTGCTGATAAAATGTGTTATTCATTCTGGTCCCCATTACTGTTACTCCTTCACATAACTGGCACAAAATTCAACACTATTGGCGGCTGTAAGTCTCATTGAACAATAATAATAGCAGTTGCAATCTGTCATGACTCGTCTCAGTGAGAAAAATATGCCAATGGTTCAAACGAATTATGACCACATCTTGTTAGGGTGGAAGAGCTCAAAACAGCAGAAATCCCAATAGCTGCCTGCAGCTGGTTGCCTGTCTTAATTGTTCTGTTTATGAAGACACATAAAAGAACAGCCCTATGATCCAAAAGGACTACAACTTTTACATAAAACATGTTTATTTTCCCTGATCCTGTACTTGGAAATAATTTACATCATGGTGAATTAACTGGACTTGCAGAAGTAGAACCTATCAGTGGCAATGAATGATGATCAACTGTTAAAGTGGTCAAAAATACTAGGAATACAGAATATGAATGATAGAGCATTTGCTTGTTTATGTTGTTGTAATCAAAATTGGAGTTGCATTCTTATTGACTTAATGCAGATATATTGTCAATGAATAATGTTTCTTTTTTTTGTCCCTTTGCAGGCCACCTGTACATTCCGGAGAATTATGTCTGCATTAACACTTGCCTCATTTCCCCTGCTTTACTTTTTCTCATTCCTCTATTACACAGATGCAGGCTCAACATTCTTCATTTTATTTACTTATCTGATGTGCCTATATGGGAATCATAGTATTGCTGCTTGCCTTGGATTCTGTGCCTTTATGTTCCGTCAGACTAACATCGTCTGGATTATATTCTGTGCAGGAAGTGTTGTTGCACAGAAATTGACAGAAGCATGGAAGATTGATTCTCTCAAGAAAAGAGATGAGAAGACAGTTATTCTAAACTCCACTGTGGAAATCAAGAAGATTGTGCGCTTCCTATTAGAGTATGTCCTATCATTTAACAATCTGAAAGCACTGATATTTCTGACCTGGCCATACATCATCTTGGTTGTGGGATTTCTGCTGTTTGTCTCCCTGAATGGAGGAATAGTTATTGGCGACAGGACCAACCACGAGATCTCTCTCAACTTTCCTCAGTTATTCTACTTCTTTTCCTTCACCCTAGTATTCTCTGTTCCTCATCTGCTTTCCCCTCATAAGATAATAACTTTCCTAAGTTCAGTAAAGAAGCAACCTTTATTTTACCTTTTTTTTGTCGTTGTCTCCTTATTGTTGATTTGGAAGTTCACGTACGTTCATAAGTTTTTGCTGGCCGATAACAGACATTACACATTTTATGTTTGGAAAAATATCTTTCAGAGGCACGAACTAATCAAGTATATGTTGGTCCCAGGGTATATCTTTGCTGTTTGGACATTCATTGAAACATTGAAGTCCAAATCAATTTTCTGGAACTTAGTGTTTTTTATCTGTTTGGCTGCTGCTACTGTTCCACAAAAGTTATTAGAATTTCGTTATTTCATTGTGCCATACCTTATCTTCAGACTGAACATCCCAATGCCTTTGGGCTTTAAGATTCTTGTGGAGCTGGCTATGTATTCTGTACTAAATGTGCTAACTGTTTACATGTTTCTCTACAAAACCTTCCAGTGGCCAGGTAGTGAAGAAGTTCACAGGTTTATGTGGTGATGTTTGGGAACATTTTTAGTTAGAGTTAAAAGATCATGTACATAAATGGTTAACATTCTTCAGAAATACTTGCCATAATCAATATATTTGTAATATCCACAACATTTGGAAGAAGATCTTCCTTTAATTTTTTTTTCCTATGTAGTTATGTATTTGGAATCCTGGTGTTCATGTTTTTTCTGCCAAACTCTCTAATCACCATGATAACATCATTTATTCAAATCTGTTCATGTAAACATTTGTTTTAGTCACATGCACTATATCAGTCTTGATTGTACTGTTTCAAAAGTAAGTTACTAACTTGACTGAATTGCAGACACATTTAATGTTATTATATTTTGATTATACAACAAAAGTACTTCAAGACCTTCTGGTTAAAAGAATTTGTGATATTCTGTTTTATCCATTTGAAATGGGCAAACAGTTTTATCTCATTTTAGCATTACAACCTATTCAGTTCTGCATGTTATCACTTTTATTATGTATGTATTAAACTGAGGGATTGAGGACTAGTATAAATATTAGATATTTGCAAACTGATGTACTGACCTTTTAATGTTTTCCACAATTAGACTTGTGTTAGAGAAATTATTATTCTTGATTTCACTTGGTGTATTCTCGTCACATTTGCTGTATCACGTTTTGTTTGATATTGAACTTTACTGCCGGTTGTTATCTCACAGCTTTTATCTGTAGCTTTTTTTTCTCAATTGGTGCAATTTATCGATTTTAATGATGTTTAATAATTAATTTTTTTTTGCAGACGCTCTGAGGTCACTGAGTTAGAGGGAGAGGGAAAGATTTAGTCATTTCCACAGATAAGACTTAGAAAGTCTTTGAAGACATTTGGGAAACGGGATTTTATTTCTGGTCTCCATAAGAAAAGGTGTTTAATTTGTCTACGACAGGAAGGAAATTATTTAGGTAGGTTTTAACTTATGAAAATGTTACTTGTATTTAAATAAGCAGCTGTCATATCGTCAGAACATCCCAAAGTGTTCTGCAGCCAAAGAATGACTTTTGAACTGTAGTCATCATTGCTTTGTTAGCACATGCAGCAGCCAGTGTGCATGCAACATGGTCCCAGAAATAACAATAAAGCGAGTAACTGGTCAATCTGTTTGGTGTTGGTTGAGAGTTAGCCAAGACGAAAGGTCTTTCTTCTCATCAGCTAGTTTGTGGTATCTTTTATGGAATTTGGGCATCGATCTAAAATGTCATCTGAAAGTCAGCCACCTATGTCAGTGTAATGAAACAGTATTAATTACTGACTTCACAGTAAAGGATCAATTAGGTAACAACTGTAACATGATATAATGTCACATTCAGATTGAGGGTGAGACATTTGCGATGAAAATAGAGCCTAAAATGTAAAGGCAATTACAAAGGTTTGAAGACGGAAATAATTGCACAGAGTCTGATATCCTGTCATCAAGCCCCCCTTTATTTACTTGTGTCAATATACTGGCTGTGGCTAGTGGGTTCGGAGTCAGTCTCCTCAACTGAGGAGATTCTGAATCCCCTGTTTTATATATATAATATATATATATATATATATATTTGCCTAAGTGATCTCCTGTTTATATTTTTCTGTTTGTTTATTTATTTTCTTTTATCCCCACACTACCACCTAACTGCGGTAGTGCTTATATTTTCCCCAGCACCCAGGAAGTGTGTGCACAGGTGTGAGATACAGTGAAAGACAACGGGTGTACAAATCTTTATTCAATTTCCACCACCAGGAAGAAAGGAAACACCCGAGTGGCCAGTGACCAGCAGTGCCCTTCTCAGAGGGCGGTGCTGCGTAATCAAATAGTGATGGGGGGGGGCAGGGATCAAATCAAAATAGAGTTGGAGGGGGAAAAGATTTTTGTTTAGCCAAAAGATTTTCAAAACAAACCTCGACCATGCTAATTGGCATTTTTTTTTGCATTTGTGGTTGTAGCTAATTTTAATTGGTTGTTTTTTGAGCCTGTTGTAGTTTTCCTATTTGCGTTACCTTTGTCCATTTCCATTTGTATATTCCTTATGATTTGAAATTGTCACTATTTTAAAATATTAATTTTCAACCAGTTGTGCAAAAACATGACACAAGTTTTGCATGAAATGCAATTGCCAAAGTTAAGATTTTTATAATGATTCGTTTTTATATTTGGACTGTCATCATTCACAATCATCTGGATGCTTCCACAAAACTAATACTCTTAGTTCATAGATGGCATGAGTCTCTTTTAAATGGCCCGTTTTCAGGCAGAGGAATTTAAATAGCTGGTTTTCAATGCAAATGAGTTGAATTATTGGCCGAGATTTTAGAGTTAGCAGTGAAGTGATAGCATTCATCACTGACCTTGAGTAAAGCTGGCTTCAAAGATTTAAGGATACCTGTAATTCCACCTTTTCCTGAAATTAATTTGGATCTGACAAGAGTGGAAATGGACGTACAAGTATCCAGCAACAGTAACACTGTCATGAAGCGTAAACAGCCAATTGTATTGAAGTATCTGCACTAAAAACAAACCAAGAAATAAAATGTATTGACTACCCTTTTTTCAATAACGTTTAAAAAGCAAAACAAAGGTTAAAGTGCATGCACAGCAGGTGAAATGACTAGCTGTTAAAAATATAATTTTCTAACGTAAGAGGAAAAACTTTGTTACACATATTTCTTTAAGACTTTCTTCTGAAAGTGGTAGGGTTGAATCTTATCACTGGAAGGTGGCAAATAGCTCCCAGAAAAAGCAAAATGAATTTCAGACTTTGGGATTTTACCTTTCCCATTGATAACAGTAAACATTTGGTACAAACAGTAAACTCATTGCATCTCATAGTCAACGTCAGGAGTTAAAGGCAAAATTAGCTACATTACAATAATTGCTTTAAATTGTAGTGTTATGTCCAGTGGTTATAAAACGCACTACCTGAAATTTTTTTTTTAGTATTCAAAATGTAAGTATTTTTCTTGTATTCAGGGCAACTATGCAATGAACTGCTGTATAAGGTTTACACTGTAGAAGGGTTTGAGGCTATTAATTGTCATATTGTGTGAATGCTTCCATTTTTCTCAATGCAAACAGCCACTATTTTAAAGCAATCCTGAAATCAGTTTGTCTTACCTTCACTAAACTGTTGACTTTCTACTTTTGTCAAAGAGTCAAGGAGACTTTTATGATTACTCACATTGTTTAAAATAGAAAAGAAATGCTAAGTTTTCTAATCTAGTCCATTATACAAGTGCTAGTTTTGATTTGATTTATTTATTGTCATGTGTATTTTGTTGAAAAATGTGTTGCTGGAAAAGTGCAGCAGGTCAGGCAGCATCCAAGGAGCAGGAGAATCGACATTTCGGGCATAATCCCTCCTTCAGGAATGAGGCTTATGCCCAAAATGTCAATTCTCCTGCTCCTTGGATGCTGCCTGACCTCCTGCGCTTTTCCAGCAACACATTTTTCAGCTCTGATCTCCAGCATCTGCAGTCCTCACTTTCTCCATGTGAAAGTGAAAGGTATTGTGTAGTGTCACCACTCTCTGGTACCGTCTTAAAACACAGAAAAATAAACTAAAACATAGAATTTAAAGGCTGAAAACTAAAGAAAAAAGGTGTTTGATTTTACAATCCTTCTTGTTAAATGCTCCCTCATGAGACTGGTGACCAGATACAAGTCCCTTTTGCCAGACCACCGCCTCTGACAAGTTGCCACTCTTCGATGCCATCTTGCCTTTTTACAAAGCTTTTAAATTGTTTTTCCCTTTGTTACCTCTGTTAAAAGCCAGTTTTTGTTTCTTGTGAATCTTGTGTTGTGAACTAGGTTATTCTTTGAAAATAACACAATGATTAACATTACTTAAATGCTCATGTTAAGCTAATGTGTATGAATCTTCAACCCATATCTACACCAAAGGCCATTTCAGTCCAATGCAATGATCTTCAAAATTCTGATGGCTGGAGTGGGCAAGATATAAAAAGCTGTAACTTCCTTTTCTAAATCACATGATATCACACTGATATAGTTTGCTCAGTACTTGATGCCAACTGTGTTTCTGGAGCCAGGGCTGCTAAGTTATTTATTTGTAACAAATGTATATTCTATTTTGTCTACAAAGAGAACATTTGTGAGAATATCATCCTATGCTGTAGTTAAAAATGTGCAGGTTATAATCTGCCTACTGGCTTCAGGCAAGCTCTTTACCCTACAGATGAGCTTGTATTAGGCCATTTAGTTTGAAAGGGATACTTGAATTTGTCGCCTGTTTGGGTATGAGATATTTTATTTGTATATGTTAAATCATATCTTTTCTGGGAGTTCAGGAGTCAAACCCAGGTGGTCAGTAGAGTACCGTGCATCCGTTATCTGCTGAAGGGTCACGATTGGTTATTTCTTAAAGAAAGAAAATCTTCCATCATAAGTTAGGTCTTTGGAATCATAGAAAAATGTACAAAAGCTGTGGACTTTCCCCTAATGTTTAATTTTCTGCTTCAACCTATTCCGCTTGGACAGACACTTGGCCCATCAATGGGCCATCATGTGTTCAGTATTTTAACAGAGACTCTGTTGGAGGATAATAAAGAATAACTTGTGAATACTAATGTTTTGATGCAGTTTAAGTATCTTGTAACTAAAGAACTGTATGATAGCCAACTTGCAATTATTTTTGTTTCTTTATAATTATTTTGTCTATTGTAAATAAACAATTGTTATTGGTAGTCTGAACGTGATGATGTGATTCATATCCTCTTTCCCAGTAGGCAAAATTTGATAATGGTTGTCCCATCGTGAACATCTCTGGTACATGTGCGATGATCTGGGTGATTGCTAGCTTATGTGACACCATTCTATTCGTAGTGTGTATAAGAGTTTAATTCCTCAAGGCACTGCTAATGCACAGTGTTCAGAGAAAGCCCTAAAGGTAGCAATAGATTTGGAAGTCAGAATTAAGACTTCTATTAATCTTCAGATATAAGAAAGGAAAACACAAATGGGAGATACTTCTGAATTGTTTTCAGAGACCAGTATCTGGTGAAAAAAAGAACAGAAGCGAGCAGAAATTCAACCATTTTACAAGTTACAGATCTCTTAAAAAAAAATTATTTGGTCCTCCACAAAAGGAGAGTAGGGAATGGAAGTTAAGGTCACAGAGGAATGGTTCCCTGTCCTTGGTTTCCTCTGCTGAGCTGTTAGTCTGTTTCTTAAAATTTAATAAAACTGCACACAACTACCAGTAAAGAATAAATGAATTTTAGTAGTTGGGGGAGGATGGTAGCTTTTAAAGAAAATACTTACACATACATATTTGTAAAAGTCAGGTGCTCTCATGTCACAAGATTAGATGCCATGTAGTCAGAACATTATCTAATCAAAGCGCCAGAGGTGTTTCCAAGCTGAGTTTATAGCCCTACTCTTGCAATCTGGTAAAGTGAGCTAACAGCCTTTGTCAATTTCCCAGCATATCAAACAATAACTGTAGTGCATGGAGGGTGTGACAAAGCTATACCTTTTACAAAGTTATATTGTCCTTGGTATTTTTTTCAGAGTGGTTGTAAAAGACACCGCCTCCAAAAAGTCGAAGTTGAAGGTTGACTTCCAAAATCAAATTCAATCCATGAGGGATAAAAATTGAGGAAAAGAGAAATCCTCACGTGGCAAGGGAGAGGTAAATCTTGGAGTCGATCATAAGGAGAACTTAGCACATAGTAAAAAGGAAATCCTTGAAGGAGAAAGAAGTTAAAAAGTTCTGGTGTTTTTACTACAATAAAGTAGGCCAGATGAAATCTTAATGTTGGTGGGTTAAAAGCACTGGGAAGCCAGATGCAGGAAAACAGGATAAGCCAGTGAATTTCGTTGGAGTGGTAATGGAAAGCACAACGGAGACTAGAAAGCTGCACCAGAGTGTAGAAGCTTGTCGGAGGTTGGTTAAGGAGGAAGTGCCCAAAAAACCATATATTTGTGAAGGTAATGTTTACTTGCATAATCCAGGAGTAGCAGGTAAAGAGATTACAATATTCAGAGATACAGGATCCTCTCAATTTGTGATGCTGAAAGATGAGGAGATATGTACTTCTGAAGGGCTATTGCCAGAAAGGTTGCGAGGGGCTTTCACAGTGAGACAAGAAGTGCTGAGTTATGTAAGGTATAGAGTGACCAGTGAAGAGTGGAGAAGTCGTGTTAGGAGTACTGGACAAACTCTCAGCTCCAGGAATACAATGTGTCCTTGCTAATGAGATAGCTGGTTCACAAGTAGGAGTGCTGCCTATTCTGATTGAAACGCCAGTGGAAATTCAGGCAACTGAATTATTGCTGTATACATATCCTGGACTTTTCCTGACTGATAATGAGGTTACAAAGTCACCAGTTGAAATAGGAGAGATCAAAGGGTACAAATAAGATTGAAGTGGAGTGAGCAGAGTCCCTGTTTGATCAGGTAGTTGAGACGAGCAGGAGCAAAACACAAAAGACATTTTTAGCTCAGATAAATTAACTGAATTACAGCAGAAAGATGCAAATTTAAAGCAATTGTATTGAAAGGCATACACAGAAAAGGAATCCAAATATCTCTGAATGTTATTGTCTTAAAAATGATACCTTAATGAGGAAATGGAGACCATTACTTATCCTGGCAAATCAGAAATTCATCAAATTGTGTTGTCAGTGGGCTATAGAAAGGAATGAGAAAAACTTATACAAAAACATTGCTACTGGCCTAGACTGCTCAAGGTTGCAGTTGAATTTTGCCAGACATGTTGTACATGTCAGGTAATTGGAAAACCACAGATAGTAATAAAACCTGCCTTTAATAGCTATTCCTGCATTTGAGGAATCTTTTACAGAAGTCTTAATTGATTGTTTAGGACCCCTACCTAAAGCAAATAGTGCAATCAGTATTTGTCAACAATAATGAATGTGTCCACTAGATTTCCAGAGGCTGCCCATTACACAATGTCACAGCTAAAAGGATTGTAGTGGAGTTACTCAAATCTTTTACTACATACGCACTACTCCCAGAGATACAATCAAATCAAGGATCAAACTTCACATTGAAATTATTCAAGGAACTTATGGACAGCTTAGTAATGAAACAATTCAAATCTACTGTGTACTATACAGAGCTATGGGGAACATTAGAAAAGTGGCATCAGATGTTAAAGACCACGTTCAGAGCTTATAGTCAAGACTATTCAGATGATTGGGATAAGGGAATTCCGTTTGTACTTTTTGTGATCAGAGGTGCATCGAATGCATCGACCAAATTCTGTCCATGTGAATTAGTTTTTGGGTTTGAAGTGAGAGGACACTAAAATTCATTTAGGAAAAATTGGTAAGTCAGAATTCAGAGACCACATATTTGGAATATGTGTCAAATTTTAGGGAATGATTAAATAGAGCGAGGGAATTGGTTACACAACATTTAAAAGTATCACAGCATATGATGAAACAGGAGGCAGACAAGAAATCAAAAATTCAGAATTTTACTATTGGAGATAAGGTATTAGTGTTACTTCCAGTGATCAGTGAATCTTTGAAATCAAGGTTTTGTGGACCTTATCAAGTTAAAAATAAATTGAGTGAGGTGAACTATTTGATTCCAGACAGAAAGAAATCTGAGTGTTTCATGTGAATATGCTCAAAAGGTATTTTGACAGAGAAGGAAAGCAAAAGGAGACTGTTATTAGTTACAACACAGAAGGAAGAACCAAGTTCAGAGGATTCTGAATGGGACATTCCTCAAATTAAATTGGACAATGAGGAAGGTGTCAAAAATTGGGTTAACTTATTGGGTTACCTTCCAGTGGAAAATCAAAATGACATGAAAGAGTTATTACTATCATGTGTGGAGTTATGTGGAGATAAGCTGGGAAGTACTAACCTAAATATGCATGATGTAGATATTTAAATTTAAAAGTTTTTTTTAAAGTGCGGAGCGGACCCAGAAGCTGGTGTAGCGCAAGCTTACCTGGGTAGGTTTTCCCAATAAAGGCGCGCAGGAGAGGAACCTGAGGCACTACAGAGGTAGTGCCTCCCACCTGCCCTCCTCCTCTCACCTAATAATAAGACCCGTTTGGTAAACAGGTAAGTGTTGCATTTTGCTTGTTTTATTCTTTAGACCTAGTTTTTTTTAAAGGTTACATTTAGGGGGATGGCAGTGAAGGCAGTGCAATGTTCCTCTTGCAACATGTTTGAGGTGAGGGATGCCATATTCGTCCCTGCTGATTACACTTGCAGGAAGTGCACCCATCTCCAGCTCCTCCAAGACTGAGTTAGGGAGCTGGAGTTGGATGAACTTAGGATCATTCAGGAGGCAGAGGGAGTCATAGATCAGAGCTTTAGGGAAGTAGTAACTCCAAAGATTGCAGACAGATGGGTGACAGTGAGGGGGACTGGGAGGAAGCAGCCAGTGCAGGGACCCCCTGCGGTCGTTCCCCTCAAGAACAAGTATACCGTTTTGGATACTTGTGGGGGGGAACAACTTACCATTGGTAAGCAATGGGGTTCAGGCCTCTGGCATGGAGCCTGTCCCCGTTGCTGAGAAGGGAAGGGTGGAGAAGAGCAGAGCAATAGCAATTGGGGACTCGATAGTTCGGGGCACAGATAGGCAGTTTTGCGGGGGCGAGAGAGACTCACGATTGGTATGTTGCCTCCCAGGTGCAAGGTAATGTGACATCTCTGATCGTGTTTTCCGGATCCTTAAGGGGGAGGAGGAGCAGCCCGAAGTTGTGGTCCACATTGGCACCAACGACATACGTAGGATGAGGGATGAGGATGTTAGGCAGGCTTTGAGGGAGCTCGGTTGGAAGCTCAGAGTTAGAACAAACAGAGTTGTCTCTGGTTTGTTACCTGTGCCACGTGATAGAGAGTCGAGGAATAGGGAGAGAGAGCAGTTAAATGTGTGGCTACAGGGATGGTGCACGAGGGAGGGATTCCGGTATCTGGATAACTGGGTTTTTTTCTGGGAAAGGTGGGACCTCTATGAACAGGATGGTCTACACCTGAACCTGAGGGGCACCAGTATCCTTGGGGGAAGGTTTGCTAGTGCTCTTTGAGAGTGTTTAAACTAATTTTGCAGGGGCACGGGAACCTGGACTGTAGCTTTAGGGTGCAGGACTTTGAGTGTAGAGAGGTTAGGAACATGGCATCAATCTCAAAGGAGGGTGCCTGTAAACAGGAAGGTGGCTTGAAGTGTGTATACTTCAATGTGAGAAGTATACAAAATAAAGTAGGTGAACTTGCAGCGTGGGTTGGTACTTGGGAGTTCGATGTTGTGGCTATTACGGAGACATGGGTAGAACAGGGACAGGATTGGCTATTGCAGGTTCCAGAGTTTAAATGTTTTAGTAGGGTCAGAGGTGGGGGTAAAAGAGGGGGAAGTGTGGCATTGCTTGTCAAGGATAGTATTACAGCGGTGGAAAGGATGATGGATGAAGACTCGCCATCTGAGGTAATTTGGGCTGAGGTTAGAAATAGGAAAGGTGAGGTCACCCTGTTAGGAGATTTCTACAGGCCTCCTAATAGTCCTAGAGACGTAGAAGAAAGGATTGCGAGGATGATTCAGGAGAAGAGTGAAAGTAATAGGGTGGTTGTTTTGGGGGACTTTAACTTTCCAGATATTGACTGGGAAAGCTACAGTTCGAGTACGTTAGATGGGTCAGTGTTTGTCAAATGTGTGCAGGAGGGTTTCCTGACACAATATGTAGACAGGCTAACAAGAGGTGAGGCCATACTGGATTTGGTTCTGGGTAACGAACCAGGCCAGGTGTTAGATTTGGAGGTAGGTGAGCACTTCGGGGACAGTGACCACAATTTGGTGACTTTTACTCTAGTGATGGAGAGGGATAAGTGTGCACTGCAGGGCAAGAGTTATAGCTGGGGGCAGGGAAACTATGATGCGGTGAGGCATGACTTAGGATGCGTGGCTTGGAAAAGTAGGCTTCAAGGGAAGGGCACAATCGATATGTGGAGCTTGTTCAAGGAGCAGCTATTGAGTGTCCTTGATAAGTACGTACCTGTCAGGCAGGAAGGAAAGGGTCGTGTGAGAGAGCCATGGTTTAATAAGGAATTGGAATCCCTTGTTAAAGGGAAGAGGGCAGCCTATGTAAAGATGAGGCACGAAGGTTCAGTTGGGGCGATTGAGAGTTATAAGGTAGCCAAGAAGGATCTAAAAAGAGAGCCAAGACCAGCAAGGAGGGGACATGAAAAGTCCTTGGTTGGTAGGATTAGGGAAAACCCAAAGGCTTTCTATAGGTATGTCAGGAATAAAAGAATGACTAGGGTAGGAATAGGTCCAGTCAAGGATAGTGGTGGGAAGTTGTGCTTGGAGGCTGAAGAGATTAGAGAGACACTGAATGAATACTTTTCATCAGTATTCACTCAGGAACAGGACATTGTTGCTGATGTGAATATTGAGTCACAATTAATTAGAAATGGATGGCTTTGAGGTATGTGGGAAGAGGTGTTGGAAATTCTGGAAAAGGTGAAAATAGATAAGTCCCCTGGGCCTGACGGCATTTATCCTAGGATTCTCTGGGAAGCAAGGGAGGAGATTGCAGAGCCATTGGCCTTGATTATTATGTCCTTGTTGTCTACAGGAATAGTGCCAGATGACTGGAGGATGGCAAATGTGGTTCCCTTGTTCGAGAAGGGGAGTAGGGTTAACCCTAGTAACTATAGGCCGGTGAGTCTCACTTCTGTTGTAGGCAAAGTCTTAGAGAGAATTGTATGGGATAGGATTTATGAACATCTGGATAGGAATAATGTGATCAAGGATAGTCAGCATGGTTTTGTGAAGGGCAGGTCGTGCCTCACAAACCTTGTTGAATTCTTTGAGAAGGTGACTAAGGAGGTGGACGAGGGTAAAGCGGTAGATGTGGTGTATATGGATTTTAGTAAGGCATTTGATAAGGTTCACCATGGTAGGCTACTGCAAAAAATACTGAGGTATGGCATTGAGGGTGCGTTAGAGGTTTGGATTAGGAATTTGCTGGCTGGAAAAAGACAGAGAGTAGTAGTTGATGGTAAAGTTCATCTTGGAATGCAGTTACTAGCGGCATTCCGCAAGGATCTGTTTTGTGACTATTGATGTTTGTCATTTTTATAAATGACCCGGAGGAGGGGCTAGAAGGTTGGGTGAGCAAGTTTGCGGATGACATGAAAGTCGGTGGAGTTGTTGACAGTGAGGAAGGATGTGGCAGGTTACAGCGGGATATAGATAAGCTGCAGAGCTGGGCAGAAAGGTGGCAAATGGAGTTCAATGTAGGTAAGTGTGAAGTGATTCACTTTGGTAAGAGTAACAAGAAGATGGAATACTGGGCTAATGGATACTTGGTAGTGTGGATGAGCAGAGGGATCTTGGTGTCCATGTACACAGATCTCTGAAAGTTGCCACCCAGGTAAATAATGCTGTGAAGAAGGCATATGGCGTACTGGCTTTTATTGGTAGAGGAATTGAGTTCCGGAGTCCTGAGGTCATATGGCAGTTGTATAAGACTCTGGTGCGGCCGCATCTGGAATATTGTGTGCAGTTTTGGTCGCCATACTATAGGAAGGATGTGGAGGCAGTGGAATGGGTGCAGAGGAGGTTTATCAGGATGTTGCCTGGTATGGTAGGAAGATCGTATGAGGAAAGGCTGAGGCACTTGGGGCTGTTTTCATTGGAGAAAAAGAAGGTTTATGGATGACTTGATAGAGGTGTACAAGATGATGAGGGGTTTAGATAGGGTTGACAATGAGAACCTTTTTCCACATATGGAGTCAGCTATTACGAGGGGGCATAGCTTTAAATTAAGGGGTGGGTGGTAGGTATAGGACAGATGTTAGGGGTAGATTCTTCACTCAGTGAGTTGTGAATTCATGGAATGCCCTGCCAGTAGCAGTGTTGGACTCTCTCTCTTTATGGAGATTTAAATGGGCATTGGATAGGCATATAGAAGATAGTGGGCCAGTGTAGGTGGGCTTGGGTCGGCGCAACATCGAGGGCTAAAGGGCCTGCACTGCGCTGAATTTTTCTATGTCCTATATTCTATATAGGAGACACTGTTCCAATTAAGCAACATCTTTATAAGCATAACCCTCTGAAGTTGGCACAGGTTCAAAAGGAGTTTGAACACATGCCCTAAGATGACATAATCAAAGTGAGTTACAGTGATGAGCTCACCCATAATAATGATGCCAAAATCAGATGGTACCCAATGGTTATGTGTGGACTATTGCAAAGTCAGTTACAAAGACTGATGCGTATCCAAAGCCATGTTTGGAAGACTAGTTTGAAAAGGTGGGACAAGCAACTTATATCTAAGTTGGACTTGCTCAGAGGCTACTTGTAGCCTCTTTTTTTGTCAGAAAAAGTGAAGGCAATTTTGGCTTTTGTAATGCCTAATGGACTGTTTCAGTTTAAAGTCATGCCATTTGGGATGAAAAATGCACTAACCACATTTTGAGAGACTAACCAATAAGGTCATTGCCACATTACCCAACTGTGTCGTATGTATAGATGATCTGGTGTTATTAGTCACATGTGGAAGGAATATTCGCAACATTTATCAATCAACTTCGGAAGGCAGGCTTGGTGATAAACCTGGCTAAAGTCACCTTCCTGGGCCATGTTACTGGATATGGACATATGGCCCCATGAGATGCAAAAACAAAGAAAATTGGGGAGTTCCCATACCGTCAACAAAATAAGCAGTACTACAATTTCTGGGATTCAGTGGATATTATCAAAAATTTGTACCAAATGTGGCTGCTCCATCCACTGAATTGCTAAAGAAAGGCAAGAAGTTTCAGTGGACAGCGAACTGTCAGAAGGAATTTGACAGCCTAAAAGCTGTGATAACCATTGCCCCAGTATTAGGCACACCTAATTGGGCAGGCCCTTCAAGGTGGCTATCGATGCAAGTGATGTGTGTGTCAGTGTGGTGCTCTTGCAGGAAGATGACAAGAAGATAGAAAGAACCATTGGGTATTTCTCCAGGAACTTGATCGTTCATCAGCAGAAATATTTGACAGTTGAGAAGGAGACTTTGAGCTTGGTGTTGGCATCACATTTCAATGTTTATGTTACCTGTAATGGATCTAAGATGATCATATACTGATCATAACCCATTGAAGTTTGCAGAGAAATTTAAGGACAAAAGTGCCAGACTGTTTAGATGGAGCTTGTTGTTGCAGCCATTCAATTTGAAAATTATGCATGTGGCTGGACAAGAGAACATGATTGCTGAAGCATTGTTGAGGTTTGAATGAGAAACTGAGGCAGTCTGCGACAGGAGTAAAGCAGACTGAAACAGAATGTAGTAGTGCTTGTTTACACATTTATAGTCAATGTAATGTGTATGTGTGTTGTAGAGTACTAACAGTTTATAATTAAGAAGTTTTAAAATGAAGCCATCTTTGGATATTGATGGTTCTTTTTTTAAGGGGAAAGCATGAAGGTTATGTTGTCTTTGGTATTTTTTTCAGAGAGATAGTAAAAGTCACAGCCTCCGAAAATTCGAAGTTGAAGGGTTTTAGGGCCAATTTGATTATAGCTAACAGATACTGCCTCAGGAAAAAGGCTTTTAACTTTAAAATAATACTCGTACAATGAAAGGGGAGTGGACAGTTCTCCCAGCCTAGTGTTTCTCTGGTTTGGTTTGGGTTTTAGCAGTAGTGTTGAAAAAGCTGCTGGACCCAAAGAAGGTCCAGGCTGATACTCTCTGTGTGAATTCCCACATGTAAGAACCTGTTGTGCCATGAGATGTTTATGGGAATTGTTAAAAGTGTTGGAACAGCATCATTAAGTTGGGATGATCTGTTGGATTTTTGGATAGTTGAAGTTATTCGATATTCTTTTCTCTTTTGTGTTTTATTCGGTAATCTCGAAAAATAAATTCTATTTGTTTAAATCTTCTAGGAGAAAGTGAGGTCTGCAGATGCTGGAGATCAGAGCTAAAAATGTGTTGCTGGAAAAGCGCAGCAGGTCAGGCAGCATCCAAGGAGCAGGAGAATCGACGTTTCGGGAATAATCCCTTCTTCAGGAATCGGGGCTTATGCCCGAAACGTCGAATTTCCTGTTCCTTGGATGCTGCCTGACCTGCTGCGCTTTTCCAGCAATACATTTTCAGCTCTATTTGTTTAAAACTAAGTGGGTTGGCCAGTTGCACCATTCCCTGAATATCCACGTTACACCTGCTTAAAACAACAAACAAAGTTAGGGTCTCGGCTACTTTCTTGAATTGTTTTGAAGTGGTCTGGTCTGGTCAGTAACAAGGAGAAGAGGGTATTGACAATCAGGGATCTGCGGAATAGTAAATTCCACCCTTCTCCCGCCTCATCATCCCACCTCCAATTTAGTTGCAATCTGTCAAGTTCTTGGATTGCAGGTTATCCACGTAGATTCCACAACAGGATTATCTCTTGTTAGAAAGGGCTCTGGGACAGCAATGGAGAACAAATGTACTGAAAATCAGCTAAAATGATATCTTGTTGGAAAAAAGGTCCAAACTTAGATATAGTCCCTCATGAGGCCAAAAGAAGGGTAGGATGCTGTGACAAATGCTGGAATGTTGACTCATCTTAGTTTCTACATGTGCAATGACAATTTGAATAAGAAAGGTACCTGCACCAATTTCTCATTTTGCACCATTGACCAGTAGATGGAATGCAAATTGTTCAAAATAAAAACTACTTAATTGAATAATGTGAGAAAATAATTGAATGGAGCAGGTACCTTAAACACTAATATGTTAATTTGAAAATATTATGAAGAGACATAGGTCCTCTCTCTGTCATGAAGCAGACTGGAACCATCTTTCATGTCACTTAGCTCTTCCGCTGTTTATTGCACTGTTATTCTTGAGAATGAAAAGCATAGTTACCACAGTACTGCCTTGGAATGCTGAGATATCTCTTGGATGGATACAGCTCCAACAACACTCAAGTTTGACACCATCCAGGACCAAGCAGCCCATTTGATTGGCACTTCACTCACCACCTTCAATGTTCACTTCCTTCACCACTGATGCACAGTTACAGCAGTGTGTAAAAAGATAGAGTCACGATTGTCTCATTAGAAAGGGATGACTGGTGGTTATTTAACCTTAGGGTCAGTACACCTCAGACAAAGGGAGTAGTTGAAGAGTCCTTCATGATAACCTGTACACTGCAGTAACTCACTGAGGCACTTTTGACCACATCTTCCAAAGCTGTGATCTTTACCACCGAGAAGAACAAGGGCAGTAGACATGGGAACCCTACCACTTGCAAATCCCACCCAAGTCACACATGATCCTAATTTGTTGCTGGATCAAAATGCTTAACAATAGATGTGCCCATACCTGAGGGACAGTAGTGTTTTAAGAAGACAGCGCATTTTCTCAAGGGCAATAAAGGATGCACATTAAAGCCTGTAATGTCCATATCCAGTGAAGAAATAAAAGAAAGACTTGTGCATCAAAGATACAAAATAACTTCAGATCCCCTTGCATCATTTACAAGAGCTGGCCCTTGCTTCTTTATGAAAAATTGTCACTATCTTCAATTACAATGCAAATGTAAATGAACTAAAGCCCATTGACTTTATAGTAAGTGTTCAGATATGAAAAATACAAACCACAATTGTTCATTGTAATTATGGCTGTTGTACTAAGTTTTCTTGGGGTGAACGGTGTGCTATAAACTTTGTGGTCTTTTAAAAGCTCTTTCAACATGAGATTATTCTACTGGATGATTGCGCATTTATTATTGACACATTTTTGTTCTTGTAAGTGTACTAATGCTTTTTATAGCATAGGTCTTTATTGGCATCAAATCTTCGAGGACTACAAAAACACTACTAACACTAGTAACCATAGAAACTGAATCTGTGCTATTTCCGAATCCCAAGTGCTACTCAATAGCTGCCACAATTATGATCTCAATGTGAGTTGAAAATCTGCATTATATTCTTTCCAGTCTGTGAGAATAAACTGGGAATATATTCTAATCTATTAGTGCTCCACCCATAGAGATTAATGTCCTCTGTGACATGTGGTTTCTAAAGAAATGAAAGGATCTAGAACAAAAATGCTCAGTTCTTGTCTGGCCTGGATTGTTTTGATTTGCCGGTTGGTTGATTTTCTGGGCAGTGCCCGATGCACATGAGGAATTGTAGCTGGTGGCACATGTCAACTGCCAAAGGCCAGAAGCAGTGGAGGGGAGGGGTGGGGAGACCAAAAACAGGGAAAAGTAAAGGAAGTTCAATAGCAAAGTTACTCTGGATGGAGAGATTATTTCAATGAGGGCTGGGATGATATGAAATTCTGACTACAGAATTGCAATCATATATTAGTGAACACAATTTCACCACGTCAAACTTCACCATCCTTTCAGGATGTAGTAGACATGGTAATTGAGGAAAATAACATGTATGTAATATATGTGGACCTTAAGCCATTATTTGATGGGGTAATTAGAAAAGATAAGGTTGTTAGGAGAAAATTAAACTAGATTAATGATTGAAGGGAGATATAGACCAAAGGTAAAATCCGTTTTCAAATTAATTGGAAAAGTAAGTAGTTGTGATCACAGAGTTCAGCTCTGATGTCTTTTATACTGTCCTGAGAACAATAATTTGGATAAAAGCCTGCAGGGAGCAGGGTTAAAATTTGGAGATGATAGCGAATTAGGAAGTATGATACCTTCTTTAAAAGATTAAATGAATCTGCAGAGGTATTGATAAGATTAAACAAAGGGGCAGATGGTATTCAATGTCAAACAAGTGCAAAGTGTTGTCAGTGAATGTAATGGTGATTCACTTTGGGTTTTTAAAGATATAACAGCACACATTGTACACTGAATAGAAGTAGGTTCATGACATAGAGAATTATAACAATTTAGGGTTACAGTTCAAGGTATTTCTTGGCAAGATCTTAAGTTGACCAGGCTGTAAAAAAGTTTATGTGTTCTCGAGTGTAAAAGCTGAAAGACGTTAATGAGCCTCTGCAAAACCTCAATAAGAGCTTGTGTAGAATACTGTGAGCAATAATGAACTTAGCACTAATGTAAGAATGTTGAGGTTTAGAGGCAGAGTTATACATTCATGATGGTGCTGCCTGAGATGGGAAAAATATAAATATGAAGAAAACATTGCTAATTTGAGTTTATAGGGCAATATGATTGGACTTATTCAGTTGTTTGCTGGCTTACATGAAATGGTAAAAAAGTAATACATCCCAGTTGTTATATGTCCAGAGTGATCAGTTCCCCATCTCCAAGCTGCCTCTAAGACAGATATTTGACAAATCAATGACCCGGGCAAAGATTGAAGGTGAGAGAGATTTAGAAGGGACGTGAAGAGAAGATTTTTCACTAAGTGGATCGTGGGAATTTGGAACTCACCGCTTGTAAAGATGGTAGAGGCAGAAACCCTTATGACATTTAAGAAGCATTTAGATGTACATTTACAACACCAAGGCAAAAACGCTTTGGGCCTTGTGCTGGAAAATGAGATTAGAATCGTTCGATAATTGTTTTTAACTGATGCAGACTCGATGGGCCAAAGAGGCCATAGCTGTAGACCTCTTTGACTCTCATTCTAGATTGAACATAATGCATTCTGGTAGTCTTCTTCCAGAGTTGACAGTACAGCATGTTCTAACTCCAGATTAGAGTGGTGCTAGAGAAACACAGCAGGTCAGGCAGCATCTGAGGAGCAGGAAAATCAACGTTTCAGGCAAAAGCCCTTCATCAGGAATGAGGATTCATTTTTCGACTCAGGCGATCCGCACCTGGAGAGTGGGAGTCAGGCCATATATGTCAACATTCAAGATTACACTGGATTGCTTAGAAAATAGGTTACTTATAGGATTAACGCAATTATGTCACTCGGAACAGTTAGCCCCATATTTCTTATGAGACTGCTGGATTTCACCTTTGACAGTATCCTAATATATTTTATGTTGTGTCATAGAAAATTTATTGTAATACCACTTCATTATGGTGGTCATTAAGAATGTGTTTTGTGATCGTTTAGGAGAAGTTTGAGACTTAATCAAATTCATTTTCATGCAAGTCTATTATTAAGTTTTTAATTGTAACAATTTTCTAAGTCATTGTGAGTATGAATAGCTGTTTTTAACTGTTCGTTTTCGGTGGCTCTCGGGAAAACAACGTAGGCTCTTACTTTGTGGTTGGCAGCACAGTGATGGTGCTTGTTGCTGATCCTGAACTGAGTACAGTATGAACTTACTGACTGCAGTCCTCACATAGTAAATTTGTATGTGACGTCGGGCGAGTGCCCTCCTAGTTCCAGCCTCAGTGAGCAGAAGTAGGGCTATGGGAGGCAGTGTAACCCAGGTGTCCGGTCAGTGCACCACAAAACCTGCAGAAACCAGGCAACGTCAGAGCAAAGGCATTAAACCAAATAATTGTACCAAATTTATCAGCTATCAGACTTGGTTTATTTTACTAAATTAAAATTGTTAGCATGTTTTAAGAAATGTGGTCATTTTGATCAGAGTCATTTTTGTGCTTATTTTGAAGAAGTTAGATTAATATTTTGAACTGGGTCTGTAGTTCTCACTTTTCAACGTGACTTATTTGAATTGAGTATAAATCACTTTTCTTTAGCCCATTTTGAGCCGATTTGGCAATTTCTTAACCAGGTCAACAATCTAATTTGGTTTAATTTATTTATCGTTATGTGTACTGATAACAAATAAAAATTGTTGTCTGGATTAGAGTGGTGCTAGAAAAGCACAGCAGGTCAAGCAGCATCCAAGGAGCAGGAAAATTGATGTTTTGGGCAAAAGCCCTTCATCAGGACTGAAGGCAGGAGCCTCCAGGTGGAGAGATAAATGGGAAGGGGGTGGGGCTGAGGAGAAGATAGCAAAGAGTACAATAGGTGAATGGAGACGGGGATGAAGGTTATAGTTCAGAGAGGAGGATGGGGGAAGGCAGCAAAGAGTATAATGGGTGGATGGGGGTGGGGATGAAGGTGATAGGTCAGAGAGGAGAGTGGAGCTGATAGGTGCGAAAGAAGATTGGCAGGTAGGGTGGGTCATGAAGATGGTGCTGAGCTGGAAGGTTGGAACTGGGGTAAGGTGGAGGGAGGGAAAATGAGAAGACTGGTGAAGTTCACATTGATGCCCTGTGGTTGAAGTGTTCCTTGGTATACGTGACAATAAATTCAATTCAATTCAATTCTATCTGGGCCGAGCTATGGACCTGAAGCCTCAGCTCAGCTTGCAAGCCTGACACTGCTCCTCGCTTGCCAGGAGACCTTGGGCTGGGGTGGAGCCACGTCTGCTTCGTCCTGGTGTTGCTTCTGCCGCTGTCGAATGTTCAATGTTTACCCAACCTCTCCACTCCAAGGGCCGCCATTCCGTGGAGGGCCTGCTCTCGCTCATGTCACCACCACTGCTGCTGCAACAAAAAAGGTAAGAGAAAATACTTTCAAGATAAAAGAAATAAAAGTAAAAAGTAAAAAGAAAAAGAAGAAAAGCCAATGGAAATGGCCAAGCACCAGGCTCATTAACCCGAATGCTGCTACTCCACTGCCACCATCTTGATTGGGTCATTTGCCTTTAAGTCAACAAATTTTCATTTTAATTAACAGTCTTTTATGAGGAAATGTAACAATTATCTTTTGGAAGTTCATTTAAATAAGATCCATAAACATTCTCCTGTTTTGCAACTGCTTAATAATTCACTCCTGTACATCAGGCCCTCTCTGATAAACTAAGATGTTTAGACATTTTATCCTTAACTATGGACTCTAGTAATTTGCTGACAATGATACTCAGACTAACTGGTCTACAATTCCTTGGTTTCCTCACTCACCTTTCTTAAAACCTGAGTGACCCGCACAATTTTTAAAGGAATAACTCCTGAAACAAGAAGGTAATAGTTTGGGATTCTGCAATGTTCTTAAATATGACCTTTGAAGTCCTGATATGAAATCCATATGGTCCTGGAGATTTGTCATTATTTGATGTCTTTATTTCTTCATTACAGTTACAGTATTGGCCATGCTGGATATATCCTGGGGTTTTTTTGTACAAAGTATACCTGGGCAATTTTCCACATTGTCTAGCAGAAACCAATGTTGTAATTGTACTAGAAAAGCTTGGGTAGGGCTGAGGCAACTTCTGAAGCTATTGTTGACAGGGCCCATAACTTTTCCAGTATCCATAGCATCCAGCCATTTCTTGACGTCACGTGGAGTGAATTGAATTGGCTGAAGAAATTGGCGCCTGTGAAACTGGGAATCTATGGGCAAGACTGGCAGCCTCTTTGAGACTGTGCTCACACTGTCTTGCACTCATCAGCAACAGCAGTATGTTATCACTGCGGGGATTTCCACTGCCACCACCATATTTACTGACCAACTCCACACCAGGCCAATCCCCGCCAACCACTTTCACATGGGAGAAGAATGAAAAAGAACAGCTTCTGAGGGCACATAGGTGATTCTTCATTGCAAGTAGCAGCTCACATTGATAATTTGGGGCGGCACGGTGGCACAGTGGTTAGCACTGCTGCCTCACAGCGCCTGAGACCCAGGTTCAATTCCCGACTCAGGCAACTGACTGTGTGGAGTTTGCACGTTCTCCCTGTATCTGCGTGGGTTTCCTCCGGGTGCTCCGGTTTCCTCCCACAGTCCAAAGATGTGCAGGTCAGGTTAATTGGCCATGCTAAATCGCCTGTAGTGTTAGGTAAGGGGTAAATATAGGGGTATGGGTGGGTTGCGCTTCGGCGGGTCGGTGTGGACTTGTTGGGCCGAAGGGCCTGTTTCCACACTGTAAGTAATCTAATCTAATCTAAAAATGTATCGCTACTTTACATCATTGCCTGTCTGATCGACTGTCATTGTAATTGCAAATCCAGGAATCAATCTGCACATGCTTAGTACCGTCCCATCTTCGAGCCATGTCTACTGTTTCCCTTATGCAATAATGTCCTGTCATTGTTCTGTGTGGAAGCATCACATATTTGAAAGTCCTCAAATCATTGAAACTGTTAACAGCAGAAGTGAAAAAAAACACAAACAAAAAAGTGTTTCATTTGCTTCAGTGATCAAATAGGGCCACTTTCCTTTCAAGCAACAACAAACCTACAGTCAATAAATGATGACCACCCAAACAAAATATAGGAAGAGGGTGTCAGTTAAAGACCCTTTGGCTTCTTGTGCCTGATGTATGCAGCCGTCCGTCATGCAGAAGGTGAGGTTCTCCTGCTTAAAGAGCTCATCTTCCTCCTCAAACAACTGCCAACTTTTCCCCAGTCTGTTGTCTCCCCTCTCCTCCCACTCCAGCTGTGCAAGACACAGCATGCTAACATTATGCAGCACTCCCTGTCTGGACTGCAATCCAAATTTCAGGAACCTCAAGTTCAGGACTTCTACCAGCTTTCCCATGATGGACCAGGTCAAAGTATGTGCCATAATGTATCTACCCTTTGCCTCTGTCAGGGGTTGCAAAATGGAGTCATCAACGTAGTTGCAGAGGGTAGCACTTGTCTGCCAGTAGCCATTCTTGCAAGACATCCAGCCCTCAGAACAAAGCAGGAACAAACATTTCTCAAGGATTTTGGCAGCATGGCAGCTTCTAGGGTACCTGGCCTGTAAGTCTAGGATGGTCAGTGATGGAATGATTAAATGGAGTCCGACTCTGTCAATGAAGGCATTGGTGTTGGTATATGGTGCTACCAATTCAATGTGTATATAGTTTATAGTGTCTTTTATCTGAGGGATGGCAAGTTTGTTGGTTCAATCTTTCTCCCACACAGGGCTCAATCTCTCCTCTGCACTGGGCTCAATTTCTCCCCACACTAGGCTCAATCTCTCCCCCACACTGGACTCAATCTCTCCCCATGCAATGGGCTCAATCTTGCCCCCCACACTACTGGGCTCAATCTCCCCCCACCCCAGCTTGATCTCTCTTCCCTGCACCAACCTTGATCCCTCCCTCACCCTGGGCTCAATCTCTCCCCATGCTGGGCTCAATGTCTGGATGTACACTGCTATCTTGCCACTGACAACCATGCAGGTTCACCAGCTGCCTCACCACAGGACGTCAAAGTCCCTGCTCTAGATCCACAGCTGCTGTCCCCAGGACTGAGCTCCTTCAGACAGGAAGTCATCAAGTCATGAGATGTACAGCATTGAAACAGACCTTTTGGTCCAACTCGTCCATGCCAACTGAATATCCTAAATTAATCCAATCCCATTGTTGAGTATTATATCGCTCTAAACACTTCCTATTCATATGCCCATCTAGATGTCTTTTCAAACAGCAAAGCAGCAGCTCTGCAGATTGACTGCCAGGTCAGATTTATTTCTCTGTTTGATTCACTGGCCTTGTCTCCCTTCCTCCTTTTTAAAGTGCCATTGTTTTGATCTGTTTACTCAAAGTTCCAAAACAATGCACCATCTTTTGGAACAGTGATTACTGCTCCCAAAATTCAAGGACATCAGCTCCAACACTGAAAACACCTCAAAAGAGGTGCAGCTCTTACAGCCACAAACTTCACCCATCCTCCATCTTGGATTACCCACAATCCTTCATCCACATGGAGCAAAAAAAAACTAACGATAAGGAAAAAAGCACGATAAGAAGAAGGAAGAGCAGTCAGCGCAGATGTGCTCCTGCTCAGGACCCCAACTCCACCAGGAACGGCATTGAGAATGACAGACTCAAGGCTTCCTTACCTCCTACACATCCTGAGGCGATCTCAAATTCTTCATGTTTGGCAGCTTCTGGAAGTTGTTTTTGGTCACGGACATTCTGGCGCTTTTGTATCTCCTTCATTTCTCTGCACCTTCATTGCAGCAGTGTCACTATGACAATAACTCCTGGATCCATTGGCCATGCTCCCAATGAACCTGTGTTTGGGCACAAAACTGAAAAACAGTCGCTTAATGATATGAGCAGTCAACATTCACATCACACGTAATTTAGCCCTGACCTCTATACAGTAGGACATGGAAGGCTCCAACAAGAAGGGTCAAAGAATACTTTGAATGGAATTTGGATGCAGTGGATCTTATTCTGATGTATGCAGCACAGGCCATGTTGTACACATACAATAGTAGATTGTAAATGTGGGAGGATTATTGAAAGCTTATCCTCCCCCTCTAACCCCAGTTATAGAGATGTACAGCATGGGAACAGACCTTTCGGTCCATCTCGTCCATGTGGACCAGAAATCCTAAATTAACTAAAAGGCAACACTGCATATTACAGCATGTTGGAAAATGTTTACAGTTCAAGGCAAGAGGGAATCATCTCCGTGCCCTTGTGCATTCTCTGAGATCCTGGATTGTTTTCGTAAACTTAAAAAATGTGTAATTTGAAGTTTGTGACTATTCCTACTTCACAGAGATGAATCATAGGATCCCTGAGGTGCAGATAGAGGCCATTCGGCCCATCGATTCAACACTAACCTTTTGAAGAGCATCACACCCAGTCCCACCTACCCTGTCCCTATGGCCCTGCATTTCCCATGGCTATCGCACCCAGCCTACACATCCCTGAACACTATGGGCAATTTACTAGGGCCAATCCACCTAACCTGCACATCTTTGGACTGTGGGAGGGAACCAGAGCACCCGGAGGAAACCTACGCAGACACAGAGAGAATGTGCAAAATGACCAATGACATGGTCAAGATCGGTTCTGACCAGGATTTATATCCCATACAGTAGGACACTGCATGCTTTTCACGTGCAGGGCACTATGGTTACAGATAACACCATAGAAACTAGTACCAGAAATAGGCCATTCAGCCCTTGGAGCCAGTGCTCCCATTCAATAGGATCATGGTTGATCCTCAATCTCAACGTCATATTCTTGCTCTCTCTCTCTGTATCATTTGATGCCTTTAATATGTCAAATGTCTTCATATCTTTCTTGAATATGCTCAGTCCCCTGATCTCCATAACCTTCTGTGGTTGAGAATTCCAGGATTGACCACCATTTGAGTGAAGAAATGTTTCCTCATCTCAGTCTGAAATGGTCTACCCCATATCCCGAGAATGCGACCCTTAATTATTTTTTAATCAGTGTGTTCAGGGATGTTATTACACATCTCTGGAGCAGGTGGGACTTAAACCTGGTTCTCTTGGTGCAGAGGGAGGGACATTACCACTGCGACATGAGAACCCTAGCTGCGATACAAGAACCAAATATCTTTCGCCTGTACTGTGTAAGTGCTTGATTAATGCAATTGGCCCTTTGAAGGCCCCGATACTACAAGGAGAGCCCATGTGCTCAGACAGATCAACCACTGACCTGCCCAATATGGGTGTATTTTCATTGTATTTGTGATTTGAATGAGGATGGCAAACAAGTGAGATCTGCACTCAGTTTGATCATCTAAGGGATCCTCTCAAACCATCATGTTCCTTCCCTCTTTGCACTCCATGTCAACCCTAACAGTTCTGAGCTTCCACATGTTTGCACTCAACTCTTCCACTTAAGTCTTCAGCTCCCAACATTACCTCCTGAACCCTAGGCCTATAGTTCAGTCATACACCCTGTCACAGTCAGGGTGGTGGTGATTGTCAATGACACCTCTCCATGGTAACCAATGGTCTTCAAGGAATTATCATCTCTATTCGTATATAGTCATGTCCCTCTTTTACAGTTATTGTCTTCTTTGCTTCCCAGCATGCTGCCTCGAATCCCCACAATCGACTTCCCCAAATTTCCTGTCACGGCAGTGATCCCTGATAACCCACCTTGATTTCAGTGAATGGACCCCAGGATTGACCATGGCCAACTCACCCCAACAACTTGGAATGACAGCCCAGACTGATGAATGACTGGATCCCTGATAGATCTCTGTGCGTCTTCCCGACTTTGCTTCGAAGATTTTCTTTTCCAGATATCTAAAGAAAAATTAAACTGCTTGGAAGCATTATTAGCATCTGATCCAGGTACCCTCACTTAATACAGCAATTCTATCTGCAAGCACTTTTCAAATGTAGCTGTGCTGCAGAGGCAGTAGTCTGTCAACTGCTCCTACTGGGAATTTGGGAGAAGCAAAATATTTCCATGTTTGTGCGCTGTCAAAGAAATGACCTCTTTGCTTTACATCTCATCCCCCGACAGGTTGCACTGACCTGCAGAACCAACTGTGACTCACTCCCCAGACTGTAGGGATATGGAACTGCGCCAAGTGGCTGACTGAGTGTGTCCAAGATCCTCAACTGAGATTGAACCCTGCCCTTTACTGATTGTGACAGGATCCGGTAACTGACAACAATCCACCTTGCTTTGATGGAGGATTACTCCCGTGTAGTCTCTCAGACATGGTAATTTGGCTGACCTATGCACATTGTATTTGCTGTGCAAAACTGCTAGCACATGCAGTAGGTGTGACATTGATGTAGCATAGTACAGGTGCACAATCCTTTATCCAAAATGCTCAGGACCAGCTGGTTTTCAGAATTCAGAATTCTTTGAATTTCAGAACAGGTGACACTTTAATGGTGAAATTTTAAAAAATCTTATCGGAGGATCAGACTCGCTCAGTAAAACGGGCCTTGAGAGAGAATTGAGGCCTGCCATTGCTGGGCCACGCCTGCACACCTCACGTCTGAGTGACACGCATCGAGTGGGTGTCAACTTGGGTGTAACTGTTTTCATGCCAAACAACCTTATCAATGAGAGAAAAAAAACTTCACAGAAAAGCCTTCGTACTTTGGAGCTTTTCAGATTTTGGAATTTCGGATAAAGGGTCGTCTACCTGTATCACACAGTAACATGTCCATCCCCCATGACTGATCCCTGCTGAAAACAATGACAAGATGTCTTTTCTGTATCTGTGCTGCAAGACAAGGCAAGGCAAATGTTTTTCGAGCTTTTAAGTTGTTGAAAGAGGCTGAAAGTACACAAAAAAAAGGCAAGGCAAAGCATCCCAGTAGGTGTGAAGTCAATTATGCATCAAGACAGCAAGTAAGGTGTACCCTGTTCCGATGTGTGAGGTGGGGATCTGCCCTCTACATGATACGGCCTGGAAGCGGCTTTACACAGAGGGTGCTGATCTGCTCCACATTGCAGCATCAACGTGCAGAACGATTTCAAGTGAGTCTGGGGTGTGCCAGGGTTATGTGACCACGCTGGTGCATGTCCAGTACCAACCTCTGTGGACGAAGAATGCAAGTGGTTACTGCCCATGGCATCTACCCTGAGACATTGGAGACTGCTGGCCAGGATGGGGGTCTACAGGGGTAAACAGTGAGCAGACATCACCAGGTACCCACTCAGACTTTCATGTCAGAATTGCCACAGTCTAGTTTCTCTCTGATGGATGGGCAGGAGAATAGCAAACTGGAAGGGAATGGATCGGAATGAGTTATTAATGCATGCAAATAGGCCTCTCACTGTTCACTAATGAGGTTCTCATCTTGCCATCCAATTCTTGGGTGTAACATTAAACTTTATTTTGGTGTCAGAATCTAATTTTTCTGATCTCATCATAACTTCCCAGCTTTACCTGTGATATTTAGGGAATGAAATAATTCTGCACTTGTTCTTTTCTGAGCCTGGTTTGGTGGGAGGCGTAGACCTGACAAGACAGTCACAGACAGCGTTGTCTTTATGGATAGCAGATAGGGGTGGGGAGGGAAATATATCACTAGTGGTGGGGTCTGTTTGTAGGTGGGTGGAAATTGTGGAAGACTGAAGATTTTTCAGTTGAAATTAGATTTATGAAGAGATCTACATACATGCTGCAGTCTTTTGTGTTTAATTCTGTGGAGCATAATACTCTGTTAAGTTTAATAATTTCATTGGTTCTGAAGTTTAAAGCAATATTTAATATATTTTTGAATCAACATTAAATAAAGTATATTTTCAACATCATCTCAGCAGCGTACAGTTCCACCAAATGACAATTTAGAACGTTTTCTATAGTCCCTGTATTTGCACATCAGCATCTCCTCAATCCAGAGTCTGAATTGCCGAACTGCTATTAAATTTTCTCCACTAGGTGGCAATGTCGTTCCACTGTCGAGTCTGAACATCATGGTCTGACAGCAGCAACATTTCAAGTTGATGGTTTTTTTTTAAGCCATTATCATTGTACGATTTTCTTTGTGGAGTTGTAAATGAGAATTATTACACATAAGATGCATAATGAGCCATATGAGACTGCCTTTTTTTAAAGATTCTGGGATGTGAGGATTGCTATCCAGGCCACCATTTGTTACCCACTCCTGGCAGGCTTTGAGAAAGGGCTGGTGAGCCACCTTTTTTGAAACACTGTGGAGGTACATGCACTGTACCTTCTTACTGGTGCTTTTGCTCTGGGTTGGTGTTTTTGGATTACCCTACGAATTGACAGGAGGACTCAGAAAATTAGTTTATTTTCATGCGTATGCAAGGAAACCCAGTCTTAACACTTTGAATACCTTTGTGACACTAAACTCTGCTGGGTTACAAATACCCCTAAGCTTCTTTCAAACAATGCAACATACATATTACATTATCGACTGATTTCCCACAGTTTTGAAAAGCATTGTGTGCATTTCACCCAAGGCTGGTGCTATCTTGCTGGTAACCCAGCTGCTGCTCTTTGAGCCTGCCTTTTCACATCTGTGGGTCCTATTTTCTCTTACTCTAATGATTGAAAATTAACCCTGAAAAGTATTCACTCCCTTCAGGTGGCTAACAGTCAATTACATGGTTGTGGATTTGGAGACATATTTAAACTGCACCAGGTAAGGATGACAGATTTCCTTCCCAAAAGGACATTAGTGAAACAGATGGACTTTTACAATAATCCAATAGTTATCAATTATCACAGTTGAGGATAAGATTTTACCCCAGATTTAGAAATTAATTGAATTTAAATTCTCCTGTTTGCTGTTGTGGGATCACCACTATATTGCCATCATTCTTGAGCAAAGTGAAAATGAGTCTTTGCCTCATCACAATGCTGGTAACAATATTAGACTTTGGTGTAGCTGATATAACACAAAAGTTCAATGACTAGCATTTATATATTTAACATAGCAAGACATTGCAAGGTGTCTTACAACTGTGCTCCAAATAATATTGAACTCCAAAGCCTTAAGAATATTTTTAGATGGTTATGCTAAAGGTTTTAAGGAGTGTATTTCACACACCTTCTGTGTGAAAAAGTTGCCCGTTAGGTCTCTTTTATGTCTTTCCCATCTCACCCTAAACCTATGCCCTCTGGTCCTGGACTCCCCCACCCCAGGGAAGAGACTTTGTCTTCTTATCCTATCCGTTCACTCATAATTTTGTAAATTTCTGTGAGGTCACCCCTCATCCTCCAATGCTCCAGGGAGTACAGCCCCAGCCTATTCAACCTCTCCCTATAGCTCAAATCCTCCCCAACCCGGGCAACATCCTTGTAAATCTTTTCTGAGCCTTTCAAGTTTCACAACATCTTTCCGATAGGGAGGAGACCAGAACTGCAAGCAATACTCCAACAGTGGCCTAACCAATGTCGTGTCAAGCTGCAACATGGCTACATCAGTAAAGAAAGAATGTGCAGCCATGTGAAAAGATTGGGAGAAATACAGAACATGGAATGATGAGCCAGAGAAGATGAGGATAAAAAGATCAGAAACCACGAGCAGAGTTTTTGAATCATCTGGAGCTGTGTTTCTGACCCATTTGGTAGAGGCAGGATTGGCCAGATAGCACCTGTAATGAAGGTTAGTCAAAGTGAATCTGAGGTAGAGTGGAAGATGGTGCTCTGCCCCTTCCTTGCCACAGCAGCCAAAGTCCAGACAATGCATAGATCATAGGATCCCTACAGTGTGAAAACAGGCCCTTTGGCCAAACAAATCCACACTGACCTTCTGAAGAGTAGCCCACCCAGCTCAATTCCCCCACCCTATTAACCTACATTTTACCCCCAATTAATGCACCTAACCTACATATCCCTTAATACTATGGACAATTTAACCTGGCCAATTCACCTAACCTGCACATCTTTGGATTGTGGAAGGAAACCAGAATACCCAAGGAAACCCAGGCAGACATGGCAAAAATGTACAAACTCCACACAAACAGTCACCCGAGGTTGGAATCGAACCTGGGTCCCTGGCACTGTGAGACAGCAGTGCTAACCATTGAGGCACCGTGCTACCACAAATAGAGAAGACCTCTCAGGAGCAGCTGAGGAAAGCCAACATACCAGCATCATTTTCTACCCTCTTCTACAAGATAATGATGGATTGAGTCCAGAAGAAGTTTCTGTCTTGGAGCAATGCCCAGTCTGACTCTGGTGTTGCTGTTGGCTGAACGATGGAGCAATCCTATTGGGAGATGCACCAAATTTAAATGGGAGGTGAGTGCTTGCTTTAAACACTCATTGCCCATCTCCATCAAAATGCCACCACAGGTCAGATACCTGACCCGAATTCCCAAATTAGTATTCCAAACGTAAAACAGAAATTCTGAGTGATGAGAGAGATTTAAACAGGCATCACACAGATAGTAATCTGTCAAAGTAAGACAGAGATAAAATTAGAAGAGAAACATGACTCAAAGCCCAAATATAATTAATGGGAAACATGCTCAGGACAGGAGAGACACTTTCTTTAAAGTCATTTGCCAAAAAATCTGAGAGACTGAGGAGAATCAATCTGGAACATATTTTTTGAAAGAGCTGTTGATATAAGTTCTTGAGTAACTTTCAAAAGGAAATTGGGTATTTCCACTTCAGTTAGAAGTGCTGATTGGGTGATCATTTTGTCCTCTTCCAGAAGTGCCAAACCTCATAGGTATCAGTCTTCAGCCAATTTGATTCCCTCCACCGAACACTGGAAAACCAAAGGCTCTCACTGACAATATTACGGAAGCCTTGTGGCAGCCCTAACACAGCTAAAGAATATACATGTAGCAGTATTGACCTAAAGCACAATGTAAAGCAACTGCTGCAGGAGTTCTTCAGGTTGGTGGCCTGGGCCCAATCAGCTGCTGTATCAGTGCCACACCACTCCTCCCCCCCCCCCAATTCTAAGGTTGGAAGTGGGAATATTTGCAAATGATCGTGCAATATGTTGTGGTTCTGTTCGCCGACTGGAAGCTGGGTGTCAGTTTCAGCTGTAGTAGTTTGTATGTGGGGTCCAGGTCGATGTGTCTGTTGATGGATGTTCTTGCCGTTTCCAGGTGTCAGTTTCAGCTGTAGTACAGCCGGAAGCGGCAAGAACAAACCACTATAAATACCGGAAGAAACATCAAAGCAGCGCTTCACAGGAGGCTCCAATAGCACTGATGATGTTCCCTAGCCAGGGAACGAAACGTTTTGCAGCAAAAACTTCCAGCTCGGCGAACAGAACCACAACAACGGACACCCAAGCTACAAATCTTCAACCAGACTTTAAATCGTGCAATATTCCACATCATGTATTTCCGTGCTACGTCTCTGGTCTTTTTCACATTGTGTCATGACCAAAAGTGAATCTAATTAGCTTCCCTTTCATTCAATGACATTAGCATCAACTACTCTCCTGCTATCAACATTCTGGAGGTTATCACTGACCAAAAACTAAACTACACAAGCCTTATAATTACTGTGCGGCAAAGCAGGTCAGAGGCTGGGTTCTATGACGTATACCCATCTCCTCATTCTCAGCAGTATGAACCATCTACGCAGTTAGGCGAGTGGTGGAATACTTTTCACTTGGCTGTTTGCAGCGACAACAACACTCAAGAAGCTCAATGTCATCTAGGACAAAGCACCCCATGTAATTGGCAGCTCATCCACCACCTTAAGCATCTGCTCCTTCCATTAGCACTGTCCGCAGTTGGCAGTGGTGTGTACCATCTGCCATATGTACCACAGCAAGTCACCGAGGAACCTTCCTTGGCATCTCTTGAAGCCAGCACCTGTAAGGTCCCCTCCAAGCTCCAACCATTCTAATGTGGAATGGTATTGCCATTTCTTGTCTGTCACTGGGGCCAAAGTCCTGAAACTTCCTTCTGAATAGCACAAACACTGCACGATTCAAGAGGGCAATTCATCACCGCCCTTGCAATGTTTTATTGAGGTGTTGAGATCCCAAGTCAGAATGCATTTATTTTAAAAACTTGAAAAGATGATATTTGGAGGACTACAGGAAAGAGTGAGATTGTCAAGAAAAATTGGCTTGGTTTTTCAAAGAGCTAATGTTGGCATAATGGGCTTGTTCTGTGCAGTGTGGTTCAAAGTGTCCAGCTGAACAAAGCACTGGTTATCTTGCCACAGTAACAAAGTGGTGGATAGTTCATACTTGTGGTAAGAAGATTGCACAGCCTTTTCTAAACTTGCCTTCTGTTGTTGGTGAGTGACATAAACTTTGATGCATGAACTTTTTTCTTTTAAAAGTATAAGCGTTAGATAATGGGTAAGGGTTTCATAAAATATTAAAGATTGCCTCTGCCTGTCTGAAAAAATAAGCATTAGCTGCTAGTAGAGTCATATAAATAATAAATTTGTCATACTTTTACCAACAGTCAGCCAATATTACATGCAACAGTTTAATGCTACTGTCCCAAGGTCTGACTCGTTACTTGTCAAATGGATATTGCTTCAGGCGAGAGGGAAAATGCACACTTCATTCGATTAGTTTGGTCACTGAATTTTAATCTTCGACAAAACCAGGATTCATTTCAAGGAATACTTCCAAAAAAAGTTGACCTTGTATAAAATAAATATAATTTATTCACTCTGTAAATGTTGCAATTAGATTTAACAAAATCAAGGACACGAAAGGTCAATGATCAACAAAGGCCCATTTTACTAAGACCTAAACAGTCCCATTTCCACTTCAACCTCCCAAATATTCTTACATTTATTCTATCTGGCTCCAAGGCGATGCAGATACTTGTGAGGCAGCTGTTGGTTTTCCTGACAGATTGTGTGATATTGTTGGAAAGTTTGGGTGAATTATCAATCTAAAGTCCCATCTGCTTGTCAAAGTCAATGTTAAGAATGCCAGGTCACAGCCTGAAGAACAGAAAGTTCTCCCAGTGTCTCAGCCAACATTCATCCATCAACAGGTATTGCAGAATGACTTGTGATGTTGTTAGAATGTGAAAGCTAATTTTTTTTGATATTCATTTGGTTACCTCATTTTATTGTTCCTAGCATTCGTCACCTTTTTAGTAGATTCTTTTGAACGTATCTTGGATAAACCAATAAAAATGTACAACACAAAATCACAATATTACTAAGAATGAGAAGTTGGGAAGACAGTTTTGAGAAAATAGAGCTTTTCTTCAGTGGAGCAAACGGAGCAGACCTCAGCTAAGTTACAGAGGGCTCTGATGACATAAATATCAACTGACTGGTTCCAGAGACTGGTGGTTTATCAGATGGACACAAATGTTAACCAACTGCAAAATTGATTAGTGTAGAGTGACAGAAAACTCCTTTACACATCCCAAAACATTGTGGACAAACACTGTAAAGACTCCTTAAAAACAGAATTTGATGTGTATTGCCTGAACGGGAAAAATGTGTGAGAATGATTAGAGTTAGGAATAGGTTGTATGGCTCATATAGAGAAATACTGTGACAAACTTGATGCACCTTGTTTCAGTGCTGTAACCTTGCTTACCCCTGTTTTTATCAGCTTGTTCATTAGAGGTGAACACCCTGGTGAAGCCATCATTATTTGTTGATCCCCAGTTATCTGTGAAAAGTTTACGGTGAGCAGTGTTTGAGATTCACTGTAGCATGCATGATGTAGTGATCTTTGAAAGGGAGTTCCAGGATTTTGAGTCAGTTAAGGAATGATAATCTCATTCCAAGTTAGGATTGTATGTGGCTTGGAGAGGAACTTACAAATGGTGGTGTTCTCTTGCCTCTGATGCCCTTTTTCTAGGCGGCAGATGTCATGGGTTTGGAAGGTGCTATCAAAGGACCTGTGAAGTATTGCTCCAGTGATCATTTTAGATGGAACACACTGTGCACCCGGGGTGGAATGAATTGATGTTTTCAGATGTGGATGGGATTCTGACCTAGCAGCTGTTTGTTCTGGTTGGAGTTCTGCACTCATCTAGGAAAGTGGATAGCATCCTAGCACACTCCTGAATTGTGCCTTGTAGGTAATGGACCAGCTTTGAGGAGTCAGAATGTGAGTCATTTGCAACAAACTTCCCAGCCTTTGACCTTCACTGGTAGCCCACAGTATTGACATGACTAGTCCATATTATTGTCATATCCTGTGCCACCATAGTGCCCTGACAAGGTTTTCTTTGCTTTCCCTCCCTCCCCCCTTCAGTGGGGTGAAGGAAGCCTGCTCTGCAGTGAATCCCATTGGCTTAGGGTAAGGAAGTGAGGGTTGGATGCCACAGGATTAACCATCGACTCACTGTTGTAGTCATTTATCATGATCGACCACAGGAATATTGAGTATAGGCTTACGATCACTTATTCAAGCAAACACCAGGGAGACTCAGTTCTAAAACCAGAAATCTGCTGACTACTGGAAAGCTATTACTCTTATACACATTTGGTAAAATATGCATAGTCTATTATTTGAATTGTAACCTTGTGAGTACCAAATAATACAAGGAACAGATGTATCCGTTGTAGATATATCGCCATCCACCCAAGCAAGGAGTTAATCCTTATGGTTCCCAAGGCCTTTCTGTAGGATCTTGGCCTTTATAATGTATGAAGTTTTTTTGGAGAATCTGCTCCCTTTGTTTGTTATAAAAGATGCAGAGAATTGGTTCTGAAGTAGAGATTGGCTTCTCCAGACTTCTCATGCAATTCTTCCACAAATCTCACCTTAGCCCACATCATTTAGGCCTCTCAAAGGTTCCACCATATCAAACCATAAGACACAGGAACAGAAGTCGGCCATTTGGCCAATTGAGTGTGCCCCACCATCTAATGTGATCATGGCTAATCTGATTATCCTCATCTCCACTTTCCAGCCTTTTCCCATAACCCTTTATTCCCTTACTGATTATATATGTCTATCTCAACATTGCATGTGTTTAATTTCCCAACCTCTATAGGTCATGAGGTCAAGCATTCCACAGATTCACCAGCTACTAAGGGAAGACATTCCTTCTCATTTCTGTATTAAATGGGTAACCCCTTTTATACCCTCTAGCCTGAGAGTCTGCTTCTACCTGTCATTAAGGATCTTATTAGTTTCAATACATTCTCCCCTCATCTCTCTAAATTCCAATGCGAACAAGTCTAACCAACTCAACCTGTCTTCATAACAACATTTCTCCACTGCCAGGATCAGCATAGTGAATACTCTCTAGACTGTCTCTAATGTCAGTAAATCTTTCCTTCGATAAGTAAACCAAAAGTGGTCACAGTGTCACAGCTGTAGAATGAATAATGTCTTCTATAGTTTTAGCAACACCTTTTCTAGTCTATCTTTATATCTCATTAACCTTGTAATAAAGGCCAATGATCCATTTGCCTTCCCTCTTACTCATTAAAATTGGATGCTAGCATTTTCTGATTAATTCAAGGGGAGGTGGTGATGTAGCAGTAATGTCATTGGATGAGCAATCTCAGAGCCCTGTTATGGGGATATGGGTTTGAATCCAACCATGGTATATGGTGAAATTTGAACTTAACAAAAATCTGGGACAGAAAGTTGGTCCAATGGTGATTATGGAATCATTGTCAATTGTTATAAAAAAGTCATCTGGTTCACTAATGGGAAGGAAATCTGCCATCCTCACCTGGACTGACTGACTCCAGATCCACATCAAAGTAGTTGGCTCTTAACTTCCCCCTTATCTGGGTATTGGGATTGGAATACATACAGTGACAATTACATCCCATGAATGATTTTGTTTCTAAAATGCACAAGGTCTCCCCAATCCTTTTATGCTGTAGCTATCCACATCTTTCCCCCTTTAAAATTAATATCATCTCTCATCTTCCTGCCAAAGTGCTTAAACTCACATTTCCCCATTATGTTTCATCTGCTAAGTTTTTCCCCACCATTTAGCCTGTCAGTATCCCTGTGCACACTTCTTCTATCATCCTCACCACCTTCTCTTCTCACCTAGTTGGTGTCACCCATACACAACACAGTGGCTTAGTGGTTAGCACTGCTGCCTCACAGCACCAGGAACCTGGGTTTGATTCCAGCCTTGGGCGACTGTGTTGTTTGCATATTTTCCCTGTGTCTGTGTGGGTTTCCTCCGGGTGCTCCGGTTTCCTCTCACAGCTCAAAAGATGTGCGGGTCAGGTGAATTGGCCATGCTAAATTAACCCATAGTGTTCAGGGATGTGTCGGTTAGATGCATTAGTCAGGGGTTAATGTAGGAGAATGGGTCTGGTTTGGGGTACTCTTTGGAGGGCCAGTCTGGACTTATTGGGCCAAAGGGCCTGTTTTCACACTGTTGGGATTCTTTGACACATTTGGCTGTGGTACATTCACCGTCCTCATCCATGGCAATCGGGATGGACAATTAATGCTGTTCCTAACCAGGAATACCCTCATCCTGTGAATGAATAATAAAACGCACCTTGAGGTCCTTAGCCCCATTAGTTTCCCAAGTAATTCTTCTCTGGTAATGCTTCTTGTACTGATATCCTCATTTACTTTTGTCCCATGGTTTTGAAATGTTATTAGTATCTTCTACTGCGAAGATTAATGCAAAGCATTTCATCAACTCCTCTGCCATCTCTTGACTCCCCATCATTATTTCCCCTGCCGCCGTCTCCGCCTTCTTCTTTAATTTTCACTTCGGCCTCTCTTTTCCTTCTTATGTCTTTACCAAATTTCGTACCGTCCAGTTTTTTATATTACTTACAAGTTTATCCTCAAAGTTTTACTTTCTCCCTCTTTATTAATTTTGGTTCATCTTTTGATGGTTTATAAACTTCCATTATCCTCTGGTTTACACTAATCTTTGCCACATTGTAGTTTTCAATTTTATTGCATTTTTAACTTCCTTTGTTAACCATTTCTTGAATTCATGTTTCTCACAGAGAAATATCTTTCATGTGGGTCAAGAACTATTATATTAAACATCTCCCATTGTTCATCAAGCATTTTTTCTTATCAGGTTTTTTCCCTGTCTGCTCCATTGTTTAAAGTCCAGTCTGGATACAAATTGCTTTTAGTGGATTCTGAAATACACTAATTCAAAACATATTCCTATACTGCATTCACACATTCTAACTAGTGTACTTCTATTCCAGCTTACACCCGACAATTTCAAGTTGTCTACAATATCCATATTCTCTGATATGTCTTCATGTACTGCATTCTATAAAACACTAAGTCCAAAGAAAATGTGTTTTACCAAACTGTGCATCACTTGCAGTACACCACATGAATATAAAACATCAAGAAATTTTATTTGCTTGTTTCTTTTAAATCTTAGTATGACTGATTCAATTGAATTGAATTACTTCAGAAATAGATTTAATACATAAAAGATGAGAATGATGCAATGAGTCAAGGATACGATTGCTGATTTGATGCCAATTCTCTAAAATGTGATCCTGAGTTCTTAGATCTTCCTTATTTATTAATCTAAGCCACTCCAGAAACTGAATTTCTCTTAATCATGCAGGTCAGTACATAATGATAGCTAACCCTATGATTAAGATTGCAAGTAATGAATTCCTCGGGACTCCTGCATATTTCACTTCAGGAATTATTCATCTTTTTCAATGTAGCTAATATGAATTCCATCTAGCCATGGTGTACACTTGCTCTGAAATGAACTAAATAAAGGGCACAGCGGCAACCAGAATCTAATCAACAACAACTTGCATTTTTGTAGCATCTTGAAAGTAGAAAAATGTCATAAGTCCTTCATAGGGCATCACAAAACATAATATAAGACCAAATCATGTAAGGAGGTATTAGTGCAGGTGGCCAAGGTGTTAGTCAAAGACATTGTCTTCAATAAGGGTCTTAAAGGAGGAAGGTAAGGTGAAGAGTTCCTTTAGGAGAGTTCACGGGTGTATAAGGACTTACTGTGCTGTGTGTGCACAATATTGTGACTCTGCCTGCCAGTTAGTCTGTGGGTTTGCAAGCAGCACAGACAGAAATTGTTTGGTTGCTGTCATTTCTGCTTCATAACTTATAATGTTTTTCTAGTCTAAATAATCTAACCAATGGAGTTAATCAATCCCTGATGAGTGATTGATTATTAGATAATTATCAATAATGTGACTTCGTGAACAGGGATAGACAAAGTCAGGCGGGTAAGGCCTATTGCCCTTGAACAGTCAGCAAACAAGATGAAATGCATAGTCAACAATCTTAAATCAGAGGAAAGTGCATTAGACAAACCTTGATTTCTTTGTCATCTGTAGCATCAGATAGTTTGAAAACACAATATCCTGAAATTCAGATACCTCCCAATTGAGAGACCTGTTTAACTCACTTGAGAAAGAAGTCATAATGTCATAGAACTATACAGCATGGAAACTGACCCTTCGGTCCAACTCGTCCATGCCAACCAGATATCCTAACCTAATCTAGTTCCATTTGCCAGCACTTGGCTAATATCCCTCCAAACCCTTCCGATCATATACCCATCTAGATGCCTCCACTTCCTCTGACAGCTCATTCCATACACGTACTACCCTCTGCATGAAAAAGTTGCCCCTTAGGTCTCTTTTATATCTTTCCCCTCTTTCCCTAAACCTATGCCCTCTCATTCTGAACTCCCCAAACCCAGGGAAAAGACTTTGTCTATTTATCCTGTTGATGCCCCTAATGATTTTATAAACTACTACAAGGTCACCCCTCAGCCTCTGACGCTCCAAAGAAAACAGCCCCAACCTATTCAGTCTCTCCCTGTAGCTCAAATCCTCCAATGTTGGCAACATCCTTGTAAATGTTTTCTGAACCCTTTCAAGTTTCATAACATCTTTCCCATAGGAAGGAGACCAGACTTGCACACAATATTCCAGAAGTGGCATAACCAATGTCCTGTACAGCCACAAATGATCTCCCAACTCCTATACTCATTGGCCTGACTTTCCTATCTACCTGCGATTCCACTTTCAAGGAGCTACGAACCTGCAATCCAAGGTCTGTTTGTTCAGCAACACTCCCTAGGATCTTACTATTAAGTGTATAAGCCCTGCTCTGATTTGCTTTTCCAAAATGCAGCTCCTTGCATTTATCTAAACTCCATCTGCCTCTCCTCAGCCCATTTGATGTTCTTTGCTGTCCTGTACACCTCCAATTTTGGTGTCATTTACAAACTTACTAACTATACATCCTATGTTCACATCCATTTACAGGGCAACCTCGATTATCCAAAAGACACTGGCGGAGAATATTTTGTTCAGATATTCAGATGTTTGGATAATTAAATGTTTGGATAACACAGTTTACCCAAACATCGGGACCTTGAGATCTTGTCTGGATAATCCCAAATTTGGATAAGCGATCTTTGGATAATCGAGGTTGCACTGTATATAAATGACGAAAAGCAGAGGACCTAGTAGTGATCCTTGTGGCCCACCACTGGTCATAGGCCTCCAGTCTGAAATGCAAACCCTCCACAGCCACACATTTGTCAGGTCAATGTCAAGCAAGGCAAGGTCAAAAGTGCACTGTCAGAATTCAAGAAAGATGCCGGAGTCTAATTGGGACACAGCAGACCTTTTAACAGAAATGTTTATGCTTAAAGAATATTCAGAGCTTTCCAGATTTAAATGTTTCCAATGCAGTTAAAGAAATCACAATCAAAATCTGTATAGTGTACTGATCATACCTTACTTTAGTATTTTAAAAACAAAGGATTGCTGCATGTTTCAAAAGTATGTAAACCTGCCAACATTGCCAGCATCATTCGCACAGCTGCTTCAAGCAGTGGTTAAACTGTTGTTGTAGACAAACTGGAATTAAGGGGTTGTGTACAAACTGGGCTATGATTAGCACAAGTAGCTTATTGGTATTTACACTAATAATCAGTTATTAGTGGCAAAGATGTTCTACATGTCAACAATTATATGATTTGTTCTCAGGGTACCTAAACAGCTTAGGACGTGTGAACTATGTACAGTAACATCAACAGATCTCCACTAGCTCAAGAGATCTCTCTATTCTTTGCAGTAAAAGCGACTTGAATCCTGAAGAAACTCAGTTTACTGTCCTTCAGCAATAAGCTATGACTTTTAATTGATAAGTTAGAAACCTTTCAGTAAGTGAACACGCCACCCAGTATGTCCATAGAATCCCTACAGAGTGGAAACAGGCCATTCAGCCCAATGAGGCCACACTGACTCTCCCATGCAGACCTATCCCCCTGCATTTCCCATAGCCAACACACCTAACATACACATCCATGAGTATTATGGTTAATTTATCATGGCCAATCCAACTAACTTGCACATCTTTAGACTGAGGGAGGAAACCCATACAGACACAGGGAGAACATGCAAACTTCACACAGATAGTTGCCTAAGGATGGAATTGAACCCGGGTCGCTGATGCTGTGAGGCAGCAGCACAAACCACTGTGTCACCGTGCCATTTTGCTGCAGACTAGTGGAACATTCAGAGAAGAATGATCAAAAAGCAGCATTCTGACCAGCACAAGAATCATAAGAATCATCTCATAAACAACTTGCATCCCAGTATTTCCCTCCATCCATAGGATCCATTTTTTCCCCCAGACTATATGTGTTTAAGAGCAAATATATATAGGGATTAAAATTGGAATTAGTAACATTAAATGCTGAAGGTTCTATGGTGATTATAACAAGATCAGCCAGGTGGACCTCATAGAATATGAGTTCCCTGATTGGGGTGGTTAACCTGGTCCAATCAGGGAGCCCTGGTTGACCGATATAAATAGGAGTAAGAGCTGGCTATGATGGAGCTGGATCTGTGTGAAGGACAGTCCATGTGTAAACAAAGGGTGACCTTGGTGATGGAATACCAGTCTCTCTGGAGTTTTTTTTTCACATTCATACTTGTTTACTTGGAGCTAGATTCGAATTGCTTGGATTAAAGAGTAATTCTTGTTAAGTACAAAGGCTAGTCAGTGTTTTTTGATAGGTAATTGGGAAATTTTGCATACTTTTAATATTTTTGAACTTTCTTGAGTGCTGTGCCTATTGGGAATGAAGGCCCACATAAGCTAAACGTATCAAGATTAACAGCTGAAGAGTGAAGAGCTCACAAAAACATATGAACTATATTAGAAGACCAACTCAGCGTTACCTTAATATTCCATGATGTAACTTGATTGGAAGTCATATCATTTAGGTGGACGTTTAAGGTAGTCATTGACCACTTCATGTGCAGGCAGGAAGTCGGGATCATTGTATGACTTCAAGATGGGAAACAGAATTGTTGAGAAAGGTGGTTATATCTACACCATGAATGTTTGCCAGAAAGATTTACTTGACAAACTAACGACTTATAGAATCAAAAGTCTACTGAATGATGACTTGGTGATGCCAGTGTTGGGCTGGGGTGTACAAAGTTAAAAATCACACAACACCAAGTTATAGTCAACAGATTTAATTAGAAGCACTAGCTTTTGGAGCACTGCTCCTTCATCAGGTGGTTGTCATCAAGGAGCAGTGTTCTGAAAGCTAGTGCTTCCAATTAAATCTGTCGACTATAACTTGGTATTGTGTGATTTTTAACTGCTGAATGATGGATTCAAGCAGGAAGCAACGCTCACACGTTGACAAAGCTTTTCCATGTCCTATCTACAAACTTAACACACTCACAAGAATTGCCTGAACTGCTGTGCTCTTCCAGCCCCACTAATCCAGAACACTCACAAGAACACCCAAGCATTGTATGAGATGTAGCCAGCTTTCAAAATGCCCAGTCTAAAATTGATTTTTCAAGACATGTGGCTAAAAATGCCATTGGCAGAGGCAGTGCCCTAGAGCAATGGCTGATGAAGCTACAAAGATCCGTGCACCAAACACACACAACCCACAAAAAGAGTATTTTCAGATTTGAAGAAAGGCTATCTTGTATCTCATCAGAGGTTTATCCATGAAATGATTTGCAAACCATAATTTGACAATGTACGGGACTAGACAAGGAGTGGCCCATGCATGTTTACTCTGTCAATCCTGTGGAAAATATAAATGTTGCCACACTGACATGTTCACAACAATTTAAATTCTGTCCTCACAAAACTGGTGTCAGTTTGTTATTAGTTATGGTTGTCACAGGGACAAAGGTGAGTATTTATGCCTGTGAATATTAACATTGTACCCACAAACATGTGAAGCCATGATGAAATCTGCAAGTATGCAATACTCAGATTACGATAGTTCACCCATTCCACATGTAAGATCTTTGGTGCTGGAGTACAAATACAATCTGAATAGATGTCTATATCCAAAACACCACTGAACTAACAACTGTAGGTATGCTGCTTCCCCTGACCTTGCAATAGTATTAATCCATGGAATTAGTCAGACATCAGACAGACTAGAGAAACTACAGCAAATTATTCAAGAACGATTTACAGAATTGATCATGAAAGAACTGGACATTTCATTTCCTTCTGAATCATTGGAGCTAAAATCTCAGTTCTCTTCTGTGGAGAGAAAAATAAATGTTTAAAAGGAAAAGCCTGAACAGATAACTCAGGATAAATCCAAACTTGAGAATATTAACTCTGATATGTCACAATCTTTTGGGGGATACCTTGGCTCATCTAACAAAGAGGAACGATGGAAGCAGCATGAACAACAAGCTCTGTTCTATCAACAAAAAGATTGATGGCTTACAGGATGATATGGAGTAACTCATCCATTCAACAAGTTATGGACATCAGGAGAAGCTATAGAAATATTTATTGGAGCCCAAAGCAATGCTGGAGAAAATAACAGGCCTGAAAAAGAAAGTGGCGATGCAACGTGTAACTGCAAATAATGAAAGAGACTGTCCTTTCAGAAATAAATGCCAGCAATGAAACTTTATTGAAAGGATTCAAGTGGGAAATAAAGGAAACCACAGTATCACTGAAGCAGCAAGCGGAAAAGCTCCAGGTTTCAAAAGAATAATAAAAGAAATGCTGAACAGTTATTACAGTAGGTTATGAAGAAGACAAATATACTGGATAAATGGAAGGCTAAACCTTTGATCACATTGGAAGAATTAAGAGTATTAAACAAAAAGCTTCAAAATGACTGAAAGCTGTTAAGGACCAAAGCAGTACATGCCAAGGAAAAAATGTGCAGGATGCTGAAGAACTGGGGCAATGGGAAAACACTTCTAAAGGAGGGGGACAAGGCCATTGGGAATGGAGGAAGCTGCACTGGGAGTATGTACAGTATTAGTCGCCCTGCTATAGGAAGGATATCATTAAATTGGAGAAGATGCAGAAAAGATTTACAAGGATGTTACTGAGACTGGAAGTTTGAATTATTAGAGGAGGCTGAATAGGCTGGCACTTTTTTCACTGGAGCATAGCAGGTTGAGGGGTAACCTGACAGAGGTTTATAAAATCATGAGCGGCATAGATATAGTTAATAGCAAATGCCTTTTCCCTAGGGTGAGGGAGTTCAAGACTGGACAGCATATTTTTAAGGTGAGATGAGAAAGATTTAATAGGGACCTGAAGGGCAACTTTTTAACACAGAGGGTGGTTCCTACGTGGAATGAACTGCCAGAGGAAGAGGTGGATAGAAGTACAGCTCCAACATTTAAAAGACATTTGGACATGAATAGGAAAGATTTGGAGGCATATGGACCAAGCACAGGCAAATGGGACTAGTTTAGTTTGGGAAACTTGGTCGGTGAGGATGAGTTGCACCAAAGGGTCTGTTCCATGCTTTGTGACTCTATGACTCTAAGCCAGACAGGACTTTGTTGACATCCCCTTCTAATAGATGAGATTTGGGTGCAGCAGACACTTATGGACTATAAAATACTCATTGGTCATGAGGCTGAAATCTGGGTTACATTTTCTGGGCAAACCTCAGTGTCTATTGTTTTAGTTTATGTCCCCTTTTGCTTTCTGTAAATAAAAGCTTTTGTTTACATTGCTATTTTGCTTGCCGGTCTGACATTCCTCTACTAGATAATGATCCTCTGGGTCTATAGTGAGACAGAGTAGAGCAGAAGTGGAGAATGCATTTAGACAGGATGTAGCTACAGATAGGTACAGTGTGCAGTGTGGTGGTTAAGTAGGGACAAGGATGAGAGAATGAGGATGTATGTGTGAGGGAGTGTCAATCATGCTAGCAATGTGCCAAAGGCAACATTGCTTCTTGGCTGCTGTGTCATGATGATGTCACTGAGGGACAAAGCTGGGTTGCCAATGCTTGCCCAAGTGGATTGCGGCCTTTTAACAATGGCACGGATGTAAGTGCATGTTTCTCAATGAATATCCGCTGAGCGGTGAGTTGTTTTGGGAATGGAATGTGGTAAGGTGGGGCTAGAATCCAACATGAGTGATGCCACCCAGAAAGGGTGGGTAGTTAATGATGTGAATTTGGTGAGCTACGGTGAGAAAGCTCACTAGGCTGACAGAAATCTCTCCAAAAATCTCAACACAACTTGGACTCCAAAAAAAAATAAGATTCAGTCCATAGTCTCACCTGTTATTGTAAATAGTTAAACTTTCTTTTGGAAAATAAGAACACAAACATGGCAAGGAAATGGCACAGTGGTTCAGTGGTCAGCACTGCTGCCTCACAGCACCAGGGATCCAGGTTCAATTCCTTGGGTGATGGTGTGTGGAGTTTGCACATTCTCCCTGTGTCTGTGTGTGTTTCCTCAGAGGAAAGGTTAGGTGGATTTGCCATGCTATAGTGTCCAGGGGTGTACAAGTTAGATGGACTAGCCATAGGAGATGCAGGAATGAAGTGGATTTGGACAGGATTCTCCCAGAAGTTCAGCATGAACACAAGGGCTGAATGAACTGCTTATACGCTGTAGAAATTCGAATTCAAAATTCTCTGGAAATATTTTTGGAGCAGCACGGCGGCTCAGCCTCACAGAGCCAAGACCCGGTTTCAATTCCACCCTCGGTGACCACGTAGAGTTTGCACATTCTCCCTGTGTCTGCATCGGTATCTTCCTACAGTCAAAAGATGTGTGGGTTAGGTGGATTGGCCATGCTGAATTGCCCAAAGCGTACAGGGATGATTAAGTTAGGTGGATTGGCTATGGAAAGTTCTGAGTTACATGGATAGGCTAGGGGTGTGGGTCTGAGTGGGATGCTCTTCAGACAGTCGGTGTGGATTTGTTGGGCTGAATGGCTTGTTTCCACACTGTAGGGATTTTATGTATTCTATATTCTACATGTGCCTTGCCTTTAAAAGAGTTCACCTTTAAGGTCTCCATATGCTCTGTGTATACAATGCTGCAACTCTCCCTGCCAGTTATGGAGTCATAGAGTCTGACCCTTCGGCCCAACTTGTCCATGCCAACCAAGCTTCCCAAACTAAACTAGTCCCACTTGCCTTACTCTGTTCTGGCTTGCAAGTTGCACACACAGAAACCAGTTGGTTCCTATAATGTTTGCTTCATTGCTAATAATGTGTTTTATTGTTTAAAATAAACTAATACATGGAATTAATTGATCCATAATGAGCTTTTAAATATTAGACGATATCCTTAACAAGGCAGATTTAGGAAGGGCATTCCGGAGCTAAACTTCCAAGAAGCTGAAAACATGACCATTTATAGTGGGGCATCGGAGACTGCAGGGACAGGGAAGAATGAGCTGTGGAGGGAATTGAAAACAAAACTGGAAATTTAATATTTAAATAAATCATGTTGAGAGTTGGTGCGAGTCAGTGAGCACAAGGGTAATATGTGAGCAAGATTATTGATGCTACTTAGGATACAGGCAGCAGAGCTTTGGATAATGTCAAGTTTACAGATTTAAGAAATGCTGCAGGAAATGCATTAGAATTGTGAATCCATGCAAGTGTGTGGATGATTGTTTCAGCAGCATGTAAGTTGAAGTAGCGCATAAACTGATGATGCTATGTAGATTGAAGTAGGCAGTCTTTGTGCTGCATTGGTTAATTGTTAAGATTAGCTGCATATTACACTACATTTTATGTCACCTTTTTGCGCACATATCCACTGGGTTGAATGTGAGTTATTTTTTTGAAATCTATTTGAAAGCTCTAGCATTTCTTTCAAACCTAAGTTACACTCTACTTGGAATATTTTTACATTAAGTTTTAAAACATGATCAGATTCATGACCCTTTGCTTAATGTTCTTAATGAAAATGGCCTATAGCTGTCAAGTACAATATACGTGATTTACACCAGTGTTCTGTCTCTGTGAGTACAGACGTTGGCCTTAGGCTTCTGAGCTCATCTTTCAAGTTTTTTTTTGCTGCCAACAGTATTTGGAACATCTTTCAATTAATGCTAGAATCTAGAATTATAAAATGCTCATTAAAAATTAAACTTGCTCTTCTAAGTATCCTGCAAACTAAAGTAAAATTGATCTTAAAAATTCATTTAATCTCTGCTTCTTGGATAATTTAATGCAGCCAAGAAATATTGAATGTCCTAAGAAAGGATCCAAGAGTTAACATATCTTTCATTTATCACCATTGACAGGATCTTCAGCCAATATATAAATAATTGTTCTGGGGTAAGGAGCTGCTTTGTATGTCATCAGAAATCAGACACTAAGATGGGCAACATTTTAAGTGGTTAGATGTAAATGCTATAAATAGATGAAGTGAATGATAACATTTTCGGCAAATGACTTTCAATGTGAGCTAATGTGAGATCATCTATCAGCAGAAAATAATCAAAAAAATCTAATGGGTTGCACAGCATTGTATCTACAGAACTAGAATACAAGGGAGTAGAAATCATACTACTCCAATACAAACTTGGTTCGACTATATCTCTCGTGTTGCAAACAATCTGGACCCCAGGCCATAGAAAATATATATTGAGAATCTTGCATGTGCATATAGATTAGCAAATGAGAACTGGATGCCAATGGATAAATTAAAAGGACAGATCAGAGAAACCAGAGTATCTGGGGGTTAGTTTGATCCCAGTTTTCAAAAGGAGCACAGACACAATAGACAAAGAGAAATTATTTCTGCTGATTGGAATGTCATGGACCAGGGGTACAATTCAAAAATTACTGCATGAACTTTCTGGAGAAAATCTAGGGACTGTTTCCACACACAAAGATTGCAATTCTAGATTAATTGTTCATTTTAAATGTGTAATGTTAGATTTTTGTCAACCAAAGGTGTTAAGGGACATGGGCAAAGGCAATGATATGGGGATAGGCCATACTACACGACCTCACCAAATAATGGAAAAGGCTTAATGGGAATAGAAATATATTGCAGCCAATATTCCTAAAATTACTGAAAATTAGCGATCTGGGAAAGCGGTATGTTGAAACAGTCAAATCCAAGTAGAATTTGTTTGATTGGTTAATATAAATATTACAAGTTCCTATAGCATGGAAGATGTATAATAGTTAAAACCTGCCAGAAGTGGGGTTTGATATTTGGCATCACCTAATCATATTTAGATATTCAGAGGGCTGTGGTTACCTTTTCAACCTCTCCTCTCACCTGAGGCTTGGTGACTGTTCAGTTAAACCAACACCATTTGTCTCTCTCGAATCAGAGATTAGCCCTATGGTCTGGTAAGACTATTAGATGTAGATACATGACTATTAATAGATAAAGTAAATTATAACATTTTTGGCAAATGACTTTCAATGTGAGCTAATGTGAGATCATCTATCAACTGAAAATAATCAACTTTTCTTTACATGTAGGAGCAGTTGGACCCTTTGAAGTCATGAGTGTGACACTGGAAAAGCACAGCTGGTCAGGCAGCATCCGAGGAGCCGGAGAATCGGCGTTTCAAGCAAAAGCCCTTCATCAGAAATGAGGCTGTGAGCGAGGGGGTGGTAAGATAAATGAGAGGGGATGGGGCTGGAGGGAAGGTGGCTGAGAGTACGATAGGTAGATGGACGTGGCGGTAACGGTGATGGGTCGGGGAGGAGTGTGGTATGGATGGGTGGGAAGGAAGATGGACAGGAAGGACAGGTCATGCGGGCAGTGCCAAGTTGGAAGGTTGGATCTCAGATAGTCGGGGGGTGGGGTGGGGGGGGTGGTTGGGATTGAGGAAACTGGTGAAATTCACATTGATGTCATGGGGTTGGAGGGTTCTGTGGGGGAAGATGAGGCATTCTTCCTCCAGGCGTTGGGCGGTAAGGGAGTGGCGATGGAGGAGGTTCGGGACCTGCATGTCCTTGGTGGTGTGGGAGGGGGAGTTGAAGTAGTCAGCTATGGCGTGGTGGAGTTGGTTGGTGCGGGTGTCCCAAAGATGTTCTCTGAAGCACTCTGCGAGTAGGCATCCTGTCTCCCCAATGTAGAGGAGACCCACACATGTCATTTACTGTATCCATTGCTCTCAAGTAATTGATATAGTAAATGACTTGTGTGGAAGTACAGGTAAAACTCTGATGGATGTGGAAGGCTCCTTTGGGGCCTTGGACATAGGTGAAAATGTGTTGCTGGAAAAGCACAGCAGGTCAGGTAGCATCCAAGGAACAGGAGATTCAACGTTTCGGGCATAAGCCCTTCTTCAGGAATGAGGAAAATGTGTCCAGCAGGCTAAGATAAAAGGTAGGGAGGAGGGACTTGAGGGAGGGGCGATGGATCCAGCAGGCTAAGATAAAAGGTAGGGAGGAGGGACTTGGGGGAGGAGATATGTCGAATCTCCTGTTCCTTGGATGTTGCCTGACCTGCTGTGCTTTTCAGCAACACATTTTCAGCTCTGACCTCCAGCATCTGCAGACCTCACTTCCGCCTTGGACAGAGGTCCAAGGATGGACTATCACTTCCGTAAATCATGTCACCCCCGGTCCCATTGCTACCAAGCCCACTCCAATTACAGTCTCCGCCCCCACTCCCAGCTCCAGCCCTATACCAGTCCTAGCTCCCAGCCTTGCTGAGTTTTCATCATCCCCCAAGACCTCCCCTTCACTGAGGATGAATGATCAGTCCACAGCAAAGGCCTTATCTTCATCCCCCTCTGCTCTTGGATCAACGAATTCAACGTGCATTGTGACATTGAACACTTTTTCCGTTGCCTCCACCTCCGAGCTTACTCTTTCCACCAAGACTCCCGCCCACCTTCCAAGGACCCCTTTGCCTACCTCCAACATACGCATCCGCATGGATACCCCGTGCCGGTCTGTTACCGACCTTTGATCTCTTTATTTCCAACTGCCACTGGGACATTGATCATCTAAACCTGTGTATCCCACCCCTCCCCCACTCCAACCTCTCACCCTCACAATGCACAGCTCTCCACTCCCTCGGCTCCAACCCCAAGCTCACCATCAAACCTGCGGACAAGGGAGGGCACAGTGGTAGTTTGCCGCTGACCTCTACACTGCTGAAGCCCGATGCCAACTCAAAGACACGTCCTCCTACTGCCCCCTCGATCACGACCTCACCTCCCATCACCAAGCTATCATTTCCCAGACCATACACAATCTTATCATCTCAGGGGATCTCACACCCATAGCTTCCAAACTCATAAGGTCAGGCAGCATCCAAGGAGCAGGAAAATCGACGTTTTGGGCATGAGTCCTCTGCCCGAAATGTCGATTCTCCTGCTCCGTGGATGCTTCCTGACCTGCTGCGCTTTTCCAGCAACACATTTTCAGCTCTGATCTCCAGCATCTGCATTCCTCATTTTCTCCTTCCAAACTCATAGTTTGGGAACCCCGCACCACCCATTTCTATCTCTTACCCAAGATCCACAAGCCTGACTACCCTGGCTGACCCATCGTCTTGGCCTGCTCCTGCTCTACCAAACTGATCTCCATATATCTTGATACTGTCCTATCTCCCTGCTCCAGAAACTCCCCACATATGTTCAGAACACTACACACATCCTCCACATCTCCAAACTTTTCATTTCCCTGGCCCCCAACACCTCATCTTCACCATGGACATCCAGTCCCTATGCACTTCAACCCACCATGACCAGGGCCTCCAAGCCCATCATTTCTTCCTCTCCCGACATCTCTACCAGTACCCTTCCACTGACACTCTCATTCATTTGGCTGAACTGGTCCTCACCCTCAATAATTTATCCTTTGAATCCTTCCAGACAAAAGTTGTAGTCATGGGCATCTGCAAAGGCCCTAACTATGCCTGTCCTTTTCGTCAGTTACATGGAACAGTCCATCTTCCACATTTATACTGGCACCATTCCCCACATTTTCCTCTCTTAAACCGACTGTATCGGTGCCACGTTGTGCTCCCATGAAGATGTTGAACTGTTCATCAACTTCGCCAACACATTCCACCCTGACCTTAAGTCACCAGGATCATTTCAGACACCTCCCTCTCCTTCCTGGATCTCTCTGTCCATCATCAGTGACCGACTCAACACTGACATCTTCTACAAACCCAGCGACTCCCACATCTTCCTGGACTACACCTCCTCCCACCCTGCCTCCAGTAAAGATGATATTCCTTATCCCCAATTCCTTAGCCTCTACTGCATCTGCTCCCAGGAAGACCATTTCCACCACAGAACACACCAGATAGCCTCCTTCTTTAAAGACCGCAATTTTCCCTCCCTCATGGTTGATGATGCCCTCCAACGCATCTCATCCACTTCCCGCCCCTCATCCCTCAAACCCCATCCCTCCAACAGCAATAAGGATAGAACCTCCACCCCCCCCCCTCACCTTCTATCCTACTAACTTCCGAATACATCGCATCATCCTCTGCCATTTCTGCCACCTACAAACAGACCCCACCACCAGAGATATGTTTCCCTCCCCATCCCTATCCACTTTCCGTAAAGATCATTCCCTCTAAACTCCCTCATCGGGTCCAGGCCCTCCCCTAACCCACCCTCCCCACCCGGCACCTTCCCCTGCCACCCCAGGAATTGCAAAGCCTACACCCACACCTCCCCCCCAGCTTCTGTCCATAGCCCCAAAGGAGCCTTCCACCTCCATCAAAGTTTTACCTGCACATCCACATGTGTCATTTAATGTATCCGTTGCTCCCAATGCGGTCTCTTCTACATTGGGGAGACAGGATACCTACTTGCAGAGTACTTCATAAAACATCTCCAGGTCACCTGCACAACCAATCCAGCCACCCCATGGCCGACCACTTCAACTTCCCCTCCCACTCCGCCAAGCATATGCAGGTCTTGGGCCTCCTCCATCGCCACTCCCTTAGCACCCAACACCTGAAGAAAGAATGTCTCATCTTCCACCTTGGGACCCTCCAACCCAATGGCGTCAATGTGGATTTCACTAGTTTCCTCATTTCCCCTCCCCCCACCTTATCCCAGTTCCAACCTTCCAACTCGGCACTGTCCTCATGACCTGTCCATCTTCCTTTCCACCTATCTGCTCCACCTTCTCTCTGACCTATCACCGTTAGCCCCACTTCCATCCACCTATCACGCTCTTAACCACCTCCTCCCACTCCCCCCGGCCTCACCACCCCTCCCATTTATCTCACCACCCCCTCGGCTCCCAGCCTCATTCCTGATGAAGGGCTTTTATCCTGCTTGTCAGATGTTGCCTGACCTGCTGTGCTTTTCCAGCACCACACTAATCTCCAGCATCTTCAGTCCTCACTTTCTCCCTTTGAAGTCATGCCTGAAATGTTCAGTATCAAGTTAGCCTTTTTGAAGGAGGACAATCTTCATGATTTCATACATCGGATTTCTTGTCCAATTGCCAGGACACTTTCCATGATTGTTCCTTACCTTTCTAGAATTGTGCTTCTTCTTAAAAGTAATATATAATAAGAATTTATTTAACCACTCAGAATAATGTATCCATTAAGCGGTTTGTGAAAAATATTCCTTGTATTTGTGATCAGTGAAAACATTCCATTACTTTTCAATTCATGTAATTTAAGGCATCTTTAAATTGTATTTTCTCAAGGTAACATTCTGATCCACGACTAAATTAAATAGGCTTTTTCTGCTTCTTTTATTCTGTAACGAAAGACAAATGTGAATCCTAACACCACAATTTTATGACCTCCACCATGAGTATGGCAAAGAGGCAGGTTCCAAAACCAGCCTAGCCGGAATGGGGATTGAACCCAATGCTGCCAGCATCACTGTGATCCACATTCACTGCCCAGCCAGCTGATTCAACCAGCACTGGTCTCTTCCATCCAACCAAGGTGTTCAAATTACTATGACAACATTAACCTTCATATATATATTGTTCTCTGTAGCTAGGATGGGGATGTTGGGGCAGGAGCGAGTTAACTCAGTTGGCTGATACAGAGTGACAGAAGCAGCATGGATTCAATTTCCACATCAGCTGAGGTTACCATTAAAGGACTCTCCTCAATCTCTCCTTCACCCGAAGGATGGTGATCCTTAGGTTAAACCACCACCAATTGCCTCTCTCTAATGAGAGAGTAGCCCTATTGTTTGCTAAGACTTTGCTCAACTTTACCTTACCTTGGAGTTGTGGATAGTTATGGTATCTTTCCTGCTCTTATCACCAGCGATTGGTGTGTGTTGGAAGGAATTGCAAAATGGCACTCACCATGTTTGGCCATGTTAAAGACACATTTCTCTCATCTATCAAATCCAGGAATGGGACTTGAACCCAGAGCTTCTATCTTGGAGATAGAGTTGCTACCCACTTCAAGGAGGTTTGTTACAACATATAAATTAACATTTTCAACAAGTCTGCAGTATCATTCCATATCTGCCAGACTGGTGTTTCACACTCATTAATACATTCTATAAATCATTTTCCCTTTTCAAAGGTGGATGTAATGTCACTTTTAATTACAAGTAAATAACATACCATCCGAATTTCAGAGCAGGTGGTAATGTAATGGTGTGGCTTCCTCATTGCTGCATATTAGTTTCATCTTTCTGTTGAAAGTTGTTAACTAATGATTGTCTTGATGCGTTGTCATTGACGAATTTACTCTTATAATGAATACTAATTAATTTTAAAAGCCTGCCACTTAGTATTGTAGTACTAGTTTCTTAGACATTCTGACTTCTAAACAATAATTGGCCAATAGGTACGTATTGAAAATGTGTTGCTGGAAAAGCGCAGCAGGTCAGGCAGCATCCAAGGAACAGGAAATTCGACGTTTCGGGCATAAGCCCTTCATCAGGAAACCTGATGCACTTTTCCAGCAACACATTTTCAGCTCTGATCTCCAGCATCTGCAGACCTCACTTTCTCCCCAATAGGTATGTGTTACATTCTAATTACAAGTCAAATCTTACAATTTGCATTCTCATCTTCAAGTCTGACATTTGCTTCTTAAAAATTAGTTACACTCATAACCTAACAAGTTTCACATTGTGTCCTGAGCTTAGAGAAACTGATCATGCCTATCAGCTGTTAAATTCAAGTTGGAATAAACCTTAGTATCTTACAAAAATCGAGATGAAAGATGAAGGAGGTTGAAAGGGGTTCACCTTCAGATTGATCCATGCATGCATAATTGAAAAGAATGTTGACCAAAAATCCAAGTCTCTTGAGCTTAAATTCTTAGAGTTATTTGAAAAGATTCTAACTGCAGAGGCAATATATCATGTGGTTAGTAAATGGAAATTTGGGTGAATAGGAAATTAGAGTGATGGTAACAGTAAAATGCTGGGGAACGAACAGAAAGTTCACACACACTATACAGAATGCTATCATTGTGGCCATCTCAAAGCAGGTTAATGTCCCAGACTAGTTCATTAATGGACTTTAAAAAAAACCTGACAATCAAAAGTGATGTTAATGTTTTTTTATATATAATTAAAACTTAGAAGAAAAGGAAGGGGAAGAAATCAAGCCTAAAAAAAAGGCAAATTACTTTGAATATAGCTAAACTTCAAGAAGATAATTAATCAACCAATAAAGCATAATTGAGTTAGATGGCAAAACACAATTAAAATGTTATCTATGGTAGCTCCAAAAGTAATCTGTTCCAATGATTACAAAATATTTTTATGCTACTTTAACAATAAAATACTTCTGTAATATTTTTGTATTTTTCTTGTCCATTCACTGCCTTTGGACATCTCTGGCCAGTCCTGCATTTTTATGGCAACCCCTAATTGTTCTTGAGAAGTTGATGCTGATCTGTCTTTCTGAACCATTGCAGTCCGTGGTGGTTATGTACATGCACAGTGCTGTTTGGAAGGGAGCTCCAGGATTTTGACCCAGCAAAAGTGAAGGAATGGGGTGTGATATGGAAGGAACTTGCATGTGATGGTGCTTCAATGCAAATACTGCCCTTGTCCTAGGTAGAGATCCTGGGTTTGCAATGTGCTGTTCAAGTAGGCTTGATGTATTACTGCAGTGCATCTTGTCAACAATCAATACCTGCAGTAAAAATATGATTGTTAAAATGAATTTGCAAGAACATATCAATATGATATCATGGACCAAAGTATCTAGATGTTGATGTTGACTCTATTTTAGCTTTCTCACCTCTGCATCAGAAATTTGAGTGTTGAGAATCTACTCCTGAGACTGCAGCCTAATACTGAGGAATATCATTCTTTTAATGTGTCATTTATCCAAAGTCTTATCTGCCTTCATTTGTGGATGGAAAAGAGTTCACGGGCGCAAATCATACAACTACTCAGGAGCTTTCAACTCCTAACATCTTTCCATTATTTATCATTCAGCCAACATCATTAAAACTGGTTCCCTGATAGTTACCTGATGGTTATTTGGCAGTTTACACTTGATCCGTGCATGGCTGATGCTCTAGCGAGCTGCATAACTAGTAAAGTCAAGAAACTTTTAAATTAAACAGTGGGGACCAGGGACCAAGAGAGATCCAATAAATAAAAGAATAGAGACAAGGAAAAGAAAAATAAGTCATTAATATGGGAAATAATAAATAGGCCATGATAGGAAAGAGAGAGAGAGGGAGCACTAATTTAACAGTAAAATAACAGGAAAGGCTTATATTGTCACACCTTTCTAACCAAATTCTTTGTACCTAAGAACAGCTAAGTAATTAATGTGGCAGATTTTGCTAAGCAGAGATGAGAAAGTTTGCTAGGCTTCATGACATATAACCCTCCAACAAGCTCAATGCATCTAGAAAAACGTAAGATTGAACCCAACTGGTATGACTATATCAGATTCTTGTTTATCCAGTTTGTGGAAAAACTCTTTTAAGTTTTATACAAGCCCCTAGAGGATCACAAGGAAGTCTTTGTACAGTTGGTCGAACTGTGTATGCCATTGCTAACTCTGGTGCCTTGCTAGATGGTCTGTCTGAGACTTTGAGTGATTAGATTCAAATGAATGGCTTGCTGAGACCATTTATGAATCAACCATGTTGCTGAGGAACTGAAGCCACATGTATCCCAGACTAGGTAAGGATAGCAAATTTCCCTCCTTAAAAGATGTTAGTGAACCAGGTGACAATGGCTTTGCTGCCACCATGAGATGATTTTAATTCCAGATATATTAATTGAATACAAATAAGGGGGATTCAAACCCACGTTCCCACAGGCTTATCCTCACTCTTTGAACTACAAGATTATTGTCAAAACACTACACAACTGCTTTCCTCATTCTGCAAAGAGAGAGAACAGAGAGTTATGAGTGAAAAGTACATTCTGTGTAGAAGAGAGTATAATAACACTTTTGGATAGTGGTTGTGAGGTATGGGTATGACGTCGCAATGAGATGTATCAGCTGCTCAGGAGAAGACATAGATCTATTTCAAGAGGGAGGACTAGGTCAATCTGAAAGCTTTATTGATTGATCTGAGGTGTCCTGTGCTGCAGATGTTGGAGAATTCAGAATGTAGCATTGCCTCTGCGTTGCCGAGGGCATCAAAACTCTTTTGAATTGAATTGAATTTATTGTCACATGTACCAAGGCACAGCGAAAAGCTTTGTCTTGTGAGTAACACAGGCAGATCACCGAGTTAAGTAGCATAGATAAGTAAATAATAGGTAAACAGCAGCAAAAAATAAAAACGCAGTTACAGGTGAATGTTAAGAGTTTGTGAGTCCATTCAGTATTCTAACAACAGTTGGGTAGAAACTGTTTCAAAACCGGCTGGTGCGTGTGTTCAGACTTCTGTACCTTCTCCCCAATGGTAGAGGCTGTAGAAAAACATTGCCAGGGTGGGATGAATCTTTGAGAATGCTGGCAGCCTTTCCTTGACAGTGGGCATGGTAGATGGATTCAATAGATGGGAGGTTGGCCTTTGTGATTGTCCGGGCCACGTTCACCACTCTGTAACCGTCTCTGATCTTGAATAGTACAGTTGCCATGCTAGGTAATGATACATCCAGACAGAATGCTTTCGATGGCACACCTATAAAAGTTGGCAAGGGTATTCGTCGTCATGCCAAGTTTCCTCAGCTGCCTGAGGAAGAAGAGACATTGTTGGGCCTTTGTAACCAGTGTGTCCATGTGAAGAGTCCAGAACTGTTTTTAGTGCTCTATCCACATTCAATGTCTTGCAATTCTGCCTCTCACTTCTTCAGTCACTTTGATCCAGGCCACACTGGTTTCAGAGGCTGGCCTTTTCTTCCCATCAATGTTTCTCGACAAATCCTAACAGCTAGCATGATGACTTTTAGGAATACTCTAATTGAGAATTGGGGGCGTTGGAGAAGGGTGGGGTTGAGTGGTGGTGAGGGGAGGGTAAGCCTTCTCATGTGGAGCCTCCATCATTATGCTTGTTTTGTTTCTGACATTTCTTTAGGAGATCCATTCCGATCTTCATCCGTGACTCTATAAAAGCTTTGCTATATTCAGCCGAGGTCATCAATACTTCTGCCTGGTTCAAAGGATTTGGAAATCTGCAGCTGTTGTGCTTATGTAATTGCAATTATAGTGTCAAAGTCAAGACAACTCCAACAAATTCGCGATTCCTGACCACTGCTGGCCTTCCCCACTGTGAGTAGGTCTTAGTGCTAATCGTCTGCCCTCAATTCCCACAGTTCATGAATTTCTGGTTCTGGTGTCCTGGGAATTGTGAAATAATGTGTTTGCTGTTTTGTTGGCAAGTGTAGCAAAACCTTGACAATAAGCAACATTTCCAAGAGTATTTCTAAAACTCATGACCCTGCTTCCAAACTTTTGCACGTGTTCTCTCCTTGTTTCTTGTCTCACATTCCCAATACACAAATCAGAAAGTGTAATTTGCAAAGGATACTCTGTCTCGTGAACCAACCAATGTTTCTGAGGTATCCTCTCATCCACAGAGCTCTGAATAAGTGTTCCTGAGAATGAACACAAACCTGAAGCTTTCTAGTCTGGCCTCACTTCCAGTAAAGTTGGATTGTTTTCAATTGAGTCAGGTATATTTCCTGCTTTACCATTTCAGCAACCTTGGCATTCCCTTGCTTTTGTCAGCAATCCTATTCGTCTGAGGGTCAGCTGCTGTTTTGTCTGTAGCATATAGATAAGTGTCTCAATATCTTTACTATGCTTTTGAGTTTAATCTTTTTTGGCATTCATCTTAATCCATTCTATTATAATTGCCGTGGAATCTCAGGTATAGCTTATTAAGGCTCTCGGCCCTTGAGTCTCACAATGTAGGCTGAGATTCAGGACTGTGTTTTAATCCAGATTTCCTCAATCTGCTGTAGCAGTGCAGCCTCAAATTGTTAAACCCATTTTATCTATACTCTTCAGGACAGGATTGCTATGTTACAGGTGTTCTTTAAGTGCAAATTGCTTTTGCTAAATTTTAACCTAAGCTCTTAACTCACAGTTTAGATTGATTGGGTTCACAGTGGTTTTCAGACTCGGCTATTTTAGTTCATGGGCAAATCTCAGTCAGAGCTGATTTGATTTGTCATTGAGATTCAGCCTGTGCTGATTAGATTCATTACTGATGCAAACTAGGCTAAATGGATACACTGCTAAGCCTTAAATCTTCTGTTTTTCATTCACCTCTCTCTCTATCTGCCTGTTAATGTACTAAATATGGGTATAACTTGACCTGGACTTGCCTTTCCCACTCTAATCTTCTTGATGTCAGTTTCTCCTAACTCCATGTCACACGCATCCACAAGCTGTTCATCTTCACCCTTATCCCAATGAATCTTTATATCCAAGAGAATAGAAATTGGTGACTATCTGTTTTCAGGCCTGAAAACGTGAGTGTTCTTGCAACAAGGATCAGAAGCCATGGCTTGGCTAATTTATCCAATCTTAAATCATTTTAATAACCACAGTGATGCACTGTGTGCCTCCAGAGACAGTTTCCAGTCACTATGAGTTCAATTTAACTAGCATATCCTGGAAGAGGTTGTGGAGATAATGAGAGTCAGGTATGGGACAACAGTCAGCAACAATCCTTTGAAGTGCTCCTGACCACTTCCACATAGAGTCATAGAGATGTACAGCACGGAAACAGACCTTTTGGTCCAACTCGTCCATGCTGACCAGATATCTCAACTTAACATAGTCCCACTTACCCAGCCCATATCCCTCCAAACCCTTCCTATTCATATATCCATCCAGATGCCTTTTAAATGTTGCAATTGTATCAGCCTCCATCACTTCCTCTGGCAGCTCATTCCATACACACACCACCCTCTGCATAAAAACGTTGCCCCTCAGGTCCCTTTTATATCTTTCCCCTCTCACCCTGAATCTAAGCCCTCTAGTTCCGGGTTCCCCGACCTCAGGGAAAAGACTTTGCCTATTTACCTTATCCGTGTCCCTCATAATTTTGTAAACTTCTATAACGTCAACCCTCAGCCTCTGATGCTCCAGGGAAAACAGCCCCAGCCTATTCAACCTCTCCCTATAGCTCAAATCTTCCAATCTTCGCAACATCCTTGTAAATCTTTTCTGAATCCTTTCAAGTTTCACAACTTCTTTCCAATAGGAAGGAGACCAGAATTGCATGCAATATTCCAACAGTGGCCTAACCAATGTCCTGTACAGCCGCAACATGACCTCCCAACTCCTATACTCAGTGCTCTGACCAATAAAGGAAAGCATACCAACCATCTTCTTCACTATCCTATCTACCTGCGACTCCACTTTCAAGGTGCTATGAAACTGCACTCCAAGGTCTTTTTGTTCAGCAACACTCCCCAGGACCTTACCATTAAGTGTGTAAGTCCTGCTAAGATCTGCTTTCTAAAAATGCAGCACCTTGCATTTATCTAAATTAAACTCCATCTGCGACTCCTCAGCCCATTGGCCCATCTGATCAAGATCCCATTGTGATCTGAGGTAACCTTCTTCATGTGCACTTTGGTGTCATCTGTAAACTTACTAACTATACCTCCTACGCTCACATCCAAATCATTTATATAAATGACAAAAAGTAGAGGACCCAGCACCGATCCTTATGGCGGTCCACTGGTCACAGGCCTCCAGTCAGAAAAACAACCCTCCACCACCACCCTCTGTCTTCTACCTTTGAGCCAGTTCTGTATCCAAATGGCTAGTTCTCCCTGTATTCCATGAGATCTAACCTTGCTAACCAGTCTCCCATGGGGAACCTTGTTGAACATCTTACTGAAGTCCAAATAGATCACGTCTACCACTCTGCCCTCATCAATCCTCTTTGTTACTTCTTCAAAATACTCAATTAAGTTAGTGAGACATGATTTCCCCTGTACAAAACCATGTTGACTATCCTTAATCAGTTCTTGCCTTTCCAAATACATGTAAATCCTGTCCCTCAGGATTCCCTCCAACAACATGCCCACCATTGCCCTCAGGCTCACTGGTCTATAGTTCCCTGGCTTGTCTTTACCACCCTTCTTAAATAGTGATAACACATTAGCCAACTCCAGTCTTCTGGCACCTCACCTGTGACTATTGATGCTACAAGTATCTCAGCAAGAGGCCCAGCAATCACTTCTCTAGCTTCTCGCAGAGTTCTCAGGTACACCTGATCAGGTCCTGGGGAGTTATTCAACTTTATGCGTTTCAAGACATCCAGCACTTCCTCCTCTGTAATATGGACATTTTTCAAGATGTCACCATCTATTTCCCTACATTCTATATCTTCCATGTGCTTCTCCACAGTAAACACTGATGCAAAATACTCATTTAGTATCTGCCCCATCTCCTGCGGCTCCATACAAAGGCCACTTTGCTGATCTTTCAGGAGCCGTATTCTCTCCCTAGTTACCCTTTTGTTCTTAATGTATTTGTAAAAACCCTTTGGATTCTCCTTAACTCTATTTGCCAAAGCTATCTCATTTCCTCTTTTTGCCCTTCTGATTTCCCTCTTAAGTGTACTCCGACTGCCTTTACATTCTTCTAAGGATTCATTCCATCTATACTGTCTATACCTAACATATGCTTCCTTCTTTTCCTTAACCAAGCCGTCAACATCTTTAGTCATTCAGCATTCCTTACATCTACCAGCCTTTCCTTTCACCCTAACAGGAATATACTGTCTCTGGACTCCTATTATCCTATTGTGAAAGCTTCCCAGTTTCCAGCCGTCCCTTTACTTGCGAACATCTGCACCCAATCAGCTTTTGAAAGTTCTACATAAAAACTATTTTTAAAGTATCTACTTACCTTTTTAGGTATCAAACACTAGCAGCTACTTATAGTCTGTGAAGTTTGACCTCATAACCAAAAATGTCAGTGACAAGTTTGATGAGAAGGTATATGAAAGTTTTAGGCATCATATTAATACATTCAAAGAGGATAATCCATTATGCCAACTATGACTTAGTTAGCTGCACACTCAGCTCTAAACCAGAAGATTCTAGACTCTACTATTCCACACCAAGGCTTGACCACAAAAATCAAAGCTGAAACATTAGTGTTTGCCTGTAATGAGTAGTGCAGTCAAATTATTGAGAACTAACTATTAATTGGATAGTGATATTGTGATGACTTTATATACCACCCTTTCATTAATGACAATAATACTGTATAGACTTGCAAACATTCCAGGATTATGAGGCCATAAAATTGAGCATGGAATATTTGATTGCCATGTATATGTTAACGAGCAGATATCCTCTGAGGAATCGTATTTTTGATTTTGGAGGTAAGTGCTCCGATTTTTGTGTTTAAAGAGGTGTCCGAGTTAAAGGATGTTCAGAATGTTATCGTAACAATCATTGTCATGCAGAAACTATTCTTCAATTAATGATAAGCTTTTCCCATCAAGTCTATGTTCAATAATAATAATAATAATAATAATACTAATAATAATAATATGTAAGGTGCCATAAACCTGTCATAATGAAGTGTTTAAGTTGTAAATAGTCATAATATTCACTGTAACCTGCAACAAGTAAAAGCAATAAATTGAATTTACTTGACTGTTTTAATGGCCCTGAAATAACATGATACTTGCTCAACCATCATACAGATTGGAGATGTCTAACTAAAATATAGTGAAGTTAATGATTAAAAATTATATATTCCTTCTATTTTTGCCAATAAATTCTAAGGGAATATTCACAGGTAGAACTAAAGAAAGTAACATTATGACATTTATATTCCTGTGCAAAAATCAGATTTTTGAAAAACACGATTTTCTGAATTAAGGAAGGTATCTTTTCTATGTTGAAACATATGAATGAGGAACAGAAATAGGCCATTTAGCCTTTCTACCCAGCTCTGCCATTCAATAAAATCACGGCGGATCAGCTTGTTTCTGAATTCCACATTCCCACTATATTTCCATTCCCTTGCATAACAAGAATCTACCCCTGTCTTAACCATAAAAGTATTTCCATTGCCCCATTACCTATGATTTAAATGGGCAACAGAACAAAACAAACTTACTTCTCTTTTAATTTTTCCCTTCTGATTTATCGTCTTTCTACTGTTTGAGCCTTCGCAGTGTTTTCTTGTCTTCCAGTTTTGTACTTCATGAGCCCATTTGACGTGCCTAACCACCAATCGATGAACTCAAGGTGTACGTTTCCGCAGGTTTTATATTTCGTCAGAGCCTCCCTTGCTCTCCTTATAATAGTCACATTTTCTCCATTGATTAAACCATTCTGGTAAACTATTGTACCCAATTTTGGCATCCATTCCCTCCAGCACCAACGCTCAGTAGCAGCAGTGTGTAATATCTACAAAATGTGCTACAGATATTCACCAAACATCCTCAGACAGCACCTTCCAAACCCACGACAACTTCCATCTACAAGGGCAGTAGATACATGAGAACACCACTAACTTTGAAGTTCCATTCCAAGCCACTCACCATCTTGACTTGAAAATATATTGCCGTTCCTTCACAGTGGTTTAGTCAAAATCTTGAAATTACCTCCCTAAGGACATTGTAGGTCAACCTGCAGCAGGTGGGCTGTAGCGGTTCAAGAAGGAAGCTCACCACCACCTTCTCAAGGGCAACTAGGGACAGGCAGCAATGCCCATATCCCATGCATGAGCAAATAAAGTTGTCCTTTTGGACTAATGCCTTCACATTGACTGTTAGAACTGGCCTCATCATTAGACAAGCTGTTAATTATAGCAGTTTTATCCTCATAGGTGGGCAACATTTGGGTATGAGAAGTTCCAGGCTCCTCATTATTTTCTACAACTCCTTCAGAATCTGCAAATTTGCCACCCATTACAAGCAACCTAGTCAAACAGTGTGTCCCATGTTGAATAATATTCATCTGGATTTTCCAACACCATTCCACCATAGTGCATGAGGAAGCGGCAAGTTTTGAGAATTCAAGGTCCCTCAACCCCTTCTTGCCTTGTCATTGATGCTGTTTATGAATGGCTAAACAGAAAGAGTGCAGGTCTTTGTAGGTATCTGGCAGACACTGAGTTTGCTGGACTGGGCCTTCATGGCAGTGACCAACCTCTCCAAGGAGGCAGTGAAATGCACGCAAGACAGAACCAACATGGAACTGATAACATTGGTGGGCTCCTCCATCTCAATCCAGTTTACTGATTGCCTCCAACAAACCTGCCCGTTACTCCTATAACTTGTCTAAGCATTTTGATGAAATCACTAACGGCCTAGACCATGGGATCAACTTCTTCCTGGAGCTGAGGAAGTGCCTAGTTTCCACAATCCTCTGAGTGTCAGCAATCTGGGGCATTTCTTCCTCAGTCTAATCTAGATCGGGAACCCACATGAGGAGGAAGTCTTTGATATGGTGAAGGGAGCAGGTGAAAGGCTTGCCAGGGTATTCACAGAGGGTGGAGTGCCTTCATCTCAGCAGTAGACATAGATTTCAGAATAGGCAGCGTCCTGCCCCTTTACTGCAATCATTCACACTGAGTCCTCACTATTACCTGCACAATAGAAGAGAGGGAACTAGTTGTGAAAAAGAGCTGGACGTTTGTTTAGGCTAAGAGCAAGTTAACACTGCTGTAAAGAGGCAGGCAAAGCAGTGCAGCACTGGAAGCTCACTTGGTTGGTTTCTCATGAAGATCTCTACATCCCTTCATGAATGGTCACCTTTACCCCAGCCAACTCCTTGGAGGAAGTGAGGGCTCTAGTGCCTTGACTCTCATGGCCTGGCTATGTGACATGTTTTCTTACCATGCCACAAAAGGAGGGACTGAGTATGATGTGACTGGATGGAAGAGCAATTGCTAGAGATGCAGTGGCAGGAGAGCTGTTGAGGCCCCACTGAGTAAATTCAAGGTGCAGAAGGCAGTAGTTTGGGAGGATTAAATTGGGGGAAAGCCATGGTGCAGACTTGATGCAGGCAAAAGTGAGAGTGCAGTACATGAGACTTGGTGAAAGGTTGTGCAATGGCAAAGTTAGGGAATGGTGGTGTCTCTGTGAGTGTCAGACACAAAGTAATGGCCTTACCCTTGTGGATCCCAGAAGATACCACATTGACCTAGCCCACAATCTCTGTCATTCTTCTGACCACCCTGTCCACCAGCACCTCTTCATCTCGGTCAGCAAAGTGGGGTACATTTCCCTTTCAGGGCTGTTTACTCAGTTGTAGGAGCGAGAGAAAGTGAAGACTGCAGATGCTGGAGAGTCAGAGTCAAAAACTATGGCACTGGAAAAGTACAGCAGGTCAGGCAGCATCAAGGAACAGGGGCAGAGGGTGGAAGGGGGCTGAGAGATAAATAGGAGGAGGGAGGTGAGTCTGGGGGAAGGTAGCTGGGAAGGCGATAGGTAGATGCAGTTTGGGTTGATTGTGATAGGTTGGTGGGGAGGGTGGAGCAGATAGGTGAGAAGGAAGATGATGAAAGAATGAACTAGCCAAGTATGAAGTGCTGTGGAACTGTGGTTTAACCATGGGACCACTGGTGTGAATATTGCAGCAAATCCTCCTGCCTTTCCTACTGCACAACTGCAAGAGCTGGGCACCATAGAGGCTGAATTTGTAGTTAATGAGCTGAGGGATAGACAATTGTGTGAGAAAGGTTGTCAAGGGCCTTAGGCGATCACTCACTATGAATCGCGATTAGAAAAACACTGCCAAAAAAAAGGGGAAATGCACTCCCAGGACACTAAAAAAATTTGTGTTCTGTTACATGGAGTTCATAGAAATGTTATTGTAGCAGAAGAAGGAACCTCAGAAACAAACCTCCTGAACTACTGTCTTTGTCTTATTTTATTTATTCAAACTTGCAACTATCAGTAGACAGTTTGTCCCTTTCCCAAGGGTAATTTAATATGCAACAGCACTATAATTTACTTTGCGGCATTTCTCACTCACATAGAAAAAGAACTTTAAGCAATTCCCCGTTTACATTTCATGCTCATGGTAGCTCCCATTGCTTGTTGGTGGGCAAGATACTGGACTGAGATCAATGAGCTATTCATTTTCTGACAGGGTGGGAAGAATTTCAAAGGAGTTCTGTATACAAAGGATCTCTGTGTAAAAGTTTCCACCATCAGTTGAAAAAGCACATAGTTTGCCTTCTGTAAATCTGTGTACCTTGACAGATAGTCGCCTTTACTTTGTTGTGATATTCATAACAAATACAATAAAACTAAAGGGAATCCTTGTCTGGTCATCTCCAAAAGTGAAAAAGCCTATCCATTCAGTGGAGTTGTAAGTTTTTTTTTACAAATGTCTAGTTGGTTTTTGGCTGTGGAACAATAATTTTCTGTTCAAGTTAAGCTCTTTATTGTATAACAGAGCTTCAGGACCTTGTCCTAGTTTTTTTTCCCTTTGACTTAATGCACTCCCTGCTCTTTTAGTCCCCTTTTTTAGATTCTTTAGTGTATCATAGATCTAGACCAAAGGTTTATATTACTTCTATTCAATATTGTTCACCTCTGTCTCTGTTCTTGTTAGTTTTTACAGCCTGTTGAGGAGTAAGAGGTTTCATTACTTGTTGTTCATTCCCATGAAGCTAGTCTCAATGTTTTAAATTCAGGTAGTTTTGAGAATTCCTTCATCTTCTAAGAAGACTTCCTCCCCCCATTGGCCTATTTGAAAAGAAAATAGGAGATAGGAAAACCTTTCTTACCCTGCCTTCACACAAAATACTGTATCTTCCTGTCTTATCCATCGTATATGCTTCAAAAACAGAAATTGCTGGAGAAACCCAGCATGTCTGGCAGCATCTATGGAGAGAAAGTGGTCGATGTTTCTGAAGAAGGGTCACTGGACCTGAAATGCCGAATTTCTCCAGCAATTTCTGTTTTTGTTTTATTTTGTATCTTGACTCTATCCACCCACCTTGGTCTGTAAATAGGTACATGGTGCCCAAACATGATCACATGAAAAGGTACTTTTACGTAGTTTCAGTGAACTCAAGAAAACACTTATGGAACACAACTTTCCAGATATCTTATTTGTATTTAGAGGAAATGGTGAGTGAGAATTCCAATTGCGCTTCTGAAACTGGTTAAGGAGAAATATAATAAACAAAAATGGAGAGATGACATTTCTGTCTATGTATCAAATTCTCATAAGAAACTAATCAAACCAAAAGCCAAAAGCCACTTGTCACACCAAACAATACTGATAAAACTTACAGTTTCTAACTATAGTAGTTACTGATTTACCTTCTTCTGTTGCATAGTGGCAGATGTGATATTGGAGACATTAGAGATGTAAGTGAACAGGAAGAAAAAGGTTATGATTCCACATGTTTGGATCAATCCCAGAAGGGACTGGGAGCAGCTAGCCAGGGAGATCAGTTCTCTGAGCCTGGCAGCAATGCAACATGAATTCTAATCATCTTACAAAAAGGAACACTTTCATTGAATACATTTCCATATTACGTCTCCCGCCCACCAAAGCACCGAGTTTTCTCACTGGTCAATCCAATGCTAGTGTAAAATACCACACAGCCACTGATTTTCCACTATTTCACCTGCAATCAAGGGAACACACAGTTGAATGTCAAGATTGGTGGGAGATGAAGTTGCCTGCATCTCTGTATCTCTAAGGTGGAGATAGTTGTCCAGAACAAGGCACTAGCTGCATTAGAGCCCAAAATCACTGAGACATGAGGATGATGTATATTTCTGACCCATGTCCCTAGTCACACCCCTGTACAACTTTACCCTCTTGTCTGCGATGATAAACTAATTTCTGATAGTGTGGAAATGGACCTCTTGCTTCCCACCTCATCATTCTTTCCTTGATTCCATCCATCCCCTTCTGATTTCCTGCTTTCTGTTACCTTAAGAACTACCACCTGCCCCAACAGTAAGGGTCTCCTTACTTGATCAGGTACTTGCAGTATTAGTAATAACATTAGCAAATTTGCTGATGATACTAAGCTGGGTGGCAGAGTGAAATGTGAGGAGGATGTTAGGAGATTACAAGGTGACCTGGACAGGTTAGGTAAATGGTCAGATGCATGGCAGATGCAGGTTAATGTGGATAAATGTATGGTTATCCATTTTGGTGGCAAGAACAGGAAGGCAGATTACTACCTAAATGGAATCAATTTAGATAAAGGGGCAATACAAAGAGATCTGGGTGTTCTTGTACACCAATCAATGAAGGTAAGCATGCAGGTACAACAGGTAGTGAAGAAGGCTAATAGCATGCTGGCCTTCATAACAAGAGGGATTGAGTATAGAAGCAAAGAGGTTCTTCTGCAGCTGTACAGGGCCCTGGTGAGACCACACCTGGAGTATTGTTTGCAATTCTGGTCTCCAAATTTGAGGAAAGACATTCTGGCTATTGAGGTAGTGCAGCGTAGGTTCACAAGGTCAATTCCTGGAATGGAGGGACTACCTTACGCTGAAAGACTGGAGCGACTGGGCTTGTATACCCTTGAGTTTAGAAGACTGAGAGGGGATCTGATTGAGACATATAAGATTATAAAAGGATTGAACACTCTGGAGGCAGGAAACATGTTTCCGCTGATGGGTGAGTCCCGAACCAGAGGACACAGCTTAAAAATACGGGGTAGACCATTTAGGACAGAGATGAGGAGAAACTTCTTCACCCAGAGAGTGGTGGCTGTGTGGAATGCTCTGCCCCAGAGGGCAGTGGAGGCCCAGTGTCTGGATTCATTTAAGAAAGAGTTGGATAGAGCTCTCAAGGATAGTAGAATCAAGGGTTATGGAGATAAGGCAGGAACAGGATACTGATTAAGGATGATCAGTCATGATCATATTGAATGGTGGTGCAGGCTCGAAGGGCAGAATGGCCTACTCCTGCACCTATTGTCTATTGTCACCAGCTCAGACACTGGCACTGCACGTAACCCAGAGTCTAGTCTACAATTAGGCTCAGATGGTAAATCATCTGGGCATACATGCCGTATGCCCAGATTGAGTCAAAGATTGTTCATTTGCCAGTTTATTGGAGGGTGGGAGAGCAGACGAGGACAGCTGTGGAGGATTCAGATGAAGGCTTAATGAGACAGCATACAAGGAGAGCACTGATGGACGTTTGCACTGTGATGGTGGATGCCTTGGCTGACCTGCCAGGCAGTCTTATTTCCCTTTTGAGGAGCATAGAGGGCTCTGGCTGGCGGAGAATGTGGTATAATGATTGCTCTCTTCTTCAAACCTCAGCCTTTTGGCTTGGAATATGTGTAGTTCCTGAGGACCAGAGGAAGAGATTCTACTCGAATGCTGCAGGTTCGACGCAGCAGACCTGTGCTGGCGGGGGAGAAACCACGGGGATCGTGTTGCGAGTCGTCAGAGCTGCCGAAGATTATCACTGGATCGTGGCAGGACGTTGGAGGATCATTTGGTTGTGCTGACCTGCTCTTGGTGGATCCTTATGCTGGCTTCAGCCTAATATCAATTCAGGTACCAGCCAACCTCAGAGCTATGGCCTCAGCAGCTGCTCGCCGCTCAGGCCAGAGCATTCGCAACACAGTCAGGGTGACTATGAAGAAGGTGGAGGAGCACACACCGGTCGATCAGACAGTGTTTGTTAAGAAGATCTTGCTGGAGTGCTGTGGGTTCGAAGCAGTGGCCATGTACTGCCTGCAGGATTTCCCTGCAGCAGGCTATTTCGATGTGACCTTCAGGAGCGTGAAGAATTGCGGGCAGTTCCTGAAGGTCTTCAAGGAGAAGGAAGAGGAACCTCTGTTCTCCACCTTGTCGGCGGTCCCGTTGTGTGTGCTACCTGCGCAGAAGAGTCGGGTTGCAACAATCCAGATGTACAACCCTCACGTCCCAGCAGCAGATGTCCTGACCTTCCTGAGAAGATACGTCCAGGTCGAGGGAGAGAGTACCGATGTGGTCGATCCTTTCGGGATCTGGCCCAGCAAACGACAGGTCAGGGTAACCCTGAGGGTCAATGCCAGTGGGAACACTCTCCACCCACCCTCCAGCTTTGCCATCGGAGGAAGCAGAGGTTACCTGACATATACAGGGCAGTCGAAAGTGTGCCGTACCTGTGGGAGGTCAGGCCACATGGTGGCGGATTGTAAGGTGACCGTCTGTTGAAACTGCAAGCAGGAAGGCCACCCGACCAAGGAATGTAAGGAGGCCAAGAACTGTAATCTGTGCGGAGAGGCGGGCCACATGTACAAGGCCTGCCCAAGACGAGGAGCCACCACCTACGCACAGATGACCGGAGGTGGCAACACGAGCCGTGGACTGACTAAGACCAGCAAGGTACCACAAAACAGCACAGGAACGGTGTCTGGAGGCACCCAGAAGGAAAGGCAGGCTGTAGCGGAGCAGACGGCAGACAGCAGGGAGATGCAGCAGCCGATCCAAGATCCTTCAAGACAGACGGAGGAAATGGAAGAGGAGGGATCAAAGGAGGCAGAGGATTGGATTACTGTCAAAAGCAGGAAGAGGAAACCTCATCAGGCCCCCAAAGCCACCCAGAGAAGGGGGAAGCGACACCTACATGATGAGGATACAGACAGCTCTTCTGATGGTGAGGACGGGCGCAAGGAGGTTTGTCATCAGAAGAAGAGACAGAGCACCATGGGGAAAAAGGAGCGCAGCACTGCCCAAACAAGAAAAGACAATCCCTCTGAGGGGACGGGTAAAGGTCTCCCCCTACCCCGTGAGAGCCAAGAGGTACCCACCGGCCCACAGCTCCAGGTAACTGGGAGCAGCGGTCCTGTGACAGCCCCGCTGTCAGACAGAGAACTGGACTGTGCGGATCCTGGGCCTGACCCGAAGACACCAGAGCGTGAAAATGGCCCCAGCGTGGAGCCGGACAGCTACCTCAGCCCTGGGTGGGGTCCAGCAGTTTGCCGTCACCACGGGGATGCACACAGCTACCCCAGAGAGGCAAGACCAGCAGCAAATGGACACTGGTAACCTTGTAAACTGTTAAAATTGGGATAAGAATTGCCAGCATCAATGTGCGTAGCATCAAATCGGCTCCGCGATGTGTTTCTACGATGGCCTTCCTGGCCAATGTTAAAGCCGACCTCCTGTTTCTGCAGGAGTGTGGGATACCGCACCTCAGCAGCTACAGGAGATGGTCGAGCTTGTGAGCCCATGGGCCGTCAGTTTGGTCGGGGGGGCAACGGCCTGGGTATCCTGCTGCGAGAAGACAACTTCACCATCTCCGAGGTTAAGGAGGTGGTGGGCGGGCGCCTCCTCGTCGCCGACGTCATGTACAAGAATGCTCCCCTGAGACTGATCAATGTGTACGCCCCAGTGGGTAAGAGTGAACGGTTGGCCGTCCTGCAGCAGCTTCCACTTGCTGGCTACGTCCAGGCCGGTCATTCTGGCCGGAGACTTCAACTGTATCATTGATGCAGATGGACGATCCGGCGGGGGGGACAGTAAACTGGACGCCACGTCCAGAGCCCTGATGGACACGGTAAAAGATGCCAAGCTGCACGACGTCTTCAGCATCCCTGCAGAAGGAGCGCAGCGTAGATACACCTGGTCACGGGCAGACGGGTCTATCCGCTCAAGGATAGATTACCTGTTTGTGTCCCGAATGCTCTCGGTCAGATCCACCGACTTCAAGCCGGTGTTCTTCTCTGACCACTGCCTCCTACTGGCTGACTGTCACTGGCAGGCTGAGCAGCTGGCGGGTAAGGGTACGTGGAAGCTGAACGCAAAGCTGTTGACTCCGGGAAACATTGAGGAGCTCAAGAGGGTTTACGCACGTTGGTGGACTGTGAAGCCCCTCTTTGAGACCCCAGCGGACTGGTGGGAAACAGTAATAGGGAACATCAAGAGGTCTTCATCCTTAAAGGTGTTCAGATGGTGAGAGAGAGGCGGGGAAAACTGTCACAACTCCAGGAAAGTGTGCAGAACCTGCTTCTGCTGCAGATGATGGGGGTCAATGTCACGGAGGACCTCAAGGAGGTGAAGGGCCAGCAAGCCTCGCTCTTTGCCTCGGAGGCCTCCAAGATAATCTTCTGATCCAGGGTCCGCTCAGTGAAGCAGGACGAGATGTGCTCACGTTTCTTCTTCCAGAAGGTGCACAAAGAGAGCTCTGTGCTCAGCAGCCTGAAGGAAGAAGATGGCTCGATAACGTCATCTCAGGCTGACGTCATGAGGATCAGTAAATCCTTCTATGCGGTCTGTACGACACAAAGCCAACTGACAGCGCGGCCTCCCAGTCATTCCTGTCCTCTATCACGGAGGTCTTAGACGACAGAACAGGGAAGAGGCTGGACCAGCCGCTATCTCTGGATGAGCTGACCAAGGCCCTCGAGTCCTTCGAAAAGAATAAAACTCTCGGAAGTGACGGCTTACCGGTCGAGCTCTATTCCGCTCTGTGGAACTTGATTGGCCAGAACCTGCTGGAGGTGTATGTCAGTATGTTTCGGGCAGGTACCATGAGTGAATCCATGAGGAAAGGCATCATCACCCTCATCTACAAGTGGAAGGGGGAGAGAGAGGAACTCAGAAATTGGAGACCAATCTCACTATTGAATGCGGATTACAAAATTTTGTCAAAGGTTATCGCCAACCGGGTCAGGTCTGCTCTGGGGTCGGTGATTCACCCTGACTAAACCTGTGCTGTGCCGGGCAGGAAGATCGCTGAGAGTCTCGGATACGATCGCCTGATCAGCCTGGACCAGGAGAAAACCTTTGACAGGATATCACACAGGTATATGAGAGATGTTCTCTCCAAAATGGGCTTTGGGGAGGGAATCTGTAATTGGATCAGACTGCTCTACACCAACATTGTCAGTGCAGTCTCAATCAATGGGTGGGAATCAGATAGCTTCCCAGTCAGATCTGGAGTCAGGCAGGGCTGCCCTCTCTCTCCTGCCTTGTTTGTGTGCTGCATAGAGCCACTTGTCGAGTCCATCAGGAAGGATGCGAGACTGAGAGGGGTGACCATTCCTGGCAGTGGGGGCCTGCAGGTTAAGGCCTCCCTGTACACAGGTGATGTCGCCGTTTTCTGCTTGGATCCGCTGTCCGTGCGCAGACTCATGTGCACATGTGAGCAGTTCGAACGGGCCTCGGGGGCCAAGGTAAACCGAGGCAAGAGTGAGGCCATGCTCTTCGGGAACTGGGCCGACCAATCCTCGATCCCCTTCACCGTCAGGACCGACCACCTGAAGGTGCTGGGTATTTGGTTCGGGGGTGGGGCTGGGGTGTGTGCCAAGTCTTGGGAGGAGCGTATCTGTAAAGTGAGGCAGAAACTGGGCAGATGGAAGCTACGGCCGCTCTCCATTACGGGAAAAAACCTGGTCATCCGGGTGTGAGCTCTGTCATTGCTGTTGTATGTGGCACAGGTCTGGTCTATTCCCAGAACCTGTGCCACTGCAGTCACCCGGGCCATCTTCCAATTTATATGGAGATCAAAGTTGGATCAGGTCCGAAGGGACTCACTGTACAAAGATCTGGGCAACAGGGAAAAAAAACACACCCAATGCCACCCTCACCCTGATGGCCACCTTTGTGTGTGGCTGCATCAAGCTGTGCGTGGATCCCCGGTACGTAAACACCAAGTGTCACTACGTACTGAGGTTCGACCTGTTCCCGGTGTTGCGAAGGATGGGCCTGGCCTCGCTGCTGCGGAATGCTCGGAGTAGTTGGACCGTTCCGTATCACCTGTCCTTTGTGGAGAAGTTTATGAAGAAAAACACCTTCAACCACAAGTTCATCAGGAAGTGGTCAGCACGTAGTGTCCTTGAAACCCTTTGGGAAAAAGAGAGGGCGGATCCTATCGAGCGGTTCCATGAGCAGACTGTCAAAGTCATTTGGCAGACTGCCTCATTGCCAGAACCTTCCAACAAGCACCAAGCATGGCTTGGCTGGTGGTGAGAAGGGATCTGCCTGTGAGATCCTTTATGCACGCCTGGACTCTCAGCCACACCACACACTGCCTTCGGACTGGCTGCAGGGGAGACGAGACTGTCACACACCTCCTTTTGGAATGTGCCTATGCAGAAGAAGTCTAGAGAGGAATGCATTGCTGTTTGTTGAGGTTCGTCCCGAGCAGTGCTGTGACGCGAGACTCCGTGTTCTACGGTCTGTTCCGCAGGACGCACACCGAGACGCACATCAACTGTGCCTGGAGGATCATCAACTTGGTGAAGGACGCTCTCTGGGCGGTCTGAAACCTGTTGATCTTCCAGCTGAAGGAGTTGACCCCGACTGAGTGTTGCAGACTGGCACATTCCAAGGTCCAGGACTATGTTTTGAGGGATGCGCTGGAGCTTGGGGCAGCTGCTGCCAAGGCACGGTGGGAAAAGACCACCGTGTAACATCTGCCTGCCTAAAGAAGAACAGGGGGCCCATGCAGTCATTTGGGTTCTACTGACGCCTCAGCAGAAGATCTAGATAGTAAATGTACAGACTTGTATATAGGAAAAATAATTTTTGATGTCTGTATGTAAAGCAATTTAATGTGTGCACAAGAATGACATGACCAATTGTAAAGAAACCCAAATAATTTTATGAATAAAGTTTATTTTTGAAATTAAAAAAAAATGATTGCCCTCTTCTCAGGCACAGTTCTGTCTCTCTGTCCAGTTGCTGACCCAGAGACTCCATCATAGTGCCACAGCTGGACCTAAACCTACCATTCCCTTTGTATAGACAAAGTCCGACTTCTTTCACAAAACTGTGCCATCCTCACCGCTGTGAGGATAACGTAACACAATCTGAAAACCCAGGAATTCACATCTACAAGAACACTCCAGGGTACTTCCATAACAATGCAATTGAACAAGTACTGAAGAGATGACCTTCAAATCATATTGGATGCCTGGCTGTTAATTTAACAATAGCACAAGGTCCATCTTGCAGCTTGCCACTTGTTAGCAGAGTGATCAAGGGAAGAGGCTATTTTGATACATTTAGAATCATGGCATTACATCTGGTTGGATTGTGTGACATCAAGACAATATCAATTCATGGTCTTTCAGATCATGCAGTGTATAACTCTTTTTAAGCAGCAACATCAGCAAGGCAATTTCTCACCTTAATTATCTGAGAACCTGAAAGCAGACATTCATATTCAAAGATGGAAACAGATGAGTCATTTTAGTAAAGAGAAGACATAAAATTAAAGTAAAACACTTTTGCAATTAAATTTTCTGCTGGACATTCCAGTTGCCTATGTAACTTAAATGACATTCTGAGTATCAGAAAATCTGTAGAAGCCAATAAGAAGACTATACAAAACATTCTGGGGTGTGTGCACATCTGTTTGCTTTGTGATGGTAAGGAAGCTTTACATTTCAAAGAGCATTAGATATTAATAGTCATTTGACCAGGTAAATCTGCAATACTTGGTTTATCTCTATTTTCTTATTATGCTGCAATTATTTGCAATAAACCTGACACTATGTATCCAGCAGATGGCAATTTTTGTCTTGGCTCACCCAAACATGCAGTATCTAGATTGATTGATCAAGCCGGTGAATCCATTGTTACGTTTTGAAGGGTCACTGGAATCAAAATGTTAACTCTGTTCCTCCACAGATGCAAGGTTTCTCTGTTGTTTTTGTTGTGTTTGGATGACAAGAGGAAGAAGGAAAAATTCAGAATACATAACTACAGTCTGGCTCTGCTTGTGTTAAGAATATGTGGCTCTGTTCCTTTGAGAGATTAAAAGGTTGCAGATATGTGGGGAAAGAGCACCTGAGTGGGACTAATTGGAAAGCTCTTGATAGTGATATTATATCCATGGACACCTTTGTCATAGCTCAACCTAACTCAATAACAGTGATACTCATTAATAGTGTAGAAATCACAAAGACTGTAGGAGAACAACAGTGATATTGTAGTCTTGCCAATGAAATCATCCTTCATGTTTGGCTTTCCCACATCCACCTGCTACACACTGAGCTATCGCCACTGATGACTGCTGAAAAACATATGGTCCTGCAGAGTAGCAGGCAATTTAGATAAATGACAATCTTTGTTAATTCACTTTAACACTGTCTGCATTCTCGGGTGTTGTGCACATTTTCACTAACATGGTGGATGTAATAATCTCGCTACAGTAAAGTTATCTGATGATAATTATCCTTTCAGTAATGACAGCCGTGTACACTTGCTAACCAGAAATCTTTGGAACTCACTTTTAGCCCAGCAATTTAATGACAATTCCTCAGGTTTCAAGGTAATACAATACTCAACCAAAGACATTGGTTGATTTTGCATTTTCTTCACCAAAAATGTATATCTGAAAACATAACTTGGTACATATGTTGCCATTAATGCTATGTGATCAGGACTGCTAGGACTGCTTTAACATAAGCTATCCAATAAGAAATTTGTGGAATTGTATCTGCTATCACTTCGAAACGAGTGGAAAATATATAACGAAATGGAAAATGTGTAACTAATTTGATACTGCCAATGACAGCTGAGGTTAAAATTGCCCTCAATTATTAACACGTAATGTGGATTGCCCTTAATAGGTCAATCAGCCTACATGGGTGGAAGTTTTAATTCTTTATGCACTGACTGAATCTAATAATTGTATTTAAACGTATATTTTTATGGTGTGTATAATTGGTTTAAGATCAAGGTTTGCAACCTGAAGTTGATAATGCATCATCTCGCATTATATTTTCCTTATTACAGGAGCTGCATTCTGCAGCAGTAAGATTAGGAAGTCCTGGAAATTAATGTCAAAGGTGCACCAGATTCAAGTTGTGCTGTGCATTTACCATGATTGCACTTTAACTTGCTGTCTTTATCATTTTCTTCAACTGTCAGTAACGGGGAATCTGCTGGTTCCTGTCACGGTTATGTCTTATGCACCAAATACTGTTTCACCGTAAAAGATTTTCATTGTACTCAAGATTGCAAATGGTGAGAAGAAAATGATGAAACAAGTATTGGTCCTTGATTGTGTGCTTGTACAAGAGATCTTGCAGCAATTCTCCTCTAACATTCTACAGCAGAGTGATTTTCATCTGAATATAATGTATACTGCTCATGTTAACTAACATTGGTTAATATTTGGATTTAACATTTTGTCACTGGACAGAGATTACTTAATTGAGTAAGGCATAGTTTTTTTTTCAGACTTTTAATGGTGTGGATATCAAATGTTTTCTAAAGTCATATTGGTAGGGTTCCATATTCTCAAACTGGGCATGCAGCTTGGAAAATTCTCTCGGAAGATTCCGAAAGGTTTTAGGCTCAAGATCCGTATTTTCAAAGTTCCGATGGATCCTAATTTCACCTTAAAATCAAAGTAATACTCTGAACCAAGTTTAATCCGTTGCAGCCTGATCAATGCCAATTTGCAGCTTTCGCTGGACTGAGATTCAGCCTCCATATAATAACAGGAACAGGAGTAGACAGTTCAGCCCCTTGAGCCTGTTCTGCCCTACTGATCCAACGCTCGTCACATCCATCTTCCTGCCCTTTCTCCATAATTCTGATTCCCCTCCTGATCAAGAATCTATTTATCTTAGCCTTAAACATACGCAAGCATGTAGCAAGGAATTCCAAGATTCACCTTCTGAAAGAAGAACGTGCTCCTTATCTCAGTATAAACTGACATTCCTTTATTTTGAAATACATCCTCTGTCCCGAGTCTCATCCTGTAAGCATTTCGTTGATAAGCCCCTTAAGGATCCTATATGTTTCAATGAGTCAACTCTCATTCTTCTCAGTTGCAGTGAGTTGAGTTCCGACCTGTTTGGTTGTTGCTCATAAAACAGTCTCTACGTAGCAGAGGTCATCCTCATGTACCTTCTCTGAACTACTTCCAATGAACTGATAGTTTTCCTTAAATGAGGGACCAGAATTGCTTACATCACTGAGGATGTGGTCTCCCCAGGACCATATACAGTTGTAATAAGATTTCCTTACACTGATACTCCAGCCACCTTAAAATAAGGGCCAAAATTCTATTAGACTTCCTGATTATTGATTGTACCTGTATGCCAGCTGTCTGTGTTTTGTGCACAAGTCCCTTTGTGTTATGGTTTTTCGCCATTTAAATAATACTGTTATTTTGTTCTCTCTTCTAAAATGAACAACTTCACATTTTCCCACATTATACTCTGTTTGCCAATTGTTGGCCCATTTACTTAATCTCTCAGTAAACTCTGAGAGTTTATCCTCTCATAGCTTGCCTTTCCGCCTTTTTTTCTAGTCTGCAAATTTGGCCACAGTACATTTGCTTCCTTCTTGCCAGTCATTGGCATACATTGTAAACAGTTGTACCATATCAAGATGCTGCTTGGAGGAATCAGAGATGATATTTAGGGGTCAATGTTTGACTTCCAGGCAAGTGGTCACAGTATTCAGGAAATAATACAGCACATCACAGCAGCTGAATAAAGCTGATAATACAGCAGTTCCACCAATATATGCAGAAGAATGCCAATTGCTCAATTATTAAAAAATGTATTGCACTACATACTCAATAACTATTCTGAGACTACTTGGGAGAACTGAGCAGAAGTTATGACAAGCAATTGTTTATGACTCATTGAAACATATAGGATTCTTAAGGGATTTGTTTGTCTGCTCACAAAAAAAAATCAAAATTAAAGAATTTGCTTGTTTTGTGGACTCCAATCCCATTTCATATTGAAAATTTGGAATAATGTGTAATATTTGTTACCGAAAATAGACATTTAATATTCAGTGGGATTAGAGACCACACAATCTAAGAAATTAATGCCTAATTTTGAAGAAATTAAGTCCCCTAGGTATCATTCTAGATTGATGGAGCAGCTAACAGAGATGGAATTAACTACACAAGGCAGCATAACCTATCACCAATGGTTCATTAACACAAATAAAGAGTACATAGCTATTAATCATAATGCTTATTAGATAAAATTTTCTCAGACACTTTCTGAAACAGTGTTACATAGAAATGATCCTTATAAATGACTGAGTCGCTCCTTAGCCAGAAAAGTGATTAGAAATGGATGATGGAGTCTGGCAGAAAGCCATGCATCACTCATTCAGACATAATTGATCTTGTTAGGAAAGCAGAGGCCAGGAATGCCTCACATGCGACACAACCATAGAGCTAGTGATTTTACAGGCAGTGAGGCAATATAGGAGGAGCTACCGTAAAAACTTAATGGCAATTGTGTTTTTCAATGTCTGACTTACAATCCAACATGCATACAAGAGAAATATATATATTCCTACTTTTAATGAACCATTTAGTACCATCTGCTGTCCAGTTACAGAAAGGATTTTTATTTCTAAATTGTCAGAGTGTTCATCCAACATCCAATACTGGAGTAGCAGAAGTTTCCTTTATTTAAATATGGGGGAGACTGAATCTGTTGTTTTCAGGCCTTCATGGAATATTCCTTCATGGCCTTACCTCTCTGTATCTCTGTAATCTCCTCTAACCCACAATAGTCTAAAATATCTCTGTTTCTCTAATTCTCTCTAGTTGTGCTAGAATTATAATTGTTACGTCATTTGGTGACCATAACCTCTGAATTTTGTCTTCTATCCTGATCCAGGTTGATAACTCATTTTTTTCCTTTAAAGTATTCCCTAAAACATATCTGTTTGACCACCCTTTTAGTATTCTGACTGAATATTTCCTTATGGGGCTCAGAGTCTCCTAGAAAGCATTTTCGTCATTTCCTTATTTTAAAGGTATTTTTAGCAGACAACTTCTTGTTGCATCTAGCTTCATCGGCAATCTCAAGACATCTTGAATTGTTTTACAGCTAATTGATACTTTTGAAATGTTAATTGTTTTCAAAAGGTTACCTGTATTTGGTTTAAATGGGTTTGCATTCATTCTCTTGTGTTCCAACAAAACAAAATCAGCAGCTATGAAATAGATTTTCTGCAAAAACTGAAATGATAACAATAACAATAACAACTTTTTACCCCCCTCTTCCACTATTCCAGGTCTTTTTGATTATAGCTTTACAACAATATGAGACACTTACGTCTCCTCTCTTTTGGATCCAATCTCTCTCTTCACACCGAATAGTTTTTTTGCTTTTTTTTTAGCTGTCACGCACCATTTAAAAGTAATTAATTAAATCAAAACGAAGGAGTCAAATTACAATGTTTCCTCGAGTGTAACAGAGAGGATTCTTTTTCCTACTCACCCAAAACTAATAAAAGTGTGACAATGAACACACACATACAAACAAAAAGTTAAGGTTGTAAATTTAAAAGGGAGAATGTCTGGTACAAGCAGGGAGGAATAAGACTCAGCTTAATTGTCCTTAGGGTTATTGAGGTGGTAGAGTCTGAGGTTAATGGTTTAATTGTTGACTTATGTTCTGCATCAGTGGAAAACTTTGTAGACCTTAACTTCTCAGTATATGGTCATTATTCCAAGTTGACTGACTTTGTGGTAAAGAGAGCCAGGAGAGCGAGGTTTCCAACTTCTTCCTCTGATCAATTCATTTTCTTTTTCCCTCTTTGCCTTGTTGTTTAAGAACTTTTGCCTGAAATTTGTGGAATCCAGTGTCTGGCACTATTCTCTTTTCCCATCTGGGTGATCTGCTTTCATCGTGGTGCCTAACTTACCAGGAAGATATGAAACAACCAGGGGATTTGGATTTGTCTTTCAGTGCTATTTTTAATCAGGATAATTCGGACTCAGACATTTTTTTTGTTTATTGATAGTTTTAAGAGCTTGGCTGTACTTGATCTAGTGATTACAGCTTTAGTCCATAAAGGTTTCAGACATTAACTTCAGAAGATGGTAGTTGAATATTGATCATCCATATTTGCCATTATTATAATAATGGATTTATTTTAATGCATATTTGTAAAGTGATGATCATGAAACAGGAAGGAATTTTTAGACCTTAGACACATATTTTTGAGTTTTAATAATTACTTTAGTCAAGGGACATTCTTTAATGTTGCTAATGATATGACGGTAGGTGAGAGATCAAGTTATGGGGAAAATACAAAGAGTCCGCAAAGAGACATAGCCCAAAAAAGTGGGCAAAAATCTATCAGATGGAACATAATGTGGGAAAATGTGAAGTTCTCCACTTTGTCAGAAAGAATAGAACAGCAGAATATTATTTAAATGCACAAAGATTGTGGAATGCTGCTGTATAGAGGGAACTAGATGTCCTAACATATGAATCATAAAAAATGTTAACAAGAAATGTATAAGTAATTAGGAAAATCAACATAATGTTGGCCCAGTACAAGGGGAATGGAGAATAAATGTATGGAGTTGCTGCAGTTATAAAGGGTATTGATGAGACTGTACTCTGAGTATTGTGTGCATTTTAGGTCACCTTACCTCCGGACAATATACATTGGAAGCAATTCAGAGTGGGTTCATGAGGCTGATTTCTGAGATGAGGGTTTTATTCTTACTAGGAGAGATCAAGTAGTTTGGACCTATACTCATTGGACATTGGAAGAATGCAAAATGATCTTATATATAAAAAAAATTCTGAGGGGGTTAACATGCTGGATGTTTCTTCTCAAGGGGCAGTCTAGACTAAGGGATGCTAGTTTCAAAATAAGGGATTTCCCATTTAAAAGAAGCTGCTTGGTTTGGAACAGCTTCATCTATTCAGATTAATTTAGGCCAGTTTTCAAGGTGTTTCTTCAAACAGAATTTAATTACATTATTTACACAAAGATCGTGTGTGTCCTAAACCACACTTAGTTCAACTTCCAGAGCAGTGTCTCTCATATGACTCTGAAAATGCTGTTACATTGCAGCATACCTTAGGAATTCATCTGCACATTTCTCCCTCAGACAACTGTCTGTGTGGAGTTTGCACATTCTCCCCATGTCTGCATGGGTTTCCTCCGGGTGCTCCAGTTTCCTCCCACAGTCCAAAGATGTGCAGGTTAGGTGGCTTGGCCATGCTAAATTACCCAGAGTGTCCAGGAATGTGCAGACTAGGTGGATTAGCCATAGGAAATTCAGGGTTACAGGGATAGAGTGGAGGGGTGAACACAATGGGCTAAATAGCCTGCTTCCATATTGTAGGGATTCTATGATTCTATGAACATGATTGAAATGAGCAAGAGTACATATTTATCCCCTGGGCCTGCTTCAAAATTCAATAGACAAAAAAAAAGAAACAACTGCGATGCCGGGTATCTGAAACAAAAATAGAAATTGCTGGAAAATGTCAGCAGGTCTGGCTGGATCTGTGGAGAGAAAGCAGAGTTAACATTTCGGGAGCAGTGACCCTTCTTCAGAAGCATTAACTCTGATTTGACTCCACAGATGCTGCCAGCAATTTCTATTTTGGTTTCAATAAAATCATGACTTGTCTCATCCTAGACTTAACTCACCTCTGTTAACTATCAGAGACTTGTTTTTGATTTAAGCTTACACTTCTAGAAAACTTCACATGGGGAAAAACAAATTCTTGCTTTTGGAGGAAACTTTACGTTGCAAAGTAACATGTAGCAGCTTATTCCATAACTTTAAAAAAAATTATTTGTGCTTTGGTTTAAAAAATGGCCAGCTATTCAGCGTTCTTTCAGTAAGCCTCCAATCCCCTGTCTTGGGCAGATTGATTAGGCCCCTGTGGGGTCAGAGCAAAAACTCGTGGATCAGGTGGGGAGCAGCAGGAGGCCATTTCATGCAATTGACCAATTCAGGGAAAATTACAGTCCTATGATTGCTCTCCGCACACGAGTCTGATGGCGACTTCCTTAAATCTGCGGGGTAAATCTCTGCATTGTCTCAAAAAATTAGCAAAGTTCATCTTTCCTTTCTTTCTTTCTGTTCTGAACATATTTCCTCTTTTGTTTTCAGCTTGGCTTCATAATTGTATATGTATAGCCAGATACAACCTATATCACTCCAAACACCCACTTTAACAATGTGACATTTCAATTCCCTATGCTTTCTCTTTCTATCCTTTGTGTCAATGGCACTGTCAACTAAGAGCTGAATTAGGAGTAGTTTCCCGCTGTAGATACATAGACTGGCAAGTGATTTCAGATTGTCTGAATGCATCACACTGAGTGTGATGCTCTTGGGAAGCATCAATGCCACCTGCCAGTCTGACTTGGATTAGAACAAGAAAATTGTGATTATTTTACTGAAACTGCATGTTACCGAAGCTGAAGGCTTCCTCAGTATTGTGAATTAGCTAAAAATTATTTCAGATAATGCTTTTTTTTGGTGATGCAGTAATAAGGAAATAAAACCATAATGCAAAGAACAAATTGAACAAAGTAATAAAGTACAAAATAGTCAGAGGAGCATTTTTAATTTTCTGTCCTGTAAACATCAGAAATATCCATATATGTTAAGAGAATTTATGGAAGTAATCTCAGAAATCACATATCCATGCTTTGTTTTTTGAACATAAATATGTTGCTTTCTTGTTTCTCACTCATTTCCCTTGTCATTTTTAGACTGATTGTTGTTTTTTTTAATACTAAAGAATAGACCATTTAGATAGCATCATTCACATCTTTAGGATTTTTAAAAACAAGGGATTCCTTTTGGAGTCACTGTTGGATAGAAAATTATGTCAACCAATTCATATGTGGTAATTCTTGCAAACAGCGACAATTTGTGCTCATATGTAAATGAATAGCTGCATTAGCCCAAGACCCTGAGTTTAATATCTCCTCTAAAAGGTATCATTCCAACAATGCAGCACTCACTCAGTCCTTTACTGAAACGTCAATTATGTTTTTAAGTCTCTGCAGTGGCAAATAAACTTACAACCTTCTGGAACAAAATGATAGTGTAACCTTTTAAAAATGCAATTGATATTTGAAAGATGTGATAGGAATTAGTTAGCATTTAAATTGTTAACGTTTATTTAAATTATAAGCAGAATATTTTAAGAAAATTTAAGGATTTTACTTTGTCAGTTAGGATCATAATTTATCAAAGTCAGCAATATATTACTATTGGTTTTTGAATATTTTTATTCCACAGATGGAATGATTGGAAGCGTGAATGTATAAATGCATAATGCATTATTAAAAGATCCACTTCCATATTTTAACAGAAGTTAATCTGAATAAGTAAGTTAATGACTAAACTTCCATAAAGGGGATACAAGTTGACAAAGGGATCTTAAGTAATTTTACAATAACATCATTGATCATAATCTGTGGCTGACTGCCATATCTTAAAGGTTCAATTTATGATGCTTTCTGAAAACAGAAAATATTTTAGCACAGGTGCCAATAGAAAGCTTACTTACCTTCTGGTTCAAAGGCTTGTGCCTTACCTCTTGATCCTAAATAATGAGAAAATATCAAAATCTCAGATCCTGTAGAAAATGATGCCTATAAACACAGTCATTGAAATCCCACAGGCTACTCACTAATGCAAACAATTAGGATGATTCAAAAACCAATCTGTTGTCAGGATGTTGCTTCTCAATAAACATAAAGGTGCTGTCATCTTAAAGTGTATAAAAAATATCAATACCAAGAAAGAAGAAAAAGATAAAAATTAATACAAATCCTTTTGAAAATACAGCTGAGAGAAATCACCAGACATTGCTAGTAAGTCTATTATGTGAATCCTTATAAATGAACTTTTCAAAATTCCTCTGCATAGTTTTTATTCACTCATGGAATGTCAGCATCGCTGGATGGCCAACGTTTATTGCCTGTCCCTTGTTGCTCATTGAGAAAGTGGTGAACTGCCTTCTTGAGTTGCTGCAGCCCATGTGATGTATAGGCCCATAACCCCACTAGGGAGGAAATTCCAGGATTTTGACCCAGTGATAGTGAAGGAACGGCAATATATTTCCAGGTCAAAATAATGAACGACTTGGAGAGGATCTTGCAGGATATGGTGTTCCCATGTATTTGCTGACCTTGTCCTTCTAGATGAAAGTGGTCATGGTTTGGATGGTGCTGTCGAAGGACCTTTGGTGAATCTTGGCAATGCGTTTTGTAGATAGTACACACTGCTAAACATTTATACCCCCTCTCCATTAGCTCATCAAAGAAGTCAATCAAGCTGGTGAAACACATTTTGCCTTTATCAAATCTGTGCTGGTTCTCATTTATTAAATCATTTTTTTCCATTGACTGTGGTCTGACACCCCCAAAACATTGATATATTGTGCAAGTATAAAGTATGCACACTTTGTGAAATGGCCTGCCAATTAAAAATACGTTGACATCCAAATAAGCACAATAACTGTGAGCAATTGGGACAGTGTGACATCACTGACAATACTGCCATGGCAATGTACATTTTGCAAGATAGCTGAAGATAGTTTTAGGGTGTTAACATGCGTTCTGCTATGTGTTTATTAAATCTGTGCTTGCATTAACTTATGAATCCATGTTTTTTCAAATGGCAATTCATTTTTATTTCTAGTGAAAACAATTCAAACTAAATAATTTAAAGAGGTTGCAAAAAGATACCAACAGGGTAAGTGAATGGGTGATAAAGTGAACAGATGGAGTCTAATGTGCGGAAGTGAGAGGTTATTCACCTTTGGTCTTAAAAATAGAAAAGCAGAATTTTTTTCAAAGGTGTTAAAAGTTTAAACATTGAAGATCAGAGAGATTTGGGTGTACTTGTACAAGGAAATGAAAATGTTAGCCTGCAGACAGCAACATTTAGGAAAGCAAGCAACACGTTGGATTTCTGTGCAAGTGGATTAAAGTTCAAGAATAACGAAGTCTTGCTCCAGTTGTGTAAATATTTGGTGAGACCACACCTGAAAAATCGTACGCAATTTTGGTTTCGATATTTATCTCAGGATATCCTTAATTTGGAGGCAGTACGACGAAGATTCACTAGAATTGTTGCTTAGAATGAGAAGGTTGCATAATGAGATGCTGAGTAAATTGGGTCTGTAGTCTCCAAAGTTTACAAAAACAAGAGGTGATGTCACTGAAACAGTTAAGATTGTGAACAGGCTTGAGAAGGCTTGAGGTTCCTGTTGAAGGGCTTTTGCCTGAAACATCAATTTTCCTGCTCCTTGGATGCTGCCTGACCTGCTGTGCTTTTCCAGCACCACTCTGATCTAAACTCTGGTTTCCAGCATTTGCTGTCCTCACTTTTGCCTGCCTTGAAGGCAGATACTGAGACATCAGGCTGCGTTTTCGCATTTTGATTTTGGATTGTATCAGGTAGGGATTCTCTTCCTGAACTCTAGCAAGTTAGTTCATGCTGTTCTGCATGACTCATCTCATTAGGTATGCACCAGGCCTCCATGGTGCCATTCCCACACAATCACTCAACTTTTTCAGCGGCAGTGAAATGCCCACTGGGACCTCTCGGTAATTCACACTGCAGCTCCTCTGCTATATTTAAACTCCAATGTACGTTATGTCAAAGTGTGTCTGAAGTAGCCATGTGGGTCAGTGTGATTTCCATGATCTGCAGATGTGTGCTGCAATGCTGCAAGAAAGTTGATGACTTCCAGCCACCACAAGGGTAAGTGTCACCAACTGAATGGGAGGCAATGGCATTATTGCTAGATCGTTAATCTGGAAATCCAGGTAATGTCCTGAGGGCCTGTGTTTGACTCTCACCCTGGCAGATGGAATTCCATTAAGAAAGGTTTGAAATTAAGAGTCTAATGATGACCATGAAGCCTAATGATGACCATGAAGCCTAATGATGACCATGAGTCTAATGATGACCATGAAGCCATTGCCGGTTGTCAGAAAACCCTATCTGGTTCAGTAATGCCCTTAGGGAAGGAAACTGTTATCCTTACCTGGTCTGGCCCACATGTGATACTGGACCCACAGCAATGTGGTTGACTCTTGACTGCCTTTTGGGCAATTAGGGATGGTCAATAAATGCTGGCCTAGTCAGCGACGGCCATATCCCATAAAAAAAACTTCCCTCTATGACTTGCCACTCATGAATTTGATTACTAATTCTGTTACAGCACCCATCTCCCACCAAAGACCAGCATCCACCATCCTCAGTGTTGCATACACCATCTCTCAATAGCTCTCATCCGCTTCATCTCCCAAACTACTCAACCTTCCTGCCCTTTGTCCATCCTACTCACAACCTGGGACCTGTTGTCACCTTTCCTGACTAGCCTTCTGACTGATCATAGTCCCTTTTGACCATTCATCATTGCCAAAACCATCTGTTTGTATGAAAGGCACAGCGAGGAATGGCAAGAATGCTGTGAGCATCCAAGTAGGTGCAAAATGACTGAGAATGAAGAAAGCAAGTTAGCAGGTTAAGATGCACTCTGTTCCAGTGCATGTGATGGGTTCCAGCTGTCATATGCAAAGCAGGATGGCAGGAGAATTGCAACATATGCTGCAAAGTGCAGTACTGAAATGCTGAACCCTGTTAAAAGTGAGTCCCAGATATGCTGTGATAGGTGATAAGGCTGGTGCTTTGCCACTGTCAAGCTCCAAGGACAGAGGGTGTAAGTGGTCACTACCCATGGAGTTTGCCTGAGGTGTTGAGGAATTCTTGCTAAGGTGGAGGCTCAGAGAAGACACTGGCAAGCTGCAGTCTAGATTTTCCTGGTGGGAATTGTTGGCACCTAGTTTATCTCCACTGCCTGGGGAAAAAGAATATAGAAAATAGGAACAGGAGAGGCCATACAGACCATCAGGCCTGCTCCATCATTCGATACAATCACGGTTAATCTTGGATTTTAACTCTGCCCACTGCCCAGATTCTTTGAGAGACCAAAAATCTGTCTATCTCAGTCATAAATGGTGATGCATCCATTACTCAATGGGGCAGAGAAGAAATGAGGTGAGATCTTTATGCATGAAAATATTTCTATTGCTGCTCACGAGCACAATGCTCATCTCATCGTATGGGTGGTAAATCAAGCCTTTATTATCGATGTCATAATCTAATTTTTCTGTGCTTGCCATATTTTGCCAACTGACTCGTAATTGTCCACACATTTCAGTGGCTGGGAAAACTCCATCCAGAGCTTCCCTTCATTGGGGAGCACGGAACTAAGGAGCACAACTGCATGTTAAGATCTGGGATTGAAATGGAGGGAAAATTCTTCACCAAAAGGATCTTGAAACTTTGGAATTCTCTGCCCCATTGAGTAATGGATGCATCACCATTTATGACTGGGATAGACAGATTTTTGGCCTCTCAAAGAATCTGGGCAGTGGGTGGAGTTAAAATCCAAGATCAACCGTGATTGTATCGAATGATGGAGCAGGCCTGATGGGTCTGTATGGCCTCTTCTGTTCCTACTTTCTATATTCTTTAATCTGGTCTGCCAAAGAACCTCTGGAAGCCAATTGACTGTGTGGTTTGGTACATTCATTTAAGAGGGCAGTTAAGGACTTGTGGTGTTGAAGTCACATGTACACTAGGCCAGATAAGGATAATAGTTAGTGAACCAAACAGGTTTTTATGACAACTGACAATGGTTACATAGTTACTTGGAATTCTGGATGAAGGCACATTAACACTACGTCTATGCACTGTTTCCCTTAACTAGTAAATCCATGTCCACAGTTGTTCAAGGTCCATACTTTCAGCATAAATCCAGAGACTAGGGGAGTAGTTCAGTCTCCTTGAAGCAAAAGTTAATGTTGGAATTGAGGAGCAGGAATTTCCATGTTTGTATAAGTCAGTGTAGAATAATTATGAAAAAACTAAAATGACAATTACATGAGCTCAGGTTACTGAGTAGCTTTTATGTTGACAATATCAAAATGATTGACTACTCAACACAATAAGGTTAACAGTTGGTTGTTTTGGAAATCTTTACTGTGCTAATGCATTTAGAAGAAAGTGAGGACTGCAGATGCTGGAGTACCAGAGTTGAAAAATGTGGTGCTGGAAAAACACAGCAGGCCAGGCAGCATCCGAGGAGCAGGAGAATCGACATTTTGGGCATAAGCCCTTCTTCAGGAAGAATGCATTTAGTCTACACATTATCAATTAAACAATATCCAGATTTCACATCTTCATTCCTGGAGTTCACGCTCTAAGACCCATAGAGTCTGGTTAGACTTGGTAAGAGGTCAAAATGAACTGTCATGATAGATGAAGAAAGAGCCAAAATTCAAGAAAAGTGGTGAAATCTCTTTGAGGAACAAGTCCCATTAGTGTTTAGTCAATGGACTGTAGGACACCATGGTTATACAGGTACTCCAGGTCAATCAATTGTTGGGTGGCCTTCTTAGCGCAGTAGGCAGCGCGTTAGTCTCATAATCTGAAGGTCCTGAGTTCAATCCTCAGAGAAGGCAAGTCTATGGCCTTTGCCACCTTACGCAAGTCGGCAGGTCAATCAATAGTAGGCAATTCTTAGTAAACAGATATTATCCCTATCTCTCCATTTTCAGAGTTCATGAACATGTCAAAATGAAGATAAAACATGCAAAATCTCTGTAAGTGGATTCAACAACATATATCAAATTATACAAAATGTCAATATGTACTTATTCATGCACATTTAAGAAGGAATATTGATTACTACAGTGACGTTCCTTGAAATAAATATGCTCCAAAACATGAATGGATATTTCAAAATACAGGCAAAAAGTAAAACCAGCCAAATTTTACTTTTCACAAAGTGTATGTCCCTGGATTACCAAGAATGTCTAGAAGTGATCACAACTGACAATGGAGGGAAGGACAGTATGTGTAATGTGATTCATGTTTAGATAATTTAGAGTAAATACACTAGCAGAATTGGATACTTAGACCAGCATAAATAATGCTGCTTGTTGAAAATGCTATTTTTAAGTAATGAGCTTTGAATGTTTGTATCCAAAAGCCTAACGAATGGACTTGTTACCTTATGGTTACTATCTTCTGTTATCACCAGAAATCAGTTAGTGGCAGTGTGTCCATTTAATCCTGGTTGGTCATTTTTATAAAAATAATACCAATGGCCTTAATAAGAATTGAGTTCACAAGTGAACCCAATTTTAATCAGGGCCATTGGTATTATTTTGATATTATGATACAATTGGTCAATCTAACTGAGTCAGTGAATCGAGATGTTAGGTATTTCACTCCTTTAACATAAATTAGGATTTCTATAAACTGGAGATAAAACTACTGAAAGTCTCATTTCCACTTAATGCATTTAAAAATTTTAATGTTGGAACATTTTAATCATCAGTTAACACAAGTGTAGAATTCTCAGGTTGACACAGTTAAATGATTCAGACAAATGAGGGCAGAAAAAATGACTTCCCAGGATGTGGGGTAAGGGGGAACCCTTCTCACCTCACTCACCCCAAGCCCAACAGGAAAGTCAGATCCAACAGTCTCACTTTTAAGAAGCCAGTCCTGCAGCAATAAGACACAGGAGACAGGGATAACAGACTGAGGGTTGACCTTCAACCCATCAATGGGCAGGAAGAATATAAGAACATAAGAAGTACGAGCAACAGTAGGAGTTGACAATTCATCCCCCCGACCTGATCTGCCATTCAATGTGATCATAGTCGATCTCACCTTGGCTTCAATGGCACCTTACTGCCCATTGTCTATAATTCTTCAACCCAATGCTAATTAAAAACTATCCAGCCCCTCTTTAAATTTACTGGCATCCATCACACTGGGTTAGTAAGTTCCACAGATACATGATCATATGAGATAATTAATTTCTCCTCACCTTAGCTTCAAATCTGCCACCATGATCCTACAACTATGATCTAGATTGCTCAACAAGAGGAAACATACTCTCTACATCTATTTGGACAATCCCCTTTAGCATCTTATGTACCTCAATTAGATTTCCTCTCATTCTTTTAAACTCCAGCGAGAATGGGCTCACTGTTGCTCCATAAGACAAATCCTCCCTCTCTGGAATCAATCACTTCCCCTGAACTGCCTCCAATGCAATTAAGTCCCTTCTCAAGTCAGGGGACAAAAATTGTATACAATATTCCAGTTGCAGTCCCAGAATGCCTTGTACAATTGTTGCAACATTTCCCTACTTTTAACTCTGTTCCTTTAGCAATACATCCAAAAATTCCATTTGACTTCCTTACTAACTGCTGTATCCGAATACCATGAGGACACCCAGATCCCTCTTCACGCTGGAGGTCCTCTTCATTTTTAAATAATAAGTTGCTTTTCTATTCTTCTGACCAAAACAGGTAACCTCACACTTGTCCACATTAAACTCCGTCCACCAAATTTTGGCCCAGTCACTTAACCTTATTTCTTTGTTGCAATTTATATGCCCACCTATTTTAGTATCATCTGCAAACTTGACTATAGTACCTTCAATCCCTGTATCCAAGTTATTAATATAGATTGTAAATAGTTATGGCCTGGAGACTGAACCCTGGTTACATCTTGCCAACCAGAAAAAGACTCATTTATCATTACTCTCTGTTTTCTACTGGTTAGCCAATCTTCTATCCAAATTAATAAATTACCCCTAATTCTACCTTGTGTATTAACATTTTGTGTGACTCCTTTTCAAATATCTTCTGGAAATCCAAATATGCTGCATCTACAGGATCCCATTATCCACTTTGCTTGCTTCAAGTTTGAAGACATCTAGCAAATTAATCAAACATGATTTACCCTTTATAAAGCTATACTGACTCTGATGGATTATGTTTTGATCTTTTCAAATAGCCTGCTATTGCTTCCTACGTAATGGATACTAAACAGTTTGCAATAACAGATGTTAAGCAAACTGAACTATAGTTTCCTATATTCTGGCCCCTCCTGTTTTTGAATAAGGGCATTTTTTCCAATCCACTGGAACCTTTCCTGCATTCCTGTATTTCCTGAGAGCTTATGGCCAATCTGATTGGCTGACCATTCTAGCAGTCTCAGTAACACTGGAACTCAGTAGTGGGGAACTGCAGGGTTTGTAAGCATTTCCACATAGGAGTGGTGACTGGAGTGAGGTCAGTCTTGGGCTTTAAGAGTAGGAATTAGGCTACCCAATGAAGGAGGGTGAAGGATCTTTGAGGCCAGGCAGGGAAGAACAACTGAAATGTTAATCTTGATACCAGGATTAATCTCAACCTGCTTAGGGCACGCCCCAGCTAGGAGAAAAAAATAAATAAATAAACAATAATACTTTGAGATGAGTGCACAGGTTTTACTGGAGCTCCATATTGAGGTATATGAGATGAGTTGGACCATTTGCAAGTTTTACTGTTTTCTTCCTTCTGGGAGAATGATGTCTCTCTCCATTCAGGCGAAAGTGAGGACTGCGGGTGCTGAAGATCAGAGTCGAGAGCGTGGTGCTGGAAAATCACAGCAGGTCAGGCAGCATCCAAGGAGCAGAAGAATCAGTGTTTCAAACAAAAACCCTTCATCAGGAATAGCCCTCTCCCTACCCACTTCTTTCCTGCCTTTTCAACAAAGTAGTTTAAAAGAAAATGACCCTTACATAGGTAACTACTCCACACTTTTTTTCTGTGCTCCCCTTTCCCCATTGAAACTATGCCAAGAAGGGACCGTAAACATCCACCCAAAAGAAACATTTGGCAATACAAATTCACATCCATCTATGTTTCAAGTTCAAGGATCAATCGCTTATTGTAAATGTTCAAAAGCTTTTTTCTTTCAAAAATAATAAAGAACTGCAGGTTCTTTATTAACACCGTTATTATTTGATATGTGGTGTATTACACTGTAGAATAGATCCAATGGAAGCTGCTATACAAATGACTGAAGAATTATAAAAGAAAGAATTGGACAGATTTCATATGGTGTTCCATTTTCTCATTGTTAGAATTCTGACAAAACATTCTTATTCAAACCACTTGACAATAGATGCTATAAGTGGAATGTGTCCTTTGTTTATGCAACTTGTTTCTATAACCTTATGGCCATGAAGGCTTAGTGCTGGATATTGCTTTGAAACATTGCCTGTTTGCAGAGGCACAGGTGATTCTGGATCTGAATGAAGACAGAATGGGATGAAGTGACCTACCATAACATTCCCACTTGAAACGTGACCATTCAAATGTTACAGGATTTCCACTCCTGATAACTGTCTGACTTGAGCCTACTCAGCCATATGTAATAAGTTCAAATGGATATACAGCCAAATCATCCCCACTACTTTTCCTCAATAAGGACGCCAAACTCAACTCTGACAAACAACATTACAATATGAATGGAAGGATGATCAACATGATAGTATTATTCAAGCAGACGCTGCGAGGAGGTGTTTGTCTTCCATTAAATTATTGCACCCTTTTATAATTTTTCTAGAATGAAGTTTTTGGTTATCCAATCATTTAAAAGGAACACTGAGGATTTTAATGTTTTGAATTAAAACCGCTTGTCACTAGGAAGTAGACATCACCTCTACATCGTTTATAGATCTTAAAGGTTCTTTTTCCACCAATGTCTTAAATGATGTGGTCTCCAATAAACACTGACAGAGTCAATAATATCTGTGACAAATTAAAGCTACCATTAACATATTTGCTGCTGATTGGTTTTAGATTAGCTTTGTTGCATGAATTTGCCAGCAGTTTATTGCTGGAGAGCAAAGATTACTCATGCTCTATTCAGGCCAGGTTACAAGATCATAACCCTTTCAATGGAACCTACGACTCCAAGAATGTGTACACTTTAATTCTGGAGGGATTTCTCAGGGAAACAGAGGAGAGTTGGTGAAATGTACATGTGATGGCTCCTTCTTATGTTAATCCCTGTGATTTTGATACTGTGAACAGGTTCCTATCAATTGCCTGCAGTGTGCAATGCTGATCATTTTATTCAGCTTGTTATCCCTTACTATCCAGGAAGCTCACATGCTGCATTCATAATGAGATCAGAGGACATAAAGCGATTAGTGATTGATGATTAGATAATGAGTTTCAGTATGGCATTTGCAAATGGGGGTGGGGTGGGGGGTGGCAAATGTATCTACAGGACTAGAATGATGGAGCAGTCTTGTTTTCTAACCCCGTACAAATCTGCAAAAAATTTGTAAAGCTATGTAATAAAAATGTCCAAAACGTGTATCTTGTCACATACTGCATGACATCACTGTGCAGGAAGGTTAATTATTTCACTTGACTAAAGGGGATGGCAATGGAGAGAGCACAGTACTCAATTTTATTTCAGAAGGAGCTTTCAAAGAAGACAGAGGAAAGGCTTCATGGATCTTCCTCCAAACCTCCTGAAATTCTTCATCGGTGGCACTTTATAGCTTGTTTCTAATGGTGTTCTGAGTATTGACCAACCTCAAAACAGGTATCCTTTTTGGATTTATTGATCTTTCCCAAGGGACAGGTTTCCAAGATGAACCCTTATTGATTTGGATGGCCATGATATTCAATGATAGAAACTTCTCCTCCTCTGTTTATGCTCACATGATCAGAATGAGAAATTCCTGGCAGCAAACTCCAGACCTTTATTCAGCTCAGCAAACAAAAGAAATAAACAGCACAGATTTGACTCACTCTGTGCTCTTGGCTGGATATGTGGTCTTGAAATGTAGAAACAGCTACAAACAAGCGAGAACACAGCTGTAGCTGTTTTTACCAACACAACTGACTCCATCATTTGTGCTACACAGAGTCACAGAGCCCTACAGTACAGAAATAGGCCCTTTGGCCCAAACTGGTCCATGCCGACCAAAATGACCATTCATGATAACCCCATTTCCTGCACTTGGTCCATATCGTCTAAGTCCTTCCTATCCATATACTTGTCCAAATGCCTTTTAATTGTTGTTACTGTACCTGTCTCAACCACTTCCACTAGCAGTTCATTCCATATGCAGACCACCCTCTGTGTAAAAAAGTTACCCCTCAGGTTCCTTTTATTCTTTCCCCTCTAACCTTTTTACACCTCAATCTACTAATGTTGTTCTGTATGGCAGCTTTAAGTGTACACCATAAATAAATTCCAACTTCAAAATAATACGGCATTTCACTTACAGCCTTGGAATGGTTAAAATGCTTTCAGCTGATGAGATAATTCTGAGGTATGGCTACATTTTCTCATGGAGAAAATCAGAGACAAATTTTCACACAGCACTGTCTCAGAAACAGCTATAGGATAATGATGAGCTATTGGAACAATTTGGGAGGAGATGGTTCATTCCTCTGGATCCAATTTGACCATTTCTTCTAACTTTTCCCTTCTCCACTGGAGACATAGAGACAGAAATGAAAGAAATCTGGCCAGATTCCTGAGCTCAGCTGTCTGTCATTACAAGACTGGTGTGTGTGTGTGTGTGTGTGTGTGTGTGTGTGTGTGTGTGTGTGTGTATGTGTGTGTGTGTGTATGTGTGTGTGTTGGGGAGGGTAGTTGCACGATATTGGTGAGAGATAATTAAATGTTGGCAACCTAATTTAAGTGTAGTGTGTTGATAGTAGACATTATCAATGTAGCAAATCCCTGAATAACACTATGTGTCTGAAAGGTGACAGATTCCACAAGAAAAGTCTACTCCTTATCTCTTGTGCTAAGACTCTTCCTCCTGTCTGTGTGCTCCAATGCATTACTCCAATTGTGACAAGTGTTCTGATTAGTTGGATGGTATGCTCGAATATGACCTGATCAGAGCAGTTGTTGCAGAGAGACATCACCATTATTATTCATACATTAATATTTTGCTCTCTGCTATTACAGGAGCAAACCCAGCTATTTAATCTCCATTCTTGTCAGTCACTTGAAATGCAAAGGCAAGGTCACTAATCCTGCTCTTCCACTGTGGAGATACACTTAATGCTAAGGTCCTAGGGAGTGTTGCTGAACAAAGAGACCTTGGAGTGCAGGTTCATAGCCCCTTGAAAGTGGAGCCGCAGGTAGATAAGGTAGTGTAGAAGACGTTTGGTATACTTTCTTTTATTGGTCAGAGTATTGAGTACAGGAGTTGGGAGGTCATGTTACAGCTTTACAGGACATTGGTTAGGCCACTGTTGGAATGTTGCTTGCAATTCTGGTCTCCTTCTAATCAGAAAGATGTTGTGAAACTTGAAAGGGTTCAGGAAAAATTTACAAGGATGTTGCCAGGGTTGGAGGATCTGAGCTACAGGGAAAGGCTGAACAGGCTGAGTATGTTTTCCCTGGAGTGTCAGAGGCTGAGGGGTGACCTTATAGAGGTTTACAAAATTATGAGGGGCATGGATAGGGTAAATAGGCAAAGTCTTTTCCCTGGGGTCGGGGAATCCAAAACGAGAGGGCATACATTTAGGGTGAGAGGGGAAAGATATAAAAGAGACCTAAGGGGCAACTTTTTCACACAGAGGGTGGTATGTGTATGGAATGAGCTGCCAGAGAAAGTGGTGGAGGCTGGTGCAATTGCAACATTTAAGAGGCATTTGGATGGGTATACGAATAGGAAGGGTTTGGAGGGATATGGGCCGGGTGCTGGCAGGTGGGACTAGATTGGGTTGGGATATCTGTTCGGCATGGACCAAAGGGTCTGTTTCCATGCTGTACATCTCTATGATTCTATGACTCTGTTCAAAGGGACCGCATGGCAGACAGTCAGCAATGTTACCCTATTGTAGTCCTACTTCCAGTCAAAGAATCTTTTCATACAATCACCTGCAGATTTTGGAGAACTTTCCCTCTTGCATATAATTCTTATTTAAAATGCTAATATCTGCACTAGTTTGCTGTTGTACTCACTGTTTTGATTTGACCATATCCTTTGCCCATGGCTTTCTGTAGTGGCATTCTTCTATTTTATTTTGTACCCACAAATACAAGAAAGACTCAGTTCAATGATTATCTGGGTATCTGCTGCCTTTCCTGTCACCTTTTGGAAAGTTGCAGGTAACTTTCCAACCTCTGTGTTTGGTGGGTGTGACAAGATGTAACAGCCATTTTTATTTTAGACAAACATGTCAGGCTGCAGTCGGAAAACTAAAGATCAGGATTAGAGAATATAATCAGTAAAAGTAGAGAATAATTCGAATGTTAATCAAGAGTATATGGAAAACACCCCAATCTAACTCTCTGCTTGCACCCTCCTTCAACAGTTAACCAACCTCCAATCTCAAGCTAGCCAAAAAAAGGCAATGGGACTTTTAAAGACAGAAGAAGCCTAGTTTAATACAGAGATTGAAGTCTAAACTTTTGCAACATCTTATCCAAGTCCATTCACATGTCTGCTTTCTCTTGACAGTATAATGGTTCTGTCAAGTTTTTCTCAGGCTCTGCAGTTAGTAAATGAGCTGTAATATGGAAAGGTATGTTCAAAAGCAGTTCATTAAACAGAAACCAGGAAAGCAGGGTCAGGGAGACATTGAGACTCAATTTTAACTTGGGCAGTCAGAGCCCAAGGCAATTGATGAACCTGTTACCTTACAATAAAACAGAACAATGAATGCCGGAAATCTGAAACAAACAAAAACTGAAAGCTATGGAGAAATTCAGCAGGTCTGGCAGCATCGCTGGAGAGAAAATGATTAATGTATTGAGTCCAATTCGGAAGAAGCATCACTGGACTCGACAAGTTAACTGTTTCCTCTGCTGGACCTGCTGAGTTTCTCCATAGCTTTCTGAACTTCAATGTAAAATCTTTCATCTGTGTATTTCTGAGACACCTGCCTTACTCTTTTTAAAATAATGGTTTAGTAATGTTTTTTCTCAAAGATTAGGACATGCACAGCAAGATTAATAACAACTGTAGGTGCTTCTAGTTTGCAAAGTAGCAGAAGCAAACAAATCAGAAAGTACACAAGAAACTCAGCAGGTCTGGCAGCATCAATGAAGAGAAAATAAATAATGCATTGAGTCCAGTTCTGAAGAAGGGTCACTGGACTCGACATGTTAACTCTTTTCTCTGCTGGACCTGCTGAGTTTCTTGTGTACTTTCTGTTTTTGTTTGCTTCTGCTACTTTGCGTACTAGAAGCACCTACAGTTGTTATTAATCTTGCTGTGTATGTCCTAATCTTTGAGAAAAAACATTACTAAACCATTATTTTAAAAAGAGTAAGGCAGGAGGCACAGAACTACACAGATGAAAGACTTTGCCTTGAAGTTCAGAAAGACCAGGAAATGAGAATGTGGTCCTCGGTGTGTGATTAGTCATGTTTGGTAATGCGTAAAGGTTGTGGTGTCTTGTCATTACTTGGATTGTAGCATGTAACCCATGATAACCATGCCATTGAATGACTGCACATCTGAACAAAACATAAAATCATGAGAGGTTGACGCCACTTTAGTTGTCTTGCACCATTTCAAACTTTAATCTATATTTTTTTTTAATTTTTAAAATATTCAAAATGGCACTGGACCATGGTTACAATAGAAAAGCTGTTCACAGTATTTTACTGTTTTTCTCACTCTAAAGTACATGTGACAATGAAATCATTCATTCATTTATTCATTCATTCATGCATTCGTTCACTTCTCTCTTAAAGGAATTCTAAATTGAACAGGAATTTGAAGGAGTTGGAGAACATATCTGTTCAAGAATAGCAGTAAGAAATGGCACAGTAGGGAAGGAAGCATCCTCCAAGTTTCAACAATGTAGTATTGGAGGCCTTGGTGCAGACGATGACCAGAACTAGGAGGCATTGTAGACAATGGTCAATGGCATCTGTGTTGTCCGAATGATTTGAATGTAGTGCTACAAGGAAGTCAATGGCCTTATACAAGTGATCAGGGTCATATATTTTATCCTTACAAAGAGGCCATTAGACTTACACACTGCTGCATTCACCTACCAAGCTTCATCCTCACCTTCACGCACCACACTGCTGGCAGCCTACACCCACATCTCACACTTTACACACACTGCCATCTATTCAACAACAACAGCCTCAACACCTTAGCACATTGCACTACAGTCACTTTGATCTCTCTTTCAGGACAATATTCAACACAACCACAGATAAGAGTATATAACATGACTGGGATGGTCTTCACTGGGACCACAGTCTGATGATCCAATCACAGATTGCATGTCCAGTAAAGGTTTAAGAAGATTAAAAACAAAGAAGAGGCTTGATTGAGCAATTTGAACCTTTCATTCGAAATATTCCAGAATACATTGTATACTGGGAAGGTTCCACTAGATTGTGTAGTGACTGTAACAAGGTCAGCCAGATGGACTTCAGAAAATATGAGTTCACTCATTGGGGCTGTTAATCTGACCCAATCAGGGAGCCCTGGCTGACAGATATAAAGAGATGTATCAGAGGTTCTGTTCACTCTGAGACCTGGCTCTGTGGGAGCTGGGTCAGTGATAAGGATTTTCAACGCGTCAATAAAGAGTGACTTGGTGCTGGGATGACAGGATACTGGCCTCTATGGTGTTATTTCAGATTGAAAAATCATTAATGCAACTCATCATTCAAGAAGGAGACATTCATTTACAACTGAGATGCAAAGGAATTTCTTCTCGCATAGGGGAGTGAATTCTCTACCCTGAGAACTGTGGAGACCAGATCAATGAGAATATTTTAAAAGGTGGTAAACATTAGAGTGCTGAAGGTTACGCTGAGCACAGCATGTCTTTGGCTTAGGAATTGGCATTCAATCTGACTCAGAAAATTGCAAAGATATGCCCTTGCTCCAGACAGTCCTGAGTAAGTGGTGACTGGAAACAGACCAGCACAGGGTGCATTGAGTGTGAGCAAACTCATGGTAACATTTCCACCTCTGAGTTAAAATGATGGTTTTGGGCAATAGCCCAGGACCCAGAGCATTGACTCTGAATACTGATTTGATGGCAAGCAGATCTATAAGCCAATATTGCAACATTGATTTTCAGGTAATGGGTAATGGTTGTCCATTCATGTAAGCCATGTATTTAGAGTGTAGTTAAAAAAGTGAGGTACCCATGGAGATGGCAGCAACCGGGACCTTAGGTTCATGTCACACTACAAGTGACCCCATTGCACTATATACACAGACACACAGACACTCCTACACACACAGACACACACACTCCTACAGACCCATACACTCACGCAGACCCAATATGAAGAGTCGTTGACACTGATCTCATACGATCACACATACACTCCCACATTCACACATGCAACCTCTCACAGATTTATACCCCTTTACAGTCATACTCACACACATACACACACACTTTCACAGACACTCATAACACGTGCCCCCTCCCAAACGCACACACCCCCACATACACATATAAGTTTGTGGGGTGAATTTGCATTTGCAAAATTACATTCTACTTTGATCAAAAACTGCATGAATCCATGTAAGATTCTGTAAATCCATTTTTTTAGATTAGAATCAATCTGACCATTGTGGTACAGACAGTCTCACACAGGGCACCTCACACCTTCAATGCATTATCTGGGCCCACATGACACCAATTGTTAAAGTTCACTTGAGAATGTAATTTTTAAATGTTCTGCGGTTTACACATGAAAGAACTGAAACTAACGTGTTTTTTCTAAAAGATGAGAGTCTTAACAGACATTCCAGGTCTTTTTCAATATATAATTTAAGTTAGAACGCACTATAAAAATTTATTATAAATTCTGGGTCCAACAATCTTATACTCCACAACCACCTGTTGAAGGAGCAGTGCTCTGAAAGCTAGTGCTTCCAAACAAATCTGTGGGACTATAACCTGGTGTTGTGTGATTTTTAACGTGGTTAAAAGAGTAAGTGTACTGTCTGACTATACACAGCCTGCTGGGGTTTTGATTGTGCTAAACATTTTTATGAAATGTATGTAAATCAGCTACATTCAGTGGCTGCTCGGGGTCAGCTGCTTTCTGCAACTTGCTTCTGAATATATTGGACCTGAAATTTCTTGGAGTGGCCATCAGTCTCATAGAGTTTGTGTCTCTTTTGCCTGTTTGCTTGCAATATGAGGTAAAGAAGGAAATTGATCTGCTATCTCGTCTAATTCTACTGTGAGTTGCTAAGAGCGAACATTGTTGCTAAGTACTATTTCATATGCAATCTCCAGCTATCTAATGACTTGGTGTTTTCCCTTCTCTGTTCTGTGCTATATCAGAATCCAAAGTAACACCGTCAGGGAAACTTATCAAAAGCCCAGGCCAGCTGTGACACTGAGGGGTAGAGAGTACGGTGGGGTCGGTGTGGACTTGTTGGGCCAAATGATGGCTTCCATACTGTAGGGAATCTAATCTAATCAAGTATACAGAGTAACGCAGTGTTAATATCACTGGATTTGTTGAGGTCCAGGTTCACATTCTGTGGACATGGGTTCAAATCCTATTGTAGCACCTGGTGATATTTGAATTCAATTAGCGCATCCAGAATTGAAAGTGAGTGTTGGGAATGAACGTGTGATATAAATACAATAGTGTAGCAAAGGACATTCAGAGACTTCAAAGGAACAGAGAATAGTGGGGCTACTGGGCCATTATGGTGATGGTGTTGAGCCAAAACTGAATTGCCAATGCTTTTCGAAATGCATGTGGCCTTCCAAATGGGCAAGGGAGGCAGTCTTTCAGCAAGCCGCTAAGTAATGAGTTGTCCTGGGAAAAGCCCATGGTAAGATGGGGTTAGATTCATCTGTGAGGGATGCCATGGGGTGAGGTGGGTAGTAAATGAGGGAAAATTGCTAAGATACGGTGAGAAATCTCACTGGACCTTGTGGTGGAGATTTCTTCACAAAATTCAGTCCAACTTACACTTGGTCAAAAAAAGGAAGGTTCAGCCCTTGCTATCTACAGGAGATGCTTCTAGTTAGATCAGGAATGATCCAAGTCTAGCTGTGCAGGGGACATTTTTTAAAGTTTGCAGATGCCACAAAACTTGGAAGAATTATAAATTATGAGGGAGCAGCATAGAACTCTGGAAAGACATAAACAGGTTACTCATCCTGCAGCTGTAAAACACTCTGCTGCAGCTGTACAAAACTCTGCTGCAGCTGTACTTGGAGTATTGCGTACAGTTCTGGTCAGTGCATTATAGGAAGGATGTGGATGCTTTGGAAAGGGTTCAGAGGCGATTTACAATGATGCTGCCTGGTATGAAGGGAAGGTCTTATGAGGGAAGGCTGAGGGACTTGAGGATGTTTTCTTTAGAGAAGAAGGCTGACAGATAAATTAATTGAGACATACAAGATAATCAGAGGGTTAGATAGGGTGGGCAGTGAGAGCCTGTTTCCTTGATGGTGATGGCTAGCACGAGGGGACATAGCTTTAAATTGAGGGGTGATAGATATAGGACAGATGTAAAAGGTAGTTTCTTTAATCGGAGAGTCACAAGGGCATGGAACGCACTGTAGTAGTAGACTTGCCAACTTTAAGGGCATTGGATAAACAAGTAGGTGAAAATGGAATAGTGTTGGATAGATAGGCTTCAGATTGGTTCCACAGGTCAACTCAACATTGAGGGTCAAAGAGCCTGTACTGTCCTGTCATTTTCTATGTTCTATGTTCTAAGTTAGTGTACTGGGTAGATGGGTGGCAGATCATTTCAATGCAGAGAAATGTGAGGTGTAAGAAGAAGACGTAAAGCCAATATAAAATAGGGACTACAATTCTAAGACGGTTTTGCAGGAGCAAAGAATATGGGTGTGTGTTAATGTATGTATATGGATCATTGAAGGATACTTAGAGAGAACAGTAAGTAAAGCATACAGGAGACTCAGCTTTATTAATTGGGGCAGAGAGTATGAGAGCATTTAGGTTAATTAAACCCCAGCTGGAATATTGTGCAGAGTTCTGAGTACTACATTACAGGAAGGTTGTGAATACATTAGAGATGTTATGAAGATAGATTGAAGAAGTTAGAACTGTTCTCCTTTGGAAAGAAGGAGACTAAGATGGTTTCAAAATCATGAACAGGTTTGATCAAGTGGATGGGGACAAACTATTGCCCCCTATTGTAAAAGGAAAAAGGACAAGCAGGCATAGATTAAAGTGATCTGCAAAAGAAACACAGTGATGAAAGACAAATCTTTTTCCACCCAGTTAGGGCATGGAATACCTTGACATGTAGTAGAAGCAGGTTCAATTGAAAATTCAAAAGGACAATGGATAAAATTAATGTGCAAGGATATGGGGTAAAAGCAGAAAATTTGCACTAAAAGGGTAATGATGCTGATTTAAGAAGCCTTTGCAGGTATGATGGACTGAATGGCCTCCTTGGACACTGTAAAAATTCTGTGATTCTGAAATACTTATGCCCTTCATTTCTGACCTTCAGTGCTTCTTTTGGAGCCTCTGAATGGTTTGCAATCCCTGTCCTTCACTACATTTTACTATATTTATGTCACATGCTCATTGCTGAGATTCTCTTTCTATTCCAGATTTATTAAGTGAACTTAACTTTCACCACCTGCCACGGCAGGTTAGTGAGGGTGGAGAAATGCCGGCTGACACTCACTCGCATGTACAACCCATTCTCTCACTCTAGTGACTATTTAATCAACAGGCCATACACTTTACCTGTCCATAGGTACGTCTTGTCTGACATCCTCTCTAAGACCCCACTACTCTGTCCCCTAGAGACCTGCATCTTGTCATTGGTGAGTGGGAGAACATCACATTGCAGTCAGATAATTTCAAACATAAGTTTTTATTTCCAGCCACTTACAGCCAACATACACACACAAAAAAATACAAACCAAATTCTGGCATTCTGACCAAGGACTATTCGACATTCCCTGATAGTTGCTGCACCCAGCTCCAATCTACTGGAGTAGGGTGTCTATCAGATCCTCTCTGGCTTGTTAATGCCTGATACAGATGAGCTCTATCATTGTTAGATTAGATTAGATTAGATTCTGTACAGTGTGGAAATAGGCTCTTCAGCCCAACAAATCCACACCGACCCTCCAAAGAGTAAGGCACTCAGACCGATTCCCCAACATTTGCCCCTGACTAACGGACCTAACACTATAAGAAAATTTAGCATGGCCCCTTTGCAATGCCTTTGTTCTCCTCTTCAAAATACTGTTCCCAATCTCCCAGTTCTTAGCATCCAGCTCATCGCCTCTTTATCTGTTTCAGCTGCGCAGGGCACTGCTAGCTTGGATGACAGGGCACATTGTGTTTCATCTATACTGGAGGGTTCCAGCAGTGGAACTACACCTTCAGCAGCTCTATTGTCTGCCCCACTTTGGCTTTGCTCAAGATATGAGCAGCACTGTTTCCTTGCTCCACATCATCAGTCCAGGATTGTACAATGGTGTCGTGAGACATGGTCAAGTGGATAACCCTTGTCCCTCAGTAGCCAGCTTTGTAAGACCTTTCACTCTCATACTGCTACATACACGAGAGTGCTCCAGTGGTAAGATTTGTGGGAACAGTCAGACGCATATCCTTGTCATTTTCAAAGCTTTATATTGGCCATAGAAGCTCTACACTTTGCTCTTGAGCCCCTGATGTCGGCTGGTTCATCACTGAACACCAAACTGGGACTGTCCTTAAAGACCAATATCTCATATTGTTGCCTGTATCTGCTTTGGGATTACTAATTCTCCTTCTTCAGCAACTTACATGCTCTCCTGTTGCAACACAACTGATAATTGATCTAAAATGCTTTTACCATTCAAAGCAGTATTCATCCTTGTTGAGGGTTTCTTCAGCTCTTCCCTGCTACTGATTGTGCTGTATGAGCACTCAACACAAAGCTGAGTCTGAAGATCATACACTGCTGCTCACCATGTGTTGTATGAGCAGTCAAATCAAATCTGCATCATTGCCAACATATCGTATCGTCATGATGGCTCACTATACCTTACAGAACCCTGCCATCATCTCCATCAGGTGTAGAATGGCTTAGAGTCTACCTAGGTTAGTCTGAGAGCAAAACAAAACACTTCCTAGTTTAACAAGAAGACTATCTTATAGATATCAAGTTTATTGCATGGCGGCAACCATTTACAGGTTACATTGATATGATAAACATTGATTTAAGTGACTTTGCGGATGATCAGACATTAAGTCTTACTCCTTTGACATCTTAAGCTGTTCTTTGCACTAGTCTATATTATATTATTGTAGTTGGTGATTGTTATGTTCTTCCTCAGTATTAATCTTTGGAGACCTTTTCAGACACTTTTAACAAAACTCAATGATCAAAGTGTTTTATTGTCTTCAATTTCCCAGGAATCTGTCGGGGCTTTGAATAGATGAGGATTTTTTTTTATGACTGTCATTTGAATTGTGCTAAAAGATGTCCACATTTTGTTAACGTGAATCACTTCCTTGGGATTTCTGGCCTTATCTCTATAATTCTATGTATGTTTAAGCATTAATTATACAGCACTTTTAGTTAATTTATCCCAATTTAGCTGGGATATGAAGCTAAGACATAAATAAATAAATTTTTCAGATGAACATAGAAAATGCTTTCAATTGTGAGGTCATTTTGGAAAATTTGAAAGTAGAGTGTTAGCTAAGATTTTAAGGTGCACAGTAGCTAAAATGTCAAATGAAACAAGGCACTAAATTGATTAAAGCTTTTATAGCTCCCTTGAAGCGGAAGTACTGTATTCACGTCTGGAAACCAATTTCCCACATAACAGGTTGCATTTGCTAACAGTTTCAGAATGGTGAGTGCATTTTCAACATTGATTTTATCACTTCCAATCACTCCAGTTCTCCCCAGACTTCATTACACTGAACAGAGAAGATGTCTTATACTGTACAGATCTGTTGGAAGAAACATTACTGCTCCTTTCTGTATTCCAGATGGATTTTTCTAAATTTACAAATTTGCCTGAGGAAGTAATTGGTGCAATTTCAACCAAACCTACGATGTGAAATATTTAAACAGATAGAATCCTTAAAATTGAGCACTGAGAGTCATATTAATATACAAATGAACGGGTTTTTTCATGTCAAGAGTAGAATGTAGTTAGAGAATAAAATCTATTTACTATACATATATAGATCTTGTTTCTCAGTGTTCACCCAGGACTAAGAGGCAGCCCAATCTATCTGCTTTCACCAATGTTTTGCACCTTTTTTATAGCTTGTTGGAAGGTACAAAACTGATCAGGTCCATTCATTTTGTTTTTGTTCCTTTTCAGTTCCTTCCCATTTGTTAGTGAAACTTCTTCATATAGGGGTCAATAGATGGGACAGGCCAAGAGTGAATGTGCCATTCATAACAACAAAAAATGGAGTGCCCACAGAAAACATGATCAATATGCACAATGTCTGGTTAAAACATCAACTGCACTCATTTCTCAGGAGATATAATAGCCAATAGATTCCACAGGGCTGTCATCAGTTGTAACTCTGACTGGATAATGGTGGATGTCAACTATTTGCTCTATTTGTCTTAGGTTTCTATCACTCTTCCAGTAGAGTTTAAATAGGAGTTTGATGGCAGGCTTGTAATGTTGGACTTAAAAATGATAGCATCAAACCAGACCATTAAGGGTTATTTGGGCTTGGCAATGAGCAATTGAAATAAAATGGAACACAGGCCTGATGTAAAAACAGCCTGTTTGATTTTTTTTGGAGGGGGGTGAAGTTGGAATCTTCTGACCTTAAGGGTTGATGGGAACAGTCCACTTGTGGATTGGAAAAGTACAGACGTTATTACAAAATGGGGATTCAGCACATAACCTTAGATTCTCAATGATATTAATAACAGGGACATTCCCCATTAGACTGGGTTTGTGAGACTGGGGTCATGGGCTTTTCCCACTGGGCTGGAGGTTTGTGAGACCAGACCGTGAAATCTGAGATAGAGCTACAAGTACCACCATCACCAAAGTCCCCAACACAAGATGGCACAGTGGTTGGCACTGATGTCTCACAGCGCCATGGACCCAGGTTCAATTCCACACTCACATGACTGTTTACATGGAGTTTACACATTCTCCCCATGTCTGTGTGGATTTGCTCTGGTTTTCTCCCAAAGTTTGAAAATTTGCAGGTTAGATGGATTGCCATGCTAAATTGCCCTGTGGCATCCAAGATGTGCAGGCTGGGTGGGTTAGCTGTGAAAAATGCAGGATCACAGGGATAGGGTAGGGTGCCGAGTCTGGGTGGTAGGGTCGGTGTGGACTCAATAGGTGGAATGGACTGCTTCCACACTGTCGGGATTCTATGAACAGAAGGCACTGTTAGACTCACTTGTTTATGTATATACACATACTATGTAGTTTAAGCTAAGTGATGCACTCATTAGTTTACATATGTCTCTAATATCTTATAAGTAGATTAAACTAATGCTTTTTTTTCTTTTCGAAGTGTATGTGCCTTCTTGTATTAATTTTGCTCAAACCTTGAAGAATCCGTTAGCTACTTTCACCTTAATAATATAATGCCCATGGATTTTCTAGATGAACATATTTATTCAGCAGGCAGATACAATTAAAACAATAATAAAAACAGAAAACAAATAATGAAATTAATATATGTATGAGTTATAATCTACTCCATATGCTTGGCTACCAAGAAGAAGCCAGTATGAATTCAATGCTGATCATAAAGCAACTTATAATTGTTACGTATTTGAAAGAAGATGAAGCATTGATGAAACTTGCAGAACGTACAGTAAGAATGAAGAAGCAAGCCTAAGTAACATATGTACCACACCTCGATGGTTCCACTCTTGTCCAAAGCTAACCTAATTCTCCCCCTATCTGTAGATGGATATACTTGCCACTGCTAGGATATCCCAGGAATCCTGGCATTGGCATCATGTTTAAAAGTCCATTGTGTCTCCAGTAAAGCTCTGGTAGTCTGTAGTTGCTCTGCACAGTTAGCAACATTTACCAATGACATAGTAGACAAGGAAAAATTGCCATTCAGCTTTGTGGACAGGGACCTGGTGGCTATGGTTGACACGGCTGCTACAGAGGAGGAATATCCTCTTCCCCAGGACCAGCAGAGGAGGCCATGACGTCAGACCCTGTTGGCTTAGTCTGAGTTCACTGCTCAAGTCAGAGCAGTCTCTGTGATCTCAACTAATAATGCCAAGCAGCATAGGAAGAAGGTCAATGATCTGCTCTTACTCCCCTGGGTGAGTGCCACTACCATCTCTCACACTCACTCTATTTCTGCTACTGCATCCCTCTCCCACCAACGCTCATATTCTACCATTTGCACTGTTGTCTGCACTCACTCTCATTGACCCTAACAACCCCTGCACTACTAACGCCACACGGCTTTGGTAAGGAGATGAAGGATTTCAACCCAACAACAAAAACATTTAATATCTAATATAATATTCATGCCTAATCAATTCTAAATTCAGATTAATTTTTCCTTGTGGTCCTGTATATGTTCCATATGATATACAATTTTCTACTGTAGCCAGATCCTCGAATGAGGATTTCTGAATCAAGAGGAAGATTGGAGATTACACAATGTCAAATCACAATTACAACAGATAACAGAAAGAAAACAGGAGGTGTAGGGACTTCAAGCTGGCTTTCGTCCATCAGTGTAGCCCAATGTTTGTATGTGTCCAGAAGCATTAAAAGGTAACAAATTTGTCTTACAACCTATCAGTAACAACAGGCTGATAGGTTCCAGCAGTTAAACTGATCTAAAGAATGTATTTGGCAGAATGTCATGTGATTTGTTGCTGGTCTAAGTGGAGAGTAAGATCCAAAAGCAAAAAACAGTAAAATTCACGAGTAACACATACTGATCCACCACCATCCCCTACAATACAGTAGTTAGAGATCAGAATAGTGTCAAAGCTGTTGCAAATTTAATAAGTACTGGAAACTTAGCAGGTTAGTCAACATCAGTGGAGAGAGCAGACAGGGCTAGCTATTCATCCTAAGTGAAAAATCATTGACCTGTGTTTAAGAAGGTGCAGATAATGAGGGAAGGCAAGAACACACAAAGATATGGGAAGAAACAGAATAACCTGTGAAGTGCATAACTTATAAAACAGGGATGGCTCCCTAGTCTAATGTGATATTAGTACAAGATGTTCAGAGGAAAGCACAGCAAAAGGAAGTGAAGACATCAAAGGAATACCAGCAGAATGTGAGTATCTGTCTCGATGATAAGCAGATCTGGAATAAGAGGAAGTCACACTGGCAAAGTGAAATAGAATGCAGTTGTTTGATGAAAATAATGTAAAAACTAGACAACATCAAGAGACAATCTGCCCTGCCAGAGGATCAGGTTATATTCTCTGACCCTGCTGCATGACACTAATTTCATGTAGATGTGATAACACAGCTGTTCTCTGGCTCAGACAGAGACCTACAGATGAGCTGGGGCATTGTAGTCATTAGTGTTCCCAGACTAATTGAAAATTAAGCATAATTATGTTCTACATGTTCTGCAAAGCGATCAATAAGTCAGCACAATAAAGCGCTCATTCTCTTTCCTATGTACTGTGTTGAGTGTGAATTTTTAGGTGGCATTCTATAGGGTATAGGATTGATTCATTTGACTGATTAATACAACTACCTTTTAAGCTCCTCAAAATAATTTATGTATCATATTGTTAGCTTCAAAATGATACAGGATAAAGATGAGTTCAAATATATTGGTGAAGGCAATAGCACTGCAGATGGACTCACGCCTTATAATTATGAGTCATGCTATGTTTTAACATTAGAGTTCAGGGAAAAATGGACATGACTTTAGAGATTAGCAACATGTTCAAAAAACTTGGTGGGGAAAAGGATGTTGAAGGTGAGGAAATGGATAATCATGAGGCATTTGAAGGAAAGGGGAATAGTTACCAAGGTAGAAGAACCATTAACAATATCCGCCCAGTGGTCAATAGTTTTATTGAAAAAGGGTCACAAGCAGAGAATGACAAAAATAGAGAAATTGCTGGAAAAGCTCGGTAGCATCTGTGGAGAGAAATCAGAGTTCCAAGTTGAACGACCCTCCCTTAGGGTAGCTAGGAAAATTTTCATATGCAGAAGATAGGCAGGGGCAAGGAGTGAGGAGAGAACAAAAGAGTGGGTAGTAATCTGACTAGGAGGGTGAATAGCTGTTAATGGGGACTGTTAGTGGCTGACAATGGATTGTGTGTATTAGCAGACTAATGTGATAACAATGCCTGGTTGTGAGGGTAGGGGTAAGGACATGAAAGAGCTCAGGCCCTAAAGCTATTGAACGTGATATTGGGTTGTGAAGGCTGCAGGGTCCCCAGGTGGAATGTGGCGGAGGTGGGTCACAGAAACAAGATGATCTTGAACAATCAAGGGAGGTTAGCTACATCACTCAATAATATTACGCATCACTGCTGCTTATACTGATCACCCTCACACTGAGTTACAATGTTGCAACACCATGGCACCTGAATATTAACCTGTGTACTTCATGATTCATCTAAAAGTGTTGCTTCACCACGCCTGGCACCAGTCATCAAACCCATTACAGGCTTTATGCTGAAGTCTGAATTTTACTGAACAGCATCAACATCCAACAGCGTATTGCACAATATTTTAACCAAATATTCTTTATCAATATTACATTGGTGGAAAAACATTGGTTTTCATTCAAATAATTAAACTGCCTAAATTAAACATAACTTTATACAAAAGAGGTAAGCAAGAACCATTTTTGGATCTCAGCAGACTCAGGTCCATGTTCTACGTAATCTGTATGACATAGTTGCTTGTGCAATGTTCAGTAGTTATTTTTAATGTAATGGAATAGTTAACCTTTTCCTTTACATTTTCTTCCAAGTTTTTATCTGGTCACATATTGTTACTTTCAGAGCAATTTACAGTTTTCATCCAAATTTCATCCAAATTTGAGGCAATAAGTTCCAACAATATTCTTGGCTGTCTTTGAGACAGCTTGCTTATCCATTCCTTGGAAAGGTGACCACATTGGTGGAATGGGATGACACCTTCCCATGGCACTAGTCCCTGGGCAATGGCATTTGTGCCAACCTGGATATAAGAGCAGTAAAGGGCAAGCAAGGCAAAACTGCTCATAGAGGGAACAATCTCCAGGATTTGAACTATCTCACATGCATTCAAGAGGAAACCAATTAACTGAAATTCCCTCTCTTCTGTGCTTCTATTTTGCATTCCAATCCAGGGATGAATCCAATGGATTAAATAAAGATAATGAATATTCTGAGGGCAATTCTGTGAGTAAGGAAATTAAGACTTCTCCACTACTCCTAGAGTAGGAAGTTCTCTGTCTGTAGCAGTTTGGCACTTGCTTCTGCAAGAGGCAGATAATTGCAATAGCTTCTCGGGAACTTCATCAGAAAGTAGGAATGCACCATCAACATTAAGGAAATAAACTTCAGGATCAGAATCTATAGAAAGTTTTTGCTTTCTATAGAATCTATAGAACGCACTCTTCTCTGTAGACTTGATGGAAACTTGGACAACAGCAGGATAGCCAGTAGACATCAACTACCTATCTTAGTCAAGTATCTGAACTGGCTATATGTTGAGGACTTAAGTTCTATATTTATATTCCCATTTTCTTTGAATTACTTCTTCAAAGGTTAATAATCATTCTGTAGTTGATCTCTGTAATTAATGAGGGATTGCTCTCCTGTGAGAACATTCTGCAAACTTAAAACAAAAACTTATTTTCTCTTTTTCATGGATTTATTTTCAAATATAAGACAATCACTCCTTAATTGAAGCAAAATGTTTTCCTCAACTAATAATTTACAATGATTTTTGTGTCCTGACTATTTCAGTAAAAGTGAATATCTTTTCCAACTTCGGAGCATATCTAGCAATTGCTTGATAACAATGTTTGGCACTACGAGGACTTGTGTAAGTAATTCTTACATTCTGGGGCTTGATAGTGCTGCCTAACTGCTAATATCTGAATTTTTAGTTAAACAGTTACTTTTAGGCAGTTAGACTTCTGCAACATTTTAGTTATAGTATGTTCAAGCTCTTTTTGATGCAGGACTTTAAGCTTTTTTAAGGTTCTTCCAAGCTCCAGAAGTATTGTATTGTGGGCCTCTCCTTGGTTATTGAATGAACTGTTTAAATGTTTCTAACTGATGAGACTCAATTGCTTACTCACTCTGCCAAATATGCAGGTTAATAATTTCTGAACATTCAACATAGCTTGATTCAATTTCCCTTTAAATGTATCCTTTATCCTAAACAGCTTTTCACTGGCCGCTGATGGTCATTGAGTTATTTCCTCGTGGATTGTTCCTGTGATTTGTAGATTTTTTGTAACTGCATCACTTTCATCTTGACATTCTTTGCATTGCATTATAAGAATATATCACATACAGTTGATTTTTGCTTATAGAAATAGAGATGAGGTACAAACCATCCGGCCTGAAATTTCAATGCTCGTAAATCTGGGGTGAGGCTCAGAGACACTTTACATGTATGAATGAAGATCTCTTTCTGATTCCATGATCCAAGATTTTTCAGTTATTGTAACCATGTTGCTACCTGGAGAAAATTCTGAAAAGTTGCTGGTGTTACTTGGTGGTTAATCATTGCACTTAGCCTGAAACACTGACAACTCATTTATCTTCAGTTGAGTTTCCTTCAACTTTCCCAAGCTTCTAACAATCTTTAACAAGCTAAACTCTACACTCATGCACACACACATATACGCTCTCTCTCACAGACACTCACAACCCCCCACCTCAGACACACACACACACACACACACACACCCTCACAGACTTAAGACACTCTACACTCACATACACGCACATATACACTCTTTCTCACACTCACAACCCCCAATACATATATGTTTGTGGAGTGAACTTGTATTTGCAGAGTTACATTGTACTTTGATTTTTTTTAGATTACTTACAGTATGGAAACATGTCCTTCAGCCCAACAAGTCCACACCGACCCTCCGAAGAGAAACCTACCCAGACCCATTCTCCTATATTTACCCCTTCACCTAACACTATGGGCAATTTACCATGGCCAATTCACCTAACCTGCACATCTTTGGACTGTGGGAGGAAACCGGAGCACTTGGAGGAAACCTATGCAGACACGGGGAGAATGTGCAAACTCCACACAGTCAGTTGCCGGAGGTGGGAATTGAACCCGGGTCTCTGGCGCTGTGAGGCAGCAGTGCTAACCACTGTGTCACTGTGCCGCCCAATTGTTACAGTTAACCTGAGAATGCAACTTTTAAAAAAAAAGTTTTGTGATTTACACATGAAAGAAGTGAAACTATCATGGTATTTCAACAGATGAAAGACTCAACAGGCAATCAAGGTATTTTTCAATGTATAATTTCAGTTACATCACACTGTAAACTTTTGCTATAAATTCTGTGCCTTACAATCGTGTCCTCCACAACCACCTGATGAAGGAGCGGCGCTCAAAAGCTAGTGCTTCCAATTAAATCTGTTGGACTATAATCTGGTGCTGTATGTCCTTTTGTGCTTGCTTCCCTTCATCTTTGGCTCCTTTAATCGCACCATTTTCTGCTTCTCTGAGTGGAATTATACGTTGGTACCATCTTCTTGTGATTCCTGTGATGGAATATCCGTAGTGTAGACTGATGCACTGGGCCAATTTCCATCTTCTGTAACTGCTATGTGAAGAAGATTTAAAGACCCAAGGCCATCTCCATTTCATAAAGAATAGTAATGATTGGGGATGATATACACGTCTTTGGTGATCCCTCTCCCAGTACAGTAAAGCTTAGTTTGTATCTGCTCTCACTTTGATTGTTATACCTGCGGAGCCCCAAGGATGACTAGAAGATGGTCAGTGAAGTCTTGGCCTCAACTAAGGTGGTGTATCTTAAATAATCAGACCCTGCATTCAACTTAAAATCAATTTTATTACCACTAATCATCCATGTCAATAAAATCCATCCTGTGTAATCAGGATAGCTGAAATCCTCCAGTTGTCCTGTTATAGCCCCCAAGAGAATTCATCTCATTCCTCATTGTCCAATCCATGTGCACTTACAGACTAATGAGTCTGTTTTTAATATTTGGTTATTAAAATCCCCACAATGTGAAAGCAGGCCATTTGGCCATCGAGTACACGCTGGCCCTTTGAAGAGCAAGCCACCCAGACCTACCCATCCCTCTAACCTTCTATTTCCCATGGTTAATCCACTCAGCAAGCACATCTCTGGACATCATAGGGAATTTAGCATGGTCTGTCTGCCTAGCCTGCACAGCTTTGGACTATGGGGGAACACCCGGAGGAAGTACATGCAGACTCAGAGGGAACGTGCAAACCTCACATAGACAGTTACTCAAAGTTGGAATCAAACCTGGTTCCCTGGTGCTGTGGGGGAACAGTGCTAACCAGTATGCCATCCTGTGTTGGGGACTTTGGCAATGGTGGCATTTGGAATAATCTCTCTCTTGGCATTCATAACCCTCTGTTATACTGACTGAGCAGATCTCCCACTCTTTTCTGGTGTTGACCATACTGAGTTACTTCACTTTCTGCTGGCAGACTTTCTGAGTACTTTTCTTTCCTGAGCACAAAAATCTACAATCTTCAGTGATCTATTACACAGAGTGGCCAACTGTTTTTTTTTCAGCTTTCTACATGCCCATGCAGGCCTTCAGTCAATGTTGCCTGTTCTGCAATCCAATGACCTGGTCAGTATGGAAGTCCTCTGCCTGCAGCACTGTACTGCTGTGGGTCTGCTCTTCAGGCTTGTCCCCTCCTATGTGATCATATTTCTGTACTGGCCATCTTATCCTTCACCCCCCTGCTCTGTACTGCCAACAGACTACACTTCAGATGCTCTTTGCCACTTGTTTCTACTTAACTTTGAATGTAACCAATACATTTGAAAAGTGCTTGATCAATAGTCCTTTGGAATGTATAATTCTAATATCAATCATCTCATGCAATAAGCAATGCTATGATAAGACTGAGAAAGCTTGAGACTGAGTACCAAGGCTTTGTAATTTAGGTTGAGAGTTTTATACTTACTGCTGATTGGGTCATTTACTGAAGTGTGACTGAGAACGGTGTCATGCACAAATGCGTGACTGGGAATATCTTTATTGTAAATAATACTGCAATATTATTTATTGATTGCATCTTAAATTTTAATATATGACTGTCACAGAAAAAGGATGAAAAACATCATTGGTATGAGCACATTTTTCCCCAAATGTCATCCTTTTCCAACTTCATCCTCAAACAGTAAATACCATATTTTACCATCTGTCCCACCATTCCATCCAATTACTAATGAGATTGACTTAAAAAAGCAGAAAATTTGAACTCCATACTATTATTATTCATTATATGTATTGAACAATATGATTTTTTTGATATGGTGCTTGAAAAATATTTTTATTTGTTTCAGGTCAGAGGTCCCAACCCAATGTTGAAATTTTAAATAATTCACTATTGCCAGCGATTTATTTTTTATTAAGCCATCACTCTTCAATGGAATTTATTCTAGTGAGTTCACATGATGAATTGTGAGATATGTTCATCCATGAAAACAACATTTACTTCTTAAATAACAGGTTTGATTTACGTGCATTGTTTTAAAGATGCTAAAATGTGTCATTAGAGACAGCATGACCGAGCACTTGGACATATATGAACTGATCAGAGAGAGCTAAAGTGGATTTGTAAAAGCTAAGTCATATCGGAATTATCCAGTTGAATTTTTGTGGAAGTCACTAAGTGGTTGATAAGGTAATGTCTATGAGTGTTATTTAAGTAGACTTTCGAAAGATGACTAACAAAATTCCGCACAAGATTATTAGCATAAATTTAAGTGCAAGGAAAGGAGGCAAAACGTTGACTTGGTTAGGGAATAGTTTCAGAAGTAGGAGACAGAGTAAAAATAACAAGTAGATGTGGATTGTTTGGTTGAGTCTAGTTGTGCCCCCAGCTATATAGATGAGTATCTTAGTTTTTCATGCATTTATTAATGACTCCGATATAAAGAGTTATGTAAGTAACCTTGCTCATGGCATGAACCTAGGTGGAGCAGAAATGGAGTTCAAGAACCTGATAGGGAGCAAAACTGTTCAGGGTGTGTAAGGGATAGTGAATGGCAGAAAGTCAGGGAAGCAGGCAATAAAGTGTCAGGCCTGCTGGGACAGGAGAGGAGGGCCCATCGTGGCAGGGCTGTTAAGAGAAACGGTGCAGTGTGGGAGGAGATATGAGGTCATCGCTCATGGTGGAACATGCTCAGAGAACAGAACAGTGCAAAGATGTATACATGGCAACATTCATATATTAGAGGGCGGCACGGTGGCAGAGGGCGGCACGGTGGCACAGTGGTTAGCACTGCTGCCTCACAGCGCCAGGGACCTGGGTTCAATTCCCGCCTCAGGCGACTGACTGTGTGGAGTTTGCACGTTCTCCCCGTGTCTGCGTGGGTTTCCTCCGGGTGCTCCGGTTTCCTCCCACAGTCCAAAGATGTGCGGGTCAGGTGAATTGGCCAAGCTAAATTGCCCGTAGTGTTAGGTAAGGGTAAATGTAAGGATATGGGTGGGTTACGCTTCGGCGGGTCGGTGTGGACTTGTTGGGCCGAAGGGCCTGTTTCCACACTGTAAGTAATCTAATCTAATTATTTGTTTGGCATGTGGAGATTGCATTTACAATTGATCCTTATGAATTAAACTTTAATAGCACTTAACAAAATAAGTTTTCAAGTAATAAAAATAAGGGAAAAAAAAGAGGAGTTTGCAATGATCCCCTGCTTTAAATTAACAATATACTTTTTTAAAAGTTTAACTATATTAACTGTTTGAGTTTAAACAAAATGAGTCCTTCCTCCTAGACATTCCATAAGCATACATTGTATATTTAAATTGTTTCTGTCATAATGTAAACTTCCACATCTGAATTGTGAGTTATCCCATCTCCCTCTCAAACGAAATGTACTGAGCATTCATTTTTGTATTGTTCATCATAACTTTGCTGTAAGAATCATGCCCTTTTTATGTGTTCAGCCACAGGACAGTGGGGTTGGTTGGTGAGGGTGTCCCGGAGGTGTTCTCTGAATTTAAGGAACAAATTCGGCAAATCTTTATTGAATTTGAATTTTTTTTTAAAAAGTAGTTTTACAGGTGGATAACAGCATTGGAACCTGAAACAATATATCTCTTAGAGAGATTATTCTCTTAACAAAAATTTGAAATCTCAATACCTTCTGTAATAAGAAATTACCCATGTTGAAGAACAAAGGATTGTAACTACTAGACAGACAACAAAATTGGTTGATGATATCCAGCTATTCCAGAACACTAGATATTTTTCTGTCACCCCCATAAATTTGAAAGAGATAGAAAATAGGGTGAAAGGAAGGCAGTAGCCAAGGTAAGGAACAGATAGCTAGGAATGCCCAAGATCTCCTCTTCAAATTGGAAAGGAAAACACTGAGGGTGGAGGCGAAAGTCAGAAGTCAAGATGTTTCCATTGTAACGAAGTGGGACACCTTCTTTCAGAATTCTGGAACTTAATAGAGGAACTCATGGAACTTATTGGATTTCATAAGAATGACTGCGAAAAGGAGACTCAGAATGAGAAAGCTGCAGATCAGATGGTAGCTTTAATTACAACAAAGGCACAAAGATAGACATTGTTGTGAGTGTAGATGAAGTAAATAGGGTAAATAAGGGTTATGAAGGATTTTTATCACAAGGAAGAATCAAAGCCCATAACTATTTAAAGGGATACAAACTCTCTTTCTGGAGAAGAGTTTAGTTTTCCTTTCAGAGGGTTCATTAATAGCCAAGGTGTTGGTAAATGGGATAGGTGAAGAGGTACAAGGTAACTTGGTTTCATGGTTTGGTACTTTGGTTTCATATTAGGTTTATACTACAATGGAGTGTGAGTTAATTTGCTTCTGGGAATGATTTGGCAGGTGTGAAGATCACAGTTTTGTCTATAATTATGGAAAATTCGGTTGAGGCTAAATTAATCAATCAATTGCAGGAACAGGTTTTGGATATTTTGCCATCAAGCATAGTGACCAGTGTGATGACAAATCAGTCCAACAGTAATACGTCATGGTGATGTTAGGGTCACTGAAACTCAATTTAAGAATGAGAATAGTTTAAAGAGGTGTTTGGCACAACTACATTCTTTGAGGCTCAGAAAGCAGGTTCAGAGTTAAGTAAGTTAGTCAAATCAACTCACACTGAAGCTGAGGCTGAAGGGGTTACAGAGTGCCCTGTATTAAAAATAAAGTTTTAATGGGGAAGTGAAGACATCCTCACGGAGCTGCAGATGAAAAATGGGTAATTGTTCATCGAATAGTGGTACTGCCCAGATATCAAAGAGAGACGCGACGAATAGGATATGAAATTCTTATGACAAGGCATATAGAAGCATGGAAAACACAGCATCAGAGGACAGATATTTTACATAGCTAGGACATCTTTAAAATATATTATGCACTTCAGATGGCAGGAAAACTTTAACATATAATCAGACCAGTACTTTGATACCTATCGCAGTTTTTGAAGAACCATTTAGTTGAGTGTTAATGGATTGTCACCAAAAATAAAAGCAGGACATCAAGGTTTCCTCACAATTATGGGTATAAAACCTCAGTTCCAAAGGTTTAGGAAGCACAATTACAGCTAGGAGTTGTGGAATAGTTAATGCAATTTTTAACTCATTATAGACAATGAATTGAGATAGAATCTGTTCAGGGTTCTAACTTCAGGTTTAAGGTTTACTAGGAAAGTGTTAACAATTTAGGAATAAGACAATTAAAATCAACTGTGTATTATCCTCAAACACAAGTTTTATAGAAATGCCATCAGACTCTCAAAACTACAATTAAGGCACACGGTCATGAATATACAAGTAATTAGATATTTTATTATTTGTTACAAGAAACTTCCAAAATGAATCGACTGGATTTAGTCCATTTGGATTGGTTTATGGTCATGAGATTAGAGGTCCATTAGAACTGATTAGTTACTAGTTTTTGAATGAAGTTCTCAATGTTGGTTTGCATGTCCGTGTTTCTAGAAAGACTCTCAGGTGCAAGTAGGGCAGCACAGGAACATTTAAAAGTTTCTTAGGCAATAATGAAAGAATGGGCAGGTAAACATTCAGCAACTGGAGTGTTGCAGCTGGGAGATGAAGTATTAGTATTGTTGCCTTTACAAGGTGAATTTCTAAAAGCAAAATGCAGTGGTCTATGTAAAGTAATTAGATTCAGTAAAGTGACATAACTGATACACACTCATGATCAGAGGAATTTGAATTGGTTATGTTATATAAACATGGTGAAAAGGTATTATCATGGGGAAGAGGATGAAGTGGAACAAGTGTGGCAGTTGGTAAAAGCAGGAGAAAGTGACAGAGATAATGAGAGTGAGGTAGAAAGAGGGGATGGATCATTCTCAAATTGAAACTCCTATAATTTGACTAGCTAATGCAGAAATACTGGGACAGTTGAATTGAATTGAATTGAATTGAATTTATTGTCACATGTACCGAGGGCACAGCAAAATGTTTTGTCTTGTGAACAATAAAGGCAGATCACAGAGTTAAGTAGCATAGACCAATAAATAATAGGTAAACAGTGCCAAATCAAAAAACTTAGATTCAGGCAAATGTTAAGAGTTTGTGAGTCCATTCAATAATCTAACAACAGTAGGGTAGGGTTGCAAAACGGGCTGGTGCATGTGCTCAGGCTTCTTTTCCTTCTCCCCAATGGTAGAGGTTGTAGAAAAACATTGCCAGGATGGGATGGATCTTTAAAAATGCTGGAGGCCTTTCCTTGACAGCAGACCTGGTAGATGGATTCTATATATGGGAGGTTGGCCTTTGAGATTGTCTGGGCCAAGTTCACCACTGTCTGTAACCGTCTCTAATCTTGAATGGTACAGTTGCCACATCAGGTAGTAATACATCCAGACAGATTGTTCTTGATGGCGCAGCTATAAAAGTTGGCAAGGGTATTCACAGTCATGCCAAATTTCCTCAACTGCCTGACCAAGAAGAGACATTGTTGGGCCTTTGTAACCAGTGCATCTACATAAGAGTCCAAGAAAGCTTGTTATAGATGACCACTCCCAAGAACTTGACAGTCTCCACTCATTCCACCCCTGGGCGGCTCCAGTGTTGACTGTTAGTGAGGATGACATATTGTCCCCAGTCTTCACTGATTGTAGCCTATGGGTAAAGAAACTGAGGATCCAGTTGCAGGGTGGGGCTTAGTCCGAGATCACTAAGTTTAGTACTCAGTCTTGAAGGGATGATAGTGTTGAAGGCTGGACTGTAGTCAATTAGTAGGATTCTTACATAGCTGTTCTTGATGTCAAGATGTTCTAAAGAGTAGTGAAGGCAAGTGATGTGGCATCTGACGTGGATTTGTTGGTCCAATAGGCAAATTGGAGTGGGCCAAGAGTAGTTGGGAGCCTGGAGTTGATTAATGCCATGATCAGAGCTGAAAATGTGTTGCTGGTTAAAGCGCAGCAGGTCAGGCAGCATCCAAGGAACAGGAAATTCGACGTTTCGGGCAAAAGCCCTTCGTCAGGGCTGATTCCTGATGAAGGGCCTTTCCCCGAAACGTCGAATTTCCTGTTCCTTGGATGCTGCCTGACCTGCTGCGCTTTAACCAGCAACACATTTTCAGCTCTGATCTCCAGCATCTGCAGACCTCACTTTTTACTCTAATGCCATGATCAACCTTTCAAAGCATTTCATGACCTCCGAAGTTAGGGCCACTGGGCGGTAGTCATTGAGACATGCTGCATGAGCCTTCTTAGACACAGGAATGATCTTGGTCCTCTTGAAACAAGCAGGGACAGTGGCCTGCTGCAAGGAGAGGTTGAAGATGTCCAAGAAGACCTCTGCCAGTTGATCTGCACATGCTCTGAGTGTACGGCCTTGTACACCGTCTGGTCCCATTACTTTCCTTGGATTCACATGAGGGAAAACTAATCTGAGCTCTGATGCACTGGCTGTTGGGATAGGTTCAGCAGGATTTGTCAGAATAGGTGTTACCTCTCTGCCAACATTCTGCTCAAAATGAGCATAGAAGGCATTGAGACGATCTGGTAAGGATGTGTCATCATTTGCTATCTTGCACTGTTTCTTTTTAGAACCTGTGATGTCATTCAGTCTTTGCCATAGTCATCAGGTGTCTGTCTGGGTCTCTAGCTTGGATCGGTATTGGTCCTTGGCTGTCTTAATGGCTCTGCAAAGGTCATACTTGGATTCCTTATATTTGAGTGGGTCGTTCTGATCTGAAGGCTTCATGCCTGTTTTTTAGCATGTTCTGTATGTCCTGATTCATCCAAGGTTTCCTATTGGGGAACACCCGGATTGACTTCCTCGGTATGCAGTCCTCCACACACTTGCTAATAGAGTCTGTGATGGTAGTGGCGTACTCATCCTGCGGACTGTTTGAACACGGCCCAATCACCCGATTCCAGAAGCGAAAGGATAATAGCAGGACTTTGTAAGACTACTGGGAAAATAATCTGTAGAAAGACATCTGGATGTATTACATTAGCTAGAAATGATATTGGCCTAGGAGAATCAGAACCAATAAAATTGAATCATTAGGGTTTGAGATGGGAAAAATTAGTTCAGGTGGAATCACAGATTCAGTACATGCTGCTAACTCACTTGATTAATTCTAATGCCAAAGCAGCTGGAATTCACCAGTTGTATTAGTTCCTAAACCAGATGAATCTAATAGACTTTGTTTAGATAATAGGAAGGTGAACATGGTCATGAGAATAGACTTGTGCTCAATTCCATGATTGGAAATCTGCAATGGTAGAGTTGGCAGTGCCTCATTCCTTTCTAAGATTGATCTATTGAAGAAGTACTAACATCAAGGACTAAAGAAACTTCCACTTTTATTACAGCAAATAGGTTATACCATTGTTGGGTGATGCCATTTGGGTTATAGAATATCCAACTATATTCCAGTGGGTCACAAATCAAGTTGTAGCTGAAGTTTGTAATTACTTCATATATTTGGATGATATTGTGGTTTATAGAAGCATTTGGATCAGCATATAAAACAAGTTGAACACCTGTTTAAGTGACTACAGTTAGTGATAAATTTAGCCAAAAGTAAATTTGCAAAAGCAGGAGTGACCTACTTGAGACATGCTGCCAAGGACAGTGAAAGTGAAGGCTTTAATAGAATGAGAAATCATTAAGATTTGAGGAATGTATGGATTTTACCTGAAATTTCTGTATTATTTCAGTATGATAGCTGTACCTTTAACAAATTTATTAAGCAAACAAGCAAAAATAATATTATCAGCAGCATGCTGAGCAGCCTTTGAGTAACTGAAAGCAATTATAATAAATGAACTAATGTTAGTCACCCCTCATTTTTCCAAATCTTTCAAAATTACAATTAATGCTACTGATTTGAGAGCAGCTCAGTCTGGACACAGGGTGATAAGTCAGGAATACAGAAGTGAGGTATTCCTCTAAGAAACTAAACCAGTATCAGAAGTAATACTCTACCACAGAACAAAGACTTTGGGTTTGTCATTAACTCTTCAACACTTTGAAGTCTATATCACACAAGAAAACACTTGTTAATGCTCAACATAATCCACGAACTTTAATGAAAAGTTTAAGAAACAGAATGTGAGACTATTCAGATGGAGCTGTTTGTAACAACCGTCTAATGTAAAAATGTTCATATTTACAGAAAAGAAAATATAATTGCAGATACATTATGCCAAATATAAAATATTAGAATAAGTTAAAACTTAAGAAATTCTAAGATTGTGTACGTTTTTTAAAGTGGAGAAGAAGAGTGAATCGATGCAAATATTTGTAATGGAATGCATTTTACAAAATGGCATTTCTTTCCTTAAAAATAGAAGATTGTAAGGATCATGTCTCTTTATAAACTGCCATTATAAACTGTGGCTGCAATGAGAAAGAACTATTGTTAGAAACAGGGATTTACAAGGATGCCTGCATAATTTCACAGCAAGGAGGAGAAAGTGAGGCCTGCAGATGCTGGAGATCAGAACCGAAAATGTGTTGCTGGAAAAGCGCAGCAGGTCAGGCAGCATCCAAGGAACAGGAGATTCAATGTTTCGGGCATAAGCCCTTCTTCATGATTCCTGAAGAAGGGCTTATGCCCGAAATTTCGAATCTCCTGTTCCTTGGATGCTGCCTGACCTGCTGCGCTTTTCCAGCAACACATTTTCAGCGCTAATTTCACAGCAAGAAATTTGATACCTTTTGTAAACCCTGTTTTGTGGTTGTGGCTTCCTGACATGTACAGCCTATCAGGAGATGAGGAGCTGTTTAAAGGTGAAGCTGATTGATTCACAGCCAATTGAACAGGTCGCACAGACATGGGCACATTGAGAGAGACACAAGCGGTATGCTATTGTTCTCCCCAGCAAAAGCTCCCTGCTCACTGCAATAAAAACACTCAGTTTGAACTTGAAAAATGTGGTTACCTTTCCTGCAGAATTGCAGCAAGATGTGACTTTTGAATGGATAAATCAGAGAGATTTCCTTAGTGAATCAATCGCTCTGTAATTCTAACAAACCAGAAGTAGAACTGAACACCAAGGGCCTGATCAGATGAAGAAAGATCATCTCAACTTCAGAAACAGAAGCAAAGGCCACTGACCTGACCTGCTGATAATCTATTTTTCCTACTTCTCTTTTTGTTGTGTATGTGAGGGGAGCTCATAAGGGGATTAGAGTTTTATTTAGTAGTTTATATGCCAATGGGTTAAATCTGTTTACCTGCAGCTGCAGTCTAATTAATTCAAATAAATAATGATTGTTCAGTCCAGAGTTTTCTATCAATGTTGGTCTGAAATTCAAGTAAAATGGAGTACTGTGTCAATAAAGTAAAATAAAATCCGAGCATTTGCTGCAACCCAGGAATAGCGAGACTCTTTTTCCAATGGCTTGTAACACTTCCAGAAGTGTGGGATGAATAGCAATATAAACTAATGAAGCAGATAGAGTCAGGCAGTCATAGAGATATACAGCATGGAAACAGACACTTCGGTCCAACTCATCCATGCCAACCAGATATCATATCTTAATCTAGTCCCATTGGCCAGCACTTTGCCCATATCCCTCTAAACCCTTCCTATTCATATACCCATCCAGATGCCTTTTAAATGTTGTAATTATACTAGCCTCCACCACTTCCTGTGACAGCTCATTCCATATATGCACCACCCTCTGCGTGAAAACATTGCCCCTTAGGTCCCTTTTAAATCTGTTCCCTCTCAGCGTACATCTGTGCCCCCTGATTCTGGAATCCTACCCCTCCCCATCCCAGTGGAAAAGATCTTGTCTATTTATCCTGGCCATGTCCTTCATGATTTTATAAACCTCTATAAGGTCATCCCTTGATGCTCCAGGTAAAACAGTCTCTACAAATGCAGCCTTTCCCTGTAGCTTAAATCCTCCAACTCTGGCAACATCCTTGTAAGTCATTTCTGAACCCTTTCAAGTTTCACAACATCTTTCCGATAGGAAGGAGACCAGGATTGCACGCAATATTCCAAAAGTAGCCTAACCAATGTCCTGTACAACCACAACAATACTCCCAACTCCTACACTCAATGCTCTGACCAATAAAGGAAAGCATACCAAACACCTTCTTCACTATCCTATCTACCTGCAACTCCACTTTCAAGTAACTATGAACCTACATGCCAAGGTCTCTTTGTTTAGCAGCACTCCTCAGTACCTTAGCATTAAGTATGTAAGTCCTGTTCTGATTTGCTTTTCCAAAATACAGCACCTCACATTTATCTAAATTAAACTCCATCTGCCATACCTCAGCCCATTGGCCCATCTGATCATAATCCCGTTGTACTGAGGTAACCTTCTTTATTGTCCACTACATTTCCAATTTTGGTGTCATCTGCAAACTTACCAACTACACCTCCTATGTTCACATCCAAACCATTTATATAAATTACGAAAAACATTTTACCCAGCACCTATCCTTATGGCACACCACTGGTCTTTAGGTTTCCAGTCTGAAAAGCAACCCTCCACTAACACCCTCTGTCCTCTACCTTCAAGCCAGTTCTGTATCCAAATGGTTAGTTCTCCCTGTATTCCTCGAGATATAACATTGCTAATCAGTCTACCATGAGGAATCTTGTTGAATGCCTTACTGAAGTCCATCTGGATCACGTCCACCACTCTGCCCTCATCAATCCTCTTCGAACTTGATTGAATTTTTGAAGAAGTAAAGTGAGACATGATTTCCCATACATAAAGCCATCATGACTATCCCTAATCAGTCCTAGCCCTTCCAAATACATGTAAACCCTGTCCCTCAGGATTCCCTCCAACAACTTGCCTACCACCGATGTCAGGCTCACTGGTCTATAGTTCCCTGGCTTTTCCTTACCACCTTTCTCAAATCATGGCACCATGTTAGCCAACCCCCAGTCTTCCAGCACCTCCCGTAACTATCGATGATACAAATATCTCAGCAACATGGTCCAGCAGTCACTTACCTAACTTCCCACAGAATTCTAGGGTTCACCTGATCAGGTCCTGAGGATTTATCTACGTTTATGTATTTTAAGATGCGCAGCACCTCTTCCTCTGTAATGTGGACATTTTTCAAGATGTCACCATCTATTTCCCCACATTCTATATCTTCCATGTCCTTCTCCACAGTAAACACTGATGCAAAATACTCATTTAGTGGCTCCACACATAAGCTGCCTTGCTGATCCCATTCTATTCCTAGCACCCTCTTGTCCTTAATGTATCTATAAAACCTCTTTGGATTCTCCTTAACCCTGCTTACCAAAGCTATCTCATGTCCCCTTTTTGTCCTCCTGATTTCCGTCTTAAGTATACTCCTAGTGCCTTTATTCTCTTCTCAGGATTCACTCGATCTCTCAAGTCTATACCTGACATATGCTTCATTCTCTTTCTTAACAAAAACCTGAACTTATCTAGCCATGCAGCAATCCCTAAACCTACCAGCCTTTCCTTTCAGTCTGTCTCTGGACTCTTGTTATCTCATTTTTGAACACTTCCCAATTTCCAGTTGTCCCCTTACCTGTGAACATCTGTCCCCCAGTCAGCTTTCGAAAGTTTTTTTCCCAATACCATCAAAATTAGCCTTCCTCCAATTTAGAACTTCAACTTTAGATCTGGTCTATCCTTTTCCATCACTATTTTAAGACTAATAGAATTATGGCTGCTGGCCCCAAAATACTCCCCACTGACATCTCAGTCACCTGCCCTACCTTATTTCCCAAGAGTAGGTCAGGTTTTGTACCTTCTCTCATAGGTAAATTCACACATTGAATCAGAAAATTTTCTTGTACATATTTAACAAATTCCTCTCCATCTCAACCTTTAACAATATGGCAGTCCCAGTTTATATTTGGAAAGTTAAAATCCCCTACCATAACCACTCTATTATTCTTATAGATAACTGAAATTTCTTTACAAATTTGTTCCTAAATTTCTTAGTGCCTATTAGGGGGTCTGTAATACAATCCTAATAAGGTGATCATCCCTTGCTTATTTCTCAATTCCACCCAAATAACTTCCCTAGAATATCCTCCTTAAGTACAGCAGTAATGCTATCCCTTATTAAAAATGACCCCCCCCACCCCCCCTTCTCTTGCCCCATTTTCTATCCTCTCTATAGCATTTGTCTCCTAGAACATTAAGTTGCCAGTCCTGTCCATCTCTGACATTGCTGTGATATCCCATGATGCTGGAAATCTAAAATAAAATGAAATATGCTGGAAATACTCAATTGGTCTGGCAGCAGCAACAGAAAGAAACACAGTTATAGCCCAACTAGTCTAGCTGTTCTTGTTGGTTAACAATTTTAAGGTGGTTAATATCTAAGTGATACTTTGCATCTATCACTCATGTTGCGATAAATACAGTTGCTCAACTCTGTTAACAGTATTTTTAGGAATCCTCTCTATTTTTGAGGCTACCTTGTCTTTATCGATTTTATGTTTCTGAAAAAACTTGTTGCAAAAATACCTATATTAGCTTAAGTATTCTAAGAAAAGATTATGAAGAAACCAAAACAGTATTGTTTTGATTGTTTTTGGAAGAATGCTGAGAGTGAGCTTTTAATCTAAATATGATTTTATTACCTCTCATGCTTGTTATTTTACAAGTAGAGATATCATGCTTTGTTAATGGCCATGGTTGTATCTGACAGTAAGTCAGTCAAGTTCATGTGTTACCCGCCTCCCTGTAAAATGTTGCCCCTGAGTGTGCAAAGTTGTGGTGCAGCATATTTCTTCCAGAACAGATTTTGTTCTTCAACTTGTTCAATATAAACAAGTAAACAAAAATGTCACCACAATTTGCTGCCAAAATGTTATTGCAAATCTACTGTAGTTATTACATGTAGTACCAATTGTATCTTTGTAAATCTCCTATCTGTGATACTAATGTAGCACTCAAATGTATGACAATTTTTTTCTGTAGAACTGGCTACCATCACTTCGGACACTCCCATTTATGGTTTTCTTCTACTACAGCCTTGTTAAAAATGTCTCGTGTATTTAAAGTGACGGTGTCAAAATAGGGGCGTTGTTGAAAGAATTTGAGAAGAAAAATCTGATGTGTTGCTGGGATTTCAGTATTCAACTGATAAATATGTCAACTTTTTTTTCAATTCTAGCTAAGGTTAGCATGTGACTTAATTACCTCATTTATTCTTCTGCCCTTTTCTTGAGATTGTAACCAGCATGAACAGAAAATCTTCATGCAAATATAGTATGAAATCAGTGAGTAAAAGGAAACCAATCAATATTTTTACTATGAGGTGCAACTCAGACATTGCTTTATCCCCCATCTACAAATACAATTTGAAAATGGTATATTTTTAAATGTATGCATTATTGTCTTTGTATTTGTTATTTGTATTACTTATAACTACACACCCTGCATGCTAAATGTTCAGAATGTTTAAAATTGGTTATAAAATGCATTCTCAACTATTGATATGAGCTTATAAAATATTTGCTACATTAAATAAAGACTTAACACATTCATGTGACATTCCCTTGTCTGCTATTTTAATGTGGGATTTGACCTGCTTTTCTTTAAATGGGTTAACATCTCCACCACAATAGTGCATACAGCAAAGTCATATCAATGTGCCAAGTAGCCTTCTACAATATTTCAATGTTACAAGCATTGGAGGCATTCAAATGTCTACCTGTTAATCTTGCATTTTATTCAGCATTTCTTCTCTAATATCTCAGTGGATTAATATTCATCTGCTAATATTGTAAACAGTTTCTGGGCGTAGCAACATTGTTTGAATGTTTCTGTTTCAACCCACAAGATGGCAGCAAAGAAACCTCGGTATGAAAACTGAACATTGCTGTTGAGTCCCTCGCTTTGGACTTGTCAAGTAGCTGTTGAAAGATAAATTGGCAACCTTTTTCCAGTCTGAAAATATAGAAATGATTAAATCAGGCACAAATCTGGCTTTGTTATTATCAAGTGACTGTATCATTAGTGATGCAAGCAAACCAATGGACTTTTCTTGCAGTCAGAAATTGCATCACTTGGATTGAAAGCATCATTGTGGATGAAAACATCTGGGTAATCAGTCTGTCTCCTCCATTGCTCACTACTGGATAAATATGCCTTTGTCTTTAAGCAAAAATAACTTCAGCTCGCTCATGAATAGTTTATATACGTTAATTCCTTGCGCATCCCTGATTTTAATTGCTTCATCGTTGTCAATCATGCCCTCTAGACCCTAGACTCTGGAATTCCTTTTGCTAAACCTCTCCACTTTTTATGCTACTTTTAACATGTCTCTTTGACAACTCTTTTGATCATTTTCCCTGACATTATCTTAAGTACCTCAGTGTAAAGCGTTATTTGAAAATGCTCCTGTGAAGTGCCTTAGTGTGGTTAAATACACTGAAAAGGCTATATAAATGCAATTTGTTTCTGTTAACTCATAAGAAACCTCTGACTTGAAATGACTGTGGACCCTAAACCTACATATTACTGTTTCCTTGGCCACGGCAAAAATGAATCATTACTGTCCAGTTTGTTAGGAAGAGCCATTATTGTGAAATGTGTCCCAGAATATACATTTGATGTCCATTTTTAAACCTGTCTGACAGTAATGGATGAGAATTGAAATGAAGTATCAAATATGCTAAAATACAAAGATATCACATTGACTTGAACCTATTGAGTGCTCAGGCACCTATATCACGTACACTCACGAACCACTACTTATTTCTCTGCAATAAATGGACAAGTCACCAGTTGGAATAGTTCAGAGAAACAGAACTGGCTATCTGGATGAGGCAAAACAAAGAAATGAAGTGTCACTGTCAGCCAGTATTTTCAACAGAAGTTTGGGAAAGGTATGTCTTTAGAATTCATTGGTTATAGCACATTTGGAATGCAGTGGCACCCTATAAGAAGGGTGCTCATACATTGGAAAGGGTTAAGCAATAGTGATGAGTATGATTCAGGAGACTAAAGCTCTAAGTGAAGAAAGAAATGCCTGTAAAACCGATACAAAAGCAACATTCGGCAAAACTGAAATGCATTAGTCATTACACATTTTACCCAAATGCTGAGTCTGATCACTAACTCTATTGGGTTTCACATATTTTGGGGTGGGAAGCGCACCGAGCGAGGATGGTGTGATCAGGATATGCTCAATGGACAAAGGGGAAAACACAGAAGCTGCTCCTGATTCACAACTCCAGTGCTCTGAAAACACCAAACCCCTCCAAATGGCCACCCTCACCTCACTTCAGTTCCTGGATTTGCAGAGACTGGCAAACCAAACCTCTGGCTGTCACGCCTGCAATGCAGATCAAGTGCGAGGTTGCCAATCTCAATAGCATATCGAAATTGGCAACCATCTGCTGGAGGTAGGATAACTGCTTGCCCATTGTCATTGTTCTGTGAAACACAAGAGGGGTCATGTTGGGATTGGAGTTCAGTTTTCAATTTTTTTGACATCTTATTCAAACATAACCTGCTATAATTCAGTTTAATGCCTCTTGGGCTGTAGCAAGGTAATAGTATGTTAAGAACAAAAATGACTGAGGCTCTGTGATGTGGAATGTTCAACCGTGCATGCTTTTGTGGTTTAGATTTATTCAGGTATCAGACAGTAAGTTTGCATAACCTTTCCTTCCGCACAAAATGGCTCAGGTGAAGTAAATGAAGGGTGCAGGAGGGCATGCCAGGAGCAGCACCAGGCGTACCTTACGATGTGCTGACAACCTGGTCAAGCTAACTGCATGCCAAACAGCACAAGCAGCAAGAGATAGACAGAACTAAGCGATCCCACAACCAACGGATTAGATCTAAGCTCTGCACTCCGACCTTTTCCAGTCATAATGGTCACGGATAATTAAACAATTCACTGGGGGGAGGAGGTTCCACAAATGCCCCATCCACAATGGTGGAAGAGCCCAGCATATCAGTGCAAAAGATAAGGCTGAAGCATTTGCAGCAATCTTCAGCCAGAAGTGCCAAGTGGATGATCCACCTCAGCCTCTGCCATTGGTCCCCAGCATTACAGATACCAGTCTTCAGTTAATTCAATTCATTCCATGGAACATCAAAAAATGCTTGGAGTCACTGGATACTGCAAAGGCTGTGAGCCCTGGCAACATTCTGTGAATAATACTGAAGACTTGTGGTTCAGAACTTGCCGCTCCCCAAGCTAAACTCTTCCAGTATGGTTACATCACTGGCTTCCACCCAACAATGGGGAACATTGCCCAGGTATGATCTGATTGCAAAAAAAAAGGCAAAATCCAACCTGGCCAATTACTACCCATCAGTCCATTCTCAATCATCAGTAAAATGATGGAAGATGTCATCAATAGTGCTTTCAAATAGCTTCTACTCAGCAATAATCTGCTCAGTGATGCCCAGTTTGCATTCCACCAGGGCCACTCATCTCCTGACCTCATTACAGCATTGGTTCAAATTTGGACAAAACAGCTGAATTCCAGAGGTGAGGGGAAAGTGACAGACCTGGACATCAATACTGAATTTGACCAAGTGTGGCATCAAGGAGCCTAAACAAATCTGGAATCACACTCTTCATTGGTTAGAATCAGACCTGACACACAGGAAGATGGTCATGGTTGTCAGAGGTCAGTCATTTCAGCTCCAGGGCTTCTCTCTGCAGGATTTCCTCGGGGTAGTGTCCCAGGCCAACCACTTCCAGTTGCTTCATCAATGATCTCCTGTCCATCATAAGGTCAGAAAGATGGATGTTCGCTGATGATTGCATAATATTCAACAGCATTTGCAACTCCTCAGATGCTTAAACAGTCCATGTTCAAATGCAACAAGAATTGGACAATATTCAGGCTTGGGCTGACAAGTGGCAAGTAACATTCACACCATGCAAATGCTAGGCAACAAACATCTCCAAAAAGAGACAAACTAATCACCATCCTGGGCATGCAATAACATTACCAGCACTGAATTCCCCCGCTATCAACATCCTGGGAGTTACCATTGACCAGAAACTCAACTAGACTTGTCTCATACACACTTGCCCGGATGGGTGCAGCACTAATAGCACTCAAGAAACTTGACACCATCCAGGCCAAAGCAGCCCGCTTGATTGGTACCACATCCACTCTCTCTACCACTGACATTCAGTAGTGGCAGAGTGTACTAGCTACAAGATGCACTGCAGAAAGTCACCAAAAATTCTTAGACAGTACTTTCCAAACACATAATTACTTCAATCTGGAAAGACAAGAACAGGACATACATGGGCACACCACCACCTGCAAGTTCTCCTTCAAGCTACTCCTGACTTGGAAATATATTGCCATTCCTTCACAATCGCTGAGTGAAAATGGTGGAATTTCCTCCCTAAGTGCATTGTGGTTTTACTTAAAGCACATGGACTGAGAGTCATAGACATGTACAACACAGAAACAGACCCTTCATTCCAACTCGTCCATGCGACCTGATATCTTAACCTAATCTAGTCATATTGCCAGCATTTAGCCCATATCCCTCTAAACCCTTTCTATTCATATACCCATCCAAATGCCTTTTAAAAGCTGTAATTGTACAAGCCTCCACCACTTCCTCTGGCAGCTCATTCTATACACGCAACACCCTCTGTGTGAAAAGGTTGCCCCTTAGGTCCCTTTTATATCTTTCTCCTCTTACCCTAAACTTATGCCCTCTCGTTCTGGACTTCCCCAACCCAGGGAAAAGACCTTGTCTATTTATCCAAGCCACTCATGATTTTATAAACCTCTGTAAGGTTACCCCTCAGTCTCCAACACTTCAGGGAAAACAGCCCCAGCCTATTCAGCCTCTCCCTATAGCTCAAACCCTCCAACCCTGACAATATCCTTGTAAACTTTTCTGAACCCTTTCAAGTTTCACAACATCTTTCCCATTGGAGGAAGACCAGAATTGTACGCAATATTCCAACAGTGGTCTAACCAATGTCCTGAACAGCTGCAACATTACCTCCCAACTCCTTACTCAATACTCTGACCAACAAAAGAAAGCATACAAAACACCTTCTTCACTACCCTATCTATCTGCGACTCTACTTTCAAGGAGCTATGAACCTGCACTCCAAGGTCTCTTTGTTCAGCAATGGTTCAAGAAGGCAGTTCATCATCATCATCTTCTCAAGCGCTAATCAGGAAGGGCAATAAATGCTGGTCAGCAACATCCCACAAGTAATTTTTTTTAAAGATGTGTCCTATGGATTAAAAAACTTGTATTGAACAGTTGCTTTGTGCCTTTTGTACCACATCACCTAACTGGAAGGTACAATTAGAAACAAGAGGGGATTTAAACATAGAAAAACAGAAGCAATTTTTGACAATACCACATTGTTGTTATGTTGTAACTATTAAAAACATCTGAACTTTTGAAAACTCCATTGACAAATTGCTTAAAGAACAAACATAATTTTAATTCAAAGAAATCAACATTTGCTATCTGCTTATCATGGCAAAATAAAGTAACCCAGAGAGAAAGGATATCCATTCTAACATCAATTAACTTCTTTTAAAATAAGGGCCGTTACCACAGTTGCACATATTTTTGTACACAATATTCAGTACAAGCTGGTGCCCCTGTTTGCAGTATTCCCTAAATAGATAATTAAAACAATTCTAGCTTGTTAAAGATTTTAAAATACTTACAAAATAATTTCATTTTAATAGCCTTTTGGCATGGTCAGCAGATCTTATCGATGTGAAGTTGCCAGACTCCATTGGGCATAATTTGTAAAATGTGTGACATTTTAGCTATAGATTCTCATTCAAGGTGCTGGCTGTAATGGGTATCTGAAAATAGAACACAAAACACCATTGCAACCCATGACATCACGTGGTCTTGGATTACTGTGTTCCTCATGCTTATGTGCACTCTCTAAGCTTGACTTAAAATAGAATCTGCACAGAAGGAATGCTGCATACTGGGATTTCTGTCAATATTGAAGAAATGTAAATAGTGACAATTTCCATTGCAACTGACAGATCTTTCGAACTGCCGTGTAGCTGCTCACTTCAAGTGGACACCATGCAATTTTGTACATCTTTATCTAACGTTGTTTGTATATTAAATATGGTACAAGTCTATTTCAGCATCTGCCCTTAAGCAACAAGGCTCCAACACAATAATCAACTTGTAGACGTGGTATTTATTATTATAGTGATCAATTCATCAAGGTCAGAAAATTCCTGCTAAAGGACTGCTTGCGGCTCATCAATATAAATGGGAATTTCTAAAAATATCTTGCTGAGCTATAAATATATGCAGTGTTTGCTGCTGATCTTCAGTCACTGGGGTAAATTCTTAAAAGGAGATTTACTAAGAGGAGTGACAGCCAGAGGTTCTGTGCAAGAATTATATTCTGTGGCTGGCTATTATGTCTCACGGTGCTTGACTGGATTGCAGACACATTCCACAGTTTAGTTTTTGTGTTGCAATTGAATTTAATCCTAGATGTATTCCCTGCACTATTTGGCACTAGTTGAAATACACTGAGTAACTAGGCACTTAACTCTATTTTTTTTTTAAAATTGTGCTTTGTTTTCTTTTGCTTAATAAGGTGAAGTGACCTAGCCTTCATTTACAAAGCTTGGACAGAATTACAGCTGGATTCAAGAAAAAATATAAACTTGTTTCAGCCTTGACAATTCTCCTTAATCCTCCAGGTCACAAAAAAGAACTTGCAGTTATGAAGTATCTTTACCAATTTGAAAATCAGTTCTTTGTTATTGAACAATCATTAGACAACTTTGCACATGCAACAAATATCTGATGCAATCTACTTTTCTGGTGGTGTTGATGCAAGGAGCAATATTAGTTGAAACACGAGGAGAATGCACTCATTCTCTTCAGTGGGGTTGCCCTACCTACTTGAGCAGACACATAGCTCTTTGCTTTGACTCTCGTTCCAAAAGGTGTAACAGTGTGTTACAGTCAGCCAGGGTCTTGTTTAGGACACACAAAGTCGAGTTGACATTCTGACATTATCCAAAGGTGTGCTGGTTAGGTGGATTGGCCATGTTAAATTGCTCTGGAGTGTCCTTGGATGTGCATTCTATGTCAGCTCGCCATGGGAAATGGTAGGCTGGGATGTACTTCAGAGGGTTTGTACAGACTCAATGGGTCAAATGGCTCTGTCTGCGCTGTAGGTTTGCTGCGATTTCCTGACAGATTCCCTTCTTGTGTTTTTTTAATTGCATGTAACTTTAGTTTGTGCCAAAGCCTTGCATGCAATATGAACTGAAGTCAGATGATTGTCTTCAAGTCACAAGATATCCTAATGGGCAGCAAAGAGAGAGAAAACCCCCACTGTGTAATCTGGCCTCTGGCCTCAGAATTATATTGCAGGAGAAAATGGTGGCGGTGCTAACTACCCAGGCCACCCAATCCCTCCACATAATTTATTGACAATTCATTTTCTTTGGTTTAATCTTCGTGTGACAGAGCATAAATACATTAATGTTATCTGAGTGAATACTTCTGCTCAAAATGTTAAACAGAAGTTGAAAATCAGATCGAGTAAGAATAAATTGCAAAGTTTAAAGGCTATGGATGAACCAGAATGCTGCCTGGGCTGGAGTTCCTGAGTTATGAGGAAAGATTGGATAACGTATGGTCATCTTCCTTGGTGCAGCGAAGGCTAACAGCGGACTAAGAAACGATGAGAGACATAGGGTGAATAGCAAGGTATTTCTTCCATTAGAGGAGGAGTCAATAACCAGACTACATAGGTTTAAAGTAAGAGGTAGAAGGCTAAGCAAAGAGTTGAATAAAATCTTTTTCACCCAGTAGAATACTCCAAAGGTAGCTGCATTTAATGAGGCCTAAGACCATAAGATATAGGAGCAGAATGAAGCAATTCAGCCCATTGATTCTGCTCTACTATTTGATCATGGCTGATATGTTTGTCACCCCATTCTCCTGCCTTCTCTCCATGACTCTTAATCCCCTTACCGATCAAGAACCTATCTATCTCTATTTTAAATACTCAATGTCTTGGCCTCCAAGCTTTCTGCAGCAATGAATTCCACAGATTCACCTGAAGGCTGAAGAAATTCCTCCTCATTTCTGTTCTAGAGGGCCATGCCTTTACTCTCAGGCAGTGTCCTCGGGTCCTAGTCTCCCCTATTAGTGGAAACATCTTCCCCGTGTCCACTCTACTGGAGAACTCTCAGTATTCTGCATATTTCAATTAGGGCCTGCCTCATTTTTCTCAACTCCATCAGTTTAGCTTGGTTGGCTGGATAGCTGATTTGCAATGCAGAGGTCTTCCAATGTTGCAGGTTCAATTCCTGCACTAGCTGAGGTTACCATGAAGGACCTCCTTTTCAATCTTTCCCGTTTCCATAGTGTAGTGACCCTCAGGTTAAACCACCAAACATTACTCTCTAACGAGAGAGTGGTCAGCTGGAACTGTGGTGCCTTTACTTTGCTTATGGTTTTTGGAGGTTAATCATCTCTAACCCAGGACATTGCTGCAGGGACGCCTCAGCCGAGTGTCCCTAAGACCCTACTTTCTTCAATGGACTTGCCTCCATTCTAAGGTCAGAAGTGGCGATGTTCACTGATGATTGCACAATGTTCAGTACCATTCCCAACCCCTTAGATGCTGAAACAGCTCATTTTCACATGGGACAAGACTTGGACAATATCTACTTTTGAGAATGTAAATGGCAAGTAACATTCATGCCACACAAGTGCCATTCAATAATAGATAATTGAACCATTTCACTTGACATTCAATGGCAATACCATTCCTAAATCTCTTACTATCAGCAGCCTTCCATTTCCAAAAACTGAACTTGGAATAGCCATATAAATGCTACAGCTACAAGGGCAGGTCAGAGACTGAGAATCATGCAGTGAATAACTCACCACTGACTCTCCAGTACCTGTCCACCATTTGTGAAGCACAAGTCAGACACATAATGGAATAATCTCAACTTGTCTGGATAGGTATAGTCCCAATAATACTCAAGATGCTTGACATCATATAGCACAAAGCAGCCGACTTTACTGGCAGCCAATCCTCCACCTTCCATAATTCTCCACCTCCCACAATCCATCACCTTCTACAAACCACTACCTTCTACTAGGCCTCCTCTGTCAAACTCACAATCTTTATTTTCTGAAAGGACAAGGGCAGCAGGTATTTGGGATCACTGCCATTTGGAGGTTCCCTCCAGTCCATGCACCATCCTGTTTTGTAACAATATTGTGCCTTTTTGCTGTCACCAGGACAAAGTCCTGAAACTCCTTCCCTAACAGCAATCTACACTCCAAGAAAGAGCCAGTTGAAAAAGACAACTCATCACCACCTTCTCCAGGCCTATTAAGGATGGGCGATAAATGCTGGTTTTGCCAGTGATGCCCACATCCAAGAAATGAAGAATAATGTAAAAGATGCCAGTAGCAATGAACTTGAATGCCTCTAGCAGCACGACCACTGCAGAGCTGGTTGGCTACAGTTCTGTTTGTTGCAGATGGTAATGCTTTGTGGCTGCTTTTTATAAATCCCCACAGTGTGGCCATTCAGCCCAACAAATCCATACCAACCCTCCGAAGAGCATCCCACTCAGACGCAACTCCCTACTCTACCCCTGTAACCCTGCATTTCCCATGGCTAATGTATTTACCTTATACATCCCTGGACACTGTGGGGATCATTAAACATGGCTAATCCAGCTAACCTGCACATCTTTGGACTGTGGGAGGAACCTGGAGGACCAGGCAAAAACCTACGTAGACACGGGGAGAATGTGCAAACTCCACACCAACAGTCGCCCGAGGCAATAATCAAAGCCGGGTCCCTGGCGCTGTCAGGCAACAGTGCTAACCACAGAGCCACCATGTTTCTCCCTGTTGATCCAAAAATGACACCAATGAATTATCTTCCTTCTACCTTTGCCAGGTAAATGTGTTAGATGAGCCTGAATTTAGTGTAGATGTACAGTACTGAGTCTGGATTGAATGGCTGTAGTGACTGTAATCTCATTGATAAACCTTCTTAACTACATGAAATGTTTGCTTTCTCTGCTTTAAAACCAAATCCCATTGCTAATTTAATGGTAGTTTTGTGAAAAGCACAGAAAATGGCTTATTCTGCCAAACATACTGTGAACATTTATCATGTGCAGTAATTCTCGTGCCACTTGAAGTATTTTAAATAGAAAATGCCTTCAATGATTACAACGGGTGGTTTACAAAAGAGATTTGGAATTGAAAGAACTAAAGGTAGCTTGAAGTACCGCTGGAATCTTCTCTCACTGAAGTGCATATCTTCATATTGAAAGCTTTACCTATTCAGATGGTGTGAGTGGTGACTGGGAAATCTGAAGGGGAATACCTTTGGATGTTGCCTTTCCGACCCATGTCCAATACCATCCAGAAGGACTATGGCAGTAGATACATGGGAACATTTCCACCTACAAGTTCCCTTCTAAGTTGCACATTATCCTGAATTAGAAATGTTTCTCCAGTGTAATTAGGTAAAAATCCTGAAACTCCCTTCCTCATGGTATTGTGAGTCTACCAGCACTAAATGTACTGCAATGGTTCAAGAAAACAGATCACTGGCTCCATATTAAGAACAACTAAGATTGAACAATAAATGTAACACCCACATTCTATGAGTGAATTTTTAAAAAGTGAGACTCACACTTATCCTGTTCTTTATACCCTTTATTATACCCTTTGTGGGTGGCATGGTGGCACAGTGGTTAGCACTGCTGCCTCACAGCGCCAGAGACCAGAGTTCAATTCCCACCTCAGGCAACTGCCGTGTGGAGTTTGCACATTCTCCCTGTGCCTGTGTGGGTTTCCTTTGGTTGCTCTGGTTTCCTCTCACAGTTCAAAAATGTGCAGGTTAGGTGAATTGGCCATGCTAAATTGCCCATAGTGTTAGGTGAAGGGGTAAATGTAGGGGAATGGGTTTGGGTGGGTTGCTCTTTGGAGGGTCGGTGTGGGCTTGTTGGGCTGAAGGGCCTGTTTCCACACTGTAAGAAATCTAAATCACATAAATGCTTCCTTCCTGTTAATGTCTTATAAGTTCTTCAGTTACAGTTGGCTTTCAGGTGATCTTTAGGACAACATTCAGTTTTGTTTTTACATGTACAATTCTTGCATTTTAGCACCCTTAAAACATTCCAAGGGTAAATTTAAAAGGAAATGTTTAAAGCAAGTATTGAAACAAAAGATGGGGGCAGTGGCAAAAAAATGCTGAGAAATGAAAGTGAAAGAAGCTTATAAATAAGATAATCCTACTTTGAGAGCTTCAACATCTGTGCATCCATCTTTCACACCCACTCCAGATGGGTGAGCAGACTGCACAACAGAATTGGTCTTATACAGATGAGAAATCACACCATGCCATATTTACATGAATTCAAATAGACTATAAGTTTAAAATAACGCCTTGGTACATTTTGTATGAGAGCACATTAAGCTCGACTGAAGGGTTCACCAGATGATAATACACTGCACAGATTGGGTGTGGATTTCACAAGAGGTATTCCCCTCCAGATTTCCCAGTCACCGCTCACACCATCTGAATAGGTAAAGCTTTTAACACGAATATATGCACTTCAGTGAGAGAACATTCCAGCGATACTTCAAGCTACCTTTAGATCTTTCAATTCCAGATCTCTTTTGTAAACCACCTGTGGTAATGATTGAAGGCATTTTCTATGCTTCAAGTGGCATGAGAATTACAATAATCGACTGCTAACTGCAGTAGCCATTTATTTTTGGGCTCCCATCAATTGAAAATTGAATTCAAGATCCCCTGAATTATTTACTGAGGTAAATATGATGAAAAAGAAACACCACCAAACCTTCTGAATACAACAGTCTGCTTGATAAAATAATAATAAACTTCTGGCTAGAAAACTTAATGTGTATTTGTGGAAGAGAATACCGGCCGGGATAGGAACTTTAATGGGAAATAAACAGACCACTGAAAAATGAGGATCTGCACCAACTTTTGTAGCAAAGTTTCACACTGTCTCACCTGCATATTCTGCATAGTTCAGCAAACTTGTTTTGTAACTTTGTTTACTCCTTCAGATATTTCAAGATTAAAATATCGCTGATAAGAGCCATGAACCACTTTTTAAAAAAAATCAAATCACACATAATGATGGTGACTGAAACTCGAGTATCAACATTGAACTTGGGGAGACAAGTGACCTCCACCAACATAAACAATACTTAATCTTTCAAGGCCACAAGAGTCTGTTGAGGCACAGTTAGTCTGGCTGATCAGAGCTATAGGAACATTCTCTGTCTTGAATGAGTCTATTTCAGTGTCAGTGTGCAGGCAGTCCTGAAGGCAGCCAGTTCTACCTTAACCTGGTGGCAACCTTGGACCAGGTTGGCCTGGTCTAGTAGTATGGCTTCCACTGCTATGAATAGCCTGGGGCTAGGGCACGGCCTCAGCTGAAAGGAGCCAGGATGGTAGCAAGGATTGGGAGGAATGCCCTCTGTGGTCAAGGTGGGGGCGGGGGGGGGGAGGGGCGGGGGAGAGTTATGGGTATTCTTCTCCTCCTTTAGCTCCAAGAGTAGAGGAGTGGCTATATTGGGAAGAAGGAACCTCCCTTTCCAGTGAGTTAGAGAAACTCTGTGGCACATAATGGAGGCATGAGAAAACCTGGATATTCCAGAATTCAGTCACACCAGTGTGTGCTGTTGAATCTCCAAAACATAAAAAGAGTAGCATAGCGTAAAGGTAGTATGTTTATTTTGGTTTAGTCCGAGTTGTTTTGAGTGCTTTGGAGCGATTTTTGCTACAAGCTCTGGCAAGTTATCTTACCAAAGCCACCTCATTAACTTCCTAACCCCAGCTGTAAAGTGTCTCTCACATCCAATTCTGGTCCAATCTGACCCTGTTATTCTCGCCAATCAGCTATCCTTGAATTCACCAGCATCCCTTGCACTCACACTGTCTTTAAAAGCCTAATGTGCTCTCAGAGGAGCACTGTCAGTTTGGGGCTGCCTTGACATTTGGCCCAGACATGGCTGACAGGAGGAGTTCTGTGTCCTGCTTTGTGGGTAAGGGTCTGGAGCTCCAGTCGGGTGGGTGGTATAGAACATGAAGGCCTCCTTCCTCCAGGACTCGCAGTGGAGGCCACAATATTAGACCAGGCCAACCTGGTCCAAGGTTGCCACCAGGTTAAGGTAGACTTGGCTACCTGCAGGAACACACAACATGGTAGAAAGAGAGCAAGTGACCTTCTCCACTCCACTAGTGTAAGTGCCACCCTCTTCTCTTTGATATTTTACACTCCCTCTATCTCTGCTTCCCCTGCACCCATCTCCCATCAAGGTTCATGCTCTACCAATCTCATTGTTACCTGCACCATTTTCCCCCACTCACTGTCACCCACCTCCCACACCCTGACACCACTTCCCCTGCATGCCCTCACTGCTTCCTAATCATAAGGTTGGGAGGCCTCTCCATCTGCCAATCACTTTCGTTTCCCTTAATAACTGCTTTGCTGTCATTCCCTGAGGAAAATAGCTCACACTGGTGCAGAAAGTCTCAAGATACGTCATGGCTGGAAGTCACATAATGAGTATTGGATTTTTGTTGTCTGTTCCGTTGATGCAGCACAATGGTGTGAAATGAGTTGGAATATTTTCCTTTCCTCCAGGTTATTGTCCCAGAGTCCATGCAGTTATGACATTTGGCTATTAGTCTCCATCAGCTTGCCTTGTTGAATGTAAACAACCTCATGACACTTAATTTGAAGCAGAGCAAGGCAGTTATTCCCCAGTGACCTGTCCAATATTTAACCTATCAATCAGCATCACAAGAAAAAAAACAGATCATCTGGGCAATATCACACTGTTGTTTGTGGGAGTTTCATGATTGTCAATTATATGCTGCATTTTCTAAGTTACAATAGGAGCTATGCTGTGAAAAGTACTTTATGTAGTTGTCAAGCACTTTGAGCTGCTCAGTGGTTGCGATAGGTGTCAAAGAAATCCAAGTCTACACTTTTACAGGATTTCCAAAAGCTCAGAATGTATTATGCTGCATGGAGTGAGACCCTTTGGCCTGCATTTTCCAAGGGCTAGGCAGTCATTCCTCCAGGAAGTTATGCGAGAGGATCCTGCAGAATCTCCATCATAGCAGACTACAAAGGAATTGCCTGGGAAGTTGAAAACTCAGACGGGCAATTAGTGTATGCCTAGATCTTTCAGAAGGTATCCATTTAAATCAGAGAATTTGGATGATTCTGAAGAAATTGTTTTGGTAATACAAACAAGGACAGGATTTATAAAGTTAATAGTAGGACTCTGGGTAGTGTTGTCGAACAGAGAGTTCAAGTATATAATTCTTTGAGATTTGAATCACGGGTGGATAAGGAGGCATTTAGTACACTTGCCTTTATTGCTTAGACGTTTGAGTGTAGGATGGGACGTCATGTTGAGGTTGAACAGGATGTTAGTAAGGCCTCCTCTGGAGTACTGTGAACAGTTCTGGTTGCCCTGTTATAGGAAGGACTGGAGAGAGTTCCGAAAAGATTTACCAAGCTGTTGCCAGGAATGGAGGGCTTGAGATATACAAAATAGACTTGAAAGGCTGGGACATTTTTCACTGGAGCAGTGGAGGTTGACGGGTGACCTTATCGAGGTTGAAAAAAATCATGAGGGGCATACATAAGGTGAATAACAAGGGTCTTTACTCGAGGTGGGGGAATGCAAAACTTGGGGCATATCTTTAAGGTGACAGAAGAAAGATTTAAAAATGACATGAGGGACAACTTTTTTACACAGAACGCAGTTCTTGTGTGCAATGAACTGCCAGAGAAAATGGTAGATGCAGGTACAGTTATAACATTTAAAAGACATTTGGATAAGTACATGAATAGGAAAAGTTTGGAGGGATATGGGCCAAGCACAAGCAGGTGGGACTAATTTTATTTGGGATATTGGTTGGCATGGACTGGTTGGAACGAAGGGTCTGTCCATTCTGTACGATTATGATTCTATTGCTCTATTAAGTAAAGTTACTTGGGAAACTTTAGACAATTAAATACATGATTTACCTCATGCTTAACTGTTCAGCTGATTCCCAATGCACTTATACTTCCCCAATTACACCTTCCCCCAATCTGCTTAAAACCCCTGACCTGAACTGAGGCCCACCTCTCTGCCCCAAAGACCCAACACACCCTTTTCCTGCTCGAGACCCACCACCCTATTTACCCTAATTCAGGCACAGTATGCCTCCACCATCCTACTATCGACACTCCTCCTCTCTCAAGGCCTGCCAAACCTCCACACATCTGGACTTGATGTGTTCTACTCCTTACCTAGGTCCAGTCGCATCTTTTCCCCTCTTCTGGACTCTACTCCTACCCTTCCTCTGTACCAGACATACCCGCCTTCCCATTTCTGAACTGATGCCCTCCCTTTCTCCACTCTAAATCTGGTCAACACCCCCTCCCCCTTTTCTTTATGAGAATCTGGCCTCCCTTGCGCCTGATCTACCCACTACCCACCTCCATCATTACCCCATCCACCTGGCACCCAAAATGCTGGTGCCCTATCCCCTACCCATCTGGCACCTCGTCTCCTGGCATCCTAATCTCACCGGTATCGTATGTATTTATGATTTGACAACAACTGTTGAAAGGACTGTCTGTCATTGTGGACCTTTCCATTCACAGCAGCTGACTGCAGTAAAAAGTGATTCAATTCCTTAACACCGACATAATCTGAAGAGTGTAATTAAATTAGATTGTTGTTCGATTTTTTACTTTTATAGTTTTCATGTGTTTCAGAATAGTCTGTTGCTAATTTAAGTTAGCATTGTATGAACACTTTGACTGGATGATCAGGAATAAATGGAGAGCAGATCTTTCAGGAAGAGGACTTGTGTTTCCTTTAAACACATGAGGACAGTAATGGATAACCAATTCATTCATTCCTTTCCCTAGTCATCCTCCCTAATCAAAATCTGAAAATCAATTGGAAAGAAAGGCAGACAATAGCAAGATGTGGAAAAATAAGCAAGTTGGGCAGATCACTAATCGTTGAGTATTGAACTTTATGCTGCAGTCACAAACTCCACATAGCGAAGCAAGAACAACTAAAACTGAAGTACATCCAGTTCTAACAATATGGGCCATCGAAGGATTTTATAATGATCCAGGTTACTTTGGTGCAATGAAGAATGCTCCTGTTTAACTTGAATAAATGCCAGGAAGCTGATTGCATATTGGCAAACGAGATACTGATTGAGAAGACAGAATCTGTATTGTGACATCTATGACTAGTGGAGTCATAAATAAAGTCCAGTGACCCATTGGACTGTCCAGACAAGACAGAATACCAAAGAGTTTAGGCAGAATCTTAATTTTTATGGCTGCATTCAAGTTGCGTTAAGTTTTCTTGAGGGATTTTTGGAGGTCTGGTAAGATTTCTTGCCAATTCTTACCAAACTTGCCTCATTTGCTACCTACACCAGCTCTACAGCATCCTTCACATACAATTCCTGTTCCTTATTACCATGTGCCATTCTCAGAACAAGTCACCATTCCATGGATATCCGCTGAAACATCGCATTCCTTGTGCTGTTAAGGTCCGCCTTGCTTCCAGACAAACACTGGCATTCTGAAACAGCCGTGCTCACTTCAAGGACCTAATCCCTAGGCAGGAGAGGACTCTGTGGTGGTGGCATCAGGAACTTCATTTACATGCACAGACAGGAACAGGAGCAGCAGACAGGGAAACAATGCTCCTTTAAGCCTAGAATTGCAGCAGTAGAATCAACCATGTGACCGTCTGGCTGCCTCCATGCACAGGTTGGCAACTTCCATAAACAACCCCATGCAGCACCTTCAGGCCCTGCTGGATGTACACACAGGCTTGCGCTGCATTGACCCAGCCATTGATCCATGGGAATGAAGTAACATTGACAGGGGGGTAGGGAACCCTTCTTCACAAGGACCCAGCTGGAGGAGAAACAGTCTCTATTTGGGGCACTGCAGATGGACACACCCTCCATCACCACCCTACCTGCCCCTCTGATACTTGGAAGCTCGTACCAAGGATTGTCAACTCGCCTGAGGCATTCTGGCCTGCCCCAATGCAGATCCCTCTGAGTTCACCCAACCAAACATCCAGATCCAACAAGATCCACAGCTGAGTATTAATAAGCTGAGTTGGACCATTAACAAGGCGATTATCCCGGTTAATTCATAGCTCACCATTGCCTAGTGAGGAACTCACCTGGTCACTTGTGAAAAACATTGAAGTTGGGGTTAAATGCTCCAGCTTCTTATCTGATTTTGTCACAAGTCTTATCATACCCATTTAGCTCAGCTCTTTATAAGATTCTAGGTTAAAAACAATGACTGCAGATACTGGAAATCAGATTCTGGATTAGAGTGGTGCTGAAAAAGCGCAGCAATTCAGAACAGCATCCAAGGAGCAGGAAGATCAATGTTTTGGGCAAAAGCCCTTCATCAGGAATACTCCTGTATTCCTGATGAAGGGCTTTTGCCCAAAACATTGATCTTCCTGCTCCTTGGATGCTGTCTGAATTGCTGTGCTTTTTCAGCACCACTCTAATCCAGAATCTTTATAAGATTCTGTCCTATGGGTATGAAACCACTAATAGACTAATGGGCATAGACGGTCAGGCGGCATCTGAGGAGCAGGAGAATTGACATTTCGGGCAAAAGCCCTTCATCAGAAATCCTTGGAAACTGCCTGATCTGCTGTGCTTTTCCAGCACCACACTCCCAACTCTAATCTCCAGCATGTGCAGTCCTCACTTTCGCCTAATGGGCATGGAAGTCTGCTTCATTCAATTCTGATCAAGGAAAGGCAATCAATCTGACAATCAATCATTGGGTTTGTCTTTCCTAAAGAAGTAAACTTGCTATTGGAAACACCTTCATCTTAATATGAGTTGTTTTATTTAAAATAAATTATAGACTGAAACACCATTGGACCTGCTGATCTAATAATAGCAATAATTGCAAGCAAAGCTTGAAGAAGTCCACACTGTAAGTAATATATAAAAAAAAGGCAACAGTGAGGGTGGCCGTTGTATGACTGGAGATATCTTTGGAGTGTTGTCAGTGAGATTTCCCCGGAAGTGGTTGAAGTGATTTGGTTGCAGTGACAAAAGACAAGTCACCTTATTTTTGTTAATGATTCCATGCTTTTCAGTTATTTCCCCAAAACCATTAATAAAGACGGTTAAGTGTTTCAAGCAATTGCTAAAAAAAAGTGGATTCACTGATCACACCTTGCAACATTTTACAACTCGGTTTGTTCCACTGAAATGCTTCTTAGGCACGGCTTTCTAGTTCGCCAGTAAGCAATATATTGCTCCCTGATCTATATTTACTAGTAATTTTCTTCTGCTACAGTAAAGTTGTAGCTCTGTACTTATTAAATTATTTATACTGAATTAGTTCCACTCATTCACAGAACACTGTGACTTGCATCAACTATAATTTATCACAGACTTCGGTACTGCCAGAAAACCCAACTCTCATTATTGTGAAGTGGTGCAGATAGATTAAAGACACCAGAATTATGTTAGTCGAGATTTTGAACCTGTCATCTCAAAATGTCAAGTCCAGCAGTATTTTTGATTTTTCAATTTTTATTCAATAAATAAACCTTCACCATTCATTTTAAAAAGGGTATTAATATTCTTTATATTCATATAAACACATTTTGGAATCGTGCTTTCAATCTATATGGATTATGAACGTCAGGACATTATGTTAGTCTATAAACCTGCTTTTTCAGAATTAAATGGCCTTTGTTTAATGATATGGACTTTAATTCTGAATGAGAAAAACATTTACATTTATATAGCTCCTTACCTATTTTTGACTGGCTCTCAAAACATTTCACAACCAATAAATTACTTTGGAAGTGCAATCATTGTTCAGTAAGTTTTGAAAGCACCTCGCACAAAACTTTTCCATATTATTCCTCATTCAATTCTCATTTGCTGGCTTATGCAGTCTTGATATTTGCATATTTTTGGATCATGTTGTCATCTGTCAAGTACTACTGTCAAGTGTTTGTTCTTGAGAAGACAACAAAGGTGATGGTAATGATACCTGGATTTTGTATACTGCCTTTAAAGCAGATAAATGTTCTGAGTGTTTCACAGAGGTTTTAGAAAGAAGTAATGCAATCAATAGCTGGAAGTAGTGATTTGAGGAAAAAAAAGGTTTATTACAGGTAGATTTTAAAGAGTAGGAAATTCTAGGAGATGGGCTCAGGCAGCTGGATGCCAACCCATAATACTGGAGTGAAAGGGAGTAATCTGATACTAAACAGTAACAAGTTTAGTAAAAAGTTACAATGAAGAACAAACATCAGGCTTTGCCTATACCAGAGAGGCAGAACAGATCATTGAGAAGTAGTCAAAACGCAAAAGTAAATGGGGCAAAGATATGGACTGAAAAATGTTAATATAAAATGGTAGAATTAAGACAAGAAATCTTCTGATTTGCTCATTACTTCAAAAAACATATTCAGAAATGGACTTTGAAATACTGCAGCTTTATTATGAGCATAAAAATTAGGGTGTCATGCTTCATCTCTCCAGGACATAGTTGAGACTCCATCCTGAAAACTGTACGCAGTTTTGTTTTCCTTATTCAGGGAAGATGTCCATGCATAGCCAATGGTACAAAGGTATTTATCTGCAATGAGAGGGCTGTGTTTTAAGGAAAGTTTGGAGAGACCAAATTTGTTTCCACTGGGGTTTAGAAGAGTAAGGAGTGATTTGATTGAAATGTACATGATCCTGAATGACCTTGACAAGGTTAACATGGAATAGATGCTTCCTTTTGTGGGTGAGCCAACAAGCAGGGGACACTGTTTAATAATAATGGTCACTTTTTAATGACATAGATTAGAAGTCTTTTTTTAAGTAGGTTGTGGGAACTCTGCTTCAGAAGACTGTGGAGGTGGGAGTCATTGAATAATTTAAAGACAGAGGTAGTTTGATTTTTGTTAAGCAGGGGAACCGAGGGCTTTTGAGGATAGATGGACAGAATTCCATACAGTTCAAGCAAGATCTTATTGATTCACAGAGCAAGCTGGAGGGGCTGAATGGCCTACTCCTCTTCCGAATCACATGTTCATATATATGCAAAAGCTCAAAAGGTAGACTTTTGTAAAGTCTATTGCAAGTAAAGTGGGCGGCACGGTGACACAGTGGTTAGCACTGCTGCCTCACAGCGCCTGAGACCCGGGTTCAATTCCCGACTCAGGCGACCGACTGTGTGGAGTTTGCACATTCTCCCCGTGTCTGCGTGGGTTTCCTCCGGGTGCTCCGGTTTCCTCCCACAGTCCAAAGATGTGCGGGTCAGGTGAATTGGCCATGCTAAATTGCCCATAGTGTTAGGTAAGGGGCAAATGTAGGGATATGGGTGGGTTGCGCTTCGGCGGGTCGGTGTGGACTTGTTGGGCCGAAGGGCCTGTTTCTACACTGTAAGTAATCTAATCTAATCTAATCTAAACTGCAGGATTTTGGATATGAGAATTGATGAACACTATATTAGCCTTTGTCAGCCATGAAAGTATGAATTATGGGCAAAGCAATATTCGGCTTACATACAGATTCCATTTTCTGTCTTGGTATTTAGGTTTTCTGCCCTTCTCTAGGTCTGTGCAGTGGACAGGCAGCTTTTCAGGTGATTTTGTCAGCTTGCAATAGGAGTGCACTTTTGGGAAATGTTATGACTCATAGGAGTAATTTCTCTTCTGAACCCATACGAAAATACCACCTCATTGCCCCAACAGTAATCTCCCATTCTCAGCTCCTTCTCTGTCCAATCAATAAGGGGCACAACCAAAGTGATGATGTACATTCCTTTCCACCCAACTTCACAGGACTTCCTTGTGAAGGAAGTCATAAAGCAGTTATTTAAGAGCCTTCAATTAGGGGAGAAACCTTGTAGTTTCTAATTGACTCGAGACTTTTGTCTTCTCGGAAGGCCTAATTGATGACCTGTAGTTTGACCTCTAGTGGATCTTGTGCGTTTTTGGTTCTTAACTTGGTCTTCAAGGACAGTAGCAACACAGGAAAGTGTGCCCTTACAAGCATGAAATAAGGAATGGATGGGTGGGAAATGACAGAAACAAGACATGGGTTCACAAGATACGAAGTATGCCATCCACACAAACAAAAAGACTATGTGTTTCCAAGTCTGCATCAGCAATCTTTCTCCACAAGGCTTCATTTGAAACCTTTTGAATTCTAAAGATCCTACTTCAGATCATTTCCACTTAAAACTTTGCATTTCCAGGATTATCATTTAGCAAATAACAACTGGTTTGGTTCTATGCATATAAATGTTAGCATAATATGAATATAAATCTGTGGGACTTACAAAACCAAAGCAGAGCAGAAAGCAAGCTTGATAGTGATGGTAACAATACTACTAGGAACAGGGTCTGTATATGCGATGAATCCTGACCCAGGAAAATGGCCGGCCTGGTGATACTTAGGAAAAGCAGAATTCTATTCTATTCTATTATAAAGAGGAATATCCTCCTGGTAGTGTCTACTGTAAAATATGAATATTCATAGACAAACAAAAATTGCCTTATAACATATTCAAAATGTATCATTCATGCAATTTATTGGCTTTGTTATTCCTGACAAGTGGTTCACAGGCAACATTTCTCTATAAATGCAATACAAAACAGTAATTGACTTTTTAAAACATTCTCAGCAAACAATCTGTTTTCTTTTTTAACTACCAACAAAGAGGTTATGATAAAGCCCATGCAATGCTTTTGACTCAAGCACAGCTGCCTCTGTTATTAAGTGAAATGTTACAGAAGCATTTAGTGATAGAACAAGCTTGCTTTGTATAATATTCGGGCTGGCCTAAGGTCGACATTATTAGATTCCTTATGTTAAATCTCATGTAAGCTGCTGATTGCTTCATAATTAAAGCTGACTTCTTGTAACGCCAATAGTTTCAATCTCTTTTTTAATGTCAATGATCTTTTGCAAGCATGCAAAAGCCTCAGGGGGATCACCCAGCCCGTGAGCTCATGTGACGTAGCTCGGCTGCTTGGTCTCTTATTAGCCAAAAATTGATAGAGGAGTCATGAGATGTCTTATATAGCTAGGTGCTATCAGAGGTCAGTACAGTGACAGACTTCACTTACCTTCAAGGAAGAAACTTGAATCTATATATGTATGGATTGCCTTGAAAAACCATATGGTTCAGCATTAAATTTGAATGTTTTGTCATTCCAATTAGGTTTTGAAGCATATTTAATTGTGGGCTGGGGTTCATTACAAAAAGGAAGAGGGACAGTCTGGTTGGAATAAAGACAAGCAAGAGGATTCATGACTACAGTAGAATGAAGATTCATTAGATTCATCTTGTGAAATCATTACTGAATTTTACCTTGGTGTGTAGCTGATGTATTAATCACAAAGGTCATAGTTTCAGGCCTTAAAAAGAACAGTTCATTGTGTACCTACGGGATAAGAAAGCTGACTGTTTATTGTAAAGATCTTTTGTGGCCTCTCAGATTTGGAAGAAATAGCTTGAATTTTGTCTCTGCACTGGATATGATTAGAGGTCAGAAGACATTGAAAAATGATCCATTTGGCTAATGTGCCAGTTCCCCAGTCCTATCCTGCCTTGAGAACAGTCTATTTTAACTGAGGTGAGTTATTGGTGGTGGGAGGCAGAGTTTCATAGAAATCCTCTGTGCCTGCCGTGATTACAGCATTGATTACCCTGAAGAACCAGAGTCCCTGCCCTCCCATCACAGATTCCACACTGATGGCCCAATTACATAGACCCTGTGGCAACAGTAATGTTGAGAATGATGGCAAAATAGAGTGAGCATTAAAAAAAATTAAGAAAAATTTTGATTTTCCCTTCCAGCCTTAAGAGGCTTCAAAATCTCAACCTCGATTAGAAACAACATTATTTGCATTTATTTGGATCTCATTAAAGCCTCATCTCACCTCACTTGCATCCTAATCCTTCTCAACTCCACCAAGAAAGTAGACGGCACAATCTCCTGAGAATAAAATGGAGCCTGTACTTGGTGGTTACAAATCTCCAAATACTTGTCCTGGCATCAAACATGAAGCACAAGCTTAATTCAATGTAAACATTGTGTCATCGTCATGATCTTTGGGTCTTCCATGTGTTCATGTCTAATATTGCATGCTGAGTTGGCCAATCTACTGGTCAGATATGTCACTTTATGGCATCATTCTACATCAGCATCATGTCTACAGCATGTGCCAGCCACTTACAGAGTTACAGCTTCATAGAATGGTGATGGTGCAGTAGGAGACCATTTGGCCCCTAGTGTCTGCACTGGCTCTGAGCATTTTCACTTAGTGCTAATCACCTGCCTTTTTCCTGTAACCCTACACATCGTTTCTGCCTAACTAATCTTGCAATGTCATTTTGAAGGTCTCAATTGAACCACTAAACTTCCAGGAAATGCATTCCAAGCACTAACTATTTTCTGGATAGTTGATGATGACCAGATGATCTATTTTTATGCTGTTGATTGAGGAATAGATATAGGTGAAGGCATCAGAAATAATTCTGTTGCTGTTTTTCAAACTCGTGCCATGGATCCTGTGCGACTCTTAAGAAAGCAAATGGGACTTGGTTTTTAACAGTTCATCTGAAAGGAGGCAATCCAACAAAGCAGCTCTCCGTCACTCCAGCACTGGAGATTGAGTCTTGAGTTTTGTGCATGAGGTCTAGAATATTACTTGAACCCAGAATTTTACGACTCAGTGGTATGAGTGTAACCAACTGATCTGGAACTGATACCACATAATGGACCACAAACACAGAAACAGCTAGAAACTCTGCAGGTCTTGCAGCACTCAGATAGAAGAGTATCTCTGACTCAAGACATCAACTCAATCTTTCTAAGGATGTTGTCAGAGCTACTGAGTTTCTCCAACATTCTCAATGTTTGTTTAGATTTCTAGCATCTGCCATGTTTTGCTTATATTACTGTATAACAGGGTTCAGTTCCAGGGAAAAAAAAAATGACCGAGGTTAGATACTCAAAACAGCTAAACCCAGCTGCAGAACAATCTATAGGAACGTTAGTCAATTAAAATAAAGAAATGTGGATAGAATCGCATTGAAAATCCATTCATGGTGTTTACAGGTGATAGAAGATAGCAACTTTAATAATACATAGGGATACAGACATTTGCTTTTAACAGGATTATCTGTTGAGTTGTGAGCAGCAGCCTTTTCTGGATTGCTTGTTCACAAAGTTTTCCAAAGACTTTGTAACTTTCCCTTTGCGATGCTTAGTATCAGTGAGGAATGTGGTTGAATGCAAGGATAGCTCATTAGTCTGCTGCAGCACAATGTAAAAGTTGTATAATGTTCTCTGTCTGTGTTGTCAGGATTATTGAATCATCTCAATAATATCTACCATAAACTCAAAGGAACATGGCTTTCTATTTATTTCAAGATTTTACTCTTTTACTGGTGACATTAACAAGTCTGTATGCTTCTTTCTGCAGCCTCCAAATCACAACAACAGAGCCAAAGGGTGAGGGAGGGTCCCATTCCCCCATCTGTCCCTTTCCCACGCAGAAACGCTGAACCCTCAGAGGAAGCAATGTTAAGGCATCAACCTCACTCTCTGCCAGCTCAAAATCTCCCACCTCATTGGGTCGTGTATGTAATTTGATGTCATGGTCACATTGTGAGCACAGTGTTGACATGGGCATGCAGCTAGAGGTTGAAGAATCAGCTGAAACCTCTGAAACTCTGAGGACAGTTGGAAAACAAACCCCTGCTGAGTCTAGTAGAGATGATGAATCCAATGCACTCAGCCATTCATGAGTTGATGGAGATGCAGAGGTAAGCTGTGGGGCATTTGGCAGAGATGCCAGACACCTTGCAGCAGAACTCTGCCAGTCTTCTTTCTGATGGCACATGGCTGCCTCTAGTGGCCAGTGCCATGGAGAGACAGGTTGCCAGTAACTGCCTGATATATTCTTGGGCTTTCATTTCTTTGTTTGAACCATAGATGCTATGGTCCACTGACTCAATGAGGGATCTTAACCTCATTCTTGATGCTCCATCCCTTGAAGGGGTAAGGGAGGTGTCAATGGAAACTGACAGGAAGGAGGGGTAACAGACAAGCCTTTTGGAATTGCCCTCTCCTCCCCAGAAGTGTACCTGCACCAACTCCCTTCCTGCCAGGAACTCAAATACTTCAGCACTATCAAAGGTGACAGCTAAAATTATCCATGGAAAGGCAGCAAAGAAGTTAACTAGCTTCCAGCAGCTCAGCAGCAACTGCTGAGAGAGTACCTTTGCAGAGTGGAAGGAAGCTAAAGATGAATGAATATTAAATTCTATTTGGACTTACAGATGGGAACATTTTACAAAGCACTTACAACTAAATAAATGCACCATAAGTTTACAAATTTTTTTCCTCTCATACAATCTGTTTATACTTCTAACTGCTCAGCATTCCTTTCTGAAGTATCTCGATGGGTGATGATCATGTTTTCACTTACATACATCTCAGCTGCAGGGTTGCAAAATAGATCTCATCTAAAAGGTACAAACACTCTGTGATAGGTGAGTGTCCCTTGCAAACAAAGCTTTGTGTGTTTCAAGTGTGGCCCTATTCAGCCCACAGAGCTTCATTCTAACGGTCTGGCCATCAAACTGAATTTCTGTTGGTTTTATTGCTGCAAAAGAAACAATAAAAATGCATAATGTATGACCGGCAGAGCAACATAATGTTTCACTGCAATAAAATGACTATTCTATTGATGACAGGAAGGCATATGTCTCAGAACTGGCTATTACTACTATCCACGTGTTTTTGCAAAGTCAGGATTTGTTAAACCTAATCACTATCAAGTTCTCTCATACCTATCTGTTTTGTCTTACTGCCCTGGTTTCCTTACTGTGCTTGGCATCAGCATTCACTCCCCCAGATTCTCTGGTAGACACCTCTTCTTCTTCATTTGAGGAGGGAAGGAGCTGGTCAATATCTCCGTCTGCTAAGTTCCCACACCATTGGTGAACAAGGTTGTGCTAATGATTAATCACAATTATGGAGACACTGATGGCCTCATGATTTTAAGAGAATCAACAGTATCTACCAGTCCTTCTGCTTGGGTAGCTTGGCTGTCTAATTTCATGGTAAACTGGATGAACCAAACAGTGTTTGTGCTTTACTGTCCATGATATTGATAACGTCACAAATATACTTATGAAACTGCTGATCGAGAGGTGCCACCTCAAACTGAGCTCTGGAAAGAGCCAATGGTGAGAAAATTCAATCCTGCTGGGACCTTCAGCACGATCAGCATTTGTTTCAAATCTGACTGCAAGAGGTGGCAGATGCAGGCAATGGGTTCTCTCACCGTGCAGAGAGGTCCTCTGCATTACCCTTCACTGATCTGGACGGAGTTGATACGCCTTCTGGATATACTTTCCCTGTAGACTGATCAATGTTGTTGAAGACCCTGTGGTGCTGATCTCAGCTGCAGCCCCTGAGCCTCCAGCCTCTGATTCTGCTGCTCCCTTCCATCTCCTCCTCATGCTCCTTTCCCTTCTTAGTTTACCAACACTGATGCTGTCTTCAGTGGTTCCAACATCTGGCATGGAATTACTGATCAGTGAAGAAAAAACAGCAATGAGCTGAATTCTTGGCATTTTTAGTCAGTGGCAATGGTGGGCATTTACCAGGCTGCCTCGAGCTTGAGTGAAAGCCAGTCCTTTACCAGCTGCACATGGAGAGTTACAGCTTCTGTGTCCCATGACTAGCTTTTCACTTTCCTGATGCAGAAACGTGCAAGATGTTTGTGCTTTTGCATGCATGTGTCAAATAGCACAATGTGAGACTATTTGCTCTTCTTTACTCCCAGTATTATGTAGTTCTTTTACACTGGAAGGTTCAGCCTGCATCATAGTATCATCCCCAAACTGTTCACTCTCTCGTGCACAGCCTGAGAAAGATCCTGCCTGGCAGTCAGTACAGAAATCTACCCCCACTCCAACGCCAGCCCAGCTCACCATGACTTGTGAATCCTAACCATCCTTCTTGTGTGAGGCTAATGAATGATTGGCGGTGAATGGAAGGTGGATATTTGCAGCTTTTAAACCTTTAGCATGCAGTGTTTGTTTAGCTTCAATGTAAATGTCTGAAGGGATTGTTTGTGCAATAGCTTTGTGCACTTTTGAGTGTTAGTCCCTTGCTTTGGTAGGATACTGGCGGTGCCTAAACGGACCTGGGATCTCTCCCTTTTACAATGTGCATTGTCAAAATACCTGACTTGGTAAATAATATGGTACAAAACGATAGCCCTGAACTTACCATTTGAGAGTTTCTACTTGAGAGTATAATCTCCCCCCTTATAACTTTTGATGGTTTTCTCTTTTCATCTTCCATCCTTCTTTAATCACTACTCCCACCTTGGCTATTTGTTCTTTCATTGTCTCCCTTGATATTCTTGCTCTTTCTCTTCATTCACACCTGTCCAGATCTCCCAGCCCAACCTCACCCTTCTACCACTCCCCAAATTCGTTCCACATTTAGAGGCAGCTTTGTCCCTCCCCAGCACAACTTTTCTCATTGTGTTCTCTGCCCTAATATCCAGATCCCATGTACCCTTATGACTGCTACTCATCCCTTCCCAGACCTTCCCTTTTTACCTAGCCCACCTCTCTGTTCATCGTTTATCCCTTTTTTTAAGTTGATCTCCCTTTAGTTTAATCCCCTGTTCAAATGGAGAGCTACTTACCTGACCCAGTTGAGATTTGCTTAAATCAGATAGTGTAGTTGCCTCAGCTGGGCAGTAGACAGCTGACCCTTCAGCCCTAATACTTGTAAGTACTTCAAGAAAATCTGGCAGACTATGTGTGAGTCAGACAGCTCATGAGCTGATGAACTTGGAAAGGCTTCACCTCTAGCACTGACAGCGTTCCTGAAATGCATGGCTTTTCTCTGAGAGTTCTTAACAAAGTTTGGAGTAAGCGTTAGCTCCTGTGCCTTGTCTACATTGTAGACAAATGTACCTTCCATTTTTGAGAAACAAACTGAACCTGCAAAGGCAAAAAGATCTGGCCCAAGTGATAGTGAGAATCTATGGCCTGCTAATGAATACAACGAGGATCCTACTGATTGCAGTCGCAAAACAGAACATAACTGCAAACATTGAACTAGCATTTATCTTCCCACCTAATTACTTGCCCCCATTTGCCCTTCTAAAAGCTCTGGACAGCCCAGGAAAATTCCACCACTTTGTGGAAAGAGGAGATTAGCATCTACATAAGTGATTATAATCAAGGGGAAATATGAGGGTGGGAATTAAATTTGAAGAAAGACTGTTTAGTTACCACCTTTAGATAAATTCATTTTTGTGTATAGTTCTTATTTTTATACCTGGATCTTGAAAAGGAACAGTGTGCAGGATAACAGATGGACAGAAATGGCACTGAGTGAATTCCTCATTTAAAGAGATGCTGCAGGTATGATGGACTGAATAGCTTCCTTCAGTACTATACCAATCCTATGATTCTGATAGGTGAAAGTTTGACTTATAAAACTAATAAGGAAAATCCTTTGGCAGCACCCAATCTGGTGAGGAATTAGAGTAGGCAGGTGTGAGAGACCTTTCCCGAATGTATCAAATCTTATTCACCGAAAGAATAGGGTTATGTTATGTCCACCTTTTTTTGGTTGCTGACTCCTGGCTGTTCAGTCCACTCTTTCCTATACAACTGCCAGTTCTAATCATCATCAGCCTCGGCTTCCAGAGCAGAAAGCCTTGCTGTTATTTTGATATTTATGTAGTCCGCTAGATTATTTCTACAGATGTTGCTCAGAAGCAATTTGGGGCTGCGTCATGTTTATTCAGCCACCCAAACAGATCATGGGCATTTTAAAGGCCAGCTTTATTATTGTTGGTGTTCCATTCTACATGCCCCCAGCTCAACTTCTTCCCTTTCCCATATATCATTCTTCTCATGGCTCTGTATCTTCAGCAGATAAGTGTGCTTATTACTAAGCTGGCAATAAATAACAGCAAGCTTTAATGATCAGAAAAGCAGCAAATCTGGCAGATATCTATGATATCTCAACAGCCAATTACAACTGTACTTTCTATTACAGTATGGAAAGCCACAAGGGGAATTTAGAGGAACAGGAAGCCCTGTGGATGGAAGATGTACATTTTTTTTTGAGAACAGGCAGAAGGACACCTAAGTATAAAGAAGAAAGGCAATAACCAAAAAATGATTTCAATAAATTAACATGCTTCTATTGTAATAAGGTTGGACATAACTTATCCAATTGCTGGGGGTTAATTAGGAGACTGATTGCAGTTGTAGGAATGTCTAAGATGGCTTCAGAAAGGGAAGACTAAGGGAAATAAATAGGTATCAAAACTGTAATGGCGTATAGAGTGAACATTTTACCTTGCATTAAGAAGGGACAAATGGCTCAGGACAATCATGAAGATTATTTTTCAAATATTGATAAGCAGAATCAGACCAATGAAAATTTTGAGTATTTTGTCTCAAAGATAAGTAATTTATATGTGCTAGAAGCAAACCAATACAGATATTGATAAACAGATTGGCAACTGATGCTGGCTGTTGATATTATTTTCAATATGAGAGTGGTGCTGGAAAAGCACTACAGGTCAAGCAGCATCCAAGGAGCAGGAAAATTGACGTTTCGGACAGGAACCCTTCATCAGGGCTCCTGTCCGAAACGTTGGTTTTCCTGCTCCTAGGATGCTGCCTGACTTGCTGTGCTTTTCCAGCACCACGCTAATCTTGACTCTGATCTCCAGCATCTGCAGTCCTCACTTTCACCTTGTTGATATTATTTGTCTCCCAGAAGGATTAATAAGGGGGAAAATATTAATTGGAGAAATATATGGGAGTTCATTCTACAAAAATGCATTAAAGATTGACTTGGTAAGTGAAAATGTTATAGTGGGAGTAGTGAAGCAACTTAATGTAAAGGGATTTAATTTTACTGTGTGATATAACCGGGCAAATTTAAGAATATTGGTCTCACTAAGGTGGTAGAATAATCTTTAGAGGATTGAAATGTTACAAGAGGATCATCATGGATTGTTTCTTGACTTATAATTTAAAAACAATTAAGTTAAAGATAATGTTTAGCACATCTTCTTTGGTAGAAATGGCACAAACAAGTCAAATGTGAAAGGGTCTCCACTTAGAATTCAAATCATCAACAATTGACTGTTATTACTTGAGAGCTGGATTATCAATGAGGAAATGGAGACTATCAAAAAAACAGCTGATGAAGTAGTGCTCTATCAGGTGGCAATTCCATCTAAGTTGCTCACAAAATTTCAATGGCAGGTCAGTTGGATATTAAGAAAACAAAGCCTGAAGTATTGAAACATTTTTATTAATCAGGATTGCATAAATATGTGGTGAAATTCTCCCAGACAGGCCATACTTGGTGGAAACCTAATGCTTAATTACAATTGTGCCTTTAATTCCAATACAAGTTTTTGAATACCAATACCATTTAGCAGGGTCTTGATAGATTTTATAAGATCACTACCAAAACAAGAAATAGAAATTGGTGTCTTTTAATGATTATAATGTTTCCATGAGATTTTCTGAAGCAATAGTTTTACAAAAAAATATTGTGAAGGAGCTAGTGGGGAAAAAAAACTCATTTTTAAATGAGATATGGATTACCAAAAAAAATTACGATCAGATCAAGATTCAAATTTCGTCGCAAATATTTAAAGAAATGTTGACTAGTTTGCAAATAAAACAATTGACACTTCTGCTATCACTCACAATCTCAAGGTGCATTAGGAAGACAGATTAAACTTTTAAGACCAAAATTATAATTTATTATCATAATGATTGGATTGGAATTCCTCTGCTACTTTGGCATTATAGACACACCTAATGAGATGACAGGATTTAGTTATTTTGAACTAATGTAGGGAAATTAAATGAAAATTGACCAAAGAAAAATTGATAACCCAGAGTTCAGAAATTAGACATTCAGCCTCAATTTCTAACTCAGGGAGATATGAACCAAAGCATACGATTTGGTTAAAAAGCATTTGAAGGTTGTTCAACAAGTAATCAAAAATAAAACAAATTTTAAAAAGCCCATATTTCAAATGTTGTTACTGGAGAAAAGAATTAGCATTGTTGCCTGCCTTTGTGGAACCATTAAATGCAAAGATCACCGGACCTTTAGAAATCAAAAATAAACTCAATGTTAGCCATCTAATGAGTACTCCAGACTGGAGAAATAATTACCCAGTGTCAGGTTAACATGTTAAATAAAAACTATCAAGGACAATAATTGGGAGATGGAAAATGAATAAAAAATGTAAAGTTCAAAATATGACCCCCCCCCCTCCAACCTCTGCCCTGCATTCAGACTGGATAACGAGATTGATGGTAGAAGTGATAGGTAGCATAAACTTTTTCAGTAAACTATTGCAGTAGCTTATAAAGGTCATTACAAAATCATAAATCAATTTGGCTATTCATGACATTATTGTGGGGAAACTGTTACTAACAGAAGAACACCCTTCCAGACCAATCCAGAGAGAGTTGCTCAAATGTTGTACAAAATTGTGATGGACAATTCTAACATTGAGCTGAATTATACTGGCTGGAGGTAACCCATCAAGGTAGTGTCAAGACAGAATTGGTCACAATGATTCTATATTGATTGTCACAAAGTTAACATGATAACCAAAGCTAGCTCATCCTATTCTAAGTTTAAAGGGCAACATTTGGTATGCATGAATTACCACAAAGACTGATGTGCTAGAAAGACATTAGCAAGTCTTGTTGACTGATAGAGCCAAAGAACTATTGCCTTTTGTATCACTGGATGGATTATACAATGCAAAGACATGCCATTTGAAATAAAAACTGCATGCACAATGTTCCAATAGTTAACCAGTAAAGTAATTTAAGGCCAATTTAATTATGTTGTTAGCATAAACAATTTGGTTATTCTTAGCCAAACCTGAAGTGAACATTTACACCACTTGACTGGACTGTTTAATAAGCTACAAAAAACAAAAGTGGTTACAAATCTGACTAAGAGTTAATTTATCAAATGAAAATTGATTTTTTTGGATCATATAGTAGGTCAAAGGCAAGTTGTATGTCAAGATGAGAGAAAGGGCTATTTGAATTTACCCATGCATAGGAAAAAGGAGTAAATTTTTATTATGTTGGCATGAGTAGATTTTATTACAAGTTTGTCTCAACCTTTAGCACTGTCATTGTATCTTTAACAAATTTGTTCTAAACAGGCAAAAACTGATTGCATGTCAGCCACAAATATTCAACAGTTGAGAAAGAGACATTAAGGCTTTCCAATAATGTGGAAGAAACTGTCCTCAATATGGACCATGATCCTTGGATTTTCTTGGAAGTATTTTGAGATAAGAACCTATAATTATTCAGTTGAGCCTAAATCTCCAATCATATAATTTCAAAATTGTTAACGTGTCTGGAAAACAAGACGTTAGGATGGACATTTTATTGATGGCACATATGAAGGACACTGAGTGCTATGAAGCCCCTGGATTTATGCAGAATATGGTTGCTGTGTAGCACATTGCATATTAATGTTAATATGTTATTGCTACTAATGTGACATGGAATTAGTGTTAAGATATTTTCTGATGGGCAATGAAAATGCCTCTTAAAGATGCTTTTCATTCTTCTTTGTGGGGTTGTGTGATATATGTACAATTTATGTATGTAACGTTTTTATGTATGATAGATCTCTTGAATGTAAAATTTTATTTCAGAGTTTGAATTTTGAACTAGTGGTATTTGGATGTTTTTCTGTGTATATGAAGAGTCTTAGTAATTAACCTGTCAGTATTCTTAGATCTATGTTTTTTTAACACCAGCATCTGAGAGAGAATGCCTGTGGTAATAATTAGAATTTGTTTGCATTGCATTTTACAAGCAAAACAAATATTGAAGAGCATTAGCTTGTTTTCAGTTGTAACAATCACAATTGCTTTTTATTATACTTGAAGAAAAACCCTAGCCTGGAAAGCATTTTTTTTTCTTCAGTTTACATAAGCCCTAGTTGAAGTTAAATATGTGGAACAGTTTGGTTCTAGAAAATGGAGTAAGTTCAGTAAAATTAAGAAATTGGTTACCTCAGTGTAAGAGTTTTAGTTGAATGCTCTAAACGAGAAGTGTTTGGGTAGAACCATGAAAAGGTAATTTGAAGCTAAGAAAATTTAAGCTCAGTTGTGAGTAGTAACAAATGCCCAAGATCATATTTTTTAAGGATCATTCAAATTGAACTTATAGATCTGACAGAGGGAATTCTCTTTCGTGTTTGAGTATTGTCAGGTTTTCACTCGTGTTTTGAAATCTTTCAAAGTGTTTATGTAAAGATAGCTTGACTTATTGTGTTATAGTCTTCATTCTTCTTGTGTATTAAACTTTTGTTACATTGCTAAAGCCAAAACTACAGGATTGCATGCTTGTATTTCAGTGAAAAAAATAAAGCAAAACATAATCTATCAAACCAGATTCAGTTTGAGATATGAATTGTCCAGTGGTAACATCAGCTAGGTTAATAAGGACCTTTGCAAATGAGGATGAGAGCAAAGATTAGAACAGTTTGCAGCTGTTTTGAATTAATTCAAAAGAAGACTAATTTCACTTCTGGAAAGAAAATAAGTTGAGGGTCATGGTAATAAATCAGTATGGTGATTACTAGCCTTTTTTCTTTCTAATAAATGGTTACATTCCACCTGCATTTATTGTTTAGGACAACTAAAGTAAACCCATTCATGTGCACCTATATCTTTAGCTATTTCTCTTTTCTATTGAATTGGAAATGGCAGCTCTGCTGATACTTAGTGCCAGAAGTCACATTATAGTGTGGTCATGTTGGAAAACAATATTAAATGCCATTTTCAGTCATTGTTGCAATCGTGGGGAAGCCTGCACTAATTACAGCACTGTACATAAAAATATTAAAATGAGCCAAGTGTCTGTGACAGCTGTCTCAACCAATTGCAGTAGCTAGTTCCTAAGGCTGCATCGGTGGTGTTTAGAGTGCCTCTTCATAAGCAGAAAGGAATAACAACTCGCTTGGTAAGAAAGGAGAAACAAGCTGGAATAAAAGGAGAATAATGCCAGAATTTTAAAAAAATATTTTGTTTTGTCTCAATAAAAGACACTACAGGAATGATATTTGTTGATAAAAATTAAAATTGATGCATTCTCTGTGAAAACAAGAATTGCAAATTACATTTTGATATTAGTACGCTGCCCATATGGAACATGTCCCTCAGATTGTAAACTTGCACAGACCTCACCGTAGTGCGAGAAAACACCAAGTAAATAATGGAAGTCACTTTTTTATGGTTGGCAGATGCCTCATTTCATTTTGTCCTTTCATTTTGTAGAGATCCTCAGTCCAATAGTTAGGATCATTGTGCAGTCTGTGGGGCGATAAAGTGGAGATAGTGGGCGGGTTTGTGTATTGGAACAGAAGCCCTGAGGGAATAAATCACTGTGTATGCATGAGAAATCAAAATAAAATGCCAGCCACTGCAGAGAACTGGTCAATCCTGAAGACACTGAAAGACGTTTTACCCTTTGAGTACTGAAAGCCTTTGCAGTGTTGAAAATAATTTTTGGTCAGGCATTTTCCTGTAAATATTTAGTGGATGATTTCATGAAATTGAGTTAATTAGATTAATGGAATCAGAGGACAATTCTTCATTTTACATATAACCTAAAGATCAGTCTGTAATCTCATGAGCATACTGTTTGTTTTGTGTTGACAATCTGAGTGAATATTCATGTTGACTTCCAAGTGAAAGATATGATTTGCATCTAAATCTAAAAATGGTTGTCCAGAATTTGCCATTCAAATAACTAATGGTGCCCGCCATTACTTATGTAGCTGTTGTACTGCATTTGATGTTGAATGCAGAAATCCAGAAGTTGTCATTGCTTCATTGAAAGAAAAACCAGTAAAATCTGGGAAAGATAGTTTCTGTCTGCCCACATCCATAATATGGAAGTCTAGTTTAGACTGTACTGTCCTTCCCAAATCTTATTTTCGTTTTAACTGGCTTCCCAAGCTGATTGCCTCAATATTGAAATGAGCTGAAAACATGAAGTTTCTGTATTTCCATGATAATAGACAAATAGTTAAGGAAAAAAATAAGTTGAGAATATTTTTCAATGATGATTTGGAGATGCCGGTGTTGGACTGGGGTTTACAAAGTTAAAAATCACACAACACCAGGTTATAGTCTAACAGGTTTATTTGGAAGCACTAGCTTTTGGAGCACTGCTCCTCCATCAGGTGGTTGTGGAGTATAAGATCGTAAGACACAGAATCTATAACAAAAGTTTACAGTGTGATGTAGCTGAAATTATATATTGAAAAAGGGATTGTCTGTTAAGTCTCTCATCTTTTAGAATGAACATGTTGGTTTCAGTTCTTTCATACATAAATCACAGAACTTTTTTAAAATTACTTTCTCAAGTGAACTTTAATAATTGGTGTCCTGTTGGCCCAGATAATGCATTTAAGGTGTGAGGTGCCTTGTGTGAGACTGCCTGTTCCACAATGTTCAGACTGATTCTAATCTAAAAAACAAATTTACAAAATCTTACATTGTTTCATGCAGTTTTTGAGCAAAATAAATTGTAATTCTGTCAGTACAAATTCACCCCACAAACTTGTGTGTGTGTGTGGTGGTGGGTATGTGAGTGGTTATGAGTGTCTGTGTGACAGTGTGTGTACGTGTGTGAGTGTCAGTGTAAAGGGATATAAGTCTGTGAGAGTGTGTGTGTGTGAGTGTATGAGAGACAGCTTGTATTTGAGAGAGGATCTGCGTGAGTGTATGGGTCTGTATCAGTATGTGTGTGTAGGAGTGTCTGTGTGTCTGTCTCTATCTGTGAGTGTGAGTCTGTCTGGAAGATGCCGGTGGAAGTACTCAAGGATGCCCTCCTAAGAATGGGGTACGATGCTCAACTCATCAACTGCCAGTTCCAATGTGCCACAGCAAGAAACTGTAATGACCTCCTCAGGAGACAGATACATGCTGCAACCAACAGGTATCTTTCATTGTTCAGTGCTTCCCAGGAGCCGAAAAACTATGCCATGCTCTTCGCAGCCTGCAACATATTATCAATGAAGATGACCACCACACCAAGACCTTACCTATGCCTCCACTTCTCACCTTGCCCAGCTTTCAGGACAACACCATACAACTGTGCCATGGTAGACATTGCAAGATACCTAAGAGTTCGACACGGATACCACCATTATGCATGGGGACACCTTCCACCATGTACATGGCAGGTACTCATGCGACTCAGACAATGTTGTCTATCTCATATGCTGCAGGCAAGGATGTCCTGAGGCCTGGTATATTGGCAAGACTGAGCAGAGGCTCTGGAAAGGGATCAATGACACTACACAATCAAAAGACAGAAGTGTTCCCTCCCAGTCGGAGAACACTTCAGCAGTCCGGGACATTTGACCTCGGCCCTTCAGGTCACCATCCTCCAAGGTGAACTTCGGGACAGGCAACAACACAAAGTGGCCTTGCAGAGGCTAATAGCCAAGTTCAGTACCCATGGGAATAGCCTCTACCTTAGGTTCATGTGACACTACAAGCTCTCTCTCATACGCTCAGAAATACATTTCCACACTCACACTCACACACACCCTCTCACAGACTTAAACCCCTTTACACTCACACTCACACACATACACACACTCCCTCACAGACATTCATAACACACCCCCTCCCTAACATGCACACATTGAGAGGTGAATTTGTACTTGCAGAATTACATTTTATTTTGCTCAAAAACTTCATGAATCCATGTAAGATTCTATAAATTTGTTTTTTAGATTAGAATCAGTCTGAACATTGGGACACAGACAGCCTCACACAGGGCACCTCACACCTTAACTGCATTAGCTGGGCCGACATGACACCAATTGTTAAAGTTCACTTGAGAATGTAATTTTTAAAAAGTTCTGTAATTTACTTATGAAAGAACTGAAACCAACATGTTCATTCTAAAAGATGAGAAACATAACAGACAATCCAGGTCTTTTTTCAATATATAATTTCAGTTGCATCACACTGTAAACTTTTGCTGTGAAGTCTGTGTCTTACAATCTTATACTCCACAACTGCCTGCTGAAGGAGACCGCTCCAAAAGCTAGTTCTTCCAAATAAACCTATTACCTGATGTTGTGTGATTTTTAACTTTGTTTCAATGATGAATACCAGGCCTTCAGGAAAGCCTTGGATAATGGATTGTATTGTAGGCACATAGGACTGTATATCTTGTTTGAGTTCCAAAGTCAGCGGTCAATGCAAACAGCCTTACAGACTTCTAGAATTATGGAACCACTTTTTATAGACTCGGATTCTCTTTTCAGAACATTCAACAAGTCAATAACTGAAGTGAAGCCAGAGAGAGTACAAAATAATTGTAATGTGACTCAGAATGATATTGATCAGGCAATACATATCTGCAAAATCCTTTGGCTATATTTTTAGGGAATTGTTTTGTTCAATGAGAGTGCAGTATTGGAGAATCCAATGACCCAAATTGCCAGCATACGAAGAATTTTATGTTTTCCTTATTCCAGAATGGAATGGGGTAATCACTGGCAAGACTAGCATTTGTTACTCATCCCTAATTGCCCTTGAACTGATTGACTATCCAGTCTATTTCAAAAAGCAGTTAAGAATCGGTAACTTTGCTGCAGATCTGGAGTAATATGAAGTCCAGATTACATAAAAGGCATTAATCAACCATGGTTACACAGTTACCATTAGACCAGCTTTTAATTCTAAATTTTATTGAATTCAAATTTCACCATCTGCCACAGTGTAATTTGCACCAACATTCCCGGAATATTAGTTTGTGACTCCAGTGATATTACAACTCTCCCATTCAATGGGCAGAGAACAGCATGGGATGCAATTTGGCTCCACTGACTACACAAATAAATTCCTAAATTGCTCTCATTCTCTCATTGTCTGCCTAGAATGATCCTATTTTACATTATTAGTTTATTGATCACTGGACTCAGGGAGGGTCCCAAGGACTGGAAAATCACTCATGTGACCCTCCTATTTAAGCAGGAAGACAAAAGATGGAAAATTACAGGTCAATTAGCCTGACCTCAGCCTTTGGTAATATTTTGGAGTCCATTGTGAAGGACAAGATTTCTGAATACTTGGAAGTGCATTGTAAAATAGGGCAAGGTCAGCATAGTTTCATTAAGGGGAGGTCATGTCTGACAAATCTGTTGAAATTCTTTGAGGAGGTAATCAGCAAGTTAGACCAAGGAGAGTCAATGGATGTTATCTACCTGGACTTCCAGAAGACCTTTGACAAGGTGCCGCATTGGAGTATGCTGAGTAATACAAGGGCCCTCATTGTTAGAGGCAAGGTACTGGCATGGATAGAAAACTGACTATCTGGCAGAAAGCACAGAGTGTGGATAAAAGGATCCTTCTCAGAATGGCAGCCAATGACCATTGTCAGTGTTGGGACCACAACTTTTCGTTTTATACAGTAATGATCTGAATGAAGGAACTGAGTGCATTCTGGTTAAGTTTGCAGATGATACAAAGAAATTTGGAGGAGACAGGGAGTCTGCAGAAGGATTTAGATGGGTTAGGAGAGTGGGCAAAGAAGTGGCAGATGGTATACAATGTGGAAATGTGTGAGGTCATGCACTTTGGTAAGAACAAGGCAAGGACTATTTTCTGAATGGGGAGAAAATTCAGAAATCTGAAGTGCAAAGGGACTTGGGTGTTCTAGTCCAGGATTCTTTTAAGATTAACTTGCAGGTTGAGTCGATAGTTAGGAAAGCAGATACAGCAATGGTATTTATTTTGAGAGGACTAGAATATAAAAGCAGGAATATACTTCTGAGGCTTTATAAGGCTCAGGTCAGACCACATTTTGAGTGTTGTGAGCAATTTTGGGGTCCATATCTCAAGAAGCATGTACTGGCCCTGGAGCAGGTCCAGAGGACATTTACGAGAATGATCCCAAGAATGAAAGGCTTAACATATGAGGAATATTTGAGGACTTTGGGTCTTTACTTGAAGGCATTTAGAAAGATTGGTGGGCGGGGGGGGGGGCGGGGTGGGTGGGGGGGGGAGGAATATAATTGAAACTTCCAGAATACTAAACTGCATGGACAGTGTAGATGTTGGGAAGATGTTTCCATTGGTAGGAAAGACTAAGGCACAGCCTGGGAGTGAAGAGAAGACCTTTTCGAAAAAAGATAAGGAAAATCTTCTTCAGCCAGAGAGTGGTGAACCAACGGAATTCATTGCTACAGCAGGCTGTGGAGGACAGGCCATTAAATATATTCAAGGAAGGGATACCTATGTTCTTGATTGTCAAGGGGATCAAGGGTTATGGGGAGAAAGCAGACAATGCGGTTGTGAAACTTATCAGAGCTGAAAATGTGTTGCTGGTTAAAGCACAGCAGGTTAGGCAGCATCCAAGGAACAGGAAATTCGACGTTTCGGGCCAGAGCCCTTCATCAGGAATGAGGAAAGGGTGCCAGGCAGGCTAAGATAAAAGATAGGGAGGAGGGACTTGGGGGAGGGGTGATGGAGATGTGATAGGTGGAAGGAGGTCAAGGTGAGGGTGATAGGCCGGAGTGGGGTGGGGCGGAGAGGTCAGGAAGAGGATTGCAGGTTAGGAGGGTGGTGCTGTGTTCAAGGGAATCGACTGAGACAAGGTGGGGGGAGGGGAAATGAGGAAACTGGAGAAATCTGAGTTCATCCCTTGTGGTTGGAGGGTTCCCAGGCGGAAGATGAGGCGCTCTTCCTCCAACCGTCGTGTTGTTATGTTCTGGCGATGGAAGAGTCCAAGGACCTGCATGTCTTCGGTGGAGTGGAAGGGAGAGTTAAAGTGTTGAGCCACGGGATGGTTGGGTTGGTTGGTCCGGGCGTCCCAGAGGTGTTCCCTGAAGCGTTCTGCAAGTAGGCGGCCCATCTCCCCAATATAGAGGAGGCCACATCGGGTGCAGCGGATGCAATAGATGATGTGTGTGGAGGTGCAGGTGAATTTGTGGTGGATATGGAAGGATCCCTTGGGGTCTTGGAGAGAAGTAAGGGAGGAGGTGTGGGCGCAAGTTTTGCATTTCCTGCGGTTGCTGGGGGAGGTGCCGGGAGTGGAGGTTGGGTTGGTGGGGGGTGTGGACCTGACGAGGGAGTCACGAAGGGAGGGGTCTTTGCGGAACGCTGATAGGGGAGGGGAGGGAAATATATCCCTGGTGGTGGGGTCCGTTTGGAGTTGGCGGAAATGACGGCAGATAATACGCTGTATACGGAGGTTGGTGGGGTGGTAGGTGAGAACCAGTGGGGTTCTGTCCTGGTGGCGGTTGGAGGGGCGGGGCTCAAGGGCGGAGGAGCGGGAAGTGGAGGAGATGCGGTGGAGGGCATCGTCGATCACGTCTGGGGGGAATCTGCGGTCCTTGAAGAAGGAGGCCATCTGGGCTGTATGGTATTGGAACTGGTCCTCCTGGGAGCAGATGCGGCAGAGACGAAGGAATTGGGAATATGGGATGGAGTTTTTACAGGGGGCAGGATGGGAGGAGGTGTAGTCCAGGTAGCTGTGGGAGTCAGTCGGTTTATAATAGATGTCTGTGTTGAGTCGGTCGCCCGAGATAGAAATGGAAAGGTCTAGGAAGGGGAGGGAGGAGTCTGAGACAGTCTAGGTGAATTTGAGGTCGGGATGGAAGGTGTTGCTAAAGTTGATGAACTGTTCAACCTCCTCGTGGGAGCACGAGGCAGCATCGATACAGTCATCAATGTAGCGATTTCTCCAGTTTCCTCATTTCCCCTCCCCCCACCTTGTCTCAGTCGATTCCCTTGAACACAGCACCGCCCTCCTAACCTGCAATCCTCTTCCTGACCTCTCCGCCCCACCCCACTCCGGCCTATCACCCTCACCTTGACCTCCTTCCACCTATCACATCTCCATCGCCCCTCCCCCAAGTTCCTCCTCCCTACCTTTTACCTTAGCCTGCCTGGCACCCTCTCCTCATTCCTGATGAAGGGCTCTGGCCCAAAACGTCAAATTTCCTGTTCCTTGGATGCTGCCTGACCTGCTGTGCTTTAACCAGCAACACATTTTCAGCTCTGATCTCCAGCATCTGCAGACCTCACTTTTTACTTGTGAAACTTACCAACCATGGTTAAGTTGTTCTTGAATGTGGACTTGAGCTTCCCAGCTACTTTCCATCCCAATTCCATGCCTCAACTTAAAACAAACTTACAGCAGCATAAATAACCAGGCCACCTTCTTTGACCCAAGAATGCTTTATTTTATCAAAAACAAAAATCATAACATTTTCCTTCATTTCACCTTATAGTTAAGCCAAAATTGTTGTCAATTGTAAATATGTTATGGAAGATCTGCAGCGATACTATCATTCGAGTTCAATGCCATCACAATATTATAAAACGTTTATACCTTTATATGAATGAGGCATAACATATAGGTCTTTGTCTGGCTTTGCCTTATGACTAACTGCACAGTTTAGGTTTTTATTATATGTGTAGTACCTAAGAGAATATTTTCAAGTTAACTGATCTCATCTCCATTCATTTTTATATTTAACTTTATCCTAGTGGTCCTTCATTTACTTTCACTGAATTAGATTGTTATTCAACTCCTTTTCTAAACCTAACCAATCATTCAACAATTTATAACATAGCACTTATAAACTGATCCAGCCAGTGCATTTGATGGTACAGCTTCAACCTCAATGTAAATATTGTGTTCTTTCTTCACATCAATTAAATCAAATGGCAATCCATTTCTCTTTCAGACCTGAAGTTGGACCTGAACTTCTAAAAATTTGTTGTTTGACAAATAGACATCTTGGGTGATCATTCCTGTGCTTAAGAAAAATAATTCTACAGTGAAATGTTTGAGCAGGTAGGCAAGTGACAACGTTCTATTCTTGAACTAAAGAGTTTACAGTCCATATCAAACTCCTTCTGCAAATTCTGGCATGTTCTATTCAGATCTGATGTGCTACAGATGGTTTTTTGACAAATAAGCTGATGTGGAGACAGGTGTCCCAGTTTTAACTCAATCAATACCTTTCACTTATACAGTGTTAAAATATGTCTTCAATAGAAGATGCAATGATATTTTTGATGAGAATAGCCTGTGATAAAAGTTCAATGTTGCAAGGCAATAATTAATTGACTAGTTCCTGATTTGTTATTCAGTTTTATCAGTTATGATAATTACGTATTATTTACATATTTGTTTATCTAACATGTGGAAAACTAATTATCTGTTGTGGTTCTGTTCGCCAAGCTGGGAATTTGTGTTTCAACATAAATTCCCAGCTCGGCGAACAGAACCACAACAATAAGCACCCGAGCTACAAATCTTCTCCCAAACTTTGAAAAACTAATTATCTAACTGTAATCAAGCTGTATTGCCAGATATCATATTTAAAATAATAAAAACAGAAAATCTCATCAGATGAGACAGTATGTAAATAGAGAGAAGAGTTTCAGGTTTCAGGTCAGTTACCTATCATCAGAACCAGAGAAAGTTAGAGATGTAATAATATTGGAGCAAGGGTTCATTCTGATGCTGTTGACCTCCTATGGCAAAGAACCTTTTTATGTTGGAAGGCCATGTTATGTTATTTGTAATCTGATAAGGCCTCATCCAAGAAACTTCAATTATATACTTTTCAAAATTCACATTTTTTTTATTGTGGCAGTCAGTATGTGAGGATTATTTCGTTGAATTTTCTTTTACTCTCTGGTATTTTAAATACATTCATTTTAAGATTAAAATAAAAATAATAAAGGATGAAAAAAACATATTAATAAAAGAATAAAAGATTAGTTCTGCAAAATTTGGATTCATTCAAAAGGCCACACACATTGGCCTAGAAGGTTGCATGTTCCCCATCCCTGTAAGCCTTTCCAGCATTTTCTTGTATTTTAATCTTATATCATTACACTTCAGATTTCTACACTATTTAGCTTTACATGGATATTTAAAATGTTGCTTGAGTTCTCAACAATTAAAAGACATTTTATTACACCAAAATATAACTTCATATAATTCATCACAGATGTGTTATTTCCATCATGCAGAAAATTTGCCTTTAGGGCAACGTCCTTCACAATGCATACTTTTTGGAGAATTCCACAGATTTTCTCTCATTGTTACAAAAGTGCAGTTTCAAACTTGAACTGACATCAGAATGAAAATCTAAGCTTATTTCAGCTCTGAAGAAAACATTTTTTTTTGAAAATCTGTAGCTCTTCAGCTATGCTTTAGAATGATAACTGAAACCAATAGTATTTGTAAACAATGAAGAGGATCACGTGCAAGTGATCAGTGTAGACAATGCAGCATGCACAAGAGCAGTGCTGGTGAGATTATGTGTGTGACCAGTAGAAATGATGGTCTGTGAGTCACCAGTGAGGAACCAGTAGGTTGTGACATAAAAAAGACACATCATAGCTCATTAACATTTGGAAATTTGGAATTTTAACATAAATGCAGATGTGTGATTTCATCAGGAACATTTGCCCCTTTTGTGTTTTTTGCTGCTACATACAAGTTGTCCTTTGATGATCCTTCCAAACTATCATCTCTCCTCACTCCCAAATTGATCTCTTGACCCTGCTCCTTTTCTATCCCCCACTGTATTTTGCCTGAATATGCTTTAGCCAGGAATATTTAACTGCCAGTCCTGCCCATCTTACAGCTAAGTTTCAGTCAATGCTATGAACACATGTCTATCTGTGCTCTCAGCTCATATGTCTTAATCTTTAGGCTCCTTACATTAAAACATATTCCAATTAATTCTTTCATATCTAGCCCATGTTTTCTCTGCCTTTCATGCTCCCTTCTGACATTCTGATTCCATCTCAGCTTCTCTCTCCTCTGAAACATTTTTCAAGATCCTCTCTCCCTGCCAATCTAGTTTAAATCCACCCAAATATCATTAGCAAACCTCCCCATCCCATTCCTGTTCAGAGTGCCATGGGCTTGGCTCTGACTTTACTGAGAAACCATCACTATTTCCAAGGCCAAAAATGGTCTGTAAGTATAATGCATTCAAGTGATTCACTCAATACCTGCCCTGGTTCCCTACATCTGTCTGGCAGTCTCTCATTCCTTCTCTGCCTGGGCTTCCTAAAGCTGCAGAGTGACCATGTGCTATCCACAATGTTCTCTGCTTTGTGAATGTACTGTAGCACGCCCAGCTGCTTCCCAGAGCATTAGTTGCTCCATCCAGAAGTACTGCCAGTCCCTGATCATACAAACTACCAGGAGCATATTGGATTTCCCATATAGTCCAGAATATACAAATCATGAGGAGCAGTTCCTAGACATATCTTAACTAAATAGAATATCGGCCCTTGCTTTTATTTGGCCTTTAATTTTACTTAGATACGGACTAGAAAACAGAAAACTAGACAAGCAAACAGGACCCCTTAGCTCTAGTAAGTGAAAAGATTTGGTATTGAAGTTCTAAATTATTCATTATTTTGTAGGCTTAACTTAAATGAACATCCAGTTGCAGGAGAGAAATACCTATCCATTACCTACCTACTGTCCTATAATGTCGCAGTTTAATTTGCAGTCCCCCACTCATTGTTCTGACTGTTTCTAAGACCTGTCTGCATTCGCTGTTCCTTTTAACCTCATTGCTGCTGCTCCCAAGTCCCACCCAGCTCCATTTTCAGCCCGCCTGCTTCTGGGCCTTCTCTGCTCTCTGCATGCTCTACTCTTTTTAACCTCACTCCAGCCACTCCTGAGCCCCACATTGCTCCACTGCTGGCCTGTTTGCTTTTCTTTGGTTGAACAGTCATTTGATATTACAGCCAATACTTTATTTACTTTAGAAATGTCATTAAATTGCTTCAGAAGATGATTAGATTACATTGATTATATAAAGGATCTTGGGACACCTGTGGAAAACATAGATTATTTGTCCTGAACGTTTGAGAATTTAGTGCACAAACAATTTTTTTCTTAAAGGGCAGCCACCATTGGATTTTGGAAAACAGGTCATACTTCATTGGCCTTCTTTGTATTTTAAAAGTGGGATTACTGATATGATGGACCAGGGAAATTAAGTTGACAGTATGCACGCAGATTTTCAGAAAGCTACTGGCAAGGGTCCAAGTTAGTAATGAAAAGAATAAGGAATCACAAAGTAGAGGTGATGTTTGGAAAATAAAGTCATAACGTAGGCACAGACAATTGAAAATAGTCATAAATGTACATCATGGAGTAATTTTGGAGCAGTTACAGGCCATTCTGCCCATCATTCTGTCAGTCTCACTTCCCACCCTGCAAATGTCTTTATTTGCTTAACCAAATTTCTTTTGAAAGAAGCAATTGAACCTGCCTCCACCATACTGTCCGACTGTGCATTCCGCTTGCTGCTCAGAAATAGCTCGTCCTCTTGTTGCTGTTGATTATTTTCCCCAACACCTTAAAGCAATGTTCCTGATACTCATCCCTTCCACCAGTAGGAACTGTTTCCCTCTATTTACTCTGTCTATTACCCTCATAGACCTAGTCAGATATCTGTATATATAACAAACTGATTTTATTTTGAACATGATTATTCAAATTAAAAATGATGGAAAAATATTTATGGTTTTTTTTAAAAGAAGGAGACTTACTAAAAATATCTGTCAGATGAGCAATATTTTTAAAAAAAACATGCATCAAATCTCTTCATTGGATATTTCTAATGAAAACGAGATAATAAAAAAAAATAAATTAGATGAGGTCCTGAAAGCAAATCTTAGGGAACTAGGAAGGAAGTTAATAAACAGAGCTTTATCAGTAATATCTGGATTATTCCTGGTGGTAGGATCTAATGCTTTTGAAAGTAGGAGAATAGGGCAGGTAAATGTTTAGCTAGAGAGATTGTACAAGAAAAGGTCTTTAGATTTCTGAAGTATTGGTTCTGAGGAAGGTAAAACCTGTGTAGGATAGATGTGTTTCACCTCAATAAGGCTGAGACTAATATCACCATGGAGGAGATTAGTAGAGCTTTTACGGAGGATTTATTATAGTTTAGTGTGGTGTGGGAGTCTAAGTGTAGATTCAGAAAGAAGAGAACAAAGGCAAAACTTTAAAGCAGGAAAGTAACAAGCAACTGTAGGAGGCTGAGGAATCAAAATGCTAAGAAAAAGCAAAGAGGTTTAGCAGTACTTAATGGCATTTACTACTGTGCAAACATTCTCATGAATAAATCAGATGACCTGAGGATATGTAGACACTTGCAAGTACCATATGAAAGCTTTTACTGAATATTAGCTTAAAGATGGCCAAATATGACAGATCAACATTCTAGGTGTGAGAACAACAACCATACTCACAGATTACAACATGTGAATTTTAAAAGACGAAATAAAATATAAATATGACTGCAGATGTAAATTCAATAAATGTCTGTCAAAACTTGAACTGATTGTTCTGAAGAAAGATCCCTGGTCCCGAAATGTTAACTATGCTTTCTCTCCACAGGGGTTGCCAGACCTGCTGAGTTTTTCCAGCAATTGCTATTTTTGTTTCTGATTTCCAGCATCTGCAGTTCTTTGGTTTTATTATGTTTGTGCTTTACCCTTTCAAGAATATACAAAAGGAAGGTTTTGCAAGCCAGCATCAATGGATGACTTGTGTGCGTTAGTGGGCTGATGTTTCAGTGAGCTGTAAGGGCAACCAGCAGACACCCCAGTGCCACATGCAAAGAAAAATTATTTCACTCTGATTGTTTTATAAGGCAGGTCAGAAAGTGAAATCACCATGAAAAGGAAACTGGTCAAAAGTTTGTCAGCTGACTTACAAAGTCAAGAATTTCAAAATCATTTGCTTTGCTACAAATGTCAGTGATATTGGCATCTCCAACTTACATTCACATTCCAACATTGTACCATCCATACTGTACAGATCGCAGACACTGATTTATAAATCTTTTTAACGATTACATTTTCGATTACATTTTCACTCAATCTACATTTCTAATCAGTGTGTATGTGTGTTGCATTTTATTAGGTTCTTCTGATGTTTAATAGTGAATAAACACGCTCTTCCTTTTCCTAAAGAAAGCCTGGTTAATTTGGCTCTTAGACAAAGGTCCAAGTGGACAATTAGATGAGGAAAAGGATGCTATTTAAATTAGACCTGTCACAGCCACCATGTGGTGGGATTGAGAAGGGAACCAGTACACCTATTCCCATTTGGGAGCATAAACTTTTGGGGGTAGCCCATTTGAAATTGCAACTGATTGGGAACCCTAGCCTGTGGAACCTGTCATAGCACAGACTACAAAGTTTTTCAGGTGAAATGGAAAGTGGATATGAAAACATTTGGAAGTATCATAATATTGATTGAGGAGACATTTACATTTGTAAGAATCAAGAAGTGATATGCTAAAGGCTTTTCAAATGAGGGTAAATAGGGTGCACTAAAGAGCAGAAAAAGGGGAATCACGTTGTTTAAAATGTTCTAAGAGCCCAGATTGTCAAAGGGAGATAGAAGAGCTAACATACAAGAAAATCAGTGATGAGGGCAAAAAGAACAGCGTAGGAATAGTGGGGAATTTCAACTACTGTAGAATTAATTAGAATAGCTCAATGTAAACTATCTTTTACAGTTAAAATATTTTTGGTTTGGAAAGAATCTGCACACAACAGGCAGAATTTTCCATAAATGATATGGCTATGGCAAAACAAAGGTAAAATCAGGTGAGATCTCCAGCCCTTCTTGAGATTGAAACCAAAAAGATGCATTTTCCAACTAAATCCAGGGTGTCGTAGAAAGGTTCTTGCAGGAAGGCTATTAAAGGGGGTTATCACTCATTATCACCATCAATATTACCTAATCTCACCTCATTAATATCACACTCACAATCTTCCACAATTTCTGTTTACATTTATAGTGGAACAGAAACTGTTGGGAACATACTAACCCCAGGTCTAACTCCTGTAAGCTCCTTCTTTACTCTGACCACTTTCTCATGAAATGATCACAATGGACGGTGTTTACTGCACTGAATCATTAACACTTTCACAAACTATTAGACTAACATATAATAGCCTTATCCAGCAACTTCTAAGCAAATGAAATTCAATTATGTATATCCTTGTATTACACAATGAGGGAAGGCAATGACCTAGTGGTATTATTGCTAGGCTATTATTTAAAAAGTCTTGGTAAAGATCCATGGGTGCGCCTTTGAATCCCCTTGTGGCAGTTGGTGAAATTTGGACTCAATTACAAATCTGGAATTAATAGTCTGATGATGACCATGAAACCACTGTCGATTGCAAGAAGAAAATATCTGGTTCACTAATGTCCTTTAGGGAAGGAAATCTGCCATCTTTATTTGGTTTGGCCTCTATCTGACACCAGACCATAGCAACAGGGTTGACTTTTAACTACCCTCTGAATATAAAAAGAAAGCTGCTTTAAGGTATAAGCTTGAATAGAAAAAGCTCTAAAACAAGAAATTTTTGGAAATAAGTATGTATTATTATAGATTAGAATATCCAGCATGCTGCCTCAAAGTTGTGTGTTAAATACTAAAATAGATTGTCTTTCTCTGTAACTTTTGCTGCATCCCTGATTTACAAAGTAGAATATCTAAGTAATCAAAATAATAAATTGAAGAGACAGCAAATTGAATATTTGCTGTCTATTCTAAAATAAATGTTAAAAATTTTTTGATGGAAAAGTTTTCAATACTTCTATTCTTCTTAAAGCCTTGATTTTCTGTTCTTTTTATTTATTCTTTACCATTTTAATTTAATTTTTGCTATTTGGCGATGCATTTAATAGACTCACTACAAAACCTGGACTTCTACCTGAAAAGAAAGAGCTGTTCCGTGTGGCATTCAAAGCACATTGATCATTTAGAAGTTCATCCAGAATCAATACCAATGTTAGCCTTTGAGAAATGTTGTCAGTTCCACCAGACAGCATTCACTGTGTGGTTTCCATTGACTTTGAATTTCTGTGATTCTCTTTGCATGAGCAGAATTCCTGTTTTATATCCATCCAGAACTTCAGTCAGTTCTCTTTCAGTGAAGTACTGATAGTGCAGTAAGCTTGAATTTCTCATTATTGAAGATTTAACATGTTTTACTTCAAATTATTCCCAAAAGAAGACTGCTGCCTGAAGGTTATAGCCTAACTCATGCAGTATTTCACTGCCTTTGGTCACAATGTATTCAGAAATGCTCTGAAGTTGAGTATTCAAGTCTGATGACATCAATTGAGTATAATACCTTGGTGTGGGCTCTCTGCACCATAAGACCAATTATATTATTGAGTGTGCTGAAGATGGTGGGAATCTGATTAGCTAGTTGCTGGAGCTTACAATGTTCAGTCCAGGTTTTAAACTCAAGGGGACAATTGTGCTTTTACTGCACAGTGATCTACTGTTGCTGCACTGGGAGAGGAAGTCAGTACCACTGACATCTTTGATGAATGCCTGGAACCAGAGTTGGTACCCACATGCACACATATGCGATGCCATTGACGAATGCTTAGGCACATTTGCCACCTTACTGACTACTCTACTTTGTGCTCTACTCATTGCCCTGCTCAGCGCTCTGCTCCTGACTTCCTTCCATGCTCTGATGGTCACCCTGCTCAACACTTCACTTACTGCCTCCCTGGTTCTCCCATTCCAGATCTTTCATTGCCTCCATTTCGCAAGTGACTGTGCGCATTCATGGGGAATGTTTAACAGCAAGTGAACAGAATAGCAAGTGGGAGTATAAGCACCCATATTTAAAACCAGAGGTCAGTTAAAGACTTACAGCCACTTTGGGCTCAGGAAATGCCATCATTCACAGTAAAACATTTCTTTTTCAAACTATTCATTTGAAGTTTTTTGACATTGCTTGTGTTCTTACTTGCAATTAATTGCAACCTGAATCGGAATTTTCTAATTGTTTCTGATCTGTATTCATCACTATAATACAGTAGTAGTTTACAGTGTCAGCAACCATTGTCACAATCATGAGGTGTCTAGCAAGCTCGGCTTTGTTGGTGAAGTGCAGGATTGGAGCTGACAAGGAAGAGAGTGCATTTATAATTGAGATGATCTTGATGTCTTGCTCCACTGCTCATATCTGCAGGATACAATACACAAGCCTGCTTGTGTCTGAGGGATTATGTTTTTGTTGCCAATATTTATTTTGATGGAGCCGCTGGTTGGTTCAGTTGGCTGGACAGTCACCACAAGATTAGCGCACTGCCAACAACATGGGGTCCAATGCCTCATTCCATCTGAGGCAGAGATGGGACCTGCCTCTTTGTCTTATCTGTAGTAAAGAGAACCATGACAACTTATTATTTGCCAGTGTGCAGCAGAGACCAGTGCAATAGAGACTACTGTGTTCTTTCCATAGTAGAGTTTTTCACAAGGCAAAATTGATTGTATCCAAGTCATCCATCAGGACCTTAGACCCAATCTCATAGTCTCATGGACAGAAAGAGTCCCAACCCCTTTCTTGCTTAACTGGCTGTTAAATATAAACACAAAATAATGCCTTTGTTTGACAATCTGTGCATTACTGTCAGAAAGTTTGAGTTATTAGACCTTCAGAAGCAAATCTCTTCAGAATTGGCTTATAACTGTTGCTTTCCGGTGACTACAGGCCTCCTCATTCAACTGAATGACCAGGATGAAGAAGACCATGGTGGAGGACGTTGAACATAATAATGAGATTTAATTGTGGAGCTATCAATACATGACGACTGCATTGCACACTCATTCAAGAAGTATTCAACCATTACGTCTTCATCTTTTGTAAAGTTACAAAACACATCACTAAGTGATCTTTGCATCATACTTATGCTCAGTTCTTCAAATATGATGAATTGTAATGTTATGCTACACTAAATTGTACTAAAGATTTATCCTTGGATACCTGGGACGAGTTGGGTCAAAGGTTCTGTTTCGATGCTGCATGACTCTAAGATTCTATGTTCAGCACAGTGACTTGTAAAGTAGATCTTGGGTAAATGGTGCACCCAACATCTTAAAATTTGGAGATATTTGTTAAGGTGTCACAGAAAATAAGAATGAAGGAAAAAAGCACAATAAAACAAAGTGCCATTTATTATCTCAGGATATCCCAAAACACTTTTCAGCCAATGAAGTGGTTTTCAATTATAGTTACTACAGTAATGTGGGAAATATGGCAGTCAAGTTATATAGCAAATTTAAACAATATTATAATGACCAATTACTCTGTTTTCTCACTAATGTTGACTGAAGTAAAACATTAGTCAGGACTGAACTATTTTTCTTCAAAGGATTGTGGCATAGCCACCTCAGAGAGCAGATGGGTCATTGCCTTCATGTCCCAGTAGCATCTCCAACAATAAAGCTCTTACAATATGTTGACATGGATTGAGCATTAACTAAAGAACAGAAAACCAAGAGACCAAATAAATGACTAATTTTTAGGATGACAAAATATAACAAGTGGAGTGTTGCTTGGCTCAGCATTTGTGTCTTGGGTATTTACAGTCTTAATTAGACAAGCAATACAAATAAGTAGGCTATAATAGCAAATAAGAAGCTAGAAAGACTGCAGTAATTAACTCATCACCTAACTGCCAAAGCCTGCCCACCATCTCCAAGACATAAGTCATAAATCGAATGGACTACCCTCCATTTGCCTGGATGGGTGCAGCTCTAACAACACTCAAGAAGCTTGACACCATCCAGGACAAAGCAGCTGGTTGGATTGGTATGACATCAACTAACAATCACTCCGTCCAACATCAATACTCAGTAGCAGCAGTAAGTACTATTTACAAGATGAACTGCAGGATTCCAACAAGTCTCCTTGGATAGTACTTTCTAAATCCATGAACACGAACATCTAGAAGGCCAAAGGCAACAGACACTGTATATAGGAACACATCACCCACAAGCTTCCCTCCAAGCTGAGTTGGAAATATGTTGTTGTTTCTTCACAAATGCTGGTTCAAAATCCTGGAACTCCTCCTCACAGCACAGCAGGTCTATCTACATCACACAGACTGTTGCATTCAAGAAGGTGCGCATCACTTACTTCTCAAGGACAATTAGAAATGAATTATAAATGCTAGCATTGCCATCCATGTTCAAAGCAAAACAACAGCATTGAGTACTAAGTCAGATTTTGAATTTGCTACCAAAGGAAGGATTATGCATAGCTCAGAGGGAGTGTGATACAGGAGAACTGGACTGATTCCTGGAATGAAAGGATTTCCTTAAGAGGAGAGACTGAGCAGAATTGGCCTATATGCTCTGCATTTTAAAATGAGCAGCAAACTCATTGAAATGCAAAATATTTCTACAGGATATCATGGAGGTGCTGAGACATTGTTTCCCTGTCTGGAGAATCTAGAATAGCAGTGTTCAAATTAGGACTGATTTGAACTAAGGGGAAGGGAAATTTCTTCAAAATTCCCATCCAAAGGGGTAGGAATGCTTAGTCTGCAAGTAATTGCACACAAAAGTAAGAGTTTTTTTGGAATCCATTTGAAATTTGAATTCATGTAAAAATTCAGCCAGGGGTCTCTCGGCTCAGGGCTTAATATGTACACTGCTGCTCCGGTTTCTTTCATTCTGATGTGAGTTTCAAAAGTAGTCCTTAGTTATCTCCTTAGCACTACACCAAAAGCAATCTTCAGGTTTATACCATTAATGAAGTGATAGATCAGAGATTCAGTGATTCCAGTTGAAGAGCTGTCTGGACTATGCATGTGGCCTAAATTTCACATAGCAGTTTAATTAGCTGACCTTGTCACACGCCACAAGGCCAACTCATGAATATAATTTAAACATGTCAAATCTGCAGAATGCCTTCAGGCAGGGAGTCTACTAAAGGGACTCCTCAGAAATTTAAAGAAGCCTCTTTGAAATAGAGGGCACAATCATCTGCAGACCGTGATAGTATGTGGAAACAGTGAACTGAAACTTACTTGTCATGGCTATGAGTTGCACTGTGTGTTTGGGAGAGTTTTATCATCATGAGCTTTAGCATGTTTCCTTGCCTTATCTTATGGAACTTGCCTCATTGACTAGCCACTCTTCCCCTTTGGTGTCACTCTTGCCTGATTCTAGCTCCACGCACCATTCATGGAACAATTTGCTCATCACTGGATATCGTAGAATTGCTCAGCGCCTGCACCATTTTTAAAAGCCAGTTGAGCATATCAATCTGAAGCTGCTCTTCACTGTTCGTGATATTTGTCCTAGAGATGGCAAGCAAGGAGAAATGGAGCCTTTTAGGCAGGTAGGAAACTGAACATCCGGCTGAACAGGGTGCTACTCGGGCAGGACATCCTCTTCACTCAGATCCAGCAGTAGCAGGCAAGACATTAGACCATGCTAGTCTGGTCTGAGGTTGCCACTTGGTCAATGCAATCTCAGCCATCTGAAGGAATGATCAGCAATGTAGGAAAAATATCAGTAACCTTCTTCATCCCATCAATGAAAATGCCACCACCTTCTCTTCAAAACCTTATACTCATTATCTCTCTGATACTGTACCCACCTCCCAGCAAGGCTCATGCTCTGCCACTCTCACTATTGCCAGCAACATTTTCCCCACTCAATCTCATCCACCTCAGCCCCCAACACCATTCATTATGGCACCCCTGCCATGGCTAATTATTCACTCAGGATACCTCCCCGCCTGCACCAAAATTACTGGTAGTGCCAGCCACTTTGATCTTCAGTACTTGTCTCTCCCTCATTCCAGGAGGAAAACAGTCCCCAAGTGTGAATATTGAGGTATGAATCAAATGCTTGCTTTGTGTTTGAGATTGAATTCTCACCGTAACTACTGCTGTATGTGAATCCTGCAATGTATCACCCAGCACATTAGGTGCAGACATAGCTGACATAATCTTGTCAGGTACTATTAGTAGTGAAGGGTCATTGATTGACTGTGTGCAGGGCAGGTGACTGTTATGTCAGGGCTCCATTCCATTACTTGCACCAACACATGTCTCAGGAATATATAAGGTCACCTCCAACACACTGCATCCACCTGGACCCCGCGCTGGCCTATTACCAGCCCTTGACCTCTTCATTTCCAACTGCCGCTGGGACATTAACCACCTCAACCTACCTACCCCCTCCCCCACTCTAACCTCTCACCCTCACAACGCGCAGCCCTCCAATCCCTCTGCTCCAATCCCAACCTCACCATCAAGCCAGGGGATAAAGGGGGCACAGTGATAGTCTGGCGCACTGACCTCTACACCGCTGAAGCCAAACGCCAACTCGAGGACACCTCTTCCTACTGCCCCCTCGACCATGACCCCACCCCCCATCATCAAACCATCATCTCCCAGACCATACAGAACCTCATCACCTCAGGAGATCTCCCATCTACAGCTTCCAACCTCATAGTCCAGGAACCCCACACTGCCCAGTTCTACCTCCTTCCCAAGATTCACAAGCCTGACCACCCTGGCCGACCCATTGTCTCAGCATGCTCCTGCCCCACTGAACTCATCTCTACCTACCTCGACACTGTCCTGTCCCCCCTAGTCCAGGAACTCCCCACATATGTTCGAGACACCACCCACGCCCTCCACCTCCTCCAAGACTTCTGTTTCCCCGGCCCCCAATGCCTCATCTTCACGATGGATATCCAATCCCTCTACACCTCCATCCGCCATGACCAGAGCCTCCAAGCCCTCCGTTTTTCCATCTCCAGACGTCCCTAACAGTATCCTTCCACCGACACTCTCATTCGTTTGGCCGAACTGGTCCTCGCCCTTAACAATTTCTCCTTTGAATCCTCCCACTTCCTCCAGACCAAAGGGGTAGCCATGGGCACACGTATGGGCCCCAACTATGCCTGTCTCTTTGTTGGCTATGTAGAACAATTGATCTTCCATAATTACACCAGCACCACTCCCCAGCTCTTCCTCCGCCACATTGATGACTGCATTGGCGCCACCTCGTGCTCCCGCAAGGAGGTTGAGCAATTCATCAACTTCACCAACACATTTCACCCTGACCTTAAATTTACCTGGACCATCTCTGACAACTCCCTCCCCTTCCTGAACCTCTCCATCTCCATTAATGACGACCAACTTGACACTGACATTTTTTACAAACCCACCGACTCCCACAGCTACCTGGATTACACCTCTTCCCATCCTATCTCTTGCAAAAATGCCATCCTGTATTCCCAATTCCTCCGCCTCAGCCGTATCTGCTCCCAGGAGGACCAGTTCCACCATAGAACACACCAGATGGTCTCCTTCTTTAGAGACCGCAATTTCCTTTCCCACCTGGTTAAAAATGCCCTCCAGATGTGATCCAGAACACCCATGGTGCTCACCTTCCACCCTACAAACCTTCGCATAAACCAAATCATCTGCCAACATTTCCGCCACCTCCAAAAAGACCCACCACCAGGGATATATTCCCTCCCCACCCCTTTCCGCCTTTTGCAAAGACCATTCCCTCCGTGACTACCTGGTCATGTCCATGCCCCCCTATGACCCACCCTCCCATCCTGGCACTTGCCCCTGCCACCGCAGGAACTGTAAAACCTGTGCCCACACCTCCTCCCTCACCTCTATCCAAGGCCCCAAAGGAGCCTTCCACATCCATCAAAGTTTTACCTGCACATCCACTAATATCATTTATTGTATCTGTTGCTCCCAATGCAGTCTCCTCTACATTGGGGAGACTGGGCGCCTCCTAGCAGAGCGCTTTAGGGAACATCTCCGAGACATCCGCACCAATCAACCACACTGCCCCGTGGCCCAACATTTCAACTCCCCCTCCCACTCTGCCAAGGACATGGAGGTCCTGGGCCTCCTTCACCGCCGCTCCCTCACCACCAGACGCCTGGAGGAAGAACGATTCATCTTCCGCCTTGGAACACTTCAACCCCAGGGCATCAATGTGGACTGCAACAGCTTCCTCATTTCCCCTTCCCTCACCTCATCCTAGTTTCAAACTTCCAGCTCAGCACTGTCCCATGATCTGTCCGGACTTGTCTGACCTGCCTAGCGCCTTTTCCACCTATCCACTCCACCCTCTCCTCCCTGACTTATCACCTTCATCTCCTCCCCCACTCACCCATTGTACTCTATGCTACCCTCTCCCCACCCCATCCTCCTCTAGCTTATCTCTCCATGCTTCCAGCTCACTGCCTTTATTCCTGATGAAGGCTTTTGCCCGAAATGTTGATTTTGCTGTTCGTTGGATGCTGCCTGAACTGCTGTGCTCTTCCAGCACCACTGATCCAGAATCAGGAATATATAAGACTTCAGCTCATTTGAATCATTTAAACAAGACCTTTATTCTGTTGCTGATTGAAGCTTCTCCTTGTGAATGTGGTCCTGACCCTGAAGGGGTTTTATTTCCAAACCTCCATCACTTTCCTAGTCAGTGTGTGACATCTCTTTCCTATTGTGATTGGTTCTTCCGTCGGCTTTGCGCACTTCGTCAACATAGCCAACGTAATAAGCTACCTCAGCATCATTACCGACCCATGTTGGGAGGTGCGTCTAATCTGATACTCTCAGGATGTGATGTGATCCTGTATGTTTCAGCCTTGCCAGGTTCTAGAATCCAAAGTGTCGTGATCCCAGTTGATCACATCACTGGACAATGAAATCTGGCCCCATCACAGCAGAGTCTGAAGCAAGGAATTACCTGGGAATTTGAAGATTCCACTGGGCAATTCCCTGAAGCCTGGAATGCTCTGATAGTCTCCAATTAAAATCAAACAAAAGAACAGTATATCAAGGGAAAGGTCCTTACGCCCACCCAGCCTGCACTGACACATGATGTCTTTTGCCTCTCCACGGTCCATAGTCCTCTATTCCCTGTTTGTTTATCTATCTGTCAAGATGCCTCTTAAAATGTTGCTATTGTATCGGCTTTTGCACCTCCTCTGGCTGCATGTTCCAGGCACATACCACCCTCTGAGGAAATAACATGCCTCTCCGTAAATTTCCCCCCTTTTACCTTAAAATTATGTCCCTTAATAACTGACATTTCTACCCTGCGAAAGAAACCCAAGTCGGAGAATTTGGTATATTCTGATGAAACTAAGTAAACAGTTACACTAGAGTAATTAAAAGTATAGTCTAACTGCTGAATAAAAATTCAACTGTCCCATACCTACCTTGCACACACACCACAACTATACCTCCCCCATATCACTTACATCACCCAGACCCTGACCATATAACCCCCAGGAGCCGATCCTTCTTCCCAATTTCAGACCGAACAACTCTTCAACTCTTGGGGCTCAACTCCTTTCACCCTTTCCCAACCTGACCCTACTTCACCCATTTCATCCTCTCTTGACCTGACTCCTCTCTGCTGCCCAGAAGTTAACCACTCCCTTCACCCCCCTGGGAGCTGACACCCTAGCTTCCTCTACTGTGGGTAAACTCTCACTTTCCCTCATTCCAGACCTGTTCCGCCTCCAAACCTCACTCCCAAACCCTCAACACACACCTTGCACTCGACCCATCACCTTTCTCTGGTGCCAGACTCAACCTTGGCCTGACATGTAATCATCCTCTAACCAGCTGCCTGATATAAGTTCTTGCACCCACCCCAGCCCACCTTAACCAGTGCATCACTTACCTGACCACCATGCCATTTTATACACTGCTCTGGCAACCACAGGCAAAAAATGAACATTCTAAATTGACATGTAGCTGAAGAAATCGAGCATGACAGAAAATTTACCAAAGATATTGGCTACAGGGAACATTGGAAACCAAAGAGGTCACAAAGAGGTTGGGGGGACTAGTTACAATCAGCCTGGAAGTTATGTATCGGAAAAGTGTTGATTAGACATTCTGGCAACTTGACTGCCTGAGTATGTGCACTTTCCACCTCTCAGCATGGCAACAGTGAAGGGTGTTAGCATGACCCCATTGGATGCTTTGAACGTGGTTCACGACCTCGCTGGCCAAAGGCCACAGAACATTCCAGAACATCCACTGAGAGGGGCAAGAACACACACCTGGACGCTGAACACCATCACCTCAGTGAAGACTCAGCAAAGAATCGCAGTGAAGATTAGACATGGCCCAGCAGCAGAGCTCCGACCACCTGGACAGAGAGAGAGGGAGAGAGACAGAGAGACAGAGAGAGATAGAGAAGATCCTCCCTGACCTGTGAGACCCACCTTTGTGGAACAGGGCCAGCCCTATATTGGAGAAGAAGGAGATTCCAGCAGCCCAGCTCAAACACATGGATCGTTGGAGATAATATTCTTTCTCAGAAGGGGAGAGTGAGATAGAAAATATATATTGCAGGAATTTGGAAAATGCTCACATGTTTTTAATAAGGAATATTTTGTTAATAAACTTGAGTCCAACTGCAAACTGAATTCTGAATCCCTTTGTGTGCCTCACTGACAAAAGCACTTGGCTAAAATGATTTTAATACATAAACTGGTCAAAGTATTCAAAGCCCTAAACGCTGCATCACTTACCTGATCACTCCACCACTACCACCTTATTCCTTACCCATTTGGCATCTTACCCTCAGGCACGCTATCTTTGCAGCACACTTACTTTACTTAGCAGCTGTCAAATTGACTGTCACTCAAAATGTTTACATTTCAGAATACAGCAACTGACTACAGTGAAACAAGCACATATTTTATCTTCTCCAGCTAGTTCTGTGCTATGAAAAAACTGTCAGAATGATTGTATAGCTCCTCTTTTCTGTAGGACCCCTAATTGGAATCTTTTGTCAAAAATGTGGTGCTCTCTCCTTGCTCAAAAAATAAAGGGCAAAATGCACAAGATTGTTACTTCTTGGAAAATACATCCCATAGTAACATTATCCTGCTTCACCTCTCTCACTATTACACATCTTCCTCCAACACTTCTTACCCTGCATAACCTCTGCGCTGCCTGCTCACTCACTTAGGACACGTCAAGACCTTGTCCCTACCCACACCAACCCTAACACTGTGCCACCCACTTTCATCTTGCTCAACTCTCCATTTCTCTCATTCTAGGAGTAAACAGCCCACAATAGTGTAGAAAAGGCCAGACAGATGGTAGTTTGTCCAACTTTCTGCCACTCACTCCCCCAAAAGGAACCTGACCCTGACAGCTCTGAGTGGCGAACTAACAAGTGTCCAAAGTGGATTGAAACTGGAGACTGCCCTTGACTCACTGCGTTGACAGCCCCTGACTGAAGACTGTCTGACTTGACTTGTCCAATGACTGCCAACAAAAATAACAACCTAGCTTCCTTGGTGTCTGCACTAAATGGCAAGGCAGGTCAGAAGTATTAGGAGCCTGGTAGCTCTGACTGAATGAAGCAAAGTGCAATTAGCAAGGGAAGGTAAGGCAAGGCATGGATGCTGTGAGCATCCAAGTGAGCTTAAGGTGAGTGAGCACTAAGAGAGCAAGTGGACCACTTTGAAACATGACCTGATCTTATCCATGCACTGCGTGTCCATCCCTGGATGCAAACATCTTTGCAGCAGCATTTTAGTGTTAGTTGCTGGTGGGCCCTGAAGTGAAACTTTCAATTGCAGAAGCATCCTGTAAATGGATCAGAGCGGTGCTATGTGAGTCTCAGAAGGCTGGTGAGTGGCTATAAGTCTGTCTGGAATTTTCCACAGTGAGATTCTCTGCGGTGGGCGGCAGAATAGGAAGTTGTGTATTAATGAGGCAAGATGCGCAGTCAATGAGGATGATAATGAACAGTAACCGTCCCGTCTATGCATCTTACCGCTGCCTGGCAAAAATCCGATCTCAACATCTGGATTTTTAGTTGGAAAAATGTAAAAAGGCTGCTCCTGACATGAAGTAAGGTGTCACTGGACTTTTGACACAATTGTCTCAGATTTCTCATCACAGCCCATATTGTTCAATGCCCTGTATGATTCTGCCCAATAAGCAGCTTTTCCCAAATCAGCAGTAGTAAATCTGGATTATTTGCTTTGTTCCAAGTGTGGGTCTAATTAGCTCAAGCAGTTAGACAATAAACATGGGCAAGACTGCAAGTCTTTTCATTGTTTCAGTGGTTTCATTATTGGCTGGTGTGTAAGCTGCAATGTGTTGCTAGGGAACCATGATCCATTCAAGGCAAAAAAAACTTGAGACTATATGAATTCTGAAGCGACTGGTGCAATGTGAAAGAAACTGCTAATTAATAAATAATGCATCTTTTCAAGTTGTTTCTGGTGATTTCATTAACATTAAAGCTTCAAAGAATTGTTTGAAGCATGTAGCTTTCTAATAGTTAGATTATTTTGATGGTCAGGAGGGGAATGAAACAAAATTAGCTCACGATATGACAGGGTGCAGAGGGATTTGCAACCACTGCCAGTTACAAAGCTAGCCTTTAAAGATCCATTTTCTTGTGGAAATTCAATCTTGACTGCAATATTGACATTGGACACTGTCTCGCTCCCACTCCTCCATTAACTGTTATTGCTGCATTTTAATTGCAATTTCTTTGCTCCATGCAAGATATATTAAAAACATCCTTGACAGAAATTCAACAATTGTAACAAAATATATCAATTAATATTTAAAATTATTCACAAAATTTGTGAAATATATCGAAAAGAGATAAGCGAGCATATGCATTTTAGCTTATCTCCTATTTAATAAAACTATTAACAAACATTACTGCGGCCAGTAACAAAAGTAGAACATAGAACAATACAGCACAGAACAGGCCCTTCGGCCCACGATGTTGTGCCGAACATCTATCCTAGATCAAACACCCATCCATGTACCTATCCAATTGCTGCTTAAAGGTCGCCAATGATTCTGACTCTACCACTCCCACGGGCAGCGCATTCCATGCCCCCACCACTCTCTGGGTAAAGAACCCACCCCTGACATCTCCCCTATACCTTCCACCCTTCACCTTAAATTTATGTCCCCTTGTAACACTCTGTTGTACCCGGGGAAAATGTTTCTGACTGTCTACTCTATCTATTCCTCTGATCATCTTATAAACCTCTATCAAGTCACCCCTCATCCTTCGCCGTTCCAACGAGAAAAGGCCGAGAACTCTCAACCTATCCTCGTATGACCTATTCTCCATTCCAGGCAACATCCTGGTAAATCTTCTCTGCACCATCTCCAAAGCTTCCACATCTTTCCTAAAGTGAGGCGACCAGAACTGCACACAGTACTCCAAATGTGGCCTAACCAAAGTCCTGTACAGCTGCAACATCACTTCACGACTCTTGAATTCAATCCCTCTGCTAATGAACGCTAATACACCAAAGGCCTTCTTACAAGCTCTATCCACCTGAGTGGCAACTTTCAAAGATCTATGTACATAGACCCCAAGATCCCTCTGTCCCTCCACCTGACTAAGAACCCTACCGTTAACCCTGTATTCCGCATTCTTATTTGTTCTTCCAAAATGGACGACCTCACACTTGGCAGGGTTGAACTCTATCTGCCACTCCTCAGCCCAGCTCTGCATCATATCTAAGTCCCTTTGCAGCCGACAACAGCCCTCCTCACTGTCCACAACTCCACCAATCTTCGTATCATCTGCAAATTTACTGACCCACCCTTCGACTCCCTTATCCAAGTCATTAATAAAAATTACAAACAGCAGAGGACCCAGAACTGATCCCTGCGGAACTCCACTTGTAACTGGGCTCCAGGCTGAATATTTGCCATCTACCACCACTCTCTGACTTCGACTGGTTAGCCAGTTTTCTATCCAATTGGCCAAATTTCCCTCTATCCCATGCCTCCTGACTTTCCGCATAAGCCTACCATGGGGAACCTTATCAAATGCCTTACTCTACCCTCATCCACATGCTTGGTCACCTCCTCAAAGAATTCAATAAGACTTGTAAGGCAAGACCTACCCTTCACAAATCCGTGCTGGCTGTCCCTAATCAAGCAGTGTCTTTCCAGATACTCATAAATCCTATCCCTCAGTACTCTTTCCATTACTTTGTCTACCACAGAAGTAAGACTAACTGGCCTGTAATTCCCGGGGTTATCCCTATTCCCTTTTTTGAACAGGGGCACAACATTCGCTACTCTCCAGTCCCCTGGTACCACCCCCGTTGACAGTGAAGACAAAAAGATCATTGCCAACGGTACTGCAATTTCCTCTCTTGCTTCCCACATAATCCTAGGATATATCCCGTCAGGCCCGGGGGACTTGTCTATCCTCAAGTTGTTCAAAATGTCCAACATATCTTCCTTCCTAACAAGTATCTCTTCTAGCTTACCAGTCCGTTTCACACTCTCCTCTTCAACAATATGGTCCCTCTCGTTCGTAAATACTGAAGAAAAGTACTCATTCAAGACCTCTCCTATCTCTTCCGACTCAATACACAATCTCCCACTACTGTCCTTGATCGGACCTACCCTCGTTCTCATCATTCTCATGTTTCTCACATACGCATAAAATGCCTTGGGGTTATCCTTGATCCTATCCGCCAAGGATTTTTCATGCCCTCTCTTAGCTCTTCTAATACCTTTCTTCAGGTCCCTTCTGGCTATCCTGTATCCCTCCACTGCTCTGTCTGAACCCTGTTTCCTCAACCTTATGTAAGCCTCCTTCTTCCTCTTTACTAGACATTCAACCTCCCTCGTCAACCAAGGCTCCCTCACACGACCATTTCTTTCCTGCCTGATAGGTACATACATATCAAGGACACGTCGTATCTGCTCCTTGAAAAAGTTCCACATTTCCACCACATCCTTCCCTGACAGCCTATGCTCCCAACTTATGCTCCTCAAATCCTGTCTTACAGCATCGTAATTTCCCTTCCCCCAATTGTAAAATCTACCCTGTTGTGCGCACCTATCTCTCTCCATAACCAAGGTGAAAGTCACAGAATTGTGGTCACCATCACCAAAATGTTCACCCACTAACAAGCCCATCACTTGTCCCGGTTCATTACCGAGTACCAAATCCAATATGGCCTCCCCTCTGGTTGGACAATCTACATACTGAGTTAGAAAAGCTTCCTGGACACACTGCACAAACACCGCCCCATCCAATCTACTTGATCTAAAGAGCTTCCAATCAATATTTGGGAAGTTGAAGTCGCCCATGACTATGACCCTGTGGCTTCTGCACCTTTCCAAAATCTGTTTCCCAATCTGTTTCTCCACATCTCTGCTGCTATTGGGGGGCCTATAGTAAAAGTCTTGATCCCTTTCTTGATGCTGACCACTGTATTAAGTTCTTTAAAATATAGGGTTGGATTTTGTAGGTTTACTAGGAGCTGTGCCCACTAGTCAGAGGATAGGTGGAGAATCCCACTGAGTTTCATGGGAAAGGTCTGCCAGAATTAAATATCCTTTAGGCACATCATGTGGCCACAGATGATCTTCCCCATAATCAAGGTCCTTGTGGCATACATCCCACCTACTGAGGTGTACCAACAAATTAGATCCTGGTAGCCTGACATTGCCATCAGCACCAGTGGCACCAGGCCCACAGGAACCCAGAATTATCATGGGCGCAAGGTGAGTGATGTTGGGTTTGGAGTTGGGGTTGTTAGAGTTGCGAGAAGTGTGTAGGAAGCAAGGGTAGTGGGTGGCTTTCAGTAGCCAACTCACAGCCTAGTGCTTGATTCTATTCAGGACTCACTGTCAACAAGCACAGTAAGGTTTGCTGGGCAGTCCATGTACAAATGTACAGCAAGACAGAGCCTCTTCCATTCAATCCCTGAAGTAACAAGGAATTGAGACAGGTTCAAGAATAATGGGAGGCACTTGATTCTTTAATGCATCTAACTGACATCCTGTCATCGATGACCTAACAGCCCCTTCAGTCCTTTGCTTAAATTGAGGGAGGTTTGAACACTTCCAGGAAAAGAATGCTCTCGTTATTAAAAGGTGCTGCCACTACAGTTTCCATATTTAAATCCAGCAAGTAAGATATACTATTTACAGATTCCAATTTTGCCATAACAAAAAGAACAAATTGGTTAATCCATTCCAGACCAGAAATTAATTACAGCTTTATCTGCAGAATGTTAAAATTGACATATCGTTGTACAAAATGACATTTTAAATAAGCCACATGGAATGTTGAGAAAGCTGTGACAACTCTAAATAATTCAAGAAAAATGGCTTTTGACATTTGGTCTCTGTGTATATAATTCTTATTCAAGGAATATGCTGTCAACTTTCAATAAATTTGAAAGAATATTTGACATAAAGAATATCTCTTCAAATAGTGTATGACACCTGGTATCAGATAGAAAAGATTTCTAGCATTAAGCTAGAATTGGTAAGGAATTGTTTTCCACATTTTCTAACGTTGGAGTGAATCCAACATTGACTTTTCTGTTTAGTATTATAACATGGCACACAAGAAGAATGGAAGTCCTTACACTCATCTACTATCCTCAACATCTCTTCCTTGCATTTACTCACTTTCTGCTGTTCAAACCAGTGAGAACAGATCACCTAGCAGAGAATCCATCACTTGTGGCAGCAAAAGGAAACTGAAAGTGCAAGTTTTCTGACAATAATTAGACTTTAACAAGTGTTTTCCTTTTGGAAGTTTACTGTGATACATAGAACAGGAACTCTGTTATGTTGTAACCAGAATCAGATTTCAATTGGTCTTGAAGTACTCCTCACATTCATCGTTACTGTAGAGCAACAAGATCAAGAATTTAAAACTGTATGGAACCGTCAAGATGTGAGTGAGCTCAGAAACACTTCTCTTTCCAGTGCCTTTATACTTATTTCCAAGTGGTGAAAGCAATTTGCTGTTTTATGCTAACCCCAATTTTCATGTTAAAAGAAGACTCTTTGGAATTCAGCAGTCTAAAGAATGTATCACAGAAGCAAGTCTTCCTTGATATTTAGATGTGATAACAGGGGGTAAATTACAATTTACACTCATAACAAAATATTTTTGCATATTCAAGTAATTAGAAGTGACAGCCAGGGATTTCAAGGCTCCTTGTCGATCTCCAAACACGATAGGAGATATTGAACTGTTCTTCTTCACTAACTCAGCAGGTTCCCAAGGCTGAGGCAGAAACAGTGACAAAGCATGTCTGCAGAAAATCAATACAAGCACAGAAAACTTCATTTATCAATGGCAGTGCAGTTTAATGGAAGTGTTTTTTCCTTCCCCCACAGAATGATTTATTCATGTCTAAACAGTTCCAGATTGATCATTTACCATGGGCCGCTCAGGTAAATTTGGTGCTGACGGTGCTTGTCAGTTCGCTAAATAGCTGCGAATGTTACAAATAGGTTATTGCCTGGAAGGGAGGACAGCAGTGTGGGAAGTGATACATTTCAATTCTAATCTGAAGGAGAGAATATGAGGCTTTACATGCATGATGCAAACAAACTGGTTCCTTGCTAGGATATTTAAAGTTCACACCAAACATGCTGGCAGAAAATTGTTGAGGGATTGTGGAACTTAGCAGCCAGCTGGAGAGTTGGCAAGAGCCCCACACTGCCTCCTCTATGGAAAACATGCTGAACAGGCAATGGAGTGGCCACCCGTGGCTTTTCCTTTGGAATCAAGCTTAGCTCAAACATGATAACAGAGGTGAACTCCAAATGGAACTTGAGGGTGACTGCTGTTGACTTCAAAGCAGCGTTTGAATCAAGGAGCCCGAGCAAAATTACAGTCAACGGGAATCAGCGTTTGGGGAGGTGGGTGGGGTGAGGTGGGGTGGGCAGAACAGAATTTGGTTGGAATCATATCTGGCACAAAGAGAGATGGTTGTGATTGCTGGAGGTCAGTCACTATAGGAGCACCTCCGGATAATGTTCCAGGCTCAGCCATTTGCCACTGCTTCATCAATGACCCTCCCTCCATCAAAAAGTGAAAGATGAGGCTGCTCGCTGATGATTGTGCAATGTTGAGCACCATCTATTATTGCTTCGATACCAAAGCAGTCCATGTCCATGCAGCCTGACCCAGACAACATTCATTTTTTTGGCTGACAAGTAACATTTGTGCTACACATGTGCCAGGCAATGACCATCCCAACAGGAGAGAATCTAATGAGTGTCGCTTTACATTCAATGGCACTACTATCATTGACTTATCCACTATCAACATTGGGGCTTAGTATTGTTCAGCAAGTGATTTGAATCAACCACATAAATACCCAACTGCAAGAGCAGATCAGAAAGCAGAGTTCTGTGGCAAGTAATTCACCTCCACGCTGCACAAGGCATGTCCAAGTCACAAGCACATGTCAGGATTGTGATGCACAGGCCTGGATAGGTGCAGCTCGAACAACATTGCAGAAGATCAACACCATCAGGGATAAAGTAACCAACTTGATTGGCACCTCATCTAACACCTAACATTCATTCCTATCACCACCGTGTTGAGTGTGTGCCATTTACAAGCTGCATTGTAATAACCACTGAGGTGGTTAAGCATCCCATGACCTCTAGTATCTAGAGAGACAAGGGTAGCAAGTACACCAACATCAGCAAATCCCCCTCCAAACTACACCCCCCTCCCACCCCCGACTTTAAGCTGTATCACCACTTCTTCACGGTCATTGGGTCAAAATCCTAGAACTCGCTTCCTAACAGCATGGTGCCTGTATGTAAACCACATGGACAGCAGTGGGTCCAAGAAGCTCAGCACTATCTTATCAAGGACAATTAGGAAAAGTGTTACGATGCAGGGTAAACTGTCCTGCTTAATTTAAACCAGCAACACAGAAAAGATTTATCCCGTGCAGTAATCTGTAAAAATCCAAGACACCAAGAACTATTTAAAGTAAAAATTTACGTTATTTCTTAAAGTATAACAGAATAATTAACTAACAACTATTTATAACTCCTTCCTCTAACTGATCTTTTACTTTCCCTTCTATAATACTACTCCGATAAAACCCCCAATTAAGATGTACTGAAAAATTCAAATTTTAAAACCAGCCAGCGGCCAAATCTTCTTGTATCTTCCTCTGTAGATTTGTTCTCCAGGTCAGTGTTGATGTTTTCTCTGTGCAAAAACCTTCTCTAGGCAGGTATCTCTCAGAGAGTTCTGACTAGCAGCCTACACCTGTTGGTCGTTTGGCAGTTCTCCACCAACTGTTCAATTTTTCCCGGTCTTATACCCCCAAAGCATCGGATTGTGTCATTGGCTTTAAATATTGTCAATGTACTCAATTCAAATTTGATTTGAGTTTGGTTTTTTTGGGGGGGATGGGTATACTTTAAACTGATTGGCCTAATTCAAATGTGTTTTTGTCTCCAGGCCACCAGCTACCCTAGCTGCTGGACCACAGGTTACATTTTATCTTATTCAGAACACTTAGTGTTGTCAGTTAAATCTGCTAGCTTTTAACTCTCTTCAAGGTACAGTACACCCACATCTTCATAACAAGAGCAATGAATGCCAATCTCTTCAGTGACAATCACATCCTATCAATGATTCAAATAAAAATCAAGACCCTAAGATGCTCAAATCCTCAGCATGAGCTCCCAGCCATTCAGAGACAATACAGGTAGTTCTTCTATAATGCCAGTTTGTTAAACACGATTTGTCTGAGATCTGATTTGTGAATTGCCAGCCTTTTCTTGATAAAGCAAATTCCCATTTGCAGTAACATGATTCTCATCCCCGACATTAGGTGTCACTGTGTGTGGAGGACTGGACTCCACGTCAGCATCACACGATCAATTGGCTCATGCGCTTTCTCATGAAAAGTTTTGTGAAAGGTATTGTGAAATTGGAAAAGCATCATGAACCTGTCTTTAAGTCTGGGGAAAAGAAACTGGAAGCAATCTGTTAATTTTAAAAAAGAGTGACATTTCACTGGAATTGACTAACAGTAAAAGGATAGTATTGAGCAGTTTGAAACTTGGCTTTGTTGTTTGTACTAAGAGCTTTTTGTTTCTTTTTTGTTTAAAAGGGTGGTGAAGAATATCTGTAGACTCATGTGAATCTGTTTCAGTGGTGAATCACTGTGGTAACCAATCTCAAAAAAATACGAGTACAGGGACTTGGATATGGTCATTCAGCTGCTCTGGCTGTCAGAGAAAGGAAACGTTGTGGATGAGGGAGACAAAGGTGGGAGGCACACTGTTACTGTTGGTGTATGTGTGGAGATGTCCTGAGAGGATGAATAGGTTGTGCAGAAGAGATTTAGTGTTAGTCGGGGCAGATGTTAGCGAGGATGAGAGTGAGTGGGAAAGATGTTGCAGCAAATGGTGGGCACAGTAGCAGGGCAAGAGGGAGTGTTAGGTATCAACGAGATGATGGTGGCACTGCTACTGACAGAGTGGAGAAGGTCATTGATCTTCTTCCTATATTCTGTGCATTCCTCCAAATGTTTAAGACTGCACTGGCCTGGATGGTAAACTTGATCCAGGTTGGTGTGGTTCCAATAGGATGATGTCCTCTGTTGGCCTGGGAGAAAAGGACATTCTATCTTTGCATCATCCCATCCCCATCAGCAGCACCTCCGTGCCCCTGCTTATAAAGAGAGGCACCAATTTTCCATTCTCTGTCACATCCACAGCGAATGTCAGGAACCATGCAGGGCAGCTCTGGACTAACACCTGTTGTCTAGGTGCATAATACTTTTTTTATAGATGGTGCTGCATCACGGCTGTTGGTCATTGCTGGGATATCCAGGAGGTAATGAGTTTTGGAAATGGCACATGGTATGATGGTGCTGGAATGTATGAGAGGAACACCAAAGGTTGGGGGAAGGAGAGATAATAAATCAGGCTGGTTTTGTAAAATAAGGTAATAGATGTCCTCAAGCATCACGATATGACACTCTCCAAAAATCTTGAAAAAATTGACACTGAGCAAAGAAATTAAGATTCAGCCCTTGATCTATCAAGGCAAGTCTCATTCTGGGCTCTGACTTGTGCAGTATTACCTTTGGATGGGGTCAGAAGACTGGTTAGAGTCTAGTGCAACCAGCAGGTATAGATGCCAAATCGAGACTAAAGATTCTGATGAATTGCACCATATAATACCATACAACAGGTCAGTTACAAAAGGTCAACATTTACTTAGACTGCGCTATTGTTTGTGTTAGGCTATCTATTGGTTTTGTTTTGATTTTTACTGGTATTTTTGGTAGTTACCCCTACTGATATTCCCATAGGCCCCATTAGTACTATTGCATGATTTTCCATGACATGGCATTAGTGGAGAACCTCCTGTACAGTAGAAGTGATTTGTTGTGACAAGTAATGTAAGCCAAACTTTAATTTTATCTATTATTCTAACAAACAGAGTCAAGACACATTTTCAACAAAGGTACATTTGGAAATGTAACCTACAACCTCTTAGTTAATCATTTGCTGTTCAACTGATCACAATGGCCGTTGTCCCTTCTTAGAGTGTTTAAAAACTGAACTTCCTGCTCAGCTCTTCATTCTCAATGTGGAATTTATACTATGCTGCTTGGCTGCATTTCACTCAGATGTCCCTCAATGCATGACCCAAATGAAATACTTCTCCTGTTTCTATTCTATATCTCTCCACTCCTCTAATAGTTGCATATCTAAAATATTTTCTGCATCTAATCTGTCTTGGAAGAGCCCAACTTCAAACCACATGTCAGTATTGAAATATTAACCTGCATTGACACTTACAGTAATTGGTTCCAACAAAACAGCAGTGTAAATTGCTTGTCATATTGTTTGAATGATCCCATTACAAAAAGACCCAGTGGATTTTCATAGCACTAATACTCTGGACTCAATGCTGGACCTGTAACCCAGACATTAAAAGTCATTCATTTATGTCATCTCAGTTAATTGAGGAAACTTTTGTTGCAGGCAAAACACCCTGGGTATGGATCTGAAATCCATATTTTTATATAGACCTACTTTATATGGGCTTTTATATAGACCTACGTTCCTTGTTGATCGGGGTCTCCCAGAGGAGCTGAGAGGCATTCAAAAGTTGTCAACCTCTGATAGAAGCTGCTTTGGGGCTTGGGTAGGGGTAGGATTTCCAACCCCAAGATCCCAAAACCAAAGAAATCTGGACAATGGCCCCTTTTGGACATTTAATTACTTCAGGCCTTCTGCAGTTCAGGTACTGGTTAGCTCTCTAGCCAGCAGCAGAGACCCAATTACCAGTGCTAAATTCAGCCCAAAGCTTCCAGTCAGATTAATCAGCCAATGTAGTCAATATGCCAGTGTACCTTGACCTGTTCAGGGTAAGAGTCATGGCATTGGATTGTGAATAGCTAAATGACTTGTTATCTGTGAAAAAAAAAATCTGCTTGGGAAAACCGTGACTGACAATTGAAAGGAATCATGGCCTCTATTCTCTTGAAATGCTTTATCACTCAAATTCAATTTCCCACAATGTCTTTTTCTTGTCTTCAGCATGGAGGTAATGGTGTTTTATTGTTTCAGTGACTCCTTGGGAATCATTGAGATAATTAGATCTTCAGATATTTCCAGTGCTGTGCAAAATAATATAGCTGACAATAACTTGGGGTTGTACAGTGTTAAAAGCATGCATTTGATGCAGATGTCCTGTCTAGAAGCATGTGGTTTGGATCCTGCTGGAATTGATCTAATTAGTTGTGTACTCAGAATTGTTTCCAACAAGATATATCATGCTGATTTGAATATAACATGTATACTAAGCTATCTTCTGTCTCGTAATAAGTTGTCTTTGCTTTAGGCCATCCCAGTCCAGGAATTGGATTAGATTCTGCTATTGGCTACAAATTGCTACAGATTAAAATGACTTCTAATGCATAATGAAGAAGTAAATCATTTGAGAGGGAAAGGGATGCACGCCTGATTATTCAGAAGGCTTTGCATCTTATCCACTTCAAAATGAGTTGCACTCCCTAACCTAATCATTGCTATGACTATTTGTTCCCATCTTTGCAGAATTAGCAGCTTTCATCCGAACTGTCAAAGAAGATCAGTGCTAGCTGTAAGTGCCTATTGTTCAGCCAGACAAGAACTGTCAGTCTGGAGCTGGCCTGCACAGCTCTTGACATTTACCTGGACATGGCCAATAAGGGAGATTTGATGCCCATTTTGTGGGCAGAAATCCAGACGTCCTGCTGGGCATTTTCTTTCTGATACTGCACACTTACTATCACCACTACCGTACCCACCTCCCATCAAGGTTCAAGCTCATGATTGCCAACATCATCTTCACTCACTCACACTTGCTCGCCTCAGCTCCTGACAGCACTAATACTATGTGCCCTCAGCTCTTCCTGTTCATTTGCTCAGGACACCTCCCCATCTACATCAATTGCAACAGCTTTGTCACCCACTTACGTATTCTATATTCTCTGCAGGAGGAAACCAGAAGGGTGTGCCTTGACCTGTTCAGGGTAAGAGTCATGGCATTGGATTGTGAATGGCTAAATGACTTGTCATCGATGGAAAAAAAAATCTGCTTGGGAAAACCGTGACTGAAAGGGCAGAAGGGCAGAAAGAATCACAGACAAACAGTTGTCTGCCCAAAATTCATCTGTTCATCCCTTATCCTGTATTCTCCAGCCAAAACTTCATTGTGAAGTAAGTGCTTAAGGGAATAAGAATAACAGCATCCACTAACAGTATACATTCATGCAATACCTTTATGCCCATGGTCCTGAGGGAGGATACCTCCCTCATGTCTGACAAATTTAACTGAGTTATTTGCTGAAGTGATGCAGCCAGTGGACGAGGGTAGTGCTGTGGATGTTATATATTTGGATATTCAGAAAGTATTTGGCTCAGTGCCAGATGACAAGTTTGTTAGCACATTAGAAGTGGTTGGGATTGATGGGTCCTTGGCTGCATGGATTAGAAGTTGGCTGAACAGTAAGAAACAGAGCCTATGTATAGATAAATCCACACAAAGGGTGGTGCATGTGTGCAATGGGCTGCCAGAGGAAGTGGTGGAGGCTGGTATGATTGCAACATTTAAAAGGCGTCTGGATGGGTATATGAATAGGAAGGGTTTGGGTTTGGAAGGGTTTGGCAGGTGGGACTAGATTGGGTTGGGATATCTGATTGGCATGGACAGGTTGGACCAAAGGGTCTTTTTCTGTGCTGTACATTTCTATGACTCTATACACATATATCTAAGAGTTGAAAATGGTGTTCCCCAGGAATCGGTATTGGGACACTTGCTTTTTCCGTTATATATAAACAATCTGGAGATGGGAGTTGAGGGCAAAAATCTCTAAATTTTGCAGATGATGCTAAACTAGGGAAAAGTGTGAATTGTGAGGACAATGTTGAGTGACTCTAGTGGGTCATTGACAAAGTGGCCAAATGGGCAGACACCTTGCAGATGAATTTCAGTGCAAAGAAATTAAGTCAGGTATCCATAAAGATACCGTAGAAATGTATAGTGTTAGTAGATGCTGTTATTCTTGGTTCCTTAAGCACCTATTCACAATGAATTTCTGGCAGGAGATAACAGGCACCCTCAACTATTTTGAACCTTTGTTTCTGTCACTGTGGAATTATAGAAGCACCAACAGCTATTGAATACAAAATCAGTGTTTTACAGGATGGGGAATAACAGAAGCTGCTCCACAATACCCTGCATGAATAGTGGTACATTCTAATTTACAGTAAAGATTGAAATAAGTGTTCAGAGAATGGTGTGGGTGGTCTGTCTGATTTGCTATTCTTAATAAACTCAGGGAATTAGTGCCAAAGTTTGTAGCTAATGAAGAAGGTAATGTTTCTGAAGTGGTAACGCATTGGCATCATGAATTCTATGTTGTCATACACATTTATTATACATTCATGTGAAATGTCAATGTACATAGTCATCATGGTTATGTCTGGCTCTGATTCATGGCTTCATTAGGTGAGGAGTAATCTTCTCTGATTTATTAGCAAAATAACACTATTCCCAGCATTGACTTCTGCTTTTGGAAACCATTGTTACACATGGATCATGGAGGTCCATGCAGTGGGAAAATTAATTATCAAAGAAGTGGACATCTTCCATGAAGCTCTGTGGTGGTGCAGCTTCTATCCACAATCACTACATAGGCCCAGGACAAAGCAAAGTCAAAGAACGATTGGACGCACCAAACTACTCTTTATAAAGCATCACATTGCTGGTAGAGATGCCAAATGTCACAAACCACCAGGAGTAGTCACCTGGGAAAATATCACATGGTTACAGGGGTATGAATCTAGCGCCTACCATGAGGAGAAGAAATCCAGAAGGAAAGAGAAATTTAACTCTTTCAGAGTATTACCGTTTGAATAAAGACAATATTCAGCCAATAGCTGAAATGCATTTTACTACAGTACCCATAGAAGCAGCAAACAAACAAGCTCAGCATTCCACAAGTAAAACTTCATTCCGATAATTCAAATGGTATGAGGCACTGGGACAGGAGTATAAGCTAATAAAAGAGAGAAAAGCCAATTATACTGAGAAAATACAGAGTTCTTAGAGCAGCCATCTCTTAACAGCAACTGAAAGTTCCAGGAGGTAAAATTAGGGAGCCCTAAGGCAACAGGGGGTAACTTTAGGAAATGTTGCAAAGACCAGAAAGAGAAGGTAAGGAAGTGTGAAAGAGATTTCTCACCTTTTGCAATGAGCACCATCACTATTGACATTGGACTCCATGGCATGCAAATACAGGAACAGTGAAAGGCCCTGAAAATAAATTTAGACCAGGACTACAGAGTCAGCTAGATTTTAGAATACAGTATATTTGAGCTGAAAAGGAGCAAATTTAAATAACTCTAGTGAAAGAAGCTAACAGAAGAAGAAAAATCAAGAAAAATTAAAGACTTAAAAGAACTGGTACTCAGTAATTCAGTCACTATTTTGACAGAAAGATGTATAAAACCTGTAACCAGAGAATTTTATTAAAAATGTAAAGACTAAAATGTTCAATGTTTTAGCTTTTGAAAGGTGGGAACATGTACAGTTTATAGGAAAGAACTGGAAATATTCATCTTGGTTGAAGAGGGCATGAAACCATTTCAGGTCATTAAATAGGGCAGAAACCTCTTTGAAAAGACAAATAAACCAATAAAGCGGTACAGAGATACAATATTACAAGGCTTTTTTTTTTAAAAAAGTAAATTACTACAGACCAGCCAGCAATACAGGATATTTTCTAATTAACCTGTTTAGCGATGTTATTACACACCTCTGGAACAGGTGGGACTTGAACTTAGGACTCCTGGCTCAGATTTAGGGACACTTTCATTGCACCACAAGATCACTAGTAATACAATTTAAAGCTTGATTCAAGAATTCAGTACATGTGCCATTTCAATATCATTTCAAAGTAGAAGGTGTGTGACATCAACTCAGCATCTGCAGAAGACAGCTCCACCTGGCCTCAGGGCCAGCCAATCAGAGCTGGTAAAGAAGGGAGTAGTGAAGAATGTGACAGTTCTTACAGACAGGATGAGCAACATGGTAAGAGTAGAAAGAAAATAGAAATCTGAAAGTGTGTCTTGATCCAAGGAATCGCAGTGTCTAAAAAACGCCCTTTCCATCTGCTAACCATTGAAGAAAGGTTGTTGTGGCTTGCCTAGGCAAAAGTCTTTACTACCCTCAACATGAAGGATGGTTATTGGCAAGTGAAGCCAAACGAAAGCATTAGACTTCTAATTACATTCTCAATGCCTTTGAGGGATACAAAGAATTATACATGGCATTTACAGAAGAGAATCAACACAGACAGCATGAGATAGTTAGTGTTTATCCTAGTATGGAGGTTGTCATGGATGATCTGCCAGGCTATGGATGTAGAAGCATGATAGAAAAAAAAGCATTGCAGGCCACCATCAGAATCTAGTGAAAGTTCACCATATGAATTTGAAGTTGAATATGAAAAAGACGCAATTGTAGGTGCCTCAAGTCAACAACATAGGTCATATACTGACAGTGAAATGACTTCACCCAGGTCCGGTCAAGGTGAGAACTATTGCAGAGATGCAACAGCCAACAGATGTGAAAACAGTGGAATAACATGTTGAATGTTTTCAAGAAAATGATTGCTTAACTTGTCATCAGAGATTAAACGTTTACAAAAGTTTCAAATTAATCGTGTGAAGAACGAGTTCTAAGATACTACTAGAAAGCTATATTTGATAAGGTACTCTCTCCATTGTTGTAAGTAAAAGAGTGTTGCAGTTCACAAGGCTGAAAGCTTGTGCTTAAAGATAAAGCATTACCTCTGCTGTAAATGCTTTCACTTTAGTTTGGAAAGCATTATATGACATAGGTTTAAAAATCTGAGGCTGTGCTAATTCAATTGTGTGGCTTTTTTAGATGCCTCCAGCCCCAGCACTTACTCTTAATCACCGGTGAATATGCACTCACTTCCAGTTCCCCACATGAGTGCATTAGGTCCCTGAGCCTGACTTAGAGCTCCCTTGTTGTGCAAGCTTTCACATGTACTCCTAGAATTGACAAGATACATCAAGATAACAATTAACAGCACCACCTGACCCATGACAATACAGTAACAGGTTATGCTCGTATTGTATTGAGGATCCTCTGTAGAAGGTCTCAGTAAATTCCCCACGGTCCATTGACTCCAGTCTGAGTACCACCATCTCAGGGGAGCACTGTTTTGGAATGTGTAATTGTTCAAAGCCGCCACTGCATATCAGTGTGGTTTCCTTTGTCAAGCTCCTCAAACTGCTGTCAAATCAACTCTGCTGTCATGTCCATAGTACAAAGTGCCTGAACCTTCTGCCACCAGATCTTTCAAGGTACAACACTAGCACCAGTTGTGAAACATGAAAGAATTTTCCTAAAACCAACCCTTTTATGGTTCACTAACAGGACAAGGAATTTGTTATTCACTCTCATATTTCTCATCTGATACCCTATGCGCTGAAGCTAGCAAAATCTTTATATTCTTGAAAGGACAATCCAACAGGATTTACATTTTCAAGGAGCATTTTAAAATGGGAACTCTGAGTTTCCTGCCACCAGATCTTTCAATGTGCCTCCAAGATTTGTGCAGCGATACTCTGTTTTCCATCCTTTGCAGGAGGCCTTTTCCAACGAAAAATCTATAGCCAGTTGCTAAGTTGTCACTTTGATCCATGAGCACATCTGGCCCATGACTGCCTTCTGTTCTGACTAGAAGCATTTCAAATAAGGTCAAGAGCTGCTGTGCAACAACACATCATAACAGCCATCAAGAAAATTCAAGGCTGTAGTGCCTACGGCACACAATCCATCTTTTCAAAAACAAATTTGTTTCTTCATAATAAGCTGCAAAAGGGCTTACCATTCTGGAAATTACACACAGATTGATAACTTTCATTATGACATTTTTCATCTGGGACCCTTGTTGCACTCAGAACAAATCAGAGAATCAAAGAAGGCTGGACTGTGCACCTGCAAAACTAGGTGGTTGATTTTGTTTCCGTTACTCTAAGTGAATTTTGAGTAGATTCCTTTGTAAATGTGAGGTTCACCCACCTCCCCCACCTCCCCCCACTCCCATCAGCCACCATTCCTGAGATCAACTGCATCCAAGTGCAGTCCCAGGAAATACATTATTTTCAGTCAATGTCTTATATCATGTTTATGAACAATTTGTGCTGGCTAACACCACATGAACTTGAATTGATCTACAAGTCTTTGTTTTTTTTATTTAAACGGGGACTATATTAGCATGCAAATTGCACTGATCAAGTATTCCATTATGCAAAAAAGGTGAAATGACAAACATATAACAGCTGATTCTGTCACAGCTAGAGTATTTGTCAAGTGTGAGAGGGAGGTAATGAAGGAGATGGTCAACTGATGGAGTGGGAAACAATTGGTTTGGAAATATGCTTTCCTGAATTAGGATACAAAAGGTTTAATGTTGCTGCACTTAGTGAAGACATCTGACACTCTTATAAAAACTGATGTTTTGTGCTTAATATGTTGATGATGCAGAATCACAGGAGTAGGAAAAGTATATATCTCTGCATCTATACAATAAACAAAATAACCTAATAACAGTTTTGAGTAGTCCTTTCAGATGATTGGCTGTCAATAAATGTGGCTGTGTGTACAACTACCTTCTATGTATCACATTGATACATAGCAAACTGTTTTTGGAGAGAGAGAAAAAAGGGTTGAAGCTGAAAAGCACATCCATTTAATGAACAAAGACTGCTGTTGAGGGATACGAGAGGAACGATATATATTAGGAACGATCTATATATTGGTCTTGGAGGGAGTACAATGTAGGTTACAAGAATGATATCTGGCCTTCAGGGGTTAGGTTATGAGGAGGGATTATAAAATTTAGGCTTGTATGTAGAACTTAGAAGGTTACGGGGCGATCAGATCAAAGTTATCAAATATTAAAAGGAAACACAAGGTAGATAAAGATAAACTATTTCCATTGGTAGTGGTGTCTAGATCTAGGAGCCACAGTCTGAGAATTAGAGATAGACAGTTCAGGAAAGATATTACAAAGCACTTCTACACATACAAGATCACAGAGGTTTGCAACTATCCTTCACAACTACAGCTGATGCTTGATTAGTCGGTAAATCTTTGAGAGATAAATGGTAAGCAAAGAGAGATATGGGCCAAAAGCAGATATATGGCATTAAACCACAGATCTAATTAAACAGTGGAACATGCTCAAGGGTTGAATGGCCTATTCCTGTTTCTATGTTCTACATAAAATAGTTCATGACTTGCTACAAGGATATATCCTAGTGTGTAAAAAAGGATTATAGGAAAAGAATAAACCAACTGTGGTTAATGAAGGAAGTTAGGGATAGTATCACGTTAAAAGACAAAAATCCTAAAACATGGCAAAGGTTAATGGTTAGCCAGGAGATTTCAGGAAATTTTAAAAACCAACAATACGGGCAGCACTGTGACACAGTGGTTAGCATTGCTGCCTCACAGTGCCAGAGACCCGGGTTCAATTCCCACGTCAGGCACTGTCTGTGTAGAGTTTACACATTCTCCCCGTGTCTGCATAGGTTTCCTCCAGGTGCTCCGGTTTCCTCCCACGGTCCAAAAATGTGCAGGTTAGGTGAATTGGCCATGCTAAATTGCCCGTAGTGTTAGGTGAAGGGGTAAATATAGGGGAATGGGTCTGGGTGGATTACGGGTCGGTATGGACTTGTTGGGCCAAAAGGCCTGTTTTCACATTGTTAGTAATCTAATCTAACCAAAGCATGACCAACATAAAGAGTGAAAATAAACTTTTAGAATAATCTGGCAAGCAATATTTTAAAAAGGATAGTAAGAGTGTCTTTAATTATACAAAAGGGAAGAGAGTGGCCAAAGTGAACATAGACTCCTTAGAGAATGGGGTAAGAAAAATAATAATGGGAAAACCAGGAAATGGCAGAGGAATTGAATTAATAGGTTATCCTATGTTCACTGAAAGTTTATTTTCATCCTTTGTGTTGGTTTTTTTTTGGTTTTTAAAACTTTCTGAAGTCTCCTGGCTAACCGTCAGTCTTCACAGTGGAAGAAAATTGTTTATGGCACAAAGTTGTAATTTCAAGGCTGAGGTAAACAGATTTTTAAGCATTATGGGAAAAGGCACAAAACTGGAGTTAAGGATTGTCAGATCAGCCATAACCTCATTGAATGGTGGAGCAGTTTCAATGGACCAAATGGCCTATTTCTATTCTTACATTTTACGATGTTAATTAAATTTTGGCATCAACCCTACTTTTGGTGATATTTATATTTGCACTTCTGTGTATTTCTGGGCAAATATCTCCTGAACTGCACTGTTCATGATTTGTTGATTGGCTGAGGAAATAGTAGTTGCAGTGTTTATAATTAATCAATACTGTATAGGGGAAAATAAGTTGTTTTTGCCAATACTGTCTAATCTCTATTGAAAAATGGCAAATAATTTAGGGCAGTGTTAATCTAAACTGACATAGTGGTTCATGACAATTTGCATGTGTTAATGAGTTCCTGGTGCGTCTGGTGGGAGAGCTGGCTATCAAAATGAAGTCTTGTTTGGAAATCAAATAGATTGGTCTCCAGCAGTAAATCAACATTTTATGATTTGGAATTTTCAACCCATTACCGCTTACCCCTCCCTCAAACCTCCAACCACATCCCACCCTGACACAAAAACTCATTGTTCACTGTCAATGCTCATTATAGCCATTTACCAACTTCTACTATTGGCAGGCTGTTCACTTGTGTCAGTATTTCCTTCTCAGTGCTCAGTATCTTCCTGTTTTTTCTCGATGTTAATGAGAGCTGACAGTGTCAACTTTTCAAACTAATGTGTTGCAGTATTGAAAAAAGAGCAAGGCGGCAGAAAGGATCTCTGGTATCAACCCAATTAGTTAAAAACAAACCGATGCACAGTTAGCAAGTTCTTGGTTTATGAAGATTTCCATCTACAAAGGATGTCCTTTGAATGATTTGAAGCAAACATCTGGAACTCCTCGGCATATTGGCATTCTTCACCTTGCTTCTAAGTAACAGGCTTCTGAAATAGTTATTTGGAAGGACAGAACTTAGACATTGCTGAAAAAAGCCTCAGCTTGTCAAAGCTTTTCATCTTACATTCATCCAGATATTTTGCAAGGATACCAATGAACAGGAAAATATCTTTATAATGCTGATGTAAAATGGAACAGCATTAACAGTATTAAAATGTTGATCCAATTTACTTGGTATTCTTCTGAATTGTCCAGATGAGCAAAAGATGTGCATTTTCAATGCAATATGTACTTTCAGAAAATTTGTGAAGTGTAACTGTGCAATTCAAACACATGGAATTCTGCAACTGAAGATACCTTCTCTATATCCAACATATTATATCCTTTCATAATCTTAAAGGCTATTATCAGGTTACTCCTTGCCCTTGTGTTTTTAAAGAATGTTCAACACTTCTTGAGGTGTTAAACTTTCAAGTCTTATATCATTTTTAATAATTCTTTCACCTTCTTCAGTGACCCAACCCTCCTCATAACCTGGAGATCATAACATCACACAATGTCTAAATAGATTCTGTTCAAATCATTGAATCTTTCATGGAAGATGTGCAGTCACTGATAAACAATGTACTAAGGTGCTCAAGGTAAATGAAATTTCTCTCTAACATCTGATTGCAATGGAGTAAAAGCTTCATTACAATCACCATTCAAATCAGTTTGCATTCTATACAGTGGTGACTTTTCCATGATATTACTGATCCATCCATTGCTAATCATTTACACTTACAATCATCTTTACAATCTGCACTGAAAGCAATATAAGGTATGAGAGACCATGGGGTAGAGGGTATGTTGGTACAGTGGCTATGACTAACAATTTTAAAAATGACTTTCAAAAGATTCCCTCATCCAGACTATCATTTCACAGCAACTCTGAAGGGTCATGAAAAATGAGCCCTGGAGAAATTTTCCCAACGCTACAATAGCTGCAGGAGACTAGTGACGAAAATGACAAACTCTGCAATCAAATTGGCTAGGTGGAGTATGCAGGACATAGACTCATTGCCTACACCCTTCTCCCACACCAGGTAAAATCAGTGGGAAAAGGAGAAAACAAAATCTGGGATCATGCCTCTTCAGTGCACCTCACAGAATTGGAATTTATGCATATACCATAGATTCTCAGGATAGCTTTAGGCTGTGGTATTATACTCACAGGAAGAAGATTTGAAATCCTTTTACAATAGGCATTTAGCAAAGTCAGTAGAAATGTTTACATTGCCTCAAATTAGATTCATACATAAGCGCTCATACCTTAAAGATGGAGTCTATCCCATGCAATGATCAGACTTCTTTTTCTACATCAATCATTGGATGTAATAATATGAACAAAAATTTATGAACCCTCCAGCTAATAGAAGAATTGCTCTTAATAAATGTCTGAATTCCATTCAAAACATTCTTGACTAATTGAATATGAGCTGAAAATATGTTGCTGGAAAAGCGCAGCAGGTCAGGCAGCATCCAAAGAGCAGGAAAATCGACGTTTCAGGCATGAGCCCTTCTTCAGGAAGGGCCCGAAACTTCGATTCTCCTGCTCTTTGGATACTGCCTGACCTGCTGCGCTTTTCCAGCAACACATTTTCAGCTCTGATCGCCAGCATCTGCAGTCCTCACTTTCTCCTCCTAACTGAATATGATGCTGATTTCAAAACATTAAACGTATGAAAATGCACTATTTGCACCAGGAACGAAATTGAATAACTGATGATGGAAACGACAAGTCCTTTTTATTCCTCATTACTTTTTTGATTTTCTTTTAGATTTGTGTAATATTTGCCAAAGATTGAAATGTCACTTTCGAAAGAAAAGAATTTAAATGATACAATAAATGAAGCATGTAATAAATATGTTTTAGTTTTGATAAAATAATTTTTTCTCCGAGTGTTTATATTGGCTTTGACATAGAGTCGTAGAGTCATAGAGATGTACAGAAAGGAAACAGACCCTTCGGTCCAACTCGTCCATGCCGACCGGATACCCAAACCCAATCTAGTCCCACCTACCAGCACCCGGCCCATATCCCTCCAAATCCTTCCTATTCATATGCCTATCCCAGATGCCTTTTAAATGTTGCAATTGAACTACTCTCCACCACTTCTTCTGGCAGCTTGTTCCATACACATACAACCCTCTGTGTGAAAAAGTGGCCCCTCCGGTCTCTTTTATATTCTTCCTCTCTCTCACCCTATGCTAAGCCCTCTAGTTCTGAACTCTCCCACACAGGGAAATGACTTTGTCTATTTATCCTATCCATGCCCCTCATGATTTTATAAACCTCTACAAGCTCAGCCCTCAGTCTCTGACGCTCCAGGCAAAACAGCCCCAGCCTAATCAACCTCTCCCTATAATTCAAATCCTCCAACCCTGGCAACATCCTTGTAAATCTTTTCTGAACCCTTTCAAGTTTCACAACATCTTTCCGATAGGAAGGAGATCAGAAGCACGCAATATTCTAAAATGGCCTAACCAATGTCCTGTACAACCACAACATGACCTCCCAACTCCTGTACTCAATAATCTGACCAATAAAAGAAAGCATACCAAACGCCTTCTTCATTATCCTATCTACCTGTGACTCTACTTTCAAGGAGCTATGAACCTGCACTCCAAGGTCTTTTAGTTCAGTAACACTCCCTAGGACCTTATCATTAAGTGTATAAGTCCTGCTAAGATTTGCTTTCCCAAACTGCAGCACCTCGCATTTATCTAAATTAAACTCCATCTTCCACTCCTCAGCCCATTGGCTCTTCTGATCAAGATCCCATTGTAATCTGAGGTAACCTTCTTTGGTATCCACTACACCTCCAATTGTGGTATAATCTGCAAACTTACTAACTATACCTCTTACGCTCACATCCAAATCATTTATATAAGTGACAAAAAGCATTGGACCCAGCACCAATCCTTGTGGCACTCCACTGGTGAAAGGCTAGATTAGAGTGGTACTGATTAGAGTAGATTAGAGCCATAGGCTCTCTGCCTGTATTCCTGATGAAGGGCTTTTGCCCGAAGCGTCGATTTTATTGCTCTTCAGATGCTGCCTGAATTGCTATGCTTTTCCAGCACCACTATAATCTAGACTCTGGTTTCCAGCATCTGCAGCCATTGTTTTTAGCTGGTCACAGGTTTCCAATCTAAAAAACAACCCTTCACCACCATCCTCTGTCTTCTACCTTTGAGTCAGTTCTGTATGCAAATGGCTAGTTCCCCCTGTATTCCATGAGATCTAACCTTGCCAACCAGTTTCCCATGGGGAACCTTGTCAAATGCCTCCCTGAAGTCCATATAAATCACTTCCACCACACCGCCCTCATCAATCCTCTTTGTTACTTCTTCAAAAAACTGAATCAAGTTTGTGAAACATGATTTCCCACGCACAAAGCCATGACTACCCCCAATCAGTCCTTGCCTTTCCAAATACAGATACATCCTGTCCCTCAGGATTCCCTCCAACAAGTTGCCCACCACTGACATCAGGATCACTGATCTATAGTTCCCTGGCTTGTCCTTACTACCTTTCTTAAATAGTAGCACCACGTTAGTCAACCACCAATCTTCTGGCACCGCACCTATGGCTATTGATGATATAAATATCTCAGCAAGAGGCCCAGTAAACACTTCCCTAACTTCTCACAGAGTTTTAGGGTACACCTGATCAGGTTCTGGGGATTTATCCAGTTTTATGTATTTCAAGACATCCAGCACTTCCTCCTCTGTAATATGGACATTTTTCAAGATGTCACCATCTATTTCCTTATATTCTATATCTTTCTTGTCCTTTTCCACAGTAAACACTGATGCAAAATGTTCATTTAATATCTCCCCCATCTCCTGCGGCTCCACAGTAAGGCTGCCTTGCTGATCTTTGAGGGGCCCTATTCTCTCCCTAGTTACCCTTTTGTCCTTACTATATTTGTAAAAACCCTTTGAATTCTCCTTAACTCTATTTGCAAAAGCTATCTCATGTCCCCTTTTTGCCCTTTTGTTTTCCCTCTTAAGTATACTCTCTCTGCCTCTGTACTCCTCTAAGGATTCATTCGATCCATCCTCTTTATACCTGACATATGCTTACTTCTTTTTCTTAACCAAACCCTCAGTTTCTTTAGGTATATTGTCTATACCTACCAGGCTTTCCTATCACCCTAATATGAATATACTGTATCTGGACCCTTGTTAACTATCTGGCTGTTAAGGATAAACCCAGATGACATGTGTTTCTTCCTTGATTTTTATGACTAACCAAAAAGGAAGCTTAAAATTTTCTACTGCAAATGGTCATTTCATGGTTGACTGTGGTATGGGTCTATCGGTATTAACTCAGTTATAGCTGCAGTATTACTGGTTCTTTTGTTATTTCTCCCCCTGCAGAAATGGATTCATGATGTCCAAGCAGTGATATTTGTGAAATCAATACATTTTAAAATAAAAACCTTCAATTGCATTACACAGCAACATTATTACCTACAACATCAGATTATGGTCATACGTTTTCTTAAGATGCTCAATTCTAAACTGAGCTGTTCTTGCATTGCAGGCAGATGTACATTGTTCTGAGCTGAGCCAAAAGTCACCAATAACAATGTTGTTAACAAGCCATTGATAATTTTACAGGAGCAACAAACATCATTTAAGCAATGGGGTGGGGAGAAATTAAGAAATATGACAGCACTAATGTTGTTAAATTCTGTTATTAGGGACAGCATTTGGATAAATATGTACTAATAAAATCAAGAATCAGCATAAATTTCTTACTTAAAATTACACAACACCAGGTTGTAATCCAACAGTTTTATTTGGAAGTACAGGCTTTCAGAGGGCTGCTCCTTTCATCAGGTAGCATCAAAAGCTTATACTTCCAAATAAATCTACTCGACAAAAACTGGTGTTGTGTGATTTTTAACTTTGTCCACGCCAGTCCAAAACCAGCACCTCCACATCATAAACTTCTAAACAACAAGCATGGCTAATGAACCTAGTTATAGTCATAGAGATGTACAGCACAGAAACAGACCTTTCACTCCATGTCAACCAGATATCCAACCCAATCTAGTCCTACCTGCCAGCACCCGGCCCATATCCCCTCCAAACCCTTCCTATTCATATACCCATCCAGATGCCTTTTAAATGTTGCTATTGTACTAGCCTCCACCACCTCCTCTGGCAGCTCATTCCATACATGTACCACTCTCTGCATGAAAAAGTTGCCCTTTAGATCTCTTTTATATCTTGCCCCTCTCAGCCTAAACCTAAGCCCTCGAGTTTTGGACTCCCCCACCTCAGGGAAAAGACTTTGTCTATTTATATTATCCATGCCCCTCATGATTTTTTAAACTTTAATGTTTTCAGAGTGTAACCAGCATAGATGAGGAAATGTCTGTAAGAATTCTTTGTCCAGACCATTAAAAGGAATTTGAAATTCTTTATATAGATTTTTAAAAGGTTTTGACAAGGTTTTGCTCAAAAACTTACAAAGAAAAAGGAGCATGCATGGAATTGAAGGAAATTTATTGACATCTAGGGAATTAGTTAAGACATAGACCTGAACTTTTGATGGAGAAGAGTGATATTGACTGAGGTAGAATAATGCCAGAGACTGATTTCAAAAGTCCTGCCCTGAAACTGACCTTTTTACCCCTTTTTTCCAGAGTGAATAGGGCTATTTATAATTTGCACATTTGTGATTGACAGAAGTAGTGCCATGTACTTTCAAAGAGTTAAAATTTCATTTTGTGAGTTCTAGAAAGCTATGCATAAGATTTAAATCTTTGAGGAAAATGTGTAAAACTATTACAATTGGACACTCTGGTGGCAGGAAGCATGTTTCAGCTGATGGTTGAGTCCAGAACCAGAGGACACAGTTAAAAATAAGGGGTTGGCATTTAGAACAGAGTTGAAGAGAAACTTCTTCATCCAGAGAATAGTGGATATATGGAATGCTCTGCCCCAGAAGGCAATGGAGGCCAAATCTCTGGATACTTTCAAGAAAGAATTGGATAGAGCTTTTAAAGATAGTGGAATTAAGGATTATGGGGTTAAGGCAGGAACAGGATACTGATTGTGGATGATCAGTCTGATCATAATGAATGGTAGCACTTCCTTGAAGGGCTGAATGGCCTACTCCTGCACCTATAGTCTATTGTCTATTGTCTACAATTACTTAGCGAGGTAGGGTACCCTTTTGCATAGGTTCATGGAACACTTTACAAGCGATAAAGTAGTCATTGGGATTGGAAAGTGTAGAAATCATTATGTGTAAAATTTTCATAAACTCTATGGAACTACCAAGTTCTTGAGGCATATAAATGACCTAACTTTTACATTAAAATATCTGCAGTTTAAAATAAAATCACAATTTATACAACAATGTATCACAGCAGGGTGCCTATCAGTTCACAATTTAATTGACAGATCTGACTGGTTATAAAGTCTTTGATGTGAGGCAATGCACAATATGGGAGTTGCTTTTATGAAAGAGTAAAGACATGAATAAAATGTTTGCATTTAAAATGGATTACTTAATTGAAAGAAGTTAAATATATTACATTTGTTAATGAATGTGAATGATTTTGTCTTCAAATAAACTATACAATTGAGAATTAGAACATTATTTTACTTCACCTTAGTATCTCTTCGGAAATATACATATGGCAGATACTAAGTAAGTTGGTATGGTGGGTGTAAGGGTAAGGAGTGATGGGTGTGGGAATGGGTTAACATGAGTTGCCATTATGTTTGCATAGGGGTTGTAAAGGGATATGGAGATGTCATGTATAGGTTAGTATAGAGGATGTAAGTGGCCATGGGTAGTGTAAGCACAAGATGGTATGGATTAGCACGGTTGGGGGCATGGGAAGGGTGAGGGTTTAGTAAGGAGTGTGAGGGTTCAAGGGTAGAATGATTTTTTAAAAAATCATTATTGAAACAAAGCACTAGTGTATCAAGGTAGGACTTCTAAAGAGTCTGCCTCTACAACTGGCAGCCTCAGCACTCCTTAAGGATTCCCTGTATGACTCCCACAAAGTCCAGTCCACCAGAATGAAAATCCAAAGTCTTCAGACACCTTTTCCCAGGTCATGTTTGCAGAGCCAAGAATGATCCAATTCTGCCCTTCCAATATGGAAGATTAATTTAAGTCATTGTGTACTCTGACCACCTGCTTTCCTAACTATCTTTGTATCTACTGTAGCAAAGATAGTTACAATACAGATTTTTTTCCCCCCTTATCCAAGTCATTAATATAAACCATAAATAGTTGAGGGCCTAGTGTTGATTCTCTGACCTTCTTTCTCTTCTTCTGTAATGCAATCTGATTCCAACATTAGTTCAGGGCACTATCTACTGAACTATCCATGCACTTGTTACCTCTAGATTTGACTATTACCCAGCTTTCATGGCTACCTTCCAACCTACATGACTGTATGCTCAAAGAATACTCTGCTGCTTATATTTTAAATTGCACCAAGTCTTATTCAAACAACAATCATATACTTGCTGACCTACAAGTCTGCCTTTTTCTGCTTTGATTTTAAAATCATCAGTTTTTTTTTAAATCAAATCCTCATTATACCTCCAGCCCAACAAGCCTTTGAGATCTTCATGTTGCTCCATTTCTGTCATCTTGTGCATCCTCGTTTTAATCATTCTGCCATTGGTGGTCTTGCTACTTTGAATCTCAGCTTTGGAATTCCTACCCTAAATCACTTCATTGCTCTCCACCCCTTTAAGATGCTCCTTTAAAATCATTTTCCTTGACCAAACATTTGATCACCTGTCATATATCCTAACATGGTTCAATGGCATACTTCTTTGCTAATCTTCCTGTGCAGTATTTTGGAATGTTTTACTATCCTAAAGACACCAAGTAAAAGCAAATTATATTTTGCCTAGGAGATGTTGGTGTTCTCTGCTGGTAATGTACAAGGAATTTTGCAATCTTTCTTGACCTGGGGTCTTGCTGTACGATCTTGATGTTTTCACCTTTCCGTGACAGAACTAAGTGCCAGAGATATTGCTTCAGTCCTGTAGGTATCCTCTTGTAGCCCAATTTTCTCAAAGACCTACCAAAAACTGCTACCTTGTATTAGTTTCTGGTAGCTACCTGGTCTAGGACACCTGACAAGGTGGTGGCATAGCAGTAATATCACCAGACTAGGAATCCAGAAACTTTGACTAATGTTCTGGGGACATGGATTTGAATCCTACCATTGCTGAGAGTGAAAATTGAGTTCAATAAAACTCTAGATACAAAGTTAGCCTATATATATCCATTGTCCATTGTCATAAAAACTTATGGCAGTCACTATTCCCATTAGGGAACGAAATTTGCCATCCTTACCTTGCCTAGCCTTCAAAACCAAAACAATTAGTATGTCTCTTAACTACCCTCTGGGAATTTAGGGATGGGTCTCTGTCTCACTATGCCACTATGCTGGTATTGCAGGAAAAATAAAATAACCCACACATTTCTCAGATCAAAACAGTTTGTCAAAACATTCTACATTTTTAAAATTTATTGGTTATGGTTTCACAGTGGTAATGTTACTGGACTTGTCATCCACAGGCTGGAACTCGTGTTGTGCAGAACTCAAATTCCATATGGCAGCAAGGGAATTAACTAAGCCTGGAAAAAAATTCTCATATCACTAAAGTTGAGCATGATTAATGGATCCTTCATTAGTGATTCTAATAACTACAGGATTGTGATTAAAAAAAAACACATCTGTTTCCCTTTAGGGCAGGAAGTCTGTATCCTTATCTGGTCTAGTTTATTTGTGACACTGGATCCACAGCAAGGCAATTGATGTTTCATTGTCCTTTGAAATTGTATGGAAATGATGTCCTTGCCTTCACCATCCATATCTCTTAAAACTAATAATTAAAGAGTCCGAGGTTTCGGTTACAAGTTGCTTATGAAGTCAGTATATCTTTGTAGGATCCATACAATTTAAAGAACACTCAAACCATGCCATCGGAAATGGTTAAACATAGTTTCTAATGGTTTCATAATTGCTTAATAATTCACTTCGTTAATAGTACTCCCCAACTTCTTAGTTCAGACTTGACTTAATGTGTTTGCTTTTCCTCAACCTTACTGTAATTTAGAACTCCTATGTTTCACATACTCCTGATAAATAATAAGCAATATTCTGAAATTTATTGATGACATTAAGAAAGTTAGTCACTATACAAACATAAGATAAATGACAATGGAATGCAGGTTAAGGAGCAACGAAAGAAAGTTAAGATGGATGAAAACTAGATTAAAATACCTGTGGTAGCATTAAGAGTATTAAAAATAAATCAAAGAGAGGAATTTAATGGATTTAATGTAATATTTCAAAATGGTGATTTAATGTCACATGGGATAGCTTCATTTGACATCAGGCTGTGAAACGATGTAGATAAGGAAATTGCCAAAGTGGTCATATATTTCCCTTAGCTCTGAAATTTGCTAATGTCACTCCATTATTTAAAAAGAGAGAAATCAGACAAATACAGACCATTCAGTTTAATTATTTATGAAAAAGCTGTGAGAATTTATATTTAATTTGGAGTGACTGATTATTTATTCACAAATGAGCTTATCAGAGATGTCCACTTGCAGGCAACCAGAGTAGCCCTCACTATCTGCAGGAAACTGGAGGTCAACTGGAAACCAATAGGCAACCTCCTGCAATTGGAACGAGGAAAGAGTTGGATCAACTGCCTGCTCTGTAATTGAGGTTGCCCTGCCACCCCATCCTCCTGAACATGCCTCTGCGGAAACGACCCACACATAGAATGGAGTGAGCTCACTGGACAGCAGAACTTGTTTTAGCTCCAAATTGTCTCTGATCCTGGCACAAGTGGAAGGTGAAAAGCAAGATTTCACAACACACTACTTTGCACTTGCATTATTTCAAAATAAGAAATCATGTCTATTTCTACATTGCTACAAGAGGAATTGCTTTGCAATTAGTGGATCTTACAAGGCATCACACATGAATGATCCACAGTAAGATAACTGAGTGGCTAAAAGTCAGGGCTATGCATAGATCAAGGATCAAAGATACTAATCTTGCATCTTCCAAAAGGTGTACAAATTGTTGAGTTGAGAACACTATCCTACACATTTAGCTCCTTGCACTATGGACAGATCAGAAGTCATTAAGCAATTTTTCAATCTGACACATGATGACAGACATATTGAAATTAGGAATATAGCGGCCTGTTTCTTTCTCCATTATTATTACTGTCACATCTCTCCTTTCAGTTGTACATTAGGAAAATGCAGGGCACTTATTATGAAAACAGGGAGTGACAAGTATTGTTTCGTAAATTAGTACAGTGTTAAAGGGGAATTAATTTGAGTTAATCACATAAAATAAATTATCTGTTGCTAGGCAACATTAACTTGAAGCAAATAATGATCTAAAGTTGAAACTAGAAATACTAGGGTAGCAAAAGTTATAATATTCTGTTTATATATTGGGTTGTTTGCAACAAGGAAGTGGTGAGTGAGAGAGTAAACCTTCAAGTATTTGTTATCCGAAGCTCCTCCTCTGCTTTACTCATATTTTATGTTTGCGCAACAGAACAGTCAATCACTCCTAATTTAGATATAATTAGTATGCATCAGTGTACAGCATAAAACATTGGGAAGACTAAAGGAATTAAAGGCAGAGGTTAGACAGATTTGAAAAGAAATGGCAACTTTAACTAGTGGCTGATGACTTACTGCAAAATGATTCAGTTAAAAAGTTGCAATTTAATTTGCATTTAAAGCCTGAAGAATATAGGTAAAACATAAAAAAATACAGATTTTATTGTTGTAACCAATATATATCAATAAATAATTATAATCAGAATGGAAACCAATTGTTTAATGAGAGGAAGAAGTAGTTGAGATGCCCCATAAGCACCAGAGTTTTAAATTCATTTCACAAATTTTTCAGTGAAGAATGGTCCTCTAGGGAATGAGAATGGGAAATTAATGCCAGGTAATAAGGAAATGGCAAACAAAATGCATAGTTATTTTGTTTCTATCTTCATTGCAGAGGATACAAAAAAATTCCAGCAATAACTGTAAATCAGGAAAACAAAAGGAGAGAGGAACTCAGTGAAATTACAATCACAATGGAAGTGCTACTAAGTAATCTGATGGAGCTGTGGTCTGACACGTCTGTAGGTCCAGTTGAATGTTGGGTTATGTCTCCTAGTATATGTGCAGTATACTTATAAGGGACATAGTGATGATATAATCATTGCATGTGATCTAATGCCGTATTGACCTCCAACTCCATGCTTCTGCGCTGTGTCCTCTTGCAGAAATAATATACTTAAGCATGCTACAATGCATCCAAATTGCTTAGCTATTGACTAGAGATGCAAGTGTCATCTTCATACATAAATACCAGGAGCATTAATAAAAGTTAGTGAAGTCTTCAGTACTACACGACTGATGTCTCATATGTAACAGGCGCTAACATAAATATCAACATGTAATAAAGGCAGATCCTCAGCTACACATGTACACACTATCAATTCAGTAGACTTCATCCTAGGGTTTTAAACACAACACCCAATAAAACAGTAGATGTGTTAGAGTCAATTTTCCAAAATTCCTTTTGTAACTCCTCTATTCAAAAAAAGGAAGGAGACAGAAAACCAGAAACTATCGACTCATTAATTTGATGTCTATTATGGTGAAAGATGCTAGAATAATTAAATGAATCATAGTTGCTGGATTAAAAAAACTAAAAGGAATCAGGAAGAGTCAGCATAGGTTAATTAAAAAGAAAAGAAATTATGTGTAACCATGATTTAAAAGGGTAACATGTACTGTGGTTAAAGCAGAGCTTGTGGACATGCTGTTTTTGGATTTTTATAAGTTGCCACGTGAAAGATTATTGTAAGACATAAAACACTAGTGGTATAAGAGGTAACTTATTTGCATGAATAGAAGATTGGCAGAAAATGGAGCATGCATAAAGGGGCTCTTGTCTGGTTGCCATGATGTTGTTCTGGGCCCTTAATGATACATTACATCAATAAGCAGACAAGGGGAGCAAAGGCATGATAGCCAAACTCAAAGATAACACAAATACAGGTAGGTATGTTGTGAAGACAACACAAGGAAGTTACAGATGGATATAAATAGGTTGAGCAGAAAACTGGCAGATGGACTATAATGTGGGAAAATATGGAATTGTTCACTTTTGCAGGAAGAATGACAAAGTAGGCTACTACATAAATAACAAACAATGCTGAATCCCAAGGGGGAAAAGTAGTTAGGTGATTTAATGCTTGATTTGCAAAATGTTAGTGTGCATGTACAGCACATAATCAAAAAGGGTTGCTATCCTTTATCACCCTAAGAATTGAACTTAAGAAGAATTTTATGTTTCACACAGGACATTGTTGACACAACATTTCAACTACATTGGGTAATTTTAGTCTCTATTTAAGGATGATTGTAAATTCTTTGAAGGTTGTTCAGGGGAGGTTTACTCAACTTCGAAGGAGTGGATTGTTTTATGAGGAAAGGTTGGACAGACTATGTTGGAGTCAGGATTAGAGTGGTGCTGGAAAAGCACAGCAGGTCAGGCAGCATCCGAGGAGCAGGAAAATCGACATTTTGGGCAAAAGCCCTTCATCAGGAGGGCTTTAGCCTGAAACTTTGATTTTCCTGTTCCTCAGATGCTGCCTGACCTGTTGTGCTTTTCCAGCACCACTCTAATCTTGACTCTGATCTCCAGCATCTGCAGTCCTGACTTTCGCCTAGGCTATGTTGGAGTTTAGAAGAGACAGGAGTGACTAATTAAAGAGAATAAGATCCTGAATGGTGGATCAGGAAAGGATGTAAATACTTGTTGGTCAGTCCAGTAGAAGGGGGCACTGATTTAAAATAAGAGATGCCTTTTTAAGGCAGAGATAAGAATGATTTTCTCTCAGTGGGTGGTGCAAATTAGGAACTTGCTGACAGTCATTAAATAATTTTGACGTAGAAATACATGGATTTTTATTAGGCAAGGAATCAAAGGGTAGATGGGATTGTGGAACCCAAAACTCAAGCAGATCAGCCACAAACGTATTGAGTAATTGAGCAGTCTCATTCAGCTGAATGGTCTGTTTCTAATCCTATTTCATATATTTGCATATAAAGCTAATTGTAGTTTATTTAATATTGAAGAAAATTTCCTGCATTCTCATGCTATGAGTTTCTTTGACAGTTGCAGTATAATAAGGAGTTTATAAGAGCATGTCATTATAGCAGTTTTAAAGAGTATTTGAAGATAACTTTTAAGAGCTTGCATCAATTGTAAAGGCATCAATTGTATTTTTTTTGGATCCTGAGGAGTACTGATACATGTGACCTGGAAGCAGTGTAAACAGGAAACGACAAAAGGGAAGGAAGTTCTGATACATAAAGTGAGGTCAGAAGCAAAGAGATTGCGTCAGATAGTGAACAGACAAAGCATATTTACAAGGAACATAATTGGATTAAAACAAACAGACTGTGATAGTACAGAAATAAAAACAGAAATTGCTCAATAAGCTCAATAGCTCTGGCAGCAAATGTGGAGAAGAAGCAGAGTTAATGTTTCAGGTCCAGTGACCCTTCCTCAGAACTGAGACTGTGAATTGAACAATTCCAATGATATGCCTCAGTTTTGCCAGAGACAAGTGGCAGTTATTAAATGAGACAGCCAAAGAAAACTCTGGGGAATCTGTGTCAACAAACTGTTGTGAATCTAGCTATAGAGGTTTTACAGAAGTGTGCCACTTGGGTGATGATCATCTTGCGGGAAATGGAATGGAATATAGTTATAACTTCAGGGTCCAATGGGTTGATGTGGAAATTGAGAGATTCTACGATTCCAGAGCATCACAGCATCATATGTCTATAGGGAGGCTTGGGTGTTTGAAATTGTGTAAGACATATTTAAAGTGAAAAGTCTTTTTTATTTCAAATGTCATTGATCTATTAATTCATGTCTAATTTGCATTAGTTTTAGTCAGTGTTGAAGTAGAAGTTACTAATAATGAGACCTTATGGATAATTTATTTATTTGAGTGCCATTTAGTAAATCTGATTGTTTTGGTTTGTGTTTTCCTTATGTAAGAATGTAAAGGAGAAAGTGAAGATGCTGGAGATCAGAGCTGAAAATGTGTTGCTGGAAAAGCGCAGCAGGTCAGGCAGCATCCAAGGAGCAGGAGAATCGGCGTTTCGGGCATGAGCCCTTCGTCAGGAATGAGGAGAGTGTGCCAGGCAGACTAAGATAAAAGGTAGGGAGGAGGACTTGGGGAGGGGCATTAGAAATGTGATAGGTGGAAGGAGGTTAAGGTGAGGGTGATAGGCCGGAGTGGGGGTGGGCGCGGAGAGGTCAGGAAGAAGATTGCAGGTTGGAAGGTGGTGCTGAGTTTGAGGGTTGGGAGTGAGACAAGGTGGGGGGAGGGGAAATGAGGAAACTGGAGAAATCTGAGTTCATCCCTTGTCGTTGGAGAGTTCCTAGGCGGAAGATGAGGCGCTCTTCCTCCAGCCGTCATGTGAGAATGTGGCTGAAGAGCTTCTGGGCAGAGGAGATGACCTGGGGTGTGCAGTGAGAGAGGGACTCACTGAAATCCTTGTAGAGGGAGGAAGAGATCCATCTTCTTCCTGACCTCTCCGCCCCCACCCCCACTCCGGCTTATCACCCTCACCTTAACCTCCTTCCACCTATCGCATTTCCAACGCCCCTCCTCCCTACCTTTTACCTTAGCCCCCTTGGCACAACTTCCTCATTCCTGAAGAAGGGCTCATGCCCAAAACGTCGATTCTCCTGCTCCTTGGATGCTGCCTGACCTGCTGCGCTTTTCCAGTAACACATTTTCAGCTCTGATCTCCAGCAACTGCAATCCTCACTTTCTCCTAGAAGATTATAACCTATTGCGAATCCTCTTGCAAGGATGCCTTCCTTGAAGAAGCTCTCTTCCTCCGTCTACAAGGATTTCAGTGAGTCCCTCTCTCACTGCACACCCAGGTCATCTCCTCTGCCCAGAAGCTCTTCAGCCATGTTCTCACATGACGGCTGGAGGAAGAGCGCCTCACCTTCTGCCAAGGAACCCTCCAACCACAAGGGATGAACTCAGACTTCTCCAGTTTCCTCATTTCCCCTCCTCCCACCTTGTCTCACTCCCAACCCTCGAACTCAACACCACCTTCCTAACCTGCAATCTTCTTCCTGACCTCTCCGCCCCCAACCCCACTCCTGCCTTTCACCCTCACCTTAACCTCCTTCCACCTATCGCATGTCCAATGCCCCTCCCCCAAGTCCCTCCTCCCTACCTTTTATCTTAGCTTGCTTGGCATACTTTCCTCATTCCTGAAGAAGGGCTCATGCCCGAAACGTCGATTCTCCTGCTCAGTAAGAATGTAAAGACCAATATTTGAATACAAGTATTCAAATCCTATATTCATAAAAAGTATTTTGACATATTGTTTTGCCCTAATTTCCACTATCCCACCAATTGGAGCCAAATCTTCAGCTGCCTTGGTGAAAGTTATGACATTCCCCTTCCCAAAACTTCCAAGTCACTCTCCGTCTCCTTTGAGACCTTATTAAAATCTATCCCTTTGACCAAACCTTTGATTGCCTGTGTTAAAATATTGTCATGTGATTTGAAGTCATTTGATCACCATTCTAAGAAAATTCTTATGACATTTTACTACATTAAAGGCGTCTTCATTGTTGAAAGATTTTTGGTGATTCCTAATGGCATTCTTTCTGTTTTCAGATTGCAAAGTGAAGAATCTATTTTTCCCTCCAAGTTGTGATACTCATGGTTAAACAAATTTGTGACAATGTGAAAAACTGATATTAGGGATAAAACATAAATCCATCCAATCAGGTTCTGAATGTTATAAGAATTTATAGAATCCCTACAGTATGAAAACAGGCTATTTGACCTAAGGGGAGAAAGTGAAGACTGCAGATGCTGGAGATCAGAGCTGAAAATGTGTTGCTGGAAAAGCGCAGCAGGTCAGGCAGCATCCAAGGAACAGGAGAAGCTGAAAGAAGGGCTTATGCCTGAAACTTCGATTCTCCTGTTCCTTGGATGCTGCCTGACCTGCTGCGGTTTTCCAGCAGCACATTTTCAGTATTTGACCTAAGGGGTCTACACTGAAAAAGCATTCCACCCAGACTCATCCACCCATAACCCCGAATTTCCGATGGCTAATCCACCTAGCATGCATATCCTTGAACACAGGCAATTTAGCATGGCCAATCTACTTAACTTACACATCTTTGGACTATAGGAAGAAACCAGAGCACCAGCAGAAATCCACGCAGACACAGGGAAAATATGCAAACTCCGCACAGACAGTTGCCCAGGGTGGAATCGAACTGGGGTCCCTGGTACCGTGAGGCAGCAGTGCTAACTACTGAACTGCCGTGCCATCCTCAAATAAAGAAGGAAAATATGTTATCCCTCCTACTGACCATTCGGATCAGGGTCAGCTTCGAGAGTGGTTCCCAACAGTTTGAAACAAACTTACAATTGATCATCACAATCCATATTTGTCTATATTTAAATATAATTTAATCTTCAGTGGTGATGCAATGCTTTGTAACAACAATAATGTTGTATCATGTATTGCAGGATGGTTAATATAATTATTGAACTCTTTGCTAAAGATTTCATGCCACCACCCAGCCGTGATGGTGAAACTTTATATACTAGCTTTGATTCAATGGTTAAGTCTTCAGGGTTGGATGCTCAGAACTCTTCACTTAAAGACTCCTCTTTCACCTCAACCTCACATTCTGTCCCAATTTACACATTTCCTTTCATTCCTTTAGCATTCAAACATTTAAAAAATCACAGTGTTGAATATATAACTTAGAATGATAGAGTCCTGCAGGACAGAGACAGGTTCTTTGGCCCAAACTGGTCCATGCTGACCAAAATGTCCATCCACACTAACCCCATTTCCCTGCACTTGGCCCATATCATTCTAAACCTTTCCTAACTATGTAATTGTCCAAATGCCTTTTAAATATTGTTAATGTACCCGCCTCAACCACTTCTGCTTATTCCATATGTGGACCACCCTATGTGTAAAAACGTTGTTCCTCACTGTTCCCTTAAACTGATGCCCTCTATTCCTTGATTCCCCAGCCCTGGGAAAAAAGACTGAGTGCATTCACCCTATCTATGCCTCTCATGATCTTTTCCACTTCTATAAGATCCTCCCCCAGTCACCTACATTTTAAAGAAAAAAAGTCCTAGCTCATCCAACCTCTCCCTATAACTCAGACCATTGAGTCCAGGCAACATCCTTGTAAATTTCTTCTGTGCTCTTTCCAGTTTAATAACATCCATCCTATAATAGGGTGACCAAAACTGAACACAATACTCCAAGTGCAGACTCGCCAAAGTCCTGTATAACTGCAACATGACTTCTCAACTTTTCTACTCAGTGCCCTGACTGATGAAGGCCAGTGTGCCAAAAGCCTTCTTCACTGCCCTGTCTACCTGTGACTCCACCCTCTGAGAACTTTAAACCAGAACTCCAAGATACCTCTGTTCCACTACACTCCTTAAGGCTGTATCATTCACCATGAAACTTCTACTTGATTTGACTCTCCAAAATGCAAGCCCTCATGTTTATCCATATTAAACTCCATTTGCCATTTCTTGGCCCACTTCCCCAGCTGATCAAGGTTCTGCTGTAATTTCCGATAACCTTCCTCATGGTCCACAATGCGTCCTCTTTTAGTGTGATCAGCAAACTTACTAATCATGTCTTGTACATTCTCATCCAAATCATTGATATAGACAATAAACAGTAATGGGCCTAGCACTGACCCCTAAGGTACTCCACTAGTCTCATGTCCCGAATCCAACAAGCATCCTTCTACTATTACCCCAGCTTCTTACCATCAAGCCAACTTCTCAGACTACCTGAACAGGAACTACCTGAACTCTCATTCTCCACATCATCAGCCCCGGCCTTTGTATTAGTTCTGGTCCAGTAACATAGCTACTTCATTACCATTGAGAAACTTATGGATTAGCACACCTACTGAGACTCACAGATGACAGGAAGTGGGTTGCAAACAGTCCTGGCACTGCATTCTTGGTAAGTTTTATTCCAAAGGGTCTGTAATTACTTAAATTATGGAGTACTATCGTGTGTATCAGCTGAAAGGAAATTTGATTGAAACACAAGGCTACAAAATTTGCTTTAGTGCTTTAACCAAGCGACTTCTTTATAAAGATATGGTTAAAGATTGAATGATCACTAGTAAGTTTTATTTTGATTTAATTCTAGTTCATTGTTGCAGTTTGCTATTTCTGTTTTCAAAATGATAATTAAATCAGGTTCTTTTTCTATTTCTTATATTACATTTTAGGTAGTCTTCAGTGACAGATATAAAAGTAACCAGAGAGTTGAGCTTCACTAAAATCAGCTATGTTTCAATTACAAGGTGTTTCATGGAGGGTTCCTCTCTGTGAGCCCTAGTGAGTTTCCTCACCCAATTCTCTGCTGCTCACCATGTTATATATGCCCCATGCCTCTGTGGCACTGTTCCCAAGCTCGTGTGCACTCACCAGTCACAAAGTACTCACCACAGCCAGCACCTTCCAGATTTCCACAGCTGGCACCACATTTAAAGCTCAGCTGTGCAACAAGTCATAAGACCATCAGATGTCGGAGCAGATGTCAGGCCTTGAATCTGCTCTGCCAGTCAACAAGATTATACCTGATCCAATAATCCTCAACTCCACTTTCCTACCTTCTCCAAAAACCCTTAACCCAGGTACAGGGCACTACAGGATGTGTTGAAATTACCTTTTCACAATACAACTAACTATATTATGAAAAATGAATTCTATTCCACCAATTGACAAGGCATTTGTGAAAATTGGCACCACCTTCTAAAAGTCTGTGCTCACTATCCTGGGCATTGCTATGATGTCATTATCCTGGACAGCTCTCATGTTCTTTCTTTGTTTCAGGGGCCAGCTGCCTCTCAAACATGGTTACTGGGAGACAAGGGTAAAAAATGAGGTCTGCAGATGCTGGAGATCACAGCTGAAAATGTGTTGCTAGTTAAAGCACAGCAGGTTAGGCAGCATCCAAGGAATAGGAAATTCGACGTTTCGGGCATAAGCCCTTCCCTGATGAAGGGCTTATGCCCGAAACGTCGAATTTCCTATTCCTTGGATGCTGCCTAACCTGCTGTGCTTTAACCAGCAACACATTTTCTTACTGGGAGACAAGAGCTACCCTCTGCAACCATTGCTGGTGACTGCATTACACAATTCCTGACTGAGGTTGAGCACAAATACAATGTTGACCATTCTTTAGCAGGACCTTCATGACTCAGACAAAAGTCTTCCTGAAGATGAGATTGGGATACTGGATCAGTCTGGAAAGGCTTTGCAGTAGCCACATAATCCTTACATAGTGTGTCCTACAAAACCATAGAGGAAAAAGCAGACTTGATGGATGCTGAAGAGTTGGGAGCAGAGAAGCAGTCTTTTGAGGAGGACGATGAGTTGTGAAGGAGGAATGTCACCTTCAGCTTGATAGACTGTTGCAACATTGGGTGCCATAAGTCAGATAAAACTGAATTGACGTTAGATTCTAATAATTAGGAGTTGAGCAAAGTGATCATTCATTAACTGTGCATTTGGTGTTGTTCACAAAACAAGCAGCCTTGATTTTCCTCAAAGCAAATGCAGCTGTGTTCTTCTTTGCTGTTTAATAAAATTTAGTGCTTTCAACTTCTTGAAGACTTTTGAACAAGCGATGCTCCCATCTTAAATAATGACAAAATATCATGTACAATGGGCATTAGGGCAGGAATAGCACTCCCTTAAACAGGATTTTACAGCTTAATTCTTGTAGTTGCAGTTAGAAGACAGTTGATCAGATATGTGAAGTTGTAAAATAGCAAAACGTTTTCAAATATAAAACAAAGAACCGAAGATACGGAGATCTGAAATAAATCAGAAGGTGGAGAGAAGCAGCATCAGCAGAGAGAAAAACAAAGTTACCATTTTGAGTTTAGAGACCTTCATTAGAAATAACTCAAAACGTTAATTCTGTTTTTCTCTTAAGATGCTGCCAGACCGGTTGAGTTTCTCTAACACTTGCCATTTGCAAACATGAGCCTTAAAGGAGGGTCATGCACTTGTGTGGCCTCAGAAAAGTTCTTTTTTCACTTCTCGCCCATTGTGTGTGTTTGGTGAAGAGCTAGTTCCTGCAAGCAGCAATTGATCTCATCCTCATGGATGAATTGCAAAAAACTAACCTTCAAGTTCTGTGGGCAATAGGAATGGCAAATGCGATGTTGGCCTTTAGTTGAAAGGAAATGAAATATAAAAGTAGGGAGGCTTAGCTAAAACTATACAATATGCTAGTCAGACCACAGATGAAATACAGTAAATTAGTTTGGCCCCTTATTTCAGGAGAGATGTACTGTCACTGAGGCAGACCAAAGAAAGTTCACTCAACTGATATGTAGTAAGAAGGGACTGTCTAATAAGGAGAGATTGAGTAGGTTGGACCGGTACTTGATGAAATATAGAAGAATGTGAGGCGATCTTTTTCGGATGTACAAAATTATTAGGGGACTGGACAGGGTGGATGTGAAAAAGTTGTTTCTTCTGTGGAAAGTCTAAGACCAGAGGGCCTAATCTCAGAATAAGGGGTTGCACATTTTAAGACAGAAATGACAAATAATTCCTTTTTTTCATAGTATCCCTACAGTGGGGAAACAGGCCCTTCGGCCCAACAGGTCCATACCAACCCTCCAAAGAGTATCCCACCCAGACCTATTACTCCACATTTACTCCTGACTAATGCACCTAACTTACACATCCATGAACACTATGGACAATTTAGCATGGCCAGTTTACAAAATCTGCACATCCTTTGGGAGAAAACCAAACCACCAGGAGGAAACCCATGCAGACACAAGGAGAATGTGCAAACTCCACACAGACACTCATCCGAGGCTGGAATTGAACCCAGGTCCCTGGCACTATGAGGCAGCAGTGCTAACCAGTGAGCATTTACGTAGGCATGAAGAGAGCAAGTGAGGAGCCCTGAGATTCACCCCGGTCCAATATTTGAGATAGGGGTCTGATCATGTGCACAAAATGGGTTTGCAATGAGATGTTAGCACAATCAAAAGTGCAATACTGAAATAGAGATCTGTATTCTTCATTAGTCTAGAATGTGCCACAAATGAATCTGGGGATTGTCTGATGCCTGCCGCCTGCCTCTGTGAATGAGTAATTGATGCCCATTGATATTGGGAAATGTTGTTCGAGATGAAAATCCTGATGGGCAAGTAGCAAGCTGGAGTTACCAGGTATTCTCTCTGACTTTCAGGTCAAGGATTGTCACCATCAAGTTTCTCACGACTACATGGGAGAATTGGAAATTGTAGATGAATGAGGTGACATGAAGTACTAATGAGTTGTAAGATCATGCAAACAGGCTTCTCATCATTCACTAGTGAGATTCTCAGCTTGCTGTTATTACCTTAAGTGGAAAATTGGACTGTTTTTCAACAGTAAGAATATAGATATTAAGAATCTAAACACGGTCATTCAGTGGCTAGGAAAATTAGCTCAATGTATCCTGCTATTTAGCTAAGTATTTGACTTCAATTTAAACTGAAAGATGTGGAATCATGTTTTATTTTCCAGAGTTCTGGATTGCACTTGAAGTGGAAGTGTCGTGAGTATGTTCATGAGGAAACATCTTTAATTTGTTTTGACTGTTTCTTAATTAAAATTTAAGGATTTCCAGAGGCCAGTCTTAATGTACAATCTGTCTCTTGGGGTTATGCGTAGTGAGTCAGAAGGCATCCTTATTTTATAAATGGATGCATTAAGTCACAAAAGGATGTCTCAGTTACACTCAGAGCTCAGCGTTGGGAAAGCCGCTAAGAGAAATAGCAGCTTGTGGATAATCTAGGGAATAAACACTCCTGACTATATTAGCAGGAGCCTATCCCACTTCTAGCACTGCAGTTTTTTCTGTGTGGCAAGTTGAGATGAACAGTCTTGTTAAAATACTTTACCTGAATTGATGATATCTGCAGCATTGTCAATGGCAACATCTACATGGAAATTCAAATAAGGAGGAAGGATAGAACAGACATGATTTTATCAACATGGAGCAATAAGAAACATGCTGGTTGCATTATGATCATACATAATGGGTTGGGTTTTAGTCAAAACAATTTAATGGAGCCTTAATAGGAAATTGGCTACAATTTGGAGAAAGCTGGATAAGTCACCATTGTTTCTTCCTCCTTTCTCTAAGATGGCCTAGCACTGAAATGATGCACACAATACAATCAAAATGCAGTGCAAAATTAAAACTCAGAGACAGACATAGAAGTGTAAAAAGTGTGGAGATTCTGCTGCTTCCTGGTATCACATTAGTAGATGGATGTCCTTTGCATTCTAAGGCCTTGACATCTTTCCCAAAGTGTGGCACCCAGAATTGGATATTTCAGTTGAGGCCTGTACAGTGATATATAAAGTTTACAAACCTTCTTGGTTTTGTAATCCTTAATGAGACAAGCACAATGTCTTGGGTGTGTGTGTGAGGGGGGGCGGGGGGGAAGCCAGTGTAGCAGCCCATCCAGCAGGACCTTCTGGACAGCTACTGACTTCCCCAACTCTGCCATTGCTTGTCTGGCTGAACAATGGGCTTTTAAATACAGTGCAGGTGCCAAAGATGAGTGTGGAGTTGTTCTGGGAACAGTGCATAGTAAGGTCAGGCCAGAATCAGATGTGATGGATGCCACAGGAGCAGGGTAGGCAGTTAATGAGTTGAAACAAAATCTGAGATTGCTGGAAAAACTCAACAGGCCTGGCAGCATCTGTGGAGAGAAGGCAGAATTAATGTTCTGCAGAAGAGTCACCGGATCCTAAACGTTAACTCCTCTTTCTCTCCACAGATGCTGTCAGACCTGCTGAGTTTTTCCAGCAATCTCAGATTTTGTGTCTGATTTCCAGCATCCACAGTTCTTTGGTTTTTAGTTAATGAGTTGAGTTTGATAAGATGTTGTGAGAAAACTCATTGGGCTACATAATGAGAAGTCCTCCAAAAATATCAACGCAATTCATACTTAGACAAAGATGTAACTATTTTCTGAGTCAATGGGTTTCTCCTGTTACTAAAAGGTCATATATTCTCACTGCTATTCTAGTCAACCCTGGAATTACTGCTAAGGGCTGAACACATGGGCATTCAAATTTCAGCAATGTGTTTATGACACTTAAAATATTTAAGTGTCATAAACTAAAGAAAGTTAAAGTCAGAAGCATGGGTTTGAGATTGCATTGGAACTGATTTACTTAAACAGTGTGTGGAAAAAACTTTAAGGATTAGATAACCAAGATAATGATGCAATTAAAATAACTATCACTTTAAAATTATAGCATTATCAATTTTACCTCTGGACAGAAATCATTAGTAAACACAAACAACAGAAATCAGCTTTTATGAATTTAATAAATATGACAGTTAAAAAATGTAACCATTAACTCCCAATAACATTCAAACTTTAAGAGTTTAATTTCATCTGTTCAGGTACTGCTCAACATATTTGAATAAAATAGATCCCTTTTTTAAAATTTTAAACTTGTTAACAAATGGTAGAATTGAACACAGGGATTTTTACACTAATGTGTTGAGCAACGTAAGCCCAAAACGAATTAAATCTATACATATGCAGTTTTAGAAATGCACTGTCTGTTCCCTGTGAGATTCATCACAATGATAATTGGATTCTCAGAAATCTTAAAGTTAATCTCACAAAGAATATAATTTTCACTCTGAAATGAAACATAACATAAATGAGTTGTATGTGCAGGGATTAGATCAAAACAATAAATTTAGAACAGGCTTAAAAATATTCCATATCACTTTAAGCTAATGTGAGAAAGCAATAATATACTTGAAAGCATAATTTTCTGGTGACCAGCTAAAGGGTTTATGATATACATATAATGATAATGATTTTAAAGAGGCACTATTTGGTACCATTTCACCAACTTTAGGATGATGTTACTGATGACATGGTTATATCACTGCTTCTAGAATTTGTTAAACTTCATTCAATAGCTGAGGAAAAAAGGAACAAACAATTTACTACCAAAAAAAAAGTTGTAACCACATTTGATCTGGACTCGTGTTGGCCAAAGTAACAATTTTTCAACAATACATTAGTGAAAACAAGTTGTTCACTCATTTATTTACCAGGATTAAAATATTAACTTAGGACACCAATATTAAAGATTTTGAGTTTCAGGAGAAATTCATAGATTGGCGCAGCGAGATGCGCTTCTGCGATTTGGCTATAATAGGTTTTATACTGCATCCAAAATAATTTAGCTTGAAGTTTGAAACACAAAGCAGATTCAACAGTTGAGCTCATGATAGAATTTTCTCCTCTCACAGCTGTGCCAGGATGTAACTGATATATTGATGGATATCTTGTTTGAGTGCAACTACTATATGAGTGACTTGCTTTCTTTGTTTTTCCTTGCATCTTGAGAAAGTCAGAAAAAGACTACCCATAAGTCATTTCATATAACATTTTTCTCCCCAGTACTAAGGTAAGCCTGTCTGTTAATGGAAAGAATTATGAATGAAAAATGTTTATTTCAAAGTGAATGAAAATGGATTTATTCTTTTGGCACATTATCTTCAACTATTTGCAACATCACGAATGGAGGGGTTAGTAAAATAAATTGTGACTATCAAGTTATCTCTGATTTATTATCTTAATATCTTGTCTGGCATTGTAAGCTGAAAGTTAAACTGACTATTTTAGATGCTGGCAATAATCACTTCATTAGTGGTAGTTTGACAAGCTGAATTTATAACAGGATCAGGAAAGGGCAGTTTGGTACATTATTACAGCAGTATAAGGAAGCTATTTGTTACAATTGGCAGTAGGCAATTTGTACTGTATCTAACTGGAGAACACAGCACATCCTTGGGTGAAAAGAGGAAACATTTACTTGTCTCACAACTGTAAGTTTTATTATCACACATATGTTAATAAAAAATAAGAGAACACAAAGCTTTAAAAAATGAAATACATTAATTTTACCCTGGCACTTATAGGATTTTATTATTTTGTTTCATCTTAGCTCAGATATTCTACTTAGTAACATTCCATAGCACATGTAAGATCTGAGCTACTGTGGACAATTTCCGTGATCGGTTTCTTTTATTGGACTCTAGGCATGAATGAAAATTCAGTTCTGAAAGACAAAACAAAGTTCGATATGACAAGAAAGCACATTTCTCAGTGAGTCTAGATCAATTAAGTTTTTCTTATTTAAATGACAACTGGCAATGCCCAAATCAAAGGGTAAATATTGCAGATTCTGGAAATCAAACATAACAACAGAAAATGCTAGAAATAGGCAGCACCTGTGGTGTGAAAAGATAAAAAATTATTTCATATTGATGGTCTTTCCATAAACTAATTCAAGTGTTAAGTCATCAGTCTGAAAGTCAACCAGTTTGCACTCCACAGATGCTGTCTAAAATGTTGGATATGGCCAGAATTTTCTGTTTGGTAACAACGAAAAGCCAGTCTAGATTTCTGGAGTTGTAATTGCTGATTTTGAGTTATTCCAAAGCACAGATTTCAGGGTTTCATTGTGATAGCTGTGCTGTTATAGGAACCTGTACAGATTGTGATTTGATATTTTAAATACTCTTATGTTAGCAACACAAAAGTTTGGCAACCATTGAAATATATATTTACTGTTCAACAATCATCCAGTTATCTGTACTATTTGTCAGATAAAGAATGTAGTCCGTCAGTTATTCCTCACATCTTTGAGATGACACAGTAGTATACTGTTTAATTATACTTTGTCACATGATATCTAGAGTGCGAACTATAAAAGAAAGGTAATGATTGTTGTTTTAGCATTCATTAAGATAATCAATGTACAAATTCACTGGTGCCAATAACTGTTTACACTAAATAATGTAAAAAAAATCAATTATATCTAATTTTGTGTTTTTACTCAGTGTTAAAATAATATGTAATACTTCTGTAGATAGACAATATAAGATCTCATGAAAACAGTTTGTACGATATTGAATACAAAGCATATAGCAATATATTTGGTGTTAAACATTCAGAGCACAATAGATTCTGAAAATCACTATTTATCAATACTAATCAAATTGTACGTAATTACAAGATTTGAATTGGTACATGCCTTTTTAACATAAACTAACCACTGTCAATGACACTTACTTCTTAAAACTTTTCAAATAGTAATTTTTAGAAACAAAGATAAACATAATTGTTAATTTCAGAATTGATCCTGAAATCATAACTGATAACCAATAAAAAATTATGAAGAACAAAAGGTTTTAAAAGGACATTTATAGCAACAAAAAGCCTAGTAATGTAATTCAACAAAATTAGTGGACTCAATTTCACGTTAGTATCAGAGCTGGCTTGATGTGAATAAATAGAAATGTTGTAATCGAGTTTAAATGGATATTATATTGGATTGCAGTGTACATGTGCAGTAAGGTGACAGGGCATCTTACCTCTAGAGGGCTAAGTTCACACATGTCAGCAATATGAGAAGTTTTGTTTTGCCCCTACTTATGACCTTCATTCTTTTTGGGGGTGTGGCAAAGGGAAGTAATGAGAACATAGGGTTTATTTTGGCTCTCATTACATCAAATTTGAGACTTTTCTTGCTATAACTGTTTTCTTTTGTTGGCAAAACGTACTGACTAATGATATGACGACACTGCTGCGCTTTTACTGCTGTCAGTTATCTGCAGCAACATGAAAAGTGTCACAAAATAATTGAATTTTCATGAATGCTCTAAGAAGTGAAGCATACTTGGTCCCATCTTCCCCAGTGACATTGAGCATAAAAGGTTTAGATCAGAGCTAAATCTAGTTTTTTTAAAAAAATTACAATTTCTTTTAAGATTACAAAAAGGGATTTGGCCCAGTACACGTGGCACAAATGTAATTTAGTGACTGTGTAAGGAATACAAAATCCAACAATCATTTAATCATTTCATGAACACAATTTTTATCTTTTCTCATTTCTATTATTTTTCAAAGTAATTTGAATTTTTTGGTACGAAAAGTGTAAATTTTATGTTTGGCTGCATTCTGATGTACTTATATATGAAGGAATGTATGTAATCCATTAAAAAACCATTTTTCCAGTTAAGTGATTTACAGTTACAGAACGAGTTTTGTCACATATTCTGACATTGCCCTGCAAATCCAGAAGTTGTAAGTTGTTTGTTATTGAAACTATAATGTTTAAAATTTCCATAAAATGCAAAATAGTAAATAAACTAAGCAACAAGTTTCCACTCCTGTGGAAAAATTAAAAAGCAACTACGGTATTGGCACAAAAAAATGTTCCAAAACATGTCACATTTTTCAATATCCAAAGGCAAAATGCAAAAAAGTCATTGTAAGTATTTACTGAGAATTTAAGGCCATATTGTTACTGAATTTAATCTAGCACACTACTCACAAAAGTGCATTTCTCTTCCAAAAAAGTGTCCATGCAGCTAGGGCACGTGCTGTAAGATCTGAACAAGCATATACAAAATAATGGAGAACTTAATAAATGAGCACAAGAACATATACCTGTGCAGTTACTTTTCTGGCACATTGACCTGACGCTTTCAGGCTTGCACACTATTGGCATGGTGTGTATAGTGGTCCTCAAATCTATCCAGGTCTTCCTCAATCAAACAGTTTCTTGCTCCCAAAAATGTTATGGATTAGACTGCAATGCCTGCATTGTCAATATTTTTGCTATTTTCCAATTACCCCTCTGTTTTTCCTCCCTTCTCCCAAGGCTTTGTTTTCATAGTAAAGCATTTTTGCTGTCACATAAATAACAAAACAACAAAAGGGCTGGCCAATTGAGAGTTGGTTGGGAGGCTGTCATTTTTGAGGTACAATTTCAGGTAGTAGTCATTAGGAAGCAGTCAGGCTAACTAACCACTGACCAGATCATGTGGCCTATTGTTTGAGAATCACTAATGCACTAGAACAGGGACCCTCCATCTGAGTTAATCATTAGTAAATAGAGGTGTAACACCAAGCAAACCACAATTGTAACAATATTTAAAACTGTGTTTACAGGAAGTATATGTTTAGAAAAATGATTCAATTGTAAAAAGAGTCAACATGTAAACATTCAAAGAATAAGAACTGCCATTATCAGTTATTTACAACAAGCTGGGACTTCAATTTCCATTAATTTTCAAACAAACTTTTATCATTGCCCTGTCAGCATCTGCTTCTTCAGCAAAGTCCACAATTCCCATAGTTTCAAAGGAGATGATTGAGCTATGAGGCGCAAGGATCTTCTCTCCGCCTTGAAGAAATAAATTAGTTTCTTTATGCACCCTCTCTCTAGTCTTTGCCCGATGATAGTACTGTTGACAGCATGCAATCCGAAGCCCAGCAGAAACTCTTGGATGCTTTCTGAGTGGTGAGCTGACAACATCCATAAGTCTTTGTAGAGCAACCTGATTTTTAATAAAAAGTGGAATCTGCCACTCAAAATGGTTCAGGTCAACAGTGACAACTGGGAATGTTGGAGTCAGCCTCTGTTAAAGCTGTGTCTGCAAAGGATAACCTGGGGGAGTGTATGGGGGTGGAGCAGGAGAAGGCTTAATTCCTCTTGATTTCATATAAGAGAGAAATTGTTCCGGAATCTCAGCTAGGACATCCTTTGCAAGTCGAGCCATGCTCAGCACATGATTTCCAGTTCTGTCAACGTAGTCCCGGAAAGGCACAAACTGAAAAACACATTGTTAGTTATGAACAATCAGACTTCAAAATTTACAAAGGAACTGCACAGACACACTGACAAAATGTTAAAAGTTAATTGGCGTTTCTCTTAGGACTTATTTCTGAAAAGTGAAAAACTCAGAATAGTTCCAGCCAGAAACAATAAGTGCAGCGAAGAAACAAAGCTTCTTACCAACTCAACTTTGATGACAAAAAATTAGCAATTAAGACTCCACAGTAGTATTTACCATTCCATAAAATTTGCTGTTAATCGGTGCACAAGTGGAGAATAGTCAATGTAAATAAAATTTATATTTGCATAGATGCATCCTCACCACGTTAAAGCACAAAGCTCTCTTTGTTTGCGAGATATTTAAAACATGCAATAGAATCAGTGAGACTATAAACTGAACCAGGTAAAACGGGGCATTGAAGAGTCTGATGGGATATGGAATATGCCCATGCTTATTCCATGTCATTGGCAATGACTTCATCCAAATGTTACATGTAAATACATAGTCCAATGCTCAGCTCAGGTCCCTTTCAGATTTTGGATTGTAACTATCTGCAGAATTTAATCTTTTTGTTATTCATTCATGAGACGTGGGCATCACTGGCTGTGCCAGAATTTATTGGACATCCTTAATTCCCTCTTGATTGGAGTGTCTTGGTAGAAAAATTGCAGAAGGCAGTTAAGATTCTATCATACTGCCGCAGGTGTGAAGTCACATGTAGACGACACAAGGTAAGGATGATGGATTTCTCTCTCTAGAGGATGTTAGTGAACCAGGTGAGTTTTTATGCCAATTGATAATGATTACCTAGTTGCCATTAGGACAGCTTTCTTTTTCCATTGAGTTCAAATTTCTCCTTCTGCCATGGTAGGATTCAAACTCAGAGCATTCACCTGGGCCTCTGGATTACCATCCCAAGACTAGGTCACTGCCTCCCCATCATGCAAGCTACAAGTAGTTTTCTCAGACAAAATGGCAGCATGAAGCTGTTAGCAAAAAAGATATGTAAGAAATCTATTCCTGCTAGTTCCATATTTAACTGTGAGCTGTGGCTGCTATCGCTCACCATTCCCTATCGCATTCCGCTACGACAATCTATTACCATGCTTCTAGATTGGTCACAGACTTTGGTTATACCATCCTTGCAGGCCAACCTCTTTGCAACCAGTGCACTCCCATCTGGAATACAACTGACATTCCCAGCATATCAGTTGTTTGCCATGAAAGCAAATGGGCTAATTTCAGGCAATCCTCTTGCTCATCTATTTGGCATGGCAGTTCATGACTGATGCCAGGTCTCCTGGACATGCAGCTACAATTTAAAACCTCCACCTGAAGTCCCCCAGTGACCAACTACTGACTAGAAATAATATGATTTGAGAGTTATTCTTTGAATCTAACTTGGAGATATAAAATTAGAAATTGCTGGAAATACTCAGCAGTTCCGACAGCATCTGTGGAGAGAAAGGAAGTTAACAATTCTGGTCCAGTAACCCTTCTTCAGATGATATACATCATCCATTTACAAATCCTCATATGGTAATAATTGAAATATTATCAACCACACAAATTACTGTTTAAAATAACTGCCACTCTAAATACTGCTATGATGTTGCACATTGCCTTTCCATTGATTTGTCTTACAACCTTCATTTCCATCACAATTAACATTTTTTAAATTTCAGCTAAAACCCTCATAGCTTCAATGTAGTCTGCATGATAATCTTAAGACAATATTGGTTCATATTACAAGCATCAAGTTATGTGTGTCTGCACTTAAAATGTTGTTCATTGGCTGTAAAGTACTTTGGGAAAGCTGAAACTCCAACATTTCTTGGTGCTGATCCCATGCTGCATCTGCATCGTTCATACAACACTATCATGGTGTGTATATGTCCTAATTGTGCTGGAGGCAAACTCTGCTCTGTATTAGTGGCACAGATTATTTCCTGGAGACAGGCAAGCCTGCTGACTGCAAGCAATAAAGGCAGACTGAAGCCATGAAAACATTTGCTGCAATGTTACAGCCCAACTCAAAAGGCAAACAGCACCATGACAAAAAAAATGAAAGATGAAATGCATGATCCAAAGCACGACCCCCTTACAAAAAGTTGTACCTTACAAAATAAATTTAACTTCTTTCTGCAGTGAACCCAACAGTTCTATGTCAACATGTAGCAAGCTGTTTGGGTGGTGACAGTGATAATGTTACTGGACTGATAATTCAGATCCCCAGGTTAATGTTCTGGGGTCTTGGGTTCAAATTACAATATGGAAGATGATGACATTCAACTTCTATAAAATCTGGAATTAAAAGCTAGTCGAATGAAGACCAAATAACCATTGTTGATTGCCACAAGAACCAACTGGCTCACCAAAATCATTTAAGAAAGAAAATTTGTCATCCTTTCCTGGCCTGACCCATAGGGGAGTTCAGATTGACAGCAATGTGGTTTACTCCTAACAGCCCTGTTCAGTAGCCCAAAGAGGCAATTGGGGATGGGCAACAATTGCTATCCTTGCCAGGAATGCCAATATCCCATGCAAGAATTAAAAACAAGTTTGTGATTGGCCAATTAAATATTGCACATTAGTCCACCCCATCACATGAACGGGCTCTCAGAAACTACAAAGTGCTATTAATTGAAAGTGAGCACTCTCATATTAAATGTGGAGTGTATACAAAAGGCATGGGGAAGCCGAAACATCATCTGGGAATACAAGCTTCAATGCTCACCTGCACCCATGTTCTCCAGGTGTGAGTTACATGAGGTGCCATGTTGGTGATTGCATTAGCACACATGGCATTTTGTGGCATTAGTGGTTTGGTGATAGTGCTGCAACTCTGGAACTCAGTGCTTCAGCTAATGCTGTTTTTTTTAAATCATGCATAGGCGAACATATGTTTGACAGCAAATAGCACTTCCTAGCAGTGCTTTTTGAGGGGATCACTAGCTACTTATAGGTCAGTTGCTGATTGATTCCCGCAGGCCATCATCACATTTGTTTGCTGGTCTCTGGAGTTTCCTTTTAAAGTTGCTAACATCTACAGGGAATGGTGTGGCAGGTGTTGAAGGTATTGAATGTGACTTTACGATTGTGCATAAACATGTTTCTTACAGGCATGGAGGCAGTCATAGCTTTGGCCTTTGGATTTCAGCTTGACTGAGAATATGAGCAGAAAGCATAGCAAGCTGTTTAAGGATAGAGTGGAGAAAAAAGGCCATTATCAGGAGACCACATCAGGTCACAAGAGCAATATTGCTGGCTGAACTCGAACAAAATATCTGTGATTCAGTAAGCACATTGTAACTGAAATGTGTTAGTGAAGTGTCAAAAAAGTTCATTAATGCCACAGCAAGATCAGTCATGGTCTTACCTTAATAAGCTTAAGAGTTTGAATGGCCTGTCCTTGCACCTAACCCATATATGTATGTGTGTGTCACAGTGCAGCATAAATGCAGTGCAAGGGCAGCACTATCAGTGACTGTAAAGGTAACATTTATGCATCCAAATCCCTTCTTGAATCCAAAATCTTGTAGGTTAATGTCCACTGTTTAATAAAGGAGCTTACTGCTAGTTTCTATGTTAATATAGCAGATTACTGTTCATTCTCTCTGCAGAGAGCAAATGGATCAACTGTAGACTTTGCACATCTTTGGTGCAGGAGAAAATCTGAGTATCCACTCTCCGCCTTATTGTTTCATCATTATATCTTTTTCCACTGCAGCATGAGTTCCAAAACAGTGCACTATCCCTTTAGGAGGTGCAGGCTAGCTTTGAATGGTGCTGGTCTCTCACAATATATTGCTGTCCCTTAACAATGTGGGAGCACTGGATGCAAACTAATATCAAATAAGGAAGGAATGGGTGTGGGTGTTGGTGCTGCTACATTATTGAGAACTCTCCAGCATAGTCTTCTTCAGTGGTTTTGCTGCCTCCATTCTGTTAGATATATTGGAAGCTGATGAATGCTCAGTTCCTCAGAGACAAGTCTCACAAATTATGATTTTTAAGTACACAAATTATTCAAGAGAACTGCTAAGACCATGTTTTCATCAATTCTGGAATTCCCTCCTTTAACCTCCCTACCTTGCTTCCCCTCTCCAGTAAATCTGTCCATCATCTGCCAGCCATGGAGACCGTCTTATTGTCTTAATCTAGTTATGCATTCTTTCTCAATGTGTCTGAATACCATTACTACCCAGATATAGTGACCTGTTTTGGGAACACTAATTGATATCTGAATCGATAACTACTGTGGCACCATATTCTACATCTCCCAAATTTTCTGTCACAGTTACTTTATTAATTCACTTTTTAAAAAAGATCAACATTAATTTTAAAATGCTGTCATCTTATTCCAGCTTATAATTTGTGTGCAGCAGTTTTTTTTATAGACTGTTCTAATTATTTTGATTGGTCAGGACCCCTCATGAGTCCTGGTGTGCTTTTTCCAACACCACACTTTATCAACGCTGATTCTCCAGCATCTGCACTCCTCACTACTTCCTAGTTTTTTAGGTTTACTATCACAAAGTCAATAAGGGTTTTGGAGTCAAAAGTGTGGCGCTGGAAAAGCACAGCAGATCAGGCAGCATCCAAGGAGCAGGAGAGTCAAAATTTCGAGCATAAGCCCTTCTTCAGGGATGTGATGTTATCAGGATTTTGGGATGATTAGAGGTATGTGGTGGGTAGAAGATTGAAGTTAAAGGCCACCAAGAAAACAATTAAAGAATACGTTCTGCAAGTGACAAAATGAAAAAAACAGAATTGGAAGTAGGGATCTTTGTGATGGAAAAGTTATGGACTCAATGCTCAGCTTGGCCTTAAATTGGGAGACTTAAGTGGCTGGATGATAAGACACAGTGACTAGATGAGGGTCTGGAACTGGATTTCAGTGTGTAATGTTTAACATGGAGAAATAATGGTGCCTCTAGGAGTGAATGTCTCACAAACCGTGATAATACTGAAAAGCAATTGAAGGGAGTTGAAAGGATGGGTGATGTAATTTCTGGCGATGCACCTGCACGATGATAAGATATGTGAATAGAACAAACTGCTGGCACTTGTGATGGGGCTACACAATGCAAGGTAAACATTGTAGTGTGATTTCATGGTTAACTATGTTATAATTTATAGAGGTATAGACTGTCACAAAGGAATAATGCTTCACAGTTAAAGTCACAGAAAATGCAATTTACAGATTTGATTTAGGTGTTTCAGTCTGTGACAAACCTGATTGTAGCAAATCCGGTACAGAATTATGGGAAAAATAGAGATAGATCAGAAGACAATACATTAAAGATGAAAGTGTAAGAAGCTGTAATCCCAACGAATGGCAGTTTGTGATTGGAGTAATGTACTGCCACCAATCTCCCTTTCAAGATATTTTCTAATTAACCTGTTCAGAGATGTCATTACACTTGCAGCAGGTGAGGCCTCCTGGCTCAGAGGTAGACACTACCACTCCAATCCTCCTTTCCACTCTTAAAATAAACTTTAATTGGGATTAGTTGGGATTAAACAGCTCCTGGTTGTGGCCCCAGTCCCTGCAGTGCCCATCTAAAGGCACCATGGGCAAAACATGCTTCCTCTCCATGGACACCTGAGCACAGATAAAACCATGAAGAGGGACAGTCTTGTACAATAACCCACCATAGCCCGCTGCCTGGACATATTAATGGCCACTTTGGCGAAGCCCAAGAGCAGGCCCATGACAAGGCCGTCTGATCTGCCTAACCCTCTTTGCACATAGCAGCCATAGCTCAGGACCATAAGGCTGAAGGGTGACCAAACACTTAAGAGCAGCCTTTCAAAAATTTAAAGAGCAGCTGCAAAAATGAAACATCCAACATTAATGTGGAAAATTGGTTTCCCGCAGACCACAAAAACTACATGTAGCCTTGTACCCAGTGAATTTAATTATGGTGACATGGGAATGCTGTGTGTAGTACTGTCCACCCCAGATCCTGTTGGAAAATTAATTTCTATACTCCGAATAAAGCTTAATTCACAGTGGCATAAGGATAACAGGTAGCGAAAAATTCCCTCCCAAATGGCATATGGACTACAGCAGTTCAAGAAGGCAGCTCACTACCACTTTCCCAAGAGCAATTAGGGATGGGAAACAAATACTGGCCCATCGAAGAGACACCCACATCCCATCCAATCCCACTCAGGACTCTTAATTAGCAGAGACATTTTGTCGTACATAAGACGCAATTTCCTGCATGATAGCTATAGGTACAAGTTGAATTGACTACTCAGTCTTTGTAAGTAGATCTATCAGGAAGCAAAGTAACAGTCGGTCTCAATTGGACTTCAGGCTGGACTGTTTTTTCTTCAGTCAAAGACTGAAAGATTAGATGGATCTAAAATGTACCATAAAATTATCATATACAACACAAACAGTTTAGAGAAGAGGTGGCAGATTGCAAGAGTATAAGCAGTCTAAGAACAAATTAAATAGGAACTGGAGAAAATCATTTGCCTTTTGAGCCTGCTATGTCATCAATAATATTGTGTTGATCCATTTGTGATCTTTACATCAATTGCCTACATGCCCCCAATATCATCATCAAGGATTATCAGTGGGCTTCTGAAGAGTGTGATAATGGAAAGGAGAATACATGTCTATGAGAAGGAAATGTTGACATTGCCAAATTTCCCTTCCTATTCCCAAGTTGGCAATGATCAATTTAATAGGATTAATTCATAAAAATCAGCTTGAAAAAAAAAGACAAAATTCAAAGAATTCTACCTGAGATTTTCGATTAGATTAGATTCCCTACAGTGTGGAAACAGGCCCTTCAGCCCAACAAGTCCACAGCGACCCTCCGAAGAGCAAACCACCCAGACCCACTCCCCACATTTCCCTCTGATTAATGCACCTAACACTACGGACAATTTAACATGACCAATTCACCTAACCTGCACATCTTTGGACTGTGGGAGAAAACCGGAGCATCCAGAGGAAACCCACGCAGACACAGGGAGAATGTGCAAACTCCACACAGACAGTTGCCCGAGGATGGAATTGAACCCGGGTCCCAGGTGCTGTGAAGCAGCAGTGCTAACCACTGAGCCACCATGTTCTGAATTCCAGAATGAGTTTTTCACCATTTTTTGGAATATTTATTCATGTTCTGTTGAAAACTACATGAAATGGCATGAGGAAAGTTTAGATCTTTCTGCAAATGGTCTCATTGATTTATACATGGTTGCTGCGATTTGTTAAAACATCCTGAAAATGTATCATAGGAAGAGATTTGTTGACAGTAGTTTGACATTATCTTAATCTTTCAACGAAAAGCTTAATAACTTTACCTAAATTATTTTCCTTTGTCATTCTTGCTAATGAATGTTTGTGATTTTGATGTTTGCCAAATAACATTGAAAACCTTACATTAATCTACATTAAACTCCAGGTCATTTCCTATCTGTCTGTTTAATTGGTCTAGGTCGCTTAATGCGCTAATCTTTCTTTTATTTATGACAAGATCCGTTGAAGACAAAGGTCAGTCTCCTAATATTGATGGTGATTGCTCTGAGACTTTTGTTATTCTAATTAACAGGCTTTTTTTGCTACATTTGAGAGTGAATTACTGGTACTATTGTTAGCACAATACTTATTTAATTCAGTGAGGAGTGATGTCTCTCATTGGAAGAGTTGAAATACTGTCCTATTAATAATTTATGACAGAGCTAAATTAGCTGCCAAATGAAAATACAACTCATTACAAGGGAAATTTCTAGACTGGATTCAATATTTTATGATTCTAATGCTACTGCTGAATAATAAATTACAACAAGAGAGAAAACAAACAAACAAACAAGGAAGGATTCAGTATCTTGTGGATATTTCATCATGCTGTGGCCTAAATTTTTAGCACAGCAGAGAGTCTCTCTGTCATGTCAAATCTCACCATGGCACTTTCCATTCTCACAAAAGTAGCAACGGAGTCGGATCGAGATTCAACAAGGAATTTTGCTCAGCATGAACTGTGAAGTCTGATGTGTGCAGCATAGACCAGGGCACCCTTTTGGCAAAGTTAGGTAACCCTATGGATCTGTTCCCAAGACACCTTTAATGAGGATGAGGTGTCCTTTGGAATACTTAAAACTAAGTAGAAATGTGCACAAGACTTCCCCAAAACATTAATCTGAAGCTGATTGGACCTATCAACTGACCTGTCAAAATCAACTGACAAAATTGTTCAAAGCAAGTATCAACGGGAGCTGTCAAACTGTTTAAAAATCCTACACTTTAAATCTTTAAAAGCAAGTCTCCCATATTTAAAGAAAGATTCTTTATTAGTAAAGTCACAATTGCCCCAGAGGACCATAAGGTTGCTCTCCCATTAGAGTTGGTGGTGGTGAGTTTATTCTGAGGGTCACTACGCCTCATGTGAGGTGGGAGGTTGAGAAGGTTGCGCTTTCATAGTGATTTTAGCCAGTGTGGGAATGAATCTAGAATGTTGGCTACACTTGACATTGCATACTAGATGTCCAGTCATCTGAGCTAACCAACTCTATTCTTTAGTATTTCTCTCAATTTGTTAGTGTATGCCCAAAGGTTTCCATTAGTGGATTATTACTTCATATTTGATTTTATAAATATCCATTCTCAAAGTAGTGTGCCAGCCAATTCAAACTCAACTACAAGTGGTTATAGACTTGTTGAAGCCTTTATTAAAGAAATTGTACACTGAATGAAATGGTTGTTGTCATAAGGCCTTATTTAGTTGAAATAATGTAAATGTAGAAAATAGGTTTAATGAATTAGTGTTTTTTTTCTAATATTTAGAAGCCTGCACTTCGAACTTCATTTCATCTCATCTCTGCATGTCCTGAGATCTGACCGTTGTGGATAATAGGTGAGTTGGCGAGATAGACTTAAGACAACAGGTGATGGGCAAACATGGATCAGCCTGAGTTTATCCTAAGTTGGCATAAGGGTGGATTGAGGGGCATAACTTGGTATGGAGGCATGAGAGACCACAGTGTTGCTTGGGAGGGCATAGCTTGGCATGAAGTACATGGGTATGAGTAGATGGAGCACCAAGAGCATGTGAGAGTGAGGGCAAAGGCTGAAGGGATTTTGATGTTTTATTTTTTATTTCTCAGTGTTGGATGTCTGAGGGAGGCATCACACCCAGCAACCTCCTCAGTACCTCCAGGGTCATCTTCCCTGACGCCTGCCCTCTCTGGACTGAAACCTGAACATCCCAGGCAGCCATTTTTAAAGATTAGAGTCATGTTCCCTGGAATTCATCCATCTCAGCACAACTGACCGAGGAGTGATAATCCATTTCAGTATCTTAGTTTCAGTCAAATTGACCTGGCCTTACCCTGTCGGCAGCTTACTCCACCAGTCTCATGGTGTGGCTTTTGCCTGGTGAATGTTGCACTAATGTTAGAATTGCATCTGCTGGGATCGACTGGCATTAATTTGAATAACTTTTGTATGAAATAAACATATCTGAAACATTCAGGAATTTAGACGAGAAGCCTTGGAAGATCTTTTCCATCCTGTAGCTATTAAGTAGGAAAGATTTGGTACAATAGAATCCCTACAGTGCAGATAGAGGTCATTTGGCCCATCGAGTCTGCACCCACCCTCTGATAAGCATCTCGCACCCCCCTAGCCAATCCACCTAAACTGCACTTGCAGAATTTCAACCTAAATCACTGACATTTTGGGACATTTTCTTTGGCTTCCTCTAAACCCAGCATCTATAACATGAAACAAACTGGAAAGCAGCTTCCCGACTCAGTAACACCCAGTTCAAGTGATATTCTTAAGGCCCATGAAGAAAGGCAGTGCTGTTGTAGTAATGACACTGGACCAGTAATTCCGAACTTGGATTTGAATCCCACTTTGACAGATGGAGAAATTTGCATTCAAATCTGCAATAAAATGGTGACTCATATAACCATTGTTGATTATCATAAAAAGCCATCTGATCCACAAATAGCCTGAAGGCCCATGAAAAGCTCAATCTCCTGGATCTCCGTATGTGTTAATCAGGAAAAAAAATGAACTTAAACAAACATGCAGAAAGGGAGAGAAATTGATATAATAAAATATCAAGTATTATTGTCACTATTATATTTATATGATTAAAGAATTGCATTTGCATTGATGTATTTATTGAGATAAAGGAGAATTATTATAATGACTTTCAAGTGAAAGGCGATCTGGTTCTGACTGACATTTAGAATAAAAATTCTCATGATCTTAGAATCCTGTGCTTTTTCTTACCATTCTCTTCAAGGTCTTACCTGAACGATGTCTCGCTCAGCATATCTTCCTCTCGATGATATTCTAATCTCATCCCCATCTAATTCCTCCATTGCTACAAGCAGGGAAGAGAAAGGAAAATCAGTGATGTAATATAGATAGATGTGTTAGGACAATATTCTAAGAAAGGGTAAAAGCAGTTCAACAAATATACCAGAATAGGTTTAAGTACAATTAAGTACAGGTTCTATCTTTCTCCTCAATGACACTAATATCACTAAAAAAGATTTCAGAGCTGAACCTGTATGTAAGGCCTTGTTCGGAGCAGGGGAGAGAGTAAGAGAGGATGGCAGTATGGAAGGAATAAGTTTGTTTTACTATGGAGTACAGCATCAAAGGCTGACAAAAGAACTGTTATGACTTGGGGAGAAACAAGAATGGAAAGCAATGGTATCCTGAAGGAACTCTCAGGACTGTC